>NC_137783.1:93095439-94588473 GCF_963455305.1 Plecotus auritus
AGATCACTCACTCGGCGTCTGAAGAGCAGCGGCTTTGCAGTAGTGTGCACAAACTTCCACTTATTTTTATTATTTAATCTGCCCGGCTGCCGGGGGTCTTAATCCAGCATCTTGAAGGGTTCAGGAATCTGGAAAAGGGGCTGCTGTAAATTATTAAAGAGTCCAGAGACAAAACATAATTTTGGAAGGCATTTTGGGGAGCCAGAGAAGACTTAGCTAAAGAAACCAAGTTCTCCTGTCTCTCTGGACCCCTTGCTTTTTTATTAACACAAATTGTCCTAAAGCAAGGTAGATATACTTATCAAAGGCCAGGGTTTAGTATACAGAATCCATTATCAGACTGGGGGAACTGCCTACAGCTGTTCAGGTGTTTGGCCAGTAGGAGGCAATAACATGTAGGTTGAAATGCCCTCAGCTGTCTGGCAGCAAGCAATCATCTATGCAAATCTTTAGGTGTGGGGAAATGCCCTTAGCCATTTCCAGCAGGCAGTCCTCAAGGTTCCATCAACCTTTTGATGAAATTTCTTGCATTTATGACATGCTGGAATTAGCTTCTGGCACCGGGCCTCTTCCATCTTTTGGAACTGGCATCCCCCCCACGCCCCTAACCCTTCTGGGGGACTGCTTATTCTCTGACCACTCTTGGGGCCTGCCAGGTGTGGTTTCTGATTGGTCCCCTGTGCCAAAGGTGGACCCTTGACCTGACTTGGCTAGATAGGACACTCCTGGATTTTTTTTTTTTTTTTTTTTTTTTTTTTTTTTTTTAGTGAAAGGGAAGAATTTGTTAGGCCCCAGGTGTCTCAGTGACTTCAAGGATGTCATTGCAGCCATGTAATAGGATGTTAAAATGGGGCTTTTCCCTGCCTCTGTTTCTACAGAGCCACAGGCACAGGGATGTCCTATGTATACCAAAGTGAGTGTGAGGCAGCCTCCTATGTGGAAATTAAAAGGAAAAGCCCAGAACTGGTTTTGTCACTTTTGGACCTCTCAGCCTGATCAGAGATAGTAAAGGCGGCGGGGGTGGGTGTTAGACTGTGGAGCGGGGAGTGGATTTAATGGAGATGTGTCCTTGGAGAAACTGCCCCATCGGTCCTGATGTTCCCACCATTCTATCACTAGCACAGGCTGGGTGACTGTAGAGGCACAGAGGGCATCATTTCAAGCCCATCTCCCTGCAGTTTTGAACTTGAAGCCCAAGAGCCTTGTCCACAGAGTTGGTGAAGCTGGGGAAATGGGTCTGGAACTCAGGTGGCCCTGGTTTCCCGTCTGGAGGAGGACGCTGGGCTGCCGTGGGGCAGGAGGAAGCCTCAGGCAGAGAGAAGCCAAGATTTGGGATGTACTCTTCAGGGAGCCCTCTGCTGGTGCTGCCCTTCCTTGGGGTAGTTTCTCTTTGCCCATGCTAATTGGAGGGCTGTGTTTCGTCCCTTATAACCAAGGGTCCTAAGTAATATGTTGTGACCTTCAGCAACTCACTCAACTTCTCTTAGTCTTGTCTCTCTCCCCCCCCACCCCCTTGCCATGTGGATAATGGAGTAACATTAATTACCTCACAGTTTCTGAGATGTCCAGAAGAAGTAATAATGTATGTGAAAGCTTTTGGGGGACTGTAACATAGGAGATGGGGGGGCTGTTACAAGTGTGGCGATTATTTCACTAACTACCTGACAGTAACGATTTGATTGTTTTCAATGTTGTTGGTTTCTTAAGTTAAACATTCTTACAGAAACAAATGATGTCTTTAGCATGTTCCATTTTTTTTGAAGAGTTGAAATAAGCTTGACCTGACCTAAGTATTTGTAGGAAATGAATGAATGGTTCTTGATAATTTATGGCCTTTTCAAGCCTAAAAAAAAAAAAAAGCTTTCTCTGATTTGAGCTCTAATTATGTCTTGGTGAGCATCGAGTACAGATGTCATATCAGATGGGTTGCTCTCCATGCCTCTGTCCCAGGGGAAATCATGCTAAAATTTTAGAGTGATTGCACATTTATTTGGCTTTGGAGTTAAGTAGCCATAGGTTTAACTATCCTGATGTTGTCACTTACTAAACTGTGTTGTCTTTGAGCCACAATCTTGTCATCTGTGAAATGGGAATAATAGTCTCAACCCTGCGGATTGAGGATTAAGATTATGTATTTCAAGCCCCTAGCTGTGTCTTGTATGTGGTAAGTGCTAAATAAATGTAGCTGCTACTATTAAAAATGATAGCTTTAGTAATAGTTGTAACTAAAGGGGTAAGACTAGAAAATATCAACATGAACTTGGTATTTTAATGCCAAAATGAATTAGTATCAAAGGGGTAAGACTAGAAAGTATCAATATGAACTTGGTATTTTAATGCCCAAATGAATCAGTATCAAAATCAACTAATCAACTACTATCGGGTGCCTTATCTGTAAGGGGTGGGCGTAGATGGATAAGAAGGCGTATAACACCATTCCTGTCACTTGGGGGAACAAGTCATATGCGTATAGAACAAACAGGTAACATACTAGGAGCTGGGCTTTGAAGATGGCAGAAGATTGGAAAGGACGAGGCATCCCAGAGCAGGCCTGCTGTTGATGGGAAAGGTAACAAGGGAAGGGGAAGCGATGTGAAGAATGAAACGTTTAGGGTGATCTTTGGACTCTTAAGTGGCCTATACCCATTATGCCTCATTTTCCTGTTTCATTTTTCCTTTGTCTTCCTGCTTCCATCGCAGACCCGCTTAGTGTTTCCGATCATTAGGGTGAAGAGCTATACCCATCCTGCCTTCCAGGGTTTAACACTTGTTGCAGACTTGTTTTCTCTGTGAACAGTTGGCTTTTTGTTGGCCCACACCATCAACTCATCAGAATTCTCCTAGAACCGTGGTTGGCAAACTGCGGCTCGCCAGCCACATGCAGCTCTTTGGGCCCTTGAGTGTGGCTCTTCCACAAAATACCACGGCCTGCGCGAGTCTGTTTTGAAGAAGTGGTGTTAGAAGAAGTTTAAGTTTAAAAAATTTGGCTCTCAAAAGAAATTTCAATCGTTGTTCTGTTGATATTTGGCTCTGTTGACTAATGAGTTTGCCTCCCCCCTCTGATTTGCTCGGCCTTGTTTTCGTTTCCTGCACTGTTTGTGGCTCTTTGGGAGTTCTATCGTGTTGAATCTTGGCTGTCGATTCAGCAGATGTTTGTTGAGCACCTACTACAGGCAGCTGGCAGGGCCGTAGGCTCAGGAGGCCTGAGGAGTAGGGAGATTGATGAGCTGGGTGGCCCCTGCCCTGGAGCCACTCACTTAGTAGAAGAAACAGATGGGCAGACGGACTCTAATTAAATGTGATTAGTGCTTTATTTTGGTCGGATAAGGAAAGACATTTGGCGGGAGCCCCAAATCCTCCAGTCCTCCGCCCGCTACTTAATGCTGTGTTCCATTCACAAAGGCTGACTACCTCCCGAGCCCCGTCTAGAAACCTGCAATCTTTCTCGGTAGCTACAGTTCTGATGTGAATCTTTCTGCCTCGTTCCCTGATGGTAAAATGCTTAAGTTCCTTTTATCACCCCACTCAAATCCTCCTCCAGGCAGAATGTCTAGATGGAAATTCTAGATCTAGAAGTTTGTTCTCTTCCTCTCTTCCCACAGACTCACACCTGCTCCTTCCCTGGGTTCTCCATCTCATCAACCCAGAGGCCTGTGAGTACCTTTGACACTTCCCTTTCTCACCCCTACTTTTTAAAAAATATATTTTTATCGACTTCAGAGAGGAAGGGCAAGAGAGAGTGATAGGAACATCAGTGATGAGAGAGGATCATTGATCAGCTGCCTCCTGCATGCCCTCTACTGGGGATCGAGCCTGCAACCTGGGCATGTGCCCTTAACTGGAATTGAACTCGGGACCCTTCAGTCCTCAGACCGGCACTCTATCCACTGAGCCAAACAGGCTAGGGGTCTCACCCCTATTCTGCCTTTCTTGTTCTCTAATATTTTTAGTTGTAGGGTTAGATAGTTTATTAGAGATTTTTCTTGTTTCTTGAGGTAGGCCTGTAGTACTATGAACTTCCCTCTCGGGACTGCTTTTGCTGTGTCCCAGAGATTTTGGGTTGTTGTGTGTTCATTTCATTTGTTTCTAGGAAGTTTTTAATTTCTTCCTTGATCTCATTGGTAACCCATTCATTGTTTAATAACACGCTAGTTAGCCTCTATGTGTTTGAATGTTGATTATTCACCAAGTCCTGTCAATTCTGTCTCCTCCTACTTCTTTCCTCATTGCCATCTTTCAAGTCCAAGCTGCCATCTTCCAAGTCCAAGCCATCATCTCCAGCTATAGGTCATGACCCAAGCTTTTGGGTTCTAAAAATAATTTAGAGGATCTTTACTAGCATTTAAAAACAAAAAAGAGAAGTAGAATGAAAGTGGAGTTCGTGTAGTGAGGCTGAGTTTTATTTTGTGAAACTTGTACTTATGTACAATGATAGTTTTACAGAGAAAGGTTAACATTGCTAAGGCTTTCACATATATTGACTTACTTATCCTCCACAACAACCTATGCTGTAGGATCATTATTGTTATCCTTGCTTTACAGATGAGGAAACTGAGGCTCAGGGCATTTGAAAAACTGGCCCAACATCACAGAGAATGCCAGTGTCCCAGCCCACCCACCAGCCCAGGCTGGTAGCCAGCCTCTCATAGACTGTGTGTGTGTGTGTGTGTGTGTGTGTGTGTGTATACTGGGTGGCAAAGTGTCTTTCTTATTCTGCAAGTTGTGATAAAAAAAAAAAAGTTGGAGAGTTTATTTTTGACAGATGTCTGTACCTTCACCCTTATCCCCTCCAGATCTCCAAGCAGCAGCCAAAATAACCTTCTACAGTGCAAACTGGATGATGCTTCTCTGTGTCAGGGTCCCTTACTCTTAGGAGAGCGTGCAGGTCATGTGGTGATAGGCCTGTGGAGCTTGGTCCCTGCTGGCCACTTGGGCCTTGCAGCTCATCCTGCCCCAGAGACTTTGAGACCCCCCTCCGAGTCCTCTGCATGTGCTCCCAGTACCTCCACTCAGGCCCTTCATGATCTGCTCCCAAGATATCCTGGACTGCAGTTCACAGCATGTACTATATCCATAAAGTAATAGTTTCTTGTTCAATTGATGTCTGTTGGGGGTAGGGACACACAGGCTGGCTCACACCCTTAGCCCTGGGGGCAGCGTCCGGCATGTCAGTGAGTGAATGGTTACTGGGTGTTCCGCTAGCTGTTGGTATCCGACTAACGGGGTCCATTTGCCTGCCCTCATCGAAGCCCAATAGGACACGAACAGGAGCTTGCAGCAGAGAAAGTGGCCCAGGCCTAGAGTCACAGGTGAGCTAATGCTCAAAGGCCTGTCTCTTAGATGGCTTTCGAGGGATGGGCTGGCTGTCTAGGCGAAAATTCATTAGCCATGGTGACTAAGGGAGTTAGGATCACGGTCCGTACTGATTGGTGGTCATTAGTCATTCCATCTGGTCCTGATATCAGCCATGGAGTCACTTTGTCTGGTTTCCCTGCTCTTCTGGGCCTGAAGCTGAAACACAACTGAGGCCTAGATGTTATCTCTTCTTTCACCGAAACTCTTTCTCCGTTTGTGGTCAGCAGACCCGAGATTAACGGACAAACCCCACACCGTGGTCTCATCACCCCAGTGTACAAATTTGTACTCTACAGGGTGAGCTGAATAAAACCACGTCATGTGCTTGTCATGCTCCGCTGCTCTGACCTGCCTGATTTGGAGTAATTCTTTTCTTCTCCAGCATGCAAAAGAAAACACAAAATACATCCTACCTTCTATTTGGCCCATACATTTCCCCCTGCCCATACATGGGGGGGGGGGGAAATGTTAATACACTCTTTCTATGACTATGTTTAATCAAAGGACTTGATGTGGATACAGTAAATTGGCCTTTGGTTTTCTGTCTGCATAGATGATAGCAGGAGGGTTTTGCAACAGAATAACCTTGGAGTCATGACTTCGGTAAGAAGATCAAGCCACTGTTTAATTTGATGTTTCATTCTGTGAAGTCACCTACAGAGAAATCAAACATTTACATAAACCACTGCTTTTGTTCTTGGCATGTGGCCGGCACCACTCACTTTGGGCTGGTTGAGCTCTGGAAATGCATAAAAACCTCCCATTGCTCCCCTCCCCCCCCCGCCCCCATCATGTATAGATAGATGGATAGGAAAACATGAGCTAGGCTATGTTTACCAGCTCAGGACATCCTCTTGATTCAAAGCCTGAAACTTCTTCAGCCACATCATGTTCCTGCCAGAGTCTGAAAACGAACAGCCTGGGAAGGCCAAGGGATGCGTGAGCCTTAGAGAATGGCATGCATCTATCTGCGTTGCTGATTTTTCAGGTGTTGCTCTGAGACGCAATTAAGAAAATTCTCAGGGAGTTTTGGTCCTCTTGATTTCTAATTTTTGTGATGGAATTAGAGTCACAGAAATATCATGAGTTGCTAATTTAAAAAAATAATTTTTTTTTTGTATGAGCAATTCACTCTGATTGTAGACATTTGGAAAAATATCAAAAGCTGTAATGCTGAAAATTACCCATAATTCTAGTATTCAGAGATAATCACTTACAAAACATTTTGTTGTATTTGCATGCATCTTTATATGCATAATTAAGATCATTGTGTATGAATTTTTATTTCTATTTTCCCTGTTTAACATATGAATATGTTTTTCTTGCATTGAGAGCAGTACGGCGTAGGAGCTTGTCTTCGTTTCCTCTGGCTGCCGTAATAAATTCCCACAAACTGGGTGGCTTAAAACAACAGAAATCTAGTCTGTCACAGTTCTGAAAGGCCAGGAGTCTGAATCAAGGTGGAAGCAGGACTGTGCTTCTGGAGGCTCTCAGGGTCAATCCAGTTTCTGGAGGCTGTTGGCATTCCTTGGCATGTGGCCCCATCTCTCTATCTGCCTCTGTTTTCACATGCCTTTCTTGTGTGTTTGCCTGTGTGTGTGTGTGTGTGTGTGTGTGTGTGTGTGTGTGTGAAATCTCCCTCTGCCTCTATCATGAGGACACTTGTGGTGGCATCTAGGGTCCACCCAGAAAATCAAGGGTATCTTTTCCTCTCAGGAATCTTATCTTAATCACATCTGCCAGATCCTGTAACATTTCAGGTTCCAGAGTTAGGGCCTGATGTCTTTGTGGTTATTATTCGGTGTAGTGTAGGGTTTAAGAGCTTGGACTTTGGAGCTGGGCACGGTGGACTCAAATCCCAGTGCTGTCTCTTAGCAGCAGAATGGCCTTGGGTGAGCATCTTAACTCTTGGTGCCTCCATTTTCTGATCTGTAAAGTGGGGATAAAAACAATACCTACCTCTTTGAGTTGATACAGGGATTGGGGGTTAATAACATGCAAAGTACCTAATAAGCATAGGATAGTGCCTCGTCCATGTAAGGATAAGCGGTTACTAATATAGTTGTTATTTTAATGAAAAATTCTTTGTAAAATGTTATTTCAATGGCTGCATAAAACTTTATGAATCTACCATAATTTATCTAATTTCCTTTTCTTGGCTATTTATTTTTAATTCATTTATTATTTTTTTTAAATCTCATATAGAACACTGCCATAGATACCTCTGAGGGCTCGGTTTTGTCCCCGTTTCAGATTGTTCCCTAGTGAAGTTCTGAGGATGGAGTTACAACATCAGATGGGTGGACAGTTTTAAGCCACTTGTAAGGATATAACAAATTGCATTCCAGAAAGATTGTGCCTATTTCACTCCTACCAGTCGTTGAATGATAGAGTGCCCACTTTACTATGGCTATACCTGTATGGAGTGTGATCATTTTAAACATTCTCAGGTATTTTGGCTTGGTCTGCCCTTTAAGGCGGAGATGTAACAGCAAAAGAACTCAGCACAGTGGCTCCTTTAGCAAGGACTACTCGTGCCGGCAAGGCAACTTCTAACGCGAAAGTAAATCCTTGCTTTGTTAAGTCTCCAAGTGTTGTCTCTGTTCTATAGGAAGCCTGGAAACTTCCTGAATGTTCTTGAGGGTATAGGGAGTGGTGCTGGGGGAGAGGATATGTTAAGTAGCAAGGCAGTGCAAGGTACACAAGGATTTTAATGAAAAAGTTTTGTGTCTGTTTTCAAACTTGGACATTGAAAACTCTGAGCATTTTATGGGATGAGGGAGGCACTTGAACAGAAAACAGAGCAATTTAATCACTTTACAACTAAAGCCATGTGAGGGATGGGAATAGGGGTCGGGTGGGGACAGCTTCTGCACTGCCTGTCCGAAAAGGTGGGGACCAGCCCTGGGCAAGCCGAGGGCACAGTCTGCACCTGCTCTGTGTACCTTTGCCACCTGTTAGCCGCCTCTCCTTTCTTGCTCATTTCGGGTCTTGCCCAACCCTGCCTCTGGGCTGTAGAGGAAGAGCAGGGTCCTAGCTGAGTGAAAGATGGGGGTGTTTTTTCCCTCAATGGTGAATTGGTTTGTGTGCACCATGTACAACTGGCCACACACGAGTTCAACACTATGCAAACCAGCTGTAGTGGACTAAATAGTAGCCCCAAAGATGTATCCAAATAATGTTCTCTCATTTGGCAAGAGGGTGTGTAGATGTAATTAAGATAAGGATTTTGAGATGAGATCAATTTGGATTATCCAGGTAGGCCTAAATGCCATTACAAATGTCCTTATAAGAGAACAAGAGGGAGATCACATACATACTCACACTCACACTGCCGTGAAGTAGAGGCGTGATGTGGCCACCATCCACCTGATGCTGGAAAAGGCAAGGAGCAGTCTCCCCAGAGCCTCTTGCCCCCAGAACTGTGAGAGGCTACGATGATATTAGTTTACACCACTCAGTCTACGGTAATTTATTACAGCAGCTGCAGGGAACCCACATATATACCAGTCTGTGCTCCATGTAATAAGACAGTTCCACGGATTGTATACTTGGCTGTGTAGCAACATCATCCTATATAATCCTATATAATAAAAGGCTAATATGCAAATTGATCGAATGGCGGAATGACGGGTCGCTATGATGCACAATGACCACCAGGGGGCAGATGGTCAGCTGGAAGCCGGAATGACGGCTGGTGAGTGCAGGGGTGGTGGCGAGAGCATGTCCAACTGACGGCTTCGGCCCGCTCCTCGGACGTCCCCTGAGGGCTCCCGGACTGCGAGAAGGTGTAGGCCAGGCTGAGGGACCCACCCCACCAAGTGCATGAATTTTTTGCACTGGGCCTCAAGTATGCTATAAAAGCTTTGAAGGCTCTCCGTTTCTGTACTTGTGAACCAGCAGCAGAGTTGGAGAGTGGCACCGGTTTGCAGACCACCCTTGGAATACCACTGGTCTCCTTCTTTTATGAATGAGGCCCAGAGAGGAAGTGGTAGGCCTGAGATTAGAGCACGGTGCCTCTGCTGCTTACAATGGATAGACGGGATGTGGCACCAGGAGGCTGGGGTGAGCAGACAGGAGAGCTGTCCTGTTGCCTGTTCTGTAGGCCAGCTGGTGTCCCTGTCACTGTTCTATAGGGAGTGAGAGCGGATGCTCCAGGGAGCCTCTTAGAAGGCCCAGGGACCAGGGGAAACTTGCAAAGCCTCTGCTGCAGCTCATGAGCCAACAGCAGCAGGCGAAGGATCCTGTTAAGGGTAAAGGTCATTGCTTGCTGTCCACTTAATTTTCACTTGACTGCTTTAGTCCTTGTGGTTTGGGTGTTATTTTCTGTCTGCAGTCCAATTTTAACTTTCTACATTTCCTGAATGGCAGTTATCACTAGAGAATGTGGGATTGGTCAGTCATCTTGACTATTAGGCTGCTTGAATAAAGTCCATCCAACTTAATTTGGTATTCAGTGCCTGAAGAACCTTCTCCTTTCCAGCCTTGCCCCCCACTCTTCCCTTTCACACACCTTAATCCCTGAACTTGACCAAAATCATCACTTGAGTACAGGAGGGGACTAGAAGAGGTTCAGGGGTGGGCAAACTTTTTGACTCGAGGGCCACAATGGGTTCTTAAACTGGACCGGAGGGCCGGAACAAAAGCATGGATGGAGTGTTTGTGTGAACTAATATAAATTCAAAGTAAAGGAGCGGAGGGGAGAGCAAGAGAACCCTCCGCTCTTTCAGCTCCGCGGGCCGGATAGAACAGCCGAACGGGCCGGATCTGGCCCGCGGGCCGTAGTTTGCCCACGGCTGGTTAGATTCTTGAAGCCCTATAGTAGGTCAGGTTGACTAACTCAAGTGCCAGGGGAAACCTATAGCAAGGATATACATCTTTGAAGATCTCAGGAAAGAAATGTTCACATTTACTAAAATAGACTATAAAGGCAACACAAACAGCTGGTACCAGACACCAGCATCTGGTCTCCCATTCCAGTGCAGTTGAATCACCAGGTGATTGTAGCCAGGTGCAAGAGCAGAAGAAGAACCAACCGGCTGAGCCCAGCACTCATTGCTGACCTACTAAACCATGAGCAAATAAAATATTCATTGTTTAAGACAAAGAAAAAAAGGGCAGCACAATGAATCAAGACTGAGTTACTACACTTCCTATTTTAGTAACGATGGGCATTGTATAGTTACTCAATTATTCCTTGCTTACTGTGGGCACTTTTCAGTCTCTCACCTTTCTGTATTTTCAATAAAGTTTTTATTTATTTTGTTTTGTTGTGGATAACACCCATATTAGGAGTCCCTTTTCTCCAGTATCTGGGCTTCCATCTTACTATTAAACACTGCTGGGATTTTATGAATTATTTATTGGGTCTGTTCTCTGGGTCTCACATGCCTCTTTCTTTCCTGTCAGATATTATGGGATGGTAGTTCAGAGACCCAGGTCACTCTCTCATCTTTTATTTTTTTCCAAGGCTTTGTTTCAGAAGCCTTTTTTCTTAACCTTCTACTTTTGTTTCTTTTTCTAGCCTCAACCCTGGATCTCTTATTTTTAAATCAGTGATTTTTGGTTGCAGGGAAAAGAGATGCCGTGGCACCAGCTTAAGTTAGTAGAGGGTTTGTTGTAGAAATGTCGGGAGTTGCAGGGCGCAAAGCTTGACTGCCTGCTGGGAACTGGAGCAGGAAGGCCCCTCTAACTCAGGGCTGCGCGGTCCTGCTTTTCTCGTGTGTGTGTGTGTGTGTGTGTGTGTGTGTGTGTGTGTGTGTCTGTTTCCCTGAATCAGGGCTCACTAGGGTGTGCCTAAGTTTTCAAGTCTATTCTCAAAGGAGGGAAGGTGGAAGGGGTCAGTGCGGCTGATGGTGATATGTCCATCCCCAACTCAGTCAATTGGGGGAGGGGAGCCAAGTGATTGCCCTTTCAGCACGGACTTGGGGGATGTCCCAAAAATACGGTGTGTGGAAGGGTAGCCCCCAAACCTATTATAACTCTTCTTCTGATTTCTCAACAGGAATAACTCAAGTCACCTCTGCTGGAAATCGGTTTGCTGAAACTATTGAAACAGCAATTCTTGAAATTGAAGAAAAGGTAAGGAGATGTAAATTCATATCTACTCAGGTTCTCTTATCAGGGAAACCCACGTGTGGGGAGGGAATCCGATCCCTGTCGTTCCGCAGACATGCCTGGTTCTGGATGTCATATTTCACCCCTCCTCTCTGCCTGGCACGTTCCTCCATCCCTCAGGGCCTTTCTCAAATGCTGCCTCCCTGGAAATGAGGGCTCTTTGGTTCCTTCCTGCTGGCAGTGGTTTCTCCTGCCTTTGAGACCCCATAATACTGTCTCCTTCTCACCGACATGTATTGTATGGGCCTCACGTTTTCTTTGTGCCCCTCCTCTGACTGCTCTTCTCCCACAGCTGTGCTGAGTGTGGGGGCTCCTCCTCTGTGACCTCCTCATCCTGGCATTTCCAACTTGATTATTGTTGCCTGTTTGTGTGTTTTTCCGGTAAGCTCCTCGAGGGCCGACCTGAATTGTGCCTGGGACGTAGTAGATGCTCCATCAATGTTTATTGAGTAAACAGTGAATCGGCCTCCTGCCAGCTAGACTGTCAGCTCCTGTGTGGGCTCCCTTTGTACCTCCACCTCTCCCCTCGTTCTCACGTGGGTTCTGTTCTTTGAACTTTCATCAGAAATTGCTAATCTTCTCTAGTTGTCCTTTGTGTTTTGACTATTGGTGAAATGAAGCTCAGAGGAAAGCTTTTGTATCTGATTTTTCTTTTTCATGGGCAATTTGAGCCCATGTTAAGAGCCATAATCCAGAAGCTGGAAGGGAAGGGAGGTGACAGGCAGGTCAGGAAACCAGTGACTGCGGGAGCCTGGCTCCCAGCCTGCCTCCACCTCCCTGTGGCTGGTGGTGAATGGGCCTTGCAGGAGGTTGGGGTTTGGTCTTATCTGCTGGCATCCATCCGTATGCTCTTCAAGCTGCTTTAATCAGTGGACGATTGCATTTTAACCCACTTCCTTGCTCTAAACATTTTTGCATAAATGAATGCATCAGCAGTTTCCTAATTTCAGACTGTTCACTGCGCTTGTTAAGTATCCCAAAGACATTCCTTACCAATTCTACTGGTTTTCTCAGTTACCATCCTCTTTGAGGACTTGTCCCAGCCTTTCCTACCTAACAGTCACCAGCAGTTGTCTCTCATAGCTGTAGATTTCTTCCCCTTTTACAGGGGCTTCTACACACATCATCGGATCTTTTCCCACCAGTCCTAGTCAACAGGCAGGACAAATGGTCACTTCTCGTGTTCAGGCAGGAAGCAGACTCAGCAGCTCAGTGTCTTACATGAGGTCACATCGTCAGTGTGAGTGGAGCTGGGTATTTCTCTCCTCTGCACCATCGTACCATCTTGGTCCTTCTCCGTGGAAGCCCCCGCTGCCGTCACAAAACCTGACTCTGTCTCTCACCTGTCTCTTACTCACCCTCAGTGTTTCTTTTGGGGGAGGGGAGCCTGGATCTGTTGGGAGATGAAGTCTGACCCTGGTGTCACCCCGAACCCCAGCCAGGTTGCCTTCTTGAGAAAGTAGATGTCTGTGGATATCTTTCTCCCAAGACCTTCCAGTCAGTCTGGTAAGTTTTATTTTTGTTAGGGCTTACTGAAATGCAGGAAGCTTCATTAATTTACGTTAATGCTGCCCTGTGTTACTCTATGAGTGAACGGGAAGACGCTAAGAGAGGTTTGATCAGCTTAATCTGGCTGTATCTCATGATGTTCTTTCCCTCCCTTCTCCTTTCAATCATTGCAAATGGTCCCATCAATCAAGGCAGCGGCTCACTGCTCTATGGCCATGTGGGATTGTTTAGTTAAATGTGACTTTATAAAAATGGCTCAACGTTTAATTAGAAAGCAGATTGTCGAATGACATTTTGGGTTGTCCTCTGATGGGGGAATTGGAAACTAGGCTCGTCATGATAGGAAACAGGCTCTGGTACAGAAGGAGGCGTATTAACTGAGAGCAGCATGGGAGTGCCGTGAGTCATTGTTTTCCTACAATAGGCCGACTTCTCTGGGCTTTTTGTTGAGAGAGACCTTCCTCTGCATCTGATGCCACCTTAGATTTTCCAAGGGGAGACTTAAACTTGGAACCCCCAAACGGGGTGGCACTTGGAATGGTGCACTTATCAGGGTGCAGGACTAGATACCAAGAACCTACTGGCGTTACTTAAAAACATCAGTATCGAGAAATCAGCAAACCTATTACGATGCTTGTAATGGAAGAAAATACTTACATTTTTTATTTCCAATTGCGGTGTGATGCAAATACCATTTTCCTGTGAAAAGTTACTGTTTTCTTAGCACCAAAGCTGGTATCTGTGTTACTTACTACTGGGGGCCATCATGTCCTGGCTGAGTTTGGTCCCATAAGCTCCTCATATGTACCTCACCTTGGCTGACATAAAGGTGGACATTGGAACACTGTGAGAGGAGGTCAGGAAGGGCCACCAGTAAGAATGGCCCCAGGAATCGTCTACTCCACATGTCACCTCTGTACTATGTAGCACTTTTATACTTTTTATATCACTTAGCAAACTTGTATATCTCATGGCATCTCAAGCTTAACAATTCTAAATATTAACTCTTGATTCCTCCTACCACAAACCCTTTCCAGACCCTCCCTCCTCCCTCCGCCATGTCATTAAGGGGCACAGCTGTTAACTTGCTTTTTCAAGCCAGAAACTGGGGAGCTGTTCACCTTTCTCTTCCTCCAAATCACCAAGTCCTAGGGATGCTTCTGAAATGCATCTGCTGCCCTCTACATCTACCTCCCAAGTCCAGTGACAGAGTCATTGCCTCGATGATCGCAAAGGCCTCTGAACTGGCTGCCGTGCTTCCACTTTCCCTCCATTCCGATCAGCACTTGGGATCTAGAGAGATCTCTAAAAGTACTTGTCATATCCTTTCACCCCCTTTGTTAACCCTGTTAGTGACCACCTCCTGCTCTTGGACGAATCCCCTGCTCCCAGCATGGCCCACGGAGAGACTTCACCGTCTGGGCCCCAGACCTGGCTGGAGGTCCCACAGCACTGTTGACATCACACTGAGGTGGCTTGTAAGACCTTCTCCCTTTCGCTGTTGACTTCCTGTGCAGATAGCAATGGCTTTCATTTTCCGATTGCAGTAGAATAACTGCTCATGAAGGTATACTTAGAATGGATATTGCATCCTGGGAAATGGTACAGGGAGTGATTTTTTTCCTCCAAACCCCAAAATATCAACTCTTACACCACAGATTTCATTTGGACCACTATTTCATTTGGATAATGAATAAGTGAATAACCAATATGTAATCAACCAAAATTATAACACCCTTGCGACTTTCCAAGTAGCACTCTCCCCCAAATATTTTGATATAAAAATGTGTGCAGTATTTTAGCATAGGAAATCATGACTAAAACTTGTTCCAGGCTGGTAGGAGAAAAGACCGATTTTCAACAGGGGAAATAAGAAGCACACTAAATATTAGCACACAGCTTTCCTTTTTAGACACATATCTCCTTTCCTGAATCCTATTTGCTTTCCTTATGTACTCTTGAGCTATTCTGTTGTGTGTTTGTTTGTGGAGCCATGTATATACAACCACACACCTGAAACAGAAGTTCTTAGTTGAGTGATGCTCCCCATTTTCCTCAGGCCTTTCATTCAAGGTAATTAATGGGAATACTGAGTTTTCAGCTTTATTTTTGGTGCACGATGGCCTCAAATTAAGACAACTTTTCTATGACCTTGAATTAGAAACTTTTTATGCTACCAGTTTGGTGGGTCACTCTGATGAGTTACAAGCCAAGACTGTAGTGGGAATACCAGACAGGTAATGTTAATACAGCGTGACGTGCACTGTGGTAGAGTTGGTCACCAGCTGTCATAGAGCTGAGGGATGAAGCTTCACTCACTTTGGGGACTGGGAAGTCATGAAATGCTTCCAAGGTTTGTGACCTTTGAGATAGGTCTTGAATGAAGAGCTTGCCAAGGGGAAGGAGTGACAGGGAGAAAGAGGTAGAACAGGGCATTTCAGACAGCTGCAAGGACAGAGGCCGGGAGTCAGCAGGAGCATGCCGTGCCCAGATTGCTGCCTGGAGGGCTGCTGTGGCTGCACCACTGAAGGCCTGGGTGGGGTGGGGGCTGGAGGGCGGGCAGGGGCCAGATGGTGCAGCAAACGTCCCTGTGGAATTTTCCCTTGGGTAGGCACTGGATCAGATTTGTCTTTTACGGCAGGGTTTCTGTAGGCTCTGTCACTGCTTTTAAGGCTTCTCCCAAATGGCAGGAGAATGGTGATCCGATTCAGACACACAAGCTCTTTTATCAATTTCTGTGGGTGTGAGACTCAAAATTCCACAGACTTCCAAGTTCAAGGTATGACTGCAGGCCACCTACCAGTAATTACAGAGGCGTTATTAAAAGTTCCTGAAATGTGATTGGTGATAAAAGACTGCCCTGTTGGAGTGTATGGATGACTGTGTTTCATATTTCACTGGGAGTTCAGCTGCCTCGCCTGGCTCAGCAGTGTGTGTTTCAGGGTCCTGTGGAGCAGTGTGTGTTTGGGGTTCCTGGGGATCGGAAACAGTGCTCTACTGCCATCTTGAATTTGTGACACCTTTTTATTGCTAAGAATCTAGATGTTTAGTTATCAGTAACTATTAGCTTGGCTTTCTAATGATCAGTTTAGCATGGTTTGGTTGGTTGTTAACCTGGAAGTGTGCAGATACTTACAGCAGGGAGGTGTTTTCACTTAAGACGTTCCAACAACTAGACTTTAAACACATAAGAGGTTTAAATGAGTCATCGGTACCCCTTTGCTAGAGAAAATGTATACATCTCCTGCATCCACCTCTACAGCGATTCTTCACGATTGTTACCACATTCTGTTTTGTTGGTAAGGAAGAGTGTGTGGGATGGGCAGGTAGTATCCTTTGCCCTGCCTTCATGGGCAGTGATTTGAGAAGGATTTAGAAATGTTTGTACTTCCTGGCCGGTTGAGCATCATCCCATGCACCAGAAGGTTGCCAGTTCAATTCCCGGTCAGGGCATATGCCTGGATTGTTGGCTCGATTGTGCAAGAGGCAGCTGGTCATGTTTCTCTCTCTTATCGATGTTTCTCTCTCTCTCTCTCCCTTCTTCTCTCTCTAAAACCAATAAACATACTAAGAAAAAGAGAAATGTTTATACTATTTAGGGCTCAAGAAAGTGGAAAGGGAAGGTGGAGAGGCACAGGTTAAGAGGCTGTTATAGAATCCTCATGAGGGCCTGACCTAGGGGTGGTGGGGATGGGGCTGAGGGGATATGTATGGGAGATGTTTAGGATAAGGGACTGGAGGACTTGGGGAACAGTTTGATGTAGGGAATATGGGAGAAGGTAGGCGTTTGGGAAACACCCAAACACTAGTAAGAGGAACAGGCTTATGTCATTCAGCAAATACTAGTGGGGAAGGTGGGCAGAAGGTGATCAACTCTCTAAACAGGCAGAACAGAGGAAGGGCTATTTTAAAGGCATAAGAGTAGGCAAAAGGGCAATTAATTTTGACTAAGGGGACCAGGGGAGTTTTCTCAGTGGTGTGAATACATAAAGCCAGCCAAGATGAAAAGATGTGGTCATAGGCACACGTTGACTTGTTCTACCTCTACATGCAGAAGTCCAACTGCTTGACAGGGCTGGGCTTGGAAGGCCAGGCCAAGACTGCACTGTTGTTGGCACGGGGGGCCACTGAAGACTTTTTAGTTAGAGGGCTAAGATCACAGCTTGGTTTAAGTGGAGTCATTCTGTCTGAAGATTGAGGAACCAGGAGGTCGGAGGCAGGAGGCCATGTGGGGAGAGACATTGAGGACCTCATTGAGGGCAGGGAGAGCATGCAGGCTTGGAGTTCGGAGTGCATTTGTGTCTGTGCAGCATTTATTTCATCGGGAGGTGGGGTGGGATGTGGAATCTGGAATCAGTACGGAGGGGGAGAATACAGCCCCTAGAATGGGGCTGTGGTGTAAGCGGGTGGGGGGGGGGCAGGGGTAGTGGTGGAAAGTGGAGTTGAAGGTGGCTCAGAGACCCCCTCTCAAAGGGGCCATTACGTGACTGCATTTGCCTGAGCAGCAGCAGTGGTCTTCCAGGACCTAGCTCATTGCTGACCTGGGGACTCCCTGGACCTGGCAGAATCAGTCGACCTTGTCTTCAGTGGTCAAAAGCCTTCTTGTTCTGTGCCCTTTGCCCAAACCATCTGTATGACTGGTCCGTTTGGTAAACCAGCTTAAGTTTCAGCAAAAAGAGGTAGCATTGAAATAAAAGCCACATACCTATCACTCAGTGACAGACTCAATTTCAACAGCCAAGTTCATTGTCTGATGGGGTCCTTCTCCTTCCCTTCCCTCTAAATCCACCCTGTGGAGACTTGAGAACATAGACAAGTTGCTGTGTAGTAAGTATTTGATAGCAGCTCAGTTCACTGTCTGCATTTTGCAGAATATTTTAATTTTGGCAGCAACCGAGGCCTGTGGTGGAAGCTTTGAGACATTCACCAGTGGACTGTAGAGTCCTTTTCGGATGGATCTCCTGGCCTCCTCTGCTCTTCTCTCACTCGCTGGACATTAGCAGCATGTCCCAGTCGGCCGAGGGCCCCTCTTCCCCTCGTCTACTCCAGGCTTCCTCCTGCTTTTCCTTCCAGCCTCTGCTCTCTCATCAGAGATGCGGTCCCCAGTAACACTCTCTGTGTTACAGCACGTCCCCTCCTCTGTCACCTTATGCTGCTTTGTGTTCACACACTTCACTCCTTGACATATTACATATTTATTCATCTCTGCCCGTCTCCCTCTTCTAGCATGTGTGTTCCTTCAGAGCAGGGACTCTGTGTTGTTCATTATTCCATCCCCATTGCCAGGACAGTCCTTGCGCATCACAGTTGTCCTGTATTTGCTGAATCAGTGACTGATCTGATGGAGCAGTCGGTTGATCAGTCTGCATATTCACAGCCAGTTCGTTTATGCCTGGCATGTGGTTGGCGCTCTGTGAGTGACTGAATGAATGAATTGGCGTGTGAATGACTGTGTGATTAGCTAGTCCCAGCACTGTTGAATAAATGAATGGATGAGTGAGTGTGCCCGCCTCTTTCTGAGACTGACCCTTGCTCGATGGGGGAGCCCCCGGCTTCCTTATTTGTGAAGGCCCAGATGTATGTTCTTGAGTGTGTGAGGATGCTTGTGTTTGATGATTCAGTCATTAACTTACTCTTTCTCAGTATGTCTGCCTCCACCAGGCTCTGTAATTAACTTGCTGTAATTTGGCTTAGAGCTGAATTTTTCATTTTAAAGATGCCATAAACAGCCGCCGCTTGTGATATCTTGGTTTTTAATGAAGACGCTGCCAAATAGAACATGAGGATGGCGGTACGTGTCTGGAAGTAAAGGGGCCGTTAGCTCAGGACTGGCCATAGCAGTGAGGACAGGCGGTGGGTCCTGGGAGAGCAGTGGGTCTCTGCTCCCAGGATGCCCACCATATGCGGGCAGAGCCCCGGCATGAGTGTGCGCATCGTCCTCCAGGGTCACGTTTCACCCAGAGATTTGGGGGAAATAACACTTAGAGAATATTAAAACAAATGTGAGTGTTTGTTAGAGGGGAATTTGACATAGCTTGGTGGCTAAGAGCAGGGCTCTGGAACCAGACTTCTGGGCTTGAATCTGTCCCACCACTTACTTGCTTTGTGGTCCTCGTTTCTTGCCTCTAAGCTGGGCGCCTGTGATGCAGTAGAGCCTGCGGCATGGGGACCATGTATGTTGTCAGCATTCAGTGAGAGCCACGCAGCCTCTGTCACGGTGCCAATCACATGGAAAGCAAACAAGGGCTAATGCTCTATACCAGTGGTCGGCAAATTGCGGCTCGCGAGCCGCATGCGGCTCTCTTGACTAATGAGTTTGCCGACCACTGACCTAGACTCTCGATTCCAATAATTACAGGCTGTTGTTGTTCCTTGTGATTAAGCCCCTATCCCAGTGGTCGGCAAACTCATTAGTCAACAGAGCCATATGTGGCTCGTGAGCCGCAGTTTGCCGACCACTGTTCTATACCATTGCTTGACATTTTAAGATAAAAGAGGAGGCAAATGAAATTTTATTCTTGCAGTGAATCTGCTTCAGACCTGGCCTCCAGGGATGAGTGTTTACTCCCTTCTGCCATATTTGAGATGGAAAAGTTAGCAAAGCATCACCTTAAGAAAACCAACACACACAATTGCCTAGTATGCATGTTTTTACCAAATCGCCACCCAACCCTGTCTTGGTCTTGAGCTGTCACAGAGTTGAGCTCTTGTTAACAACGTGCTAAATTAATGATGCTTACGTTTAGTACCTGCTGTCTTAAATACCTAAGCAGGTGAAATTGAAGGAACCTATAGGTTTGGATAAAGGATTGACATTTAAGGAATGCCAGTACTTAGAAAAGCTTGTGACTTCTCTGAGCGCTTTCACACACATTCTTTCCATTTCATCCTCATAACAGCCTGTTATTCATCAAAGTAGAGAAGACATCAGAGTGGAAAGAATCTGCACTAACTCTTGGGTCAACCTCTTTCCTCTGATTCCTGAATTCCTTTTCTAGCATCCCATTAGTCTCTTGGTTTCTCCTAAAGATGGGGAGCTCCCTACCCAAAAAGCAGTCCAGTCTCGCTCCCTGTAACTTCTGCCCCTTGGTTCAGCTTGTCTTCTGAGCACACCTAATCCTAGCACTTCTTCCACGTGTGATTAATGTTCCTTTTGGTATGCAGACCTTGTGGCCCAGTGTTTCTTCAGCTTTTTTCCTGGGAACATGACTTAACCATTTAGTAGTCCTTAATGGGAGTATGTCTTCTTAATCCAGTATTTATCAACTGCTGGTCACAGCCCATCAGCTGATTGTGAAATCTCTTTTAGTCGATTGCAACTGGCAATTTTTTTCCGAGTGAAATAAGACAAAATAGAAAAGATGATCAGAGTGTTGTGCATCGTCAGCTTGCATATTACCTTGGTAAAACGTGGGTTTCGGTTTGTGTGGTGTGTGCTGCTGTTAACTTTATCTGTGCATTATAACTATTTAAAAAGCCATTGTTTTGGAATTTCAAGTTGCTTAATTTCTGTTTAGTCATCATCTTTGTCCTTTCCATGGTTGAACTTGCTTTAGATCAACTAATTAAAATGAAGTTGCTGTGCTGGGGTTGGATCACTATCCATTTAACCCTAAAATGCCTCTATAAAGAAGAGCAGTGAGCTGTTGGGGTTAAATAACAAGATCCATCAAAGGCCCTGCTCTGTGTCCCCACCGTTCTTCGGTGCGAGGAGTTTGTGGTTGAGCACCTCAGGAGCTCTGTGCAATTGTAGGGCAGATCCCTGGAAAGCCAGGGTTTCCTCTACCCGAGTTCTTGGAAGGAGCGTGGAGTGGGGACCAGCCTGCACTCAAATGACTTCTTTGTTCTCCGAGATAAGCAGAAGAGGTGTCATCTCATCACATCTTGGCCTGAGAAATGTGACAGTAACTGGAACTGAAAAGGGAGGGGTGGAAAGAGCAGAATTGAGAGTTTTCAGAGTTTTCAGATCCTGAAGTCCCTGTGTTTGTGGGGATGGGAAGGTGGCTATGGGAGGAGGGGATTCCTGGGATGGGACACTTAAGCTCTGGGGACAACAACAGGGCTTCAGAGGCCCCGGTCCTGTGCCAATCACTTTTCTTTTGTGATCTAATGCAATCCTCACATTGTGTTTCTCTCACTGTGTCATCCGGGCCTGACAGAACCCAATGCACTAGTTAAATCCAACATCCAGCCCCCAGCCCTGTACCTGCACCTGCCTCACCTCCCTGTGAGATCTGTACCTCTGACCACAGGTGGCTCTGGTCCTGTGGTTACTGCTGGGGTGACACAGTAGTCCTCTAATGGATTTGTTCTCCCCTCCTGGACAGCTATTTAATAGCTTCTCTCTCTTAGACTTCTCCTCCTGCAACCTGCATCCTTAGTTGATAACACTCTTCCCATTTCCCTGAGAACCTCTGAGAACTTGCACCAACTCCTGCCTCCACATTGGGCCGCAGTGCAGGGCCAGTCCCAACTGGTGCTTCTCTCTCCCTCAGTTCCTTCTCCTGGTCCGTCTTCCTCTAATGCACACATTCTGTAACTGCCCAAACAAACAAAACACCTGTCCTCATGTTCTAAGTCTGACCCTACTTTTATAATAGTGTGATGCATTACCTAATAATGTTTCGATCAATGATGGACCACATGTACAACGGTGGTCCCATCCTATCTAATAAAAGGGTAATATGCAAATTGACCATCACTCTAACACACAAGATGGCCACCCCCATGTGGTCAAAGATGGCTGCTCCCATGTGGACACAAGATGGCCACCACAAGATGGCCAGCAGGGGAGGGCAGTTAGGGGTGACCAGGCCTGCAGGGGAGGGCAGTTGGGGGTGACCAGGCCTGCAGGGGAAGGAAGTAGGGGGAGACCAGGCCTGCAGGGGAGGGCAGTTGGGGGTGACCAGGCCTGCAGGGGAAGGAAGTAGGGGGAGACCAGGCCTGCAGGGGAGGGCAGTTAGGGATAATTAGCTGGCAGGGGAGAAGTTAGGCTTCGATCAGGCTGGTAGGGGAGTGGTTAGGGAATGATCAGGCACATAGGCAGGCGAGCGGTTGGGAGCCAGTAGTCCTGGATTGTGAGAGGGATGTCTGACTGCCCGTTTAGGCGCAATCTCACCGGGATCAGGCCTAAATGGGCAGTCGGACATCCCTCGAGGGGTCCCAGATTAAAGAGGGTGCAGGCTGGGCTGAGGGACACATATCCCCCCACCCCGCCGTGCACGTATCCCCCTCCCCCATGCACTAATTTCATGCACTGGGCCTCTAGTAGTTTATAATGGAGCTGAGAAATGTATGTTGCCTAGTGATGTCATAGCCTTTGTAGCGTTGTGCAACACATTGCAATTGCTTATGGTGTTCAGTACAGTAACATGCTGCACAGGGCTGTAGCCTAGGAGCAGTAGGCTACACTATATAGCCTAGGTGTGTAGTAGGCTACACCAGCTAGGTGTGTAAGTGCACTGTATGATGCTCACACAGTGACACATTTCTCAGAACATATTCCTGTCATGAAGTGACGTGTGACTGTAATGATGATAGTGATGGGTGATGATGGCAACTACCACATAGTATTTCTTATGTACCAGGCATTATTCTCATGTATCATTTCACTAGGTATAATTATTGTCCCCATTTCTCAGATGAGAAATCTGAGGCACAGAAAGATGAAGTAACTTGCCCAAGGTCACAGGGCTGATAGATGGCAGAACTGGGATTTCCGCGTAGACTCTCAGCCTCCGAGTCCTGTCTTGAGAGGAGTTGCCTGCTTGTGGTCTCCATGCTCTCTGCTCCTTCCCACTCTAAGACCTACTCACATCTTCCCCTCCCACCTCTCCACCAAGCTGTTCTCTCAAGTCACCCATCACCCGCACGTGGCCACGTACAACAGCCAGCTCATTCTTCGGTTCATATATTTTTAGCCTTTTTTCCTGACTCCTCTTCGCTTCCCAAGATCTACATGTTAGATTGCACCAGGGCTTGGTTCTCAGCCCCTTTCTCTGTCTGCACTCACTTAACAGCCTCGAGGCTTTCAGCATCCACAGCTCCCGCATTCCTGCCTGTAGCCCAGCCATCTCCCTGAACCAACTCATTCTTCCAACTGCCTGCTCAGGACGTCCAATAGGATCTCAAACCTGACGTGTCCATGCTTCCCACCACACCCCCTTGCATCTCCCCGGCTCCCTGAATGGCACCTCCAGCTTCCACGTGCTCAGCACACAGAGCCTCAGTCTGTTTTGTTTTGTTTTGTTTTGTTTTTTCACACTCTAGTTCCAGCCTGTTGGTAGCCCAGACTGACTCTGCCTTCAGCGTGCACTCAGTCTGACCACGTTTCACCATACCTGCCCCTGACTGGGACAAGCTGCCATGTGTCACCTGAGTCATTCATTAGCATCTTCACTGATTTCTTGCCTCAGCCTTGCCCCTCTGCCCTGTGAACACTGCCTCTATTGACAATGTTAAGTTTTAGATACGAGCAGAGCCCTCTGGTGGCCACCATTTTGCCCTCCGCCTGCTCCCACTCCGTGTTCTTCACTTCTCAATGCTGCCCTCTGCCCTCTCCAGTGCTGCCTCTCAGACATGCTGGGGCTGGAGTGTGTGTGTGTGGGGGGGTCTACCTTAGGGCCTTTGCACATGCCCTCCCTCCTGGAAGATCTTCCTAGGAATCTCCACCTGTTGCTTCCTTCGCGTCTCTGGTGCAGTGTCACTTTCTCATGAAGCCTTTTGATTGATTGCTCTAAACTTACAGCCTCTGGATGCACCTCCCTTTATTTTCTCCGCAGCACATAGTGTCATCTGACACGTATTCTATTCATTGGTCAGTTGTCAGTCTTCACCCCTTCCCTGTAAACTGCACGAAGGCAACATCTTGCCCGTCTTGCTCACAGCTGCATCCCCAGCATGTTCCCTGATATAGAGGAGATGCTCAAAAAGTATTTGAAGGATAGGTGTTTGTACAGACAGAGTCTTCGAAGGTGTGAGAGGCTGAATTACTTGCTCAGGGCCCAGATCCTAGAAGTGCCAGGAGGGGGATTGGAGCCCTGACAGGAGCTTAATTGCTCGGTATTCCCCTTTTTCCTGTTACATGAGGACAATAGCACGTAACAAGCAGGGTTGCTGTGAAGATGAACCAAATGCACGTGAAGCACTTTATAAACACCAGTGTGCTGAAGGAATGCAATCTCATGTATTGAGAACCTTAGCTTTTGATGTGTAATTAGCAACCTACCCAAAGGTTCTTTCATGTTCTTGGGTTTTTTACTTAGGAGTAGCTGGTTCTGCTGACACGAAATTACCCATTTTCTTCTTTCTTCTGCCCTTGGTGAGAGAAGTAAGTGCACGTGTGTTGGTCTCCGTCGGCTTCTGTCTGTCTGTAGCTCTGATCCCCCGCTAGCTGTCAGTTCATGAGCCCCCCGCCCTACACCTCTGAGGCTGATCAGCAGGGAGCGGCCCTGGTGCTGGCCCACATGTGGCTGTCATTGTTTGTTCATGTCTGTGTTCTTGGGGAAGGCGCTCATGTTATCAGCAGGTGCTTAGCGAGTGTCAGGAGCCCCATCTTGCACAATTCTCCTGGCAGCCTGCCCGCCCCCTGCCCCCACTCTCTGCGGCAGACTGGAGTGAAGTGATCACAGGCCCGTTATGGCCACATACCGGGGACATAAAGTGAAGCCAGCACACTTGATGAACCGCAGAGCTGCTGCTCTCTTTCAAGCACACAATTTATGTTTCCCTGATCCCAGGGCAGCTTCCCAGGCTCCTAGCACTGAGCGTGGAGCAGTCTAGCCCTCCCAATGCTCACGCTATGATGATGCAGCTACGAGAAGAGAAGGGAGAGAACCTCCCACATAGACGTTCTTGTGTGTTGTTTATTCATTTGAGTTCCCGATCTGGAACTACGAGAAAAATGCCTCTGTTTTCTTGGAGCACCTTCAGCTGCCTTTTCTGAAGACAGGCGAGCTGTGGCCCTTTAGGAGAGGATGGCAGTGAGGGTCCGTGGGCAGCCTCTGTCCTCCATCCCTGGGAGTGGTCTTCTGGGGGAGCTGCCACCTGCGTCTGGTGTCTGTACTTGCTTTCATAGTGTAGGGAGGTGGGGGTACAACTGACACAGTCCACAACCCCTTAACATCGTCACCAGGCCAGGTCACACGGTGCTCGGCGGGCACCCCTTCAACAGCCTGTGACCTCCTGGGGCCTTTCGAGTAGCCTGGCCCACCTGGGAAGTCAAGCAAGATGTGGGGCATCTTTAAATCCAGGGCTGAAATGCCCTGGCCAGGTGACTCGGTTGGGCATCCTTCCATGCATCAGGAGGTTGCCAGTGCGATTCTTGGTCAGGGGCACATGCCTGGGTTGCAGGCTCGATCCCCAGTAGGGGACGTGCAGGAGGCAGACGATAGATGTTTCTCTCTATCTCTCCTCCTCCCTTTCTTTCTCTTAAAAAAAAAAAAATCAGTAAACTATTCTTTAAAAAAATAAAAATAAATAAATAATCAACCTAGGGCTGATGCACAGCCTGGGGCATGCATGCAAGGAAACCTTCCAGGAATCCAGGCAGGGCTGTGGGTGCAAGGACCAGGCTTTGCATGCGGCTTAGGGAGATCAGCTCAGGAGGGCCTGGGCTCCCTCTCACACGCTTTCCCTGTGTCTGCAGCTTCTGGAGCTGATGGACTAGAACCAGGCACAGACTCCTGATTCTTAGTCCCATATTTCCAGGGGATGTGTTTCCAGGGATGGCCCGGCCACCTGGAGGCAGCTGCGTGGGGTGGGAGGAGCAGTTTCTGAGCTAGATTTAAATCCCAGCTGCACTGCTGACTTGCCACCTGGGACCTTCTCTGAGCCTCAGTCCCCTGGTCTGCAAAATGGGATGAAGGCCGTGGTCAGGTTTGTATGTTTGTAAGGGCTTTGCGGCGGTAGCCTGACAGGTAGTGAGCCTTCTGGACATGATAGCTGCTGTTCTTAGTTGTGGGGTGACTGGGAGGGACAGTGGGGTCACACAAAGAGGAATTCTGGGCTTTGGAATTTGGTCTGGGTTCAAATCCTCATACTGTTCATTCATTAAATACTAGATGAGTGCTTATTATGATTTAACACCGGGGTTGAAACTGTGCTGCTTTCCTACTAGTCTTTGATCACAGGCAAGTCACCATACTTTCTGAATCTTAGTTTCTTCATGTAAAATATGGGTAAAAATATTGATCTTGCAAAACTTATTCTGTGTTTAGAGTGAAATGAGCATTTATAAGTGGTTGCTAGCTACTTAACTTTTTTTTACTATAACTTTTTCTACTCTATAGAATTTCTACTATAACTCTACAGTTTGTACGTAAGATAACTTGCCTTTAATTTAAAAAGATATATGCAGCTCTGGGTTCATTGCAGCATTACTAGTAATAGCCAAAATATGGAAACAACCTAAATGCCTATCAATAGATGAATGAATGAAGAAATATGGTACGTATATACAACGGAATATTATTCAGCAATAAAAAAAAATGAAATCTTACCATTTGCAACAATGTGGATGGACCTAGAGGGTATCATGCTAAGTGAAATAAGTCAGAGAGAGACAAATACCATATGATCTCACTTATATGTAGAATCTAAATAAATTTAAAAAATGAATAAACAAAACAGAAACAGACCCATAGATATGGAGAACAAGTTGACAGATACCAAAGGGGATGGGGGAGAGGAATGGGAATTTTAAAAATTAGGATCTCTAGCCATTTCTCTTTTGGGTACATACCCAAAAGAAGTGAAAGCAGGGTCTCCAGGAGACATATGCCCATTTAAAAAGGGGGTGGACCAGGTTTTGGAATGAGATTTTCATCTCAGCTCCATTAAGTGCTAACTTGGTGACTTCAGAAGTTACCTAGACTTTAGTGTGCCTCAGCTTCCCTATGCACAAAGTGGGGGGAAAAACACAGTAAAACTAAAACAGGTGAAATTAACAATATGTTTCATCTCACCCACTGTATACCAAAAATATTATTTCAACATGTAATCAGTTTAAAAAATACAACGAGATATTTAACATTCTTTTTATTTTTTGTATTAAGTCTTCACACGGCAAAACAGCTCAGTTTGGACTGTGGCCACATTATAAATGCCACCTGTGGCTTGTGGCTGGTGGCTGCCGGGCCGTGCTGGGTTAGCAGGTCTGGGATATGGGAGCTGGGTGGGATGTACAATCCTGGACCTTTCCTCTATAGCCGGAACCCACCCCGGGAACCTGCCCCGGGAAAGGAGGAAACACGGAGGGATTTCATTATCTATGGGCCATGTGGTGCATCTCCACTGGACACATCTTCCTGGATACCAAGTTACTATGTGCCACTTTTTTAGTTATTATTTTAAAAAACCAGAAATTTTTTTTCAATTACCATAGACATACAATATTGTATTAGTTTTAGGTTTACAGCAGAGTGGTTAGGCATTTATATAACTTACGAAGTGATCACTCTGACCCATCGGCACCGTCCGTGTGCCATTTATGGAGCATCTGGCGTGGCCTTGTCCACAGAGTTTACTAGATGCTTCGGATCATACATGTTTTATAATTTTTTCAGTTACTCTACAAAGCTGGTTTTCTTATTCCATTTTGCAGAGGAGGAAAGTCAGGACATGAGAGATTAAGTACCTTATCCAAGGTCATACAGCTAGACCCAGCGGAGCTGAGGCTCAAACATGATTTCAGACCCTTGTTTTTACCTCTGCTCCTGCTGTTTCCCTAATAGGATTCATTCCATTATAGTCTCTAAATTTGAGAAAAATATACATAAAGAATTTAATGTGTGCATGCGTGTGTGTGTACATATATATATATATATATATATATATATATATATATACATGCACACACATATATATACATATATATGTGCACATATGTAGAAAAAAAGACTGGAAAGCTATAATCGGAGAAAAATTATGAATTTAACAACAGTTCTATCAGAAAGGATGTGTTCCCCGCTTTCTCTCTGCCTATCTGCCCTCTGCCCCCACATACTGGGGACCAGTTGGAACATCTAGGGCTGACTAGTTGCCGTGAGTGTTGATGGGGGAGGGAGCAGAACAGGTTGAGTTTCCTTAGAATCGCGTGGAACTCAGCTGTTTGTGACATCTTCCGTTTCCCTGGTTAGGGACCCAGAGGCAGTGGGTGGCCAGATGGCGGCTGCGGTTGGGAAGCTGGAACTCATCTAGGGTCTTCTCCAACCTGCCTGGACTGTTTGGCGAGAAAGAAGCCAGGCTGTGCTGTGTGAGCCTCACCCTTGCCTTCCTCTCTGCCGGGGGACTGGTGAGCAATGACGTGGCCCCACAGTGGGTAAAGGGCTGGGAAGGTATGTGCGGCTGGCACAGAAGGATGGGACTATTTAGGCTTGGGGGTCAGGCAGATGTGGGTTTGACCTTTGACCTCTCCACTCCCTCATTTTGTGACATTGGCAAGCCTATGGATTTCCCATTTGTAAAAGCTGATGCATCACTTTAGCCTGGGCTCTTTTTTTTTTTTTTTTTTTTTTTTTAAATATATTTTTATTGATTTTTTACAGAGAGGAAGAGAGAGGGATAGAAAGTTAGAAACATCGATGAGAGAGAGACATCGATCAGCTGCCTCCTGCACACCTCCCACTGGGGATGTGCCCACAACCCAGGTACATGCCCTTGACCGGAATCGAACCTGGGACCCTTCAGTCCGCAGGCCCACGCTCTATCCACTGAGCCAAACCGGTTAGGGCAAGCCTGGGCTCTTTTCATTGGACGATACAGAGGTCCCCTGGAGCCAGCTCAGGGTAAAAGCGTTGTCTATCGTAAGATACAGAAACAGGTCAACATAACCTAAGGACGGAAGCCTTTATAGAGCTGGGCCTTGCAGGGACTGCACTAGAGAGACAAGAGCGGAGTCTCCTCTCTCCGAGTCAGGGGTCCTCCCCTCTGCTCCCATTTCTCTCCCCACCTGGCTTCCTCTGTTGTCTGGTGCATGTGGCATCGGGGGCTTCCACGGTGCCTACATCTGTGTGATTGTCCAACTTCAGTGTCCCTTCTTGTTTCTTAGTTTAGATTTCTGAAATAGGGGACCAGCTTATCTTTCCAAGGCAAGGCACACATTTTAAAGCTCCCGGCAGAGTCTGGATGAGCCACTCCTGGCCCAGTGGGCCATCTGGCCCAGTGGGCTGAGGCCAGACCATTTGATAGGAAGAGGTGGGACCTGGATATTAAGCATTTAAGAGCATCTATCAGAAGAACTGGTGCTTCCCTGCTATGTTGTTGGCTTTTTCACTCTGCAAGAGGGTTATTTCATGCCTTCTTTTTTTTAATTTTATTTTAATATATTTTTATTAATTTCAGAGAGGAAGGGATGGGGGAGAGAGAGAAACATCAGTGATGAGAGAGAATTAGTGATTGGGTGCCTCCTGCACACCCCACACTGGGGATCGAGCCCGCAACCCGGGCATGTGCCCTGACAGGGAAACGAACTGTGACCTCCTGGTTCATAGGTCGATGCTCAGCCACTGAGTCAAGCTGGCTGGGCCATGCCTCCACTTTGCTCAAGCCTGCTTTCCAACTCCCAGACTGAAAGCAGAAGCTCTTTCCCTTCACTGAGAAAATAGATGCCTCCCGTTCCCACCAGAACAGACCTGCCTCCTGTACCCGTCTCCTCCACCTCCCCTCTCGCTGGATTCGAAGTTGTGGCTGTGCTTCTCTCACAGGCGAAGCTGTCCTACGGAATCTCTCTCTTTTTCCACATCCCATTCTGTGGACCCTCGAACATCTTCTTTTTTCTCTCTCGGCCCCACGTGTTCTTCTGGGAGAAATTCAGACCCGGGTCTATCGGAGTGCTACTCAAAGTGTCGGCGTGCGGACCGTCGATCACAAGTCGTTAGAAAATTAAGGGGTGCGCTCCAGAATGTAAATCAGCGGTATACTCTGCATAATTTAGTTCAGCTGACATCTTTTTAGGGGCAAAACTTTCTCAACGGAGGAAGCAGTGTGTGCCTTAACATTCTGGCACGAGCTTCTCTCTCTCAGACAAGTAACGCTCTGTGGTCCACGCCTTTAGTAGCCCTCATCTGAACCCTCACTCTCATCTCACTCCACTGACGTTACTCAGGTCACATCTCCACGTGGCAAAATCCTCTAGATGCTACTTTAGCTTCACTGTCTCTCGATGGAGTTTGGTGCCCTTCCTGACTCTTGTGGTCCCGGGGACTCCTCATTCTCTTCTACACCTGCCTCTTCTCCCCGGACTCCTGTGCTGGCTTCCCTCTACCTGTCCTCTGACTGTCAGGTGCTGCAGGGCCCTCGCCAGGCCCTTTCCTCCTTCTGCCTGCCCTCCCTGAGCTCACCTCGCCCTTGGCTGTGACTTCCTAATACAGATCTGCAGCCCATACTGAGCTCCTGACTCACTGAGCTCCTCATCGCCGCCTTGATATTTCCGCGGCAATGTCTAATAGGCGTCTCCACACGTGGCTAGGTATGAACGAAGCACCTCATGCCCTTTCTCAAATCCACACCCCATCCTCCTCCATCTCGTGAGACAGCATCACCACCCACCAGTTGCTCAAACTCTGAACCTTAGGTCCACCTGCGACTCCTCCTTTTCCCTCATCACCATGTCTGATTTGTCAGGAAGTCCTGTCAGTTGTACCCCCCCAGATATGACCTGACTCCACCCTCCTCTCTATCAACACTGACCCTCCCTCCTTGACCTGCTCCAAGAGCCTCCCTTTGCATTTCCTGTGCCCCACTCTCCGGGGACAGGACATGTGCTTCCTGGGGTGAAGCCCTTCCGTGCCTCATGCTGCTCTTGGAATAACACCCTACTCCTCACCATGGTTTGCGAGCCCCTGGATTTCCTGCCCCCTGCCACCTCCTCCAGATTCATATTAGTTTATTCACAGGCCTGAAGGGGAAAATGGCTACAAATCAGAGGGCTGCTAATGGCTTGCATCTTTCAAAATGGTTTTGTGAGGATGTATCAGGGAGTCCTTCCACCCCCGCTGCCTGCTGCTCTTCCCCACTTTCGTCCTGGCTGGTCCCTTTCCTGCTCCTCACATGTCATCTCGCATGGGCTCTCCCTGACGCTCTGCCCCAGGGAGAGCAGGGCTGTGGTTTGAGGCCCACAGCACAGGTGAGGGAGGACAGGAGGCCATCCACATTAGCCCAAAGAAGAACCCGGAATTCAGACCACGGTGTCCTTTAGATCCTGACCAAACCTCTGCTGTCGCCAGCAACTCAAGGCTTTTTTCTGAGCCTCTGGGAACTGCATGATACAGATGTCAAGAGCTGGTCATCACGTCAGCTGGGGCCTGTGAATGTCAACCACACCCACGTGAGAAGACTCGGGCAGCAGCGAGGGGAGCTGGGTGAAAACAGGGCTGGTGCTGCTAGCCAGCGTGCCGGGGCCTTCTTCACTCTGGGTCCCCGGTGCTGCCTGCCTGCGGCCAGTCCTGTGCCAGCCACTGCGGGGTCCTCCGTTTATTCACAGGCCTGAAGGGGAAAATGGCTACAGATCAGAGTGCTGCTAATGGCTTGCATCTTTGAAAATGATTTTGTGAGGATGTATCAGGGAGAAAGTGGGCCGTGACTCAAAGCTTTGGACAAGGGAGGCTGCCCACTGCTCTGTGAGAAGCCACTGAGAGTATACACAGACGGGTTGGCACTGACAAGACATTTTTCCTCTTGCTCCTTGGTTTCCTCATCCCTAAAGTGGGGTAATAGGCCTGCTCTGTCTGACTCACAGGCTGTTGGGGGAAGTTAGTAGTGTCAGCTACGGTGGATTGGTGCCTTCTCTGTGCCACGCACCATGTGGCCCAGATTCTTGTCTCATCCTCGCCACGGTTCTTTGAGGTGGGGTGGGGCGCTGTCATTGTTACCTCCTCCCAGGTGGTAGTTGAGGCTTAGAGAAGCTCAGTGAGCTCTGCCCAGGATTACAGAGCGGGTGAGGGGTGCGGAGAGGAAGCAGCTCTGTCGGGCTCAGCCGGCCTGGACTGCTTTTCTGAGGGTGGGTAGACACCACCTGTGCGTCATCCTTCATGAGAGTAGTTGTTCTCATTGTTCAGGTGATGACCTTGAGGCTGAGTGAAGTGAGGTGACCTGCCCAGCAGGGGGTACATCCTGAGTTTGCAGCCAGCTCTGTCTGAAGTTCTTTGAAAGATCTGAAAAGGAGAAATGGTAAAGCCAGGGGTTTCTACACCTGTCAGGTCTTAAGAAAGTAACAGTGGGTATTTTTAAAAGCCTAATGGAAATCACACACTTGCCCCAATGGGGTCGCCCTGACCTTTAATAGTTGCTTTTGGCTGGCATTATGTCATCCCAAGGGAATAAGTAATAGTAGTCATCTTGCACATAGGAATCTCTGCCTGATTGTGGATAACACAGAAACAGTTCTGTGGTCCATACAGTAAGAGATTAGGATCATTCTACTCACAGGAAGGTATCGTGTGAGACCTTTCCCAACTCTGGGTTCACATTCCACAGTCTTCCTCTTCCCACAGTCACTCGGATGTCAATGTCATCTTCCTCATCAGTGGGGCAGGCCCCCCTGCTGCCCTAGGGAAAACTGGGCACACAGCATCCTGTTACAAAGCCTCTTTGTTAGAGGAGTGGTGGCACACACTGCTCTTCTGCCTCTGAGAGCTCCTACCTCCATGCTAGTCCCCGGGAGAGTAGGATGGACATTTGTCTATTTTTCTGCCCCATATCCAATGCCCACTCCTTCAATACTCCACCTACGATGGAGATTGGAAGGCTGGGCTGGGAGCATGCTGGGCCTCGGCTCCACTGGTCAGGTGCACATGGGAGCTGGTGATGCTGCAGAAATCATCCTGGAGGCAGTGACAGCAGCTGCGTCAAGTTTCCAAGGGTAGAGGCAGTGGCCTCAGGGCCTGTGGCTCCAGTGTCCAGTGTCCAGGTGGTGCTACAACCTGTGGCATCCTCGTGGCCTATGGTGTGAGTTGGGCTCCGGTCTTGCTCATTTCCTGAGTCTGGTCCTCCAGCTTTTCTGGGATCCTGGGACATGCTAGAGACCTTTGAGCAAACTCAATTTACGTCAGCCAAAGTGTATTTCTGTTGCGTTTTAAATATATATATGTGTTTGCAGTGGGAGCAGCCACTCATCCCAGTCAGCTGAGCGGCATTCCCACTGTGGTAGTGCACTGACCACCAGGGGGAAGCTCCTGCATTGAGCGTCTGCCCCCTGGTGGTCAGTGCGCATCATAGAGACTGGTTGACCGGTCATTCTGGTCATTCCACCGTTTGGTTGCTGGGTTTTTATTATATGGTACTAGAGGCCCGGTGCATGAAATTTGTGCACGGGGTGTGTGTGTGTCCCTCAGCCCAGCCTGCACCCTCTCCAATCCGGGACCCCTCAAGGGATGTCCGACTGCCCGTCGGACATCCCTCTTATAATCCAGGACTGCTGGCTCCCAACTGCTCACCTGCCTGCCTTCCTGATTGCCCCTAACCGCTTCTGCCTGCCAGCCTGATCACCCCCTAACCACTCCCCTGCCAGCCTGATTGATGTCTAACTGCTCCCCTGCCAGCCTGTTTTCTCCTAACTGCCCTCCCCTGCAGGCCTGGTCACCCCTAACTGCCCTCCCCTGCAGGCCTGGTGCCCCCCAACTGCTCTCCCCTGCAGGCCTGGGTCCCCCCCAACTGCCCTCCCCTGCAGGCCTGGGTCCCTCCCAGCTGCTTTTCCCTGCAGGCCTGGTCGCCCCCAACTTCCCTCCTCTGCCAGCTTGGTCACCCCTAACTGCCCTCCCTTGCAGGCTTGATTGCCTCCAACTGCCCTCCCTTGCAGGCCTGGTCCCTCCCAACTGCCCTCCCCTGCTGGCCATCTTGTGGTGGCCATCTTGTGTCCACATGGGGGCAACCATCTTTGACCACATGGGAGCAGCCATCTTGTGCGTTGGAATGATGGTCAATCTGCATATTACTTATTTATTAGATAGGATAGAGGCCTGGTACACGGGTGGGGGCCAGCTGGTTTGCCCTGAAGGGTGTCCTGGATCAGGGTGGGGGTTCCCTTGGGGCGTGGGATGGCCTGGGTGAGGGGCCTGTGGTGGTTTGCAGGCCGGCCACACCCCCTGGTGACCCAAGCAGAGGCCCTGGTATGTGGGATTTATTTATCTTTTACAATTGAAACTTTGTAGCCTGGAGTGGAGCCAAGACTTCTGCTTGCTCCGTGGAGGCAGTCATTTCTCTTGGGATTTATGTTTCTTCTATAATTTAAACTTTGTAGCCTTAAGCGGAGGCCTGGGCCGGCCAGGGTGTGCGGAAAGCTTGGCTTCCTCCATTGCTGGGGCAACCCAAGCCTCCCTCCTGCTCTCTGTGGCCTTAGCCATCTTGGTTGGGTTTATTTGCATATTCGCTCCTGATTGGCTGGTGGGTGTAGCGGAGTGATGGTTAATTTGCATATTACTCTTTTATTAGATAGGATAGGATACACATATATATGTTCTTTTGTAATTGATTTCAGAGGGAAGGGAGAGGGAGAGAAACATCAATGATGAGAGAACCATTTGATTGGCTGCCTCTTGCATGCCCCCTACTGGGGATCAAGCCTGCAACCCAGACATGTGCCCTGACTGGGAATCAAACCATGACCTCCTGTTTCATAGGGCGACGTTCAACCACTGAGGCACATGGGCTGGGCGAGCACTCTGTTGCTTTTTAAAGCTAAGAGTCAGACTTGTATAGAGCTGTTGCTCTGTAGTTTTCCTGGGTTTTATTCCTCCCCAGGCCTCTGTCTGCACTGTTTCACCACCCGAGCACCCTCCCCGGGCCACAGAACTTACGAGAACCCTGAGCTGAGAACCCATGGTTAGGTGGGGGGCAGGACCACAGGCTTAGCTGTCTCCGTTCATTGGCTGACCCAGATTCCACTCTGGAAGGCTGGCGTGGGTGGTAAAGGAACCAACGGAAGATGGGAGAAGTTGGTGCCTCCGAGCCCTCTTCAGTCCCAGTGAGGCCGCCCTGGCCTGAGATCAGGCATCCGGGCAGGCGGTCAGCCACGGGCCTGAAGTCTGCAGGTTGTCTGCGGTTTGATCCTGGAGCTTGGCTGGGGAGCCTGGAATCTAGCACAGCAGCGTAAGCAGGTAGAGCCTTGGAAAGGAGAAATGTGCCCCCCTCTCCTGGGAGTGGAGGCAGTGAGGTGAGTGCTTTTGCAGTGATTGTGTTTCTGTGGAACTCAGGGCCTTGCCCAGCCGCCCGAGGGGCTGAGAGGCGCTATCTCAGCACAACTGTGACCCATTCACAACACACCCGTGCGTGCCGCTGGGCCACGCCGATGGTGTGGTGTTACCCTGGTATATCCAGCTCCCTGCCCGCCCACACTTAGGGGGGCCGACACTGACCCCTGCTGTTCTTAACTCCTTATAAGTTGCAGATATTTTCCCTAGCTTAGCATTTGCCTTTAATTTTATGATTTCTCTTTCCTTTCACTCCTTTCGTTCTTGACCATTGTTCTCTCTGCAGCAGGTTCTGTGCCTTGACCAGAGCAGTGTGGCCTTTGCTTCAGAACCCTCTCTGGACACGCCCTCCTAGCATCCCCTGGGAAAGATGCGGCAGCTCAAAGGGAAGCCCAAGAAGGAGACGTCCAAGGACAAGAAGGAGCGGAAGCAGGCCATGCAGGAGGCCCGGCAGCAGATCACCACGGTGGTGCTGCCCACGCTGGCCGTGGTCGTGCTCCTGATCGTGGTGTTCGTGTACGTGGCCACGCGCCCCACCATCACTGAGTGAGCGCCGGAGGCGGTGGAAAGCCGCGGAAACATGGCTTGCGTCCTCAGAGATTTTCCCGATGCTGAGCTCTGAGCAGGAGCACCTGTCTTCTCTGCTCTTTGACTTGATTAAAGTTTTTCCGCTTTTCTTGGGAGGGAATAGGGAGCGTTTTATCAGTGAATGTGCCATACACCTTATGGTCCACTTCATGTGCCTTTCAGACTTCAAAGCGATGTGTGTGTGTGTGTGTGTGTGTGTGTGTGTGTTTCTTTTTCTCTCCTAAAACCCATGTGCAGCTCCCCCTGGTGAGAGGAGGGGCGTCAGGATCATGAATGAGTCGGAATCAGTGCTCACCCCACCCCCATTGTTTCAAACATGACTCTTTTCCCACATGTGTCCACAATTTCCAAAGGGACTGTATTTCTTCTCTGTGCTTAATGTGATTTTAAAGATGTCGACTCAAAAGTGAAATATTTATTTTTCGAATAAAGGAGATGATAGCCTTTAACCACTGGATGTTTATCTGGTTTTGCCAGAGGCGCTGTCTGTCCCCGGGGCTCCCTCTCAGGCCCTTTTAGCCCCTTTCCCTGCACACTTTCTCCCCACACCACCCCCACGCCCTGCTGTGAATCACTTCCAGGAAAATTGTGCTTTTTGACCAGATCATTTTAAGACGGAGAGAATCTGGAGAGGGCAGCAAGGGTGTGTTAATTGGTCTGTCTCAGCAAAATAAGAGTTCTAATTGGAACGGTGCTTTTTACAGCACGTAGCAAACAGCGAGGAAGACACCGTCCTGGAGGGGAAGGTCAGGTTGGGTTCTGTTCCTGCTGAAAGGATGCAAATTGTTGGGTGGGCCACTGAGTGTCTGATGCAGGTTGGCCATGCTGGCAGGGGGGCTGTGTTGTATCCTAAAGACATTGGTACCTCTGTCCTGATTCCTGACGGAGCAGCCCCTTTTTGGAAGTCAGATTTCCGGGACTCTGCCGAGTGCCTGTTCTGTCATTGCTGATTACAGAGAGATCTGTGGTGCGGTGTGGGGAGGGCGGAGAGCTGTTCTAACCTCCTAGGCTGCATGATGTGCTCACGGATGGCCAGGCTGTTCCTGAGAACGTGGGGCCTCTCCGAGTGAGTCTCAGGAAGACAAAGCAGCTGTTAAAAGGAAGGACTGCTGATGCTCGGAGATCCTGGGCCTGGCAGGGCTGACGGGGCTTTTGAGCCTCCTAGTGGGAGACACTGTGCCACCTTGCCCTCAAGTGCCTGTGGCCCTGGAAAGAGATTTACTGAAATGAGTGTCAAATGCAGAGGCTGATCCCATAAAGTTCCTCTTAGGTTTCTATTTCCATCCCCTTTAAGTGGTTCTCTTAGGAGCCTCAGGGCTTGTTGGTTTCATTCAGCAACATACACTAAAACAGCATACTACAGTATCCGGCATGGACCCACTGACCTGCTTCCGCAAACCCCACCCTGGGCCTCTCCTGCTCTTCCATCTCGACTGCCTCGCACCCCCAGACACTCAGGTGCATACCACATTGGATTATTTTGCAGCAAAACAGGAGATGGGACTTAAACCCAGCCAGTCTGGTTTCAGAGTTCATGCTCTTCAGCATTAAGATCTACTGCCTCTTCATACTGACTTACTCCACTTCACTCTCCCAGTCTACAGAAACCTTTCCTGCCCAGGTGTGAGCGAACTCTTTTGTTTGGGGATTATGTATTCCCAAATTTTCATGGGTTTGTAATGGGCGCACCCCCTCTGGCTAATGGACGATCTCTGTTCCCAGGTTTGACTGGCAGCAAGCACATTCCTGATGTCACCCTGACTCACTGTTTATGCGCTCATCTTCCAAACCTCCGTCCAGTCCCTTCCCCCAGTAATCTGCAGGGAATGGATCGGTGGTTCCCTGGGGAGTGTGAAATTGCAGCTTCCTGGTGAAGCTGCACAAATGACATGCCTTTGCTCCTTTCCTATTATTAATAACTAGCTAATTACAGTGGTATCGACATCATGCCTAGTGCATTTTAGGTGCTCAATAGCCATTCCCTCCCTTCTTGTCTGTGTGTTCAGCTCACAGAACATGCATCCAGGCCTGCCTCCCGAGGCTTTACTTGCCAGGCCCACAACACACCACACCACACCACACCACACATTGTATAATAGACCCTTTAGGTGCCTCTGGGTCTTATTTTCACCCCCTGTTTTCCTCTTCGTTGTCCATCAGGAGGCCTAGGGGATTTGAACTGGATTTTCAGAAGGCAATTACTAGATGGGCTTGGTGAAAGGCTAAAAATGGATGTTTAAAAGGAATACAACTTTGACATGAGCCACCTCCTGGCAGGGACCAAATGCCAATTTACTGTGGACTTGCTGGGAGGAGTTTAACAGTTCTCAGGATAAATAGTAGTCCCATGTGGATGGACTGGGTAATTTTTTGTTTTGAGACATTAGCTTTCAAATTGGTCCCAGTTATTCAGTGGCTTCAAGCAAAACTGAATAATTTACTAGCAGTTTCACAGAAAGTCATGCTGGGTTCTGCTGTAGGATATGGGGCTCTTGGCGTTCAGAGTCCTCATTACTGAGCCTAACATTTCTTGAAGAACAAATTCCAAAAGAGGAATCGGGTTAGAAACAGGAATAGAAACCATTGTCATTCATGTAAAAGGCGCCACCGGATGTGTTTGTGTATCTGTTGATTCTGAGGCCAGCAGCTTAATTTCTACCCTTTCAGTTCAAAGACAAGAGCAACACACGCCCATCATTCCTTCCTGCTTCCTTCATGAAGCAACAGGAAAGGAACCTGCAGCCAGACTCACCTGTAAACTGAGATGGTAACATCTGCCTCGGGGTTGTTAGAAGGATTAAAGAGATGACTATCCATCACTTTTCCCCAAAAGGATTTCACATCAATATTTACTCACTAGAGGTAGAAAAAGAAGGAAATTTCTTGAAATTGTGGCTTTTAGATGTCTTTGTGGAAGTCTGCCATCATATGCGTGTGTATGTATGTGTGACACACACACACACACACACACACCTTATAGCTCTGTATTGGAAATGTCCCATGTGGTCTGACACCTGAAGGTATGTCTCTTACTCTGAATGCAATTTATTTCTTAGGAACCACGTCTAATTCTGTTCTCAACAATATTTATCACAGACTTGCTAAAGCTTTAAAATGAGATACAGAATCTTAGGATCAGGGAAACATGAGTAGCTTCCTCTCAGTCCTTCCAGAATGTGTGTACTAGAATTGCATAAGGGTTTGCTCATCTGGATTCCTGTCCTGCTCTCCCCCATGCTTCAAAGTAAGTTTTGCCTCCCTCACTCTATCAGGCCTGATGTTTTCTTATGGGTCTTTTTGTTCTTCAGTAGCCAGTCTGTCCTTGTCTACCAGTATTCTGAGTATTTTCTCGTCATTCTGCAAGCATAAGTCTCTGATGTTAGTGTATTTCAGTGGGGTCATCTGTATTATCCCCCTGCCTGCCAGTTCTGTGGAAAGGAGCCAGTCTTTTAAAAAAGCATTTAATCCCTTGAGCTGTTGGGTAATATAGCAAGGAATGGAGAGAAGAATGAGCATGTGGATGCTCAGTCATGTCGTGATGAAGGCTCGCTCCTGTGTTGTTCCCTTCCTTAAGGTTATACGAAGGTTGTCTGTCTTGGGACGCCCCCCAGCACTGAAACTTTTCCTTTGGCCATGGTCGTGCTCCTGATTGTGGTGAATACTCCTTTTTGATATAAGGCACAGCTGGCCACACACTGAACATCTCATCTCTTTCAGAATGCATATTAAGCCTTTTGGGACTAGGCCTAACTCCCAGGGCATAACTCGTTTGGATTGGAATAAGTTAACACCCACTATGAAATTCTTTTGTAGTCTCTCCACCTTGAAACCCCTCTACCTCTAGCTGCACTACTAGCTCAGTGGAGAGTCTGCCCATCTATGTCATCCACCCTGATTCACCAGAGCCATTGAAATTCCCTGCCTCAGTCCTCCAGGTTGGGTTTTAAAAGATGTAGCAATATACATTGAGTGGCCAGATTATTATGACCACCTGACGTTTGTAGGCAAATTATGGGATCATATGATATGGAAGCCGAAGGCCTCTCCGAACACCTTTGCTGTCTGCAGTTACCAAGATAAAATGTTTCCAATTCACACAGGAACACAGGGATTGGACAGTCGAGCATTGGAAAAAAGTCATGTGGTCTGATGAATCACATTTCCAATTGCATCATGCAGATGGCAGAGTGAGAATTTGGCGGAAACAGCATGAAAGCATGCACCCCACATGCATGAGTAAAACCCTTCAAGCTGGTGGGGGCAGTGTTATGGTTTGGGGCATGTTTTCCTGGCATAATTTGGGCCCTTTAATTCATGTGGAACAACGTCTGAATAGCACAACATACCTAAGTATCATTGCTGATCAAGTTCATCCTATCACGTTGATGGCGTATCCCAATGGAGATGGCTTCTTCCAACAAGACAACGCGCATGCCACAGTGCTCGTATTGTGCAGGAGTGATTTCAAGAATGTGAGGGAGACTTTACCTTGCTTAGGTGGCCCCCACAATCACCAGATCTCAATCCAATTGAGATTTGTGGGACGAAGTTAAAAGAGCCATCAGGTAGCTGGTTCCACAACCATCAAATCTCACAGAACTGGACAGTGCTATTCATCAGGCATGGTGTCAGATTCCTCGCATCACCTTTCAACATCTCGTGGAGTCAATGCCAAGAAGAATTGCTGCAGTATTGAAGGCAAAAGATGGCCCAACGAAGTACTGATGTGGTGGTCATAATAATCTGGCCACTCGGTGTATATAAAATATATATTTAAAGCAAAGATGTACTGATGATTGAACATTTAAGAGATGAAAAAAGATATGTCAGGCAAATTGGACAAAAGCCATGGTGGCAATTTTAATATTAGCAAAACAATTATAAGATGAACATGTCATCAGGGCAAATGATGACATATACTAGTAACATAATAATACATGATCTTATGATCGTGAATATATATGTTGCTAAAAATATAGCCTCAAATTATACAAAACAAAAGACTATAGACAGACTAGAAATAGATCAACACTTTTAGTTGGAGGTTTTAAGATACATAAATAGCCGAGAAGAGCAAAGATTAGAATATTTGAATGATAAAACTAACTTGCTCTAGAAGATAGATATAGGTCTTTTTACTCAACAGAATAAACATTTTTTAAGGGCATACATGGACTAAAAACTAATAAAAATTGGCTTACAAATTTTTTAATTTGATGAAAATTATAAACTCACAGATTCAAGAAGTTAAATCCAAGCAAGATCAACACACACACACACACTACATCTAGCTACCTCAAAGTCAAATAGCTGAAAGCCAAAAATGAAATGTAGTGGAGGTAGAAGTTAGGCCTCAAACTTCTCTTCTATTGCATTTAGTACTAGAAGAACAACGCTGACAATTCTCAGGAGGGAAAAGCCTGACCCAAGACCTTTTTTTGTATTTTAACTTTGTATATTGTTTATTTAATAAATTTTTATAGTGTAACTGTGCCGGGCAGTGTTCTTAGCATTGGAGATACACCAATGAGCAAAACAGACACACATGGCAGAAACATATTAGTAAATGGAGACTTTCGTTCACCATTTTCAGCTCATGAAGAGGAAGTGAATAAAGGATACATGTTTAGAAGACCCAAACAACATCATAAAAAAGATCTGACTCATAAATGTCTAATTATGTCCCTAAAAATGTTTTTTTCAAGCTCTAGAAATATCACAAAAATTATTTATTTGCTTATTTAATGTTTGTCTACTTCCTCTAAATTATGAGCTTTATGAGATGTGAAGGGACCTTGTCTGTCTCATTAACCATATTTCCCCAGGGCTAATAGGTGACCAATAAATATTTTTGAATAAGTGAAAGAACACATTCATAAAAGAAAAATACAAATGGCCAGTAAACCCATGGTCGGGAAAAAGCACAACTTTATAAACAAAGGTATTTCTATTCAAATAGTAATAGAATACCATTTTACTGATCAAATTGGCAAAACTTTCAAAAAGCTACATGCTCTCAATCCTTGGTTTGTATACACTGAATGGCCAGATTATTATGATCTCTGAACACATAATAATCTGGCCACTCAGTGTATATCCTATATAATAAAAGGCTAATATGCAAATTGTCCCCTTGACCAGGAGTTCAACCAGCAGGCAGGCCGGCCAACCGCCCATGTCCCCTCTCCCTGGCCAGGCTGGCCGGACCCCACCCGTGCACGAATTCATGCAGCGGGCCTCTGAGTGGCCAGATTATTATGCATTCAGAGATCATAATCTGGCCACTCAGTGTATATAAATGCATACCTAGATAACATGTCAACTCTGCAAAATATCAAGCAACACAGATAGCAGAAATAGTTCTTTCAGTTCCCAATCCCCATATGCAAACATCCAAGGTGAGCCATGAACATCAGGAAATGTACTACTTGTGTATCTCACATCCTAACTACCTCTCTATTTCCGTGGGTGGCCTGGCCCCAGGCAGGATGGCATGTCATCCTGATAGACCCGCAGCAGAGGTTGACCTACTCCTACATGACCCCCAGGCTCTCTCTGCTTAGCTGTTCTTGCCCATTGCTGAGAGTCTGCCCCACTCTGCAGCAATCAGTGGAGTATCTCCCCCAGCCTGGCAGTTGTAAATTTGCTACATGGGACTCAAAGTACATTTTTACATAGCAATAAAAGTGCATATTTTATGGTTAGATTTACAGACTGTTCCACAATTTTAGAAACTCAGAGTCAGTCTATTGAATTACTGGTTCAATCTTCTACCTCTTCTTGCAGCACCCTGATAGATGCTGATTAAGTATCTAGGATTAGAAGAACTTACAACTATCAAAGATGGGCCCTAGATGCTAGTATTAGCAAAACAAAAAGCAGGAGAAGATTCCACATCCGAATAAGGACATCTTACTGTACTTCCAAGCTAGGCTCAGGATTTGACCCCCTGCCCACTAGTCTAACCATCTGCAGTAATGACAAGAACTAATCTCAGCTACACCTAGAATGATAATTTGAGTCCATGTGCATGAAGTGGCCGTGGTCCTGGGGATATGTCATCCCAGCTCTTCACTGGATAAGAATGGTGACAAACCCAGATGTCATGTTAAACCCTTGACATCCTGACATGTTGGCTCAGACTATGGTTATTTGAATAAGGATATCTGATCAATGATGGAGAAATGAACTCATGACACATGCTCCCGGTGGTGGTAAAACAATAGTAAAGGAAAAGGAACTAAATTCCCAAGGGGGAGAGAAAGTGAGCATAGAGAAGAGCAACAACAAAGTTGGAAAGCGAGTGAGTGGTAACTGGCTGAGCATACCTGAGAATGTTGAATTATAAGCTATCAACAGAGCACCTAAGAATCAACCTAACTTCAACTCAAATCCCCATAAAGCTCAAGAGTTAACATAACCAGGTTCTTCTGGAAGTAATTGTGAAGGTGGAGCTAGAAAAAAGGAGATTGGTTGAAAGTCAGTCTATACAAAGTCCCTAGACTTTCCCTCCAACCCTCTTAGGAGAAGGTATCTTGGCTGAGGGCACCAGGTGTAGTTGGAGGAAGAGGTCTTGTACTAAAAGTATGAGGCTTTGGTGATACATCAAATGCTGAGATCCCAGCTTGTTCCCACACCTAGCCCCTGAAGGATTAGACCCTTCAGATAGAAAGTAAAGCATCTTCTGCAGATAATTTAATAGGCCTGAAAGGAAAGACCTGGAGACACTAACATTGTGGGCTTCCCAAAGAAATGATCTATGGATTAGCCTTCACTAAAGACCTGTGGCAGTAAAACTGTACCAAGCCTTACCCACCCATGGGCACAGAGCTTTTTAGTGTCCTGCCCCTATATAATCAGCTAAGGATCACAATGCATTTTTTTAAAGAGGCCAAAATAAAGAAATGGTTTAAAAGCAATGCAAAGGAAACAGAGATTGTACATAATGACTGAATGATGATTATCATATTGGATCAATGTAAATTTCCTAATATGAATGTGGGAATATAGGTGTTTTAAATATGGTTAACAAATTTTGTGCTGCACAGTGGACAAAACTGAGATTGTAAATAGAAATACTGAGAAAGTTAAAATCGATCTATACAATTCAAACAGAAACCTGTTCAAGAAACAATCATATTTATGTGACCCACAACAGAATTGATTGAAACAAATACCATCCTGGAAGTGAGAATCCGGGACGTAGGAAGGTAAGAGCAGTGCACAGCTGGAGAAGATGAGCTCACGGTGCTGTTATGAAAGCAACAGAGAAAGAGGATGCTGAAGATTCCAAAGGCAGAGGAGGTTACATCCTCACTGCTCTTCTCTCCCCTTCACGTTAGGATTGGGAGTGGACACGTACCCTGCAGAAAGCCACTGCATTATTTTAACAACTAATGACTGAAAACACAGTGTAAGACCACTGAGTGTGTGTAGATCTCTATATATTTTTAGCTTCCATGAATAATAACTAATTTAGCTTCTATTATAAGAACTAATGAATGAACTCCCAGTGTTCCTTGGTATTTGCTTTAGACTATAAAACTATGACAACCTGTAGGCCAAATCCAACCTGGTACCTGTTTTTGAACAGAAAAGTTATTTTATTTTACTTTTTTTAAAAATTTATTTTATTGTTTAAAGTATTACAAATATAAGTAGTACATATGTCTCCTTTTTTCCCCATTGAGAAAAGTTATTTTTAAAATTAACCTTTTCATTTTTAGATAATGGTAGATTCAAATGCAGTCACAATTCATAAGAGAGATCCTGTGATCCTTAAACTACTTCCCCCAATATTAACCTCTTCAAACCTATGGTACAGTATCTTAGTACAACCGGGATATGGACAGGGGCACAGTCAAGGTACAGGACAGATTGACACAAGGACGCTCCTGTTTCCCTTTTATAGCCACAGCTGGTTCCCTTTTGCACCTACCCACTCATTATCCATGGCAACCACTAATTTGGTGTCCATTCCTATAATTTTGTCATTTTAAAAATGTTACATAACAAAATGTAATAATTTAAGCTTAACTTTGTCCACTCAGCATAATTCTCTGGAGAGGCTTCTAAGTTTTGTATGAATTAATTGGTTTCTTTATTGATGAATAGTATTCCATAGTGTGATGTACCTTTTTTTTTAACCATTCACCTCTTGAATGGTTAAAACTCTACCAAGCCTCACCCATAGGCACAGAGACATATGTTTTGTTTCCAGTTTGGGGCCACTATGAGTAGAGCTGCTATGAACATTCTCATACAGGTTTTTGTATGTGTGAACACGTCTTCACTTCTCTGGGATAGATGCCAAGTGCAATTTCTAGGTCATATGGTAGCTGCCAGACTTCTCCAGAGTAGTGGCACCGCTTTACATTCCTACCAGCAATGTGATCCAATTTCTCTGTGTTCTTGCCAGAATTTTGTGTTGTCACTATTTTCAATTTTTAGCTATTTTGTAGATGTGTAGTAATATCTCATTGTGGTTTGAATTTGCATTTCCCTAACATCTTTTTATGTGCTGATTTGCAACCTGTATAGTCTCTTCAGTGAAATGTGTCCTCATGTCTTTTACCCATATTCTAATTGGATTATTTATTTTTTGCTGTTGTGCTTTGAGAGATTTTTGTACATTCTGTATATATAGTTTGCAAATATTTTGTCCCAGTATCTTTTATCATTCTGCTCACAGGGTCTTTGGCAGAACAAAAGTTTTCAATTTTGATGACTTCCAATTTATCAAATTTTCCTTTTTACGAATTGTGCTTTTTCTTTATGTCTAACAACTCTTTGCCTAGCCCTTGGTTCCATAGCTTCTCTCCTATGTTTTTGTCCTAAACACTTCATAGTTTTACATTTAAGTCCATGATCCATTTTTTGTATAACTGACTTTATAATTTGTTAGTTACCCAAAAAGGTTAATTTATCTATAAAGTATGTGTTTCATGAAGAGGCTGGGTATACAGAGCAGCCCCCAAATGCTGAATGAGCAGAGGGGTCAAAGAATGAAGCAGAAAAGTCCAGCATGTCAGATTAAAGAGTTTAAATAGGGAACTTGCAGAAACGCATTCTGGATAACCGCAGGATAAAATGGATGCCTGCACCATTCACAACCTCCCCCACCTACCCCCACCCCCAAGACCACCTGTTTTATTCCCCTACGACATGGACCTACCTATTCCTAAAGGGATGCAGGGGTGATTGAGGAGAACAAAAGGAGAAGATGCTGGGCCCTGGTGCCAGGGTGAGTTAAAAGATAATTTTGAAGGCACCTTTCCCCAGAGAAAGGACTGAAGGTGTAGGAAGGATTAATGGGGTAGTTCTGATTAACCTGGAGTCTTTTCCACGCATTTCAGAGTCTACCTATGGAAAAGGGGAGGACATCAAGGGTTCAGGTAGATTAGTTTTATTTTTTAAAATGTATTTTATTGATTTTTTACAGAGAGGAAGGGAGAGGGATAGAGAGTTAGAAACGTGGATGAGAGACAAACATTGATCAGCTGCCTCCTGCACACCCCAAGGTACATGCCCTTGACTGGAATCGAACCTGGGACCCTTTAGTCCACAGGCCGACGCTCTATCCACTGAGCCAAGCCAGTTAGGGCAAGGTGGATTAGTTTTAAAAAGGAATCAGCTTTTGAATATGGAGTCAGGTCTATCTACACAGGATGATACTGATATGTCTTATATCTTGCTTGCTTCCCCTATACATTAAGTCTTAAAAGTGGATAGATTGAATTATTTTTATTCTTTTTCAAAAAATGTTTAGCTATTTTAGTTCCCTTGCTTTCCATATAAATTTTAGAATAATCTTATTTATGTGTTCTAAGAAATCCTGCTGAAATTTTGATAGGAATTATGTTAAACCTATATATTGATTTTAGGAGGACTGAGATCTGTTCTATATTGAGTCTTCCAATCCATGGTATATCTCTCAATTATTTAAATCTTCTTTGATTTCTTTCATCAGTGTTTTTTTTTGTGTGTGTGTGTGAGAGAGAGTCGGGAGGTTGCTGACACTCCCTCAGTTTTTTTTAAATTTAATAAATCTTTATTGTTCAGATTATTACAATTGTTTCTCCTTTTTCCCCCCATAGCTCCCCTCCACCCAGTTCCCACCCCACCCTCTGCCCTTACCTCCCCGCCACTGTCTTCATCCATAGGTGTACGATTTTTGTCCAGTCTCTTCCTGCACCCCCCATACCCCTTTCCCCCTGAGAATTATCAGTCCACTCCCTTTCTATGCCCCTGATTCTATTATATTCACCAGTTTATTCTGTTCATCAGATTTTTTTATTCACTTGATTTTTAGATTCACTTGTTGATAGATATGTATTTGTTGTTCATAATTTTTATCTTTACCTTTTTCTTCTTCTTCCTCTTCTTAAAGAATACCTTTCAGCATTTCATATAATACTGGTTTGGTGGTGATGAACTTCTTTAGCTTTTTCTTATCTGTGAAGCTCTTTATCTGACCTTCCATTCTGAATGATAACTTTGCTGGGTAGAGTAATCTTGGTTGTAGGTTCTTGCTATTCATCACATTGAACATTTCTTGCCACTCCTGTCTGGCCTGCATAGTTTCTGTTGAGAAATCAGCTGACAGTCGTATGGGTGCTCCCTTGTAGGTAATTAACTGTTTTTCTCTTGCTGCTTTTAATATTCTCTCTTTGTCTTTTGCTCTTGGCATTTTAATTATGATGTATCTTGGTGTGGTCCTCTTTGGATTCCTTTTGTTTGGGGTTCTGTGCGCTTCCTGGACTTGTAAGTCTATTTCTTTCACCAGGTGGGGGAAGTTTTCTGTCATTATTTCTTCAAATAGGTTTTCAGTATCTTGCTCTCTCTCTTCTTCTGGCACCCCCATAATTCTGATGTTGGTATGCTTGAAGTTGTCCCAGAGGCTCCTTACACTATCTTCAACTTTTTGGATTCTTTTTTCTTTTTGCTTTTCCAGCTGAGTGTTTTTTGCTTCTTTGTATTTTAAATCTTTGACTTGATTCTTGCGTTCCTCTAGTCTGCTGTTAGATCTCTGTATAATATTTTTTATTTCAGTCAGTGTATGTTTAATTTCTAGTTGGTCCTTTTTCATATCTTCGAGGGTCTTGCTAAATTTATCGGCCTTTTCTAGGATATTCTTGAAAAGCCTTATAACCGTGGTTTTGAACTCTGTATCCAGTCGTTTGTTTTCCTCCAATTCTTTCATTTGTGATCTGTTTCTTTGTCTCCACATTTTCACTGCTTCCCTGAGTTGGTAGGGTAGATTTGTGTGCTAGGTTTCCTATATGGCCCAGTGGGTCGGCCTCCCAAGTTAACCTGAGGTGGACATTCTTGGTGCACCCCTTTGTGGACTGTGTGTACAGTCTTGTTGTAGTTAAGTCTTGATTGTTGTTGGTATCACTGGGAGGAATTGACCTCCAGGCCAGTTGGCTGTGAGAATCAGCTGTGTCTACGCTGGGAGAAGTTCGGTGCTGGAGACAGCCTTATAGGATCAGACTTGCAAAATTGCAAAAGCCTCTGTACTCAGCTTGGATGGGGTGGAGTCTCAGGGCGGAGCAGACAGTCTTGGCTTCCCGTCAGCCCTGCCCTTGTGGGTGCACCTCCAGACCTCAGCCTTCCGTGGCTCCCCTGAGTTTCAGCCTGACAGTCCAGATTCCCCCCGTAGGAGTGTGGGTCCCCAGGGGTTCGCTTGGAACTGGGGTTCAGTGCAGTCAGGAGCTTCTGACTCCCTTCCGCTAGGGAAAGCCTGCGGCAACCTCTGCATTCAGTCTTCTCTGTGAGCACTCATGCGCACGCATGCCTCCAGACCCCTGCCCGCTGCGGCTCCCCCGAGTCTCCCAGTCTCCGTGTGCCTTTCTTTTTACCTGACAGTCCAGACTCCCCCTGTATGAGCCTGGGTCCACAGGGTTTCTCCCGGAACTGGGGTTCAGTGAAGTCAGAACTGGGGTTCATTGCAGTCGGGGGCTTCCTTCCCCCTCCCACCAGAGAAAGTCAGCCAGGCACTCAGCCGCTTTTCCTCTCTGCGCATGTGTCTCTGTACCTCAGCCCTTTGCCGCTCCTCTGATTCTCCGTGAGCTTTTCTCTTTCCTTCTAGTTGTAGAATTTCCACTCAGCCAGCCTTCCTGTGGTTCTGGATGATGTCCATTCTGTCTTTTAGTTGTAGTTTTGAAATTGTTGTGCAAGGCAGCAGTTTAGGTGCTAACCTATGCCACCATCTTGGTTCTCCCTTTCATCAGTGTTTTAATGTACAACTCTGCACCTGTTTTGTTAGATTTCCATCTAAGTATTTTATTTATTTGCATAATTGTAAATGGTATTGTACTTCTAACTTTAATGTCTATGTGTTCATTGCTGGTATATAGAAATACAACTGATTTTTGTATGTTTATCTTGTATCCTGACAGCTTGCCAGACTAATTAATTCTAGGAGTCATCTGCAAATAGGGAAAGTTTTATTTCTTTGTTTCTGACCTGGATACTTTTTATTTCTTTTTCTTCGCTTATCACACTGGCTGGAACTCCCTTACTGTATTGAGTAAAAGTGGTGAGAATGGACATCCTTTCCTTGTTCTTGATCTTAGGGAGAAAGCACTCTATTTTTCACCATTAATTAAAATGTTATCCAGCCCTGGCCAGTGTTGCTCAGTGGTTGAGGCATTGTCCCAATAACCAAAATGTCGTGGGTTCAATTCTTGGTCAGGGCACATACCCAGGTTTCGGGTTTGATCCTCAGCTGGTAAATGTATGGTGGCAACTGGTCAATGTTTTTCTCTTAACATCAATGTGTTTTGTTTTGTTTTGTTTTGTTTTGTTTTCTCTCTCTCTCACCCTTCCTCTCTCTCTAAAATCAATAAACATATCCTCCAGTGAGGATTAAAAAAACAAAACAAAAAAATGTTATCCATAGGTTTTTTTGTTTGGTAAATGTTCTCTATCAAATTGAGAAAGTTTCCATCTAGTACTATTTTTCTGAGAGTTTTTAAATCAAGAAAAGGTGTTTAATTTTGTCAAATGACTTTTCAATAATTGATATCATCAGGATATTTTCTTCTTTAGTCTTGTTAATGTCTTTAGATGGATTAAATTGATTGATTTTTTAATATTGAAGTAGTCTTGTTTCTGTGGAATAAATCTCACTTAATCATGGTGTATAATTCTTTTTATATATTACTGAATTCGTTGTTAATATTTTGTTAAGATTTTTACATCTATGTCTGTGAGGGATATTGGTTTGTATTATTCTTATTATTTTTTTTTTTTTTGGTATTGTCTTAGTCTAGTTTGGTATCATGGTAATTTAGCGTCATGAAATGAATTGAGAAGTCTTCTTTTTTTTGGAAGAGATTGTACAGCATTTATGTTAATCCGTATTTAAACATTTGTTAAAGTTTTCTAGTGCAACCATATGGGCTTGTATATTTCTTTCTTTTTTTTATTGTTTAAAGTATTATATATGTCCCCTTTTTCCCCTGATTGATCCTCCCCCACCACTCCCACTCTTGAGGGCAAGCCCCCACTGCCCCAGTGTCTGTGTCCATTGGTTATGCTAATATGCATGCATATAAGTCCTTTGGTTGATCTCTAACCACTCCCCAGCCCCCGCCTTCTCTCTGAGGTTGGATGGTCTGTTCAGTGCTACCTTGTCTCTGGATCTATTTCTGTTCATCAGTTTATGTTGATCATTATATCCCACATATGAGTGAGATCATGTGATTTGTATCTTTCTCTGACTGGCTTATTTCACTTAGCATAATGCTCTCCAGTTCCATCCATGCTGTCGCAAATGGTAAAAGTTCCTTCTTTTTTACAGCAGCGTAGTATTCCATTGTGTAGACGTACCATAGTTTTTTTAATCCACTCATCTGCTGATGGGCACTTAGGCTGTTTCCAAATTTTAGCAATTGTAAATTGTGCTGCTATGAACATAGGGGTGTGCATATATTCTTTCTGATTGGTGTTTCTGGTTTCTTGGGATATAGTCCTAGAAGTGGGATTGCTGGGTCAAATGGGAGTTCCATTTGTAATTTTTTGAGGAAACTCCATACTGTTTTCCGCAGTGGCTGCACCAGTCTACATTCCCACCAGCAGTGCAAGAGGGTTCCTTTTTCTCTGCATCCTCACCAGCACTTGTCATTTGCTGATTTATTGATGATAGCCATTTTGACAGGTGTGAGTTGGTACCTCATTGTTGTTTTAATTTGCATCTCTCAGTTGATTAGTGACTTTGAGCATGTTTTCATATGTCTCTCAGCCTTCTGTATGTCCTCTTTCGAAAAGTGTCTATTTAGGTCCTTTGCCCATCTTTGGATTGGATTGTTTATCTTCCTTTTGTTAAGTTGTATGAGTTCCCTGTAAATTTTGGAGATTAAACCCTTATCTGAAATAGCATTGGCAAATACATTCTCCCATGCAGTGGGCTTTCTTGTTGTTTTGTTGATGTTTCTTTTGCTGTGCAGAAGCTTTTTATTTTTTTATTTGTTATTTTTTTAAATTTCTTTATTGATTAAGGTATCACATATTTGTGCTCATCCCCCCATTCCCCTCCCGAACCCTTCCCCAAGCATGCTCCCATCCCCCTGTTGTCTGTGATCACTGGTTAGGGTTATATGCATGCATACAAGTCCTTTGGTTGATTTCTCCCCCTTACCCCTCCCCTCCCCTACCTTCCCTGAGGTTTGACAGTCTGATTGATGCTTCCCTGACTTCGGGTCTGTTTTTGTTCATCAGTTTATGTTGTTCATTATTTCCCCTAGATGAGTGAGATCATGTGATACTAGAAATACACTTATAAGAACCGAAAATGGGATAAGCAATAATGGTTATGCTGAGAGGCAAATGAATCAGTCTGTAGTGAGTTTCTTTCTGGGCCAACAGTTCTTTTGAGTCCCAATTTCAATGTCAAACAGTTCCTTATGTGTACATGTCAGCAATGATATTTCAGTTCTGGATGGTGGACAAATGGTGGTAATGCAGGTCCGACCCTCTTTGGTTTGGTCCTGGGCAACCTGCAGCGACGCACAGCTTCTGACTGCTAGTATGGCAAGGCGTCGTCAGCATCTTCCATCTCTGGACTGTTTCTCTTCTGTCTTCATGGCTGGAGCAATTGCTCTCTGTTGCAGGAATCCACATGGTCTTGGAGTTGTTTTCTGAAAATATACAAACATATTCTGGACCAAAAGTTAATAAAGGAATCTTTTCTATAAATTTGACTTGGGATCCTTTTTCATTTTTTTGCCCAAACGATTTTCCTTTGGTTTGTTTTGACACCATGTGTGTTTTTCATGGGTGTCTTGCTGTTAGCATTACAAATGAAAGTTAATTTTCTAAAGTAAAAATTTTCTAGATGTAATTTACTTACAGGATATTTTTTCTTACATGATATTCTTCTACTGTCCCCCCTTTTTTGATTTAAATATTAGGAGGCTTTTGGAAATTTTATAATGTAATCTTGATAGCTTTTAAATTTTATTTTTTTTGCACTAAAATATAACTGAGAAGCTTTTTATTTTGATGTAGTCCCATTTGTTTATTTTCTCCTTAGTTTCCATTGCCCAAGGGTTGTATTGGTAAAGATGTTGATACAACATATGTCTGTTATTTATTTTTTAAAAAAATATATTTTATTGATATTTTACAGAGAGGAAGGGAGAGGGATAGAGAGCTAGAAACATCGATCAGCTGCCTCCTGCACACCTCCCACTGGGGATGTGCCCGCAACCAAGGTACATGCCCTTGACCGGAATCGAACCCGGGACCCTTCAGTCCGCAGGCCGATGCTCTATCCACTGAGCCAAACCGGTTTCAGCCATATGTCTGTTATTTTGCTGCCTATGGAGTTTTCTAAGATTTTTATGGTTTCCTGTCTGACATTTAAGTCCTTTAACCATTTTGAGTTTATTTTTGTGTATGGTGTAAATTGGTGATCTAGTTTCATTTTTTTGTATGTATCTGACCAAATTTCCCAGCACCATTTATTTAAGAGACTGTCTTGACTCCATTGTAAGCTCTTGCCTCCTTTGTCAAATATTAATTGAGCATAGTGGTTTGGGTCTATTTCTGGGTTCTCTGTTCTGTTCCATTGGTCTATTCTTGATTGGATTATTTGTCTTCCTTTTGTTAAGTTGTATGAGTTCCCTATATAGCTTGATATCCAGTATTGTGATCCCTCCAACTTTGTTCTTCTTTCTCAGGATTGCTGTGGCTATTTGGGGTATATATATATTTTTTATTTCAGATGAATTTTTGGAGAGTTTGTTCTAGGTCTGTGAAATATGCCATTGGTATTTTAAGAGGTATTGCATTGAATCTATAAATTGCTTTGGGTAGTATGGACATTTTAATGATGTTGATTCTACCAATCCATGAACATGGTATGTTCTTCCATTTGTTTATGTCTTCCTCTATCTCTTTTTTCAATGTCCTGTAGTTTTCCAAGTAGGATCTTTCTTTCTTTCTTTCTTTCTTTCTTTCTTTCTTTCTTTCTTTCTTTCTTTCTTTCTTTCTTTCTTTCTTTCTGTAGTTTTTAAATTTATGAGTTCAATTTCCTCAATAGTTTTAGGGTTATCCAAGTGATCTATTTTATATTGAATGGGTTGTGATAACTGGTATTTTTCAAGGACTTGGTCCATTTCAACTACGTTGTCAAATAAATATTTGTTTTCATAGCATTCATAATAGTGTTATTCATAGTATTCCCTTTATTATCATTTCAATTTTTTTTATTTCTGCCAGTTCTGCAGTAATATCCCCTATTTCATTCCTGATATTGGTAATTTGTGTCATCATTTTTTTTCTTTGTCAGTCTTGCTAGAGATTTGTCAATTTTATTGATTTTTTTTCAAAGAATCAGCTCTTCGTTTTATTGATTTTCTTTATTGTTTTTCTGCTTTCAATCTCATTGATTTATTCTCTTTTTATTTCTTTTCTTATGCTTACTTTGGAGTTATTTTGCTCTTTTTTTCTAAATGCTTGAGACAGGATCTTAGATTATTGACTTGAGACTTTTAATATTTTTTTTACAATATGTTTTTATTGATTTCAGAGAGAAGAAGGCAGAGGGAGAGAGAGAAACATCAGTAATGAGAGAGAATCATTGATTAGCCTTTGCATGTCCCAACTGGAGATCAAAACCACAACCTGGGCATGTGCCCTGACTGGGAATGGAACCATGCCTTCCTGGTTCATAGGTCAATGCTCAACCATTTATATTTAATATAATTATAATCAGGGCTTAAGTCTGACATTTTATTTATTTTTATTATTTTTGTTTTTAATTTTTCTGTTTAGTTTTTTTCTGCTTTCCTCTTGGTTACTTAAACATTTGTAGAGAATTCTATTTTGACTTATCTATAACATTTTTTACTGTATTTTTTTGTAGAGTTTTTTTTTTTATTGGTTGTTCTAGGTGACATTACATATACATAACTTATCACAATCTTCTAGTATAATTTTATCAGTGCCAGTGAGGTGTAGTAACCTTACCTTCTTACTGTCCCTTTACCCATAATTATAATTTAAAATTATGAAACAATTATAAATTAAATATTAATTCTACATACACTTAGAATCACATAATAAAGTATAATAGTTTTTCTTTAACCAACTAGCATACTTTAGGAAACAAGAAGAGAAAGGCAGTGTATTGTATTTAACCATATTTTTATTCTTTCTTGTGGTTTTTATTTCTCCTGATAGTCCAAGATTTTCTTCTTTTATATTTATTTACTAGTGACCTGGTGCATGGATTCGTGCACAATGAATGGAAATTAATTAGAAAGTGGCTAACGGGGTGGGACTGGGTGAGATGGGCTGGATATGCCCTGGAGCCAACCTCCTGTGGCCCCTCCACCAGCATCTGTGGAGTGAGCAAGCTCCCTCTAGCTCTCCGACATCCCCCGAGAGGCCCTGGTGTGTGAGAGGGCACTCTGCCAAGTTGCTGATGTACAGGGTGTAGAACGCAAATGCAAGTGTGCAGTAAACCAGATTCGGACCCTACAGTGCCCCAGCAACAACATAACCATGGCTGAAGGTGTAATTACACGGCCCCACAAGGAATTGGGCTCCCTCTTCTCTAGTTTCAGGGTGCATCACCTGAGAACCGCCGCTGCCAAGTCACTGCAGCTCAGCAGCTCCTGTGTTGAGCGTCTGCCCCCTGGTGGACAGTGCGCATCATGCCCCCTGGTGGTCAGTCGGATGGCCAGATACTTATCATAGTAGCCTTTTATATATATAGATTTTGTTAAGAGAACTTTTTTAGCAGTACTTTTAGGGTACATCTAATGGTGACAAATTCTCTTAGTTTTCCTTCATTCAGAATGTCTTGACTTCCTCTTCATTCCTGTAGGATATTTTCACTATGTATAAATTCATGATTATGGTTCTTTTGAATATATTGTGCCATATACTTCTGTTCTCCATGGTTTCTGATGAGAAATCTGTTTTAATTAAAATTGTTTTCTCTCTATAGTTAAGATGTTGTTTCTCTCTTGCAAGTTCCAAGATATTTTTCCTTCATTTTAAGTTTTTAGAAGTTTCACTGTAATATGTCATATGTGAATTTCCTTAGGTTTATGCTACTTAAAATTTGCTTAGCTTCTTGGGAAGTTTTCAGGCATTATTTCTTTGAGTACTTCTTTACCCCTGCCCTTTCTTCTTCTTCCAAGACTCCATTGACATAATTGTTAGGTCCTTTGTTACAGTTTCATGCATTTCTGAGATTCTGTTGATTTTCCCCCCATTCTATTGTCTCTTGCTTGTTCAGATCAAACAATTTCTATTGTTCACTGATTTATTTTCTCTGTCTTCTCCAGTCTATTGTTGAGCCTATCCACTGAGTTTTATTTAATACTAGAGGCCCAGTGCATGAAATTTGTGCACGGGGGGGGGGGGTGTCCCTCAGCCCAGCCTGCACCCTCTCCAATCTGGGACCCCTCAAGGGATGTCTGACTGTCCCTCAGCCCAGCCTGCACCCTCTCCAATCTGGGACCCCTTGAGGGATGTCCGATCCCGGTAGGATCAGGCCTAAACGGGCAGTCGGACATCCCTCTCACGATCCAGGACTGCTGGTTCCCAACTGCTCGTCTGCCTGCCTTCCTGATTGCCCCTAACTGCTTCTGCCTGCCAGCCTGATCACCCCCTAACCACTCCCCTGCCAGCCTGATTGATATCTAACTACTCCCCTGCCAGCCTGTTTGCCCCCAACTTTCCTCCTCTGCTGACCTGGTCACCCCTAACTGCCCTCCCCTGCAGGCTTGATCGCCCACAACTGCCCTCCCTTGAAGGCCTGGTCCTTCCCAACTGCCCTCCCCTGCTGGCCATCTTGTGGCGGCCATCTTGTGTCCACCTAGGGGCAGCCATCTTTGGCCACATGGGGGCAGCCATCTTGTGTGTTGGAGTGATGGTCAATGTGCATATTACTTTTTTATTAGATAGGATAGAGGCCTGGTGCATGGGTGGGGGCCAGCTGGTTTGCCCTGAAGGGTGTCCCGGATCAGGGTGGGGGTTCCCTTGGGGCATGGGGCAGCCTGGGCAAGGAGCCTGTGGTGGTTTGCAGGCCGGCCACGCCCCCCGGTGACCCACGCAGAGGCCCTGGTATGTGGGATTTATTTATCTTCTACAATTGAAACTTTGTAGCCTGGAGTGGAGCCAAGCCTTCTGCTCGCTCTGTGGGGGCAGCCATTTCTGTTGGGATTTACTTATCTTCTATAATTGAAACTTTGTAGCCTTAAGTAGAGGCCAAAGCAGTCCAGGGCTGCGGAAACTTGGCTTCCTCCATCGCTGGGGGCAACCCTAGCCTCCTGCTCTCTCCAGCTCCGTGGCTGCCGCGATTTTTGTTGGGTTTAATTTATCTTCTATAATTGAAACTTTGTAGCCTTAAGCGGAGCCCTGGGCTGGCCAGAGTGTGCGGAAAGCTTGGCTTCCTCCATTGCCGGGGAAACCCAAGCCTCCCTTCTGCTCTTTCCGTGGCTGCAGCCATCTTGGTAGGGTAATTTGCATACTTGCTTCTGATTGGCTTGTGGGCGTGGCTTGTGGGTGTAGCAGAGTGATGGTTAATTTGCATATTACTCTTTTATTAGATAGGATTATAGTTAATAGCTGTAAGATTTTTACTTGGTTTTGTCTTCTATTTCTTTGCTGAAACTTTTCAGTATTTTTACTTTTTTCAGGCATGTTTCTAATTGCTTGCTGAATCATTTCATGGTAGTTACTTTAAATCTTTGTCAGATAATTCTAACCTCTGTGTCATCTTAGTGTTATCCCCTATTGATATCCCCTTTTGTCATTCAACCTGAGATCATCTATATTCTTGGTATGACGTGAGTTTTGGTTGCAACCTGGATATTTGGGGTATTATATTATGAGACTCTGGATCTTATTTAAAGTTTGTGTTTTAACAGGCCTAGTCTGACAAAGTTCCAGCAGGGGAATGGAGAGCAGCATCATAACTGCCAGATGGTAGTGGAAGCTGTGGTTGGCTTCTCATTACTGCAAGGTTGGGGTGGGAGTTCTAGCTGCCCAGTAGTAGATATTTTGCTAATATCACACTGGCTGAGAGGGGCCTCATTACTGCTGCCTACATGGACTGTGGCACTGTGATAGGAAAGGAGAGGTGGCCTCATTTCCACTGTGGTGACTATCCTGACTCTCCACTGGGCCTCCACTGACACCGCCCTAGTGGTTGCCTTGATATTGCCCCGTGGGGGCTCCACTGATATTGTTGAGTGTGATGCCTCATTATCTGCTGGCAGGGATGAAGGTTCTCTCCACTCGGTCTTTGGTGAAGAGTTTAAGATGAGGGGGACATCCAGGCTGGTGTGGGTGGGAGCCACATTTTTTCCTGTGGCATTTGGCTGAGTTAGAGTGGTTATTGTCTAAAAGTTTTCTGCCTTGTTATGCTGCCTCTTTCCTTGTCTTTTGTCTAAAGAGTATGGGCTTTGCTGGGGCTTTTCGTTTGTGCCCGTTGCTGTTTCAAGATGGTCAGCGTTTTCAGCTTCAAGTCTAGGACATGTGAGTGTATCAGGGCTCCTGTGACGAAGTATTACAAACTGGGTGGCTTACGCAACAAACCCCAAATTAGAGTTGCCTTATACATCCAGCATAGTGTCTTCAATGGAATAAATGTATTCCTCCCAAATGAAGCTATGTGTTTGGCCATTAAATCCTACATTCTCTTAAGTGATTATATTTTAATGTTAAAATATATTTATTTGTATTTATTTTCCAAACTCAGACTCTCTTGACTCATGCTTGTTTTTTTTTTTTTTTTTAAACCACTGTATCACAATACATATGAAAGGCTGTACATACTTAGATATACAATTTAATGAATTTGGAGATAAGTATATACATTAATGAAACTAGCACCACAATCTATGCCATAAACATATTCATTACCTCCAAAAGTTTCCTCCTTCCCTCTTTACTATTTTTATTGATGATTATTTTAGAGCTTCGTGTGTGTGTATATATGTGTGTATGTGTGTGCATGTATACACCCATATATGTACACTTATTCTCCCAAAATTCTTGGATGTAACTCTTGTTAATAAAAACCTTTGGTTATAAACTAAACTTTATATGTAGTAGACTTGATGTTTGACGCTGAAGAGGTGTTTTAGTTTACTTACTCATAATTTTATCCATCAAATTCATTTGAGAATGACTATCAGGTAATTTATCTCAGCCAAGATATATGTTTCAGATTGAAAACAGTTTTAGCTCAAACAGAACTTACTTTTGTAATATTTTCCTCAAGCTGATGAAAATGAGAAATTTCAAAGCTGCAATGTTCTTGTCTTTAGAAACAGCAAAACAAAAGAAATTATCCCAACTGGGGAGAATGTTAGCTCAATTCCATTGTTTTATCATTTTAATGTATAACGTTTTCTGATGAAGAGTTGCCTGTTGTGCCCACCTCAAGTGCAACATAAAATCTACTTAGTGTGAGCCCTTTGGCCTCATCTTATATAATAATTTTTTAGGCTGTTCACCATCCCTGATAGAAGACATACTGACCAGTTAATTAAAAAGCCTAATTCTTGATTTTGTTTGAAGCACACAGAGCCAAATAAATTTTATCTCTGATGGGTTCTTCCTATTTGGGGTGCAACCATATCATTTCTGTATGAGTAAAAAACATTTAGGAAATCGCACACCAGGCTCTTCCCATCTAGCAGAGGTCTGGATTATCAGCTGTCAGCTGCCAGTGTCAAAACAAGTGTGGTTCATCTAACCCCTTAGGTCCTTGGGCCTTTTGGTTTTCTCCTTGGCAGTAAGGGAGGAAAGTGTCCGTTTAAATTAAGGGCAGCCTCTGTCATTGGGTGCCTTCCCAAGAGGGTTTATCTGTGAACACCATGCTGAGTTTTAAGGCAGCGATTCTTAATGGGGCTGTTAAAGAAGGAGAGCCCTGGTCTGTGGGCAGCATCCCTTGTCCCAGCAACTCGGACTCCAGGGAGGGACAGGTCTTTGAGAGGAAAAAACTTTGATGGGCTGTGGAATAAAAAAGAAGGTTGTTTTTAGTGGTGACTCTCAGGAGGTGTGTGTGTTGGGGGAGAGGGAAGGGAATCCCTTGATTTTTTTGTTATTTTTCCTTTTTTTGTAATTTTAATTTTATTTTTTTAAGTTTTAATTTAAAATATATTTAAAAAAATAATACTTTATTGTTGAATGTATTACATATGTCCCTCTTTCCCCCAGAGGAGTCATTTTAAAAAGCCCTATTTGTTTAGAGGCAGTGTGGCCTAATGTTAGGAGCATGGACTTAGGAACCCCACAGATTGGCCTTTTTCCACATAGCTGACCTTGATATGAATCACTCCGTTTTTTTGAATCTCAAAATATATTGGGCTTACTTCTTTAAGGGGTTATTATAAATACTAACTTGAATTTAAAGGCCACAAATCACTGAAACTGACTAAAGAAGAAATAGGAATCTGAATAGACCTATAACAAGGGAAGACATTGAATTAATAATTAAAAGTTTGCCATGAATAAAAGCCGAGGCCCGGATAGCATAAATTCCTCCAGACATCTGAAGAAGTAATGCTAGTTCTTTAGAAACTCTTTCAGAAAATAGAGGAGTAGGGGAACGTTCCCAATTCATTCTATGACAGAAGAATTAATCCTGATATCAAAGCCACACAAAAGCATGACAAGGAAATTACTGACCACTATCCCACAGGAATATAGATACAAAAATCTTCAACAAAACATAAGACTTATGGGGGGATCACTTTATAAGTTATGTAAATGTCTAACCACTGTGTTGTACACCTGAAACTAATGTAATACTGAATATCAACTGTCACTGAAAAAATTTTAAAAATGTAATAAAAATAGTGCAGTTCTTATAAATAGCAAAAAAGGGTAGTAAACTGAACCCAGCAACATATAAAAAGAATTATACATCATGATCAAGTAAGATTATCCCAAGAATATAAGATGAGTTTATACTAAAAAATAAATTAACATACTACACTAATAAAGGATAAAAACCACATGATCATCTTAATAGATGCAGAAGAAGTATTAGACAAAATCTAACACCCAATCATAAAAGCTCTCAACAAAGTAGGCAGAGTAGGTGGGAACTTCCTCAATCTGATAAAAAGCATCTACAAAAAACCTACAGCTAATACCTTTCTTATTGGGAAAGACTGAAACCTTTCCCTTGATATCAGAAACATGATTGCTGTCACTGCTTCAATTTAACATTTTATTGGAGTTAATTAGTGCAATCAGGTAAGAAAAAGAAATAAACCTGAATGGAAAGAAGAAGTAAAAGCTATCTTTATTTAAAGACTACATGATCCTGTATGTAGAAAAGTTTTAAGAAACATACACTAGTAGAATAAATGAGCTCAGCAAGGTCACAGAATACAAGAACAGTATGCAAAAATCAATTGAATTTCTGTATATTAGGAATGAATAATCCCATAATGAGATTAGGAAGGCAATTTCATTCCTAATAGCATCAGATAGAATAAAACACTTAGGAATAAATTTAGCAAAAGAACTGCAAGACTTGCATATTGAAAACTGACAGTATTTCTAAGAGAAACTAAAGAAGATCCAAATAAATGGAGAGATATTTTATGTTCACTGATTAATTGGAAGACTCAATATTATTAAGATGTTAATTCTCCCCAAATTGAGGTTCAATTTGGAGAGAATTCCATTTTGGAGAGAATTGCCATTCTTATAAAATTCCAGCAGGTTTTTTTTGTTATTGTTTAGTTTTGTTTTTGTGAGCTTTTTTTTTTCTTTGCAAAAATTGAGATGCTGACGAGGTAATCCTAAAACTCATGTGGAAAAACAAAGGGCCTTAAATAGCCAAAACAATCTTGTAAATTGGAGAATTTACACTTCCCAATATCAAAACTTACTGTGAAGCTACAGTAATTAAGACTCTAGGGTACTGGCATAAGGACATACAGATCACGGGAACAAAATTAAAAGTCCAAAAATAAACCCTTATATTTATGGTCAATTGATTTTTTTCAACAAAAGTACCAAGACAATTCAATGGGGAAAGACGAGTCTTTTCAAGAAATGGTGCTGTGACAATGGAATATCCACATGTAAAAAGATTAATCTATCTAGGTTCATGTACCATACAAAAAGCTTCACTCAGAATGGATCATTAACCTAATATAAAACCTAAAACTATAAAACTTTCAGAAGAAAATATAGGAGAAAATAATTGTGACCTTGAGTCGGGGAAAAATTTCTTACATACTATGCCAAAAGCATCCTATCTAATGAAAGAATAATATGCAAATTAAAAATCACTCTGCTACACCCACAAGTCACGCCCACCAGCCAATCAGGAGTGAGTATGCAAATTAACCCAACCAAGATGGCTGCAGCCACGGAGCGAGCAGGAGGCTTGGGTTTCCCCGGCAATGGAGGAAGCCAAGCTTTCTGCACACCCTGGTCAGCCCAGGCCTCCACTCAAGGCTACAAAGTTTCAATTGTAGAAGATAAATAAATCCCAGATACCAGGGCCTCCGCTTGGGTCACCAGGGGGCGTGGCTGGCCTGCAAACCACCACAGGCCCCTCGCCCAGGCCACCCCATGCCCCAAGGGAACCCCCACCCTGATCCGGGACACCCTTCAGGGCAAACCAGCTGGCCCCCACCCATGCACCAGGCCTCTATCCTATCTAATAAAAGAGTAATATGCAAACTGACCATCACTCCAACACACAAGATGGCTGCCCCATGTGGTCAAAGATGGCTGCCCCCATGTGGACACAAGATGGCCACCACAAGATGGCCAGCAAGGGAGGGCAGTTGGGAGGGACCAGGCCTGCAAGGGAGGGCAGTTGTGGGCGATCAGGCCAGCAAGGGAGGGCAGTTGGGGGCAATCAAGCCTTCAGGGGAGGGCAGTTAGGGGTGACCAGGCCGGCAGAGGAGGGAAGTTGGGGGTGACTGGGCCTGCAAGGGAAGGGCAGTTGAGGGGGACCCAGGCCTGCAGGGGAGAGCAGTTGTGGGGGGGGGGGACCAAGCCTGCAGGGGAGGGCAGTTAAGGGTGACCAGGACTACAGGGGAGGGCAGTTAGGGGCAAACAGGCTGGCAGGGGTGTGGTTAGGGGGTGATCAGGCTGGCAGGCAGAAGCGGTTAGGGGCAATCAGGAAGGCAGGAAGGTGAGCAGTTGGGAGCCAGCAGTCCTGGATTGTGAGAGGAATGTCTGACTGTCCGACTAAACTGGCAGTTGGACATCACTTGAGGGGTCCCAGATTGGAGAGGGTGCAGGCTGGGCTGAGGGACGCCCCCCCATGCACAAATTTCATGCACCAGGCCTCTAGTAATCTATAAAAGAATAAATCGATGAATTGTGCTACAGCAAAATAAAAAAAATATGGCTTCAAAAGATACTATTAAGAAAATGAAAAGATAAGCAACAGTCTGGGAGAAAATATATGCAAATCATATACCTGATAAAGGACTTATTTTGAAATGTATAATGAATTCTTTTAACTCAGTATAGAAGAAAAATTATTATAAAATGGGCTAAAGATTTGAATGGACATTTCACCAAAAAAGATTGGCGAATGGTAGATAAGTATACATAAAGATGCTCAAGATGATTAGTAGAGAAATACAAATTAAAACTAGGATGAAATACCACTTCACACACATTGAAATGTTATAATAAAAAAGAGAGACAATAGCCCAGCTGGGTGTCTCAGTGGTTCAGTGTCAACCTATGAACAAGGAGGTCATGGTTCGATTCCTGGTCAGAGCACATGCCCAGGTTGCGGGCTCGATCCCCAGTAGGGGGTGTGCAGGAGGCAGCCGATCAATGATTCTCTCATCATTGATGTTTCTATCTCTCTCTCCATCTCCTTTCCTCTCTGAAATCAATAAAAAATATATATATTTTAAAAAAAGAATGACTTGCCCTAACCAGTTTGGCTCAGTGGATAGAGCGTCGGCCTGTGGACTCAAGGGTCCCAGGTTCGATTCTGGTCAAGGGCATGTACCTTGGTTGCGGGCACATACCCAGTAAGGAGTGTGCAGGAGGCAGCTGATCGATGTTTCTCTCTCATCGATGTTTCTAGCTCTCTATCCCTCTCCCTTCCTCTCTGTAAAAAATCAATAAAATATATTTTGGGAAAAAAAAAAAAGAAAAAAAAAAGAAAAAGAATGACTCTCTTAAAAAAAGATGATAAGTACGGGAGAGGATATGGAGAAATTAGTACCCTTATACACTGCTGGTGGGAATGTAAATGGTACAGTTACTTGGGAATACAATTTGACAGTTTCTTTTAAAAGTTAAACATAAATTTACCATGTGACTCAGAAGTTCTACTCCTAGGAATCTACTAACAAAAACAAAACATCCACACACAGACTTGAATATGAATGTTCATAGCAACTTTATTCATAACAGCTGCCACACTGGAAACAAATGTCCGTCAGCTGCGGAAGGGGTAAATCAAATGCCTTTTACTTGTACAGCAGAATACTATTCATCCATAAAAAGGAACAAATTTTGTATACACGCTACAACCTGAACCACAAAAACAAGCTAAATGAAAGAAGCCAGATGCAGAACCCTACATATTACAGGAATCCACTTACATGAAACATCCAAGTAACTTACAGAGTCAGAAAGTAGCTTCGCAGCTGCCTGGGGTTGGGCATGGGAACAGGGAGTGACTGCAAATGAACACTAGGGGTCTGTTTAGATGATGGAAATGTTCCAAAAAAGTGTTTGCACAACTTTGTAAATTTAGTAAAAATTATTGAATTATGCCCTTGAAATGGGCGAACTTTATGCTATGTAAATATTTCTTAATAAAAATTTTAGTGATTAAACAAGTTTAATTTGTATTGTAGTGGCTGGCATATGGTCCTTCAATAAATGATAGTTTTATTCTTTGAGGATGTGTTTCATTCTGAGCTCAGATCTGATGCCTCAGAGGGCAGGGATGGCAGGAAGTGCCAGCAGCCAGCACTTACCGAGTTCTCATTGTGTTCCAGTCGCCTTGCTAAGTGCTCTGTGTACATTACCTCCTTTCATCCTCCTAACAGTCCTCTGACGCAGGTCATGGTATTATGCCTGTTCTACAGATAAGGAAATGGAAGCTTTGTTAAGGTCACGGGCTAAGAGAACCCCTGGCCTCCAACTCTTCTAACCTGTTCAAATGTATGAGAACCTTTAAGACCTAACAATTTCTAATCTGGCCATGGGGCCAGCTCGGTGGCTCTGAGTATCTCCTCATTCTATGTTTGGCCCTGCTGAATCTTTCCCTGTTTGAAACCTTGCTATTGGAGACGAGCTGGCAGTTCAGCTGTGTGATCATATTCTTGGTCACCATAACAGGAATTATCTGCCTAACTCAGACTCATGTTCATCCTATTACCAGACTGTGACCACTCTTGCCTATGTTGGGGGATGGTGATGTGCACCACTTCTGAACACGGCCTGGTGATTTCTGTGATGCTGGCCAAAGTTTCTGCCTGACCTCCCCCCGGGAGGTCCTGGAGGTCATGAAAGCTTCCTCTAAGTTTTCCCTCAGCCAGAGCTCAGGAGGCCCATGGTCCATTCATTATTATCCTTGGGCCACAGTGTAGCCTCATTATAGGAGGAAAGAATTTGGAATGTTTTATCACTTAGGATTTAGCTCCTGGTGATGCTCCAGTCTGTGGGGTTCAAAGGGTTGGGCAGAGTTGCAGTTGCTAGGTGGGCTTTAAGTCCTTGGGCCCGAATCCCTATTATACTTCTACCGCATTGCTCTAGCCCTGGGGTTCTTATGGTTTCACTAAGGGGTGTCCCTCAGCCTAACCTGCACCCTCTCCAATCTGGGACCCCTCGGGGGATGTCCGACTGCTGGTTTAGGCCCGATCTCTGAGATAACAGGATGGGGAGGGGATCACTCCACATCATTGTTAAAACTTCCTGGGTGGGCTTAAGCTGGCCAGAGGTGCTGAGGAACCAGGGCGGGGAGTGCATGCCATGGCCACTGCGGAGCCTGACTTTCGGACCATGGGGTACTCTCTAGTAATATAACTGCAATGTAGCAGTTTTCCTTCAGAAATTAGTTGTAAGTTACTTCTGACATGAAACCTACCTTAGACATTTCCTTTGCGGTTTATAAAGATTTTAAACAAAACCCATTTACTTTCCTGCCCAATGGGAGAGGTTTGCTGGGCAGCGTTGCCCAGATACCCCAGCCCCGCTCCTCCCCTCCCTCCTGCCCCTCCCCCCCCTCCCCCCGCCATTCCCCTCCCCCCCCCCAATCACTCGGCTGGGGGCGAGGGAAGTTCCGAGGCTCACTCCCTGAGGCTGCTGGTGGGGCAGGATCACTTGCTGGCATGCGGACGCTTCAGAGGCTGAGACCCTGAGGCTGCAGGTGTGTGTGTGTGTGTGTGTGGGGGGGGGGAATCACTCTGTGGGGACGTGCAAAGCTCTGAGGCTGAGATCCCGAGGCTGTAGGTGTGTGTGTGTGTGTGTGTGTGTGTGTGCATTGGGCTGGGGGCGTGGACCTGGGCCGTGCAGCGGCCACTGGGGACACGCCCCCAAGGCCAGCAGCCCAGCAGCCCAGCAGCCCCACGCTGTGTGTGCCAGGCTGGGGGTGTGGACCCGGGCCACCGCTTGGCATCGGCGCATGCGCAAGCAGCCGCCCTGCCCGCAGCCACTTGGCGCCTGCGCCCATAGGCCCGGAACGGCTGGGGGCGTTCTGGAACCCTGGCCACTTAGGGCCTACGCATGGGCCTACAGGCTAGGAGTGGCCTAGGTCCCAAAGATGTTCCCGGGACCCAGGCCACTCGGCGCCTGCATATGCAAATTAACTCGCCATCTTTGTTGGGTTAATTTGCATACTCACCCCTGATTGGCTGGTGGGTGTCACGGAGGTACAGTCAGTTTGCATCTTTCTCTTTTATTAATGTAGATTGGCTCTAACCAGTAAGCACATGGCTAATGTTCTATAATAGATTCCTATTAGACATTAGTTGAAACGCATAAAAGGAGTGTGTAGATGCTTAGATGGTCCTATGTGAGGACAAGTATGAGTGAAAAACCTCCCCCATACCCACCGGCATTCAGACAAATTAACAGTTTGTGCACTTTTCTGCAGCTGACTATTTGCTCTGTCTAGTATTTTGTCATTGTACCCTAAACTACCTCCAACTTCTACTCTGCATCCCCCATGTCTGGATTCAGTCCACTCACCGATTGCTATTTATCAAATAGCTCCCATGGCCAGGACCTGGGCAAGGTGCTCAGGGGAGGCATAGAAGCCTAAGAATACCCCTCTCTTCTAGGAGCTTTCAGACGGGTCGGGGAGACGGGGCACATATATTAAGAGGAAATTTATGTTAATTGAGATAACGGGATGGGGAGGGGATCACTCCACATCATTGTTAAAACTGCAATTGATTATAGATTGTTTGGGTCAGATTAATGTTTGAGGCATAGCAGGGACCTAGACAAACTCATCTCCAAGGCAGGCCTCCATAATTAGGCAGTGGAAGCTGCTTAGCTTGATGGCGGTCCCAGAGTGGGAGGAGATGGTCAGAAGCAGGTTGGGCTGAGTGTCCAGGTGATGATAAGGGGGGACTCTGAGGTCCACTTAGCCAGAGCAGCTCTGTTGACAGATAAGAAGACTTGCCGCCATTTTGTTTTAACTGACATTTGGGGATGATCTGTGATTTTCCAGCAGCCCCTCTCTCCCAAATTAAACCAGTTAGTATGTTCCTGGATCACTGAGAAGTAAAAGTATATATTTAAGCCATCATGAGGCAAAAGTTAACTCAGGGCACACTTCCTCTTTGAATTGACTTTCAGTGTTCAACGGCCTGTTTGGGCTTTCTCCTATTCCCCTCCTTCTACTCCTTCCTTCGTGTTGTAGCTAGACTGGCTTTTGTGGTGTGCAGGAGGCTATAGCCATTGGCATGGTTTCTGTAGGAAAATGAGTTCTGTGCTAATAACAGAGCAAATCTGCTTCTCCTTCAGTCCCTCCCACGACGACATCTGGGGCAACTGCTCCGTGGAAGCCCTTTGGTCTGTGGAGGGCAGGAGAGAGGAGTGGAGTGGGGATGGACAGCAAGGAGGCCTCCCTCCTCTCCTCCTTTCACAATTCAACCAGAGCTGCTTAATTTTTATCTTCATTATAGGCTGGGCTTCAGCATATGATTCCTTTGGAACACCAAACCCTATTGTTAAGCAAAACGTATTGAAAACCACTTTTTTGAGAAAGCTGGTGTTAAGTAGAATCTAGTGATTTCAAAGAGGTTTGCTGTGGACTTGAAATAATAATCTGGAGGAGCAAGTGTACTGTTAGTCCTGGACAGCCTCCAGGGTCATGGTGTCTGGACGGCTAAATTCTAAGAACATAGTAGCCCAGATCTGCATTTCACCACCCAGCTTTCAATCCCGCCTTAACCCTGAGGAGAGGGCAGTGGCATCCAGATTGAGGGGAGTATAAAGATATATTTAAACTTTTGCCTTGTTTACATTTGCATTAAGGATACAAAGGTTTTAGACTTTGTTTATGGGACACCCTTTCCCTAGACATTCTTTTTCTTACTGTCTTCTTTAGATAACACTGAAAATTATTTTCTTTGTGTCCAGGCTAGAAATTACTAACTGAAAAAGTATTTTGATTTTTCTTATTTTTCTCACGGGGAGCTCTTTTGGGCACACCAAAGGCTTTGTGCTCCTCTGATGTTTTTGTCATGAAACATGGCTCCTGTGGATACAGCCTTATTCGCCATCTGCTTGCTTGTGACAGCTGGAGCCAGGCGTCAGAAGCCGGGCATTTCTGCCCCCCTTGCTGACCACGATTTTAGGTTTCTTAACAGCTTGGTTTCCAGGAGTAAGGACACTAGCCTTGTTGACTTCATAGGCTTGTTTTGGGTTGAAATGAACAATGCTATGTGAAGGCTTTTGGCAGAGATCAAGAGCTATACTAATCCACATGGTCGGGTCCCCTGAAGTGATCAGGGCTCTGCAGTTTTCACACAACAGTGACACCTGTTATCTAAAGACATCTTGACTTACGTTTCAGTACATTGAGGCTTAATTTCTTTCAAGAGAAAAAAGAAACACTATAAAAGCTATGCGACTTACCTGGAGTAACTACATAGGGTTTTTTTTTTCATCTTTATATAAATGTCATTTTTAAAGAAAGAATAATGGATTATCATGAGCGCATATTTGTAATGTGAATTTTATTGTTCACTACCATGCTATTACTGTTCTATAAAGATTTGACATTTGTGTTTCAAGTCCATAGAATTTTGCATTCTTTTATTAAAAACAGAGGTATTACAACAACAATGCTTTATATTTTCTTTATCTTGTTCATGTCCATGAAGTAATAGTATTGACAAGAAAGCATTAATATTTAGCACACATATTGCAGGTGTGTGGACAGCATATTCCATTGTGTTGAAACAGAGACATTACAAAGATGAGTGCAGAAACAGTAAAGCTAGGTTTTTTTCTTCCTAATAGAGGTTTTAGGATGTTTACATACCTCAAAATACTTAATATTTTTCATTTTCAAAAATCCTTGAGTTTTCAAACTAGTCCAACTGGGCTGCACTTGACTCATTTACAGTTGGAATAAGTATAGTGCTGCCCTTTCCCTCCTTCTGTGTGGTTACAGAGGAAGTGGGTTTTCAGTGTACATGATTCAAGTGGGAATAAAACTGCACATTTAATTCCAAAATATCCCTAGACTGGAAAAAAGTGCTCTTTTGGAGTAGTGATGTTTATTTTATAGTAATTCTATAGCCAAACAATTTATTATGTTAATGCAGATATACAGATAGCATAATCGAACAAAATACTTACTATTTTCAGCTGCCTTACAGAAATGATTTACTCAAGAAAACAGAACAAAATTTCTCAGTTTCATTAATCAGCTTCATAAATATTTTGCCAGAGCTTTTTTTTTTTGTTGGGATGGGGGAACAAATAAAAAAAGTTTGAAAGCTCATATGTGTCTATTTTGTTTTAGCTTGGTGTATTTATTGAGAGTAAATTCTGTATGTCTTTGCAGTTCATCAATATGTGCATTTAGAAGTTTTTCAAGTTCTTTTGCTCGCTTCTCTTCCTCCATGAGGAAATGCTGCGTGGCCAGGGAAGCTGGGAAGGACGTGTCTGGGGGAGACTAAAGGAAGAAAGACAAGTTAGCTGAGGAGCACAAAGCCTTTTTAAATCTTCATACTTCCAGGCATTCTTCAGCCCTGACATATATTGTCAAACACTACAACCCTTAATGAAAGAACATACCTTAAGCTGAATTCTCTCTACCAGTGTAATGCAGTCCCTAATGACATCGGCAAGGAGCTAAAACATCACAGCTCTGTTATATAAAAAATCTCTAGAAGTGAATATTACAGTGTCCAACTGCAGATGCAGAGAGAACACAATTACCATGAAACTTACCTAAAACATACTCCACTAATTTGCAAAACCAGTGATTTTCATCTGAAAATAGGCAACCCTAAAAAGGCTGAAATAAGATTCTAGTAGAATGGGACGAAGAAAGCTTATATAGGGAAATAACTAAGGATTCCTATAAAAGGGGCTAACTGCTGCTGGGGAGTTAGTTAGGTGAGGAGGGCGGAAGAGTGGCTTCTAAGCAGGTCGGGCCATGTGCTGGGAGGGATCTTGTTTGTCCAGTTACAGCTGAGAAAGCCTCAGTGATGGGTGCCCAGTTCCATCCTTCACGTGGTAAGGAAGTGCTCATTTAGCTGTTTGTGGCCTGTTTAGTGCTTACTTTTACCCCTATCACACACATAATGTCTGTAGCTGAGGAATAAAGGGTGATATTAGGTAATTTTATAGTGTCTCATTAAAAATAATTTTTAAGTTAATTAAAAAATAAATTGGGGGAATTTGTATTTAAATGTTCTAGTTCTGTGGTCAACTTTGGTTTTATTAGGAAGAATGGACTTTATAAAGGGTTTGGAGAGTCAGCAGTTTGAATGCAGGTGAAGTTTGTCACGGCGGGGGGTGGGGGTGGGGGGAGAGGGGTTAGTTCACAAGTCTGGCCTCCGCCAAAGTGTATGGATCTTGGCAGATGATAGTGAAGTACCACAATCTTATCTGAGAAGTGGCCCCAGCTGTAGCTGCTGGGCCAGACACAGTATCTTTACTGCAAGAGAATATCGCAGCCTTGGGTACGTGGCATGCTGCTGTTCATCTGGCAAATGCATCCGTTTAATAATAAGGAGCAGGGCCAGCAGCCGTTCGCACTCACATGGCCCAGCCTAGACAACAGTGCACGCCCTGAAGCAGAGCCACGCCATCTTGTCCCCGTAACCTCCATTTTGTAAGAACTGCTGTTTAAAATTTCCCACTAAACACAGATGGCCCTTTGTTCTGTTAATTCCAGGAAGTAATCTTGCTATTCCGGGCTTCTGTAAGCACACTTGCTCGAATAATAGGGAAAATAAGCTCAATTATCTGGTCCTGCAAGCCACTCTGCTGACATAAGGGTCTGGTCTGTCCCTGGTTCCTCCCATGCTAGGTGTCTGTTAGTTATCTGAGATGTGTTCTGCCCAAGGTTACAAGCTTCCTGCAAAATACCTGCTGAGCACACTGCCCCCGTCCCAGTACATAGGGCTCTTCGTAAAGCCTGCAAAAGGTCCAGAAGCCCCATATTTAGGAGACAAAGAAACCGGAGGGTATGCAGTGGTTCTCAACCTTCCTAATGCCGCGACCCTTTAACACAGTTCCTCATGTTGTGGGGACCCCCAACCTTAAAATTATTTTCGTTCCTACTTCATAACTGTAATTTTGCTACTGTTAATGAATCTTAATGTAAATATCTGTGTTTTCCGATGGTCTTAGGCAACCCTGCTAGTGGTTCTCAACCTGTAGGTCGCGACTGAGAACCACTGCTGTAGAGCCTAAGACCATCAGAAAACACAGATATTTACATTACGATTCATTAACAGTAGCAAAATTACAGTTATGAAGTAGCAACAAAAATAATTTTATGGTTGGGGGTCACCACAACATGAGGAACTGTGTTAAAGGGTCGCGGCATTAGAAAGGTTGAGAACCACTGGTATAAAGGGAATGCTTCCTCCATGTTACTTTGCTCAGACTTTGGAGGCAACTCCTCTGAGACCACTAGCGTAATAAAGACTCCAAATCTGGCTTACTGACTAAGGCGTCCTCTGTTCAGCTCTCTGATTTCTAATATAACAGTCCATGTTTTTGCCCCACTATTGTGTTATGTTAATGATGCTGTCACAGTAAATTCTGAAGGAGCCTGGGCCACCTGAACATTCCAAGGACTACAGACTATAAGACATCAATCATATATTAACATTAACACCATGCTAAGACCTGATGAGCAAGAAGTGGTAAGCATGTAGAAGGCTTGGCAAGACACACAGACTCCAGAAAGTGAAAGACAAACCTCACAAGCAATTCAGGGGATTCACCTGGTGTTTTCAGGTGTCCAGTGACATGGAGCATAGCTACGTATCTCCTCTTAAGCACAAACTAATGCACCTTGAATTCTTATCACTACGAAAGAAGCACAAGGAGCAGGGAATCTAGATGGGTGAGGAGATGGTGCGTATCAATTAAGTCCTTGAGACCAATTGCAGCATCAAGGAAAGTAGTTTATAGCACTAACCAGATATTATGACCATCCAGAATCTTGGAGAAGCTATGCCTGGAAGGAATGAACAACATGGAAAGGATGCTGAAGGCTCCCCTTCACCAGGTGGTGCATCTATCCTGTAGCACTGGGGGTGCTGACTGCTAATAGCTCACAGCTGGCCACTTCTCTGGAAACCTGCCCTCGGCTGCACTGGAGCCTCCTGCCTCATTTCAATCCCTTCTTCACTGCATTCCCTCTCAGAGGCAAGCCTGATTGACACAGGGGCACAAAACACCAGACTTCTTGTCCTCCCGGGGAATCAACCCTGTTGTGTAATCCATGCTCCAAGCTCCTGCTGAGATCAGGCTAGACCAGTCTTAACTGAGACCTCATTCTTATTTAGCTTTCCTTCCCTCCCCTCATCTACTTCCCTCCCTCTTCTGCCGAGAATACTCTCTCAATAAATCACTTTCACAAGAATCTCCACCTCAGATTCTAGGGAAACTGACTGACCACAAGCAGACAACATCCTAGATTCTCGTTTGAGTGACTAGGTGACATCAATGCCATATATTGAGAAAGGAAAACAGTAAAAGGAGCCCATTAAGGATAAAGTCTTATTTATTTGTGATTCCCAAGGTTCTGAATTTTGAATTAATATCTGAATGGAAAAAATGCATTCTATTTTGAATAAAGCTTGAGCTAGAAGTGTCTACTAGATTATCAAGTAGACAGTGGATATATCAGTCCAGATCTCAGAAGATAGGTCTGGATCAGAGATATACATTTGGAAATTATAATGATTAATGCCATGAGTCTGGTTGAAATCATCCAAGATATGCAAATAAAGGAAGTTAAAAAACAAAATTCTGGGGAACACTTCATTTCAGGCACCCACTCCCATGGTCATGTTCTGGACATTGATAACTGCATTGTTTACTAATCAATACTTAATGCAAACCACATACTATCCTTCTGTTTTACTTAGTCTATAGCAAATACCACTATGGTGCAATATTGGAATCTTTCCTTTGCAACTGGCAATGAAAGAAGCGTGCTGGAAATACCAGTTTTACTACTCAACATTTACCCAAGGTCCTGATCAGTACAATAAGGCAAGAAAAAGAAAAAAAGTATAAAGATTTGAAAGTAGGAAAACAAACTGTCATTATTTTGATTCCAAATACAAATAAATTAGAAAGAATCTCAAGGCCTGGATTACATATATAAGTTCAAGTGAGTATTTCCATGGGGAAAAAGATTGAGAATCCTACCTTGTACCATATGCAAAAATTAATTCCAGATGTAGATCTAAATATGAAAAGTAAAGAGCTAAACTTCCAGAAGGAAACATAGGATAATATTTTTATAACTTTGGGATAGGCAAAATTTTTAAATAGAATACCTAAAATATTAACTATAAAGAAAAAGATTCATAAGTCTGCATTAAAATTAAGAACTGTGCTCATCAAAAAATACCATTAAACAAAGGAAAAACAAACAAATGGGATAACATCAAACTAAAAAAAGCTTCTGCACAGCAAAAGAAACCATTATCAAAATGGGAGAACATATTCCCCAATTTTACATCAGATAAGGGGTTAATTTCCAAAATATATAAAGAACTCAGACAACTTAGCAAAAGGAAGACAAAAATGGGCCAAGAACCCGAATAGACATTTCTCCAAAGAGGACATACCGATGACCAATAGACTTATGAAAAATGCTTAATGTCACTAATCATCAGAGAGATGCAAAGTAAAACCACAGTGAGGTATCCCCTCACACCTGCCAGAATGGCTATCATCGACAAATCAACAAATGACAAGTGCTGGCGAGGATGCGGAGAAAACGGAACCCTAGTACACTGCTGGTGGGAATGCAGACTGGTGCAGCCACTATAGAACACAGTAAGGAGTTTCCTCAAAAATTTAAATATGGGACTGCCATTTGACCAGTGAACTCACTTCTAGGAATATATCCTAAGAATCCCAAAACACTAATCACAAAAAATATATCCACCTCTATGTTTATAGCGGCATTATTTACAATAGCTAAGATCTGGAAACAACCCAAGTGCCCATCAGTAGATTAATGGATAAAAAAAGGTGTGGCACATTTACATAATAGAATATATGGGGCTATAAAAAAGAAGGATCTTTTACCCTTTGCAACAGCATTGATGGACCTGGAGATTATTATGTAAGTGAAATAAGCCAGCCAGAGAAAGACAAATATCACATGATCTTACTTATTTGTGGAATCTAATGGAAAAAATAAACTAATGAACAAAATAGGTCCAGCCCGGCCCTTGAGGCTCAGTGGTTGAGCATCCACCTATGAAACAGGTCATGGTTTGATTCCCGGTCAGGGCACGTGTCCAGGTTGAGGCATGCAGGAGGCAGCCGATCAATGATCCTCTCTCATCATTGATGTTTCTATCTCTCTCTCTGAAATCAATAATATATATTTTTAAAAAACACACCAAAAAACAAAAACATATTAAAAAACAAAAACCCAAAGAAACCCAAAGTAGGTCCAGAGGCATGGATGCATGGAACAGACTGACAGATCTCAGAGGGGGAGGGGGAGAGATTAACCAAAAAATTTATATGCATATATGCACAGCCCATGGACATAGACAACAGTGAGTGAAGGTCTGGGGTTGGGCAAATTGGGGACATCAAAGGAGGTGGGAAATTGGGGATGTCTGTAATACTGTCAACAATTTAAAAAAGATTAAGAGGCAAGTAAGATTAAGTGAGAGAAGATATTTTCAATACATACAACCAACAAAGGGCTTATATCCAGAATATATAAAGAACTTCTACAAATTAATAAGAATAAAGATAATCCAATAGAAACTTAGGCAAGAAAATGGAACAGACACTTCCCAGTGGAAGATATCAGAATGGCCAGCAAACAAATGAAAAGGTGCTCAACCTCAGTAGCCACCAGAGAAATATGAATTAAAACAACAATAAGATGTTACTAATCACTGACCATAAAAGCTAAATGTAAAAAGACCAATCACTCTCATATGTTAGAAAAAATATAGAACAAAGAAAACACACATTATATCATGTGTTAACTCAAATAGTTAGGAAAGCAGCTTGGCAGTACCTCCTAAAGCTGACCTTATGCATATTCTGTAACTTAGCAATTCTGCTCTTAGGGATACACCCAATGGAAATTATATACATGTGCACCAAAAGACCCATACAATGTTTACAGTAGCATTATTGTAATAGCCCCACACAGGCTATAAATGTCTGTCAACAGTAGAATCATTGTAGTATCATTGCATACAGAATTTATATATAATTGAATACTATAGACAAACAAAAAAATAGATAAACTATAGTATGTAAAACAACATGGATGATGAAGCTAATAAACAGAGTTGAACAAAAAAAGCCTGAAGCAAAAGAACATACCATTTATATAAAATTTACAAATGGCCACAACTAACTAATTATATTACAAGTCAGGATAATGGTTATTTTGGGAGCAATTTGAAGGAGTGACTGGAGGGGGACAAAGGGCGGGGGGGGGGGCGGCTTCTGGAGTGCTATGGCTGTCCTATTTATTACCTGGGTGGTAGCTTCATGATAATTCATCAAGCTGTCCAGTTCTGATTTGTGCATGTTTCTGTATTCATGTCAGAGCAATAGAAAAGATTTTTAAACAGACACAAAAGATCACCTGTAGCTCTTTAAAATATAGAGATCCTTGAGGACTCATGGAATGTTCAGGGGTGAAGTCACAGTAATTCTGGCCTGCACTAGAGGTGAATAACCATTGATTGGCATATTTCATGGAACATTATGGCTCTCTTTTCCTTTTGTAGATAGGCATGGTCAAACCACTCAAGCAGCAACACCTTTTTAACAACTTTGTACACATCAGTATATTGGTATCAGTGTAAGCGTAATCACCCTTTAAAGAAAAAAAAAAATCCAGCACCTGCAACTCACCAGTGGGAATACTTCTTCATCACTAACCAAAGGACTTGTCATCTCTTTAATTTGAAATGGCAAAGGTGGCAATGGAGGCGTTGCACTTCTATTTGGCTCGCAGTCTGGGCTAAGACTAAAAAAACAAGGACTGGTTGTCATTGTTGCTACCAAGGACACCTGTTTGTTTATGTAGCTAAGGGTTTTAACTTCTCTGATGTCTAACTGGAGGAAAATACACCAAATGTTTGGGCTTGTTATCTGGGTATTTCTTTGATAAAAAGGCGAAGTGATTGAGCAAACAAAACAAAACAAAACTTATAGACCCAGATAACAGTATGGTGATTACCAGAGGGAAGAGGGGATGGGAGCAGGTAGAAAAGGATATAGGAGGGATAAATAGTGACGGAAGACTTGACTTGGGGTGATGAACACACAATACAATATACAGATGATATATTATAGAATTGTACACCTGAAACTATATAATTTTGTTACCCCATTAAATTCAATAATAAAAAAAAGAATTCCAAACTGGGAGCAGACAGAGGCAGAGTGAGATAAAGGCAATGGAAGAGGTGCAGAACTGGAGGAAGGGGTGCCAAAGACGGGGACAGACAGAAAGAGTGTAAGCGACAGCAGGCCCAGTACAAATAGAAAAATAATTAAGGGCGATAAAAATAAAAATATATATAAAATACAAAAAGGTATTTCTTTGAAAAGAATTTTCCTAATGCATAATTTCTACTTCACTTCAAAGACTTAGAATGATTAATAATGAAGCAGAAAACTTTGTACAATAATCGATAAAAATATTCTGTCATCCTTATTGCCTACATTGCTTTCCTCTCTGTTTTACTTTTGTACTCTTTGCCACTTAAATAACATGAAAACTAGTTTTAGAAAAATCTAAAACAGTTAACAATACTGCCCTTGACAGTTCTAAATAGATAATTAATTTTTTCCCTATTTTACTTAACCTCACTGGCTTTCTTAACAGAATTACACTTTTAAAAAATTCTAGAACAAGTCATTCTCATTCCTATAGGAATTAATACTTTAGAACATCTTTTCAATTTAAATAATCGCCTAAGCTTCTCCACACTGTTGACCTTGAGCAGGTGCTTTTATCTGTTACTTGAATGTTTCCATGTATAAAAAAGGTGTTTATGAGAATTGAATTCCACAAGTTGGATGAAAGGCACAGTTCAGAATTTGCTGTTTGTGTTAAAATATATGGTCAAAAATGAGACTGAATAAAATACCAGTCAGGTTTTAAGTATTGGTATGCTGACTAAACAAATGAATAATAAAACAAACAAACCAATTTACCCTAAAATTTTACCCAAAAAAGGTCTTAACAGTATGGGCTGTTTGGAACTAAATAAATATATTTCTGAGTGTTAATTCATGAAAATGTGGTTTAAATTGAATAAAAATCATCAAAGACCATGAAAACATAAAAATCCCCTCAATTTAAAATTATTTTCTTTTACTATTAATTCAATCTCTCCACAGGTATTGATGAACCATTTTCAAAGCTTTCCTATTTGAATTTCACACAGTTAAAAAAAATGTACATAATTTGTCCCTGTTCTCATCCAAAGAACATTTATACAGACTTGTTTCCTATTATGCAAACATTTTTAAAGCTATGCAAACAAACAGCAATAAAAGTTAAGTGAGGCATCTGTAAATTAGTCCATAAAAACAAACACAACATGTGTTCCATTTTTACTTATCTTGAAATACATCTTTTTTAAAATTCATTCTCCCAAACCATAATTACCATGGAAACAAAACAACAAATGAAGCTGAAATAACATGGTTTAAGATGTGCACAATCAGATGAAACATCCCACAGTCAAACAGAATTATAACAATTGCATAGTACATCTGCATAGAATCTTCAACCAAACCATTGGACTGAGGCCACCATTTATACTTTAAAGCACAGTAGCAAAAGTGAGATAATTATAGAAGTGATTCAAGAAATCTCTCTCTCTGTAATCTCAATTATACAGAGATTTCTGGAAAAGTATTAGTTGTCCTAAATTATCTAAATAATTATCTCATTTATCCATTTTCCTTTGGATGCAGAGATACAGTTTGATGGTGTTAATGACTAAAATTGGTATAGGAACATTCTTTTTATTGTAAGATCAATGAAATGCAGAGATTGAAAGGAAAGATTACATTATGAAGTAAAGTGCTTTTGCTTTAAATCATCTTTATAACTGACACGTTCTTCTTCTAGAATCCAGCTATTCAAATACTTCAAAAAATCACCTGGTATAAAATGCTAAGTAGATCAATGTAATAGCCATCTTAAAAATTATTTCAATTATCGTTTCCACGGGCCCTCTTCAAGGCCTCTGCCTGCGGTTGCCAGGAGGGCAGGATCTGATCGCTTTGTTGGGGAAAGCTGGACCCACTTGAGATTTGAGTCAACTCGTGGCACAGTTTTCAGAGCTGTCTGACTGCACATCCAATCCTGGCCCTGCATCAGTGTTCCCCAGGCTATAGGATAATGTGCCCAGCATGGAGCAGGAGCCCTGCACAGCTACACTGATTACCTGCTTCCCGCCTCACCTGCTAGCACTGCACACAACACTCCCTCTTCTATGGACTCCTCATTATTTCCTGGCCTAGAATGGCTCAGCCTGCTATGTTTTGCTTTTATGAGTAACACCATGGCACAGAATTTTCTCACCTTGCTTCGCTTCTAAATGACTATTTCTTGACAAGGGATCCTGTGAGAGTGGTTATGACAAACCTGGTGATATGGGTTTTTAGTTTTAGAAACTTTAATTAACTAGACTTGAAGCTATTTGAATGGTTAATGTTTGTGGTTACTAAAATTTTTCCAGTACATAATTTCACTTGTAAGTATATATCTTAAATAGAGATAAAACTCCACTTATTACAAAATTGACTTGCTATTAAAACTTGTTATATATATGTGTGTGTGTGTATATATATATATATGTGTGTGTGTGTGTATATATATATATATATATATATATATATATATATATATATAATTTTAAAGAATATATTTTTATTGATTTCAGAGAGGAAGGGAGAGGGAGATAGAAACATCAATGAAAGAGAATCACCGATCATCCGCCTCCTGCACGCCCCCCACTGGGGACTGAGCCTGCAACCTGGGCATGTGCCCCCAACCGGAACTGACCCAGGACCCCTCAGTCTGCAGACTCTATCCACTGAGCCAAACCGGCCAGGGCAAAACTTGTTATATATTAATAGCTCTGGATACCACCCACGACTCCAAATTAGCTTACAAATTATTCTAAGCTTCAAACTCTAACTTAAAAAAATTTTAAAAATATTCAATACATCCTCACCCAATTCAATTACATTTTATTTATAAATGTTTTTAAAGTGCCAAATTACTGTGTTATTGAAAAGAAAATCCTTTGGGATATCTTAAAATGCTTCACATTTTAAGTGGATGAGCATGAAAAACATATCACTTCTAACAGGAGTGAAAAGCAACAACAAAACCTGAGCTGCCTGAGTACGTCAAGGTTTATTTTCATACTGTATCATACAAATCTTTTTAGTTAAAAGCAGGAAGTGGCTAAAAGTTAGAGTACAGGCTTTAACATTTTGTGGAACATTACCTTCCTATATTTTTACCTAAAAGCCTTTTCCTTTCGCAACTAGTTTAATAAGATCTTTTTGCATCAGCCTTTGATATGTAAATACTAGAAGCCCAGTGCACAGATTTGTGCACTGGTGGAGTCCCTCGGCCTGGCCTGCGGGGATCGGGTGGAAATGGACTCTCTGACATCCCCTGAGGGGTCCTGGATTGCAAGAGGGCACAGGCTGAGGGACCCCACCGGTGCACGCACTGGGCCTCTAGTATTGCATATATGGTATTTGGTTAATTTCTTCCCGCCCTCCTCCCTCCCCACTTCCCTCTGAGATTCATCAGTCTGTTCCATATTTCCATGCCTGTGGTTTCCGCTCCTGCCTTGAGCGTGTGCCTCCTGGTGGTTAGTGTGCAAAATAGCTACCGGCCAGTCGGCCGGTCGGCCGGTCGCTTAGGCTTTTATATATATAGATGACTTAAGAAATTTTGGATTTTTTTATGTCTAACAAATAGATATATAGCCTTTACTCTCTGACTTGGCTGAGCTGTGCTATGAGGAAGAGAAAGAAGACTTCATGTTTCACTTGCTAACTTTAATGGGTATGTGCTGTACAGTTCTCCACTGGTGAGTTCAGTGTCCTTGCATCTCAACAACTCTCCCCGCAGTGCCTTTTACATGGTGATAATTTATTCGGAACATTTGAAATGCTGTTTCTGTTAAAAACCAGGTCACTGGAGAACATTGAAATCAGACAAGGCATTAAAACAAATTTAATGAAACTTGCAGCAAACGAGAATGGCAGGACGCGGGCTTTGCAGCAGGCACGCTGGTCCACACTGCTTATTAAATCATCTCCTGCTGAGCACTTTACCTCTTAGGCTGCTTTCTAGGTCCCCTACTGCCTTGTTTTTGTCAGGACCTTTCGCACATTCTGTACTGCTCGACAGAGAGAAAAAAGGGGCAATCCAAACAATAGAAAAACTTTAAAAAATAATAAAAGGCAGAGGACCTATCTTTTTGTTTAACTAACAACACCTAGTACCTTCATCTAAGGCTTTCGAAGTTGTTTCCAACAAACAAGGTTAGGAAACAATGTCTGCACCTAATGGGTGCTCTGTACGGACCGCTGACTAACATACCTAGGGAGACCCTTTATAATATCTCAGGGGCCTGCTTTTCTCTCACAGTGAGAAAGCTATAGACGTGGGTCATGATGAGACCCATGGAAAAATGAATCCACAGATTAGGGAAGCACTTTATAAAGGGTCTACTTTATATTAGAGAATAGATTCTTCCACCCAAAGCAAGATGTGCCCATGTTAACTGGCCACCATAACTGAAAATCAGTCCTGTCTTGGGGAGGGGGAGGCGTGCCAGGTTCAGCTTTGTAACTAATTTACTGTAGCAGTCTACCCATTTCACTGTTATATTTTGAAAGCTTTTGACACCACAGAATTTCATATAAAACAATGTATCTACACTATTGTATTATCACTATACAATAAAATTTAAAATGAAAAGAAAGTGTGTAAAGGTATAATTTGAATTGTTTAAAGATAAATTTCAATGCTATGTTCATACATTTATACCCTTATGTAATGGAGCCAGCATACCTATATTCATTTTTTTCCATTTTTATTTGGTTTTGATAGGCATACTGCACCGGTTCTTCATATGTGTTGTGGTTAGCCCATACTGGTTTTCCACTGGCATGAAGTTTTGCAAGATCACTTCGGAGCCTTTCATTTTCATACTCCAGTTTGTTAATGGATGTGTACCTTGAATGTTCCCTGTTAACGCAGTTCATGCTCTAAGAAGAAAAGAAACCATCACTGAAAAAAGTGTTCCTCGTAAGTGATGCATATTTTCTGTGCGTTTGGACCCCTGTGTTGGAAAGACCCTGTCATTTGAGTCAAGTGATGTGGTTCTATTCTGTGTCCCTCCTAAATGCCGTTTCCCACCCTCGCCTCCTCATGACACAGATACACAGTGACAGCAGCCACTGAACACATTGCAATAAAAGCAATGCATATACTACGGCCCATGCTCCAGTAGAGAAAGAGGCTCACTCATGCACCGCAATCTCTGTCTCTACAACAAGTTGGCTAGAAAGGGTTTTGTGTTTATAGGGTGTGCCTTCAAGTGCTGATTAATAATGAACATTAATAGTAATGTTCCATTATTAATTGAAACATAGATTCAATTTGAATTTTTTTTCTGATTAAAGTAATACATGTCATTATAGAAAATCCTATATTGATTCCCCACTGTTGGGTGATGCAACAGGTTATATACTAAATCCGTACAGACTGGGTTCTGATTCTGGACCACTCTACACCCATCATCTAACAGTTGAGATTGTGCAGTACCACACAGTGTTGAGCAATGTAGTTACATGATCAAGTTTTACTAACTGATATGGGCAACCCAATTTTAGTATGTCTTCAGAAGAGAATAGAAAACATATTTAAATCACAACATGAGAGGTTTGGAGCAAGAAAAAAAAAGATTTCTGATGCTCTTTGAATTAAATTCTGGAAGAAGTTTCCTAGCCAAGGTCTAAACTTTTCTTCTCCCAAAGTTTTAAAAAACGTTATATATTCTCACATAAACATGCTTTAAATGACTCTGCATTGTCCTTTCTGGTCCTGTAATTCAAATATCTGTAAATTGTGCAGTTGCTGATTAAACAATAGTTCTCTACTGTTGGAATATTTTAGCATAAAAAACGTACCGTGTATGAGACATCTGTTCTGACGCTCCAAATTCCTATGGTTAAACGCCTGTAAGACTATAGATGAGTAGTATGGCTTAGAACTTTCATTTAGAAGTTTCTAAATTTAAGGCTTGCAGTGCATTTCATGGCATGACACCTTAGGTATTAAAATTCAGTACATATTAGGTATTCAAAATGTTTACCTATTTGTTTTGGTTTTTGTTTCAAAGGATAAGCCTTCTTACTACATTTTCTGTTTACTACCTAATGGATTAGAGCACCTTATAAATATTTAGAAAGGTCTCACTTTTAAATGAAAGGAAACACTCCTGAGGGCAAACTTCCCCAAAACAATACAGAAAGGGCCATAAGCTTACATGGCTTTTGGCTACAGTGCCCTTTGGGAAGGAAGGGCCCTCAGAGGATTTCTCTGATTGTTAAGCCCTTGCCTGTAGTATGTCTCCACAGAGGTACACCACTGCAGATAAGAGAGTCATGTGAGTCTGCTTGAAGAGAGAAAGGATTGTGTGTTCTAAAATTAGAGTAAATTTGTAATAAATATAAAGGAGGCAGAGTCCTATAAAATATTGCAATTCACAAGGAAAATATTTATCTGAGCAGATCTGGTTGGAAGAGATGGAAAAGATTCAGCATGTTACTCCTAAAAAAAGATATCTACTATTCACAATGTATAATCCTTGATGCTCTGCTGCTCAGTTATAATTTTCTTCAAGCATTTTCTTATTAAATTAGATTTTATCTGTGACTCCTTTTGGCCCAGTGTTAAACTAATTAAGGATAATAATAATGATTTATTAAAAAGCCCACAATTTCTAAATGTACCATATTTAAACAAGTGTTGTGAGCATGGCCTAGAAGAACTACACAGCTAATGCATTTACATGATTTATATTTAAAAACATATTCTGGCCTGGCCAGTGTGGGTCAGAAGTTACAGCATCAGTTTGTGGGTCTTGGGTTCGATTCCTGGTCAAGGGCACATACCTGGGTTGCAGGTTCTATCCCAGGCCCAGTTGGGGCATGTGTGGGGGCAACCAATTGATGTGTTTCTCTCACATGGATGTTTCTCTCTCTCTCTCCCCTCCCTCCCTCCCTCCCTCCCTCCTCTCCTTCTCCCTCCTTTCCTCTCCTCCCCCCCCCCCCCCCCCCCGCCTTCCACTCTTTCTAAAAGCCAATGGAAAAATATCCTTAGGTGAGGATTAACAAAAAAGTAAAATAAATAAAAACATATACCATTTTCCTTGACAACAATGGTTTTTGACCTCTCTCATTTCATGTTTTTCTTAAATACTTCTCTGGCAATTTCAGGAATATATCCTTCACTAGATGGTTATCATGTGAAAATAGGCATTGCTTAAATTCTACCTCTGTATTTCTGATGTGTTATTTTATAAGCCCCTTATCTCAATTTCTTTTTTCTTCTTCAAAAATTTAGGATTCTACAGTTTTAATCCATTTCTTTATTCTTGAAATGCCAAAACCCCTGGTGCCTACATACTAGCATTAGGCCAGTTGAAGTAACGAGGTGTCTGAATAATAGTATTTTGTATGCGCACTTATTTTAAATTCATGTATGTTCAAAAATAGTAGTTAGGCTAACAAAGAATTTATACAGAACTGGCTTTAATTATATTTTATGGTTAGTATGCTGACTTTCAGGCTGCTTTAGATACTTCTGAGGGTTCTTATTTTTTATGCTATTACATTATTTAGAAAATTTTATGGGTAGTGAAAAACAAATTAGTCTTAAAAATTACCCTAAATTCTGAGTTCTGATTAAATCTGGTTTTATGACACTTTCTTGAAAAGAGAGAAACTTTAATAACTATAAGTACAGGTCAAGTAAATATGGAATCACAGAAATTACCATGATAGACTTGATTCTTTGTTAGCTGCCCCAGAGCAGAATAAAGTTAAACACTTCCCTTTTCTCCATGCAGTTAAGTTTTTGCACAAATTCCAAGAATCTCACTGAGACCTGAGGAAAACCCGCAGACCGGATGGTCTGTCCATCAGCCCAGCCTCCAGAAGAGAGGGGCTGGCGCAGGCCTACTGTTCCTGCCACTGTGAGTGCCTTTCTAATGTCCTCTTCCTGAGTGTAAATTAGCAGGGACCTTCACAGTCCGTCGGGCAGGAAAGCTCCCAAAGCTCCAGTTATTTAGAAGTAACTTACCTTAATATCAGTAACTTCACTTGTCTAGAAAGGAAAAAAACACTATTTTAATATTATCCAAATACCACATATTTTAAAAGACATAAAAATGATGATGTACATATTTCTTTTCTTGTCTAATGTAAAATTTCAGCACCAATGATTTAATTCTGCATTTACTTGTTCATTTCAATTATTTCAGAAGATATTAACTAATAATCTAACAGTAGAATGAATTTAACACGTAACAGATAGGAGTTTTCTTCATGACATCTTTAAACTGAGTGCTAAATAAGTGACATAATAGATTGTAAATTCTTAAAGAGCAAAGAATTCTACTAAACTCTTTTATAAATTTAATACACACTTGAGATTTTTCTCTTTGGGGAGTGGCCTATTTCAGTTAACAAAGTCAATTCTAAATCTTCACATACAAAGAATAGAGAGCAGGTATAAAATCAATCTCTTTTATGAATTATAGTCATACATAAAGTATGTACAACTAAATACTATTTTAATAAGTATCACACTGAGGGCCACACATCAATGGTATTCTATTTTATGATATCCAATTAACCAATCTTTAAACAAATTTATATTGTATATGTATGTGCTAAGTGCTACAGATGTCATTAAATATGAAAAAGAGATCTTCCATTCATGGAGAATACAATAAAAAAATGAGTAGTTTAAACTAATATGTATGAAAAAATAGTAAGTAATATCAAGTATTATTGTGAGTTAAATTACGTTGCACCGAGTAGGAACTCAAATGATTTTTAATCAAGGAATAGCAACAACTATTTGTACTGAGATCACGTAGGAAGTGAGATAAAATGAGGCTTTTCTGATTTCTTTAATGATATTAGCAATGGTTTCCATGGTAATTTATTCATGCTTTTTAGACTACAGGTGAGATTCATAAATCCACAAATATTTATTGAGCCCTATGCTATCAAACCCTGTATGAAGTATTAAATATAATCCACTTCATTTCTAAACAATTCTATGGCTGAAGGGACAAAAATACATATAAATACAAAAAAAATTTTTTTAAAAAGACAATTCAAAATATTTTACAGCTAAGAGTGCTAAAGAAAGTCAAAGAAAGGAGAAATAAATGGAGCCTAGACTGGTAGGAGAAAAATACATGGAAGAGTTAAAATTTAATCCAGGTTTATAAATCCAAAAGCTTTTACATTAAAATACTAATAAAAGAAATAATCCCATTGTGTGTCAGATTTAAGAAAACAGAGGGAGAGACCTAAATTGTACAAGCTGAGGAATAAGAAAGGAACATACAGAATGTAGAAGAGATGAAAAGAATTGTAGGATATTATTACCTTTGATAACAAGGAAACAAATTGGAATGGATAAAGATTTCCTGGAAAAATACAAATTACAAACAAAACAAAACAAAATAAAAAACCTAAGGAGAAGGGAAAATTGAATACAGCAAGTATCTTAAAAGAGAATGGAAAAGTAATCGAGTTACTGCATTGAAACTTCAATGTCCAGATGGTTTCACAGCTAAATTCTTTCTAACTTTTAAAGAATTGATATTTCTAATATTACTTAAACTCTTTTAGTCCACTCATAAAGATGGAAAGCTCCCAATTTATATTATAGAGCCCACATAATGTTAAAACAAGTAGGAAAAAAAAGAGAACTATATACAAATATCATTTATACATACAGATCTTAGTTTATAAATAAAATATTATCATATAGAATCCAGTAATACATCAAAATTGTTCAAGTATGGCTTTTAAGGGTTGTATTTTGCCAACCCCTAGTACCTCAGAATGTGACCTTATTTGGAAATAGGATCTTTACAGAGCTAATCAAGTGAAAATGATGTCATTAGGGTAAGCCCTAATCCAATATGACAGGTGTTCTATAAAGAAGGAAAATTTGGATACAGAGAAAGACATGCTAGGAGGGAAGATACAAAGACATGGAAACAGGACAGCCATGTGAAGACAGTGGACTGGAGAGATGCATCTGTAAGCCAAGGATTGCCAACGATTGCTGGCAAATCACTAGAAGCTATAGCCAGGCCAGCAAAACCCTCCCCTCCAGGTTTCAGAGGGAGCATGGCCCTGTGGACACCTTTGGATTTCTAGCTTCCAGAACTGTACAATAAGTTTGAAGCACCCAGTTTGTGGTACTTTGTTACAGCAGCCCTAGCCACTGAATCCAATGACCAACAATGTTTACTCCAGGAATGCAGAGGTGGATCAATATTAGGAAATATCTGCCAACCATAGTCTGTGACATAACAACAAATTAATGAACAAAAATCACGTCTATACTAATAATAGAGGAATATGCAAATTGTGTAGGATGCCATCACAGTAACAGTAATGACCAGCAGGCTGCCTGGGGTGACAAGGCTGGCAGGGGTGTTAATGAGGGACAACCAAACAACTGAACAGCAGGCTGTGTGGGGTGACCAGGCTGGAAGGGGTGTTAGTGAGGGACAACCAAACGACTGAACAGCAGGCTGCGTGGGGTGACCAGGCTGGAAGGGGTGTTAGTGAGGGACGACCAAACAACTGAACAGCAGGCTGTGTGGGGCAACCAGGCTGGCAGGGGGGACAGTTGGAGGTGACCAGGCCGGCGGAGGGGGGGAATTGGGGGCGACCAGGCCGGCAGGGTGGCAGTTAGGGGCGATCAGGCCAGCAGGCAGAGACGGTAAGGGGTGATCAGGCTAGCGGGGGGGTGGGGGGCAGTGAAGAGTGATCAGGCAGGCAGGCAGGTGAGCAGTTAGGAGCCAGCGGTCCCGGATTGTGAGAGGGATGTCTGACTAAATCGGGCCTAAACCGGCAGTTGGACATCCCCCAAGGGGTCCCGGGTTGGAGAGGGTGCAGGCTGGGCTGAGGGAATCCCCCGCTCCCCATGCATGAATTTCGTGCACCAGGCCTCTAATGATGTCATATATACTGAAGAGGCATTTAATAAAAACTAGCAGCAAATCTTAACTCTAAGTTAAGGATAAGGATAGAAAGATATAATAAGAACTGTAAATCAAAAACAAATATTATCTTAAACAGTAAAACACTAAAACAATTTCATCTAAAATCAGGAATTAGACTAATCACTATTATTATTTTTAAAAATATATATATTTTTATTGATTTCAGAGAGGAAGGGAGAGGAAGAGAGAGAGAGAGAAATATCAATGATGAGAATCATTGATTGATTGCCTCCTGCACACCCCACACTGGGGATCGAGTCTGCAACCTAGGCATGTGCCCTGACTGGGAATCAAACCATGACCTCCTGGTTCATAGGTCAATGCTCAACCGCTGAGCCATGCCGTCTGGGCAGTATTTACTATTATTTAATATGAATTCACAATATGACAAAAATAACTGATGTGAACAATAGAAAAGAGATAAAACTTTTGTTGATTCAATTGTATATATCTCAAAAAACTTAAGAATCTCAAGGAAAATGCCTACTAGAACTAACAGATAATTTGGCTTTTTATTTTTTTCTATATTAGCAATAAATTCTTATGTGTGGAAAAAAAATGTTGCACTTACAATGGTGACAAGATTTATAAAATACTGAGAAATAAATTTAAAATAAAGGCACAGAACCTATACAAAGAAAACTATAACATCTTATTGAAGAGCATAAAATAAAAAATGAAAAAATGGAAAGCCATGTCATATTCTCGGATGGGAAAATATACTATCATAAAAATATCAGTTCTTTCAACATTAATATATAAACTTAATTCCAAATGGAATCCAACAGGAAATTACCAGGAGAAACCAGATAAATTGAACTTCACATTGATATAAAAGTTTAAATTGGGTTTCTGTTTTCTGTCACATGCAAAATTATAATTCAAATGGATTAAAGACTTAGATGAAAAATGTAGATACTGTGTAATCATTGGAAGAACCTTGTTATTCAAGGAAGGAAATTCAGAAGATATAAACAAAAAGATAGACATGTGTGACAAATAAAAGTTTAAGACTTTTTGTATGGCAAAAGGATTTGTAAATAAACTTACAAAAAATACATTTAGAAAAGTGCTACTATAAATTGACAAGAAAAAGACAGCCCAACAGAAAAGTGAGCAAAGACTATAGTTAATTTACAGTACATTGCCAAACAAATATAAAAAAATATGCACACTGTAGTTAGAGAAATGCAAATTAAAGTTCTATTGAGAAATCACTTTATACCAATCAAACTGACAAAAACTTAAAAGAGCTATAACATATACTGTTGGCAAGGATGAAAGAAAAAGGTAAAAATATGATTTGACAACAAATATTTTTTTAAAAAATATATTTTTATTTATTTTAGAGAGGAATGAAGAGGGAGAGAGAGATAGAAAGATTAATGATGAGAGAGAATCATTGATTGGCTGCCTCCTGCATGCGCCCCACTAGGGATTGAGCCCACAACCCAGAGATGTGCCCTGACCAGAATGGAACCATGACCTCTTAGTTCATAGGTTAACACTCACCACTGAGTGATGCCAGCTGGGCAACAAATGTTTTAAAATTAAAACATACACATTCTTTGAATCAGCAATTCCATTTTTATGGACTTATTTCAAGATATATGCATAAGGATGTTTTTTACAGTATTGTTTTTATTTGTGCAAAAACCCAGAAACAGAGTTGAATTAATTATGAATGAATTAATTCTGAAAAATAGTTGAATAAATGTTGATACATTCCCATCATGGGATATTAAGCTGTTATACAGAATGACACAGGTCTAAACCAGTAAGGATTTGCAAAGAATATTATTGTTGAGTGAACAAAAACAAGACACAGAAAAGTATGTATAATGTAATCCAAATTTTAAAAAAGGTTAAAAACCCTAAATAGGTATATGTATATATGTATATGTATGTATATATATTTACACACATATGTGAATTCATATATATAAAAAAGTACAAAATAATACCTACTGAATAGTTAACATGTGTTATCTGGTAGATGGGGTATGAGGTGGCATAGAGACATGGAAGGAGAAAGGGAGAAGCAAGAAAAAAGACTGCACTAAAGTCATGAGTATATAAGTTATGATTCACTTTATTAAAATTATATATTTTACAAATATGTATTTTTTTCTAAGAAATTAGGAAAAATCAAAAGATGTTTTTCTACTGACTTGTAGAGATGTTTATGATATACTAAAGGCCTGGTGCACAAAATTAGTGCACGGGGGGGGGTGTCCCTCAGCCCAGCCTGCACCCTCTCCATTCTGGGACCCCTCGAGGGATGTCCGACTGCCCGTTTAGGCCCGATCCCAGTAGGCCCTACCGGGATCGGGCCTAAACGGGCAGTCGGACATCCCTCTCACAATCCAGGACTGCTGGCTCCCAACTGCTCACCTGCCTGCCTTCCTGATTGCCCCTAACCGCTTCTGCCTGCCAGCCTAATCACCCCCTAACCACTCCTCTGCAAGCCTGATTGATGCCTAACTGATCCCCTGCCAGCCTGTTTGCCCCTAACTACCCTTCCCTGCAGGCCTGGTCACCCCCAACTGCCCTCCCCTGCAGGCCTGGTCACCCCTAACTGCCCTCCCCTGCAGGTCTGGTCCCCCCAACTGCTCTCCCCTGCAGGCCTGGGTCCCCCCCAACTGCCCTTCCCTGCAGACCCTGTCGCCCCCAACTTCCCTCCTCTGCTGGCCTGGTCACCTATAACTGCCCTCCCCTGCAGGCTTGATTGCCCACAACTGCCCTCCCTTGCAGGCCTGGTCCCTCCCAATTGCCCTCCCCTGCTGGCCATCTTGTGGGTGGCCATCTTGTGTCCACATGGGGGCAGCCATCTTGTGTGTTGGAGTGACAGTCAATTTGCATATTATTCTTTTATTAGATAAGATAGAGGCCTGGTGCACAGGTAGGGGCTGGCTGGTTTGCCCTGAAGGGTGTCTCGGATCAGGGTGGGGGTTCCCTTGGGGCATGAGGCGGCCTGGGCGAGGGGCCTGTGGTGGTTTGCAGGCCGGCCACGCCCCCCGGCAACCCAAGCGGAGGCCCTGGTATCTGGGATTTATTTATCTTCTATAATTGAAACTTTGTAGCCTTCAGCGGAGCCAAGCCTCCTTCTCCCTCCATGGCCACAGCCATTTTTGTTGGGATTTATTTATCTTCTATAATTGAAACGTTGTAGCCTTAAGCGGAGGCCAAGGCAGGCCAGGGCTGTGGAAACTTGGCTTCCTCCATTGCCGGGGGCAACTCAAGCCTCCTGCTCTCTCCAGCTCCGTGGCTGCCGCCATTTTTGTTGGGATTTATTTATGTTCTATAATTGAAACTTTGTAGCCTTAAGCAGAGGCCAAGGCAGGCCAGGGAAGGTGGAAAGCTTGGCTTCCTCCATTGCCGGGGAAACCCAAACCTCCTGCTCTCTCCATGGCTGCAGCCATCTTGGTTGGGTTAATTTGCATACTCGATCCTGATTGGCTGGTGGGTGTGGCTTGTGGGTGTAGCGGAGGTACAGTCAATTTGCATATTACTCTTTTATTAGATAGGATAGTCAAAAGGAAGAATAATGTATAGTGTACATTTATTTCTGTAAAAGAACACTCAACTCATCCCCTGTACATGTGTGCATGAGCAAAGAAAATGCTACAGAATATTACACTGGATCTCTGAGGAGTTCAAACTAGGACTGGGGATAGAAGTAGGAATAATTAACCTCTTCTTTATACATCTTTGCTTTATTTCATTTAAAAAAACCAAACACAAATAAATAAACAAAGCTAAATGCCTATAGGAGTCAGAGTGAAGCAGGCTCAGTGGGAGCTGTGAAGACATTTTTTAAAAGAATACAAACTATTTTGTGAAAGAAAAAAAATGACACTCATGGGGGCAGGGTACAATTTAACTTGTTGTGTGTCCAGTGCTTAGAAATAAAAGTCCTGGGTATCATGAAGATTTTATGTAACAGCTAGGGAAACCACATATACTTTACTTTTTATCCATCTATAGTACTCTAATCACAGGACCCATAACCGGGCCCAAAGAGGGGGTGGAATGCTTCCAGAATGCATCTATTCTTTGATGCTAGAATATGGACTATTTGTTATGAGAACAAGTACATACTGCTACAGAAATACAGCACCAGGTCTTCAGAAGGGGCCGTGGGCAATGCCTAATCCAACTTCCTCATTTCACAACTGGGGAAACCCAGGCCAGGTTAAGCAATTACCATACTCACCTCTTATCTTCCCCCTTCCCTGAATAGTAGAAAAATATTTTATTTCAGAATTTTCCTTTAGAGCAAATTAGTGGTAAACAAGTAACAATGATATTTCATTAGTTCAATAAATAAGCGCTATCCTATTTACATATAAAAACCAACCCTCATATTAAACAGTTGAATAGAAAGGCACAGAGACTATTTAAGTTGCCTTGTGTAAACCTGTGGAGCCACCGGTTAAAATCACAAGGTCAATTCTCAATCATTCACTTACTCATCCTTTTTATGCAACCAACATTCCCTGAACACTTACTATCCCCCTAATGCTGTGAAGTGATGGTGATACAAACGTTAATAAGACATGGTCCCTATTCACTGTCCAGTGGGGAAGTGAGAAACTGCAAAACAAGCCAGACCAAAACACAAACCAATTTTGGATGGAAATTCATTCTGACTGGAATTTCAGGGGGGCTTCATCGAGGGGAAGGTTGACGCTTGAGTCAGGCCATAGGGGATGTAAGATTTCAGAGGCAATAGCAAGATAAAAAGCAAGGAAGTTTGAGGAAATGATCAGAATTGAGCCCAATCCAAGACAAGAATAAGGGAGAAACCAGACATTTAACTATTTTAGCCTGAAGATAAAAGTAAGTTTAATCAGTGTGCAAGATATTTGCCACCCTGCAGGAAGTGCTTAGCAAGTAATTTGAGTAAACCCTGACCAAGTCGTGTCCAATTTACTGAATGATTTCATCATATTACCATGTACCGTCCAGGGTCTAAATCTCCCATCATTCCTTTTAGATGTGTGTTTTCAGTCCTGACAGCTTTATATTTCATATCTGAGACCTGAAAGGAGATTAGTAGGTAAAAGTGAATGTAAACTTCACAGTGAAAGCTCATGATTCTATTACAATTAATTTTACATTGTTAATATGAGTATTTCCTAAGCGGAGTGAAGGGAACACTTCTTCGGCATGATTATCATAAATCAGGAATTCTCATTTGGTTCTCCTGCGTTTGGTAGGCCCCACTTTACACTCCTTTTCTGATCAGCGCTAAGCTAAAAATAGATAACTTACAATAATGATTCATTTACATGTTTCTTTCCAAGTCTCAAATTCCTTTTCTCATGGCTATTTTCTATTGTAAGCAAATTACCACCTGAAAATCACAATTTTAAAAACATGTTTGAATAATTGTCCATTAACCATCTTTACTACCTGATTAATTTTTACAATATGCAAATATGACTTTCATTGTTAATTTTGTTCTTTCTGATATTTTTGCAAACTTTCCTGTTTTTTGGGTGGCTACTTCATTTTGTCTTCTAATTTAATTTTTCCTCAGATTTCTTCCTACTTAACAATACTTAGAATACAATATTTACCCTTTTTATTTATATAGGATTCATTTCGATATAAAACAATTCTCTTAACAACACTTACTTCTGTAAATTACAAAATATATTCCCCTTGACAAAGCCTTAAAAAATATAAGAATATAATGGTGAAAGTAAAAATTCATAATTTAATGACCCAGATCACTGCTAACATGTGTAAAATATCCCAGGTACAACCAATGCTACCATCCCATCCATGCTGTTTTCCTGTGTATTGTACATATTAATCAGCTTAAGGCTTATAATTGAGCAGAGGCTGAATCTTTTCTTGTTTTTATAATACACATGTTTAAATAGCCATGCTATTTCTGAAGTGACCCTTAAATGCCTTGAAAGTTATTGAATGGGACTCTCAAATCCTGTAGACTTGGGGTGGGGGGGAAAGGCAGATAAATCCTATGCTTGGATTAGCAGGTTATCAGTTTGATGATGAATAAGGGATTAAGGGAATTTCAAAATAAATAGGAAAGAAGGGAGGAAGGGAGGGGAGGAGAGAGCGAGGGAGGCTTTGGAAGTTACTTGCAGAGTTGTAACAGCAGAATGTTGTAATTGCTGTTTTTCCCCCATGAACCATGCTGTACATTGAGTCCATGTTCAGTAAATATAAACTAGTTTTCATGTTTCAACATCCATTTTTTTTAAAACCTTAAAATAAATGATATAAAATGGGGGTGAGAAGTATCCAGGAAATACTGGAATATAGGTTTTTTAGAAGGATAAAAATGTTAATGGAAGGAAACTATAGAAAACAAATTCAGAAAATCTGACTAGAGCCGGGGTCGGCAAACTGCGGCTCGTGAGCCACATGCGGCTCTTTGGCCCCTTGAGTGTGGTTCTTCCACAAAATACCACGGCCTGGGCGAGTCTATTTTGAAGAAGTGGCATTAGAAGAAGTTTAAGTTTAAAAAATTTGGCTCCCAAAAGAAATTTCAATCGTTGTACTGTTGATATTTGGCTCTGTTGACTAATGAGTTTGCCGACCAATGGACTAGAGCATACTGTGGGAGGTGATCAAACTATGGGTCACAGAAAATTTTAGGATGAGATTTAATGAAATTATCTTGCACTGTCACTTATTTCCCTGGTCCTTTTTTGATGACACTTTGCATGATCTCACAAAGGTTTTATGTGACAAAGGATTTCTGTGATGCTAGTCTCAGAGACAATGATGAGAGATGCAATGCTTCTATCCGTCAATAACGAGGGCCGCTGTCTGCACTGAGCAAGAGAGGGGCCTGGACAGGGCTGTCCTCCGCTCCCATACCTGTTGTTTTGCTAACATTTTTTCCTTGATTTCTAACTCCATCTTTAGCTGTCTCTCCAGAAGGGCAGCTTTCCTCATGATAGTTGCTATAGTGATCTCCTTCTGATGAAGCTCCTCTGTTAGGTCAGAGATTTCGTTCCTCATTCTTTCCTGCTCACAGCTGGGGTGCTTTTCCTCCTGGTAGAGATGGCTCCTTACCTGCAGCAGATAGAGTCCAGGGAACATTTACAAGTCCTGTTATTTATGAAGCAGCTGAAAGCTTGTATTGGTCGCGTTCAGTCTTCTTACCCTACCTTAAAACGTAGGCAGGCCCCACCCACCCCCATTTTCTGACCAATGCTAAATCAAAAACAGATACTTACAATAATGATTCATTTACTTTTTTCCTTCCAATTTCAAATGTTCATTTCTGACTTCTATTTTCTATTGTACATAAATCATCACCTACTGCTGACATTACTTTGATAGGAAGGTGAAGAAAGTATTATCAGACATTTTCCTCCAGCTTTCATTGGTATACAAAAAAACTGCACATAATTAATATGCACAATTTTGTGAGTTTGGACCCACACTTATGCTACAATCACCACAATCAAGGTAAAAATCATATCCATTAACTGCAAAAGTTTCCTTGTGTCCCTTAGTTATTTAATGTGTGTGTGTGTGTGTGTGTGTGTGTGTGTGTGGTAAAAGCACTTAATATGAGATCTACCTTCTTAAATGTTTACCTGCACAACACCTTACTGCTAACTATAGGCACCGTGCTGTGCAGCGCATTCTGGGACTTAACTCATCTTGTAAAACTTAATTGTATGCCCATTGAGCAACCACCTCAGAGTGCTGGGGTGGAAGAGCCCTGAACCCACGATCCAGAGCAAGCATTTTTTAAGGAGAAAAATTGGCTGAGAGAGGGTAAGTGATTTGCTCAAAGTCATAAAGCTACTAACTGACAGAGCCAGGACTACAACCTAGGACTCAAGGCTTTAAATTCAGTACTTTTTTTTTTTTTTTTTTTTTTACTAAATTGTGCTGAACTTTTTGTGACTAAATTCTATGGTTTTCAGAATCATGTTATGATAAATTTCAAACTTAATGTATCCATGAAAACCTCCTTCCATAGCCTCTGGAGTCTCATAGTCTCAGTCTCAGCTCAGGATCATCTTGGACTCCTCCCGACCTCATCCTCCCCAATCCATTCAGGCAGCAAATTCTGTCTCTTCTGTTTCACTCTCTCTTATATCTCACCCCTCTTCTACTAGTCTAGCCTCTTACTGTCTTTCTACATATCATTCACTGGCTCTAATTCTTGGGGTTTGGAGAAAAAGTACACAGTCACTAATCTCAAAAATCTCAGTCCTTTGGGAGAAACAGAAAAATTAACCGTTATAACACAGTGTCACAATAGATATCAGCAGTCTATGGTAGAGGCAGAACGTAGCGGAGGGGTACTTAACCCAGCCTGGGATGCCAGGGCAAGATTCCCAGAGGAAGGACATCAGACTGCTATTGAAGGGTAAATGGAATCCAGATGGAAGACAGAGATGGAGAAGGCTCCCAGGCAGAGAACGCAGCCCCAGCATAGGGGTGAGTGCACACTCGGAACCGAAAGGGGCTGGAGTGGCTGGGACTGGGCGCCATGCAGAGGCCGTCCACAAGAGATGTATGTGAATTTACCCCAGGGCACTTCCCTTTAAAGTGGATATTTTTTCATTTACTCTGTAAACATTTCAGGGTATCTCTGTAAAAGAACAAGGGCATCCCCCTATCGCCCTCTCTTTTTAAAACACAGCCAGACTGCCGAAACCGGTTTGGCTCAGTGGATAGAGCGTCAGCCTGCGGACTGAAAGGTCCCAGGTTCGATTCCGGTCAAGGGCATGTACCTTGGTTGCGGGCACGTCCCCAATAGGGGGTGTGCAGGAGGGAGCTGATCGATGTTTCTCTCTCATCGATGTTTCTAACTCTCTATCCCTCTCCCTTCCTCTCTGTAAAAAATCAATAAAATATATTATAAAAAAAAAACAAAAAACAAAAACATAGCCAGACTGCCACTAGAAAGTCTTAAAAATACTAACAATTCCTCAATATCCTCAAATATCCAGGAAGTATTCAAATTTGAAATTGTATCAGAAGTGTAATGCATTTTTAAAAGTTTACTTGAATTGAGATGTAACTGAGCCCCGCCTTGCGACTAGGTCCTCTCTTTTTAAAGCCTCTCTTTTTGTATGTGCTTTTGTGTGTTCTAAGTGCTCTACATACATCATCTCACTTAATCCCCACGCATCTCTCTATTTTGCAGGTTAGAAAATTAAGTTCACATAACTGCTCGCAGTCACATTCTGGTGACAGGCAGTCTGATTCCAGGACCGACACTGTGCTGTGGACCCTCTGGGAGCAGAGCCCTCGAAGGCGGTTCACACACAGAGAGCTGGAGTGGGATGCCCTGACGTGGAAAGTAGGCATGTCCCGCAGGCAAACCTGGTCCAGCCCCAGGCTATGCTACCAACCCTTATCTGATTCTATTCTTATCACTAAGGCTTTCAGAATTTCAGAGTTGGACGTGATCTTAGAAATCACATGATCCAACCCCATCACTTAACAGAAAAAAAAGACTCAGAGGGCAAGGAACTGACTGAGTCTAAGTTATCCAGCTCCTAGGAGCAAAAGAGGAGAAGAGGAAAGGGATGTACAGGTGCCTCATCCTGAGGACAATGTTACAAGTCTCCTTTCATCTCCAATCTTCTCTCTCCAGGCTTTTCCTTATAATTTTTTTAACTAGGTTGTTCTGTAGTTGGTCCCAGTTTGAATTTTGCTGTTTGCATCCCTGTGGTGTAGTATACATGTTTTTTTTTTTTTAATGTTAGAAAATGAATATGCTATAATGAAAATGGAGTAAACTGTTTTTCCCATTTAATTATTAAAACAACACGCTGTACTGCAAAACTTCCTTCTAAATGAGATTAACTTGCCTAGCTATAAATAATTTTTTGGCTTTATTAAAAATGTCAATTTTATCACAAATAAATGACTAAAAGTAGTTCTATGTTAAAAAGTAAAGATACATAATATATGGCACTTGTTGGTTTTATTACCAGAGAATGAAAATGCTCTCCACAAACACTTCCTGGGAGCTATAGCTATTTATAACAACTCCTTTGCTACCTTTTCTGCACGGCAGTGCAGGGTCTGCAGGCCTCCCAGAGCCTGTGAAGAGATTTGTGCCTTGTATTCTCTCCTTCAATAGCAAAACAGTGTAAAATCAGTATATACCTTATATTACTCGTTTTATTACTCTTTCTAGATCTATGAGGTCAAGAACAGTGTAACTACAATTTAGATGGCTTTAATCAACATTTTATCATAATGTATCCACTAGAGACACCAGAAAGAACAGTGTTTTAAAGTTATAGTTTTACATGCCAGTAAAATCAGTTTTATGGGAATATGTGAAAAATATAAGGAAAATGGCCATTAATTCACACATCTTTCCTACACATCATAGTTGCCTCACAATCAACTCTCTGGGAGACAGGATTTATCTTTCACATCATCGTATTTCCTACAGAAAGAAGCAGAATGGCTAGTAGTCCTACTAGATTCTCAGTGAATGTTTATTGAATTTATACAAACAATAATTGAAGTTATGACCCCATACAATTATGGGAGATCTGAGCCTTAAATATTAATGAATTCATTTTCTAATAGTTATTTTCACTTATTGTGTGTCCGGCACTGTGCTGGTAATTCAAAACTACACCCAGGTCTTTCCTACTTTTAGAATTTGTTTAGATTATATAGCATTGGATATTCTGTGTGATCGTCAAACCTAAAGAACCAGAGAAGTGAGTAGTAGCTGTGATAAACTCACGGAAGAGAGCCACTACTGGATTTTCCTAGAGGAAGAAGAGAGTATACTTTTTGTAGGAGTTAAGAACCACAGTGCCCAGGTCTTACTCATCCTTGTATTTCTAGCTCCTGGGAGAGCACTTGGCACATGGTAGGTGCTCAGTGACAAAATGTGGGTGTAACCTGTACCAGTAGCAGCCAGTGTATACCAGGTGCTTCCTCTGAGCTAGGCAGGCCCTGTTCTAAGCACTTCACATGTGTTACTATTTTATGGATTTTAACTTAGAGGAAGAGTATGAACTCTGAGCCAGATCACCTGTATAATATTGGGAAAAATTACCTAGTCTTAGCTTTCTCAAATATTAAAAGAGAATAATACTAGTACCTACCTTATAAGATGGTTGTGAGGAATAAATGAATTAGGATTTGTTAAGCCTTTAGAACAGCTCCTGGCACATGGTAAGTGCTATTTAAGTAGCTCATTTGAGCCTCATCACCACCTTAGGAGGTATATACTAATGATCCCATCCCCACCCCCATCCTAGAAATGGGGAACCTGAGCAACTTGCATACACAACTCCCAAGCTTACGCATTAACGTGTGGCTGATGCCCATCTGTGGTCTCATACTTCTTGCTATAAGCTCCCTCTCATGGAGCTACAGGCCCTCCACATTTCACAGGCAGTGTCCCGTGGCAGAGTGATGTCCTAGTGTTTGTGGTTTTTATAGCAGCACACAGAAGAATGTCAGTTTTAGCAGCTTGGAGAAGAATATAGAAGGAAAAAGAAGGGAATGAGAAGGAAGGCTCCCCCCGCCCCCACGGGAAAGACTGCCTGGAAGAATGGAGCTCATTATTTTCCATACCTTAGTCAGTTCTTTCTCATGATTTGGTTGATCTGGGGTCAGTGAAAACAGTTCTTTCCTTTTCCTTTCTGGTTCTTTAATAGAAGGTGAATAAGATGATTCAAGTCTACAAATCCAAAGGAGCAAAAATTAAGCTAACTTGATAAATTATATTATATTGTTAATTTAGACCATCACAGATAGATTTTTAGTTTATTGGAAACATTTCAAGGTACAGAAATTGCAAGTTACAATACATTCAGATCTCATAAGTATTTACATATTTAACTGAGTGCAAATGTTTTTAGCTGGAATAAAAAACCCAGCTAGCAATTAATATGCAATTTTAATTATGCATTAAAAATTGGCAGAATACTTGGTTTGCATATGGAGATAAGATTTTTGGATGAGAAAAAAAGCCTGTCTTCCATAATAAAATAGCTTGAGAACCATCAGAAAAGAAAATACACCTGAGTTGTTTCTACAGCATGGAAAGAAACTATGTCAGCAGGAATCTGAGGGAGAAACTGCTCCATAAAAGTGTTCCAAAGTGATTCAATCTGACAGGCTACTCAGAGGGAGCTCAACTACATCTATTCTTTGACTGTTCAATTTATAAAATGGAATTGCAACCACATACGGATATAGAGAGCAAAAGCGAGAATTAGTATAAAAAGTACCATTTCCACAGGAAGCGTGGAGTAGTATAAGCAGGTAATGTGTGTCTCAGGGAAGTTGGTAAAATAAAATCATTAAAGCAGAATAAATAAAGATAACTAGGTGAGGAAAGCAGTGTGCGTTCTATTGCCTGGCTAATCTGGTAGAGTCCCGGGTTCTGAGAAATGTACCCACTTGTACAATTTTAGATTTCCAAAGAACTTTGTAAAAGGGTCCACAGATAAAAAACTTAAGTCACATAACCGAAACAAAATCTGAGAAAAATAACTAATGAAGAGATTAAAAATAAAGAGATATTTTAAAAGGTGCAAATTTATAGTGATTTCCTTGAGATACATGTGTCTAGACTGGATGTGTGTGTGTTTTTTTAAAATATATTTTATTGATTTTTTACAGAGAGGAAGGGAGAGGGATAGAGAGTCAGAAACATCAATGAGAGAGACATCGATCAGCTGCCTCTTGCACATCCCCTACTGGGGATGTGCCCGCAACCAAGGTACATGCCCTTGACCGGAATCGAACCTGGGACCCTTCAGTCCGCAGGCCGACACTCCATCCACTGAGCCAACCTGGCTAGGGCTGGATGTGTGTTTTTAAAATCAAATATACAGAGTGTCCAAAAAATGTATACACGTTTAACACTGATAGCTCAATTTATGTTTCTTTCTTTCCAGATTTAACCCATTGGAATTAATAATTATTCAAAGTATATATATAGTTTTGGGGGACATCCTGTATATGTTGAGTATAGAAAACAGAATATAGAGTATATTTGCTGCTATAATGTCCTCCAGGAAAAAACATTGTCAGCATTTTTGTGTATACTTCTTTTTTTTTTACTATGCATGTGTATACATACATACACATTTCCCATCCAATTAGAATGTACTGTACATATTATTTTCAGTCTTCTTTTATTAGTATTTTTCACTCAGTAATATATTGGGAGCATTTTACCCAGTATTCTCCTAAAATGTTATTTCAAGATCAATCTTAACATTTTCTTATTTGCTATGATTTTCAAATTTCATTTGAAAATGAACGTTCCTTTTTTCAATTTTTCCTAAGCAATTTCAGGGAGTGGAATGCTAAACTGAATGGTAAAATCCTCATGATGATTTTGTAAATTTGAGTGAATAGAACAAATATCAAACTTCAATGTGGACAAGTTCATAGAAGAGAACAATAGTCATGCTAAAATAAAATGGTAATATAAATATATAAGGGAACTATCATTTGTCACGTAGAAAGGAGTGTTGGAAATATTTTTAATAACTCTCAGAACATATCAGCCCAAGATGCTTCAACAACTGAAAAAAAGAAAAAGCTAATAAAATCTTAGCATTATTGAGAAAAGTTCTGATCATGAATAAAAACATTACAATGCTACTTCTGTAAAACTATTGTATGTCTACTCTCAGGGGCTGCTTCACCTTAACACAATGATAAAGAAGAAACAGAGTCCAAATGAAAGAAACTGAAATAATACAAAGGGCAGGACCACATTCATATGAGAACAAATTAGGATTAGAAACTTTCAATGGGAAAGATGAAGACTGAGAAGACTATGCTCAAAGTCTAAAATAAAATAGAAGCTGTGAAAGTTAAATAACTGTTCATCAACTCTCAGAATACTAGAACTGAGTAATACGATTCAAATGAGAAAGATGTAATTTGGAGACCAAAATAAATACCAACATAAATAGAGGATGGCAACTAGGCATAACGAAAGAGTTGTATTGGTCAAATATGCGAATAGTTGCAAGATTTTAGCTTAAATCATGAGTTGAAGGAAAATTGGCTCTGCTTGGAATTTAGCACTGGCCTGTAAGATAGCTCCACTTCACAAAAACAGGAGACTTGGTTGAGCAGTTTGCTGTTCCAGGAAATTTATGTTTTTAGGCATATACCTTCCTTGTGTGAAGACATTTCTCGCTAATTCACTACCGTGGAACAGTGCCTTGCACATAATATATTTCCAATAGATTTATTAATGATTGGTGATGATACATAGCTTTTATACAGAGCACTCAATAGTGCTGACTGCCTAATAGGAGGCATTCTACCATCCTTGGTGAGACATACAATAGCTCATTTTTAAGAATCTTAATTTGCCATTTTTGTAAAGGGTAGACCTCAGGCAGGCAAGTACCACAACTTTGAAGAAATAATTGTTACCTTTAAAACAATGTAATCATCTTTCAATAAAATATCCCTCACCATTTGGCTATTCAGTTTTTAAAATCCTATCATTAGTCTGGCAATAGCCTTCAGAATTGAGAAGGATTCAAGTTCTAATAAGAATTGGAACATCAATGAATGGTTGGAACCATCACACTGTCTATTCACAAGCATAAATATTTAATAATCACCAACAGTCCATTTCCTTTGTGGTTATGGAATATGCAATATCTGTCTGATTTTAAAAGAGGAAAAATAATTCTAACAAAACTCTTAAATGGAACTGATAAGGTGATGAGTGTGGAGGCAAAATTAAATACAATATTTATAGGTGAAAAAGTTAACAAGTTTATAGGCAATCAAACTAAAAGCATTTCAAAAATATAAAATAAATCTTATTTATGTTTATATATAATTAAATACCAGCTTTATCGTATTGTTTCAATAACATCCTGAAGAATAAAAGTTCTAAGAAAATTTCTGACTCAGTATATAACACATACGTATCCATAAACCAGAACATGATATATTTTTCTAGGTAATATATTGATTTTGAAGATAAAATAACCATTAATTTGATTGTTACTATCTAATAATTAACAGCATGTTAATACAAAACTAAGAGACTTTTAATTCTAGTTTCAAATATAAAATTCTTAAAAAGTCAAACAGTATATTTTGAACAGTTTCTCTCAGGCTGCTGAATATAAAGAATTACCTTTTTTTGTTTTCTTGAGCATTTTGGCACTCTCCTATTTTTAATAATTCTCTGTGCAACTGCAGTCGTTCCATTTCTATAATTCTCAAGAGATCATCACGTGACTGTAACTCACTTTTCACCTCTGAGAGTCCTGCTTCCATGGCCTCAATAAAAACATCAAACATTTTCAATGCTCATATTTGGATGTCATGATGTATAATAACAGTTTAAAATGTTTAACATCTATGAACCAGCCTAATTTCAAATGAACTGATTGATAGTCCTTTGCTGGCTCTGCCTCAGAGAATTCATTCCTTCATTCATTTTTTCAACAAATATTTACTGAGCTCTATTATGCACTCAATACTCAGGATACAGACAGAGAATCTGTCCTCAATGAGTTGACAACCCAGTGATAATGACAAAGAATAATAAAATAATCACACAAATATGGTCACACTTACAATTACTTTGAAAGAGGAAAATATAAAAGTATGAATAAAATATCAATGCATAAAATGTGGATAAATGCAAATAATTCACAATCTAAACTTGATAATAGCCAAGAAATATTAACAAAGTAAATTATAAATCATGGTTCCACTACTGTCCAATGGTAGCCTTACTTTAGCTGGTAATTAGAAACGCCAGCAATCCTGAGTCCAGTGTTTTATTTTGTTAGCAGGAGAGACTTGGGCAAGTGTAAAAGCTGTTCGGAGAGAGAAGGGGTAATAGTACTGGTGTCAGGTTCCTCAGAAGGTGGGTGGGATGGTTCTCAAAGCACAAGTGGATGTATTGCCTAACGCAAATACCTCCACATTTCCTCTTTTGCAATAGGAAAGAAGGAAGATGGAATCTAGACAAGTTCATGCATTTGGACATGGGGAGATAAGACGGTGCTACAAGGTGCCTTCTCTTTTCCTTATGAAGAAAAAAGGAAGAAGAATTGGAGGTGGGGGTTTGGGAGTGATTTTTGAGAGTGAGAAAGGTTTGAAACCGCCTGCGTTGGGAATGGGAGAGTTAGCTAGTTGGAGCGATGCAGGAGGATTCCTGGCAGGGTTGAGTTCTCACGTGAGGTTTGTAACTGTGACCTGCTGAGGATTTTCTCCAGCAGTACTTGACTGTTCCCTGGGAGAGAGGAAGGGCACAGTCCTTGCATATCATCATGTCTCTTCCACTGAATTATACAGGGAAACAAATATTTATTAAGTGTGCCTGACCCTGTTCATGAAATCCATTGCCATTTTTATAGATGAGTAAGTTGAGGGCCAGACTTGGTCCAAAGTTACACAGCTCCTAAGTGACAGACTTTGGAATAGAAGTTCAGATTTTTTGTTTACCACTCCAGCCAGAACATTGAAGACACAAAGATAATTTGTTTCACACAAAATGAAATAGATCTGTAGCTTACTGGTAAAGACAGAGTGGGGTGTGTTCTGAGGGCAGGAGGTTTCTCTGCTAATAAAGGCTGTAGAAAACATTATAGATATTTTTTAAAGTCAGTTGTTCAATAATTCTTAATATATATTTGATAACAGATTTATTCAAATATAATCCACATACTATAAAATTTGTCCATTGTATACAATTCAGTGGATTTTAGTATATTCATAAATTTGTGCAAGCATCACTACAATCTAATTCAAGTACATTTCTATCACTCCCAAAATGACCCTAATACCCATTAATAGTCACTCCCCTCCCCTCAGCCCCTGGCAACCACTAAAGTATGTTCTGTCTCTATGGAATTGCCTATTCCGGACCTTTCATACAAATTAAAACACACACTATGTGGCCTTTTGTGGCTGGCTTCTTTCACTTAACATAATGTTTTCAAGGTTTATCCATGTTGTAGTACTTCATTCCTTGTTATTGATCAATAATATTGAATTGTATGAATATATCACATTTTATTTATTTATTCAGCAGTTGATGGACATTTAGGTGTTTCTTCTTTTTAGCTATTATGAACAATACTACTTTGAAAAGATATGTACAAGCTTATATGTGTGGATAAATGTTTTCTTATTCATTAATTCTTATCCAAAAGTCCCTAGAAATATAATGGTGTACACAGTATAGAACTTATGCGTTCCCAGATAAACTTTTTTTTTACCAAAGCCTTAAAATTTACATTATTTTACAGGAGACTTAGAGACCTGGTTCAGTGAAGGATTTAATTGCAATATCTTAGCCCCAGATATTGGCTGGCTGGCTCTGAAAAAAGTATCTATACTAATAATAGCCTAGGTGGTGTCACACCCTCATGTTGTCACAAGATTGCCATCACAAGATTGCCGTCACAAGATGGCCACATGCACAGCGGAGGCGGGACCCAGCGGAGGAGGCGGGTCAAGGCAAAGGAGGGCAGTTGGGGGCGATCAGGCTGGCAGGGGAGGGCAGTTGGGGTGATCATGCCAGCAGGGGAGCAGTTAGGTGTCAATCAGATCAGCAGGGGAATGGTTAGGGGGCAATCAGGTTGACAGGCAGAAGCAGTTAGGGGCAATCAGGCAGGCAGGCAGTTGAGCGGTTAGGAGCCAGCGGTCCCAGATTGTGAGAGGGATGTCCGACTGCTGGTTTAGGCCTGAACCCACAGGGATCAGGCCTAAACCAGCAGTCGGACATCCCCCGAGAGGTCCCAGATTGGAGAGGGTGCAGGCTGGGCTGAGGGACATCCCCCGCATGCACAAATTTCATGCACCAGGCCTCTAGTCCTATATATTAAAGAACTAATATGCAAATGGTCGTCATGCCCTCGTGCCCTCGTGCCCTTGAGCCCGGGGCCGGGGAACCTGAGGCTGAGCTGGGGGACCTGAGGCTGCACCCCCTGCCCAGCAGGGCTAGACGGGGGACCTGAGGCTGCGCCCCCCACCCTGTGGGGCTTGACAGGAGTGGGGCTAGCCGGGTCTGGGTCTTGCGTGATTTCGAGGTGACTCTGGGTCCTGCAGTGCGCCCTAGACTCTGATAGGAGGGAGATTTTCATATACATTTTACTAATTTTCTTTCATCTCTGACAATTCTATTATGAGAAAGGGCAAATAGCAATATTAAAGCATTTCCTTTTATTAATCCCCTTTAAATGTGCACGAATTTCATGAACCAGGCCACTAGTAAGAATATATTAAAATAGGTGATTTAATAGTCTTATTTGGAAAAAGAGCCTGTTTCAAACAGTGGGACTTTTAGATAAGTTTAAAATTTTAAAATAAAAGAAATGTGGAACAATAGATTAGCAAGTAGTAACACAAATTAATCTGATGTGAATGTCGTCCATTACTTTGCCCAGTTGAAGACAACTATCTGGGCTCCTTGCTTTGCAAATTTGCCACCAGGGAGCAATCTAACATGAAGCTGCATGTAGAAAAGTGAACCTGCCTCCACTTGGGCAGTGCGACACAGGAGTCTCCAACTCCAGGCCAGTGAATTGTAGTGTCACCTCGGGCTAGAGTTAACAGAAATTCTGTAAAATGTCATAACAATGGAGTCTATTTGTTTACTGTTAATGAAAATAATACCTGTAAGAGTAACACTTGGAGATATCATTAAGAGGGAAAAAATGCTTATTTATTGTGATCTAGCTCTACAAGAAAGGGGATTTATGTTAAAATTGAATTTCTTCATAATACAAATCAAAGGTAATGATTTGATATATTTTTCTTATATGATTAAATATGAAAAAGTTTTATTATAATTGACAACAGAATGGAAATTGTCTTAAAAGAGGTCAATTTACCTCTTTGATAAAGTGAGAGTTGTTTTTTGACTTATGCAATATCCCTTTGAATTCGATGTTAATAATATCAAGTTGACCTAAGAATTAGTGAATTTATTTAACTGAGAAGTAGTTTTTAAATCGGCATGCTTTTGCATAAAAGTTAAATCAGTTATTTTCAATGTGGATGCAAATATTCAGGAAAATGATTTTTTGGTATTTGTTTCAGATATTAGAACACTTTCAAATTTGTTGGGAACAACTGGGGTAAATAAAGCTACTTTTTTAACTGTGAATTTTATGAAATCTAGGTACAGATGAGGTATTTCAAATGAAGACTTAGTATCTAAATTGAGATATGTTGTAAGTGTAAAATACCCACCAGATTTTGAAGATTTAGTATGAAGAGAATTGGGAAATATCTCATTAATAATTTTTACATTGATTACATGTTGAAATGATAATACTTTAAGTATATGTTTGTTGGAGAAAATATATTACTAATATATATTAATCTCACCCATTTCTTACTAATTCTTTTAATGTATCTACTAGAAAAATTCAAATTATATTTGTGGCTTGCCTTATAATTCTACTGGACAGTGTTGCTATAGTATTTGATGACACATTAACAAGCAAACAAAAAGGGGTCAAGGTTTTCTTGGCATAAATATTTGAAAAAATTCAGAACAATTTATTTCTCATTAATCACCAATGGGAAATATTGCACACTTTATAAATGTCAGTGTAGTGCAGCATAGTGATTAAATATATTCAATGAAATTCATATGTATACTCACACATTTCAGTGTTGTAGAAGGACAGTGAGAAGATGTGATTCATGTGAAAATTCAGATGCACATGGCATTAAAGTGTGTTATAAACTAAAGAGAATTTTATATGCAATAAGTGACAGTAATTCAAATTGAAATTGTTTTTTTAAATTCATGTGCAAGATGTGGAACACTGTCATATGACAGTTTTGCAAAAAGAAAAACTTCTTTTTAACTACAGCACTGGTTACAGTAATTACTTACCTCTAATTATTGCCATTTCGTAAAATACATTTTGTAAAACAAGCTTAAGGCCCATCTGTTTAGTTAGAAATTTGCCTAATGGTTTGAGAGAAGTTGTGATTTTATTTTTTATTATTATTTTAAAAATTTATCTTTGTTGTTGAAGAGCATTACAGATGTTTCCCTCCTCCCCCGCCCCCCGCCTCGTAGTCCCCCCCTTTCCTGCTCCCCAGGTCTTCACACTGTTGTCTGTGCCCATGGGTTGTGCATATATGCATATATGTTCTTTGGTTAATCTCTTTCCACCCACCCCCCTTTTCCTCTAAGATTAGTCAGTCTATTTCATAAAGAAGCTATGATTTTAAACCTTCAAATCAGCTACTAAATAGCAAATAATTGATATCTTATCACTTAATATTTATTCTAAAGCAAAAGAATGAAACATAAGTAAAGACTGGAAATAAAACAGAGAAATGTCCAAATGAAAGCATTATTTTCAGCATTTTTTCTAAATGCATCAAAAATAGCATTCTCCTGGGAGTAGAGATCTTATCTGGAATTTTAAAAAACCAAATTGCTTCTCAAAAACTTTTCATTAGAATTAAATTGTGTGTGTGTGTAACATATACCCTAGAATTATTTGGTTTATTTTTTAACACATGCAATTCTTTTGTAAAATATAAAATTAAAATTTTTAGTTTAAATTTAATAATGTTCCTAGATCCAAGGGTAATTAAATTATGTTTTTAATGAATAAATGTTTATAAAAATAACTCTGGTAACTTTCTCATAGAAATTGGTGGACAATAAATCAATAGTAACAGTCACATTAAAATCTATCATTAACCATGAAAAACATCACAAAGTAGAATTAGAGAATTACTGGTGATGAATATGAGAAAACTAACATTTCAAAATTTAAAGCAAAGTTTCTCAACCCAGCACTATTTACATTTTGGTCTGGATAATTCTTTGTTATGAGGGTTGTCTTGTGCATTGTAGGATATTTAGCAACATCCCTAGCCTCTACCCACTAGATGCCATTAATATCCCTTTCCCCTGTAGTGACAACCAAAATGTATCCAGGTATTACCAAGTGTCACATGGGGAGCAAAATCACCCAGGAGAGAACCACTGATTTCAAGGAAAATTATAATGATTAGACAGTTACTACTGTTATTTTAAAACCTGTAGTATAAATACCCATAAAATGATATTTCACAATTATATTGACTTCTCTGAGTAGGTGGGTTTTTATTTTGTTAGGATATATCCAGGGACATTTAATAATGTTAAGTACATTAACATATGTATACATAAGGAAAAGTCAAAGTGGGTAGCATGGACTTTCCTTAGCACAGACAACCCACAGAGCCTTCTCAGGAGTATGTGTAAGGCCCTGGAAGTTTGAATAAATCTTAGGTTGAGGGGTGAGTCATATCCTGTTGATCTTGGCTCAGGAGGGCAAGTCAATGAAATGATATTGCTAAAGGCCAGGATGGCCTTGGCCATCTGGTGGTTTGAGTTCTCTCACTTCCTGCTACATGTTCAGACTTTCAGGTTGCACTTGCTCTCTTCCTGTCGATAGGTGTGCATCAGTGTGATAAGTGTGAGAAGCACAGGTTTAAGACAGTTACCTGGGGAGAGGGTCGAGATTATAATCTGAACTGGGAATGTTAATTCATTAATGTTTCTCAATGTACACTCTTCCTCTCTTTGTAACATACTCTCTTTTACAAGACTGTCCAATTTACTTTCTGGAGAAGTATAAATGATGGAGTACTGAGACGTAAAAGGGTGGGATTGCTCAAGGAAAGCATTACAGAAAGTTAGTCATGCTTCCCAGACAGGGCAACAAGAGGGAGGCAAGAGCAGTGACTTCTTTTTTTTTAATTCTACACTAATAAAAGAGAAACATGCAAATTGACAGTACCTCTGCTATGCCCACAAGCCACGCCCACCTGCCAATCAGGAGCGAGTATGCAAATTAACCCAACCAAGATGGCTGCGGCCAAGGAGCGAGCAGGAGGCTTGGGTTTCCCCGGCAATGGAGGAAGCCAAGCTTCCTGCCCGCTCTGGCCAGCCCTGGCCTCTGCTCCAGGCTACAAAGTTTCAATTATAGAAGATAAATAAATCCCAGATACCAGGGCCTCTGCTTGGGTTGCCGGGGGGTGTGGCTGGCCTGCAAACCACCACAGGCCCCTCTCCCAGGCCGCCCCACATCCCAAGGGAACCCCCACCCTGATCTGGGACACCCTTCAGGGTAAACCAGCTGGCCCTCACCCGTGCACCATGCCTCTATTCTATCTAATAATCCTATCTAATAAAAGAGTAATATGCAAATTGACTGTCACTCCAACACACAAGATGGCTGCCCCCATGTGGTCAAAGATGGCTGCCCCCATGTGGACACAAGATGGCTGCCACAATATGGCCAGCAGGGGAGGGCAGTTGGGAGGGACCAGGCCTGCAAGGGAGGACAGTTGGGGGCGACCAGCCTGCAGGGAAGGGCAGTTGGGGGGGACCCAGGCCTGCAGGGGAGGGCAGTTATGGGCAATCAGGCTGACAGGGGAGCAGTTAGGCATCAATCAGGCTGGCAGGGGAGTGGTAAGGGGGTGATCAGGCTGGCAGGCAGAAACAGTTAGGGTGATCAGGCTGGCAGGCAGAAACAATCAGGAAGGCAGGCAGGCGAGCAGTTGGGAGCCAGCAGTCCTGGATTGTGAGAGGGATGTCCTACTGTCCCGAGGGGTCCCAGATTGGAGAGGGTGCAGGCTGGGCTGAGGGACACACCCCTCTGCACGAATTTTGTGCACTGGGCCTCTAGTTTATCTATATTGTTGAAAGTATTACAGATGTCCCCTTTGAGAGCAGCAATCTCTATTCTGCAAGTGAGCCAAGGCCTGAAAGCTGAACCTCGACCTATAAGAGGGAGTGTTCTGAGATGCTGTAATAGGTGCAAACAGGATGCTTTTGAGGGTGTTTAAGAGGAGCTATTGTTAGTGAAGAAGCTGAACCTCACTGAAGAGTAGAACTAGAATTATGAAATATGTTCCAGGCAAACTAAAGATTTCTACGGACCAGTGCCCAAAAGACTTCAAGAAGAGACAAAGAGAACTCTTCAGTTTGTGCAGGATAACCTGAGACATAGGGGAGAATATTCAGGAAGCACCCAGAAAAATAATCTATTGATTATGATCCTGGTGCAGACTCTCGCAATACAAAGACAGCTGCATAATGTAAATTTCAGAATCTCAGAGGGAAGGTGGGGGAGGGTGGGAGTTAATCAACTAACTCATCTTTAAATCAGGGCCAGAGGCTTGGGCAGTTGCCCAGTACCCAGGAAAATGAAGGGGAAGTAGCTCTGAAAGGGAGAGACCCTTGAGAACACCAGCAACCATGAAAACCCAGCTTCAACAGGACTAGGTAGGCTGACGGTGGAGCTAAACACTAGAAACCACCTAGACCACTTCTAGAGCAGGAGTAAGGGCCAATCTCACTTCTATTATAGTGAGGCCAGAGAAAGCATCAGGAATACCTTTTCTGTGCCTGGAGAATGTATGGCTTCCTGGTGTTTAGTATTTGTGGTTTAGCTTTGTTTGTTTACATCTGTATTCTAATTTGTATTAGAATAACAAACCGCTCCCAAACAAAGCTGGAATTTGGGATGGGGGAGATGTACTTCTCTTAGAAATGCCACAGAATAGAAGCTGGCAGCCTTGTGTTCTGTCTCCTTGCAAATTGGGGGAAGGAGACATCAGAAGAGTAGATGCTAGCAGAGAAAGAAGTTAAAGGACTAACCGCATATATAATCCCCTATATAATGGAGCAGGACCGGGGGAATGAGGGGTTGGCCCAAGACTAATAAATGACCCTGGGAGCTGAAGTGGCAGGAGATCCTGAGGTGGAGTATCTTAGAGAAGAAAGTGGAGTCTGCTCAGACAGTGACCTGGAAAAGTATCCTTAGCATGGGGAAGGGAGGAAGTGGAATTAAGAAATAGGCCAATTGAGAGGCTGAGCATTTGGAAGTGTGAGATAAGACCTAGAAAGGGAGATAGAACCATAGAATGTCTCATGTACATGGGATACCCATGAATAAGAAATGCATATTCAGTCAAATTGGTAATGACCAATTTTGATGAATGCAGTATAACTTCAGTGGTTGCAAAAAGTATAAAGACAAGAAAAGATATTTTTGAGTTAAGAAAATTAATGCTTGGAAAAACCATCAATCACATCTGTCAGTGCAGAAGTTAACAAAAAACAAAGAAAGAAACAAACAAATTCCAGGCTACTGTTTGATAAATGATGATGGTAAGGTTAACCATGATAAATTACAGAGAGTCACCCCCATGCTTCTTAGTGAGATTATTAGAGTATTGAAGCTTTAGTGATTTCCTGGATCTCCAACCCAGGATTCCTGTAAGCCAAAGAGGCACAGGGTCAGAGAGTGAACAGGGAGGACAGAGGGTGGTGTGTGGTTAAAGGGCTCTGGTTTTTAGGTCTAAGGTCTGTAAGTGGCCTCTGTTACACTGCGATAAATCATCATTACACCTCTGCAGAACCAAGGTGCTCTAGTGGGTAAGGTACCTATGGGATTAATGAATTTACTCATCAAGTGATAATTCGTTACTAAGAGGAAATATGAGCTGAATTTACACGTGCAATATAAAATTAGCTTTGAGTTATCATTTATATGAATCATGAGCAAGATCAGTTGCAAATAAATATATATTCACCTGGCACTGTCTTTGGTACATTTTCAGTTCCTGTAAGAGCTTCTGATTTTCATCTTGTAACTTATTCCGGCTTAATGCTATTTCACTCACAGCTGATTTTAGTTTTTCAATAATGAACTCATCTCTTCCACTCGTTTCACAACTAGCATCTGGTTCACATATCAACCGAGGAATTTCAGAGCTGCTGTCCCCTTCCATGCACTGCTTTTTACCATTTAGTTGAGTTTGGTAACTTTGTGCCTGTTTCTGGGGACGATGAAAATTGTGAAAATTAAATGGAGAATATCATATGTAAGTTTACACAAAGAATGATAGAGCCCTGGCCCGTGTGGCCCAGTTGGTTGGAGGTTGTCCCCAATACCAAAAGATTTCAGGTTCAATTCCTGGTCAGGGCAATACCTAGGTTGCGGGTTTCATCTCCAGTCAGGGCATGTATGGAAGGCAATCGCTAGATATTCTCTCACACCAATACTTCTCTCTCTCTCTCTCTAAAACCAATACACATATCCTTGAGTGAGGAAGCTCAACAATTATTTCTAAAATTTTTATCTAGCAAAAGAATAACAATATCTAAAGATTTTTTTAAGTTTCAAAAAAGACAAAAAAGACACTTCCAAAAATAAATGCTACACCAATGAAAGCATATAAAAAAGTGAAAGCTATTCATGAAACAAAACCCCTCACTATCAAAATATACTAACATCTAAAATCTAATGATGTTGAATGTTCAAATTCTGGGAGAATGTAGCTTATAATAATGTAACTAGTAAAGTAGTGTTCTTCAAGATATGCCTGTTTCAAGACATCCCTTAATATAATTACTTTTTAAATCTATATTTTCTTAAACATCCATTTCACAATTCATTTAAATATTTTACATTCATTTATAGAAACACACTTTCTAACAACGGGTTAATCTGTGTTTTAATAATAAAAAACCATGATAAAATACTTCAGTGATTTAAATGCTTTGCTAATGACTACAGCCATCACAGATTCTTGCATACTTATACAGCTACTGCATAATCAGAAGAGCTAAAGATATTTGTTACAATATTGTAATAGCATAAAATTAGAAACAACCTGAATGTACATCAATAAGGGAATTATTAAAAAAATATCTATTATATACCATGGTATGTATGGTATATCTACTATATACTATGAAATACTATGCAGAATTAAGTAGAATTTTATGTAGTAACTCAAAATAATATCCATGGATTATTTATTAAATAAAAACAAAAAATGTAAAAGGAAAAAAATGTAACTTTCACACAAATACATTTTTTACATGTTTGTACAAACAAAAGAAAAAGTAGTAAAGATAAATACCTAACTGTTAAAAACAGTGTTTATATTAAATGGATAAAAATAGAGTAGGGAATGAGGTTTTTTATTTTACTTTACATTATTTTGATTGTTGAGTTTGGGGAACATTTATGACATATAATTTAAGTAACTTAAAGAAAGAATGAAAAATAAGTATATCAACCAAACAATAGTTTTGTATTGGCTTTTTTTTTTTAAATCCTCACCCGAGGATATTTTTCCATTGATTTTTAGAGAGAGTGGAAGAGAGAGAGAAAGACAGAGAGAAATATCCATGTGAGAAAAACACATTGATTGGTTGCCTCCTGCACAAGCCCCAACCAAGGCCCAGGTCAGGGAGGAGCCTGCAACTGAGGTACTGGCCCTTGACTGGAATCAAACCCGGGATCCTTCAGTCTGCAGGCCGATGCTCCATCTACTGAGTCAAACCAGCTAGGGCCTTATTGACTTTAATAAAAATTTGAAATTCCTTAGCCAAGCATTAAAGATGTATTACAATCTGTATCCAACTCACCAGGCTTACCACCCACTACCCTTCCCCACCTCCCACGTGGACTCCCAGCCAATTGACCTATTTTCCATTCCCAAAATTTGCCTTTTGCTCTCTTGCCTCAGTGACTTTGCCCCTGTTATTTCCGCCACCTAGAATACATTCTGTCTTGTCTCAGAACATATCCATTCTTCTAGGTTCAGACCCAGTCCAACCCCTGCTAGAGGATGTTTCCCGGCTGAGTCCAAATTTTTCTCTTACTCCTTTGACTTCTAAAAGGATTTTGATTCTTTCCATTCATTTGTCATTGTTATCTGTAAATCAGGACATGCATTATCTGTGTCTAAACTGTAAAGTTCTTGAGGGCCTGGACAAAGCAAACCTAGACTTTCTAAGTGACTTGTCCATAGGCATGCAAAAACATACCATAGTAACAATGGGCACTTCTAATAGCACCATCTTTTGAGATATGTTAGACTAAATTCATCGTTATAGATATTTCATGCACTTTAACCAATGTTAGACCTGTTCTGGTTATTTTCTATTAGTTGGCATTTCTACTTGTAAAAAGATTACAAGCTGAATGGCAAAGACAGCAGTATTTAACTTCTAATTTCTTCTCATTTAGAGGATAGTATTAATGTACCTGAAATTGATTGCACTTCTCAGACAATATTTTTTGTTGAGCATCTAAAGAAACCAGATGAGTCTGATATAGTATCTCTTGCTTGTCCCATTCTCTTGATTTTGTTCTAAATTCCTTTAAAAAAAGTGGAGGGACAAACATAAATTGGAGAAAATTATTCATTTTAAAGCACAATAAACAGGGCTTCTTTCATTTGTACATCTTCATTTTGAGAAAAAAATAAGTGCATTTTCCCCCATTAGAAAAACAAAAAAGTATCAAATCACTCATCTTGGATTTATTGCTAGATATATATTAATTTTTACTAGGAATTTGTATAAAAATTAAGCATTTTATTTGTAAAAAAAAAAAAAAAAAAGATTACTAGTAAGGAAGTTTCAAGCAACTTTTTGCATCTAGTATTTCCTGAGCTAACATCAGAAGTGTTTTCCCTTCTTTCGTTCTCTACACTCAGTCACCAAACCTGCACCTTGTTTTTTCTATGGGATGGGGCTTGGACTGATTTAGTCACTGTCCTTGTGGCTTTCAAAATGTGAAGCCAAGATCAACTCATTCTTGGGAACAGACTCTCAGGCCTCATTTAGGCAGCACCAGCTGGGCTAGCCTGGGGAAGAAGTGTGGAACCAGCTTGATACAGCAAGCTCAGTTCTTCAAGTTTTTGCTCAAATAGTGTACTCAGGGAGCATGATTATCTGTTCACAACTTAACTCTAGGATATGACTTTGGGAATGCCAAAGAAAGCTTCACTGCTCCTCGGTTTTGCCTAGGGTTGGCCATTGTATCTTATCTTCCTATCCAGGCTAAAGCAACTTAAGGATAAGGCCTACTTATTTCATTACTTTTGTATTCCTCATAGTGCCCGACAAAGTGCCAGACACCACTTATATTCCATGAACATACCAACAAAAGCATGGTAGTAATAGTTTCTAGAATTTAAGCATGTCTCACTAAATTCTGCAAAGAAAACAAAATGGTTGGAAACAAACTCTATAGCTAGTAAGTCTTTGACCATATATTGCTGCATATAGATACATGGCATGAATGTGTTGATGTTTTCAATTATCAATTCAGTAATTTTTATTAAGCTCCTAGTGCCAACCAGGTACTGTGAAGAGAAGAGAATTTGGAAATATTTCATGATTAAATTTTTTCCAAGAAATCAAGGACTATGTAATAAGTAGGGAAATATACATGTAAGTAAATAATTGTACAGTATAAGTGCAATATCAGTGGCACATAAAAGCCATGCAAAGGATGTCGATTATTTCAGCCGTCTCCAGCAAAATGTCAAATTGGAATATTTCATTTGGTCAGAGTGATTGGTGTTATTTTGGAAGATGGCTAAAATAACTGGGTTGGCTATGTTGGAAAGTAAATTTACTTATTTAGAGAATGAAAGCTACATTTTGTTTAAAATGAAAAGGAGATAGAATTTCATATTTGCCGTAGAGATTTGATTTTAAAGGACATTTGGGGAATTTTTTATTTTATAAATCCACAAGTTCCAAAATTATCAGTGAAGAAAGCCTATAAAGTAGGAGGCTGTTATAGTAACTAAAGGACCTGAGATTGAATGGAGGTAATAAGGTTGGAGAAATACGGGCAGACCCCGTTTTAAAATATAATAGTACTTTATGATAAATAGACTACAGTTGATGCTTGAACAACATAGATTTGAACTGCTTGGCCCAACTTACACATGGATGTTTTTTACCAATAAATAATGTAAATGTATTTTCTCTTTCTTATGGTTTTCTTAATAACTTTTTCTTTTCTCTAGCTTGTATTGTAAGAATACAGTATATAATACATATAACATATAAAATATGTGTTAATCAACTACTTGTGTTATCAGTAAGGCTTCTGGTTAACAGTAGGCTATTAGTTACATTTTAGTGAGAGTAAAAAGTACATGAATTTTTGGCTGCATGGGGTGAGGGTCAGCACTTCTAACTCCCTAGTTGTTCAACAGTCAATTATATATTAAAGTAAACAGAGGCAGTTTATTTAAAGTTATTGACTTTGATTCTGACATTCGACAACTTAAAATTTGGTACATGAAAACAGTATCCTTAGTAATAGTGACAAATTTATAAAACTTGGTTCTAGTAGAAAATAGGCAATATTTCAAATCAATACAATGCACAAAAATTGAAGTTTACTTTTATCCTAGAAAGGAGTCTTTGAAGTTAGAAGTCAAAATATTGGCAAGGTAGATTTAGATATTTCATATCTTTCATATAATACTAATATTTAGCATCACCTGCCCAACAATCTCAATCTTGAAAATAAGTATTTCCTAGCATGCTTTAGGAGACAGGAGCAACAACCTCAACCACTTACAAATTCTACAACAGATAGAAATGAGGCCAAGCAAGGCTAGAAATGTGTCACAGACATATCAGCAGGTCCTGGCTTCCTTGGTCTTACAGCTGTATTGGCTTCAAGATTAGCGAGTAAGCACCAACTATCCAGTACCTATGGGGCCTGAAGAGACCTGGAGAGCTTTATGAGGATTTTTGTAGGGACTGGTGGTCAGCTCAGGTTCCAGAAAGTCTGTAGACTTGCCTGAACCTTCTGAGGAAGTTTTCTGTGGCTGGAAAGCCTTTTCTAGGTTTTTAAAGTTGAGAGTGGGTCAGGGTTATTAAAATGAGAGTTTCTAGTGGAAGCTACATTATTTTATTTATATATTATTTTACATATTTATACACACACATATATGTATATATATTTTAATCCTCACCCAACGATATTTTTCCATTGAATTTTAGAGAGAGTGGAACAAGAGGGAAAGATAGCGAGAAATATCGATGTGAGAGAAATAACATCGATTGGTTGCCTCCTGCATGCGCCGACCAGGGCCCAGGCCGGGGAGGAGCCTGCAACCAAGGTACGTGCCCTTGACCAGAATCAAACCCGGGACCCTTTGGTCAGCAGGCTGATGCTCTATCCACTGAGCCAGGGCTATACACATATATTTTAATCCCTCTACTAAACACTGAGAAATGGAACAAACATTTCCTTAGTAATTACTGTATGTCAAGGACTCTACAAACCTCCACCTATCAGATAGTTTTAACTTTTTGTGAAAATTTTCATTACTTACATAAAAGTAGAAAGTATAACAAACTTCCATGTACCATTCACTAGTTTAATTACCATTGGTTTGGTCTCTTTTTATTTCACCTCTCTCTTAACCCTTTTTTGTTGGGAGTGTTTTAAGACAACATCCAGACCTCATGTATTTTCACCCCTAAATGTTTCAGCACACATCTAAATTAATACATATGTATACTTATATATATTTTCTTTCACAACCACAATGTCACCTATAAGATATTTTCGGCTCCATTTATTGATGATAAAACGGAATCTCTGTGAGGTTAACAATGTGCCCAAAGGTCACAGGGCAAACACCAGTCAGTCATGACCTGCTTTAAGCAGTAAACTGTCCTGTTCTACTATAGCCCGCTGCTTCCCATTGCTCTATTACTTTAGCAGCATATAAATGTTTGTCCCAAAGGAAAAAGCTTAGATGCAGACTGAAACTGGAACAGCCCATCTCCTACATATTAATTTTTCACATGGCTCTAGGTAAAAAACAGTTGTGTGAAGTGCTTCCATAATTATACAAATTAAACTGAATCTACATAGTGTGCCTAAAAATTTTTGTACAAATACAAATGTCACATTTTGTGACTAATTTCCACTGTAATTTTATGATATATTTTATGTAAGTATTTAGTTTCCTAAATGTAAAAAGTGTATACATAAAGTAGTTAATATTAATTGAAGGTTTTCTTTGAATAATTTATATGAATGTGGTTTTCCCACTAACCCCCATGAGAGTCAATCAGATGGATCAGCAGTGGCTGGACTGCTGCGTTTTCCGGGAAAGCACAGGTGCTGACAGTGCCCATCTTTAGCCGTCTCCCATGAGACTAGTCTGTTTCTAAAGCCAGTTCAGTTACCCAACTGCAAGAGCCGGGGGTTATCACGCTGCATTTTCCTAGAGGCTCAACTGTACTTAGTGGTAGTCATTTTGTATTAAAAGTGTTATGTTCATTATTTAGTAGAATATAAAATTTGCAGGAATTTAAAAACTCAAACCCCAAACTTCCAACAATGTTATTATAACAGGCTGGTTTTAGGGCTGTAATCTAAGATTTTTTTTCTGCTCTTAAAAATATTTAGGAGGGGAGAAACCAAGATGGCGGCATAGGTAAACACCTAAACTGCTGCCTTGCACAATTTCAAAACTACAACTAAAAGACAAAACAGACATCATCCAGAACCAAGGAAGGCTGGCTGAATGGAATTTCTACAACTACAAGGAAAGAGAAAAGTACACTGAGACTCAGAGGAGCTGCAGGAGGCAGAGGTACTGAGACACGGGCGCAGAGAGGACTGGCAACTGAGTGCGCAGTTGACTTTCTCAAGCGAGAGGGAGACAAAAGCTCCCGACTGTGCTGAACTCCAGTTCCGGGCAAGACTCTGGGGACCCAGACTCATATGAGGTGAAACTGGACTGTCTGGAAAGAGAAAAGCACACTGAGACTGAGAGCAACTGTGGAAGGCAGAGGTACCGAGGCGCGTGCGTGGAGAGGGCGGGCAACTGAGTACGTGGCTGGCTTTCTCAAGCAGGAGGGAGACAAAAGCTCCCAACTGCACTGAACTCCAGTTCCGGGCGAGACTCTAGGGACCCAGACTCATTTGGGGAGAAACTGGACTGTCTTGCAGTGGGTGGAACTCAAGGGTAGCTTTCTCTCAGAGGTGCTTGCAGTGATTACCACGGAACACTGAAACACAGAGGCCTATTAGGGCAGGGCTGACGGGAAACCAATACTGTCTGCTCCGCCCCATCCAAGCTGAGCACAGAGGCTTTTGAAAGTCTTGTCTCATAAGGGTGTCTCCAGCACAGAAGTTCTCCCAGCGTAGACACAGCTGATCCTTACAGCCAATTGGCCTGGAGGTCAATTCCTCCCAGTGATACCAACAACAATCAAGGCTTAACTACAAGGCTGTGCACACAGTCCACAAAGGGGTGCACCAAAAGTGTCCACCTTAGGTAACTGGGGAGGCTGAGCCACTGAGCCCTATAGGACACCTAGCATACAAAGCCACTCTATCAACTCAGGGAAGTAGCCAAAATGCGGAGACAAAGAAACAGATCACAAATGAAAGAATTGGAGGAAACCAAATGACTAGATATAAAGTTCAAAACCACAGATATAAGGTTTTTCAAGAATTTCCTAGAAAAGGCCAATAAATTTAGCGAGACCCTCGAGGATATGAAAAAGGACCAACTAGAAATTAAACATACACTGACTGAAATAAAAAATATTATACAGAGATCTAACAGCAGACTAGAGGATCGCAAAAATCAAGTCAAAGATTTGAAATACAAAGAAGCAAAAAACACTCAGCTGGAAAAGCAAAAAGAAAAAAGAATCCAAAAATATGAAGATAGTGTAAGGAGCCTCTGGGACAACTTCAAGCATACCAACATCAGAATTATGGGGGTGCCAGAAGAAGAGAGAGAGCAAGATACTGAAAACCTATTTGAAAAAATAATGACAGAAAACTTCCCCCACCTGGTGAAAGAAATAGACTTACAAGTCCAGGAAGCGCACAGAACCCCAAACAAAAGGAATCCAAAGAGGACCACACCAAGACACATCATAATTAAAATGTCAAGAGCAAAAGACAAAGAGAGAATATTAAAAGCAGCAAGAGAAAAACAGTTAGTTACCTACAAGGGAGCACCCATACGATTGTCAGCTGATTTCTCAACAGAAACTATGCAGGCCAGATGGGAGTGGCAAGAAATATTCAAAGTGATGAATAGCAAGAACCTACAACCAAGATTACTCTACCCAGCAAAGCTATCATTCAGAATTGATAGCGAGGATTTAAAAATATATGTATTTAGGAGGAAAGTTTAAGAAGGATTGGTAATTAAAGAATGAAATGATAAAGTATCAAACCAGGCAATGAAATTTAGATAGAAGGAAGAAGGAGATGAGAGGCACTGGACAAAGGAAAGGGAAAACATGGGCTGGAACATGAGGAATGAGAGAGGACTAGAAGGGCAGATAAAGAGCTTCACAAATAAGAAAAAGCTAAAGGAGTTCATCACCACCAAACCAGTATTATATGAAATGCTGAAAGGTATTCTTTAAGAAGAGGAAGAAGAAGAAAAAAGTAAAGATAAAAATTATGAACAACAAATACATATCTATCAATAAGTAAATCTAAAAATCAAGTGAATAAAAAAATCTGATGAACAGAACAAACTGGTGAATATAATAGAATCAAGGACATAGAAAGGGAGTGGACTGACAATTTTCGGGGGAAAAGGGGTGTGGGGGTTGCGGGAAGAGACTGGACAAAAATCATACACCTATGGATGAGGACAGAGGGGTGGTAAGGGCAGAGGGTGGGGTGGGAACCGGGTGGAGGGGAGCTATGGGGGAAAAAAGAGGAACAATTGTAATAATCTGAATAATAAAGATTTATTAAATTAAAAAAATCACATTATCCCTCTCCAAGAGGAAAGAAAAAAAAAATTTAGGAGGAGCCATGGCTGGTTGCTCGGTGGTTAGAGCACCAACCTGTGCACTGAAGGGTCTCGGGTCTCAGGTTCGAGGGCATGTACTTGGTTGCAAGTTTGATTGTCCCCCTGCCCCCAGTTGGGGCATGTGCAGGAGGCAACCACTGGATGTGTCTCACATCAGTGTCTCTCTCTCTCTCTCTCAACCTCCCTATCCTTGCCCTTCTACTATCTCTTAAAAAAAATCAATGGAAAAAATACCCTCATTCCTTGGGCGAGGATTTAAAAATATATGTATTTAGGAGGAAAGTTTAAGAAGGATTGGTAATTAAAGAATGAAATGATAAAGTATCAAACCAGGCAATGAAATTTAGATAGAAGGAAGAAGGAGATGAGAGGCACTGGACAAAGGAAAGGGAAAACCTGGGCTGGAACATGAGGAATGAGAGAGGACTAGATGGGAGATTCCTAAGAGCTTCCTGCCTGGGTGATTGGGAGGTGCAGAACACCATCAACAAGGGGGAAGAAACTGAAATCCTTGGCCGGGGGTGAGCGGGACCTGGGGTTTGGGCTTGAGAACAATGAAAGAAAATGAGTGAGATACACGATAAGGGTCAACTGGAGGTGAATTAGCAAACAACTGAGCAGCACAGGAATTCATCTGATGTCAGGGAATAGGACTTCATAGTAGAATCTCTATCTGCTATTAATGACCTGCAGGCAGAATGCTCAAGAGCACAGGGAAGAAAAACAGCTGGCTTATTTTTTCCAAGGCGGGAAAGTTAAGGGGATAAGAATGAGTTCATCTGTGACATAGTAGACCTTTCAAGGGACCGAGGTTTTAAACATTCTAGGTGATATGTGGTGGCTAAATTGGAGTGGCACTACCTCTTTAAAGAAAAAGTCCTGACACTTCACACTCTGTTCTGAAAACTGTTGTGGGGCTTCACTGGGATTTAATACCTGATAGTTAAGTAGGAATTAAAAGATTTATTAGATATTCACTCTAACAGACCCCAGGGATGTCCTTCAATTTCACTCAACCTCTGCAGTTTCTTTTAACTTTTTTTTTCTTTCCAAAAATGCTGATATGTGTAAATGTTGAATAAATCAAAGTGCCTGAGTGGAAGTGTATTTAATGAGAAGTTGATCTGTAATGGTGTTCGTTGCCATAGCTGCACATGCTGTGTGTACACTAGAGACAAACAGCCCCTCCCCGACCACCACAATGAATATCAATTTTTAATACACGTGAAGACACTAAGAAAATATAGCTCACCTCTAATTTCTGGTTCAAATTACTTGGTTCAAAGGGTGTTTCTTCTTTGAAATGTGGTAACTCTTTTCGTTGAAATTTATTTTGTTTCATCTGGTGTAATCTCAGTTTTTCAAAGCTATTAGTTAGTTTGGAAAACTGTAAATAATAGAGAATGCTGACATGTTACTATTATTGGTAATTCCTAACTTGATTTCACCAGAGTTCTTTTCTTGTGTACCTCTTTGAAAATTTAAGTCATGATTAGAAAATGCAGTAAAGCTTAAATGTCCCAATTAGTGCAAACAGAACCAGTTATTAAAACTAAGTTATTGAAGCGGAACACAATTCAGCTCCCAGGTAAATTTGAGACTTCATTAACTGCACAATTAAACAGTGACTCCGTTGATAAATGTTTTGTTCAGTTTGGCTTAACCATACGTAGCAAAGCTCATAATTTTAAATAGTCAAGTTTTTTTCTTACTTTTATTTAGTGCCATCTTATGCTGCCAGTATCTCAATCTAGAAAATAAACAACTTATACTTTATTCAGGAAAATGGAATACTGAATTTAAAAGATAGAAACAACAGAAATTACTTACTCATGTTGATATAAGCTTAAGAAAATTTAAATATCAAAATTGGTATATTTCTCTTACCAAGAATTCTTTTTATAATTTAGACTATTTTATTTTTGTTTCTTTTTCTACTGTCAAATAATAAATTAAAAGCAGCATGGTTTATCAACATCTGTGAGCAAATTTCTGTATGTTTACAAAAGATTTTTTTTGTTTTTACTTTTTATTTACAAATAATTGTAGATTCACAGGAAGTTATAAAGATATTACAGAGAGGTTCTGAATCCTCTTCACCCAGTTTCTCCCAGTATTCACACGTTAATGAACTATCCTATATAATAAAAGGCTAATATGCAAATTGTCCCCTCGACCGGGAGTTCGACCAGGGGGCAGGGCCGGCTGGCCAACTGCCTGTGGCTCCTCCCCCTGGCTGGCCTTGCCCGCAGTCAGGGCAGGCCAGCTGGACCCCACCTGTGCATGAATTCGTGCACCAGGCCTCTACTGGTACAATATCAAACCCAGGAAATTGATATCAGTCCAATATATGTGTGTAGTTCTATGCCATTTTTACCACCCATGTAGACTTGTGTGGCCACAACCACAGCCAAGATCCATAACCATTTCACCACCACCAAGATCTCCCTGGTATCCTTGTAGTGACCTCAACCCCTTACCCCCACCTCTAACCCCTGGTAACCACTAATTTGTTTTCCACCTCTATATTTTGTCATTTTGAGAATGTTATAAAATAAAATCAAACAATACATGGCCTTTTTACCCAGCATAATGCCCTTGAGATGTATGTGTACCAATAGTTCAATTATTTTTATTGCTCACTATAATCCCATGGTATAGATGTAACCACAGTTTTTTAATCTTTCACACATTGAGCCATTTGGGCTATTTCCAGTTTGGGGTATTATAAACAAAGCTATGGACAATGATGCCTACTTTATTGAATATTAAGTAGTCACTTCTGCTTTCTTTTTTCTCATATAATTTAAAAAATTAGATAGAATTCATCTACCCTAAAATTCACCCTTTAAACTATATAATTTATTGGTTTTTACTATGTTCACAAAATTGTGCAACCATCACACTAATTTCAGAATATTTTCATCGCTGCAAAAAGAAATGCCATACCTATTCATAGTGACTACACATTTCCTCCTTCCCCAAGCCCTTGGTAACTACTAAAATCCACTTTTTGTGTCTATAGATTTGCTTGTTCTGATCATGTCATCATGATGGAATCATCCAATATATGGTCTTTTGTGTCTGGCTTCTTTCTCCTAGCATAATGCTTTCAAGGTTTACCCATATTATAATATGGATCAATAAATATTTCATTCCTTTTTATGGCTGAATAATATTCCATTGCATGGACTTACCACATTTGTTCATCCATTCATCCATTTATGAACATTTGGGTTATTTCCACTTTTTTTTAGATATTGTGAAAAATGCTGCTCTGAACATTTGTACAGGTTTTTGTATGGACATATGTTTTTATTTCTCTTAGGTATATACCTAGGAGTATAACTGCCAGGTCATATGGAAACTCTAAGTTTACCTTTTTAATGAACTGCCAAATTGTTTTCAAAAGTGGCTGAATCATTTTCCATTCCCACTGGCAATATATAGGGTTCCAATTTCTCTGTATCCTCATTGCACTTGCTATTGTCCATCTTTTTTATTATAGCCACCATAGTGGGTATGGAGGAATTATCTCATTATGGTTTTGATTTGCATTTCCCTAATGACTAATGATGCTAAGCATTTCCATGTGCTTACTGGCCATTTCTATATCTCTTTTGTAGACATGTCTATTCATATCTTTATTTTAAAATTTTGTCATTTGTCTTTTTATTGTTGACAAGTTATTTTTAGATTTTGGATACTGGTCACTTATCAGAGATATAATTTGCAAATGTTTTCTCCCATTTTGTGTGTTGTCTTGACTTTCTTTATGGTGTCCTTTGAAGCACAAAGGTTTTTCAATTTTGATGAAGTCAGGTTTATCAAACTTTTCTTGTGCTTTTGGTACCAAATGTAAGATACTGTTGCCTAATGCAAAGTTAGAAATATTTACTCCTAATGTTTTCTTCTAAGAGTTTTACAGATTTAGTTTTTACAGTTAGGTCTTTGATCCATTTTGAGTTAATATTTTTTATGGTTTAGGAAGGGTCCAACTTGATTCTTTTGTATTTTGTGGATATTCAGTTGTCCCTTTCCTGTTTGTTAAAAAGATAATAGTCTTTTCCCACTGAGTTATCCTGACACCACTTTTGCTTTCTTTTAATTAATATTTGCCTGGTATGTTTTTCTTTTTACTTTCAATGTATACCCATAGTTCTATTTGAAGTGAGTTTCTGGAATAGAGTATAGGGTTGTGTCATATTTTTAAAATTTACTCTGTCATTCTCCATCTTTTAATTGGTATATTTAGACCGTTTCCATTTAATGTAATTATTGATATTAGGGCTTAAGCCTTACTTGTTTTGTTTAATTTGTTCTCCAGTTTTTGGTTTTGTTACCGGAAAACCTGGGCGTGGGCTGCCTGTTGCTGTGTCCAATAGTGAAGGCAGGATTGAATCATATAAGGCATTTATTGAGAAGGCTAGCCAACCAAGAAGATAGGGCACTTACAAGCATTCAAGTCCTGCCTTACAGTAAGGTGTAGGAGACAGGATTATAAAGGGGAAGAGGCTAGGGTGAGGCTGGAATGGATGTCAGCTATTGTCCTTAGTCATTGGGCGATGAGATGATGTTTTGACTCCTGGTGGGTCGGCCTGACCATGCTTGTTGGTTCTGCTTGCTAGATTCACAGCTGTGTCACTCCTCAGTCACTTCACACAGGCCTTAAAAAGGAAACTTAAGAAAAACTTAATCCCCTATTCACATATGAGAAACTTAACCCCCTATTCACATAAGTATATGTGTTCTAAGATTTAAAATAATATGATTATTTTTCAGGTTAATTCAGGTGCTCTATCTATAATTATAGGGGCCCCCCTATCAGTTTCTCTCTTTTAGTTTTCGTGTCTCCATCTGGGTTAATTTACATTTTTTTAGAATTCCATTTTAAGTTACCTATAGTGTTTTGAATATAACTCTTTGTATAGCTTTTTAAGTTGTTGCTCTAGGTATTATGTTATATGTACATTGTTAACGCAAATCTCTACTGGTGTTGCGATTTTGCCAGTTAATATGAAGTATAGAAATGGTATTTCTCTTTATGCCCCTTTACCCTGATCCATTTATAACACTATTGTCTTAAGTATTTCCTCAACATACATTAAGAACCACATTAGACATTGTTTACATTTTTGCATCAGCTGTCAAACAATTTAGAAAACTCAAGGAAAGTCTATTATATTTAACCATATTTTTACTCTTTCCAGTGTTTTTTCTTTCTTCCTGATGTTTCAGGGTTCTTTTTCATTTCGTTTCTGCTAAAAGACCTTCCATTAGCCATCCTTTCAGTGTAGGTATATTGGTGACAAATTCTCTTAGTTTTCCTTCATTTGAGAATGTCTCAATTTCCCTTCATTCTGAGACATAGATTTCCTGGACATAGAATTCTGGGTTGATATTTCTGTTCTTTCAGAAATTGAAAAATATTCTACTTCTTGCTGGCCTCCATGGATTAGGATGAGAAATCTACTACCTGAATTGGTTTTTCCCTACAGGTACAATGTTATTTCTCTCTTGATGCTTCCAAGATATTTTCTTTGTCTTTTAGTTTTCAAAATTTTGACTATGAAGTGTTCTTTTGGTGGAGGTGTCTTTGGGTTTATCATGTTTCACTAAGTTTCTTGAGTCTGTAAGTTTACATCTTTAGCCAAATTTTGAAACTTTTCATCCATTGCTTCATTGAATACTTTTTCATTCCCACCCTGCCCTCCTCTCCTCCTGGGACTCTGATGACACAGATCTTCAATCTTTTTTTATAGTACTTTGTGTTCTGGAGGTTAATTTTCTGTTAATCTATTTTCTCTCTGTTGTTCAGATTGGGTAATTTCTATTTTGCTATTTTCAAATGATTGTTTTCTCTATCTTCTCCATTCTGCTTGTAAGCCCATCCATTGACTTTTTTTTTTGTTTGGTTATTATATTTTTTTCAGTTATAAAATTTGTAATTGGTTGTTCCTTATAGTTTTATTTCTTTGCTAAAACTTTCTACTTTATCGTTTGTTTCAAGTATGTTTTTAAATTGCTCATTGAAGCATTTTTATACTAGCTGCTTTAAAATCCTTGTCAGATAATTCTAACATCTGTTTCAACTCAGTATTGACATCACTTGATTATCTTTTCTCATCTAAGTTGAGATCTTTCTGGTTCTGGTAAAATGAGTGATTTTTTAATTGAAACCTACACATTTTGGGGTATTGTGTTATGACACTCTGGATTTTATTTAAGTACTAGAGGCCCGGTGCTCGAAATTCTTACACTCGGGGGCGGGGGGGATCCCCCAGCCTGGCCTGTGCCCTCTCACAGTGTGGGAGCCCCACGATTGATTGCCTCAAAGAGGTAGGCCCTACCCACCCATCCAGGGTTCCTTGATGGACTGCCCCAAAAAGGTAGGCCAGAGCTGGGGTCCTGCCTCCGCACCGCATAGAGCCGCGGGACCCCCAGGCCTCACTGCATGGAGCTGTGGACCCCACCTCTGCACCATGCACTCAGCGACAAGCCCCTGCCCACCCGCACGCACGCAGCACTGCCCACCGGCTGCACACACAGCCTCCTGGCGATCACTTGTTGCAGCATGAGGGCATCACAGCATGAGGGTGTGACGACCACATAGGCTTTTATTAATAGGACTAGTGGTCCGGTGCACGAAATTCGTGCACATTAAAAGGGGATTAATTAGAGGAAATAATTTAATATTGCTATTTGCCCTTTCTCTATAATAGAAGTGTCAGAGATGGAAGAAAATTAGTAAAATGTATATGAAACCTTCCTCCTGTCAGAGTCTGGGGCACACCACAGGACCCAGAGTCAAGTCCCCGCCCACCCACATGTGCCTCAAAAATCACGTGAGATCCAGATGCGGCCACCCACCCCCCATTGGGCTAGATCCAGACGTGACCAAGTCCCATCGGGCAGGGGACATAGCCTCAGGTCCCCTGGCCTGGTGCCAGGACGGGGGCATGGCCTGAGGTCTCCTAGCCCAGCACCAGGATGGGAAGCACACCTTGAGGTCCCCTGTCAAGCTGCACAGGGGTGGGGGAGGGCTTAGCCTTAGGTCCCTGCTGATTGCTCGTTAAGGCTCCTTATGGGAACTTGGCCTCAGCTGTGGGTGCAGCCATCTTTGTGATGGAATAATGGTTAATTAGCATATTCCCTCTTTATTAGATAGGATTGTGTTTTAGCAGTCCTCTTCTGATAACATTCCAGCAGGGAAAATGGCATTCTACTTCCAGCTGGCAGTGGAAGTCCAGGTCTTGGCCTTAGTTGGTAACTCAGGAAAGGTGTTCCTTATTGATGTTGAGTGGCAGTGGGACTTCAGGTTGAGGAGCACAGGTGCCTTGTTACTGCTTCTCACATGGCCTTCAGGGATACTGCAGTGAGGTTAGGTAGCCTTGTTACCACCGAGGGGTGGTGAGCAACCTGACTCCTCATTAGGCTTTCCCATACCACTCCAGAGAGGAGGCGGCGGCATGCGTCATCACCAGCAGATGAGCATAGGAATCTAGGCTCTCACATGGTCTCCATGGACACTATGGGTTGGGGGGCTTTGGTAATGCCCAGTGGTAATGAAATTCCTGGCTCTTCACTCAGTCTTCTTTGATACCTCCCAGGCAGAAGAGGGTCTGGGTTGGGCTAGTCTGTCTACTGAGTCTCTGCTGGTGGGATGGGTTTTGGGGTTGTAGTCTTTTTCCTGGCGTGTTTGGCTGCAGTAATCATGTTTAATCTTGCGAGGATGTCTTTTCACTGGTCTTTTGGCTGAAGAGAGGAGTCTTTCTTTGGGGCTCTTTTTGTTTGTTTGTGCCCATTGGAGTGTCTAGGTTGTCGGCTTCTCTGTTAGTCTGGGACATAAGAGGCCAATAGAAACCCCAGGGAACTCACTATCATGTTGTACCTTGGGTCCCACGGTCCTAATTGTCTGTCTCTTCTCTTTCCTTCTCAGAGTCTTCTTATACTGTTATAAATAATGTCCAGGGTTTCTAGTTGCATTTAACAGGCAGACAGGGAAAAGTAAATCTCCTCCATGTTTATAGAAGTGGAAATCTCAAAAAAAATGTATACATATCACAAATTTATTATGGTTAGAAGGAAAAGAAAATATGCCCTAAAAAAAAGCAATTTCTACAAGAAAGCTTTGGCAGAGTTGAGCTATTTGAAGGCAGAGTGCAGTAAAGTGTATCCTTAAGGTATTTTAGAAAAATGAAATTGTAAATAAACTAGGAATTTCAAAGAAGGAAGCAGTAGAGTAAGCTAGCAACAACAAAAGCATGTTTGCCACAAGACAGCATTTTCTGGTTAAAAAATGACATATTACTAGCTATTATACAAACCAAGTCAGTACGTAGTACTTTCTTCTCTTTGTCTTTTTACTTCCTTCCCTCTTTCTGTCTCTTCTGTTCTCCCTCCCTAATTCTCTTCTTTCCGTTCTTTTAACCAGAGAAGAAAAGAGAAGCAGAAAACAGCAGTGGAAGCAGATGGCTCAACACTAATGTAATGTTTCCAAAGTGTGTTCTATGAAACACCTGGTTACGGTGTTTACATTGTAACACTGTGCTACAGTGTTATTAGGCTTGTGTTTGAAAATAAAAAGGGTTCCATGGTCAAGTATGTTTGGAGAATGATGGATTAAAAAGGCTACATGCATGTGTTTAAAGCAGGATTTCTCACAGCGTCTAATATGCTAATATGCACTGTGACTATCCAGGTGCAGAGGAGTAGACATTTCCTAAACTCTCAGTATTAGCCTTTCACAGGACAAAATCTGTGGCATTGCAATGAAGATATTTGTTGGTTAGCCAGCAGTCAAGCAAAGCATCAAATGTCTAGGATTCATATACTAAATGACTGTTCAATACCTGTAAACAAGGCCCCAAACATTTTAACAACAGGCTTAAAGAAAACATGCAAGAAATTAAAGATTTGGCAAGCATGACTGAACTAGTGAAATATAATGTAGAGATCATACTCAACTTGTATCTATTCAAACTTATTCCAGATCAATCATAGTGATTTCATATTTATGTTGCAATTTTAGAGCTTTATCTTTATAGAAAATGCAAGGTTGATTCACATAAGTGTTAAATGTTTAGTTTTAGCAAGGAAAAACCATGTTTCATAATTCAAGCTACCACCTAGTGGCAGCTATTTAAATTGCAGGCAAAATGTCTAAGACTGATAAGATCATACCTATTATGTGGCATCAAATATTTCATATTCCAATATTAATGGCTGGTAACCTCCCTAAAAAATGTATTTAAGGAAGAGCATTAGCTACTTTGGGCTCCTTTAACTATATTATCATTTGTGAAATCTTTGCACTCCAAAAAATGTTGGTTGTAAAGTACAATTTCATGATCAAATCATATTTTCCATTGATTCATTTACAAAGTAAGCAAGGATGTATCATCTACTAGACCTGAGATGCTCAGATGATTGTCACCCTATGTGTTATCTGGGTTGGGGAGAGAAGACTGTTCTCTAGCCCAGAGGGAGATATGGGAATAAATAAGAAGGAAAGCAGTATCCCTCTCATCATGTGTGCAGAGCCCTATCATTTCTGAAACAGCCTCCCAGTAACAAAGTAATAAAACCCAGTTTGTTCTTTCAATGATCTATTTCATAATAGCAAATGTGCATATTTTAAACTGTCATAGAAAAAGGATTTCCCTATGAGGGAGTAATGACTCCAAAATACTAATTTTGTTTTTAGTGTTGTTGTTCACATAGCAATATATTATATAACTAGAGGCCTGGTGCACAAAATTTGTGCACTGGAGGGGGGGGGGCATCCCTCAGCCTGGCCTGCACCCTCTCCAATCTGGGACACCTTGGGATCGGGCCTAAACTGGCAGTCGGACATCCTTCTCGCAATCCGGGACCACAGGCTCCTAACCGCTCACCTGCCTGCCTGCCCGATCACCCCAACCACTCTGCCTGCCTGCTTGATCGCCCCTAATCACCTCTGCCTGCCAGTCTGATCGCCCCTACCTGCCCTCCCCTGCCGGCCTGATCATCCCTAACTGCCCTCCATTGCTGGCCTGATCGCCCCTAACCGCCTCTGCCTCAGCCCATGCCACTGTGGCTTTGTCTGGAAGGAGGACCGGATGACTGGAAGATGTCTGGTCTATCTGGTCTAATTAGCATATTACCCTTTATTAGTATAGATTAATCAACAAGCCACTTGATAAACAGAAAGCTATTAGTCTAGCAGTGTGCTAATAGTTAACGAGATACAGAGCTGACAATCTAGTAAAAGACAAAATCAATGCCTCTGCAGCAATGAAAGACAGGGCCCAACATATAACCTTCAGTTAAAATATAAGAACTTTTGCTTGTACTTAAAACAATCCATTTTAATAAAATCAACACAATTTTATAGGCCAGAACATATATCAAAATGTGTGATAGTAAATGAACGAGTCTCCTTACTTGAGCTTTTAGGGTTTGCAGTTGTCCTTCATAATTCTGTGTCATTGCTAAGTTACATTTTTCCAGACTGTCCAACTTCTGTCTAAGTAATCCCACCTGCATTAAGAATAAAATTTAATTTTGATTTTACTAAATTTTGCCTAACAAAGTTAAAAAATGTGCAAAAGAGAGGTACAATTCAAATAAAACTGCTGTGCCAAACCAAGGATAAATATTTGTACTAAAGTGCTTAAAATAGCCATTAATAATTAAATTCACAAAAAACAAACATTGCTGGCGCTATTCCACTGAGCACATATCGGGACAGCACACATCGGGACAGTACGGTCTGGATGTTTGAAGATCCTCATCACCTCCCATTTCATAGGAAGGTGTGGAATTTACTTTGCACTATCTTCTTGGCAGGCTTACGTTATCGGTACGCGGGCAGAAGCTCTACTGACACTCTCAGCTCTTCCTTTAAGCCCCACTGCCTTCCATTAGAGCTCTGCTTTGGCAGGACGATGGAATAATTGTTACATTTTTATAAGAACTAACATATGAAAAAAAGTGTCTAATAGGATTTGGCTTACAGAATTTGTCTGCTTGAAAGCAGGGGGTCGGGGGCCATCTGTTTATACATCTGTGTCAGTACAGGTGTGGCAGTGAGAGAATAGGCCTTGCACATGTACTGTGAGGGGAAACCAGAGCCAGTAACTCAGTTAACTACACCAAACAATGACATCGTTAGCTATGCCAGAAACCAGATTCAGAGAGAGGCCTAAAAGGTAGAAAAGTGGCTGCGGAACACATTGACCATCTATGATTAGTAACATTTCTCTTCTGCCTCGCCCAAAAGAAAGATTCACAGACATGAAGGTCCACCTTAGGTAAAGCATGTGGTTTCCTGAACTCCTCTGCAGGCCTAAGAGCATCACACATTCTGCTACAACCTAAGCAGCCTCCCAGGGGCTGAGGGCACACCTCTTGAGTGGGTGCCAGGCACACACACACCCCTCTCCCCACACCACACACAGGCGTGCACACACACACACATCCTTCACCAAACTCTTGACATTTCACTTCTTTTAGGACATACTAGTATTTTTCTAGTGGATTAGAAAGTGCAAATGCTCTTGAACTCTGCCTTGTCCAAGGACCCAGCTTTGACAACTATGTTTCTACAGCAGCAAAAGCACTGACATGTTACCTTGCCAGCAATATTCATTGCACCCATGTACTGAATGTTTACTTCTCTAGATGGCATTGATACTATATTTCTGTCTGCATCAGCACATTTTTATGGGTTTAGACTCTGTCACTTATTTTGATAGAATACATTTAGCACATTATGACAGAATTTTGAGCAATAATTGCTATTGCTGATGCCGCATAAAAACTATGTGTAATGAAAAACAGTCTGATAGACTAAATACTATTTATAATAGTCCGAGGAATTAACGTTTATTAATACAAACATTCAGTACCTCTTGACCCTTCTGATCCAAACAAGTCTGTGCATTTGCCAACTCTTGATCCCGAAGATCTAACCTTGTCTCCAAAGCCCGCATCTTCCTTTCCCAGTCCAATTTCTTGTTGCTGACCATGATGTCAATTTGTTCCATTAATTCCTGAAGCTCAGCCTCACAAGGAGAAGCTCTGCCAATTAGAGAAAAGTAAAATAAAATTTTATAAAGCTAAATGTGAGGACAAGAAAAAATTATTACCTGGCTCTAAATAAATCATTATTTCCTCAAATTGTTAAATTATGTAAATAGGAAGAGGTTTGAAAGCTAGAGGTTTTTTTGTTTTGCTTTGTTTTGTTAATCCTTACCTGAGGATATTTTTCCATTGACTTTTTTAGAGAGAATGAAAGGGAGAGAAGGGAGGGGAGGGAGAGAGAGAAAGAAACATTGATATGGATGTGAGAGAGACACATCAACTGGTTGCCAGGGATCGAACCTAGAACCCAGGTACATGCCCTTGACTGGGAATCTAACATGCATTGTGTGGATCATGTCAGAAATAAATTTGCAATAAAAGTCAGCTAAATAAATAAATAAATAGCATTTTTAGAGCATACAAATTCTAAGGAAAATTCTCATTATGAAAAGTGGTTCCAGGTTCTTGCATGTGAAAATCCATGTACCTGTGTATATCATAACTTGAGGTTTGACAGCCGGCAGACTGGGACTTCATTTGTGCCTGTCAGGGGCAGAAGAACAAGCCCAGTCAAGGCAGGGCCAAGTTCAAGGGTACTGCCTGGTTACAGGGCCGCTGCTCCAGGAGGGGAACTTGGTGTGATCTGGTTAATGTCAGTTTGGAAGAAATCTGATCAGGCAGGTGTGGGCAAAGGAATGGAAGTCTTTAGACAATGGGGATATTATTAGTCAGAGGTGGAGTATCTCGGGTCTCTGAGGGTCTGCAGTGTTTGAAACAAAACCCTTGGTAATAACTACAATTATGGAGACTGAGAGTGGGTGAGAAGAGAGATTGCTGGGTGTTTCCAGGCAGGGTTCTCCTTCAGAGAAGCTGAAGCATAGCCCAGCCATCCAGCACACACATGTCCGTGTTAGAAAAGCAAGTTATTTCGCATCCATTCAATGCTGGTGATGGGCTTCTGATATATTTGTGTAGCTAGGGAAAGTCAGGCGGGAGAGGCAGGTGCAAAATGACATTTCCTCCATTTGATTTCACCAAATCAGAATTGTAGGGTAATTAAGGATCATTTAGCATTTTGAAAATACTGAGGCCCAGTGAGGTCAAAATCACACATAAATTAGTGGCAGAGCCAGAGCTGGATTGTAGGCAGCTGCTTCCCATCTTCAGACCCTTCCTGCATCCCACACAGGAAAAGACGTGCTGTTTTTAATAAGAACTTGCTTGAAATATATAATGCAAATTAGCTCCATTGCAATAGGGTTAGAGCAGGTATTAGAACCCAAAGAACTCAGAATTTCTGGAGTTGCTTTCTAAAATACCCAGAGTCAACCCGGACAAGGGATGTCCTGCAGTGGTTCTCAACCTTTCTAATGCCGCGACCCTTTAATACAGTTCCTCATGTTGTGGTGACCCCCAACCATAAAATTATTTTCGTTGCTACTTCATAACTGTAATTTTGCTACTGTTATGAATCGTAATGTAAATATCTGTGTTTCCCGATGGTCTTAGGCTCTACAGCAGCGGTTCTCGACCCACAGGTTGAGAACCGCTAGCAGGGTCGCCTAAGACCATCAGAAAACACAGGCTTCATTTGTTCTCATTTGGGTGGTCTTTGTTTATTCCCTTCAATTGCCTATAGAGATTTTTCCTCTACCACTCACTACCTAGCATACTGCCTGGAAAATACTAGATGCTTAATATACATGAGTTAAACGAGTGAAAGAATGAATAACTACGGTAGGACTTTCAGACCCTTCATAACTCCCAGTGGCTCTCCTCTGAACATGTTCCCGTTTGTCAATTTCCTCCTTGAAATATGCCACTCAGAACTTTATGTATGATCTAAGCATGATCTAATCAGCTTGGAGACGGACTCTCACATCATTTGTTTTAGGTGCTATATACTTTTATTCAAGAAGATAAAGATCAGTTTGAAGTGGGGAGGGGAGAAGGGGAAAGCATACTTTTCAAGGCGCTTTTATCCTTGTCTGAACACCTCATTTCTTTCCCATACATGCTATGAGTAAAGCCGCCTCGTCACTATCTTGTGCTTGTTTAGTTATGGGGGGTGCACCAAGGGCAGGGCTTTATATTTTCCTTATTAAAATTTAGCTTGATAGTTTCAGCCTCTCCGTGTGGCTCGTCATGACTGGTTCTTTAATGAAGCAAATATTCATTAAGTGGCTGCGGTCCACTGTGTGAGGAACTGGGAAAAGAGAGACACAAGATCAACTGCCTGTGAGTAGACACATACAAGGCAGGCAGGAACAATGAGAGATGGATGAATAGAAAGGGAACAGAAGGCAGGTACTGAATGCAGACTTGGTTGGTGGGCTATCACAGCAGCTTTCCTAAATGAGGTAACTTCTGAGCTTACATTTTGAGATCCTGTTTCTGTCAGATTATATCCACTGTATCTCCCAGTTTGTGTCAGCTGCACATTTGATAAACATTACTTGTTTTATATATACACTAGAGGCCCAGTGCATGAAAATTCATGCACTTGTGGGGGGAGTTCCTCAGCCCGGCCTGTGCCCTCTTGCAGTCTGGGACTCCTCGGGGGATTTCTACCCTGGGGAGCGGGCCTAAGCTGGCAGTCAGACATCCCTCTGGCAGCCTGGGTTGTGGCTGCGCTCGCAGCCGTCAGCCCGGCTTGTGGCTGAGCAGAGCTCCCCCTGTGAGAGCGCACTGACCACCAGGGGGCAGCTCCTGCATTGAAGGTCTGCCCCCTGGTGGTCAGTTTGTGTCATAGTGACTAGTTGTTCCCAGTCGTTCCTCCATTAGGGTCAATTTGCATATTATCCTTTTATTATATAGGATGTGTTTTTCATACAAGTGGTTGTACTAGTACAATGTCATGAAGGAAGAGATGGAGGACAGAGCATATGGCATTCCACTACCATGCCCTTTAAGTGACAGTGATCCACTGATTATGCCTTTCCTTATAATCAGATGCAAATCCACCCAATTAACCTTACAATTCTGCCTCCCCCCATAAAAATGTCATGAAAAGCTTGCAACATATGATACCAGAGCCCCAATACAGCTCTGTCTGTGGGTTCCCTGGTGCACAGCATATGAGCCCTGTGAACCAAGGTGGGTCTACTGTGCTGTGGGCAGGTGTTTGCGTGCTGCGTCCTGGCGGCCACTGCTTCCTCTCTGGGGGCTCATAAACCACTGATAATCTATTCCAGAGTTTTAACTAAGATTCCTTTTTACATCAAACTCATTTTGGGGTCAAATTTAATATCTCATTTAAACATTCAATTGTCCCATCTACTTGTATAACTGCCTCTCCTGAGTTTTTAGAGATAATTAATAGCAGCAGCTGTCTCAGTAGCATCAGTATTTGCTCCTAAATCTAGTGAAATCCTATATAATAAAAGAGTAATATGCAAATTAACCATCACTCCGCTACACCCACAAGCCACGCCCACCAGCCTATCAGGAGCGAATATGCAAATAAACCCAACCGAGTTGGCTACGGCCACAGAGAGCAGGAGGGAGGCTTGGGTTTCCCTGGCAATGGAGGAAGCCAAGCTTTCCACCTGCCCTTGCTGGCCTAGGCCTCCACTCAAGGCTACAAAGTTTCAAGGATAGAAGATACATAAATCCAAACAGAAATAGCAGCAGCCACGGAGCTGGAAAGAACAGGAGGCTAGGGTTGCCCCTGGTGATGGAGGAAGCCAAGCTTTCTGCACACCCTGGCCAGCTCAGGCCTCGCTTAAGGCTACAAAGTTTCAATGATAGAAGATACATAAATCCCAATAGAAATGGCTGCCGCCACAGAGCAAGCAGAAGGCTTGGCTCTGCTCCAGGCTACAAAGTTTCAATTGTAGAAGATAAATAAACCCCAGATACCAGGGCCTCCGCTTGGGTCGCCAGGGGGCGTGGCGGCCTACAAACCACCACAGGCCCCTCGCCCAGGCCGCCTCACGCCCCAAGGGAACTCCCACCCTGATCCAGGACACCCTTCAGGGCAAACCAGCTGGCCCCCACCCATGCACCAGGCCTCTACCTATCTAATAAAAGAGTAATATGCAGATTGACCATCACTCCAACACACAAGATGGCTGTCCCCATGTGGTCAAAGATCCTTCCCCCATGTGGACACAAGATGGCCACCACAAGATGGCCAGCAGGGGAGGGCAGTTGGGAGGGACCAGGCCTGCAAGGGAGGGCAGTTGGGGGCAATCAAGCCTGCAGGGAGAGCAGTTAGGGGTGACCAAGCCAGCAGAGGAGGGAAGTTGGGGGCAACCAGGCCTGCAGGGAAAGGCAGTTGGGAGGGACCCAGGCCTGCAGGGGAGAGCAGTTGGGGGGGACTGGGCCTGCAGGGGAGGGCAGTTAGGGATGACCAGGCCTGCAGGGGAGGGCGGTTGGGGGGGGACCCAGGCCTGTAGGGGAGAGCAGTTGGGGGTGACCAGGCCTGCAGGGGAGGGCAGTTAGGGGCAAACAGGCTGGCAGGGGAGCAGTTAGGCATCAATCAGGCTGGCAGGGGAGTGGTTAGGGGGTGATCAGGCTGGCAGGCAGAAGCGGTTAGGGGCAATCAGGAAGGCAGTCAGGTGAGCATTTGGAGCCAGCAGTCCTGGATTGTGAGAGGGATGTCCAACTGCCCGTTTAGGCCCCATCCCACCGTGATCGGGCCTAAATGTACAGTCGGACATCCCTTGAGGGGTCTCAGATTGGAGAGGATGCAGGCTGGGCTGAGGGACAACCCCCTCCCCCGTGCACGAATTTCGTGCACCGGGCCTCTAGTATCAAATAAAATACAAAGGGCTTAGTTTAGCCCCCTTCTCAGATCTGGGCACTAACATTATTTCTATTTTCATTTGTTCCTTTAGTCAAATGCTAACACTATGCTAATTATTTTCCTGCACTTTCTCTCATGGATCCTCACAACATTCCATCAAATACCTTATTATTCCAACTTTAGAAAAGTTGATTGAGGAGCTAAAAAATAAAAGACACCCTCTGAATCTCTCAGCTCTGGAGACTGGGTGGATTGTGTCTAATACATTATACTGAGACACACACACCATGGCTCTTACTATTTTGGGGGTTTGTGTCTAACACACTACACTAAGACAGACACACCACGGCCCTCACTATTTATTGGGTTTATCCTCGGGAGCAATTATCAAGAGAAGGATTCCGGGATCAGGCCAGAGGTCTAAATGCCTTAAACCAGAGGGGAAGGGGCACACTGAGGCTTGTTAGCATGATAACTAGTCTGGTGAGCCTAGAGTTGAAATATCACGATATCAAATTTGGAGACAAAGAGAGGGCAAAACAGAAAGCTGATGATATAAATGGAGATAGTAGTGGCGAGTATGTGGGAAGGGGCAGGGGAATGGAATACGGAGAGAGTCATGCCTAGTGAAAAGGCCGGGGTAAGATGCATGGGCCTATGTGTCACGCCAGAGTCCTGTAACATAATGGGCTTACATGCAGGTTCCTGTAAGGCAAGCCTTCGTCAGACAGGTAGCGCTGGTGACCAGATAACCTGCTACAGAAACCAGGACAATTTTGAAATTGTAAAGGGCGCTTATAATAATTATGCCAGGAAAACAGGTGTAAACAGTGATTGTTCTGGGAAAAGTGGGATGTAGGTCAGCCTACCCATCACCAATCTGGAAAGTAGAAGTGGATAAAAGGTCTGTAAAAAATTTAAAAAGTGAGTTCAGTTGGGGGCATGAGAGATGTCTGAGTAGAAATGGATCTTCAGCTCGGGAAAGAGAAGAGGAGGATTAAAGGACAAATGTGGAAGTGAGCATAGAGGAAGGGGAGGGAGAGAGGAAGGAAAGCAGAGAGAAAAGAGCAAGAGGAGACCATTTCATGGGACAAGGAAGAGTCTAAGAAAATGAGTTTCCAAAAGGCTGATGAGCAATCATATTAGGGCTTAACTTTTTCAAAACAGTTTAATGAAATTCATTCTAAAATGTTTGCGTGTATATCTGTCTTAGTTATATTATTCTCCGTTTGGCTATAAGTATAGTTTAACTTTTCTGCGGTGGCTCACACACCTTGTGTTGCACATCAAATACTGTATCACACCCGAAACATGAACAGAGCCCCGTGGGACAGACTCCAGGAGGAGCCCAGAACCACTTCCGCAGACACGTCTGTGACCTCAACCTGCCCTTAGTCACTTGCCTCCTGAAACAGTACAGTGAAAGTTATTACTTTTTGACTTTTAGGTCATAGTTTCATGGTTACCCTTGTTCAAAATTAATTACAGAATTATAGCTAAAGTGGCTTTTCTTCAAACATTTTTCTTGTTGTCCAAAAAAGGTTATTTACTTCATGTTAGTGTTTGCTCACTTACTAATAGCAACATTACAACTCCTATTTTTATTGCATATTTGAGATGGTGGCTCATAGCCCATTCTTCTCTCTCATTTGCAATAACCTTAATTTGGGGTGTGGAGGAGATAAAAATCCCACTACCCCACAAAGCAAGCTTAAATGTACTTATAAAGGCTTCATTCTAAAGCCTTCATCATAATCATCAAAGGAAGACTTTTATAGAAATAAAATGCAATGTGATAGCTTCCAAGCCTCTATCAATATTTTATTATAATTCTAGACACATACAAATTTAAAATTTCCTTTTTTATTTTCTGAAAAGAATGGAAGACCTGTTAAAATATCTGCATTACAGGTAAACATTTCCTATAATAATGATCACATTCTAAGTAACATCTTGGTTCACCGATTGAATGAGGTGAGAAGACAGTGAAATATTAGCAGGCACTAACCTTCTTTCTTCAGGGTTATTTTTATAATTATCTAGAAGTATAAATAACTTCACTATCCTTGTAAACATATATCTGAAATATTTCACATTACTACATAAAAAGATATGATGCAATTAATAACAAATAAACGTTTATCTACACGTGCATTAGGTTGGATTCTATAAACCAATTGCTAGGACAACTAAAATTCCCTCTTTCCAAAAGGTCTATATGGTGAGAGACTGCAGTGTTAGTGCGTGTGAGGATAGACATTTTCTACTTAAAACTAGAGCCAGTTATTTCACTGGATCCTTACAGGAAAAAATTAGGCAAACGGTGATAAAATGTTATTTACTTCATGTTAGTGTTTGCTCACTTACTAATAGCAGCATTACAACTCCTCTTTTTATTTCATATTTGAGATGGTGGCTCATATGCTAGAAAACTAAGAAATATAATGTTTCCCAGATATTGGAAATTTCTAATGAGCCTTCTGATGCCAACTTGTTCTGATAACTTCCAAACCTGTACCTTATTCTTATCTCCTATGTGGCTAGTTGCCTACCCAACATTCATCCTTCCTTCTGTACTAATGGAGCTCAGATGGTATTCAGAGTGGAATTGTGTCCAGTTAAAACACAACTACATTTCTCAGTCTCCTCTGGGCTAGGCCTGGCCCTGGAACAAAATCTGGCCTGTGAAATATAGTGGAAGTTGCTGTGAAGCTATTTAAAAGAGGGACACAGCGGTTGCTGTTAGTGTCCTACACATTCCTCACACTCATCACTTCAAGGCACTCAACCTGATGTCTAGTGGACAGCTTAATCAGCCTCTCAAAGGAATCTTTCCCTTCCATTCCTTCCCTCCCCCTCCCCCTCCCTCCTCCCTTTCTTCCTTTTCCCTCTCTCTCCTTCCTCACTTCCCAATATCCCCACTCCCTTCCTTCCTAGTTTCCTTTCTCCCTTTCAAAATCACTCATTGATTTTCTATAATAACTCAGCACTGTGCTAACATTTCAAGATCTACCTTCAAAGTTGGATTTTACCTCAGGTCCACTTCACCTTTTTTCTTCAGAGGCACAAGATATTAGAACTTGTAGAATTTGATTACTCTGAAGAGGAATATGTGTGGGTGGGTGGGGATAAAATATGATGGGAGAAGGAAAATGAGGTATAGTCTGGGACATTCAGAAGGCAAGAGAATCAATCAAATTAAAAAGAATTTTCAGTGTGCAAAAATAATACATTACTACAATTTACTAAATTACCAATATATTGACTTACATTAGAATTATTTTACAAACTATAATTAAAACTGTACTTAACTCATAAAAACATATAACCTGTTATCAACTAGTATACTTTAGAGTTGGAAAGGACACTTTTAAGGTTAAGAAAGACACACATAGAAGATTAGTGCTTTAAAGTATTTTTCTGAATTCAGATGTAAGAAGTTATGCTTTAATATTCATCTGCTTTGGTTCTTTGAAAATATGACTTTCACAGCAGATAAAAAATTTGGCAGATCATGTAACAGTACCTAGATTTTTAGGAAAGATTTGACAAGATTCAATGAATGAGATCAATGGCTAAGATGTAAGTCACAGAATAAAAAGTAAATGATTCAGTAGAGGAAAATGAGACTTTCGGTTGACAATGGATGAATACACATTTTATTCCCTTCCAAAATCCTACTAAAATAAAGCAAGGGGGTATTTTCAACCTGTACAGTTACACCTACAAGGACAAAAATAAAAGGAGCTGAGAGTAGAGGAAGCCCAGAAACAACCCAAGTAGGTGTTTCTGGAAGTACGGGATAAATGCTGGCAGTCCGACTTATATCATCCAATCAGGAGAATTTAGAAGAGTGTTTTCTGGCTCTGATCAGCCTGAGACTAATCACTGAAAGAGACTAGACTGATGACCATACAATAAAGACCCCTGTCAAAGCTCCCTGCCATGTATATGGAGCTGCCTGTCAGCTTTCAATTCTACCACCCCTACAAAGGAACAAGCAGTCAGGGACCACAGCCATTTGAAGAAAACCATTCACACAACTAGGTCAAATACAAACATAAAGACGTTATTTGAAGTAAATTATGCAGAAAAAAGAAAACTTCAAAACATTTGTAATTAAGGTACTAGAGTTATCAATACCAGGAAAAACAAAATGTACAGGAGATGAGAAATAATCACAGTATACTATATGGCTCAGAGGTAAAGATCATGTTAAAGTCATTATGAGACAAACAGAATATTGACCCAACCAAGATCATAATGTATTGGAAGAATGGAAGAATCAGAATTGTGGCTGTGTGTGTGTGTGTGTGTGTGTGTGTGTGTGTGTGTGTGTTGAAAAATAACCATTGTGGATGTCAATAGATGATGTCTAAAATCAAGAAGTAGCAATATAAGCATGTTATTTAAAGAGATGGAGGTAAATACCAAAAGAATTAGCCAAAAGGAAGTGCCTCTGGGGAGGGAACAGGAGATAGCTGTTTTTTGGTAACTGATAAAAAACAAAATGACTTTTTAAACTTTGTATATGTATAACTAAGTAAAGAAAGATCTGGATAAATGGTCTTTTTCAATTCATATGTGCATCCACATATATAAGAAAATTGACTTTAAACATTTTTAATTTTAATGAATTATTTATTTTCAAATTTATCTTTATTGTTGAAAGTATTACAGATGTCCCCTTCCTCTCATACCCCCCTGCATTGATCACCTCCACCCCTACCCTACCCCCAGGCCTTCACCGCATTATTGTCTATAACAACACTCCAGAATTTGTACATTTGGGGATTCTACTAGTATGTATGTGTTTCATTGACTTTAGCATTGCTTAATGCATTTGTGGAATTGCCATTTAGGAATAACTGTCAAATATAAGTGCATTAAATATAAGCTTTAGTAATCTTAAATATATTAGACTGTATTACACCTTGGCTGGTGGCTCTGTCTGAACCCTTAGGCAGCTGCAGATGCACTGTGGTTGGTGGGCAGATTTCTCTGGAAAACCTACTTGAATTCTCTTGTAGAGTAGCAGAGGCTAGGAGAAAAGTGGGGCTGAGGAGCAGTTGTTAGAGGTTGAGGAGAGGCACAAATTGAAAGGTGTGAAGAAATACACTGAAGCCATACCCACAGAATAACTGTAACAACATTGCTAAAAGGATCAAGAGATAATTTCAAACAATCTTATTCATATTTTAACGAGTCAAGGGTATATTGCATTGATTTAAAATAAAGCAATTTTGAGTGCAAAGGAACAACAAAATAAACATACAAAAAAAGAAATACTTGGAAATATAAACATGGTTGTCAACACTAAAGATCTCAGTCAGTGGTGGCAGAAAAGAACCCAGAATGAAATCATTGCTGAAATGAAAATGAGAAAACTCAAGAAATTCCTCTGTGACATAGAGAAAAAAGACAATGATGGAAATTAAGAGAGAAAGAAAAAGATATAGACATTCTGGGAGATAAGAATGAAACAAGACAGTGGAGAGTAATATCAAATAAATAGAAGAAATTTGAGTCTGAGCTGAAGAAATTTGAATCTTTAGAGTAAAAGTGTTTATCATGTGCTATGAAGGATTATTAAGAAAGGATGCATACCTAGAAAGTTTTCCTGACAAATTTTAAAATTCTAGGATAAACAGAAATCCAAAAACCTCTAGACATTAAAAAGAAAGAAGGAAAGAAAAGAAACAAAGGAAGGAAAGAGAGAGTGGGCTGCACTGGCTTTTCCACCTGCAACACTCAATTCTGCAAGACAATGGGAGTCATGTTAGAGTTTGTTTTAAAAGTAAAAATAAGACATTTGGACATGTAAAAAAGTTAAAAAGTATATCACCCGCATTCATTTTTATGAAAAGATTACCTAAGGATATACTTCAGTCAAATTAAAAGTAAATTCAAAAATTTTTTAAAATTAAGAACAGGGAAGGTTTTGTATATAAATAATAGTAATAACAATGCAATTAAACTTATAGCTGTTAAAAAGGATTCTTAAAATAAGAAAGGAATAAAATAACAATTAACATTATCCTATGTATAATTATGTTTATAAAAATTAATAGCAACCAGGAACTAGAACTCCAGATTATTTCTTATAGGTGGGATAAGGGAATGAGGAAGCAAAGGCATTACTAAAGGTTAAGTCTTACTATGGTTGAGGCAATTTAAAGTTATAGTTAAAATTCAGTATGCCAAAAGAGAAATAAAAATTAAAATGTATGTAAAAAAGATAAATTAATAACTTATAAGATGTAGAACTTGTAAAGGAAAAGAAGGAAAAATAGACCAGACTAGCAAATGTTGTGAAGTTAAAAAGGCTCAAATGTTAACATTAATGATCATAAAATTCTCTTTTTTAATGACAACGATTCTCTAATTGAGTTATTTATATTTTAATCTAATCATAGTCTATTTATAAGAGACACAATATGATATAAAAAGGAATGAAAACAAGGGGATGAATGAGAGTTGTCAATATCAGTACCAGGCAAAGTAGAAGATAAACAAAATAACGTTAACTCATACTTGTGAGATATTTTATAAAAAAGCAAAATCATATAATATACCAGGAAGATATAATATCCATGGACCTCAGTACATTGAACAGAACATGAAAATATGTAAAACAAAAACTGCTTGAAATACAAGAATAATTGGATAAAACTATAATTATAGTAAAGATGTTTCTTAAAAAATTTTGACAGATCAAATAGACAAAAGTAAGGTAATAATGGATTTGAAAAACATTTAAATGTAATAATAATAATTAAAAGGTTTGATTATATATGTATGATCTTCTTTATTCTTTTTACTTAACCAATAGAGAATATACATTTGTTTTCAAATGCCCAAAGAACATTTATAGAGGTTGACCATCCAATAGATCACAAGAATAATCTTAATGAAACTGAAATACCACCTAGGTCAGTGGTTGGCAAACTCATTAGTCAACAGAGCCAAATATCAACAGTACAACGACTGAAATTTTTTGAGAGCCAAATTTTTTAAACTTAAACTTCTTCTAACGCCACTTCTTCAAAATAGACTCGCCCAGACCGTGGTATTTTGTGGAAGAGCCACACTCAAGGGGCCAAAGAGCCACATGTGGCTCGCGAGCCGCGGTTTGCCGACCACTGATCTAGGTCATAATCTATGATCATGGTGGTAGGTAGATTAGAAAGTAATAACAAAAAAATAATTATCTCCCCACTGGAAGTTATATTTCCTAAATATCTCTTAAGCCAAATAGTAATTCAAAATGGAAGTAATAGGCTATTTAGAAAATGACAGTGGGAACACTAATCCTATGGTGCATAGTAAAGCTGTGCGCAAGAGGAACTTGAGCTTTAATGTTTTTATTATTTAAAGAATTATGAAATCCAGAGTCATGAAAATAATTGAACTGTAATTTTCAACTCAAAATTCAGAGCAAGATAAATAAAATAGATCATAAAAGGACAAATTAATTAGTAGAAATTCATGAATAACAAAACAAAGCGATATCTAGATATGCTCTCTCTCTCTCTCCTCTGTTATAAGGAAGTATTTATTGAATGAGAAGGTGCCAACTAGGAAGATAGCAGGCTTAGTGGTGCCTCAAATCCATCTCAGGAAAGTAGAGTACAGGCTTCTTTTATGTCAAGGGAATGGGGAAATAGGAGTGGTAGCAGGAGTGGCAAGAGGTGATTGACTACAAAAGACACCTGGGTGCCAGCAAGGGTCCAAGGAAGATTGTACGTAGTCTGTTGACCCTAGTTGATGTGAGTTCGGTCGTGAGCTTCCTGCAATTCCCTGATAAACAATACATGCTTCCCTTTTAGCATGTATTGTTTTTGTAAAACTCAAGCCAAAAGCAGAATCCCTCTAATGATTAATATGTCTATATGCAAGACTAAGCAGAAGCTACTGAACAAAGGCTTGGAGTCGGAAAGGCCTACCATTTCACTCTGTTACAATGCCCCCTTTTTTCTTGTCCATTCCTTAATCTAGAGGAAAATAAGGCAACTGGGTCTAGGTTCAATTAAGAGAGAGGATTAGCTTTAAAATGGAGTCAGATTTGCCTGCCCATTGTGCCTGTCTTATCCAGCTCTTACAATCTCACACACCAACCTCTTCCACAATGGTCCCTGAGCCATAGAGAAGGCATTCTGCATATTTCAGACAAAAAATAAAGAGTAACTTTTGTTATTGTGTTCCCCAGGACCCAAACCATGATGAGCTGGCCACTGCTCAAACACTTCCTAACAAGTAATCTAAGGTGATCCTATTGTCTAAGGACCTCCATGTCAAGGATTCCAAGGTGAGTCCGATTTGTTCAGTGAAGTGCGTGCCCAAGTCACTAGAGATTGCGGAAGGAATATCCCAAGTGGGAAACACATTTTCTAACAGTTTCTTTCCCGTTGAGAGGGCATCAGTCTTGTGGCAACGGAAAGCTTCAATTTATCTGGAAAATATATGCACAAAAACAAGAACATACTGATAACCCAAACTAAGTGGCAGCTGAATGAATGGATTTCATCCACCTGTGCTACAGTCTGATACCCAGATTCAGTCATTTTTGTGTGTCACTAAGTTTGATGACACACATCTTATGTTAGGATATCTGATATTTCTAGCAATTTCACATATACATTGTGTCCCAAAAATGTATACACACTTTGAATAATTATTAATTACAATGGGTTAAATCTGAATAGAAAGAAGCATCAATTGAGCTATCAGCTGTGAAGTGGGTATATATATATTTTTTTGGACACACTGTATTTCTGGAACACTTATATACTTACTAGAGGCCCGGTACATGAAATTCGTGCATTGGGGGGGTCCCCTCAGCCCAGCCTGCACGCTCTCCAATCTGGGACCCCCAGGATCAGGCCTAAACTGGTAGTAGGACATCTCTCTCATAATCCGGGACCACTGCTCACCTGCCTGCCTGCCTGATCACCCCTAACTGTCCCCCTGCTGGCCTGGTCGCCCCTAACTGTCCCCCTGCTGGCCTGGTTGCCCCCAACTGCTCCCCCTGCTGGCCTGGTCGCCCCTCACTGCCCCCTCCTTGCCAGCCTGGTCGCCCCCAAATGCCCCCCCCCCGTGGGTCTGGTCACCTCACGCAGCCTGCTGCTCGGTCATTTGGTCACCCCTCACTAACCACCCTGCCAGCCTGGTTGCCCCACGCAGCCTGTTCGGTCATCTGTTCGGTTGCAATGGTCACTTAGGCTTTTATATATATGGGTACAACATAAAAATGCTCAATGTTATTTTTTATTTGGTAATGCTTGCCATGTATATTCAACACACAGAAATTAGCCTAATTAAACATTTCTGTTTTGTAAGGAAAGAAACCAAATCTTTTGAGGTGTTCTAGGACCCTTCTGGAATACCTCAGTTATTCCCAGGTCAAGACTCCATTTATAATTTAAATTTTGCAAAATTTTAAATTTTGAGACATTTTTCAAAAGCTATCAAAAAGTCTGGACATGGTTCTTTTAAAAAGGCCAATAAGATAGATCATTTATTTGTTGGATAATTAGTTACGTTCTGGGCATATACTCTAAAAACAAATAAAAAGGACAAACTCACTTAAGTATGACTGTTTTTGATTAGGAGTTTAGATGGATTATTGTGGCACAAATACAAACACCTATAATTGGGAGAAATCATGATATAAATTAAAATCCAGGCCTGGGATAACCCAGATGTCAGAGAATAACGATTCACCTGCATTATAAATGTTCTGTGTAAAAGCTACCACCTTAGGCCTTTGCACTTTCTATTCCTGTTGCCTGGAATTCTCTTTACCCAGAAATAATCTCTGCTCAAATGGCACCTTGTTTGACCACCCCATTCACACTCTCCTTTCCTCCTCAGCTTCTTTTCTTTTCTTTATGTCACTGTATGAAACATGTCTATATCTCCCACTGTCTCTCCCACTGACGTGCAAGCCCCTTGGAGCAGTGGTCTCTATTTTGTTCACTGCTGTCTTCCTGGTACTTCCACCAATGACTGGCTGATAGTAGACTCTAGATAAATATTTGCTAAACAAAGGTTGCTCCACAAAACATTGCTGTGTATGGAGGTGACGTGGTTTGACAAGTACCTAACAAATCCCTGATGAAGGATGTTTGTCTTCATGATCTAAATTTTTACATACTAGTATTTCTCAGTAGCATGTGAGACAGAGGCAAAGCCGACTTGGCTCTCCATGCTTTGGAGACCACGGTGGACAATGTCTGATCTCATGTCTGCTGTGATGAGTGAAGCAGTTCCTCATGGAAACTTCCAGTAATTCTCATTCACCTCTGGTTTGTAATTATGTTGTACCCAAATAAACTCTATGGTTCCCTACTAAACTCTAAGTTCTTTAAGGTCTGTTTCTTAATGATCTTTATATGGATCATAGTGCTTAATGTTGTGCCTGGCATACATTTCCTTAAGAATGAATGAAGAGGAATTGCAGTGAAGTGATATTTGGTACCCAGCCTTAGGTTCAGGACCGTCAATCTGCATCTTAGTTCTCTAAGCAGGAGTACCGTCATGATGGTGGGCCCAGAGAGAGATATCATGCAGTGAGAATGGCTGCTCTACCAGTCCTGGTCTGCTTATATCTGGACTTGTACATGAAACAGAAATGCACTTCAATCTTACTTAAACCACTGCATTTGGGGGTCTCTGTTATAAGAGCTTATACTTTAACATGCCCAATTTCTTAGTTGTAAAATGACAATGATACCTAGCGGGACAGTAGGAGTATTCAGTAGGACGTTCGCTAAAAAGTGATAACTAGAATTATCCAGACTTGTGCAGCTTTCCTTTAGCCTGATGTCAAAGTCATGGTCTGAGCAGAGAACCTGAAAGTGAGATACCTGAAGTGGTTTGGCTAGTGCAGTGGTCGGCAAACTGCGGCTCGCGAGCCACATGCGGCTCTTTGGCCCCTTGAGTTTTTAGCAAAGGCCAGCTTAGGAGTACCCTAATTAGGTTAATAACAATGTACCTACCTATATAGTTTAAGTTTAAAAAATTTGGCTCTCAAAAGAAATTTCAATCGTTGTAGTGTTGATATTTGGCTCTGTTGACTAATGAGTTTGCCGACCACTGGACTAGTGCAAAATCAGTCACTGTCAAGAAAGGCACACTAGTACCTCCCTCCCCATCATACCTCCTCCCCATTCAGCTCCGGGGTCAGCCAGTGGCCAGTTAGCTAATGAAACAATGGACAGAGAAACCTTGGTGGTGTTGGTGGCAGGGAAGGGGTGGGAATAATATTTGTGAAAAGGAATTTAATTTTTTATGATGGTGAATGTTATACCAATTCTATTGCTGATCTCTAGGAAACTTTTGGTAAAATATCCAATCATTGCTGTTTTGAGGCTATGCTTAAGTGCTGAGTTCAGCCTGAAGGACAAACGTGGAGGGTTGGACTATTGGTTCAGCAAGAAAGGGGCAAGCTGGCCAGGAACTGCTGCACTGTGGAAACCCAAGAGCACATGGGGCCCGTGTGCACAGCCAAAACACTAAAAAACTCACCCAAAGTTGGGAAACGGTGATTTCCACTGCAGATCCAGGTCTAAATTGGAGACTCAAACTATAGATCCTTAAAATCACTTGAATTTCTCCCGCATCCTGCTCACCAAAAATAACTGGCATATCCTTCTATTAATACTAAATTTCAAAATTCATGTAACACCAGGACATTTTTGGCATAGTCAAGTACTAATTTATTAAATAGACATTTCTCAGCACTTACCCAGCTGTATTATGGGCTTGGTTCTCCATGTCGAGAAACTGCCTCTGGTTTATATTTCTCAATGTTTAACCTGTAAGGGGGGAAAATGATCTAGATTCCTAAAATGATAATCATTATTAACATAGAAAACAAGAATTGCTTCTGGTAAACCATTTAGTATGAGTTTTTCTGAAGGTAGTGCTCTAGGTTCTACAAAATGTAGAAACTTGCATGTGTGTGTGTGTCTCCCCATGCATTTGTGACATTGGCTTAGTGATGAGTAGATAAATGGGATACTCAATCAAAGTAGCATTCGCTACAGAACAGCTTGGTGCCAGGTCCATGAGATGAGTAAAATAGAATTCCTATTTTATTCCAGCTAAATGCTCTCAAACTTCCCTTTCTTGTGGATCCTCTAAAAGTTTGCCATTAGTTTTTATTTTTAACAAATAAAAAATTTATGAGCAAATTTTTTATTTGGCCCTTTCTGGGTTTTGTCAGAGATTTAAAATAAAAAGACTAAGAATTCCCTAAAATTAGGAATCTCACAATTCCTCAAAGACTCTGTAGGCACCTGCTCACCCTTGGGTGTTAGTATTCGCCCAACGTTAAAAAAAAAAAAAAAAAAAAAAAAAAGCTTTTTCCAGCAACAACGTTTTCATGAGGATAAATGGACAAAGTATTGAAAAGGACTCCAACTCCTCTGAATTACGGAATAAAAGTCAATTAAATAGCATTCAAGGTGGTAGAAAGAGGAGGAAGATTCCTGGGCTCCTGTCACTGTCAAATCAAAGGATTTAAGAGGAACCCTGGATTGTGTGTGGAGAGGAGGGGTTGAGGAGCAGGGTGGGGAACGCCAGGTGAATAAATTCATTTTGTAGGTCTCAAATCCTTCACTTTAAATCAGGGGAACTGAGGCACAGAGAGGCCAGGTGATTTACCCAGGGCCACAGCTGGAACCTAGACCTTCCAATGTAGGGAGAAACTCTGCTGTGGATGTGCGAGGACCACCCCTGCAGCCCAGGCTCCCTCCACCCGTCGCGCGCCCCAGCAGCGACCCCCGCCTCCTGCCGCGACCCACGCTGGGTTCAAGGCCACCCCCGAGGGGCAGCCGGCCTGTTGGGGTTCCCCGCCCCTCTTGAGCACGTCTGGCCCACGGGACGAGGGTCGGGGGTCGAGGCGGAGCCGGGGAGGCCGGGGCGGGTTACCTGCGCTGCACCGCGCCGCACTCTCGGGACGGGTCTGAGGGCCAGGAGCAGGATCGCGGGGTCCCCGCCCGCCCGCCCCAGGTTCCCCGCCACTGGCTGCCGCGCTCCCGCCGCCCGGGCCTCCCCGCCGCGCGGTCTCGGCCGTTGTGGCCTCACCCTCTGGGCCCTCGCCCCGCCGCCGCTTGGCCACTGGTTGCCATGGGGACGCGACGCCGGGGGTGGGGTGGGTGGGGGATGGGCGCACCGGCGGGAGGCGGCGGCGGGAGCGGCTTGCGGATGCTCCCCCGCCACGGAAACCTCCCCCTCGAGCGCGTCCTCCTGCCCCCCCAGTTTTAAGTCTGTGTCTGCTCGCTAGACGAAGGGCTCCCTGAGACCACATTCTAGTGCTTTCCTATTTGTGGCTCCCTCTGCCTAGTCAGGTGCCCGGCACCCAACATGGGTCCGAGAAGTATTTGTTGAATGAATGAAGGAAAGGAACAAAATGTAAACAGCGGGAGTGGGGGGAGGGGGGAGAATCTGCATCCAAGTGTCTCCAAGTGTCTAAAATCCCCCTGGCTCTCCTCCCTCTTAACCACATTTGAAATGGTTTGAAAAAGAAATAAACTTGGGGTAAAGGGAACTGTCTTTTCTAGTCACCAAAGTGTCTTACAGTTGGATTTCTTTTAACAGCATCATTCAGCGCACAGCTACTCTGGTCGCCATAGCAAGAGCAACTATACCTGTCTTTCCCACACAGCTGTACCTGCCTTTCCCACACAGCTGTACCTGCCTTTCCCACACAGCTGTACCTGCCTTTCCCACACAGCTGTACCTGCCTTCCCCACACAGCTGTACCTGCCTTTCCTGTACAGCTGTACCTGCCTTTCCCACACAGCCGTACCTGCCTTTCCCGTACAGCTGTACCTGCCTTTCCCACACAGCTGTACCTGTCTTTCCCACACAGCTGTACCTGCCTTTCCCACACAGCCGTACCTGCCTTTCCCGTACAGCTGTACCTGCCTTTCCCACACAGCTGTACCTGCCTTCCCCACACAGCTGTACCTGCCTTCCCCACACAGCTGTACCTGCCTTTCCCGTACAGCTGTACCTGCCTTTCCCACACAGCTGTACCTGCCTTTCCCACACAGCTGTACCTGCCTTCCCCACACAGCTGTACCTGCCTTTCCTGTACAGCTGTACCTGCCTTTCCCACACAGCCGTACCTGCCTTTCCCGTACAGCTGTACCTGCCTTTCCCACACAGCTGTACCTGCCTTCCCCACACAGCTGTACCTGCCTTCCCCACACAGCTGTACCTGCCTTTCCCGTACAGCTGTACCTGTCTTTCCCACACAGCTGTACCTGCCTTTCCCACACAGCTGTACCTGCCTTTCCCATACAGCTGTACCTGTCTTTGTCATGCAGAGCATTGGGTCCTTAGAATAACTCTGCAACTTAGACGCCTTAGGAGAAGCGGACAGTCTTGCCTCCCTCTTAGGGAGAAGGAAATAGCTCCTTAGTGGGATGGAACACAGAGTGAGTGATTCTAAATTCTTTCCATTTCATCAAATTCCAAGAATAATTGATGACAGAAGCTCTGTCTCACAGCCCTGATTTTAAAGAAATGATAGGAAAGAATATGTACATGTATATGTACGTGTGTGTTATATATTGAGCGATATTTTTAAGCACTTGAATTTTGTGTTTGGGAAAAATATATATATATTTTAATCCTCACCCGAGGATATTTTTTTCCGTTGACTTTCAGAGAGCGTGGAAAGGAGGTGGGAAGAGAAAGAGAGAGAGAAACATAGATGTGAGAAAGACACATCAACTGGTTGACTCCCCCATGAGCTGCCAGTGCTGGGGATCGAACCTGCAACCCGGGTACGTGCCCTTGACCAGGAATTGAACTCGTGACCCTTCCGTGTGCAGGCCAGAGCTAGAAAATATTCTTGCATTTATTTTAGGAACAGCAATCCTTTCCAGTAATACAGTCAATTAATTTCTAATTCCTAAAATCTTCTATTTGCACTCCACTTTCATAACATTAACAATTTGCTACTTTAATATATATTGATTTCAGAGAGGAAGGGAGAAAGAAACATCAGTGATGAGAGAAAATTATTGATCAGCTGCCTCCTGCACACCCACACTGGGGATCAACCTGCAAACCAGGAATATGGCCTGACAGGGAATTGAACCATGACCTCCTGGTTCATAGGTCTAAGCTCAACCATTGAGCCACACTGGCTGGGCCTTTTTAGAGAGAGAGAGAAAGGGAGGGAGAGAAGTGGGGAGAAACTTCCACGTGAGAGAGACACCTCTATGGTTGCCTCCTGCAACTGCCCCAACAGTCTGTGGGCCAACGCTTTAACCACTGAGCAAAACCAGCTAAGATCTTAGTCTTCTTTATTCTTGTCTAAACTGAATGGGTCAATGTATTTATCCTGACTGGAGGAAGGCAAAATGGAACTAGGAGCAAAAGGTAATGACGTTTCAGTATGCCCAGTATCACTCACATTTAGCTCTTTTTCATTGGTAAGTTCATACTTTCATGTTCATTAGTTCTTTAGATTCTCAGAAGTACCAGGTGACACTAGTGTAACAGGTGTTACAGCTTCTTTTAAGCAGATTAGCAATCTAAGGTTAGAGAGAATAAAGGATTTGTCAGAGACAACACATCTAGCTCAAGTGCAGCTAAGAATCAAAATCATCTTACTCCAAGTCTAGTGCTCTTCAAATTATCTCAGATTTCATGTTGAGGAGGTTTCTTCAGCAATCAGAATCTTGCAGAGGTAACTACAGATGTATTTAAATCCATGTTTTCACAAAAAAGAATGGGTGTGGGCAGGGCTTGCAAGGCATAAGTATGTGAGAGAACACATACTGTGATGGATTTAAGAAAATTTAAATATAGAGCAGAACCCCACCTCCCCTTCAATTTAATAGAAATAAAGGCTTTCATTTCAGGTTGAAACTTAAAGCCTTCCTATATTCCCACCCTGGAAGTAACTGCAAAGAGGAATTTACCCTGAAATGCACCTATTATTAGATCTCTTCAGGAGAAATTAATGAAGAAAGCAGAAAGTCCCTGAGTATAAAGGAGAGGAAGAGTGTGACCAGGGTGCTGGTGAGAGCTCAGTCGTGAAAGAGAATTAGAGGACACTGTAAAGTCAAAATAAGACATAAAATATAATCAGAAATGGCCAAAAGAAAGTACGTGAGACATATATGGCTGAGGGATGAGGAAAACCAGCAGAAACAATTCTCTGTCAAAATATTGGAATCAGACAAAGATTATAAAAAATATTACTAGTAAGTTTTAGAACAATAAAAGACAAGATTGAAAAAAATTTGCAGGGAGCACTAAATATAAAAAATAAGCTGGCATTGCCTGACCAGTGTGGCTCAGGTAGTTGAGTTTCGTCCCCTGCACCAGGAGATCACCTGTTTAGATTCCCAGTCAAGGCACAGACCCTGAGTTGCAGGTTGATGCCCAGTTGGGGGATGTGCAGGAGGCAACTGATCGATCTCTCATTGATGTTTCTTTCTCTCCCTCTCTCCTCCTCTCTCTGAAATCAATTAAAACATGTTTAGAAAAATAACCTAGCATATTTGAAAAGAAACAAATGGAAATTCTAAAACTAAAAAAATTAAATTACTGCCCCAGTTGATTTGGTTCAGTGGATAGAGCATCAACCTGCTGACTAAAGGGTCCCAGGTTCAATTCCGGTCAAGGGCACATGCCCAGTTGGGGGCACGATCCCCAGTGGGGAGTGTGCAGGAGGCAGCCAATCAATGATTCTCTCTCATCATTGATGCTTCTTTCTCTCTCTTCCTCTTCCTTCCTTTCTGAAATTAATAAAAAATATATTTTTTAAAAAATTGAATTACTAATAACCAAAAATTAAAACACAATAGGTATGTATAACATTACACTTGATACAGGTACAGAGAGAAATTGTGAACTGGAAAACAGATTAAAAGAAAGTTTCCAGAGTATAGGGAAAGATAAAATAATGACAATATTTTAATATGAAGGTTTTGCAATATTATTACTATTTAATAGAATTATTTGTTGTTAAGAAAATAAAAATAGATGAGATATGTGGAAGTAGTACATGCCCTGGCATATAGTGGGTACTCAAGAAGTATTTGTCAAATTTGAAATAAACAAATAATAGTTTTGCAAATCATCTTTGTCACTTGTTATAATTTCCACTTCTCTGTCAAAATGTTCAAGCTTCTCTTTTAAAATTTTAAACATATTTATCACAGTTATTTTCTATTTTGTGTCTTATAGTTCCAATCTCTGAAATGTTTGGGGTTTATTGCCAATAGCTCTTACTCATTCATGTTGTTTTGTTTTCTTGTGTTTTACGATTTTTGACTATGAGATAATTTTTGGGAGGAGGTAACTTTATTTCTGACATATTTGAGGCTAGGAATGAGGTTGGGTTCTTCCAGAGAAAATTTCAGTTTGCTTTTGAGAGTTGCCTCAGTGTGTGACCAACCTCAAATCACTTTACATTAAATTCTTCACAGGATATTTTTTTCAGACAGTGCAGTTAATATAATGAACAAAAACTAAGTATTAGGTTCAGCTTATGATACAAACTCACAGAGAAAGAATGTTTCTTCACCCAGTGCCAAAGTCAATATGGGCATGTTTTCTGCTATTTCATTTTTATGAGTTTTTAAAAAATAAGATTTTTATTTTAGAACAGTTTTAGATTTATAGAAAAATTATAAAGGTAATACAAGGAGTTCCCATATAACCCACACCTAGTAGCCCTTATTAACAACATCTTACCTGAGTATGGCCCTTTGTCACAATTAATAAGCCGATGTTGATATGTTATTAGTAACTGGAGTCCATTCTTTATTCAGATTTCCTTGGTTTGTTGTCGCTGCAGGATCCCCTCCAGGATGCCACTTTACATTTCCTTATCATGCCTTCTTAGCCACATCTTGGCTGTGACATGTCTAAGAATTTTCTTGTTTGTTATTATCTTGATACTTTTGAGAAGTGCTGGTCAGATAATTGTAGAATGTTCCTCAATTGGAATTTGGTGTTTTTTTCATGTTAGTCTGACTATGGGTTTGAGGGAAGAAGATCACAGTGCACATCCTATCAACATGATTGATGACTGTTGATGTTGATCTTGGTCACCTGGGTGAGATACTGCTTGTCAAGTCTCCCACTGGAAAGTTTCTTCCCCTTCCGTTTCCATTCTGTCCTCTTTCGACAGATGTCACTACGTGCAGCCCACACTTAAGGAGTGGGAGTTATGTTCCATCACTGTCTTCAGGGTAGAGTATCTATAGAATTTACTCAGAATTTTTTTGCATGGAAGATTTGTCTCTTCTCTCCTATTTACTTATATCAGTATGGATTCATGGATATTTATTATATACTTTGAATTTTAATTGAAGGCTACTTTGTTTCTTAAATTGTTCCAGCTTTGGCTATTGGGAGCTCTTTCAGTTAACTCCCATTTCTCTTTGCCATACCCTCTTAGCTGTGAGTTTTAGTTTAGTTTTTTTATGTACCTCATTACTTTCTGATATTATAAGATGCCCCAGACTCATATTGTATATGCACAATTATTGCTTCGGTCCTAGAATCAGCTATTTCTCCAAGGAGTTCTAGTTTCTTTTGCTTAGAAATCAATTAGAAACCAAGATCTGGGCACTAGGTGTGGTCATTGCTATTATGTATCATTGATTCCAAGCCCTTTTAGCTGACAATGCAAGGAAATATGTTTCTATACTAACCCATGTAATATAGAAATATCTATAAATATTTCTATATGTAACCATTCATATCTTGATTAGGCTAAATATGAGTTCCCACTCTAGTATATTATACACATAGATAATTCTAGCCTCCTCCCCTTTTAAATTTCTACTCCAACAGTAAAAAACTGGCTGCCACCATCCACCGTTTAACTTACTTAATTATCCAAATGCAGCATATAGGTACAGCAGTATTAGCATTGTTAACCTGTACATTATGGGAAACGACCTTATCAATTAGAGTACAGTTCTTATGTGCAGTTAATTTTGCCTTTGGCCTCACTGATTCTACTCATTTCCAAAGTCATTTAGGTGAGTACCTTTTCTCCCCATCTCTTTCAATAAGGTTATTTCATATATTTGTAATACAGTTAGATTCTTTTGTCACATATTACCTCCCACCCTGGGATCCTCCAATCTCCTAAGTAATATTTTTTAATATGTATACTTTAAGGTTCACTCTTTGTGCCTCATTTACTTTTTTTTTTTTTTTTAATCCTCACCCGAAGATATTTTTCCATTGATTTTTAGAGAGAGTGGAAAAGAGAGGGAAAGACAGACATATCAATATGAGAGAAGCACATTGATTGGTTGCCTCCTGTATGAGCCCCGATCAGGGCCTGGGTTGGGGAGGAACCTGCAACCGAGGTATGTGCCCTTGACTGAAGTCTAACCTTGAACCCTTTGGTCTGCAGGCTGACGCTCTATCCACTGAGCAAAACGGGCCAGGGCTGTGCCTCATTTACTTTTATAGTGAAGGTAGCCTTTTTGGATCCCAGTTTTATGCTGAGGTCTTCTGTTGGAATCCTCACCTGGCCTGGCCTTGGGCTTTCTATCCTATTGCCCTTCTGCATGTAGCCATCTATATATATAAAAAGCCAGCGACTAGAATGCCGTAACAACCTGAATGACAGGTCGCTATGATGCCCACTGCGGCCAGCGAACCCACCCGATTGGGGGTTGGGGCCGGCCAACCTCCTGCAGCCCCTACCCCCGGCCAGCCCCACCCCAGATGGGCCCCAACCACCCAATCAGGGGCAGGGCCAGCTGGCCAACTGCCTGCAGCTCCTACCCCCGGCTGGCCCAGCCCCCAATGGGTCCCCACCCCCCCCCCAATTGGCCCACAGGCCCTCCCCCAAGCCAGCACCGCCCCCAATAGCCCCCCCCCCACTCCGATCAGGGGCTGGGCCGGCCAGCCAATCACCCATGGCTCCTGATCAGCCCCCCCCACCCCATTTAGGGGTGGGGCTGGCCAGCCAACCTCCCACCATCTCCTCCTTCTGACAGGGCTGGCCCCGATCCACCAATTGGGGCCAGGCTGGCTGGACCTCATCTGTGCATGAATTCGTGCAATGGGCCTCTAGTCATAGATAAGAGAAACACTCAGAGCAAAGCTACATTTAGCATCACCCCCTTGTTAGAGTTCTTGCTTCCACTGGGTTTTGAAATTGATTGGTTCCATTCTCTCATTCCAACTCAGCAATATATTTATACTTTACGTACTATTTTTCATTTAATGAGTGTTGTTCAGGGTATCTAATCAAACATGCTGTCAGAAATGGAACTTTTTTCTATATTATTTTAAAATTTCCCATATTCCAGGATATATAAATGTCTTTTAAGTTCCCTCATCTCTTTATTTGTGGAAAGGGTAAAATTTTTGAATGGGTTAAATAAATAATACTCCAAGATCAGACTCCCATTTGCTATAAATTATTGCCCTAGCTGGCTTGGCTCAGTGGATAAAGCGTCAGCCTGCGGACTGAAGGGTCCCAGGTTCGATTCCAGCCAGGGGCACATGCCTGGGTTGCGGGCTTGATCCCCAGTAGGGGGTGTGCAGGAGGCAGCTGATCAATGATTCTCTCTTATCATTAATGTTTCTATCTCTCTCCTTCTCCCTTCCTTTCTGAAATCAATAAAGAAATATATATTTAAAAAAAATTGTGATGTTAGTGAAAAATAAAAGAACACAACATAGCCATTTATAAAATAAGATAATGTGGTCTTAAAACATAACACAGAATTTTATATTATGAAGTACAATTATTGTTATTTGTTGTTTAATTTTGTTGCAATGATTTCTGTTAATTGAGAATTACTTCCTGTGCCTCTCTGAGTGTCATGTTTTCTGGTTATCCTAATGTGCAGTTGTCTGAATAAAACTGAGCTAGAGATATATGAAGAAGTACTTTCAATAAATATTAATGAATAAACATTCTGTCACCACCGTGAGCGACTGCAGCACCTGTTTTAGAGAGATACCAGTGTTTTATCCATTTTAGTGTCACCCTTCAACGATCATGTGGAACAACACACAGGTTGAAGAGAAATGGCTCATGGTACCCTCATTACTTAGGTTTGTGTTGCAAGACTGCTCATCATGTCACCACCATTATGCCTCTTTTTGTCCCTGGGATAAGGCATGCTAGCATTGTAGCCGGTGCTGCTGAACATGGGTTGTTATGCCTGTAATCAAACATTATTCTAGGAGGCATCCGAGTTGAGCATTGAGGGAACATGAGGTTGCCACATTCAATAAGAGAAAAAGAAAACACAGACATTATTTTTGCTTTTGCTTTTGCTGGACTGAAATGATGAAAACTCTTAGACATGGCTCAGAAAAGAAAGCAGTGAAATGCGGACCATGAACTCTAGCTCTGGGTGCCCTCATTACAGTGCCGCCAACTCCCCCGTGGTTGCATTCTACAGGGCTATGATTCTGTGCAAGGCTTGTTAGGAAACAACTTTTGACAGTTTAGGGGAGTTATTTTCTCTTAAAAATAAATTTATATCATTCTGATGGAACATTTTGGAATGTCGTCGGAAAAGTATACTCACCTTCTGTCTGTGGTGACCTCAACAGGCAGAAACCCAAATTATCACTGAAAGTTTTTAAATTGCTTTGTGAAGAAGGCATCAATCTCATTATCCTGAAGTTGCATTGAAATTCATTATGCAGTCCTACTTCTGAACAGACTGGGAGAATTTTCTCAGCTTGACATAAATCCTTAGATGGTAGAGACTGATAATCATTGTGAGAAGAAACCACATTTTCTTTTTCTTTTCATAATTAAACGTTTCGATTGCATTTTCTCATGTTAACTGGGTATGAGTCACTTTCTCATTGATGGCTGAATTAAGTTTGTAAACCATGAAGGAAAGGAAAATGTTTATTCTTCTGAAAAAGAATCAATAGCAATAGGCAGTGCCTTCTAGGCAGGAAAAACATATACTAGTAATGTCAATGTTCATCATTTTAAATTGTGGAATTCTTTTCTTGAGCCCTCCTTTTTCATTGCACATACAATATGAGAAAACAACTATACAAATGATTTATATCTAAGATAGTCAGCTGAACATTATTGAAAGAACGTGGCTTTGAATTTAGACAAAGAAGAGTTTGAATCCCAACTCTATTGTTTAATAACTATATCTGTCACTAATATCTTATTAAATACTAGAGGCCCGTATCCTGAAATTCGTGCAGGGGTAGGGTCCCTAGGTTTGGCCAGCGGAGATCAGGGCCAATCAGGGCCTTCCTTCCCCAGCTGCTGGCTGCCCGCCGGGGCCTTCCTTTGTTCCGCGCCACCCCTTGGTGGTCAGTGCACGTCATAGCAAGTGGTCGAACTCCTGGTAGTCAAACTCCTGAGGGGACAATTTGCATATTAGCCTTTTATTATATAGGATTAGTTTCCTCATTTCTATAGTGGGAAATGACAATACTTATGAGGCTATCTATAATAATAAAAGCATAGTATGCTAATTAGACAGGACGTCCTTCCATATGACCTTCTGGATGAAGCCGGGGCTGCGAGGGAAGCCTGGGTCCCAGGTGCTGGAGGGAAGCTGGTGCCGGCAGCCGGAGGAAGGAAGGCCTACTCTTGTACAAATTTCATGCATCAAGACTCTAGTAGTAAATATTAAATTAAGTCAGTATGTATATAATGCACTTGTCACATAGTAGGTACCCAAGAATAGTTGGAATTAGCATCCTTTTATTATTGTTACTAGTATTATTATTGTAATTATTAGTTGTTACATAACTATTCTGCTATGTTGAAAATATCAGAGAAAAAATATATGGCCACTTTTAGAAACAGATTAGCCTGAACAAGTTATAAGATAAAGTTTAGTCATAGAACACTTGAATGCTATTTGAATAGTGACAAAGGGGAAGAAAAAAGATTCAATTCATTGGTTGCTAAGATTTCCTCGCCCCTCCCCCAATTAAAAGTCAATCTCATGGGATTAAATGAAGACTTTCTGCATATCTGAATTTCACTTATTCTATCATTCATTCATTCAAAAACTGCATGTTGTTGTAATATGAAATATATTCTAGGCATTGTAGAAGAGGAAAGACTAAGGGATAGAAGAGTGCAAAGAAACTTATCTAAGATAAGCAAGGTGCTTTTTTTAAACTATAAACAAAAAAGATGCTCACCCTCACAAAAAGTTAAGGACTACAAAGTAATAAAAAACATCAGATATTTTCTCTCATAGGGTTGAGAAGAACTAGGAAGACATTTCAAATTGGCAAAGATATATAGACACTCTCATCCACTGTTTCGGAGAACATAATTGTTACATTATTTGGGGGAGGTAATTTAACAATATCTAAATGTAAAATGTGCATAGCCAGAAATTTCAATTTTAAGAATTTATCCTACAGAAATAATAGGTTGAGAACATAAAGATCCTATATAATAAAAGCCTAATATGCTAAGTGTCCAGTCATCCAGTTGGCCACTCAACCAATCAAAGCGTAATATGCTAATGATATTCTAAGGCCTCTCAACTGCTCACTATGACGTGCACTGACCACCAGGGGGCAGACGCTCTGACTGGTAGGTTAGCTTGCTGCTGGGATCTGGCTGATAGGGACTGTGGGAGACAGGCCCGACATGCCCTGGAGCCCTCCCATGGTCCCTCCCCGCCTGGCCAACTTCCCGCGTTCCTCCTGGGCCTCGATTGTGGCACTGGTGGGGTCCCTTGGCCTGGCTGCACCCTCTCACACTCTGGGACCCCTCAGCGGATGTTGGAGAGCTGGTTTCGGCCTGATCCCGCAGACCTCTAGTATACATATAAAGAGGCTTATTGCAGCATTGTTTATAATTGCAAAACAGGAACAGGAGAGAGCAACAGAGGAGTACATTAGTTATATATTACTGTGTAACAAGTTATCCCCAAAATAGTCGTTAAAAACAACATTGACTGTCTTACAGCTTTTATAGATTATAAATTTGATTATAGTGTATCTGGATGATTCTGGCTCAGGGTCTCCCATGTGATTACAGTCAAGACAGCCAGGACTGCAGTCATTGGAAAGCTTGTCTGGAACTGGAGGATGTGCTTCTAAGATGCTCACTCACACGTCTCTTGGCAGAGGACCTCAGTCCCTCTGCACGTGGACCACATGGACCTCTCCATAGAGCTGCTTGAGCATCCTAATGACACGCAGCTGGCTTCTCCCAGAGAGAGTGACCTAGGAAAGAGCAAGAGGAAGCTCGAATGCCTTTCATGACCTAGCCTCAGAAGTCTTACCTTATTATTTCTACAATTTTCTATTCCTTAGCACCAAGCTACCACGTCCAGTCTAAACTCAAGGGAAGGCAAGTTAGGCTCTGCTTTTGGGGGGGAAGAGTGTTGAATGATTTGTGTACATACTTTAACACTATCCCAACTTGTTCTCTGGTCACAGAGCATTAAAATTCTTTGTACATGGAAAATCTACCCATCCCCTCCCAACACTACCCCCTTCGCCAACCTCAAGTCTTACCCCTTCACACTTAAAGCCCAGAAACGTGTCATCTTAATCAGATCAAGGCGTGGACGAGTTTTCTCAGGAGTCCTTGCTTAAGCGCAGCTGCTTGAGTGCAGTTCCTTCTGTCTCCAGCCCAGTGAGTTGAAGAGACAAGTTGTTTGCTCATAGATGCACCCAACAGACATATGTGGAACAGGTATAGCATAACCACTTCAGACATTATTTCTCAAAAAGAGGAAAATGGGAGGCCCAAAGCAACCACTGTACTATAGCAATTCTGAAACCCACCCAGGTAGATATTAGAAGTTTCTTGCTTTGGCCTGACCGGCGTGGCTCAGTGGTTGAGCATCCACCTGTGAACCAGGAGGGCACTGGTTCAATTCCTGGGCACATGCCCGGGTTGCAGGCTCAATCCCCAGTGTGAGGTGTGCAGCTGACCAATGATTCTCTCTCATCAATGGAGGAGGGTTGGTGGATGAGAGGTAATCAGCCAAAGACCTTGTATTCATATATGCATAACCCATGGACACAGACAATAGGGTAGTGAAGGCCTGGGGCAGGCTGGAAGGAGTCAATGGGGAAAATCGGCCGGGGGGGGGGGGGGGGAGACATAGTAATACTTTCAACAATAAAGATTTATTTTTAAAAATGATGTTTCTATCTCTCTCTCCGTCTCCCTCTCCCTTCCTCTATGAAATCAATAAAAATATTTAGCAAAAAAAGAATTTTCTTGCTTTGAACTCAGTTCTACTCCTTTCTAGGAATAATTCTCTATGGCTCTTGACTCCATCCTTTGGGTTCTTGGTTCCATCCTCTCATTAATCCTTCCTTTTCCTTAAAAGGTAGCCTTTTTGGGATTTTTGTAGTTTTCTCAGTAAAAAATTGGTATTTTTGTGTGTGCTATCTCTGTCTCCTTCAGTCTTAGCTGCTGGTATTTCTTTAATGATAACTATTCTTAGAAACTTGGAGTCATATATATAATCTTATTGCAGTTCACTGCATTAGGCAAAAGTCACACCCACAAATCTCTTTAAGGTAAGTTCTTCTCTATCTTGGCCTTGCACTGAATGAACTATTGTAGGACAATATACTTAAGCTTCTTCGAAGCTCTATTATTTGACTAGACCAGTGGTAGGCAAACCGCTCTGTTGACTAATGAGTTTGCCGACCACTGGACTAGACCATTCTCTGAAGTCCTGAAAGATCTGACCCTTTTTGTGGTCATAAACAAGCTCTTCCTTGACCACATTTTCCTGGCCGTGACCTGGATTTGATCTTTGCTGGGAAAGATCAAAATTTGTTAATTTTAGCTTTGTTTGCCACCTGGAAAGGTTGGGAATTTTCAAAACCATCAAGTTCTGGCTTCACCAGTTTTAGCAATCCTTCCTTTAGTTTTTCTATTTTCTCTCACATTTTCTTATAACCAGCAAGAAAAAAGCAGGTGGCACCTTCAGCATTTTGCCTGGAAATATCCTTCACTAGATCACCTGATTCATTTTCTACTTTCCCCATTACCACAGTATGGCTAACAAGGATTCTGACACTACAGGACAAGGATTCTTTTTCCTCACTTTCCTTTAAGCCCTTCCCACAGCCTCTCTATGGCCAGCAGGCATCTATTATCAGTTTCTTTAGGCTTTTACTGCCACTCTTCCTCAGAGCCCTTACAGCCTTTGCCCACTACCTAGTCCCAAAGCAATTCCACATTTTTTAGGTATTTGTGATGACAACACCTGACTCCCAGGTACCAAAATAAGTATCAGTTATCTACTGCTGGTAGCAAATTACTCCAAAATGGCATCTTGTGGTCACCATTTTTTATATCACAGTTTATCACAACTTAGCTGGGTGTTCTGACTCAAGATTTCTCATAGAGATTATGATCAAGACATCAGTCAGGGCTGCAGTCATTGGAAGGCTTGACTAAGGCTGAATGTGCCACTGCTAAGATGGTTCACTCACATGCACATTGGCAGAGGGCACAGGTCCTCAGTGGTGGTTGGTAGGAAGCCTTAGCTCCTTGCCACCTGGGCCTTTCCTTGAGGCTGCTTGAGTGTCCTTGTGACACCACCGGTCCTCCCAAGGGGAGTGATCCGAGAGAGAAGCAAAGGGGGTGCTGCGATGCCTTCTGTGCTCTAGTCTTAGAAGTCACACATCGCCAATTCTGCCAGATACTGTTCATTAGAGGTGAGTCACTAAGGTCAGCCCACACTCAGGAGAGAGGAATTAGATGCCACCTTTTGGAGAGAAGCATCAAGAAGTAGTGGATTTACTTTATTTTGTGAATATACTTTGAAATTGCCCATTCAAGTCGATGAGTTATGTCAAAATCACTTAGAAAAAATGTTGCAGTCCAGAGGAAGCTGATATCTAAGCTCACAAGGGCTAAAGCAAAGAAGTAAGTCAATTCATACAAAGGGTAAGATTTCCTTTTCTTTTATAGCCAAATAGTATTCCATTGTGTGAATGGACCACAGAATTTTTATCCACTCATCTTCTGATGGGCACTTGGGTTGCTTTCACATCTTGGCTATTGTAAATAATGCTGCAATGAACATAGGGGTGCACACATTCTTTTGAATTCGTGTTTTGGGTTTCTCTGGATATATTCTGAAGTGAATCGCTGGTGGATCACAAGGCAGTTCCATTTTTAATTTTTTGAAGAAACTGCATACTGTTTTCCACAGTGGCTGCACCAACCTGCATCCCCAACAATAATGTACGAGGGTTCCCTTTTCTCCACACCCTTGCCAACATTGTTATATGTTGATTTATTGATGATAGCCAATCTGATAGGTGTGAGGTGATATATCATTGTGATTTTAATTTGTGGCTCCATGATGATTAGTGATGGTGAGCATCTTTTCATAGGTCTGTTGGCCATCTGTATGTCATCTTTGGAAAAGTATCTATTCAGGTGCTTTGCCCATTTTTTAATTGGATTATTTGTTTTTGTGGTGTTGAGTTGTATATGCTCTTTATAAATTTTGGATATTAACTCATGTGATGTATCGTTGGTGAATATATTCTTCCATTCAGTGGGCTGTCTTTTCATTTTGCTGATGGTTTTCTTTGCTGTGCAAAACTTTTTAGATTGATGTAGTCCCATTTGTTTGTCCCATTTATCTTTTGTTTCCCTTGCCCTAGGGCCTAGGACATATATCAGGGGAAAAGTATTGCTACAAAAAATGTCTGAGATTTTACTGCTTATGTTTTCTTCTAGGATTTTTGAGCCTAACATTGAATCTTTAATCCATTGCTATTTTATTCTTGTGTGTGTTGTAAGAAGGAGGTCTAGTTTCTTTTCTTTCTTTCTTTTTTTTTTTTTTTGCACATATCTGTATAATTTCCCAAACACCATTTATTGAATAGACTATTTTTACCCCATTATATATTCTTGCATCCTTTGTCAAATTTAATTGACCATAAAGACGTTGGTTTATTTCTGGGCTCTCTATTCTGTTCCACTGATATACATATCTGTTTTTATGTCAATACCATGCTGTTTTGATTACTGTGGCCTTGTAATATAGTTTGATATCAGGTGTTGTGATGCCTCCAACTTTGTTCTTCTTTCTCAAGATTGCTGTAGCTATTCTGGGTCTTTTGTGGTTCCATATAAATTTTTGGAATATTCGTTCTAGTTCTACGAAATAAGCCAACAAATGCCATATGATTTCAGTTATATGCAGAATCTAATGAACAAAATAAACTAACAAACAAAATAGAAACAGACTCATAGATATAGAGAACAGACTGACAGCTGTCAGAGGGGAAGGGGCTTGAAGAAGTTGGTTGAAAATAGTGAAGGGAATAAGCAAAAAACCCAAACTCAGATACCGACAACAGTATTGTGATTACCAGAGGGAAAGTGGGATGGAGGGAGGTAAAAGAGGGTATAGGCAGGGTAAATGGTGATGGAAGGAGACTTGACTTGGGGAGGTGAACACACAATGCAACGTACAGATAATGTATTATAGAATTGTACACATGAAACTTATATAATTTGTTAACCAATGTCAACCCAATAAATTTAATAAAAAGTGTAAGTTGAAAAAAATTACTTAGAAAAATAAAATTTAGGAATGGGAGAAGTAGATCAGGAAACTACCTTTTCATTATGAGCCTTTCTATTGGACTTTCTAATTATGACCATTTGATTTTCTAACCATGTATACATATATAAAAATAAAAATTGAAACTAGTGAAAGAAAGAAAACAAAGAGACAATCCTATATAATAAAGAGGTAATATGCAAATTGACCATCACTCCAACACACAAGATGGCCGCCCCCATGTGGACACAAGATGGCCTGCAGGGGAGGGCAGTTGTGGGTGTTCAGGCCAGCAGGGGAGGGCAGTTGTGGGTGACCAGGCCTGCAGGGGAGGGCAGTTAGGGGTGACCAGGCCAGCAGAGGAGGGCAGTTGCGGGGGGAGCAGGCCTGCAGGGGAGAGCAGTTGGGGGGAACAAGGCCTGCAGGGGAAAGCAGTTGGGGTGCAACCAGGCCTGCAGAGGAGGTCAGTTAGAGGTGACCAGACTGGCAGAGGAAGGCAACTGGGGTGGGGGGGAACCAGGCCTACAGGGGAGGGCAGTTGAGGGGGATCAGGCCTGCAGTGGGGGGTAGTTAGGGACGACCAGGCTGGCAAAGGAGGGCAGTTAGGGGTGACCAGGTTGGCAGAGAAGGGCAGTTAGGGGCAATCAGGCTGGTAGGGGAGCAGTTAGGCGTTGATCAGGCTGTCAGGGCAGTGGTTAGGGGGTGATCAGGCTGGCAGGCAGAAGCGGTTAGGGGCAAATAGGCAGGCAGGCAGGTGAACGGTTGAGAGCCAGCAGTCCTGGATTGTGAGAGGGATGTCCCTTGAGGGGTCCCAGATTGGAAAGGGTGCAGGCTGGGCTGAGGGACACTCCCCGCACCCCATGCACGAATTTTGTGCACTGGGCCTCTAGTAAGAACTATATTTTGGAGAGTTTAAATGCATCCCGCAGGCACTACCTCTCCCTTCTTTGTCCATGAGAAACATTACTAATTGTTAATAGCTCTCTTTCCATCCATAGCCTAGAAACAGACTCATAATCTATTGATAGGCTTGTAAGAGTTGGGTCTTTAGTGAGGATTATTGGCCAGTTTTGGCCTAAGAGGAAATACTCAATCTCTTATAGGCCTGGCCCTGGGTTTTTGAATTTAAGTGAAAACAAATCCATAATCTGTTTTATGATATACCAAATTGGAACATGTATCCTGTATAACTAATTTTGAGAAACACCTCAATTAAAGGATGTAAATCATCACCATAGAGCTCTATTATTCCAGTAAAATTGCTACAGTTGAAAAATACTATTTAGGTTTCTAAACACTAAGATGAAGATGTACTTTGAAAGTTTATAGTACTATGATTGATAGAATTTAATTACTTCAGAGTTTTCAAAATAGCACAAATAACTCCACTAGAGATATTGGCATAACACTGTTATAAGAAAATCATGTTTCTTGAAGTCAACGTATAGTTAATTCACATTTGAAGATGAGGCTACTGTGACAACATGACAATTTAATGAGGTTTGAATAGCTTCATAAAAGAGATTATTAAAAGCAAGAGAAAAGAAATGCTTTGTGACAGAAAAATAGAATACAAGACTTAGCTAGACAACTTTTAACAGTCATTTATAAGGCCTTTTTGTCACTCTTTTATCATAGTTTTCATTCTTTTTTTTCCCATTCCTATTACTACAGCAGTGGGATTATTATTTGTTCTATGATGAAAATCAGTTTCTGTATAAGATTGAAGGAGCATACTTAAATCTATCAAGCACAGCAGCTGTTAAAATCTCCTGGCATTTTTCAATGACACTTTTATATTCCTTGGAATTTTATCGTCTCTGCCTCCTCTTTATATTAATCACATGGCGAGTGGGGAAGGGCGAAAGTTTGTAGCTTGAACTTTCTGGCTCACAAAGTCTCAGAGGATGTTGTATCTCAGATCCTGGAGAGGAAGACCTAATGGTGTGTGGTAAATCAGATATGGGCCAATGTGGGTAATGGTACAATGTTAGACAAAGCATCAGAAAACTGAGGGCCTCAAATACTACCAAGCCAGTGGAATGACTTTGAGGAAGCCACTCTGAATCTCATCTCTCTCATCTGTAAAATAAGATGATTGGGTTTAATGATCTCTAAGATCCTTTCCTGCATTCAATTCCTTAATGGTGATGCGACATGTTTTACTCTTGTAGGATTTCTATGGATAAGTGTTTGAACATAGAAAGTATGTAGGTAGGGTGGCCTATATTCTCTTAGGGAAACCAGAAAAAGCATGACCAGTGTTAATACCAGTGCCAGGATAAATGCAGTGTACATACGAATCCATTTGGGTAGTTTAGGTTGCTATGATTATGTGGAGTCAGGGAAAGGTATTAAAAAGCTGAGTATCATTTAGAAAATATCTCCATAGGGACTATCTATGCCAAGAATAAAGCTTTAAGAAAAGTGAAACAATGAAATCCCTAAAGACATGAAGTGGCTCATATATGCTTTTATTTGTTTGTTTGTGGACAAGGTATGAAAAGGAATTATATACTTTTTTGGTAAGGAGATGTAACTTGGTTGAATAAGATAAGGGGTAACAATTCAGATCACAGCCTTAGCCTACTTCACAAATTTGGGCAAATTATTTTTTCTTTATTTCTGGTTCATCACCAATTAAATAGTTAAACTTTGAAGGTTTAGTGTTTACATTTTAGCACTTCATAAAGGAACATAATGGAGCAGAGTGATTAGAGGACCAAGACCCTAGAGACAAACAAAACTGGATTTGAACCCCACCTCCATGACTTTCCTCTTGTATATTCTTGGGCAAATGAAATCGTCTCTCTAAGCTCAGTTTCCTCATCTCTAAGGAGAGAGCATTATCTGTGGTAGAAATCTTCTGTCTTTGCCTTCCTGACATTTTTCACCTTCTTTTGGAAACCCTCTTTCCTGTAGGGACCCTCCTTCCATGTGATTAGTTCAGGTAGGGGCTGAAACCAGTCTGTTCTATTCACGTGGTTGGGTATGACTTGGGTCTGGCCAACCGCATTACCCTTCTCCCTAACCCAGCTCAACTTCAGGGATAAGCATATGACTGAAGTCAGCCAATCAGACAGTTTTCTGCGCTTTGACTCCCAGAGCCATGGGGAAGATACTTCCTTTCTATTTGAGTTACTGAGTGGGTAGAATATAAGTTTGAGTTTAATGAGGAGACTTTTGGAGAGATAGAGATTGGGATGGCAGGACTCAGAGCAGGGGACAGATGGCATCAAGGGCAGGTGAAAGAAATGGCCAGGACACTTTCATATGTTAAGATTTAGTTTGTCTGCACACACAACAACAGGAAACACAATTCTTGAACAGGATAGAGACTTATTTCTTTCTTATATAAAATAGCTAAAGATAGGCAGCCTGGGACTGGTCAGGTTCCCCAGTGGTCAGAATACAAGGCTCTTTCTAGGTCACGGTGTGAGCCTCACTCGATATTGTACAAGATGGCTTCTGGAGACCAAGCCATCGAGTTGGAGGTCCAGGCAGCAGTTTGATGGAAGGGGTCCAAGCAGGGTCTATTTAAGTCTTATTGTCTAAAATGGGTTCATTTCCCCACACCTAGCTGCAAGGGAGACTGGAAAATGTGTGGGCAGCAATGTATCCACCTAAAACCCAGCATTATATTACTATAGAGGGGATAAGCTGGGTATTAGGAAGAGATTAGTAGTCCCTGACACACTACTGGAGGGAAGAAGCAGCATGGCAGGGATGAGGCTAAGAGCAAGGCAGTCTGTCATTGCTAAAAGAGAGGAAGCAAGAGCTACTTCACTTGCACCGGCAACAGCATTCACAGAGACAGACCGCATTCACGCATCCAACAGTGTATTTGCTGTGTTCCAGAAAGATCTGTATGCATATGCATACACACACACACACTTATGTGCACACAATACACAGTGGATCAAAAATATTGTCTTACAGTTCTAAATAGTTAGGTCACAGAGATTAACAATAAATATGAAGTAGACTTGTCAGTTCTAAAATTCAGATGATTCAGCTATCTCTTTAATAATAATCAAACCAGAACATCCTATAAACATTTTCAAACATAAACTCCTTTGCTATAGTCCTTACAAAAGTTTTCAAACTCAGGGGAACTGAATATTCTAGGACAGTGGTCGGCAAACTGTGGCTCACGAGCCACATGCAGCTCTTTGGCCCCTTGAGTTTTTAGCAAAGGTCAGCTTAGGAGTACCCTAATTAAGTTAATAACAATGTACCTACCTATATAGTTTAAGTTTAAAAAATTTGGCTCTCAAAAGAAATTTCAATCGTTGTACTGTTGATATTTGGCTCTGCTGACTAATGAGTTTGCCGACCACTGTTCTAGGATGTCGAAAGTATTTTTGGAGATTTAGAATATTTTAAGAGCTAAGAGTTAAGTATTTGAGGCGATAGTCAAACTAAATTTAGCCATTCACCTACTGTTTCAGACAGTGTGCATATCTGTTCGTCAGAGACTGGTTTTCGGATTCTCAGGAGGTCAGGTCATTAACAAATATTCCAGAGGCATCAGCAAAGGACAAATGTTAATTATCCGCAGACTCACTATGCGAGGAGGACAGGTGCCAGGTGCAATTCTGCAGATGCAGCCCCCAATTTACCAGAATCATGTCATAATTCCTTCACACTAAGGCAGTGTGTGTGCAAAATCTGCTTGAAACTGGACAAACATATGCTGGATGGCTGCTAGGTAAGCATGTCTCCCAGGGTAATATATTATACCTAGCAGGTATAATTTATTCCTGATCTGCAAGAATCATTTGGCATTGTCTCTGAGCATCCATGTCAAAACCTTGAAGTGCTGGAGAATAGACTAGAATGAAACTCACAGGCTTGCCAGAGTTGACAGAGCATCCCACATTTGATGCTCATACATCGTCAAGTATGAGCTAAGGCAGTGGTCGGCAAACTCATTAGTCAACAGAGCCAAATATCAACAGTACAACGATTGAAATTTCTTTTGGGAGCCAAATTTTTTAAACTTAAACTTCTTCTAACGCCACTTCTTCATAATAGACTCGCCCAGGCCGTGGTATTTTGTGGAAGAGCCACACTCAAGGGGCCAAAGAGCCGCATGTGGCTCCCGAGCCGCAGTTTGCGGACCATGGTTAATGAATTACAAGTGGTGTCACACAGTCTTTGCATGTTGTGATAGTAATTCAAGACTCCAGAATTCCAAAAATGCACTTTTAACATGATTCAAGTGTATAAATATTAAGGAGGCATTAACCTTTATCAAAATGATTTTTTTCTTGTGTGAAAAAGATCAAAATTTAACATAACAGGGCACACAGTTTGACTTTGCTGTAAAGTGGTAGATGAAAAGAACAGTATTCACCTCCAAAATTATTCATGTAAAAACTGAGACCTTTCCTTTACACTTCTTTGGTAATGGCAGGAGTGGAAATGGGAGCTGGGGGAAAAGAGGAATATTGCAAGTAGTGAGAAAAGAGTAAGTTGAAAGACGTCAGTTCTTTAATTAATATGCTGCTTGTCATTTTGAATAACAAAAACCTGCAGGCACTAAATAAGATGAGCCTTCCAGAGGTTTCTCGGCACAGACAACCTACCAAGTTTGTGTCAATTTGGAAGCAAAAATGCAAACATTTTGTTCAAATGATTTATTTGTTTTCTAGCCATATGGCATCAAGAATGTTTTCAAGATCAAATGAATATTTTGATGAGTCAGAATGTGGGATTTCATGAACCGGCCTCCTTGAGGCTGATCGAGAACCTTGGTGAAGCAAATTGGAGCTTAGCTCAAGTCCTCCGACCAGGGATATGCTTACCTAGCTATCAATTCCCCTTAAAATAGCACTTTTCTTTCAGCAGGATTCGTAACTGAAGTCAATCAGCTTTAGGAGAGCCCAGACCTGAGAAAATAAAATAGCAAAATTACTTATATTTGTCTTACGTTGTCAAAATCTTCAATTTGGGCAGCTTTTTAATGGCTGCATCAGCCCCCACACCATTAGGGTAGCAATCACATTGAACTTGTCCACTGCCATGTCCCCATTTTCTGGCCCAGTGCCTAGCTCATAGCAGGTACTCAGTAAATATTTGTTGAACAAAAACATAGATATCAAGGGTCACATGATTAAAACTGCCTATTAGAATTAACTTAGGAAACATCTCAGGGAGTATTAAGCAGTAATTAAAATTTTATATTATGACCTATGTCCCAGAAACTTCTTAAGGGACTTGTGAATTTGTAATATGCTAAGCTCTCATTTTGTAAAGAATTTCTGTGCTTTTGGACTTACATACAAACAAATAATTGGGGGTATTTATTAACTCTGGGCTGTGAGAAATGAATCCAAGTTGTAGTAATACTGCTGCAATTAGCTAGTTAGTCACAATAGGAAAGGAGCAAAGGGGAAAGCCAGACATTATAGGCATGTTGTTTGGGCAGCTTCACCAGGAAGCTGCAATTTCACACTCCCCAGGGAACCACCTGCTCTTTCCCTGCAAAACACTGGGGGAAAGGGTCCAACAAATGGGAGGCAGATGCATGAGCAGTGAAAGTGGGATGACATAGGGAAGGTACTTGTCTGCAAGTCAAATCTAGGAACGGAGGTTATTTGCCAGGGTAGGCAGGGCCATTGCAAGCCTGTGAAAATTTGGGGATATATATCCCCCAAACAAAGGAATTTTCTCTCTTGGCTTCCTTGCATTCACCTGTGTCCCCTCCAAGCCATGTGGCCCCGTGGACCCCACATGCAATGGACTGATGGACTGTAGCAGGAACACAAACTAAGCCAGCCTGATGCTGGACTGGACTCTGCTCCGGCATGGAAAGGAAACTCTGGATGCTGGCTCTGATTCTAGCTCTGCTGAAGCCAAAGTCATACTTCTTCCTTGGCGGGACCAGGGGAAATAGGACCTTAGAAACCCAGGGGTGTAATTACATAGAAATAAATCTTTGTACACTATCTCATCCTCTTGTGAGGGGCCCCTGGAAATCCTTATTCCAGCAGTACCCCAGGAACCCCACTTCCACCAATAACAGAAGGTGTTTCCTATATTAAAACAAAGAAGATGTGCTCTGTGGGGGAATAATAGAAATTGTGGGACACTTTAATTGTGATTACATAAACAATTTAATGGTATAGCATGCCATGGAAGAATAATACATTTAATACACCATTTTCATCTCTTCCATTTGGAAGGGAATTCCTTTCATGAAAACAGCCTTCACAGCAGCCATGAAAGGGGCACAATGAGTGTGGTCAGAGTATTGGGAGCTTTCATTTCCCATCATACTGGATAACATTCAGCTTGGGCATAAACTCTGATTAGAGTTCCCATGGATTTATTTGGGAGAGAAGGGGAAGAATGAGTGATGGTTTTACCTCTAAATTAAAAAAGTGCCCTGGCTGGTGGTTAGAGCATTGTCCTGCATACTGGAGAGTCATGGGTTTGATTCCTGGTCAAGGGCATGTACCTGGGTTGCAGGTCAAATCCCCAGCCCTGGTCGGGCATGTGTGGGAGGCAACTAGTCGATGTGCCTCTCTCACATTGGTGTTTCTCTCTCTCCCTCCCTCTCTCTCTTTCTCTCTCTCTCTCTCTTTCTGTATCTCCCTTTCTCTCTCTCTCCCTCCCTCCCTTCCACTATCTTTAAAAATAAATATCAATGGGAAAAATATCCTCACTCCTCAGGTGAGGATTAATAAAAACAAAATACACACACACACACACACACACACAGTAGGACAGACATCTAGGCTGACTTTATACATCTTTATTTGAGCTTTCCTGGTTTGTAATTGTAAAGAATGTCTTGATATTTGCTGTTATGAATGTTTAATACTTAATGCAATTTGTAAATGGTTGCTTTGACTGCTAGTTACCACCTACTATCCTATATAATAAAAGCCTAAGTAGCGTAATGCGATGTCGTCACAAGATGGCCGCTAGAAGATGGCCACCACAAGATAGCCATCACAAAATGGCCACCACAAGATGGTCACCACAAGATGGCAGGGGAGGCAGTTGGGGGCAATTGGGCCGGCAGGGGAGGGCAGTTGTGGGCGATCAGGCCAACAGGGGAGCAGTTAGGCATCAACCAGGCTGGCAGGGGAGTGGTTAGGGGGCGATCAGGCTGGCAGGCAGAAGTGGTTAGGGGCAATCAGGCAGGCAGGCAGGCGAGCGGTTAGGAGCCAGCAGCCCCGGATTGTGAGAGGGATGTCCGACTGCCAGTTTAGGCCCGATCCCACAGGACCTAAACCGGCAGTCGGACATCCCCCAAGGAGTCCCAGATTGGAGAGGGTGCAGGCAGGGCTGAGAGACACCCCCTCCCATGCATGAATTTCGTGCACCAGGCCTCCAGAGTTATATAAATGAGCCAAAGATGGTCTCTGGGTATGCCCCCTAGTTTATTATTGCACTGAAGGTTGAGATCTATTAGTTCAAAAGTCTACCAGAATCAAACTCAAAACTTTACACATTCAATTATTTTTAAAATAGCTAAACAAGAATATTTTTATCCATTTAGAGCCTACCTGCTGTGCATATCCTATGAAACCTAACCCCACATATGTAGGCCATTGATAAGGTAGAGTTTGTGGTTATAAGACCCCGAGCTGCTGAGGCCCTTTGTAGCTCTCTGACCCAGAGACATATGACCTAGTCACATAAACCTTCTCTCCAACTCTTCTCTCCCCTTTGATTTCCCTTGTTTCTCCCCTAATGGATGGGCCCCCCACACTGTAGCCTTTGGACATGTTCATGCAGTGGGAGACTTCCCCTCTCATGCAACCCTGTCCAAGCATTATCCATATGAGGATACAACAAGAACATAGTCATCAATGAGCCAGACACCAAATCTGCTGGAGTGTTGATCTTGAACTTCTCAGAATCCAGAACTGTGAAAAGTAAATGTTTATGGTTTCAGCTACCCAGCCTGGGTATTTTTGTTATAGCAGCCCGAACAGACTAAGGCAACAGTCATCACAGCAGAAAGATTGCAGCCAAAGCTTGGAGAAGTGGGAGCATGAGGGATATTTGGGGAATAGCAAACAAGCTATAGTTGATTGAGCTGTGGAGTACATGCAGGGAGAGAGATTGGGAGAAAAGCTGGAAAAATGTGCTTGGGTCACATAGAAGGCCCTTGAACACCAGGGCACGGAATGCCATTGATTTTGGCCAGTAGTGAAGGGTCCCTATGGCTCTGGAGTGAGACAGTGATGTGATCTAGAGACAGTGTGAAGTCTGGTCTGAAGAGGGGAAAGAGAGGAGCTTAAAAAGATTTCACTCCCATGGCTTTGCAGTAATCCAGCAAGATAATGAAAGTCTGAACTAAAGTGGTGGAGAAGGAAGATGCAAGAGACATTCAGAGGTTATTGATCTTTCTCCAACCATCATACAGATGATGCCATCCTAAGTGACTCATTCCTGTCTATTTTTATCATTGATGTTATAGATACCTAGAAGCAAAGAGGTATTGTTTATAAGCATGATCATATCTCTTCACATTGAACACATCGAAACACTAACAAAGAGATTCTGAGCTCCCAGAAACACACAAAGTGCAGAGGTAATTTGCCAAACTGGTAGAATCAAATACTTTAATAGAATAAAAACAAAATGGTTAACTACAGAACCTTGTTGGCTAGAAACAGCAACTTTCCCAAAACACAGTTAATTAAAAATGAAATTCATAAGCTCGTGTGTTGATTTAGTGGTATCTTTCTATAAAATACATTTGTAGTTGTTTTTTCAAAATTCCTGCTAGCCTCATAAATTAATAAAATTTAGATAAAAATGTCACTGGGAAGAAAATAATCAAGCGTAGTGGACTTCTGCAATGTATGTGAAGCAATTATCTCGAATAATGTTAATTGCTCAGGTGCTGTTAACAGTGCCCAGGCAATTGGAACGTTCAAACTGCAGCCACAGAGGAGAATGGTTTCCAAAGTTACTTTAAAAAAGCATTTGCTATTGTCTTACTGGAGTGTTTATCTCTTCTCCATTCCTTTATCTATTCCTTCTCCCCCAAATAAGGGGGGAGTCCTTTTGCTCCTGGAAAATCACCCCAGTTCCAGGGAAGAAACAAGCGGCCTATACCAGTGGTCGGCAAACTGCGGCTCTTGAGCCACATGTGGCTCTTTGGCCCCTTGAGTGTAGCTCTTCCACAAAATACCACGTGTGGGCGTGCACGTACAGTGCGATTGAAACTTCGTGGCCCATGCGCAGAAGTCGGTTTTCAGCTCTCAAAAGAAATTTCAATCGTTGTACTGTTGATATTTGGCTCTGTTGACTAATGAGTTTGCCGACCACTGGCCTATACTATTAATGCTTTCCATTGCTCAATGTTTCCACTCCCACAGTGAATGGTTCAGCACTCCTGAACGGATCCGGGGAATCTATGGAGGATCACTACCTTTTGCCTTCTAACAACAGAAATTCTGACTTAACTTGCGTTTAATGAAAACATATTTTCTTTTACAACAAGCGTCGAAAGGTAGAGCAATCTTAGCCATACCATGATAAGGACTGCGGTCTCAGCTTTGCTTTCTCCATGGCTTGTATTGTCTCAGGATGTTTTTCCTCTTGACCACAAGAAGGCTGCCAGCAGCAACTAGGATGACACATATTTTGTCCCATACCACGCAGGTGAAATAGAGAGGAAGCATATTGCCCTTTGATACAACTGAGCTCATTTAGATAATATGCTCACCCTGAGCCAATAGCAGACGAGAAGAATATTTTCCTGATTAACTTAAGCTTTGAGTCGTGATTCAATCACTTATAAGAGGAATAAATGTACTACGATTGGGTGATACTAATCGGGATTCATGCAAGGAGCTAGAGGTTGGATGGATACCCCCAAAAAATGTTCTCTTAGTAACACTTCTTAGAAGTGGGGAAAGATGAATGCTGGTGCAAAAAGATGCTGAAATGTACTAGTATGTATCATCTGGGACAACATAATCAGTGAGTTGTAAAACAGATTACTCTGCAGAAATTTCAAGGTAGATGGCAGAGATGTCAGGGAACTGATTAGATGAGTCATTCCTATGGCGGACTTGAAATGGGAGAGGGTAGAGATGGAGAGAGGATTTGGTGTGAAGGATTTTTAAAGAAAGAGACACTGGTGTCCTGTGAGTCTTGAGCCCCCATCCTAAGGGGACAGGGTGTCTACTTTTAGAACAAGCTGAGTCAGAGGGGCTGCAGGGAATCACTTGGGTAGCTTGCTGTTTCCCCTGCAGTTAGGGAATCAGTATGGATGGGGCTTGACTCTTGTCCTGGAAATCTAGAGTCTGGAGATGGGCTGTCAAGCTGTTTGGGTGGCAGGGAGAAGGGGGGTTGCTGCTCCACTATAATGGACCTGCACTCAGAGCTTTTGAAACAATAAATGTGCCAATGTTTCCTGTGGCCTGATGTGGGCTCTATGTGTGAATCTGAGAGTCCATAGGAGAACATTCTTAGTTCTTTTCCATTAAGATGGGAGGAACGATGAAACTTGAGCAGAAATGAAGCTGAGGTGGATCACCCGTCCTGTAGAGCTTGTAGAAGAAGGAAGTGCATGAAAAGCATGCATTTGCTCAAAACAGAGAAACTGCAGGTGAAAAATGACAGGACCCGCCCCCCCCCCCCCCCCCCGCCCCGAAGTGAATCAACCTTAAATATCTACCAGACCCAGGAAGTGTGACATCATCTTACCACATTACTGGTCAAATAAAAACTCTCCCCTTTTCTTTCCAACCTCTCTGATATCCGCTCCCACAGGGGTCATAAACTGGAAAGCAAGCAGGATAAAGAACAGGGAGAGAGTGCCGAAACCGGTTTGGCTCAGTGGATAGAGCGTCGGCCTGCGGACTGAGGGGTCCCAGGTTCGATTCCGGTCGGGGGCATGTACCTTGGTTGCGGGCACATCCCCAGTGGGGGGTGTGCAGGAGGCAGCTGATCGATGTCTCTCTTTCATCGATGTTTCTAGCTTTCTATCCTTCTCCCTTCCTCTCTGTAAAATATCAATAAAATATATATAAAAAAAAAAAAAAGAACAGGGAGAGAAAGAAGGACGATGCCTTTAACCCCCTGCAAGTGGCCAGCCTATAGCAGGCCTCAGCTTCATTGTGGGGAGGGAGAAGATTTTAAATTTAAATCAAGTTTAAAGAGCATTTTAAGCAATCGAATTGACATTGTCTTTGCAATTGAAGGTGACTTTTGAACTTGATGTTAGTTAAGAGAGACCCCAAATCATAGGCTTTCTGGGACTTTTCATCCTGGAACCACTTCCCTTTGGCCATGACCTGCATGAGCAAAATGGATCCTCTGCACCATACATTTCAATGACGAGAGCTCAGTGACCAAACTCTGGGACCTCTGCTACAGCTGCCAAAAAAAAAGTATCTTGATGACGGTGCTTGCAAAAAGCAGCAGCAAAAGTGTGGCCTCTTGTGTATGTTTGCTTCCTCCTAAATCTGGCTCAGGGGTGTCTGCCCAACAGAATCTAGATCAGGTGCAGAATTCAAGCTGATGAGAGTCTGAGCAGTCTTAGCTGTCTAGGCCCTGGCAGGCAGCAAGCCCTCCCCTGTCAGGGGGTGGCATGGGATCCAGGGAGTCAGCCTGCAGTATTGGCACAGTGCCAACACCACACACCTGGGGATCTATCTCCTGAGTACTTTCACTACATGCATGTATTTACTCAAGAGATAGATTAGGGAATTGCTTTATAGCCTCCCTGTGTATTTGGAAGCCAGCTACTCACTGACATCCAAGAGTAAGCCACAGATCCAGGTGACACCCAGGGATAATCCTTCACTGTCTCCTGCTAAGTGGCCACCTTTCCCCTGGCCCCACCCTTTCCTTGAGCAATGAAGCTTCTCCCCACAGGTCTTGGTTGACATCTGACCCATCCTTTGGGGTCCCCCAGGAGCCTTTCCTTGGCTCTCCAGTCTCCTCTGAGTTCCCTCTTTTCTGTGATTTCCAGCCAGAACACCATTTTACATGCAATTGCATAAGCCTTGAATTCATATACAAAATTTTTCATTCATTTATCCATCCATAAATGTATGAGGACCCTATACAAGATGCTTTGCTAGGTGCTAGGAGGTGAATATGACAGGCATGGTTCCTGCCTTCTTAAAGCTTGAGTGTGGAGGATATGGACATTAAACAAGTAAACAAACTTATAGAATCACAGAGTGTAATAAGAGTATGAAAGTAAACCTTCAGATGTGTTGGGAGGGTAAATCCTGAGGGTAAATCTACCTTAAGTTGCACTATCAGAGAAGGTGTCTCTGAGGAAGTGAAACCTAAAGCAGGAAGCAAAAGTAGGGATTAGCCAAGTGAATGTAGGAGGAAAACATTCCCGCCAGAAGGAATCATATATTTAAAGACCTGGAGTCAGGAAAGAGATCCGAGCATTTAGAAACGGAGAGGACAGTATGTCTGGGACACTGTGGCATGGGGCAGGAGTGGGATAAAGTTAGAAATATAGGGGCTTCCAGGTTGTGTTAAGAAATTTGGATTTAAAGTTAAGGATATTGGACAGTTTTGAAGAATTTGTGGCAGAGCAATAATATGACCAAATTAATGTTTTAAGAGAATGCACTAGTTTTTCAATGGAAACCAGATATAGAAGAGTAAGAGAAAGAAAGAAAGAAAGAAAGAAAGAAAGAAAGAAAGAAAGAAAGAAAGAAAGAAAGAAAGAAAGAAAGAAAGAAAGAAAAGAAGGAAGGAAGGAAGAAGGAAGGAAAGAAGAAAGAAAGAAAGAAAGAAAGAAAGAAAGAAAGGAAGGAAGGAAGGAAGGAAGGAAGGAAGGAAGGAAGGAAGGAAGGAAGGAAGGAAGGAAGGAAGGAAGAAACTAAGGAGCAATTACAAAAGCATAGACGAAAAGGCACAGTGGTTGTTACTCATGGTGGTTGCAGGGGAGTAGGAAAGATGGTTTATAATTGGTATCATAAGCTTTGTATCTATTGTGCATGCCAGGCATCTTGCTTGGTGGAAACCTATAGCTGTGCTCAGTTAGTAAATACAATGAATCAATAAAGTAATTGGTTAATTAATCACATGCTATTTTAATCTTTTAGAAAGAAAGCTGACCTATGCTGTTAACTGGATCAAATATTTCGCAACCGGAAGCCATTGCACAGAAACATGGTCAATCTGGTTTGTTGGCTAAGAAGATAGACTTGTTACAGGAGTCAGTCTTGTAACTTTGGCCTCTTTAACAACTAAATAATACAGAGTTATGTTTAGTCACTATACTAGGTTAACTCTAGCATCCCCAGCACTGCTACTGATGGCTCCTCTGACATGTAGCGCTGGGAACCCGATACAGCCATTGCCATGGCCACCATCATCCCCAGAATGGCTTCTGGGCAATCCTTGCTTCTTCGTAATGCTGGTTTCTGATTAAAGTCCAGGGTGCACTTCTGCTTAGTGGAGTGTAGCTCGAGGCTCATGTCCTTGAAAGGTGGAAAGGGAGCTTCCAGGGTTGAAGGCAGGCTGTGCCTCCCACCAAGATTTACAGAGTGCAGAATTTTCCAATCATAGGAATAGGGTTTAGATATTAGGATCCTTAAAAAAGACAAATATCATCAACTATCCACATCAGTTCATAAAAGAAAAATCATTTAGTGCCAGACTATAAAAGGGGGCAAATTGCAGTATATAGGACAGCCTATTAATGGAATACAGTTTTGTTTTTATTTTTTAAAAATATGTTTTTATTGATTTCAAACAGAGGAAGGGAGAGGGAGAGGTAGAGAGAGAGAGAAATATCAATGATGAGAGAGAAACATCAATTGGCTGCCTCCTGCATGCCCCCATTGGGGACTGAGCCAGCAACCTGGGTATGTACCCTGGCCAGGAATCGAGCCATGACCTCCTGGTTCATGGGACGACACTCAACCAACTAAGCCACATTGGCCAGGCTGGTTTCTTTTTTTTTTTTTTTTTTTGCATTCTATTCTATTCTATTTTATTTATTTATTTATTTTAAATTTCTTTATTGATTAAGGTATTACATTTGGTTAGGCTTATATTCATGCATACAAGTCCTTTGGTTGATCTCTCCTCCTTTCCCCCACCCTCCCCTACCTTCCCTCTGAGCTCTGGCAGTCTGATCGATGCTTCTCTGTCTCTGGATCTGTCCCTGTTCATCAGTTTATGTTGTTCATTATATTCCACAAATGAGTGAGATCATGTGGTATTTTTCTTTCTCTGACTGGCTTATTTCACTTAGCATAATGCTCTCCAGTTCCATCAATGCTGTTGCAAATGGTAAGAGTTCCTTCTTTTTTTACTGCAGCGTAGTATTCCATTGTGTAGATGTACCACAGTTTTTTAATCCACTTATCTGCTGATGGGCACTTAGGCTGTTTCCAAATCTTAGCTATCGTGAATTGTGCTGCTATGAACATAGGGGTGCATATATCCTTTCTGATTGGTGTTTCTAGTTTCTTGGGATATATTCCTAGAAGTGGGATCACTGGATCAAATGGGAGTTCCATTTTTAGTTTTTTGAGGAAACTCCATACTGTTCTCCACAGTGGCTGCACCAGTCTGCAATCCCACCAGCAGTGCAAAAGAGTTCCTTTTTCTCCACATCCTCACCAGCACTTGTCGATTGTTGATTTGTTGATGATAGCCATTCTGACAGGTGTGAGATGATACCGCATTGTTGTTTTGATTTGCATCTCTTGGATAATTAGTGACTTTGAGCATGTTTGCATATGTCTCTTGGCCTTCCTTCTGTCCTCCTTCGAAAAGTGTCTATTTAGGTCCTTTGCCCATTTTTTGATTGGATTATTTATCTTGTTAAGTTGTATGAGTTCCCTGTAAATGTTGGAGATTAAACCCTTATCGGTGATGACATTGGAAAATATGTTCTCACATGCAGTGGGCTTTCTTGTTGTTTTGTTGATGGTTTCTTTTGCTGTGCAAAAGCTTTTTATTTTGATGTAGTCCCATTTGTTTATTTTCTCTTTGGCTTCCATTGCCCTAGGGGCAGTATCAGTGAAGAAGTTCTTTCGGCATATGTCTGAGATTTTGCTGCCTGTGGATTCCTCTAGTATTTTTATGGTTTCCCGTCTTATGTTTAAGTCCTGTATCCATTTTGAGTTTATTTTTGTGTATGGTGTAAGTTGGTGATCTAGTTTCATTTTTTTGCATGTATCTGTCCAATTTTCCCAACACCATTTATTGAAGAGACTGTCTTGACTCCATTGTATGTTCATGCCTCCTTTGTCAAATATTAATTACGCATAGTAGTTTGGGTCGGTATCTGGTTCTCTATTCTATTCCATTGATCTATATGTCTGTTCTTGTGCCAGTACCAGGCTGTTTAGAGGACAGTGGCTTTGTAATACAGCTTGAAATCTGATATTGAGATCCCTCCTACTTTATTCTTCTTTCTCAGTATTGCTGTGGCTATTCGGGGTCTTTTTTTATTCCAGATGAATTTTTGGAGAGTTCTTTCTAGGTCTGTGAAATATGCCGTAGGTATTTTAATGGGGAGTGCATTAAATCTATTGATTGCTTTAGGTAGTATGGACATTTTAATGATGTTGATTCTACCAATCCATGAACATGGTATGTTCTTCCATCTGTTTACGTCTTCCTCTATCTCTTTTTTCAGTGTCCTGTAGTTTTCCGCATATAGGTCTTTTACCTCCTTGGTTAAGTTTATTCCTAGGTATCTTAATTTTTTTGGTGCGATGGTAAATGGGATTGCTTTTTTAGTCTCTCTTTCTATAAGTTTACTATTGGTGTATAGAAATGCCATAGATTTCTTGGCGTTAATTTTGTATCCTGCTACATTGCCGAATTCATTTATTAAGTCTATTAGTTTTTTGATGGAGTCTTTCGGGTTTTTTATGTACAATATCATGTCATCTGCAAATAAGGACAGCTTTACTTCTTCTTTTCCAATTTGGATGCCTTTTATTTCTTCTTCTTGTATAATTGCAATGGCTAATACTTTCAGTACTATGTCAAACAGGAGTGGTGAGAGTGGGCATCCCTGTCTTGTTCCTCTTCTTAGGGGAAATGGTTTTAGTTTTTGTCCATTGAGTATGATGTTGGCTGTGGGTTTTTCATATATGGCTTTTATTATGTTGAGGTATGATCCTTCTATTCCTACCTTGCTGAGAGTTTTTATCAAGAAGGGGTGTTGGATTTTGTCAAATGCTTTTTCTGCATCAGTTGAAATGATTATGTGATTTTTATCTCTCAATTTGTTTATGTGATGTATCATGTTTATTGATTTGTGGATATTGAACCATCCTTGCATTCCAGGGATAAATCCTACTTGGTCATGGTTTATGATCTTTCTGATGTATTACTGGATTAGAATTTTGTTGAGGATTTTGGCATCTATGTTCATGAGGGATATTGGCCTATAATTCTCTTTCATTGTGTTGTCTTTATCTGGTTTTGGTATTAGGGTGATGCTGGCTTCATAGAAGGAGCTTGGAAGTGTTCCTTCCTCTTGAATTTTTTGGAATAGTCTGAGGAGATAGGTTTTAGTTCTTCCTTGAATGTTTGGTATAACTCCCCTGTGAAGCCATCTGGCCCCGGGCTTTTGTTTGCCAGAAGCTTTTTGATGACTGCTTCAATTTCATCCATAGTTATTGGCCTATTGAGATTTTTAGAATCTTCTTGATTGAGTTTTGGAAGGTTGTATTTTTCTAGGAATCTGTCCATTTCCTCCAGGTTGTTCAGTTTGTTGGAGTAGAGTTGTTCATAGTATTTTTAATGACCCTTTGTATTTCTGTGGGGTCTGTTGTTATTTCACCTCTCTCATTTCTGATTTTGTTTATTTGAGTCCTCTCTCTTTGCTTCTTGGTGAGCCTGGCTAGAGGTTCATCAATATTGTTTATCCTTTCAAAGAACCAGCTCTTGGTTTCATTGATCTTTTGTATTGTTTTTTTTTTGGTCTCTATGTCATTTATTTCTGCTCTGATCTTTATTATCTCCTTCCTTCTGCTCACTCTGGGCTTTTCTTGTTGCTCTCTTTCTAATTCTTTGAGTTAGATGATTTACTTCCATTTTTTCTTGCTTTTTGAGGTAGGCCTGTAGAGCTATGAACTTCCCTCTCAGAACTGCTTTCATTGTGTCCCATAGATTTTGCATTGTTGTGTTTTTGTTGTCATTAGTTTCCAGGATGCTTTTAATTTCTTCTTTGATCTCATTGGTAACCCAGTCATTATTTAATAGCATGCTATTCAGCTTCCACGTGTTTGAGATTTTTGGATTGTTTTTATTGTAGTTTATTTCTAATTTTATGGCATTGTGATCTGAGAAGATGCTTGATATGATTTCAGTCTTCTTGAATTTGGGGAGACTTTACTTGTGACCCAATATGTGGTCTATTTTTGGAAATGTCCCATGTGCACTTGAGAAGAATGTATATTCCGTGGCTTTGGGATGCAATGTTCTGAAGATGTCAGTTAAGTCCACCTGATCTAGTGAGTCATTTAGGATTGCTGTGTCTTTGCTGATTTTTTGTCTAGAGGATTTATCCAGTGATGTCAGTGGTGTATTAAAGTCCCCTACTATGATTGTATTGTTGTCGATCTCTCCCTTGATATCTTCCAGGAGTTTTGTTATGTATTTGGGTGCTCCTGCATTGGGTGTATATATGTTTATCAGGGTTATATCCTGTTTTTGTGTCAATCCCTTTAGTATTATGAATTGGCCTTCCTTATCTCTTGTTATGGCCTTCACTTTGAGGTCTATTTTGTCAGATATAAGTATTGCTACCCCAGCTATTTTTTCATTTCCATTTGCCTGAAAGATATTTTTCCATCCTTTCACTTTCAATCTGTATGAGTCCCTTGTTCTGAGGTGGGCCTCTTGTGGACAGCATATATATGGGTCGTGTTTTTTTTTTTTTTTTTTTTTTTTTTTTATCTATTCAGTCACTCAATGTCTTTTTATTGGAGCATTTAGTCCATTTACATTTAAAGTTATTACTGAAAGGTACTTGTTTGTAGTCATATCTATTTTTGTGTCTGTGTTCCTTCCTACCTTTTTATTTCTTCTTTTTACATTATTCCCTTTAGCATTTCTTGCATTGCTGGTTTGGTGGTGATAAACTCCCTTAGCCTTTTTTTGTCTGCGAAGCTCCTGATTTCCCCTTCAATTTTGATTGATAGTCTTGCTGGATAGAGTATTCTTGGATTCAGTCCTTTGCTTTGCAACACTTTGTATACCTCCTTCCATTTCCTTCTAGCCTGATGTGTTTCTGTTGTGAAATCATTTGATAATCTGATGGGGGATCCTTTGTAGGTAACCCTCTGTCACTCTCTTGCCGCCTTTAAGATTCTCTCTTTGTCATTAATATTTGCCATTGAAATTATTACTTGTCTTGATGTGGGTCTTTTGGGATTGATCCTGCTTGGGACTCTCTGTACTTGTGTAACTTTTTTCTTCCCCATATCCAGGAAGTTTTCTGTCATTATTTGTTCAAATAGATTTTCTAATCCTTGCTGCTCTTCTTGTCCTTCTGGCAGCCCTATTATACGTATGTTACTTTATTTCATGTTGTCCCAAAGCTCCCTTAGGCTTTCCTCCTGCTTTAATTTTTTTTCTCCAGTTGCTGTTCAGATTGGGCTTGTTTCTGTACCTGATCTTCTAACTCACTAATTCGGTCCTCTGCTTCTTCTAGTTTACTCTTGAAACTTTCCATGGTGTTTTTGATTGTAGCTATATCACTTTTCATTTCTTCCTGATTCTTGCATAGGTTGTTGGTTTTCTCATCCATCCGATGTATGAATTCCACGACCATTACTCTGAATTCTTTTTTGGTCATGTTGTATGCTTCAATTTCACTAATTTCCTTTCTTGGCGACTCCTCATTTTCTTTCCTCTGGGGATTGTGTCGTCTCCCCATTCTGACTATCACCAGAAGGTTCAAACTTCGAGTTGCGTGGACCTGGGCCATGTGCCATGGGAGCTTCACACCACCCGAGTTTCACTGAAGTGCTCCGACACTAGGACGTGTGGCTGCCGTGGGTTTGTGGGACCAGGCTTGCCCAGGGTCAGTGTTACCAGTGTTCAGTGTGCTCTCGTGTGCGCACCTAGAATCATGGACCCCGCCTGCACTGCGCTGTTGGCATGTGCCAAAAATGAGTCCCCTAGCATGTGCCAGGAGTCAGAATTTCCCTGTGTCTGCACCAAGAATCGAGTATCAGAGTCTCTGTTGCCTCATGCGGCTTCTCGCTGAGAATCAGGGTCCCCATGTGCTCATGCACCAAGAATTGGAGTCACTGGCTCTTAGTGTGAATGCACTGTGAGTCAGGGATCCCAGGCGCACATGGTAAGAAACAGAGTCAAGTCAGTGGTGCTCAGTGCCACCTCTTGCCGGGAGAGTCTGGGTCCTGGTCACCATGGGGGACTGGGTTGCACAGTAGCACTGTGGTGTGCCTGCGCTGCAGAAAACAGACTTCCGTGTGTGCTGCAGAAGACAGACTTCTGTGTGCGCTGCAGAAAACAGATTTCCATGTGCGCTTCCCCAGAATCGAAGTCAGGTGGCACTGCCGCCCTGCGTGGGCTTCAGGTTTGGTCGCCTGATTGCGTTGCGGAGAGCAGATTCCAGTCTCTGTGTGTGCACAGGCTCAAATTCCCATAGCAGCACTGTGGTCCGTGCGTGTGCTCCCAAACTCAAATTCCTGTAGGGGCACTGCAGTCCCTGCGCGCACTCCCAAGCTCAAATTCCCGCGATCCTGCAGGGAGGGGGATAGGCTCTTTGAATCACAAAAATCTGCGGCGGGGAAGTCTGGATTCTTGTTGTCTGTTGGTCTGAAGCTGTGGTCGCAGTTCTCTGTCCCCAGTGGCTGCAGGGTCCTGGTTTGCGTCTGAGACGCAACTGGGTGGTGCTGAGGCCAGGATCCTAGTCTCAAGCAGCTCTGTTTCTCAAGATGACGTGGTCTCTGTGCCTGCACTGGCCGCCCAGAAGTGTCCGCTTTGTGCGCGGGGCTCCGCTGTCTAAGATTGCCCGGTTTGGCAGCCCCTTGGAGGACCTGCAGAATCTAACTGTCCCTAGCTCATACACATACACACCACACACGTCTACACTCTCCTCTATGGTTCCCTCACTCTCTCACACTCTCTCCCTCCCTACCTTCTTGCCTGTTGCCATCTTCCAATCCCAGGCTGTTTTGTTTTTAAGTAGAAAATTTGCTGTATTGTCCTTCCTGTTTTATTTTTTTACTAGAGGCTCGATGCATGAAGATTTGTGCAAGAATAGGCCTTCCTTCCCCTGGCTGCCGGCATCGGCTTCCCTCCGGCATCCGGGACCCGGGCCTTCACTCTGGCTGCTTCCTTCCACCTTCCCTCCAGCCCTGCCACCCTCTTGTGGCTCCCTCCACCCCTGCCACCCTCTTCATAGGAGGCGTCCCACCCCAACCTGGCTGCTCCGCGCCTGCGCACGCTGCCCAGAGGCCTGGCCCGGCCACTACCATCTTTGTCGCGTCAATTTGCATACCCCCTCCTTATTAGCTGTGGGCACCGCCATCTTTGTTGTGGAGTGATGGTCAATTTGCATATTCTGTCTTTATTAGATAGGAGGATTGATGGCAAATCTCTTCCTTGAGGCAGCTTGGTCCACAGAACTGTTTTGGAATGTGTGTAGTAGATGTGGGCTTTGGAGTAGCAGACTTGGTCTTTGAATTTCAGCTCTACTACTTAGCAGTTGTACAATCTCAGGTAGGTTAAACCTGAGATTTTAGGTTATCGTATGTAAAATGAGGATAATAATTCCTGACTCTTGGAGTTGTTGGGGGAATTAAATGAGATAATATATGTAAGTGTTTAGCAGGAAAACTAGAACGCAGTGCCAGGGGGAGGTTCTCCTCTTCTGTTCTTATCATCTTGTTCATTAGTAGTGTCTACATCCTGCACTAGAACACTAGACTGTCAGCCCTTCGCAGGCATGAACTGAGCTAATAATTTTTACTGTTGAACCTCTGGTACCTAGGACAATGCCTACCTAATAAATCCATAATAAGTGCTAGTGACTGCTTGCCAAATAAACAAGTAGCTCTTACTTAAATTATTACTAATTGTATGAAGTAATAATGTGAAATACATGACATCATTCTTGGCACAGAGTAGGAATTAAATATGAAATCGAAGCAGTAAAAACTCCCAGCAAACAAAAGTCCTGGACTGGATGGATGGCTTCACAGGTATTTAATATAAATGCGAGTTACCAACTTTAATTTCTAGTAATAGTCAACTAGGTTGTTGGGGTGGGAACCTTCCCCCCACCCCCAACCTCATAGATTATTTTAAATTGTGGTAAAATTCATATAATATAAAATTTATCATATTAACTATTTTTTAAATGTACAGCTCAGTGGTATTAATATGTACATTTATATTGTTGAGGAATCATTACAAACATCCATTTCCAGAACTCTTTTTTTTATTTTAAGATTTTATTTTTTAGAGCAGTTTTAAGTTTATAATAAAATGACTAGAAGGTACAAATATTTCTCATATTTCCCCTACACCCATACATGCATAGCCTCCCGCATTATCAACATCACTTATCAGATGGTACATTTTTATTTCCAAGGATGAATATATATTTATACATCATAATCACTGGAAGTCCATAGTTTACCTGAGACTTGACTCTTATGTTGCATATTTTATGGGTTTGGACAAATATATAATGACATATACTTATCATTATAATATCATACATTGTATTTTCATTGCCCTAAAAATCCTCTGTGCCCTGCCTATTCATTTCTCCATCACCCCATCCCCTTGCCACCCCAACCCTGGCAACCACTGATATTTTTATTGTTTCTATACAGGGTGAGGCAAAAGTAGGTTTACAGTTGTTTGTATGGAAAAATAGTACAATAATGAATAAATAATAATGCAAGAATAACCTCTGTATTTCCTATGATCACAACTGTAAACCTCCTTTTGCCTTTTCTAGAATGTCATGTAATTGGAATCATACAGTATGTAACCTTCTGAGGTTGGCTTCTTTAACTTAGCAATATGAATTTAAGTTTTCTCTTGGTCTTTTCATGGCTTGATAGTTTTTTTTGTACTGAATAATATTCCATGTCTGTATGTATCAAAGTTTATTTACCCATTCACCTATTAAAGGACATTTTGGTTACTTCCAACTTTCAGGAATTATAAATAAAGCTACTATAAATATCCATGTGCTGGTTTTGTCTGGACATGAGTTTTCAACTCATTTGGGTAAATTCTAGGAGTATAATTGCTGAATCGTATGATGCAAGAATGTTTAGTTTAGTAAGAAATCTCTAAACTGTCTTCCAAACTGGCTGTGTCATTTTGCATTTCTATCAGCAATGAATAAGAGTTCCTGTTGCTTCACACCTTTGCCAACATGTGGTGTTGTCCGTGTTCCAGATTTCAGTCATTCTAGTAGACGTGTGACATATATGGAGCATCTTTTCACCCACTTATTTGCAATCTGTATATTTTCTTTGCTGAGGTATCTATTAAGGTCTTTGGCCCACTTTTAAATAGGTTGGTCATTTGCTTATTGTTGAGTTTTAAGAGTTCTTTTATAGTTTGGATAACAGCCCTTATCAGAAGTGTCTTTTGTAAATGTTTTCTCTGAGTCTGTGGCTTGTCTTCTAATATTCTTGATATTGCCTCTCACAGAGCAGAAATTTTTAATTTTGATGAAGTCTCAGCTTATTGATTACTTCTTTAATGGACTGTGTCTTGGGTGTTTTTTTTTTTAAAATATATTTTTATTGATTTCAGAGAGGAAGGAAGAGGGAGAGAGAGATAGAAACATCAATGATGAGAGAGAATCATTGATTGGCTGCCTCCTGAACGACCCCCACTGGGGATCGAGCACGCAACCTGGGCATGTGCCCTTGACCAGAATCGAACCTGGGACCCTTCAGTCCACAGGCCGATGCTCTATCCACCGAGCCAAACTGGGTAGGGCTTGGGTGTTTTATCTAAAACGGCATTATCATACCCAAGGTCATCTAGGTTTTCTTCTACATTATCTTTCAGGAGTTTTGTAGTTTTTCATTTTACATTAATGTCTATCTGGGATCCATCCTGAGTTAATTTTTGTAAAGAGTATAAGGTCTGTGTCTAGAATCTAGATTCATTTTTTAAATGTGAATGTCCAGTTGTAGCACTGTTTTATATATGGGCCCTGGTTTTATTAGCCTTGCATTCCAATGGGGATAGAATTCATTGTCTTGTATTTGAACTAGGGAACCTAAAAAATGCCCCCCTCCATAAACAGGGACCTGAAGGGCTACATTCTTGGGGTAAAGGTGAAATAGTCGTCATCCTGGCCTCAGAGGTAGATTTACCATGAAGTTAATGAAACTTAAACTTTAAGGCTCCTCATTTACATCAATGTCTTCTAAGGCCCAGGGAGGGCCTTGGCAATGTTTAACATTGAGAATAAAGAAAGGTTTCCACACTCCTAAGGGAAACCTGGTTGTTCTGTAGCCTGAGTAGCAAAAAGCTATCAGAACTGGTTTTAAACTCCTGTTCAGTTGTCTCACCGCACACCCTTTTGAAAGTCAGCCAAACAGTGTCAGCCACTCACTCCTGAAAGTTAGCCAATCAGAGATTCACTCCAATGAACATGCCTCTGAATGTCAGCCAATCAACAAGAGTATCACCCAGTAACAGCTTCTAAAGATAAGGTCAATCCTCTTGTACCCCAAGATCACCAGTGGAACTCCACTCTTACTAAAACCCCCCGGTAGCTCAGCAGTCTGCTCCACAAGCAGAGGCTGTGCCCCAGTATAGTAGAAAGTAGGCAATAAATTCAGGGGTCTGTGTGTGTGTGTGTGCGTGCGCACACACTTTCTTTCAAATATTGAGTGGCAGTTTCATGCTTTGACAATGTGATCACATGTTTTTGTAAAGTTTGTAAAAATAAGGTTTTTTGACTGTGAGCAGATTAGATCGTTGTCTCTTTTTGGTCCTTTTCCTCTTCTGGCAAGCTTCCTCCCATGTTGGGGCTTTGAGTGGTTCCACTGTTTCTACACATAAAGCTGTGGTAGTACTCAGACCCCAGGAATGGACGTATGTATGTAAAGTCACGATATTTTCAAAATGCAAATTTTAATAAACTATGCCAGAAGGATTATAGAAAGTTAGAAAAATATTTTTTATTAATTAACTGCCTGACAACCTAGAACACTACATCCAGTAAAAAGATTTTTTTAAGAATAAAGGTCAAATAAAGATATTTGCAAGCAAAGGAATATAGAATTTATCACTATCATAGAAGGAATGAAGAATAAATAAAATGAAAAAAGTATGAGTATATATAAAAGAATATTAACTGTATAAAACTATAATAATATAGCCTAGTGAGATTTTTAAATGAATTAACATATGAAGCCACCACAATACACAAATTGGAATGTGTTCCATTGAGTTATAATGTTCTAAATTTCTTGAATTATCTAGGAGGAAAATAAAGGTGTTGGTTTACTTTAGATTCTGATGAATACGTGTATTGTTGGATACTGTGGTTTGTAAGGCAACTCTCCCCAATAGAACTTTCTGAGATGATGAAAATGTTCCATTAGACTGTTCAATATAGTAACCACTAGAAGCATATAATGTTAGAGCACTTGAAATGAGGCTACTGTAACTAATGTACTACATTTTTAATTTTAATTTTAATTAATTATAATATAAATAGTCATATGTGATTAATGGCTACTTAATTAGAGAACACAGTTCTAGGTTAACCGTGAACAGAATAGAAACAAACTGTCTAAATTGAATATTAGTAGGAGAAAAATGAAGTAATAAGTGTTCCATTGATCAACAAAAGGTAAGAAAGGAAGGAAAGAAAAAAAAACCATTGAATAGGATATATATATATATATATATATATATATATATATATACATATATATATATATATTAGAAATGAGAAATTATATTTTTAAATCCAAATATATCAGTGGTTATATTAATTATAAATGAACAGAAGAATGCAATTAAAAGGTGAAGATATTCTGGCTACTCTTTTCAGGAGACACATCTGAAATCTAAGGTAAACATTTAGGAAAATATATACCTTACAGAATTACCTACCAATGAAGGTTGGTGCAAGCTACATTAATATCAGAAAAAATAAACTTTATGGTGAAACAACTACTAAAATAAAGAGTGATTTTATATTGATAAATATATTCAGTTCTTTAGAATATCTAGCAATTATAAAAGCATATGATCAACAAACATCTCCTCTAAATATGTAAAGCTCAAATTGGAGCATTCTGAGAGAATACGCAAAACTACAGAGTCGACCATTTTAATCCACTTATCTTGCTAAATAAGCAAACAAATAAACTGACAAGAAGAAAAAGCAAGAATATAGAAGATTTGTATAATATAATGGATTAAATAGATTTAATCAAATTATATAGAATACTGCAGAATGCTACAGGTATTAGATACTAATATAGGAATTTTTATGAAGAACTTCATACCAATAAAGTTTAAAATTTAGGAAAACAGGGCAATTCCTAGAAAAAAATGTTACCAACTTACTAAAAAAGGAATGGAAGTCAAAACCTAAATTTAGATGTGTGATCAAAAGTTTCCCACAGACCAGCTGGTGTGGCTCAGTGGTTGAGTATCGACCCATGCACCAAGAGGTCATGGTTCAATTCCCAGTCAGGGCACATGCCTAGATTGTGGGCTCAATCCCCAGTATGGAGTGTGCAGGAGGCAGCCAGTCAATGTTTCTCTTTCATCAATGATTCTTTCTGTCCCTCTCCCTTCTTCTCTCTCTAAAATCAATAAAAACATATTTTTTAAAAAAGTTTCCCAAAAAGAAAATTGCTGGCCCAGATGGCTTCACTGGTTAAGTTCTACCAATCATTTAAGGAAAAAATAAGTCCAATCTTGCACAAGATTGAAATTCTAAAAAAGCGTACACTCCCCTATGGTTTTAAGAGATTAGCAAAACTTTGAATCCAAAACCTGACAAGGAGAGTATGAGAAAAGAGAATCACAGTCCAATTCACTAATGAAGTTAAATGTAAACAAAATATATAATGGATAAAATATTATTACCAAATTGGTTTATATCAAGAATGAAAGATTAGTTTAATAATAGAATACCAATCTAATATTATACAATATCACTTCATATGATCATCTCAATAGTTGCAGAGAAAGTATATGATAAAATTCTTTTCCAATAATATTGAAACTATTAGTAAATTTACATAACTTATTATATTCTCTTCCTAAAACTTTTGAGATTGAAAGAGAAATTCATTCTGGTAAAGAGTATTCTGATAAGGAATAGCCACAAAAATCTTCAGTGAACATCATACCTAATAATTATACCTAATGATTAAAAAGCTTTTCCTTGAAATCAGGAATAGTACAGGGATGCTTCTATCAATATTTTGTACTAGAGGTCCTTGTGAAAGCAGTTAAACAAACAAAAAGTGAATAAAACTTAGAGACTTTAAGGATTGAAAATTGTCATTTTTCACAGGTAATATGAATATATGCACTGAATATCCAAAAGAAACTACAGAGGAGTTGTTGTTGTTGTTAGTAGTAGAAGTAGTAGCAGTATTTTTAATCCTCACCTGAGGATATATTTTCATTGATTTCAGAGAGAGAGGAAGGGAGATGGAGAAAGAGAGAGAGAAATATAGGTAAGTTGCCTCCTGTATGTACCCTGAACAGGGATCGAACCAAAATCTGGGTATGTGCCCTGACCTGGAATAGAACCCATGATCCTTTGGTGTACAGGAGACCGCTCCAACCAACCGAGCCACAGCAGCTAGGGTAAGGAGTTATTATTAATAAGAAGGATTAGCAAGCTAGTTGGATATAAAAATCTTACAAAATCAATACATGCCAGCAGTGAAACTAAAGAACAGCCCACTGTCTATTAATAACAGAATGGATAAATGAATTATGCTATAGTCAATGGTTTATATATAGCAATAAAAATGAATGAATTATAGGTACATGCAAGTTTGTGGATGAATTTTACAAACATAATGTTGAACAGAAATGCAAGACACAAAAGAATCATAACATACATTATGGCTCTGTTTATATACAGTTCAAAATCAGACATAAATTATGCTCAGTGAAAGAAGCCAGTATATACTGGGTGATTCCATTTATATAAAAGTCTACCAAGGCCAAACTTACAGATAGTGATAGAAAACAGATCAGTGGTAGCCTGGGGATGGGCTGGAGGATTTACTGCAGAGGGACACAAAGAAACTTTGGGGGGTGATGGAAATTCTATATCTTGACTCAGGTGGTGATACTATAGGTGTAGACATTTGCAAAACTCACTAAACGGCATGCTTTCAAATGGTGCATTTTATTGTACACTAGAAGCCGAAATTCCTGCACGGGTGTGTGTGTGTGTGTGTGTGTGTGTGTGTGTGTGTGTGTGTCCCTCATCCCAGCCTGCACCCTCTCCAATCTGGGACCCCGACCCTGGTGGGATCAGGCCTAAACAGGCAGTCAGACATCCCTCTCACAATCCAGGACAGCTGGCTCCCAAACGTTCACCTGCCTGTCAGCCTGATCGCCCCCTAATCACTCCCCTGCCAGCCTGATCAACACCTAACTGCTCCCCTGCCAGCCTGTTTGCCCCTAACTGTCCTCCCCTGCAGACCTGGTAGCCCCCAACTGCCCTCCCCTACTGGCCTGGTCACTCCTAACTTCCCTCCCTTGCCAGCCTGGTCACTCCTAATTGCCCTCCCCTGCCAACCTGGTCGCCCTTAACTGCCCTCCCTTGCAGGCCTTGTCCCCGCCAACTGCCCTCACCTGCAGGCCTGGTCCTTGCCAACTGCCCTTACCTGCAGGCCTGGTCGCCCCCAACTGCCCTCCTCTGCCGGCCCGGTCACCCCTAATTGCCCTCCCCTGCAGGCTTGGGTCCCCCTCAACTGTCCTCCCCTGCAGGCCTGATTGCCCCCAACTGCCCTCCCTTGCAGGCCTGGTCCCTCCCAACTGCCCTCCCCTGCAGGCCTGGGTCTCCCCCAACTGTCCCCCCTTGCCAGCCTGGTCGCCCCTAACTGCCCTCCCCTGCAGGCCTGGGTCCCCCACAACTGTCCTCTCCTGCAGGCCTGGGTCCCCCCGAACTGTCCTCCCCTACTGGCCTGGTCACCCCTAACTTCCCTCCCTTGCCAGTCTGGTCACCCCTAACTGCCCTCCCCTGCAGGCCTGGGTCCCCCACAACTGACCTCTCCTGCAGGCCTGGGTCCCCCCAAACTGTCCTCCCCCTCCGGCCCTGTCACCTCTAACTGCCCTCCCCTGCAGGCCTGGGTTCCCCCCACCTGCCCTCCCCTGCAGGCCTGGTTGCCCCCAACTGCCCTCCCTTGCAGCCTGATCCCTCCCAACTGCCCTCCCTTGCAGGCCTGGTCCCTTCCAACTGCCCTCCCCTGCTGGCCATCTTGTGGTGGCCATCTTGTGTCCACATGGGGGTGGCCATCTTTGACCACATGGGGGTGGCCATCTTGTGTGTTGGAGTGATGGTCAATTTGCATATTACCTCTTTATTATATAGGATAATATATGATATAACAAATTTTAAAACAAGCTCAGTGGTAAAGCTACAAGGAAAATAAGAAAATGATTATTCCAAAAACCAGGCCAGTGGATTCCTCCAGAGAAATACATAGGGCGACTTCTCAAGTCTTGGCAATGTTCTATTTCTTGGCCTGAGTAGTGACTATGTTAAACTTTACTTTATAGTTTTTTTGTTGTTAAACTATAAATATAGGGTGTCACCAAAAAAGTATACACATACTTTGAATAATTATAAAGGTAATGTTTATTAAAATACAATTCATTTTCAAAATTGAGCTGTCAGCTGTTAAAGTGTGTATATGTTTCATGTACTTTGTGTGTATGTATGTGTGTATTTATGCATATGTTTGTGTAATATGTACATGGCGTACAGTGAACAAACCATGTTAGCAGTGACCATGTTGATGGACGATCTGAAGCACATTTGTTTAAAACAAGTTATGCCAAATGCCTTATCTAAAAAGTATTTTGTTGCATTCAATTTCCTTCTGGTGTAAGTGTGGGATTTGGTCCCCACTTCAGTGCTGACTACAAAAGAAATTTCTCTAGATTTTGAGGAGACTCAAGTTAAGAGAGGTTTAACACCCCTAAAAAGCAAACTAGATCCCTGGTATGATGGTTTGACTCTCAGATATATACTTTTCAGACAAGTTTTTTCTTCATGCTTTTGATTTTGATTATTATCTATAATAATAAAAGCATAATATGCTAATTAGACTGGATGTCCTTCCGTATGAAGCTGGAGATTTGAGGGAAGCCCGGGTCCTGGGTGCCTGCCGGCAGCCAGAGGAAAGTTCGGGTTCTGGGTGCCAGAGGGAAGCCGGTGCCAGCAGCCGGGGGAAGGAAGGCCTACTCTTTCACGAATTTCATGCATCGGGCCTCTAGTCTAGATATATAAAAGGCTAATATGCAAAGTGTCCCCTCAGGAGTTCAACTGGGAGACCAGGAGTTTGATCACTTACTATGAGGTGCGCTTACCACCAGGGATATATCTGAGAGTCAAACCATCATACCAGGGATCTAGTTTGCTTTTTAGGGGTGTTAAACCTCTCTTAACTTGAGTCTCCTCAAAATCTAGAGAAATTTCTTTTGTAGTCAGCACTGAAGTGGAATGAAGGAAGGCCCCGGCCAGCACCTGGAAGGCCCCGATTGGCCCTGATCGCTGGCCAGGCCTAGGGACCCTACCCATGTGCAAATTTCATGCCCTAGGCCTCTAGTCATGTTTATATTCTCAGAAAATTGACATATTTTCCCTCCAGGAGTTAGTTGCTGACTTTATCAGTTGGGTAAGTTGTTTTATGCTCTGTTAATAAAAGATGCTAAAATCTCAGAGGATTAATAGAATACACATTATTGCTGAGTCACGCCAAGCCCCCTTTTGGTCTGTGTGCCTCTGCAGACATATGTCCTCCATGTGGTGCAAGGTTACCATGCTGGGCTGCTTCAATGTCAATGTCAACATGCACTTCCATGATCACCAGAGAAGGGAAGACACTGGCAACAAAATGCTTCCACATGGAAGTGATCATGCCATACCTTACATTGACTAACACAAATCCCATGTTCATTTGTAGCTTCAGAAAGCCCAATTCTCCTATAAGCTCAGAAGGAGAGGAGAATTGATATATTAGTGAGCAGCATAATGTCCACCACAGTTACATATGAGGATTAGGCTAAAATAAAATTTATATTTTGTAAAACTGAATTGAGCCCCACTTGAATGAGAAGCATACTGATGATAATAATATCTTACTTTTGTTTAATACTTTGGAATTTATGAAACGTTTTCCCAACATAATTTTATTCATTTATTCTGCAGATTTTTTGAGCACTGGTTATGGGCCAGGTAGAATGCTAGGTATAGAACATGTGAATAAGATGTAGGCTCTGCCTTTCCACTTAATGATATCATGTGGTTATCTCTATATATAAAACCCTAATATGCAAATAGACCAAATGGCAGAACCACTGAACAACCGAACAACCAAATAACTGGTCACTATGATGTGCACTGACCACCAGGGGGCATTGGCAGCAGGTGGCAGAGCATGAAACATGGTGAGCATCAGCTGTGGCGGGATGGTGGAGCAGGTGAGTGGGGGCGCCAGACCAAGGCAGGGTGCCGGTCGCTATCATTAGGGAAAGCCTCTGATGGTTACTGAGAATTCTTTGCTCCCACGCACTGAGGTCCCGCCCTGTGCTCGCACCTGCTGCCGGCACCAGAGCCACCGCTCACACCCACTGCTGGTGCCCGGTGCTGGCTCCTTATCGCCCTTGAGGGCTTCTCTACCTCCCCCTGCTCCTGAGGGGTGATCGGGGCAGCAGCCGCTGCTCGCACCTGTTGCTGGTGCTGGCCCCAATCGCTTCATGCCATCCATCAGCGGGTGCGAGTGGGGCTGGTGCCATCAGTGTGTGGGAGCTGCGGAGGCGGGAGTGGGGCTGCCAGCAGACAGGGGACTGGGGGCTGCGGTGGGAGGGGCTGAGCAGGGGTGCAGAGGATGGGCCAAGACCCGCCCCTGTGCCCACTGGAGCTTGCAGCCCATAGCTCCTTTCAAGGTGCACAAATTCGTGCACTGGGCCCCTAGTTGAAGGATAAAAGCCTGGGTGGACACAATGATGGCTGAAAGGAGAGAGTCTCATCACCAACAGGGATAGAAAGGGAGACTTCTTACATGAAGTGATACTTACTGAGCCAGTGTTTCAAAGATACGTAGGAGTTTATAAGGCTAATAGGATGGGGAAATGGGAAAGACAATTTAGGGAGTGAGAAAGGCATGCACAAAGGCACAGAAAGTTATCTTATAGGCTCTTCCTAAACTCCCAGGAATTAGACATGTAACACTCTCCCAATTTTATAAATAAAGAAACTGAGGCACAAAGAAGAAAATGGTTTTCTCAGCTTACATACCTACTTTAAGGCAAAGTAAACCCCAAGCCTTTTAATTCTACATCCCCTGTTCTAAATACTTGACATCTTACAGGTAAAAGACACACTTTTAAGTAATGGACATATATAACTCACTCAAAGTATCTTGATCCTATTCATTTCTGGCATAAAATGAGTAGTTAGTAAAGGATGATAAGATGTAAAGCTCTAGATGACTCTGCCTTCTAGGCACAAGCTATTTCTGTTCCATATGGGCAGAAATCATGTCCCTTTCTCTTTTTTTAAGATTTTTAAAAAGTTTAAAAAATACTTTCATTGATTATTTTAGAGAGAGAGGAAGGGACAGGAAGAGAGAGAGAAACATTGATGTGAGAGCAATAGAGCAATACATCTATTGGCTGCTTCCTGCAGGCCTCCTACCGGGGATTGAGCTGACCAGGCATGTGCCCTGACCAGGAATCGAACCAGCAACCTTTAGGTGCATGGAATGCTGCCCAATCAACTGAGTCACACTAGCCAGGGCCATGTCTCTCTCTCTCTCTCTCTCTCTCTCTCTCTTATTGAGGTATAATTGCATATAACATTATATTGGATTCATGTGTACAACATAATGAATTGATATTTATATATATTGCAAAATGATCACCATAAGTCTAGTTAAAATTTGTCACCATACATGGTTACAATTTTTTTTCTTGTGATGCAAACTTTTAAGATTTACTCTCTTTTCCAATATGCAATACAGTATCATTAATCAGTCAACATGCTGTACTTTACATTCCCATGGTTATTTATTTACTAGAGGCCCAGTGCACAAAATTCGTGAACAGTGTGTGTGTGTGGGGGGGTCCCTTAGCCTAGCCTGTACCCTCTCCAACTGGGGACCCCTCGGGGGATGTCTAACTGCCTCTCACAATCCAGGACCACTGGCTCCTAACCACTTGCCTGCCTGCCTGCCTGCCTGATTGCCCCTAACCCCTCTACCTGCCTGCCAGATCACCCCTAACCGCTTCTGCCTTGCCCCACACCTGGGACCCAGGATTCCCTCCTCTGGCCAGCCACAGGCACCCAGGACCCGGGCCAGCTTCGCCCAGGCTGGTTGCAGCCACAGGGGACTGTGGGCAGGTGGCTTCACCTGGGCCTCAGCCACAGGTGCCGGTGCTAGCGCAGGCACCTGGGACCCAGGGCGGGCGGCTTGTCCCTCTCCTGGCTGCAGGCATAGGTGCTGGCACCTGGGACCGCGGGGCAGGCGGCTTGTCCCTATCCCAGGCCGCAGCCTGGCTAGTTCCCATTCCTCTCTTGTGAGCTCATTTGTGCCTGGCTGGTCCCCATTCCTCTCTCTCCAGTGTTGAGTGTCTGAGCCGTTAAGGTGTGATGGCGTGAAGGTGTGAGGGTGTGACAACCATTTGCATATTAGCTCTTTATTATATAGGATAACTGGAAATTTGTACCTTTTGTGTCTCTTTTTTATCATAATTTCTCTGGTTCCAAGTACAGTATCTGATACATTATAGGTTCTCTATAACATTTATTGATCGAAGGAAGGAAAAAAAGGAGGGAGGAAGCAAGGATGGAAAAAAAGAAGGATGATGGGAAGGAAGGAAGGGAGGAAGGAAGGAAGGAAGGAAGGAAGGAAGGAAGGAAGGAAGGAAGGAAGGAAGGAAGGAAGGAAAGAGGGGGAGGGAGGGAGGAAAGGAGAGAGTGGAAGGAAAGGAGGAAAGGAAACAGGAAAGAGTCTCAAGTGTTTATCCTTACACCAGTGGGTAAAGTTCCTCTGCTTTATTTAATCACTAAAATAATCCTTTAATTTGCATTCACAGATCTGCCAGGTATTTTTCTAAGTGTTAGTTTTTCACTGACATAGAGTAGTTAGGACCTAGAGGTGGGCAGGGAAAGAGGCCAGTGTAGTGCTTTGAACATGGTAGGTACTCCCTACGTGTGGGCTGAATGACTGAATGGCAAGATCATGTCTGTCATTATTCATCTGAAATAACACATCTGTGTGGCTTAAACCTTCGGAGACTGGAGATTTATTACACATTAGCGATTACTTCAAACATTGGAGATTAATGAGGCATGGGAGATTACTCCAGACTTCAGTGATCTCAGGAGTTTAGTAAACACTGCAAGCTCTTCAGTCAGAACTGCAAGTTCTGAGGAGGCTGCAGCCGCCTTATTTATAGAAACTCTCTTCTGCCCTTTTGTCTGTGAGAGAAGATTCCAGAGATGGTCCGGGGTGATTGCACACCAGTGCTTATCCCAGTGGTCCATCAAACTGCTCCAGCCGGTCGCCTTTAGGAATAACCATCTTTCTGTGGCTCTTCAGAGAACCTTGGACCTAAAACATGGAAACTAAAGGGCTACCTGTCAGTCCATCAGCAGTGGGTTTTAAGAACTTACTATGCATCCAAGAGTACACGAATTAGTCTGACATGGATACTGGAGAAACAAACATAAGGCACATTCCTTGTGCAAACCGGATGGGGAAATCTAAGAGAGTAATAAAAGAAGTTTTGAATCAAGTGCCAAATAATTGGGCAAAGGGTCAAGAAGGAAAAGCCCACAGGGTGCTGAGAGCATCCAGGAAGACTTCCTGGAGGAAGCAGGGGCTGAGATTCTGGGTTTGGAAGTCAGTCCTGCCTGGGACTCCTGGGATCCAGGAACACGGTATTTCACCGCCTGTGAAGCACACACATGTATTTCCTACGAAGTTATAGGCCTCATGACATTATGCATGGGCTGCTCACTCTGCCTAGAATATTTCCCCTCTACTTTTCTGCCTGGCTCAATCCCTCTTCAAGGTTCAGCTCAACTATGGTTTCCTTTGCCAGAGCCTTCTCCTACTCCTTGGGCACCTGGGCAAACGTCAGCCCTCCCTGCTCTGTACCACCACAGCCTCTGTATGTGTCTGTAACGCAGCACTAACCACACTGCCGGGGGATGAGTAGTTGGGTGTCTGCTTTCCCAGTCCATAGTGCCAGACAAGTCATGAGCTCTCAGGAAACATTGTTCTCCTGGGTGGCTGATAAATTAACTGGAGGGGATCTTCCCCATGAGAAAGATCTAGTGAGATGGGACCAGACATCAAAGGACCTTATAAAAGACAAGCAAGGGCGGGGGGAGGGGGGTGGTGGAGGATGGAGACGGGGCGGGGGCAGGGAGGAAGGAAGAAAGAGATATGTTCAGAGATATGTTCAACATTCAGGGAAACATTGGAGCTGGGCGTTTATTTAGAGAACCCAGAAAATAAAAGCCTTCTATAATCCCACTTCTTAGAGATATCATTACTATCAACATTATTTGTGTTTCCCAGCAGTTTTCCTATGCATACAAATACACTGGCAAATTTCCCTACAATTTATGTTCCCACTCATCATGGAGGAGAGTGTTCAAAAATCCAGTCCAGGAACAAATATTTATTGTGTGCTTAAGAATTGCTGTATTATGGCAAACAAACAAACAAACAAAAAGATATTGTGCCTACCGTCCATGGATTTTACAGGATAATGTGTAAAACAGCATCTAAAAAATTACAAATTGTTATGTAAATTATTCAAACACGCAAAGATTCATCTCCATTGCTGTGGATGTTTCAACAGAGGCATGGTATGATGAAAGCAGTATTTGGGGTGATTTTGTTGGCAGCAGAATAGACTGAAAAGGACAAATGTTGTGAAGGACCTGGGCATGGGTGATGGCAGTGGGATGAGGGGAAAAAGTAGAACCAAGAAATACTTTAAAGCAAAATTTCTTAATCTGGACCACAGATCCATTTTGGGATACAAGGATATACTTTAGGATTTTTGAGCCCTCACATTTAAACTTTATGTATATTTTCATGGGCAGTAAGTTTTATAGGTTTCACTAACCTCTGTGTAGGCAATATAGCAGAGTGTTGATCTTTCCCAAAGAATAGTTTATTTATTTTTAGAGAGAGGAAGGGAGAGGGAGAGAGAGAGAGAGAAACATCCATGTGAGAGCGCAACATTGGTCACCTGCCTCCTGCACGCTGCCTATCAGGAATCTAACCCGAAACCGGGCATGTGCCCTGACTGGGAATCAAGCTGGCAGCCTTTCCGGAGTGGGGGACAATGCCCAACCAACTGCGCCATGGCAGCCAGGGCTAGCAGAGTGTTTTAAGATCACTGACAGGCTCAAACACCATCTCTATCACTAGCTTTCAAAACGTAGGCAAGTTACTTAACCTTCTCGAGATAACACAGCGACAAAACAACAATACTGTAAAGTGCCTAAAACACAATTTTAAAAAGTTCTTTAAGGTACCACAGAGCTGAGTGCCTCTCAGGGCGGCACTGGGCACTCAGATAACCCTGAGCGACTGCGTGTGAGGACACGGTGATGCTGCGAGTGTTTGTGATTGTATGCTTAGGGGTGGCCGTTGTGCGCACAAGGGGGGCGACGGGTTCTGTTGGTGCTGAGAGCTTCTGAATTGGGAGTCCTTATGTGTCAGCCTGTGGGGCTGTCGCGCGGAGAATAAGTGATCTGAAGCCTGAGAATCCACAACTGCGGCACCCCAGGAACAGCTGCGAGCCCCAGAACAACGCTCCCCAACTGGCGCAAGCACACGGGTTCAGAGGAGCTCTACACTCCACCACGGAAAGGTCAGATTTCGCCTGAGATAAGGAGAGAGAGAACTACATAACCAGACACCCAGAGAAGAGAGACCATGGGGAGACAAAGAAGCAGCCCGCATATGAAAGAAAAACAGGCATCACCAGAAAAGGAAGTAAATGAAATGGAGGCAAGCAACCTTCCAGAAAAAGAATTCAGAGAAATGGTCATAAGGTGGCTGAAAAGAATGGAAGACAAATTCGACAATATGAGCAAGAACCAAGAGGAAATGAAGAAGAACCAAGAAGAAATGAAAAATGACATCACTGCTGTAAAGAACTCAATAGAAAGCATCAAGAGTAGACTAGAAGAAGCAGAGGACCGTATCAGTGAGCTAGAAGACAAGATGGAAAAAAATACCCAAGAAAAGCAACTTCTAGAAAAAAAAATTAAAAGGCAGGAGGAGAGTCTAAGGGAACTTTGGGACAACACGAAACAAAACAACATCCGCATAATAGGGGTTCCAGAAGGAAAGGAAGCTGAGCAAGGAATAGAAAACCTCTTTGAAGAAATAATGACAGAAAATTTCCCAGATATAGGGAAGAAAAAACCCACACAAATCCAAGAAGCTCACAGAGTCCCAAGCAAAATGAACCCCAAAAGACCGACGCCAAGGCACATTATAATTAAATTGGCAAACACCAACGACAAAGTAAGAATCTTAAAAGCAGCAAGAGAGAGACAGAAAGTTACATACAAAGGAACCCCCATCAGATTAACAACTGATTTCTCAACAGAAACTCATCAGGCCAGAAGGGAATGGAATGAAATATACAAAGTCATGCAAAGGAAGGGGCTGAATCCAAGAATACTGTACCCAGCAAGGCTGTCAATCAAAATTGAAGGTGAAATCAGGAGCTTCACAGACAAAAAAGGACTAAGGGAATTTATTACCACCAAACCAGCAATGCAAGAAATGCTAAAGGGTCTGCTGTAAAAAAAAAAAGAAAGAAAGAAACAGGAAGCGAAGAAATAACACAGGGGTAAAGAATAGGAATGGCGACAAATAAGTACCTATCAATAATAACTTTAAATGTAAATGGATTAAATGCCCCAATCAAAAGACATAGGGTAACGGATTGGATAAGAAAACACGACCCATATATCTGCTGTCTACAAGAAACCCACCTCAGAAAAAAAGACGCACACAGACTGAGGGTGAAGGGATGGAAAAAGGTTTTCCAGGCAAATGGAACTGAAAAAAAAGCTGGGGTAGCAATACTTATTTCTGACAAATTAGATCTCAAACTGAAGGACATAACAAGAGATAAGGAAGGCCATTTCATAATACTAAAGGGAGCAATCCAACAAGAAGAAATAACTCTGGTAAACATATATGCACCCAATACAGGAGCACCCAAATACATAAAAAAACTCCTGGAGGATATCAAGGGAGAGATTGACAGCAATACAATCATAGTAGGAGACTTTAATACCCCACTATCACCACTGGACAAATCCTCTAAACAAAACATCAGCAAAGAAACATCAATCCTAAATGACTCACTAGACCAGATGGAATTAATTGACATCTTCAGAACATTTCACCCCAAAGCCACAGAATATACATTCTTCTCAAGTGCACATGGGTCATTTTCAAAGATAGACCATATGTTGGGACATAGGCAAAGTCTCTTCAAATTCAAGAAGATAGAAATCATATCAAGCATCTTCTCAGACCACAGTGGCATAAAACTGGAAATCAACTACAATAAAAACAACCCAAAGAAATCAAACACATGGAGACTAAACAGCATGCTATTAAACCATGACTGGGTTACCAGAGAGATCAAAGAAGAAATAAAAAACATCATGACAACAAATGACAATGAAAACACTACAATCCAAAATCTATGGGACACAGCGAAAGCAGTCTTGAGAGGGAAGTTCATAGCTCTACAAGCCTACTGCAAAAAACAAGAAACAGGGGTAATAAATTACCTAACCCAACAACTCAAAGAGTTAGAAAAAGAGCAACAAGAAAAGCCCAGTGTAAGCAGAAGGAAGGAAATAATAAAGATCAGAGCACAGATAAACGACATAGAGATCAAAGAAACAATACAAAAGATCAACAAAACCAAGAGCTGGTTCTTTGAAAGGATAAACAAGATTGATGAACCTCTAGCCAGGCTCACCAAGAAGCAAAGAGAGAGGACCCAAATAAACAAGATCAGAAATGAAAGAGGTGAAATAACAACAGATCCCGCCGAAATACAAAGGATTGTTAAAAAATACTACGAACAACTCTATTCCAACAAACTGGACAACCTGGAGGAAATGGACAGATTCCTAGAAAAATATAACCTTCCAAAACTCAATCAGGAAGAATCTAAACAGCTCAACATGCCAGTAACTATGGAAGAAATTGAAGCAGTCATCAAAGAGCTTCCGGCAAACAAAAGCCCGGGGCCAGACGGCTTCACAGGAGAGTTCTACCAAACATTCAAGGAAGAACTAAAACCTATCCTCCTCAGACTATTCCAAAAAATTCAAGAGGAAGGAACACTTCCAAGCTCCTTCTATGAAGCCAGCATCACCCTCATACCAAAACCAGATAAAGACAACACAATGAAGGAGAATTACAGGCCAATATCCCTCATGAATGTAGATGCCAAAATCCTCAATAAAATTCTAGCAAATAGGATCCAGCAGTACATCAGAAAGATCATACACCATGACCAAGTAGGATTTATCCCAGGAATGCAAGGATGGTTCAATATCCGCAAATCAATAAATGTGATACATCACATAAACAAATTGAGAGATAAAAATCACATAGTCATATCAATTGATGCAGAAAAAGCATTTGACAAAATCCAACACCCTTTCTTGATAAAAACTCTCAACAAGGTGGGAATAGAAGGATCATACCTCAACATAATAAAAGCTATATATGATAAACCCACAGCTAACATCATACTCAATGGGCAAAAACTAAAACCATTTCCCCTAAGAACAGGAACAAGACAGGGATGCCCACTCTCACCACTGCTGTTTGACATAGTACTGGAAGTATTAGCCACTGCAATTAGACAAGAAGAAGAAATAAAAGGCATCCAAATTGGAAAAGAAGAAGTAAAGCTGTCCTTATTTGCAGATGACATGATATTGTACATAAAAAACCCGAAAGACTCCATCAAAAAACTAACAGACTTAATAAATGAATTCGGCAATGTAGCAGGATACAAAATTAACGCCAAGAAATCTATGGCATTTCTATACACCAACAATGAACTTACAGAAAGAGAGACTAAAAAAGCAATCCCATTTTCCATCGCACCAAAAAAATTAAGATACTTAGGAATAAACCTAACCAAGGAGGTAAAAGACCTATATGCGGAAAACTACAGGACCCTGAAAAAAGAGACAGAGGAAGATATAAACAGATGGAAGAACATACCATGTTCATGGATTGGTAGAATCAACATCATTAAAATGTCCATACTACCCAAAGCAATCTATAGATTCAATGCACTCCCCATTAAAATACCAACGGCGTATTTCACAGACCTAGAAAGAACTCTCCAAAAATTCATCTGGAATAAAAAAAGACCCCGAATAGCCACAGCAATCCTGAGAAAGAAGAATAAAGTAGGAGGGATCTCAATACCAGATTTCAAGCTGTATTACAAAGCCACTGTCCTCAAAACAGCCTGGTACTGGCACAAGAACAGACATATAGATCAATGGAACAGAATAGAGAATCCAGATATCGACCCAAACCAATATGCGCATTTAATATTTGACAAAGGAGGCATGAGCATACAATGGAGTCAAGACAGTCTCTTTAATAAATGGTGTTGGGAAAATTGGACAGATACATGCAAAAAAATGAAACTAGATCACCAACTTACACCATACACAAAAATAAACTCAAAATGGGTACAGGACTTAAATATAAGACGGGAGACCATAAAAATACTAGAGGAATCCACAGGCAGCAAAATCTCAGACATATGCCAAAAGAACTTTTTCAGTGATACTGCCCCTAGGGCAATGGAAGCCAAACAGAAAATAAACAAATGGGACTACATCAAAATAAAAAGCTTTTGCACAGCAAAAGAAACCATCAACAAAACAACAAGAAACCCCACTGTATGGGAGAACATATTTGCAAATGGTATCACTGATAAAGGTTTAATTTCCAACATCTACAGGCAGCTTATACAACTTAATAAAAGGAAGATAAAGGATCCAATAAAAAAATGGGCAACGGACCTAAATAGAATCTTCTCGAAAGAAGACAGAAGGAAGGCCAAGAGACACATGAAAACATGCTCAAAGTCACTAATTATCCGAGAGATGCAAATCAAAACAACAATGCGATACCATCTCACACCTGTCAGAATGGCTATCATCAACAAATCAACAAACGACAAGTGTTGGCGAGGATGCGGAGAAAAAGGAACCCTCGTGCACTGCTGGTGGGAATGCAGACTGGTGCAGCCACTGTGGAGAACAGTATGGAGTTTCCTCAAAAAACTGAAAATGGAACTCCCATTTGACCCAGTAATCCCACTCCTAGGAATATATCCTAAGAAACCAGAAACACCAATCAGAAAGGATATATGCACCCCTATGTTCATAGCAGCACAATTTACAATAGCTAAGATTTGGAAACAGCCTAGGTGCCCATCAGCAGATGACTGGATCAGAAAACTATGGTACATCTACACAATGGAATACTATGCTGCCGTAAAAAAGAAGGAATTACTACCATTTGTAGGCACTTGGATGGAATTAGAGAACATTATGCTAAGTGAAATAAGCCAGTCAATGAAAGAAAAATACCACATGATCCCACTCATTTGGGGATAATGAAAAACATTATAAACTGATGAACAAAAAGATAGTTACAGAGGCAGTAAAACATCAAACAGACTTTCAAATTACAGTGGTAAGGTTAGGGAGAGGTGGGGGAAATAAGAGATCAACTGAAGGACTTATATGCATGTATATAAGACTAACCAACGGATGCAAAACATTGGGGGGTGAGGGCATGTATGGGAGTGGGGTGGGGGGGGGCAATCGTAAGATATGTACACATATAATACCTTAATAAAAATTTGAAAAAAAAAAAAAAAAAAAAAGTTCTTTAAGGGTCTATTACCCAGAAGATAAAAATCAGTACTTTAAAGGAAGAATAGGCAAAGCTTGATGTCGGGTTGATAAGGAGAGGGAGAAAGGAGGAGTAGGAGAAAAGGGAGTCCAAGATTTCTGGTGAAGGAGCTGAAATGGGTTGATTTATTCTCGGAGCACGAAGGACCCTATGGCACGCTCCTGTGGGATAGGAGCCAGGCCCTCTGCACTGCACAGTACATTCTTAGAACACAAGGCGGGCCCAGATTATAGATTTGCTTTAGAAATTTTAGATCACTGTGCTGATTATAAAAAATGTTGACCCCTCTTTTCATTGAATACTACGAACAGATGTTGGTAGAGTGGGAAAGGGAGAGGGAGAAGAAAGCTGAGCGGGAGAATGGGGCTGGACAAGAAGATTTTTAAGGACCTTTGGATTCTGAGCATCTGCAAGGAGACTCTACTCATAGCTGCTGATGAAATTCTTGCACTAGGCTGGGAGTCAGACGTTGTTTACAAAAAATAGCACACATATAGGGTGTCCCCCAAAATGTATACACACTTTAACAGCTGATAGCTGTTAAATGAAAATGAAATGTATTTTAATAAACACTGCCTTTATAATTATTCAAGGTGGTGTACATATTTTGGGACACCCTGTATAGTTGCAGAGAGCTGGCCAAGAGTCAAAGAAGTTGTCGAGGATCACGTGTATCTCATTGCCTGCCCGCACCAACTGTAGTACACTGTGATTCTTATGTTTGTCGTTTTCCTTTTCCTTTTATTTTGAGAACAAATTTAAACTATAGAAATACTGGAAACTGACCATTAGCATTATTTTTGTTATATTTCCTTCATTAGTTAATATTTGTGTATATCTTTTAATTATCTTACGAATAAGGCAGGATTCACAAAAAATGGAAATGACCCGGGCCTCTCTGGTTTTCTAAGCAACCTAGAGATCTACTAAGCCACTGTGAGAGATGGACTGGGGAGGGACGCAGAGGGCGAGGGGAGCACAGCCTTTGCAAAGGACTCCAAGAGAATTTCTGCTTTAGTCATACCTTGAAAACTATAACAGAAAGAAAGAAAGAAAGAAAAGCAGGTTATTTCCACTTACCACAGAGCAAATGTTTGTCTTCAATAAGGCAGGTCGCAAGTGCTTTTTGAGAATCTTTTATTTACTTGCCTTGGAACTTGGGGAAATAGAAAGAAATTAAAACACATGGTTTTCTATTCTCAAGCATCCAATCTTGCTGTGGCATCAAGATGTATATCCAGGAAATGACTGGGAAAGAAAAGTAGATAAATACTGGAAGTCTCTCAGGGTGCTATTTTAGTGGTTCTTTCCTTTTATGGTCAAAGAGGACAGTTTATAATAACACCTTTAATTATTTTCAGCCCAAACCATATCTTCCAGGCTTATGATGCTAAGTGCATCCCATTTCATGCAGAAATGGATCTTCCAGGAGAAAAGGTGGTTCCTTGCATCCTACGTAGCCAGAATTAACATTATATGACCCTGTTACCCAGCCAAAATGGATTGAAACAGAAATCAGGTCAAAAGTAATTGCCAGAAAAAAAAAAGTAATTGCCAGGAGCTGAATATAGTAATAAAAGCTACATATTTAATGAGCACTTATTGTGAGTCAAACACTGTGCTAAGGCCTTTGCTTGATTATTTTATTTAAGCTTCACAACTGTTCTGTCAGGTTGGCAGGAATATTATCAAATGCATCTTAATAAGAATACACACAGAGTTACCCTGACAGGATGCAAAAAGTTCTCAATAATCATCCAGCGTTAACCATGCAACTATCCTGCAACATCGTAACTGGCCACATGTCACAGGGTAGGAAGTGGGGTTGCTGGGGCTTGAACCCAGACCCTTTCTGTCTGCCTGACTCTAGAGCCCTTACTTTTAACCCATAGCCTGTGTGGTCACTTCATTTGCTTAATAAAGGTTCTCCATACTGGATGGCTACGATTCAATCAAATCCTCTCCCTCGGAAAGGTATGGTGAATGGGACACACACAGAGAGAGAATATGGAAGCAACAGAAATATAAAGAAGCAAAGGTAGAGAGAAGAGGCTTAGGACAATAGGCGTTAGCAGGAATCAGGAAGGGCGAGATGCAGCTATGTTCCCAGGGCTAAGGCAAGGTCACAGGAATGCTGGGCACACTGACTGACCCCGAGGGATTCAACATCCCAGCTCTCCTCAGGCCTGAAGCGTGACATTTCCTCTCTGGCCCTTGTTCCCTGAGCAAAACTAACTAACATGGAAATGATATTTTGCTTGGGCAAGAACCAGGTTCCTAAATAAACTGTCACCTGGGAAAGTTAACTCTGACAACATGCTGGCACTTAATTAAAGAGCAACATGGAGCGCTCTTTAATTAATGGCATAGATTACCAGCACTTTGAGAGAACTTAGGAGCTGATCTGACTATGAGTTGAGACCTTCTGAAAGCTTACTTGAAGCAGTTTCCAAGCCTGTCTGAGAGACTTATTAGTTTTCCAGACCTTCAGCTTCTTGAAATTCTCTCCCAGAATTAAATTAGGCCACCGTTGAGTCAAGATTTAGTATTACAGTGTTTGCTGTAATGGAGTAAGTCATATAAAGAGCATCATTTAAAATAATAAATTCCTTTTGTTTCACTGGGAGGTGAAGTTCAGTTTTCCAGGTGAACAACATATGCTTCCTTTAATTATAGAGAGAATTTTAACCACAGAGTAGGTTTCCTGCCTTTCTTGGCTGCCGGGAAACTCGCAGACACCCTATCATGTGCAAAGGCAGTAACTAATGAATCCCACGTGCCTGGGACCATTTATATATCTGCTCTTCCAACTGCTTTTTGTCCTCACTTTTTAAAAAATGAACTATTTTATATATTTTACCATCGTAAGGTATCCCCAGACACGCTTGGGAGTGGTAGGTTGAACCATATAAGTGGCCAATAGTCAGTAACTTTTAACCTACAAAAGGAGCAATTCCAGATGGTTCGACCGATGAATCAGTAGATGCAAGACGGACGCAGGTGCATGGGAACTGGCCCAGAGGGCAGCTGGCCACATTGTAATGGTGAAATCCTGCGGCGAGGCTCTAGATGCCTTTTCTTTTCTGCTTTTTGTGTTTTGTACATTTTCTGTTGCTTCTAATTTACTCACCAACATGGATGCCTTCCTCCCCTCTGCTCCTGTCACAGATTGTGCCTTATTCCCCTGTGACTCTGCATTTCCGACCCTGGGTTGCACTTAAAAAAAACAACCATCCACTGTATCTGGCACGTAGGAGGGACTCAACAAATGTTTGCCCAGTTGAATGAATAAATGTACCTATGTCTGGCTTAACCAAATCAGAACATAACTTACTTATAACATTTTTAAGTAATTGATTTTTCGAAAAATAAGTGAATAAAGCTTCATAATGGCTTCTCGTATTGTACCTCTTGTCTTCTATGAATGTGCTGACCTTTGGATGACATACACTCTTAGATTATATCCAGGTGACATTTACATTTCCTTTCCGTTCATTCTGCCCCAGCACTGGCTTTTAGCATTGCATGACTATCGCTCTAAGATCATACTTGGATGTGTTCCAGATTTCTTAAACTGAACAGAAGCTATGTTCAAAGGACGTCCTTGACTCTTGTCCTTTCTGGCATGGAACTGTTTCTTTAATGAACCCAGTGCCAGCGCAGCTCTGCGGTGGGCAACTTGAGGGCATTTGGACTCAGCTTTCCTCGGTGTTTTATGTCAGTTAGCCTGTGCAGAGTTTACAGCATCCCTTTAAGAGTGACCGGTTTCAGTTCATAATGGTGCCTTGGGCCTGAAAGGCATCAACAACTTCAGTATCCCGTGTGCATGAGGCAATTTACTGTGCATGCAAGTCACCTGGGAATCTTGTTAAAATGTGAATTCTGATTCACTTGGTCTGGGAGTGGGGTCCAAGGTTCTGCATTCTAACAAGGTCAGAGTTGGTGCTACTGGTCCGGGAGGAGAAGGCCTATAAGCTTTCTTGTGTAGTCCTGGGTATCCTAAGTTCTCCAATTTGCAGTCTGAAGAGGGCTCATCTCTAGTCAATGCAAAAGTTCCACAGGCTGGTGGCATCGCATCTGAGCGTGACCCCAGGTTGGGTGAAGTTTCTGGTGGTTCTTCAGCCCCTTTCATCCTTACAGATGCCCTCTGCAAGGTGCTTCGTGGAGGCCCAGGATTCTCACGGTGGCACCCGCCCTGGGCAGGGCCCTTCCCTGTGATTGTCCTGCCATGCCTCCAATCAATTCAAGTTCCCACTTGAAGCTAATGTGAGGAACCAATGTGCAATAATGTGTCGATAGAAAATAAGATTTGGCACGCTCTCCCTCCAGGGAGCACACCCTTGCCATTCCCTTCTTCCCCTCTGGCCCCACCCCTCCCATATCCCCTAACCTGTAAGGGACACCATGAGACTCGCAACCAGGGGAACAATGGGCAGCAGCAGCTCATCCTGGGCTAGCCCCCTGAACCTGACTTCCAGGCCTCCTTTCTCCCCTATTCTCTGACTTCCCAGTGAGCGAAGGCAGCCCAGCCTAGGCTCTCCTGTTGCTTCCTCTATGCCCTTTCTTGTTTCACTCAGCTGGATATATATTTTTGCTGTGGTCAACAAATTCTTGCTTGCTTTTCTAAAAAAGAGAAAAAAGAAACAATGTGGAAATTTCAATTTGAAAACCAGAGTCGTTGGTTTGCATCCTTGCTCTGGCATTCACCAGCTATGCATCTCAGCGAGTCGTTTGGTGCCTGTGGTAGGCTGAATAATGCCCCAAAGATCTCCACATCCTAACCCCTGGAACCTGCGAATGGTACCTTGTCTGGCAAATGTGATGACCTTGTATGCAGATGTGATTATGTGGGGATCTGAGATGGGGAGATTATCCTGGATAGGTATGCCCAGTGAGATCACAGGAATCCTTAGACGAGGGAGGCATGGAAACAGAGTGGGAGAAGGAAATGTGAAGACAAAGGCAGAGAGAGGAGTGATGCAGTGACAGCCGAGGCGGTCTCTGGAAGCATTAAGAAATTAATACACTATTTCTATTTCTTAGTCTGCGAAATGAGCTAATGAGAGCAAGGCTAATGGCTGCACTGAGGTGAGTTTTCAAACTAAAACTGTGGCTCTCAGACCTTACTGGATGTAAGAATCACATAGGAGCTTGGGAAAATGGAGATGGTTCTACCCCAGAGCTCTGATAGTATATATTTGGATTTATGAACCTGCATTTTCAACAATCACCTGAGTCTTTCTGACTTAGGTGGTCCACGGATGTGTGATTATGGATGAGAGTTCACGCCCCTTGGTGGGCTAGTGGAGGAGATTTGGGGAGAAAGGAAACAAAGGTCTAAATCACCCCACGGGGCGTCTCCCAGGAATGAGTGAATCTTTGCAGGGTGCCCTGAAATTGCAGAGATTGAGCATATCATTTCAGAGATGGCAACCATACGATAATGATGATGATTTTCTGTTCCATAGCAGGAGGTGGCAGTAGCATGTGCAGGCTGTACTCAGAGGGTCTGGATTCTCCCTGACATTCAGAGATATGGCATGTCCCTGGGATAGCTTGTCTGTCATTCATGTTCAGAACACATTGGTAATTTCTGATTGAGAATACCTGAACCAAGTGCATCTACACTAATAAAAGAGAAGTATGCAAATTTACTGTGCATCCACAACGCCCACCAGCCAATCAGGAGTGAGTATGCAAATTAACCCAACAAAGATGGTGGGTTAATTTGCATATGCAGGCGTGGAACAGCCAGGTGTGGTGGGACACCTGCTATGAGGGGGAAGGTAGGGGGCGGAGGGAGCTACAGGAGCAGTGCTCTGGCCGGAGCAGAGAAGACTGAAGGCTCCGGCCAGAACAAAGGTGGAAGGCGGTGGCCAGAGTGAAGGCATGGGTCCTGGGTGCTGGCGGAAAACTGGTGCTGGCAGCCAGGGGAAGGAAGGCCTATTGCATGAATCTCCATGCAACGGGCCTTTAGTCTTATCTATAAAAGCAATGCTCAGAAAAGAGGACAAACAGATTAAAAAATAACAATAAAGGAAGCTTAGTTGAGGTCTAACTTTGTGCTAGGCACTAAGATCCTGTTCTGCAGGAACTCACAGTGATCTGGGTGTAGACAGGTAGCCATCACAGGGCCCAGTGCAAAGGGTCAGAAAGACTAAAAGAATCTTACAGTAGAGAATAAGACTAGCTAACACTTAAAGTGCTACTAATAATTTTAAAGAGCTTAATGGAATGCCTGTACCTTTCTTTAAATATGCCATCCATCAGTGTTACATGAGCCCATAGGGGATAACGAGTTCTGCCTGCAGAGGGTGTGATGATTAATTTTATGTGTCAACTTGACTGAGTCACAGGACGCCCAAATGTTTGGTCACACATTATTTTGAGTGTTTCCATGAGGGTATTTTTGAATGAGTTTAACTTTTCAATTGATGGACTGACTTAAGTGGATTGCTCTCCCTGGCCATCCATATCCAATCAGCAGGGCCTGAGTAGAACAAAAAGGTTCACCTTCCCCCCAAAGAGGGAGTTCCTCCTGCTTGACTGCCTTTGAGCCGGGGCATTGATTACCACCCCCCAGCCCCCGCCCCCCACACACACCCTCCCACTGGCTCCAGGCTCAGATGGAAACATGGGCTCCCCTGGGACTCCAGCTTGCTAATTTCAGACCCTGGGACTTAACCTCCACAATTGTGCCTTTTATAATAAACCACTTTCTCTCTATATCTAGTTACATCTTTTCGGTTCTGTTTCTCTGGAGAACTCTGATTAATACAGACGGTTATCTGGGAAGGCTTCACAGAGGAGATCACTTTTCAGGGAGCTGTTGAAATAATAGACAATCTATTTATAAATATCCCATGTTATAATTATAAATTCCTCTAGCATTTGTTCATTTCAACATGCAGTTAGGGTTGAGATGATGTAGTGAATGCTCACTGCATATCAGGCACTTTGCTAGGCACAGAAGTGGGGTCAAAGGTCAAGACATCAGCCCAGCCCTCCGGTGAGAAAGAAAGGCTTCAAGGCTGAGCACTCAAAGCAGTTGTCACAGGTCAAGTGACCTTTCAAAGCGGCAGCCCGATTCTTATAAAATAAAAACATCCTGCCCAGTTGGGTTTGTCAGGTCAAATGTTGCATAGGACATGTAATCATTTGTTGTTTATTTGAAATTCAAACTTACTTGGGCATCCTGTGTTTTTAATTGCTAGATCTGATTACTCTACGTCCAGTTCATCCCTCCTCCCTCCCGCCCGCCTCCCACCACCATGTACAGAATGGTATAGAGATTGAGAAGAGAGGGCTGTCCTTGAGTCCTAGAGAAAAAAATGCCTTTCTCTACACTTCTGGAATGTTGCTTTCAGCCCCACTCTCTCTACACCCCCCTCCCCCCACTGCCCCCATCAGCCCAACCCCTGGGACTTTCGCTGCACACATTGCCTTTCACACTTACTGAGAGTGTATCTCGTCTCATATATGATACTAGAGGCCTGGTGCAACGGATAGGGTCCCTAGGCCTGGCTGGCGATCAGGGCTGATCAGGTTCCCTGTCTTCCCACCTCCTCCTTCCCTAGCTCCCTCAGCACTTGCCGCTGATTACCCGCCATGTTCTGCGCGGCGCTGGTCATAGCGAGAGATTGAACTCCGGAGGGGACAATTTGCATATTAGCCTTTTATTATATAGGATGGGAAAGCCCTGCTGGGACACACAAGAGTGGAGACCTGCATGGCCTGACTCTGTGCTTTTCCCAAAGCCCCACCTGCGTGCATTACTGGTTGAGGTACTTTTAGTTAGTTAAGCCCAGGGCCTGGGTGGGAACGATGCCAGCACTCCTTAGGGCTGTTAGAGACCAGAGGAAGTGAAGGTTAAGAGCAGGGGATTTAGAATGAGCCACCTGCATTTGAATCATTGCTCTGTCATTTACTTGCTCTAGGAACTTGGCAGGTGACTTAACCTTCTCTAAGCCTCCATTCCCTCATTGCTAACATGCAGAAGCTCACTCCGCTGTGAGGACTAAATAAGGACAGACTGGTATGTACTCAATAAATTGTAGTGGTTGTTAGTGCTTCTGGGTCTCTTTTCATTACTTTTCATTACATCTAGTTCATTACTAGTTTTTTTTGTTTCAAATGTGCTGCTGCAAACATTTTTGTGTGCAAAGCTTTGGATTTGTTTCCTGGAGTAAATGCCTAGGGGCAGCATTCATTTGTCAAAGACTATCGGAGGCACATGGCATAGATGCTGAGCACAGGCTCTGGAGATCAAATCCCAATTGCTCTACTTCCCAGCTGTGTGATTTGGGGCAGGGTCCGTCTCTCCTCTGTGCGGTGGTGCTATAGAATTTAAATTGGCGTTAGTGGTTAGTATGAGTTTGTGATGAATCGTAATATAGAAGGGCAGGGTGCCTTCAAAAACTGTGATAATTTGATTTTTTTAAAATTTTTTAAAATTACCATATTAACAATCCTGTCCGACTAAGAGCAGACCCATATTCTTTGTCTATCATTTTATTAAAAGTGTTTTCACATTCTTTCTCTGCTTTCCTTTATCTTAATTTTGTTTTTATCACACATATGTTTATTTTACATCTTATCTGTCTTTTCCACTATAAAATCTTCTGTTGCTCCACTTGCCTCATGAAAATGGCTATAACTCGGTCATTCAGGAAGTGAATGGGGAAGATACTTAGGAAATAGGAAACCGTTTTAGTATCTTCTATGTATCACCAGTGATAAGAAAATTGAGGGCAATAGCAGGAACCAGGGACTCTGTGATCCACAGTAAGACTGGCTTTGAATGTGAGGTACAATTGTTCACATAGTGGCAAAGGACGTTTTTAGTAAAAGTAGAATCCGACAGGATTCAGGACCAGAACGTTGTTTTGCTTGTAGCATAGTCTTTGGCAGGTCTTCTGGTCAAGTCATTTCCAGACTACCTTTTAGAATTTTGCCTTCTGGTCCATAAGCTGTAACCAAATGAAGAGCTCTGTAGAGAGGACACTTGAAAAAGGAAAGGGGGAGGGTATTGTAACTTGGGCAATATAGACAAAAAGAAAGAAATAGAAAACGGGACTAATTGCCCAATGGCACATACTTCTACCACTGTCTCTAGAGTACACTGCCCTCAAGGATAGGCATTTTAACTTTTGAGATGAGTGGAAATGGATGTAATGATTTCTCCAAGACTAGTTGGATTCCACTAGGCCTGTACACGGAGCCACAGAAGTAGGCAAGCCTGTGTCTCAGGGTATCACTTGAACAAGATGGATGTGAAAGAAACATCTGCTCCACTTCTATGGAACTCTTCTCCTGCCGCACCTCTCCAAATATTGTCCACTGGATTCAGGGTGACCTCTCACTGCCCACCCCCCCACCTCTGCCACATCACAGAAAGATGCATAGTTCTCACTGGTTTATTTTCTCCTCATACCCAACCAGAAGAGCAAAAGTCCAATTTTGATTGGCTCACAGTTTTCATCTGTTTAGGAAGATAAGGTTCATGAAACACACTGTTCACCTGGCTGACTTGAGCTACCTGGTTCTTAATAGTTTTAAGTCCAAACATACTTACTACCTGAATTCTACACAGGACAGCATGCATTTACTCCTCTTTCAGGGGTTACATAAAAAACAATGTTAGGGACAGGAAAATTCCCAAGCATAGGCTGACACCCATTTTACCTGTCCTCATTCTGCAAGGTTAGATAATCCCAGATGAAATTTAAAGATATATTCAAAACAGCAATCTGTTAGCTTCTCTCAATTTCAGTTTCCTCACCTGTAAAATGGGAATCATAGACATGCCTATCCCTACCCACCAGAGTTGTTAAGTGACATAATGTATACAAAATTATTTCATGAACCACTAAAGTGCTTAAAATATTAGTTAATATTTTTATTAGCTTCAAAACCTAAGCCCTAATTCCACTCAGTACTAACAAAAACAAGAAAAAGACAAATATTCAGAAACACAGTAAGGATTAAAACAGCCAAAGCAATTAACTGATGTTCATTAAATACACATATATTATGAAAATTTAAATATTAATTCTACTAATTTTTAAAAATTCATCAATTTCATTTTAAATCTTTATTAATTTCATTTTTCTATTTTCCCTAAGTTTGTTTTGCTGTTCTCTTTTTCTAATTTTTTGGGGTTGAGTGTTGATCTGTTTTCATTTATTATTATTTCATAATGAAGAGTTTAAAAATAAAAATTTACCTTTGAGTATAACTTTGGCTGCACCTCAAATCTTTTTTTTTTTTAATATATTTTATTGATTTTTTACAGAGAGGAAGGGAGAAGGATAGATAGTTAGAAACATCAATGACAGAGAAACATCGATCAGCTGCCTCCTGCACACCCCCTACTGGGGATGTGTCCACAACCAAGGTACATGCCCCCGACCAGAATGGAACCTGGGACCCTTCAGTCCGCAGGCCGACGCTCTATCCACTGAGCCAAACCGGTTAGGGCTGCACCTCAAATCTTTGATATGTAGTGCTATTACTGCTATTTTCTAAGTAGTCTGGAATTACAGTTTGATTTCTCCTTTGATCTGAGTTCTTGGAGAGAGTTTTAACATTTTCAGGGAGTTGGAGTTTTTTTGTTTATACTTCTGTTAATAATTTCTACCTCTATTGTATGTTGATCAGAGAATATTGGTGGCAAATTTTCTGTTTATTTTTGGAATTTATTGAGATTTTCTTTGTGGCTTCCTGTATCGTTAACTTCTGTAAATAATTCTGGGAGCACATGAAAAGGAAAAGTGCAGTATTCTAATTTTCTTAGGTGTAGAATTCTATGAATATACTTATTACATCATTAATTAAATTATTTATCTTCTCTGTGTTAAGATTTTTTTAAATGGGTGATCCATAGATGATCTTCAGAAGATCTATGTGTGCTTTTTTTTTAAATATGGAGAAGGTTCACAATTTTTTTCAAGTTCCCAGAGGAATCTGTGATCCACCCACCCACCCCAAAATATAAAGAAAACGCTTTATGTCTTACTTGATCTGTTGAAGACCAAGAAAGGGAAGTTAAACTACTTAATATAACTTAAAATAAACATTAAAATTATTCTCAAACAAATAAAATTTTTAATTATTTTATTAAAATACAGGATTCCCAATAAATAGTTATATTGTACTAGAGGCCCGGTGCACGAAATTCGTGCACGGGGGGCGGGGGTGTCCCTCAGCCCAGCCTGCACCCTCTCCAATCTGGGACCCCTCGAGGGATGTCCGACTGCCCATTTAAGCCCGATCCTGGTGGGATCAGGCCTAAACGGGCAGTCGGACATCCCTCTCACAATCCAGGACTGCTGGCTCCCAACTGCTCGCCTGCCTGCCTTCCTGATTGCCCCTAACCGCTTCTGCCTGCCAGCCTGATCACCCCCTAACCACTCCTCTGCCAGCCTGATTGATGCCTAACTGCTCCCCTGCCCGCCTGTTTTCCTCTAACTGCCCTCCCCTGCAGGCTTGGTCACCCCTAACTGCCCTCCCTTGCAGGCCTGGTCCCTCCCAACTGCCCTTCCTTGCTGGCCATCTTGTGGTGGCCATCTTGTGTCCACATGGGGGCAGGATCTTTGACCACATGGGGGCAGCCATCTTGTGTGTTGGACTGATGGTCAATCTGCATATTACTCTTTTATTAGATAGGATAGAGGCCTGGTGCATGGGTGGGGGCCAGCTGGTTTGCCCTGAAGGGTGTCCTGGATCAGGGTGGGGGTTCCCTTGGGGCCTGTGGTGGTTTGCAGGCTGACCACGCCCCCTGGCAACCCAAGCGGAGGCCCTGGTATCTGGGTTTTATTTATCTTCTACAATTGAAACTTTGTAGCCTGGAGCAGAGGCAAGCCTTCTGCTTGCTCCATGGCGGCAGCCATTTCTGTTGGGGTTTATGTATCTTCTATAATGGAAACTTTGTAGCCTTAAGCGGCGGCCTGGGCCAGCCAGGGTGTGCGGAAAGCTTGGCTTCCTCCATTGCCGCGGGCAATCCCAGCCTCCTGCTCTTTCCAGCTCCATGGCTGCTGCCATTTCTGTTTGGATTTATGTATCTTCTATCATTGAAACTTTGTAGCCTTGAGTGGAGGCCTAGGCCGGCAAGGGCAGGCGGAAAGCTTGGCTTCCTCCATTGCCGGGGAAACCCAAGCTTCCCTCCTGCTCTCTGTGGCCGTAGCCATCTTGGTTGGGTTTATTTTCATATTCGCTCCTGATTGGCTTGTGGGCGTGGCTTGTGGGCGTGGCTTGTGGGTGTAGCAGAGTGAGGGTTAATTTGCACATTACTCTTTTATTAGATAGGATTTGCTATTTATCCACCCTGTGAATAGTGCTAACTGGCCTTTGCTTGTTTCATTCTGGGCCCTGGAATGAGACTCACAGCAGGCTGGGCTTCTATAAGACGGCAGAAAAAGTGCCAAGTCACTTATCAACATTTATCAAATCTGAAACATATCGGTCACATATGTTCATTTTCCTGTGAGTTTGCGCTCAGTCTTCTACAATCTCCTCTGACGAATTCTCCATCTCTTTTCTGAATACTTCTCACTTGATGCTCTCAGGAGACTCAGTCCCATTTGGAAAGCTAATCATGTCCTTAGGGTGACTCAGTTCAAAGTCACATACTTCCTTGAGTGAGGCAACAAAGTAAATGCATCAATTTCTAGGATGGGAATGACAACCACTTAAAACCCGACAGCCAAATTATGGATGTACTTGGAACAGAAGTATCTGCTTGGCAAACAAGTCATGCATTTTTAAACATACATGAATTTTAAGTTCACCTTAAAAGAAAGACTGAAGGGGTCTTAAAAGGAACAGTGAGGATTAAAATTGTAACTTATGCTCTACAAAAGGCCCTATACCTAATCCTAAAAGGTACTAGAAATTCTTAGGGCTGACTTATCCATTAGGTACATTCTCATGCTTGATACTTTCATGGCCTATGAAAATGTCTAATTTTGTTTAAAAGCAGAAGGAAAATGACTATAATAATAATAATAATAATAATAATGAATATATAATAATGAATCCAGCCTGGATTATATTTGTCTTTATACCAATGCAGTAATAATATTATATGTATAACTATATATAAGTCAACAATTATAAGTCATTATGAGGCCTTGGGAATAATTATCCATTCAATATGGTGATTGGTCAGTATCTGAGCAGAAGCCTTGTTTGATGTGTGTTTATGCATGTTTTTTATATGCATGGTATTGGAGCATTGTTTAGAATAGATTATATTTTCTTAGCAGAATGGAAACCAAGGCTGTGTAGCCTTTTATGTCTGTGCTTCTTTCTTCCTGTTTGCTTTGCTCTGGCTCTTTCTCCCCATGAAGTTCTTTTACATGCTTATCTTTTACACATGGCCCAATAGTCCCGCCCCCATTTAGCACCAGATCTACCACTGACGTTGGATTTTTGTGGATCTGAGTTTAAATTCTCTGCTGGAACATCTTTTAGTCAGGTGTTCACTATATGTCCAATTAGCTGTAGCTAATCTTTCCCCCTTTTTTCTTCCCCCACACTCCTGCATGCCCCTCAACCTCTGTGGTATGTATGGCGGCCCCTTCTGCAAGCTGTTTTGGAGCAGCTAATGAAATGTCTTCTACCATATAATTTTAATATGACTTGATTACACTCCTACAGTAAAGTAAAAAATCACATGAAGAAAGAGCCTAGCAGAAAGTAGTGGTCTTACTATAATTATGTTATTATACTTTCTCATGCCCTTGATTGTCATTTTGCCACATATTCAATGCAGGGGAAATGGAAGGCTCTTCCCCAGGAAATGCCATTTGCAGAAATTGTGTCTAATCCAGGCATTGCTCAGTGAAGAGCCATATTGCATAATCAGGCAGGACTCCTGCCTGAAGACTGAGCCATTCTCTGAAGATGAAGACACCCCACAGAGGCGCTTTTTGCTGGATGAGTGACCTATCTGAGTAAGTACCCACATCACATACACTCCTGTCACTTCAGGATTGTAATAAGCCCTCTTCAGTAATGATTATATATTAGGAACATCTAGTAGATGTGACTTTAATAGCAAGCTGAATTTTATTTAATTATCACAGTGTCACACACCTCTCTACCTCTATAGAATTTTAATACCCAATAAGCACAATATTGTTTCACTATAAAGAAGTATGATTGGTATAGCAATGTGGTATTACCAAGATATATGTTGTCTATCTCAAAAAAGATGAGCCCTGAGATAAAAAAAACACCCTATTTAAATTGAAGAACAGGAAACCTTACAGTCTTTTTAAAAAAATGTACCTTTATTGATGAAAGTATTACAGATGCCCCCTTTTTCTCCCCATTCACCCTCTCCATCCAGCTCCCGCCCCCTCCCCAGGCCTTCCTCACACTATTGTCTGTGTCTATGGGTTATGCATATCCTATATAATAAAAGGCTAATATGCAAATTGTTCCCTTGACCGGGAGTTCAACTGGGAGTTCCACCAGGGGGCCAGACCCCACCCGAGCACAAATTCATGCACCAGGCCTCTAGTATGCATATAAATGATTTGGTTAATCTTCCCACCCCATCCCTGTGAGGTTCATCAGTCTGTTCCATGTTTCCATGTCTCTGGATCTACTTGTTCATCAGTTTATTTTATTCATTAGATTCTACATATAAGTGAGATCATGTGATAGTTATCTTTTCTCTGACTGGCTTATTTTGCTTGGCATAATATTCTCCAGGTCCCTCCATACAGTCTTTCTCAATAGAAGAAAACTTGGAGCAAAAAGACTAATCAATGGCCATTGTTTTCCTTTTAATATTATCTTATTAAGAGAGAAATAGAAAAAATTCTGCTATGGATATTGTATTAGTCAGGGTTAAGTTTTGAAGAATAGAAACTATTCAGCAAGTTTAAGAGAAAGGGATTTATTAAAGGGTGTTTTGTGGTTTACTGTACCACTGGGAGGCAAAGCATCGCCGCTATGCTGATCCTCCAAGATCAATTTCCAAGACCAAACTGTGGAACTGGGTCAATGGAGCAGTTGCCTCTGCCAAGGTCAAGAGGCTGCAGATTCAGGAAGCTGATATCCCAGCTGCTGGCTTCTGCACCGTCTGTTTCTCTGCCAGTGCTGCTGTCCACAACAGCCAAACAATGTGCCATCCTGTCTCTTGTCCCATGTGGCTTAGTTCTAAATCAAATTCTCACTTGATTTCATTTAATTTGTGAAGCTATAGCTGCAAGGAAGTCTGAGAAGTGTAGTTTTTAGCTTTCTGGCCTCTGCATCTTAAAAGGGGGACAGAATGGGCCAACTGAGCCCATTTAGAATAATCACCATGGGTATGTAATTGGGTGACACTAAAAAGTGAAGTAACACTGAAGGTCCAACTCAGATATGGTCATCTTTTGGTTTTAGGTTTCCCCCCTTTCAGGACTGGACTTTTATTAATCGCAATCTTTGGTTCATGATACACTCCCATCAGTGATCTATGTACGAACACTAAATTATTTAATATAATAAACATTATGGACCCGCCCACTACCAAAAGAAAAGCTAGATCTGTGATAATAACCTACACCTAATCAGGCACCCCCCAACATTCCTCTACCTAGTTAACCATCACCCTGGATTTCATGTTTTGTTGCATTTATATGTATTCTTACAAAATACCTTTTTATTTTAGAGTTTTGATACTGTTATAAAAATGGGATCATAACTCTATGTAATCTTTTGGCTTAACCTTTTGCTTTGAAAGTCCTATTGTTAAATTCATCCATATTTTTGCATTTCACTGTAGTTCATTTCAACTGCTGTGTTCTGTGGCTGAATATGACAACATTACATTATGTGAATATTCATCCATTTTTCTCTTAATGGGTATTTGGACTGCTTCAAAGTTTTGATCCTGGGAACAGCTCTGCTTTTCTTTCATATGTAAAAGAATTTGTTGGGGGTATTTACCAAAAATGGAATTACTGGGTCATGAGGTCATGGATTAGAGTTCTTTATGCTGAAATTCATCAAAAATATATAATGTTCAGACAGATCTGGTTTAAGAGTAGTGAACTAACACAATCATCAAAGAATACAAAGTACAGAATTTAGAGATTGTTTTTTTCCCCTCTAATCGGAGATACAATTAAAAGCATATTTTTGACATTTGATTCTTTTCTGAAATACCTCTTACCCAGAGACCAGGCACACCCTTCCCTCTTGGTTGAGAGTGGCCAGCTAGTCGAAGTTTCTTGATATTTCACAATCATCCTTCTTAGACCACAACCTTAGGACCCTGATCTCTATCACATTCCTCAAACCTCTTCTTGTTCATACTACATTCCTCTTAGCCACTGAAGCACAAAGCTAGCCTACAAGGGTTCTAACCACATTGGCAGGAAATTGATAAGGACATAGAGCGTCCATTAAACTCAGCCTGACTTAGTGTAACAATCTTTAGGCTGTGATCAGACTTTTGATTTACACCAGACTGCCTAAGATACAGAAAGAACCCTTAAATTCCATATCCGTCACAGAATAGGTTCCCTGGAAAAAAAAAACCTCTGAGATAAAGAGATATGTGCATCTGGTTTATTGGGAGGACTCTCAGTTACAACAGCTGTCAGGGAGTGAGGAAAGAAGGACGGAAAAATAGGGGAAGTTGGACTGCAAAACAATTGCAACAGAGGTCTCAGCTGAATTGCTGGGCAGCTCTGGTGCTGAGATGACAAACTTTAGCTGAAACTCTTTCAATGCTGATTCCTCTTGGCTTCTGGCTTTCAAGGACATATATTTTTTTTTAATGGATTGCCCTTTAATCCGATAATAACGTATGCCTTTTTTTCATTCCCACTACTTTTAAGCCTGGTCTATGTCATTATGATCTAGCAAGCCTAGACTATTGCAATAGTCTCTTACCAGCGACCTTCCCTCAGGTTTTTCTCAGTTGAAATCTTTGACACGGAGCGGAGTAAGATCAATGGCCTAGAATTGCACTATCTAATGAGTAGCCACTAGCCACGTGAGGAACCTAAAGCATGCACAGATGAAGCAACTTGAATTAACTAGAAAACAATAGATTGAGCAAATCATGTACTTAAAATAGCCTATAAGAGTGTTATTCGAGTTGAATATAAAGTGCAGAGAAAAAAGGACTCTATTCCACACATGTGTACAGAATTCAGTGCCAGGGCTCAGAGGACTGTTTTATGGCGATCTGCCTGTCTTGCCCAACAATATATCCAGATGGAGGCTTAAGAAATATGTTCTCAATTCCACAACAGTAACATGTACAAAGCTCATCCGTGGTTAAGAAATACACAGGGGGTCAAAGTCAGATTCCTTTTACAGAAATACTTGAAGTGATAATGTTCGAAGTAAAGAGCACATGAATCAAAATTTACTAAAAAAATTGCTCTCTGGGTTTCCCTTCCTTTGAGAAAGTAACTATCAGACCCACATAGCCCTCTTGGCTTGTGCAAAAGGTAATATATTCCCTGAAATTCATACAAAGGCGATGGAGCTATCTCCAGGAGGTGTGGGTCTCAGGGTAAACCACAGTCTGTGGGCTTCCCCACAGCCTGAATGTTCATGCCACTGAACTCTGGATAAAAGAAACTGACTTTTAGTGTTTGAAACAGGATACTGAATGGCAAGATGCAGCCTGAGGAATGAGGGGTTGGGGATGTCAAATGTCTGGCTACAGTTCCATTTACTAATTAGACATTTAGACCAGGAGATGCAAAGTACTAGTAAGATGAATAAAGAGTCCAGTAGGTCAAACAGAGGAGAGAAGCAGTTGAGAAAATAACATACAAAGCCTCAGATGCTGAGCTTCTGAGTAAGAAAGGCACAGAGCACAGTCAGGGCTCAGCCAGCTGTAGTGAGCATGTCCTAGCTAAGGAGGGCATGGCCTCTCATACCAGACAGTTGTTGCCAAATGGAAATGCAGATTTTATAAGAGAAATATTTAAAATCTGGATTTTTAAATTGGAAATATCTCATTTTTAAAAAGCCATGCGGAGCAGGGGATATTGTAGGGGTGAGGAAGGAATATAACATATTTAACTCTGCAACTATTTTCAGAGCTAATGTCAATCCCCAGGAATTAGGTATTTTAGTGTCTGTTACTTGGCAATCTATTAATGGGGGGGAAAGCTTTTATTAAATCAATAAAGTCTTTTAGTAAATTTTTATTTTATTATCTTATTCATCACAACAGTTCTATTTATAAAACAGTAAAATGTATCTGTATGAGCCAAATATTTCATTTGTAATTTCATTGGTAAAGTTTTATGTGCATACTAGAGGCCCAGTGCACGAAATTCGTGCATTCGGGGGCGGGGGGTCCCTCAGCCTGGCCTGTGCCCTCTTGCACTCAATCTGGGAGCCCTTGAGGGATGACTGACTGCCAGCTTATGAGGAGTAGGCCTAAGCTGGCAGTCAGACATCCTTAGCGCTGCCTCGGAGGCAGGAGAGGCTCCCGCTGCTGCACTCGCCAACCGTGAGCCCAGCTTCTGGCTAGGCCAGGGGTGGGCAAACTTTTTGACTCGAGGGCCACAATGGGTTCTTAAACTGGACCGGAGGGCCGGAACAAAAGCATGGATGGAGTGTTTGTGTGAAATAATATAAATTCAAAGTAAAGGAGCAGAGGGGAGAGCAAGAGAACCGGATATAACAGCCGGATCCGGCCCGCGGGCCGTAGTTTGCCCAAGGCTGGGCTAGGCGGTGCTCCCCCTTTGGGAGCATACTGACCATCAGGGGGCAGTTCCTGCATTGAGCGTCTGCCCCATGATGGTCAATGCTCATCATAGCGACTGGCCATTCCACCATTTGGTCAATTTGCATATTAGTCTTTTATTATATAGGATTATTCATTCAGCATTCATTCACAAAGCTTTATTGATATCTACTTCTAACCAGACAATATACCTATCAGTTCATGGATCTCAGGCAATGTTTCTAAATCCCCTCTGCACAGGTCTGTGGTACCCAGGCTGAGAAGCATTGCTTTATAGCACCTTGTCATAGCAATGTCTCTATGCTGTCACTGTGCTGAGGACTTCACACAAGTAAATGAAAAGGACACAGATCTTGCCACAGCAGAAAGAAAGGACCAGGTGCAAAGTGATGTCTACGCACAGAGATACCTAGAAGGGACCAAACCCAATGTACTTCTCTCAGGATATTGTCCCTGTTGTTTCTCTAGCAGCTGTTACTTACATAGGTTTCATCACAAGCACTGGGCATTGCTCTGGTTCTCAAGTCTATCTTATTTTTGTTTATTAATTTAATCTTATATTTTGTCAAAGTCTTCTCCAAATCTGCCCCTTTGTGTATTGTAGCCTAGGAGGTAAGAGCATGGGCTCAGAGTCAAATTTTTACTCATGACTTCAACTAGTAACATATCTCTTATGTTAGTGAAGATCCTTTTCTGGATGTAAGCATCGGAAATCCTAGCTAAAACTGTTTCACTCATGAAACTGGGAGGTCAGGATGCCTGTGGTCCAGGCACAGCTTCATCCAGGTACAGCATCACCAGGTTGTCACACAATACCTCTGTGCACTGCTCTCCTCCATCTCTCACCTTTGCTTTCTCCTCCCCGCGCTGTGGAGCCCGGATTCTGGAGGGAGAAACCAGGTGACTGCAGGGTGCCTAGCATCCTGCCTGTGCTGGTCCCTGTCTGGAGTGTCTCCGTTTTCTCTCATCCTGCCGTCAGATTTCGTACTTCTGAGTTCCGCTCCAGGCACTGCTGTGTCCCCATCGGTGCCAGCCCACTTTGGATGGATTGCTTTCTATAATCCAGCTGATTGAATTTCAGAGTTCTCAGACTGAAATTGTGCCTGCGATGGCTGAAATGTCAGACTTCTGCACTGTGACTGCCCACATTCCATCATGTATACTTCTATTCCTCTGGTTCTCATCCTTCTCACTGTGGTAGCAACCCACATTGTGGCAGGCTTCGTGTCCCTCAAGCCTGAATGTGCTCTGATGAACTAACTGCTCTCTACCCAGGAATACTTTCTGCAAAAGATCCTGTAATCCAAGAAGAGTGTCCTTATAAGCTTCCCTAAATTTAAGTGGAAAAAGAATATTGCATACGAGCTATGGCCTGAAGATATCCTTGTTGGTCAGAAATTGGTTTTCTTATGATCTCATTGTCATATATGTCCTAGGTACCAACCCTGCCTAAATCCCTGCCCTCTGGGTTAAAAGTTCACCTTTTACACCCCCGGGCACATACCCAACACAAATCATTTACTTGTTTACTGAAAGACGTGTACAATAATGTTCATAGTATCACTATTTGTAATAGCCTCAGACTGGAAAGAACCCAAATGTATATTCATACAATGGAATGCTATACATCCATGAATGTGGCCAAACCATGACTACACCAAACAGCAGGAATGAATCTTGCAAGCTAATAATGGGCAAAATAAGCCAGACACACAAGAATGTGTAAAGTATGATTCCACTGACACTTTTTCAGGTAGAGAAAAAACAGCTCACGCTTCATGAGATGAACACTTTTATTTTATATCTCGCTGGCTTTTTATCCGGTTGCTTTTTTCTCAATGCTCTGCTTCTCCCTGCGTTATCTCAGAACTTCTGAATGTTCTCCTCTAACAACCAACATCAACCCAGTAAACTGTGCAGCAGTCAAGAACCTTGACATAGAAGTGGAGGCACATGAGCTCAAGGCATCCAAGGAAGCCAAGATAAAGCAGGGAAAGCAGGAAGCACCTGGTGATCCGGCAAGGGAAGATTTTACAGTGCTGGGGGCTGGGGAGGGGGAGAAGGCTGGAGCTAAACCGGCACGCTGAATGTCAGGTGTTAGCAGAATATTGAATAGGTATGTTTGCAGGCAATTCTAAATATAAGAAATGCTTAGAACAGTATGTTAAACAGAATAAGTGCTACCCAAAGATCATTCAAATGAATGTGTGAATGAATGAACAGAGGAGAAATCAAGTATTTGCTATCATTAATATGTAGAACTTTTGAGAAATCATGGAACCTTAGAATTCAAAGGGACCCATACAGTCTCTTTGTTCCCCTCAAAGTGGTTTCAGCTTGAGCATCTCAAATCTCAGGTTTAAATTAGGAGCCAGTAAGAAAGAAAGAAAAAGAAGTCAACACTGATCACAGATTTTTTTTTTGGGGGGGGGAGAGAGGGAGGACAGATCTTTCTAAAATAATGAATAGCTGAAAGACATTTTTTAGCAAAACAAACAAACAAAAAACAACCAAAACTATTATGGGAGAATTGGAAAGGACATCAAAGAGGTCATGTATCATGTCATCTCTCCTCTGGCTGTAAAACACAAAAATCATTAGTTAGTACCAACAACATTCTACATTCGTATAGTACTTCTAGCTCCCCAAATCATTCAAACACATCTCAATTAATCCTCACAAGGAAGTAGGTATTCTTTTCAGAGATGAAAAGAAGTTACTAGCCCAGAAGTAATGGGTGCTTTTTGACTTACTGAAGTTCAGTGACCTTAAGACAGAAATAGGAAATGTCCTTATAAAGAGAGTTCCACCAAAGTACATTCACTCATGGAATGAATTCATACACAGAGAGTTGTTGAGAATTAATTGGTACCTTGTATTTTTGAAGCTTTAAATTCACCAGTATCATTTGGAAAGATACTTTCTCGCCCCTTCCCAAGATGATAGCAAGGGCAGTCACAAAGGTACTTAGGATGATTATCTAAGGGGGAAGGGAGGGAAATGGAGAGTGGCCTCGCCCTGGAGATGACTTACCAGGGACTGGGAAGGATGATGTGTCTGTATGTTCTGGGACTCACCTTGGACCTGTGCACCCCTGTAAGCAGTATTCGAGAGGGGCAGGACTTAGATGGGAGGTGCTGCTTGCAGGACTGAGAGTAATATGGCTGTGAGAGGTGTAGCTCTAACCTCCCCAGAGCAACAAGCCCAACTGGTAACCAAGGACAGAGCTCGGTAGCCACCGTGGACAGCACAAAAGGCTGTGGTAAGGGCCAGAGGCCATTCCCTCAACTGCATCACCCTCAAAACTCTGGATTGGGCTATGAACCACAGGAGGTAGAAGAAAATTTAATGCATAATGAAAGAATATTGGGCTTGTTGCTAATCTTGGGAAGCAGAGATTTGATTTGATTTAGGAATATAAAGACATATGATGTTTGTTCCACTTGAGGTGTCATGGAACAATCGTACTTGGGTTAGACTTTATTCAATAAGCATTTACCGAGCACCTACTGTGAGCCTGGCTTCATGGCAGGTGTTGGGGATGTAGTAAGAAACAAGACAGAAATGACCCCTGTCTTTGAGTAGCTTGTTATATCTCTCAGGAAAGATAGATGATGAAATAAGGATAACAAGGCAGTGCGCTGAGTGTTACGGTAGATGTACAGGGGTCTGCAATGCTAGAGCGCAGGGGTGCATAACCTCATCTAGGGGCCAGGGCAGACAGCCGCACAGAAGCCACATTTAAGCTGAGATCTGAAGGATTCTGTCCTGTGCCACATCGCACTTCATTGCCATCACCACCACGCTACACATTTACATGGCTACACAGAGTTTGCTATTTTCAAATCTCTCACTCACCATTGAGCCCCTGGAGGTCTTGGAGCATGATGTAAGAAAATTGTTTTTTAAATCTTTGTGTCCCCAACCCCTCTTGCAGAACTCCTACTAGTAGTAGGCTTTCTGTGCATGGCTGCTAAGTGGGAGAAAAATGAAGTGGATGAGTGAGTGAATGAATGAATGACTGAAATGGCAGAAATGCTAGCGTTCATCTGCAAAGGGCCCAGGCTGGATGCTGCCTCCTAGCTAAGCAGTGCCACTGCAATGCCCTTTTCCATGCAGCCCATGATAAGCATTAGCCAATTAAGGCTATACTGCCACTGTGAGGGCAATCCAGGTAGTGCCCGGATTGGACAGGACACGGATGCCCACTTTGCTTAGCTTCAGGCTGGTAGCACTAGCACTGTAGGCTCCTTGATAAAGGAGGTCCCCACACCCCATGGTCTCCTTTGCTCAGACAGCAACCAGCCCTGCAAAGAAGGGCATAAAGTCTTCCCTTAAAATGGCAGGCCAGGTAAGAAAACAACTGCATTTTATGGCATGACGTTGGGGACACAGAGAAATGGTGTCATGTCCCTTCTTCATATGTAGGCTGGAAAGCAGACCTTCAGACCCGCCTCACTTCTCTCATTGCCTAGGTTGATCATTATCTTAGTTCACTAGAGGCCTGGTGCACGCATTCGTGCACAGGTGGGGTCTGGCCAGCCCAGCCCTATCGGGCGTGGGGCCAGTCAGGGGGAGGGGCCATGGGCAGGTGGTGGGGGCGGCCCTGCCCCCTGATCAAACTCCCAGTTGAACTCCCGGTCGAGGGGACAATTTGCATATTAGCCTTTTATTATATAGGATACTCAAGAACAAGCCACAAAGCAGCTAGTCTGTGCTTTTCAAAAATATCAATGTCAAAAGAGACAAAGGAATGCTGGGGAAACATTGTAGATTAAAGGACATTAAAGAGCTATGACAACTAAATGCAAGGCATCATTCTCTACTGGGTGCTCAATTAAGGAAAAAAAAAACATATTATAAAGGACAGCTGGTAAAATTTGTATATGATGTGTGTTACATAATAGTGTTATATCGTCATCAAATTTTCTAAATGATCATTGTTCCATGTGAAAGAATATCAGAGTTTTTAAAAGATGGATATGGTAAAGTGTTTAGGAGGTGGAGGCTAAGACATGGAATTCAGTGTCAGGTGGTGGTACCCCCTTGAGAGTTATCCCGGGGGAGCTTGGAGAATAAGAGTGTCACCCATGAGGGAGACTAAGAAGTAGCACCCAGGCGGGTAGAAGGCAGCGCACCGTATCTCAGGAGTTAAGGAAGGACAGGATTTCAGCAGGAGGCCATGGCCAACAGTGTAAAATGCCCAAGGAGTAAAGCCGACACCTGAGAAGTCCACCCTATTTGGCAGGTAGGTGATCCTTGGTGACCTGGGCAACAGCAATGTCTGGGGAGAGGGGAATGGGGTCAGTGTTCAAACCCTGCTGTGGTGTGTTCACGAGAAGTTGTGGGGGTGCAATGTGCTGAGTCCGCTCTTTGACAAGCCCATCCTGAAAGGCAGGAGGGCAATACCATGGAATCCACAGCGACAGCTGGGTGAAGGTGGGTTTTGTTTTTGAGTTTTAAAGCTGAAAGGGATCTGACCATGGATAGAAGGAGGTTGCAGAAGCAGAAATGGGAGATGCTTCAACTAGCAATAGCCCAGGGGAACCAGCAGGAAGGGGATGTGGGCACAGTGGTGGAGGAATAGCTTTTCCCACCAGTGGCCTGGGGGCCCCAGGGCCTTCCCTTACTTCCTAAAAGGCTTCTCCTCTCCTCTCTCAGCTCCCAACAAGAGTGTCCCCTCCTTCCCTAATATCTCCCCAATGAGCCACCCACAGCATCCTGCAAAGCAGAATATTGATGTGGGAAGAGCTCAGAATTTGGAGTGAGAACGCAGCGTTGATTTTTTTTTTTTTTTTTTTTTTTGGTTTGACTTCCTGAATGTGTTAGCTTTCTCAAGAAGCAATTTCCTCATCTTTAAAATGAAAAACAAAAGTACTCTATTTCATAGGTGTGTTTTTTTCTGAGAATAAATTATGATGATATATGAAAACATCTTACAAACTCTAAAGGGAAATGTGATTAGGTGGCTTTTGGTTTTCATTTTGCCGTGTGTGGGGCTGTTCCTCTGTTTGCAACTATTGTGGCAAAGGTTCATCTAGCGGTTATTTGTCAAAGGCTGCCCATGTGCCAGGCCCTCTGCTCTTCCAAGCCGAGCCCACAATGTTCCAGTGCCCGGGAGACCTGGCCATTGCCCAGAATGTTCTGTAGTGGTCACTGGTCCATGACTAGGCAGCTCACACAGGATTATGTGCTTGTTGCTGTTTTTGGAGAGAGAAAGGAAAAAGGTGCATCAACACAGACACGGACTCTGTGGTCGGGAATTGTGATGGGCTGTGCAATGCAGGTCAAAGGGAGCCAATCGGCAATGATCTCCGGAGTGTTGCTCAGAGCAGCTTGTGTTAATTAATTTCCCGCTAGGTGGCAGCAGAGCCCATAGTGTTATCTCAATCTTCGTTTCTCTTGAACAAGGAGTGTTTGAGAATCTTCTGAAAGATGCTGCTGTTCTGAAGAGAGTAATTATTGCTAAATGATTATGACATATGGCCTTGAGGTGTCACGGTTGCTCTCTTGAGATAGTCAAACTCCAGACTTTCAAAACGGATTTCAGTTTTTTGATATTCTAAATCACCTGAACTTATAGACACGACAACAATAAAAAAGAGCTAACATTATGAAGCATTTGCTACGTGCCAGGCACTGTTACAAGTGTGTAGGGCCCAAGGCTACCCCACTTCTTAGGGGTTCCACAGGGACTGAAAGGGCTGCTCCTATAACCGTAACGCCAGCAACATAAATGTGTGCTCACAGCTTAAGGTCCAACTTATTAATAGTTTAGTCAAAGGCCTTTGACAGGGTTTCATAGACAATGTTCAGCTATAACTGGTGTTTCTTGGAGCATTTATCTTTTTTTTTATTTTTTTCCTCTTAGACTCATGTCAACCCTTGGGTGGGTTGCTGTTTCTCTCATCTTGGGAATGTCTGGTAAGTTTCTGGGCGACACCAGGGAGTCTTTGTTAGGGGCCAAGGCTGAAAAGCCGGAAAGAATGAGTTTAGCTCATCGTGGTTCCAAGTCTCAACCATCAGAAGGGAGTGGGAATTGGGGCTGGTGGCTGGCATGTACTCCAGGCCCGGTCCCTGGATGCTTGCCTGAGTCCTGGGTGGAGCAAGGGCTGAGAAGTAAAATGACAGGTCTGTCTGGAATACACTGATGCAGAAGCAGGTCTGCTTTGGTTTCCACTATAAGATTATCACCTAGAAACCAGAGAACCATTCTAGCTGGCTCCTATAAAGCTGCCTACACAGCTTTAACAATTCTCAATTATTTCTATCTCTGAAAGAATGCTGTTATGTACATGGACAAAATTTTAAAAGGTACAACAGGTCATACAGTGAAAAAGTAAGTTTTCTCTCCCACACTGTTCCCCACGGGAACCCTGTCACCACCGTTACCAGTTTCCAAGCTTTGGCACCTGCGAGAACCACTGCTGGGCAGAGTCGTGGTAGAGATGCTGGCCCGTGACCTGGCAGCGAGGTGGCTCAGATAGTGGAGTTGGTTGGGCACATGTGGCAGCTCCTGATGAATCTCAGGGGCTACGAGATCAGAGTATGTGGGAAATGAGCCAGGGAAAATTGGGAATTCGTGACAAGATGGCCTTATTAGTACCCATAGACTGGGAAATTTGGTGTACTCCAATTATAGAAGTGGCACATGTTATCAAAGGAAAGTTTAAAAATACAGAAAAGTAAATCTCCTTATGTAAGTGCATAAATATACACATATAAGTGCACATACATATATGCACTTCCATATATGTATACTTACATATTGTCTATGTATATCTCTCCATATAAAAGCTTAATATGCAAATGGCCCCCACGTGAGTTCGATTGGGAGACCAGGAGTTCCATTGCTTGCTATGACATGCGCTGACCACCAGGGGGGCAGTGCAGAGTGAAGGAAGGCCCTGGCCGGCAGCCGCCAGCTGCCAGCCGCCAGCCGCCAGCCGCCAGCCACCAGCTGGGGAAGGGAGGTCCTAGCCAGCAGCTGGAAGGCCCTGATCGGCCCTGATCACCAGCCAGGCCTAGGAACCCTACCAGTGCATGAATTTTGTGCACTGGGCTGCTAGTATTTATATATGATGCAGTTCTTCCCTGCCATATGGAGCCCAAGCCCCAGTCTCCAAGTCTCATAGCAACCCAAGAGTTAGCAAACAATGTCTCCAAGCACGGGAAGCTGAAATTCCGAAGGCCACCAGAGACTGTGCCCCACAGCGCCAGCTGGGACCACAGGAAGGCACAGCCATTGCGGAGTGGAAGCCAGCCTAGGCAAACATATGGCGGCCCCCGACCCTCGTTCATGTGAGCACTGGAACCAGAGCTTAGCTTCACTCAGACATGCAACCTTTCCATCTCTTTCTCGTTTTCTCTACCATAAAATATTAACCCCGTAAATCGTTAAGCCCATGAGCTTTGGAGTCAAACATGCCAGAGGTTAAGCCTGGCTGTGGGACCTTGTTAACTGTTCTGAATTTCACTTAAAAAAAAATCTGAAAATGGGAATAATAATACTGATTTCACAGCACTATTGTATTAACTGTCTCATCGCCTAGAACTGTGGTCAGCAAACTGCGGCTCGCGAGCCACATGCGGCTCTTTGGCCCCTTGAGTGTGGCTCTTCCACAAAATACCACGGCCTGGGCAAGTCTATTTTGAAGAAGTGGCGTTAGAAGAAGTTTAAGTTTAAAAAAATTGGCTCTCAAAAGAAATTTCAAGCGTTGTACTGTTGATATTTGGCTCTGTTGAGTAATGAGTTTGCCGAGAATGTAGTAATCACTCAACACTTGCGCTAGTACAGAGAAAAATCTCTGTAGGAAGATTCTGGAGTGAGTGAAAGTGTTCCTTCTAAGGCTATTTAATGATCACTCAAGGTCACTGTGCTCTTTTCTCTCAAGGTGGTAGGGGGACTAACTGTCCCAGGTTGCCCAGGACTGAGGGTTTCCAAGGATGAGGGCTGTTAATGCTAAAAGCAGGAAAGTCCTGAGAAAATCAGGACAAGTTGGTCACTCTTAATTATGGTGCTATTTGTTCCTTTCCTATTTTTATCTGACCAGTGAGGCTTCTCCAGAAGACAAAAATTGCATTCAAAGAAAATCATTAAAGACCTGCTGATTGAACAGATATCATCATCTTAATAATAATAATAATCTATAATAATAAAAGCATAATATGCTAATTAGAATGGATATCCTTCCGGACAACCTTCCAGATGAAGCTGGGGCTGTAAGGGAAGGCCGGGTCCTGGGTGCCAGAGGGAAGCCGGTGCTGGCAGCTGGGGGAAGGAAGGCCTACTCTTGCATGAATTTCGTGCATCGGGCCTCTAGTAATATTTAGAAGGGAACCTAAATCTCGCTGGGATGAATTTAACAGACGAATCAGAGCTCTAAGAATTAGTACTGGGAAGCTGTTCCAATGGAGAAGGAGGTAGAAAGAGAAGCTGGGGGACTTGTGGACTTCAGGTAGTACCCATCTGGTGCTCTGATCCCCACAGCAGGGTGTAGAGGGGCCAGCCCCACCTGAGGTGTGAGAGAAACAGGAAAAGTTGCAAAAGTGAGGTGTCTGCTGCCCTCTGGAGAGGTGGGGCCGGGTCTGAAGGGGATGCTGGCTTTGTGGGCTGTAGCCAGGGCAGTTGCTGCCCACCTGTGCCCCAGCCTGGGCCCAGATAAGTCATCGCTAGACTGCTCTCATGGGTAGGAGTAGCCATGGCTGAGGTTATTTAGAGGGGTCAGGGTCCTCCAGAGGGATCCCTGAGCTGTGGCACTGCTGGGGATGGGGGGGGGGGGGCGAGGGGGAGGAACCAAGATCAGGGCACTGTAGGAAATAGAGGTCAAACGGGGCACAGTGGGAAATAGAGGTCACAGCTTGGTAAACTCAAAGAGTTCGAGACGTAGGCTGTGGTCGTGGCTGAGGTACAGACGCTTCTTCTTACTGGATGCTGGGCAGGTTGTGGTGGGAATCAATGAGATAATACAAATTAATAAATAGCACTACTCATGGCACATAGAACTTACTCTATGGTAGCTATTATTAGATTGCACCTCAAAAATTATCAACTAATATCCCCTGGCATGTAAGCAAGAGACTAAAGATTAAGAAATGGATTTCTTTCCTGTGACTAAAAGATGTGGAAGTTGTGTTTGTTCCGCCAACATTTTTCATTGATGCAAACAGGCAGGTGGGAAGATAAGCATCCAGGTCTACAGTGGCTATTGCAGAAACAAGCAGTGGTGAGACCTCTCACACCACCCCCACCCCCAGCGGCATCATGACCTCAATTTACCCCACAGACCAAAACCCCTAATTTTGTTGATCTATGAAGAGATAACTTATCTCTAAGGTTTCATTCCAGACTTACAGAAGATATATACAAATCATCATATATTTTTTCTAGTTTTCAGTGTTTATTTGTCAATCTTACCTAATAACAGAAAAACATGTAAATTGACTGTACCTCCACTATGCCCACAGCCAATCAGAGTGAGTATGCAAATTAACCCAATAAAGATGGAGGTTAATTTACATACATACCTGGTTCCCGCCAGCCATCGGAGGGCGGGGGAGAAGGGGTCCAGCCTGTGATCGGAGGGGCTGGGGTGCCTGCTTCCCAAGCCTAAAGCCTGGGGCAGAGGCGTTAGGCTTGGGAAGGGGCCAAGCCTGTGACCAAATGCAGACCATCAGGAAGTCAGCGCTGGGTTGCCCAGCTGCAGCCTGGCAACCCAGCACTGACTGCCCAGGTGGCTGAGACCCAGAAAGTGAGTCAGGGTCTGATCTGCAGCCTCAGTGGAAGCTGTTGATCAGTGTACTTACCTCTCTCTTTCTCTCCTCTTTCTTTCTGATTTTCACCAGCAGCCAGGCTTTTGGGTGGGGGAGGGGGGCTGCTGTTAAGCCCCGCCTCTTTGATCAGACCCAGAGATAGGCCTGGAGATTCTGACTGGCATAGGAACTGACCAATTAGAACCAAAGGTGGGTGCTGTGGGGAACCAACGGCTGCCTAGGAGGCAGAGCTTTTGATGCTAACTAGCATAGGAACTGACCAATCAGAACCAAAGGTGGGTGCTATGCAGAGCCAATGGCTGTCTAGGAAGCAGAGCTTCTGACGCTGACTGGCATAGGAACCAACCAATGAAAACCAAATCTGGGTGCTGTGGGGAGCCAATGGCTGCCTAGGAGGTGAAGCTTTTGACGCTGGCATAGGAACCAACCAATCAGAACCAAATTGGCCAGCAGAGGAGGGCAGTTGGGGGCGACATCAGACCTGCAGGAAAGGGCAGTTAGGGGTGATGGGGCTGGCAGGCAGAGGCAGTTAGGAGCAATCAGGCAGGCAGGCAGGTGAGCAGTTAGGAGCCAGTGGTCCCAGATTGTGAGAAGGATGTCTGACTGCCAGTTTAGGCCCGATCCCAGGGCAGTCGGACATCCCGCAAGGGGTCCCCAATTGGAGAGGGTACAGGCTGAGTTAAGGGACACCCCCCCCCTCCGTGCATGAATTTCATGCACCGGGCCTCTAGTAGTGTAATAAAATGAATGAAAGAGGGCCATTCATGTACTCATGGTGACAACGTGTCACTAAACAAAGATATTGGATAGGCAATTAGCAATATCTGCCCTAACATGGTACCAAATGATTAGTTTTCAACGAGAAATTATTGTCAGGATACTGGAGTTTTTATGATCAGGGCTAGGTAGGTTCCATGAGCCAGATCCCCGTTGGGGTGACTGCCTGGCTTTGCTGTCACTGCTCCCTGGGCCATAGCCGATTGTCTCAGGGAGGGAGACAGACACACTGGGCTGGGATTTGGGGACTGGGTTGAGAAGCACAGAATACCCTGGAGCAAAGCTGCATTAATGGCTGTGCCACCTAGAGCAAGGGTTTGTGAATTCCTAGGACACCAGAGCTCCCTGAGCTCTTCCTCTTCTGAGCCTTTCTTTTCTTTCTTTTTTCTTTTTTTTAATTACACTGCTTCAGATTAAAAAAAAAAGTTTTTATTGATATTAGAGAGAAGATAGAGAGATAGAACCCCCTACTGAAGATCAAGCCCACAACCTGGCGGGGGCGGGGGGGGGGGGCGGGGGGGGCGGGGGGGCATGTGCTCTGACTGGGAATCAAACCCTGACCTCCTGGTTCATGGGTTGATGCTCAACCACTGAGCCACACCAGTTGGGCCTCAGCCTTTCTTGCTTATCTCTCCCAGTGACTCTCTCTGAGCTGTTCCAGAATCCTTCTCTAGGCACTGGCCTTCACTTCACTTCTCTGTTTAAGCTAAACAGAATCCACTTCTATTTTTTACACCCAAACTCTCTCAGTCAATTCACCTTCTTACCCCGTTTAACAATTTAGAAGTACTAGGCACTGAAGAAACCCTTCCCTGCTGAAAATCCTTTTCTCTGAGTCTTAGCTAACTTTCTCTTCTTGTGGCTTCTTCTCCTGTAGCATCTTCTTTGTTTCCACGTTATTCCTCTTCTTCCTCCACCCTTTGGTGAGAAGCTTCACAGAATGTTTTGATTGGGAATCTTTTTATGTCCTCATGTAGCCAACAAAAATTTGAATGAGCCAGAAACCCTGTCCCCTCCATTCCAATGACTCCAAATAGAGTCCAAGTTCTAGATGTACATTTGTGATTGTCTGGTGCCCATCGTCATCTAAGGTGACCTATTGTCATCTCAAATGCAGTGTGTTTACAACCAGACTCATCATGTTAGCTTTCATATAATTATTTTTTCTGTTTTTCCCACCTCTACAAGAACAGCACCATCCCCGTAGCATGGGCTTAAATATCAGAGTCATCTCTAATTCCTCCTTCCCATCTGGCCATGCATGGACCCCACTGATTCCAGCTCTGTGGCTTGCTCCCCTCAGCAGCACATGCCACAGTCACCACACACACACACACACCCCTCCTCCCCCCGCCCCCTCTCCCCGCCGCCCTCCCCGGGCCTGCTTACATTTACATTTCACTTGCTGTTGCAGGGGCTTACTAACTCAGCCCTCCACAATCAGGCTATGCTTCGCCCAATTATTTTCTTCATCGCTGCCCAAGTCTTCCCAAAACTCTGTTCAAATCACATTTTCCAGAAGTGAAGCCTTTCTATTAGTAGTTCTCACCTGGGAGGTCCAGCAGAATTGCCCAGGAGGTTTGAAAAAGTGCAGATAAGATTTATATTATAACTCAGTCTCCAAGAGTGGGGCATGGGTTGTGTGCATTTGAGAAAGCTCTCAAGGGATCCGGAGATAGTGTGTGGTTAAGAGTCACTGCTGTAATGGAACCTCAATAAGGTCTCGTCAATAAGTCTCAGATTTCTCATGGCAGTATTATAGGCAACTTTTGGTTTGTGCTGTATCTCCCTTCATTCCTTACATATTCCAAAGTCTGGCCAAATGCATTACAATATTTACTGTTTCCTGAATGCCTCCTGACATCACAACTTGCGTTCGTCTTTTCTTACTACGAGTAATACTCTTCTCCATTTCAACTTCTCTCAATTATACCTTTATCCAAGTGCAAGCTTAAATGAGGTTAATTTAGATCCTGACATCATAATTTTCATTAGTTTTTTTCTTGCTACCAGGAATACCCTTTCTTTTCCATTTCAATTTCTCTCAATTATACCTTTTATCCAAGCGCAAACTTAAGGGAGGCTAATTTAGATAAATACATTTAAAGTACAGAGAATCGCTCTTGAGTCATAATAAGCCTTCCATGAAGGCTAATTAATGTCATTATGATGATGATGATGATAAATAATAAATTCTACCTCCATGAATTCGTACCATCCCCTAAGTCAGAACTTCTCTCTCCTTCCTCTGTGTGTTCATTGTTCTTGTTTCTACTCCTTTTAGGATGTGTACTTACAGGTTCCGCTGCATTCTACAGCTATTTTTGCACCCGCCTTCCCTCTTCTGGTGAAGGGCAACTTTGTTGTCGAACTCTTTCTTAGTCAGAGACTACATCATATTCAAAATTCTACTTAGTCTTGCTTGCAGTATACGCCCAACAAAGTTTTACTCTATTAGATTGGGTTCTCAGTGACCTATGCTAACTGCCACCCCAGCCAGATCCAGATGTTCAAGGATATTTCCAGCCTCCTTACCCAGCATGTTTTGTCTCAGAGCTGAGCAGAGGAGAAGCCTGCCTCCGAGCCCTTTAAATCAAAAGTGCATTCATGTGGCAAGGCAATTTCCAATTAGAGCTGGGGAAGAAGACATTAATATTTGAGTGCAAACAGGACACACTGGTCTGTTTGCCCTTGGAACATCTGGGTAGCCTGGGGCTGCTTCGGACCTCCCATTGTTTGCCTATGTAACATTTATGGCTGATATTTGCTCTCCGGTGGTTTCTGAGCATTGTACTAGTAAAGAGGAGACAGTTGACTGGGTGGCAACACCAGGTACGTAAATTGTCCTCTGAGTATTGGGGCCAGAGCAGAATTTGTAACTGATGAGCTTGCAGTACTCTTTGAGAAGTATAATGTTCTGTTAAAAGTAAAAATATCTGGATACTTTGCCTATTATCAGCCAGATGGCTCTCTAAATGGTTTAGAAGGAGGATGCATTTCAAAGAGCAGCAGCTTTACCAAAATCCACACTGAGGGTATTGGTCCATGGCATCGTGTCCCAGTGAACAATACTAGAATATAGATCTACCTGCTGGGATAAGGGGCAAAGGTGGCTTTCTGGGCACGTGCTCCCATGTTGGAAGGTATGTATGGGGTGGCCATACAACTTACTGTTTAAATTGGGATGTTGGAAGCAACAGAATAAATTGGGACTATCCCAGGCAAACCGGAACCTTAGCTATCAGAGATGAGATCACTGCCTTGGGAATGGAGTTAGTGACAGCCACTTCTTTCAACAACATGTAAGTGCCAAAAGAGAAGGTAAAGTGTGAGTCCTGAGAGCAAGTACTAAAAATCTCAGGATGTGCCAGATTGATCCTGAAGTGACTGAACAAAAGCTAAGGGGTTGATTCAGTAATTCCCTAATAGAATGCTAGAGCGGGTGTCTCAGTCAGCAAGTCATGGCCTTGGTCAGCTGAGGAGAGTCAGGCCTCTCCTGCAAACACCACCCTGAGACAGTGGGTAGGCATCAGACCTGCCTGGACACTGAGGCTGATACCTGACCTGGGGATTCACACTGCTGCATCCAGTGTCTTCTGTCCCCTCCAGCCAAGTGGAAATCCCAGGACTTCTCCAAGTCCTGACCTTCTCTCTAAGGCTCACTAAGAGGTGAATTCCTTTGGGAACTATTCTTACTGTCCTCCAAATCCCATTGCTTTCTCCATCCCCAGAAACACTCTAGCCTTCTCTACCATAGACTGAGATTTAAGGGGAATTCAACAACAGCCTAACTAGAAGGTATCTCTACTTATTCATAACCCTTGTAGCATTGAGAAGTGGTTTAGTCCAGTTGACCTTTGGCATTGTGTTTTACATGGACTGTTTTATATTCCCAAATTGATTGGGTATAGGAGCCATATATTATTGCCCCTCTTCCATCCATGACTCGATTATCAATGAATACTTAGGTTTTGAAAAGTTTATTTTGCATGTAGAAACATCTTGGTTTTGTTCTGAATGGAAGAGCTATTTACTTCAGCAAAAATTACCTGGGCTTTCCCATCATTTCTGAACATAACAACAACAAAAAAATCTATTGTAATCTGCAAAACACATCAGACTTCTCAGAGGCATAGGGGCATGGGGCCAATATTTTAGCACACAGGATGATGCTAGAAGCCCAAAGTATGCAGTGGAAATAAGAGAATGAGTAGAAGCTTTGAAATCTATCAGATCAGAGTTGGGGTCCTGGTTGTTATTGATTACTAGAGGTCCAGTGCACGAAATTCATGCACTCGGGGTGGGGGGTCCCCCAGCCTGGCCTGTGCCCTGTCACAGTGTGGGAGCCCCGCAGTTGATCGCCCCAAAAGGTAGGCCCCACCCACTCATCCAGGGCTCCTCGATGGATTGTCCCAAAGAGGTAGGCTGGAGCCGGGAGTCCTGCCTCCGCATGGTGTGGAGCCGATAGACGGGACCCCCAGGACTCCCAGGCAGGCCTCACCACGTGGAGCTGGGGGCAACCACGCAGGCCTCGCCTCTGGCCTCTCGGAGCGGGGACTCCCAGGCAGGCTCCACCCAGAGCACGCAGCTTCAAGACCAGCCCCGCCCACCTGCGTGTGTCCCGCTGTGCACACAGCCATCTATCATGGTGTGATGACCACTTAGGCTTTTATTAGTAAGGATGGGACTTTGAGATGCACTTCTTCCCTGAGCATGTTTGTTTATTTCTAAAATATCGCTAACAACATCTATTTTGGAGGGCTGGTGTGAGGATAAAATGTGATAACATATAAGAAGCACTTAGTGTGATGCCTAGAACAGAGTAAATGCTCAGTAAATGTCGATAATTCTCATGCTGAATGGGCCACTGATGTTGTTCTAAGGGATGCCAAACCCTAATTCTAGGACAAGAGCATGGGAGTAGTTGTGAGAAAAAGAGAAATAAAGAATCCTAGTGACTGTGCCTGGTGCCAGATGCCTGGAAAGGAGTGTGGTGAAGAAATAATATCCTGAAATTTGAATTGACTTCTCTAGAACCTTTTATGTCAGTGTAACCAATTGTAAACTGTATCCTCAGCCTGAAAATATTTCAGTGAATTTGGGAAACTGCAGAAGAGCATGTCCCAAAATTTGGTCCATGGAACACCAGTCTTAGTAGTTAATTCATGAAAAATAGTTCTGATGCAAAATCAGTAATTCATAAGCTTTAAACTGCACCCGCTCTGAGTTGTGTAGTGAAATCTTGGCCCAGGCCTCCCCACACCCAGAACAGGACTCATCCCTTTGTCCAGCATATCCATGCTGTAAACCAGACCTGCCAATCAGTCATCTCCGTTATCAGATCACCTGTCCCGGGTGGCAGTGCTTGTGTCCCACTAATCTTTAGCTTACTTAACAGTGTCCCCACAGCCATTCACATAACTTTCATGCTATTATTATAATTGTCCCATTTTGTTATTATTATTAATCTCTTATTGTGTCTAACTTACAAATTAAGCTCTATCATAGATGTATGTATAGGAAAAAAACATAGTATATATAGTATCTGTGGTTTCAGTCATGCATTGGGGGTCTTGGAACTTATTCCTGTGGATAAGGGGGTACTACTGTCGGCTGTTCGGCTGTTTTAGAATATGGTATGTAGGAGAGCAGCCTCTTTTTTTTTTTTTTTTAATTCTTTGACCATTCAGTTGTAACAACCTGGAATTCAGCCCAACCTGGACTGGAGGCTTCATTTACCCCAGGACATTCCTAAAGAAATCAAGCTGTGGAGCATGCATAGCAACTGAGAGGTACTGTTTAGTACAGCATGAGGCTGTAACTTATACTTCACTCCAGGAGACACCTTCTTAAGTGTGGAAAAGCCACATCCCTCCATGAATGGAACATCTCTGTCCCCATCCCTACTGTTCTAGCCTGAGTCCAGAAGGTATGAGGCCAAGCAAATTTTACCCATGGAGCTCCATATTTCAGAACTAAGTGTTGATAATTTACATGAAAATGATGCTATAATTAAGAGCTTTGTTTTTTAAAAAACCTGAATGTTGTGATATGAATAAAATTTTTTAAAAAATATACTTTTATTGTTTTCAGAGAAGAAGGGGGGAGAGAGAGAGAGATAGAAACATCAATGATGAGAGAGAATCATTGATCAGCTGCCTCCTGCATGCCCCTCACCAGGGATTGAGCCTGCAAACTGGGCATGTGCCCTAACCAGGAATCGAACTGTGACCTCCTGGTTCATAGGTCAACCTTCAACCACTGAGCTACACCAGCCAGCTAAATAATATTTTTTATTGCCCTAAAAAGTCACATTTGAATGATCAGTAATGCAGGTAAGATCAAACTTGTTGGATGGTAAAGAGTCTTTTGATACAATAAATGGAGGTCCAAAGAGCTGACCAGAAGATGAATTAGGAAACAGTTATATCATGCAAAATGAATGGTTCCTTGGTCAGTTTCTCACTTCTCTGACTTAATACAAAGGTTCATCTTTAAGAAATCAATCACTGACCTAATTTATTATAAAATGGATGCAGTCTATTGAGAAAAGTCAGGTCATAGTGCTTAGCTGTTTTTATGAGAGAAAATCAAACAATGAGCAATTCTGTGTTATTAGGACTAAAAAAAACAAAATTGACAGGAATGGTACCATATAAAATGGAGCTTGATGTGACTGGCAACCAGCCTGGCCTTAAAGAGACAGGCTGACGACATTTCCTCTTTCCAAGGACTTCTTGTCTTTAAAACTCCCGAGGACATGAGCTGGAATGCAATCCTGGAACTGGGCCACTTCCTTCCTCCCAAGTGGAAGCTTTCTAACACCCATGTCACTTCTTTTTATTACCAAAAAGCAGGTTACATGTTTGTGTTTATTTTCTCTAATGAGGTCCACTGGGATTAGTGTCTTTTAGGCAGATTTTCCTAGTGAGCTTTGGTTTTATTTCATCCCAGTGGGGCTGGCATTACTTAACAAGATTATTAACTTGTGAGCAGACTTCTTGAATCACCATGGAGAGTGTTCCAAGTGGCAGGAATTGTGAGATTCTTCCTGCATGACATATGTTTCAGGTGACCTACTTACCATAAGTAAGTCACATTCTCCCTTTGAACTGTGATGAAAAGGAGGCTACACAAAAGCTGACAGGTACAGCCTGTTAAATCCAATCCCAAAGCAGGCTTTGATGTTAAAATGAAAAAGAGAGGACTTAATTCATTTACACGTGAGGATCACAAATTCATAGCGTCCACAGAAAACCCAGACTCTGTACTCCGCACGACAATAGTTTTATTAGAAGACCACACAAGTTAAGTAGTTTCCTTGTAGGTTAATGTTTAACTAATACATAATGCTTAAAATGGGAAGCAGCACATTTTTGAAAGCACTTCTTTTCTTTTGAGTTTTTGGAATTACACCGGGGATTCACATAAGTACAAGCTTTAAAGCCTATTTCCCATTTATGTTAAATACCAAGAAGTATAAATATCAAGTGTGTGCTTCCTAGCACTTACCATAGTTGCGTTTTCTGTTGCCTTCGAAGAGTAAAATTTTCAGAAGGCAGGATTGAATATGTTAGTGGGGGACATTTATGTCAGTGTTAAACTCCAATAGTGAAGCTCAATTGCCTGATTTCATGATGAGTTTCCTATTCTTCCCTTAGCGGTAGGAGAATGAATGAATAGGCAGATGTGGACAGTGCTCTAATGGCTACATCACACCGCCAACCTGGGATGGCACCCACCGCCTGGGGCTGAGAAGCACAGTGGCTTAGAGCATGTGTCCTGGACTGGCCATTGAATTTGGTTTCCAGCTGTGGGATTCTGGGAAAGTTGCTTAGATTGTGTAAGCCTCAATGTTTTTCAACTAAAAAATGGGGTAATATAGTACCTACTTCATAGGGTTATTGTGCAGGATAAATGAGGTCATACTTAGCATGAGGCCTAGCTCAACGGAAGGTAGATTTCCTTATCATATTTATTAGTATACTACTTTAAGCAAAATTAACTGGACCATTGTGGTATGAGAACTCTTATTTTCTTAACTTTTCGATATGACTACAAAAGAAAAGGTGAAGAGCAAAAATCTAGTTAAGGGGACTAAACTGAATTAACTTTGCTCTTATCATTTTACCCCATTGTTAAGCCTAAACCGTGACCCACTGCCAAATGACAGAAAAATGCAGCCTCCGTGGACACTTTTCCTGGATAATTTACAATCCGATGGCCCATTACTAGGACAGTATATCCTCAGTGGGACCCTCCTGGGACTGAACAAGGTGAAGGGAAGATCAGAGGACCGGTTTGCAGAAAATTCTGTTCCCAATTTAACAACCATGAAGAAAGGATAAGAGGCTGCTGGATAGGCAAAGTGAGTGACATATGACACGGGACCCTCACTTGCTACCCATGTACCATTCCATCCAGCATTGTTATTTTTTTGCTCAGTGGTTTCGGTTTTTGGCCCAAATCAAGGCATCAGCTGCTTCTGTAATTGCTGTCCTTCCTGGCAATTATTGGCTTCTATCAGTAACCATTCCTGACAAAGTCATTGAGGTGGTGATGAGGGCTGATGGGATTCTAAATATGAAGGACTTTCTGGGATGGGAATGTCATTCCCTATGGCCTGAATACATGTTTCTGGAGACAGTATGGTTGAATCTTGACTCTACTATTGCATTTTGAGCCAATTGCTTAACTTCTCTTAAGTTCAGTTTCTTCACTTGTAAAAATGGAGATAATCGTTGAAGTTTTTTTTAGAGAAATAAATGAGGTTATTTGTGAATGTGCACTTATAATAGAGTCTTACTAGGAAACAGCATACACACTCATACAAAGTGCTAATGGAGGGAGTCAGGTAGAGGAACTACATACAATGACGTTGGGCTGGTTTTTAGGAAAATCAACAGGGGGTGATGCGGTGCCCTGAGCAGGCAGTGGGGAGGAAAGACATTCCTACCTCTAGGCCTGGAGAGACAACAAGAAGGAATGTTTGCAGGAGCCCAGGGGAGGGCTGCCTGCAGAAGCTGTGGCTTCCATAGAGGAATACAGCCAACCTGCAGTGGGGAGGGCGCCAGACCTACTTTGCCTCTGTGCTATGACCTTTTCCACTACCTCCAGTGGAAGCCAGAGCTCAAGGAAGCCCACTGAAGCCCTCCTTACAGGATAGCCTTCTGGGCGCAGAGCAAGATGGAAAAGGAGCGAAAGTGGATCTGGAGGGGAATTGGAAGTCAACTGGAAAATGTCATCACATGCGTGGCATCTTCCCTGCCACATAGACAGTACAGTGGACCCCTGAACAACATCGTTTTGAACTGCACGGGTCCATTTGTTTGCAGATTTTTTTTCAGTAAGTCTATTAGAAACAATTTTGGATAATTGGCAATTTGAAAAAACTCACAGATAAACCATGTAGCCTAGAAATATTTTTAAAAATTAAGAAAAGTTAGGTATGTCATGGATGTATATGTAGACACTTGTCTATTTTATCATTTACTACCATAAAATATACACAAATCCTATATAATAAAAGCCTAACATGCTAAGTGTCCAGTCGTCCAGTGACTGGTTGAGTGTTCAACCAATCAAAGCATTATATGCTAATGATATGCTAAGGCTGCTCAACCACTCACTATGACGTGCACTGACCACCAGGGGCCAGATGCTCTGACCGTAGGTTAGCTTGCTGCTGGGGTCCGGCCAATTGGGACTGAGCAAGATAGGCCAGACACACCCTGGAGCCCTCCCGCCGTCCCTCCCCGTCTGGCCAACCTCCGTGTCCCTTCCTGGCTGGCCGGCCCCGATTGGCCCCAATTGGGACTGGGTGAGATGGGGCCGGACACACCATGGAGCCCCCCCGCGGTCCCTCCCTGGCCCCAATTGTGCACTGGTTAGGTCCCTTGGCCTGGCCTGCGCCCTCTCACAATCTGGACCTGTCGGGGGATGTTGGAGAGCAAGTTTCAGCCTGATCCCGCAGGCCACTCCCCTCAGGAGGGTGCCAGATGCAGGGCTCACAGCTGGTGAGTGCTGCTGTGGCAGTGTGAGCCTCTCCCAATGGGGACTGATTGGGCGTGAGCTCACAGCAGGCGCAGTGGGATAGGGATGAGCGGGAGCAGCAGGTAGGAGCTGCAGGCAGCATTGGACTGCAGGTTTTGGCCCGATCCCCGCAGGCCACCCTGAGGGACCCCCCCCGCCCCCGTGCACGAATTCGTGCACTGGGCCTCTAGTCTATTACAAAGACTTAAAATTTATCAAAACTTCAAACAAATACAGACCATGCATGGCGCCATCTGCAGTTGAGAGAAATATAAACAAGTGTAAAGACCCAGAATTAAATCAGCACTGTTTGACATGTATCGCAGCACACACTGTACTACTGTAATAATTGTGTAGCCACCCCCCATTGCTATTGCAGTGAGCTCAAGTGCTGCGGGTACCCCATTAAGATGCCAAGTGATGCTAATCATCTCCCCGTGAGCAGTTTGTCTCTCCAGGAAAGTGCATGTTGCAGTAAACAGTGATCTCTCGTGGCTCCTGTGTATTTTTCATCCTGTTGAGTGCAACACTGTAAACCTTGACTAACACCATGGGAGCCATACAAAGTGGTACTAGTGCTGCTGGAAGTGCCCCTGAGAAGCAGAGAAAAGTCAGGACATTGAAGTTGAATTACTTGATAGGTACTGTAGATGGAGGTCTGCAGCTGCAGTTGCCTGCCATTTCAAGATAAATGAATCCAGTGGAAGGACCATTAAAAAAAAAAAAAAAAGACTTTATGAAGCTGTTACTGCAGCTACACCAGCAGGTGTGAAAACCTAGCACGTTTTGCAAAATGCATTTTTATTTTTATTGAAAATGCAGCTTTTATGTGGGTGCAAGATTGCTATAAGAAAGACATACCTATAGACTCTTAATATGATTCAAGGAAAAGCAAAGTCATTATATGATACTAGAGGCCCGGTGCACACATTCATGCACCAGTGGGGTCCCTCGGTCTGGCCTGCGGGATCAGGCTGAAACCGGCTCTCTGACATCCCCTGAGGGGTCCCAGATTGCGAAAGGGCACAGGCCAGCCCGAGGGACCCCACCGGTGCATGATCAGGGCCAGAGAGAGACACGGGAGGTTGGCCAGCCGGGGAGGGACTGCGGGAGGGCTCTAGGGTGTGTCTGGCCCATCTCACTCAGTCCCGATCGGCCAGACCCCAGCAGCAAGCTAACCTACCGGTTGGAGCGTCTGCCCCTGGTGGTCAGTGCACGTAATAGCAACTGCTCAACCGGTCAGCTGTCTGCCCCCGGTGGTCAGTGCACATCGAGCGTTTGGGTGGCCTTAGCATATCATTAGCATATTACACTTTGATTGGTTGAACGGCCAACAGGTCGAACGGCCAACAGGTCAACCGGACTCTTAGCATATTAGGCTTTTATTATATAAGATATGGAAGCACTAGAAGGAAAGTGAAGGATCTAAAGCTGCAGAATGAAAGGCCTGAAAAGGATGGTTTGATCATTTTAGAAAGAGGTTTGGCTTTAAAAATGCCAAGATAATGGAAGAAGCTGCTTTTGCCCACCAAGAGGCAGCAGACGAGTTCCCACATGCCAGTAACAAAATCATTGGAAAGCAAAGATATCTGCCTAAAGAGGCATTTTTAAAATTGAATTTATTGGGGTGACATTGGTTAATAAAATTATATAGGTTTCAGCTGTACAATTCTATAATACATCATCTGTATATTGTATTGTGTGTTTACCAACCAAAGTCAAGTCACCTTCCATCACCATTTATCCCCCTTTTACCCTTTTCTACCTCCCCCGACCCACCTTATCCCTCTGGTAATCACCATACTCTTGTGTCTATGAGGTTTTTTCCCCCTACACAGGTTTTTCTTATTCTGGGGGGGAAAAGCCAAAAAAGATATTTATTAGTAAGGATCGCCAATGCCATGAAAGAGAACCCTGATAGAACATAATGGAAGTCTGGGATGATTACCCCATTAGAGATGCCATCTTTTTACAGAAAAAGGCAAAAAAACATCAAGCCTGAAACAGTAAGTTCCTGCTGGAGAAAACTGTGTCTAGATGTTGTGCATGACCTCACAAGATTTATGACAGGGCCAATCAAATAAATCACAGGAGAGATTGTGGATATGACCCCCAAAAAAGCGGGGTGTAAAGGGTTTCAAGAGCAGGATCTTGGAGAAATTCAAGAGCTAACAGACCCCACCCAGAGGATTTTACAGGAGACAACTTGATGGAGATGAGTGCTTCTGAACCTGTGACTGGACGATGAGAAAGATGTAGACGCAGCGCCAGAAAACAAATTGGCGTCAGACAATCGGGCAGAAGGGTTCTGATGATTCAAGACTGCTTCTGACTTCTTTTACAACATGGATCCTTCTGGGATATGGCACTGACACTACAGTGGAAGCAAACAGTGGAAGAAGAATGGGTACCGTACAGAAACATTTTCAGAGAAATAAAAAAGCAAAGATGTCAGACAGAAATGACAATGTATTTCTGTAAAGTTACACTGAGTGTGCCTGTCTCCACTCCTTCCTCCACCTCTTCCGCCTCTGCCACCCGTGGGACAGCAAGACCAACCCCCCTCTTCCTCTGCCTACTCAATGTTTAGACAATGAGAATAAAGACCTTTATAATGATCCACTTCCATTTAACAAATAATATATTATCATAACACAGCACAGTTAATAATCTCATTTGTTGTGTGTGGTGTGTGTCTTCCTGTGACAATCTAATAACTGTGTGAAACATTTTTGTGTCGTCATCATGGCCTGAGTATTCATCGTGTGCAAGACTTGCATGGAAGTGCATAGCCTAGCCTTACGGAGGCATAAGGTGAGTGATATTTCATATAAAAATAATGTGTTAATTTTCTTATTATTTTATAACTTTGCTTTCAAAGAATTACATTACTGTACAGTATGCCGCCCCCTCTCTCTTAAATGGAGAAACTGTATCAGCCTATCATCACAGGTAAGTGGTATTTTTTAAAAAGTAACAAGGTTTCCAATACTGTATTATGAATATGACTGCAATACTGAATGCCATAGAAATTTTATAATGATTTTTTATTTTTTTAATTTTTTTAAAAATATATTTTATTGATTTTTTACAGAGAGGAAGGGAGAGGGATAGAGAGTTAGAAACATCGATGAGAGAGAAACATCGATCAGCTGCCTCCTGCACACCTCCCACTGGGGATGTGCCCGCAACCAAGGTACATGCCCTTGACCGGAATCGAACCCGGGACCCTTCAGTCCGCAGGCCGACGCTCTATCCACTGAGCCAAACCAGCTAGGGCTATAATGATTTTTTAATTTGTGTAGAGGCTAAGCTACTGTGAAGCAATCATATCCATCACACTAGGCTCCCATAAAGCAATCATAATGCTGCTTTTTTGTTTTATCAATGCATGAATCATTATACTTGTAAATGAATATGGATTTATTTTTCACATTATATTTTCATTTTTGATGTCTATGTTAATAATACATGTAATATGTACAGTGTTTTATGCAAGACAGTATTTATGTAGGTACTGACAGATGATTCATCTGATAAGCAGGTGACATAAACTTACAATGTTGGCAAATACAGTAAATGTATATCCTCTTCCTTGTGATTGTCTTAGTAACATTTTTCTTTCTCTAGCTTACCTTATTGTGAGAATAGAGTATACAATGCATATAACATACAACATACGTGTTAATCAACTGTTTATGTTATCGGTAAGGGTTCCAGTCTACAGTAGACTAGCAGTAAAGATTCTGGGGAGTCAAAAGTTATACACGGATTTTTGACTGCATGGTGGTTGGTGCCCCTAACACCCCCATGGTTCAAGGGTCAACTGGATTTCCTTTCCTGTATCTATGAGGGTATATGCATCAGCTTTCAACTCCTGCAGGCATTCTGTTGAGACAAAGACACAGAGAAGGATACAGCTTCTCTCCTGCAGGGACTCACAGTGTAGCCTAAGGCCCAGACAGGGAAATAAGAATTATATGAGGGTAGAAGTGCTGTAACAGAGATGTGAACAAAGACGGATATCAACAGTACGATTGAAATTTCTTTTGAGAGCCAAATTTTTTAAACTTAAACTTCTTCTAACGCCACTTCTTCAAAATAGACTCGCCCAGGCCGTGGTATTTTGTGGAAGAGCCACACTCAAGGGGCCAAAGAGCCTCATGTGGCTCGCGAGCCGCAGTTTGCCGACCACGGTCCTAGCCGGTTTGGCTCAGTGGATAGAGTGTCGGCCTGCGGACTGAAAGGTCTCACGTTCGATTCCGGTCAAGGGCATGTACCTTGGTTGCGGGCACATCCCCAGTAGGAGGTGTGCAGGAGGCAGCTGATCGATGGTTCTCTCTCATTGATGTTTCTAACTCTCTATCCCTCTCCCTTCCTCTCTGTAAAAGAGCAATAAAAAAAGGAAGAAGGAAGTAACTGAGATATGATCCAGGAAGTTTAAGAGAGGAAAGGAAAGAAAGGAATTACCAGGGTTCAAACACCTTGATTCTTGATAATGTCTCTGTCTCCAATTTACAAGATCTGGAGCAGAAGTGGCAGTAAATATCTCCTCAAGTAGTGACATATGAAAACCACAATTCTCTGGACCTTCTGATCACCCCTATCACTTGGCTTATCTCCGCTGTGAAGGCGCTGAGCATGGCTGCCCGCCTCAGCCCAGGCTCAGGCCTTTTTCCTTCCACACGGCCAGATCTGCTTTTCCTGATGCTGAGATTGCAAGACAGTGACTTTTGATCCCTGTTAACACTCAACGGATAATGTTCCTCTTTCAAGATACTGTCTCAAGTGTTCTCATTACAATGGGTAGTGTTATGGGCAGTGGCCTGAGGCCTGTCTTCTCTCCCACAGATCTCTCACCAGGTGCCCCACCCTGACTGGTGTTAGGGACTATTCCTCAAGTTATAATCCTGGATAGAGTTCTTTTTCCTCTTCCTCCCCTACATCTTTGTTACATGTCAGGAACATTTTAAATGAAACCTTTCTTTGGGGTTTGCATGTGTAGGTGTGCGAATGATTGAGGGTGACCTACAGGAAAACAAAGGGTTTTGGCAAACCATCATTACCGCTAGTGAAATCTACAAAGGATGCAGCAGGAGGACAGATATATAAGTATTATGTAATTGTGTACCTTTTTAATCCAGGAATTTTCAATATTTAACACCCTTACCATGTAGTTACATCAGTGATCCTAGAAATTAGACCCCCCCCCCCAAAAAAAAACACCCACTTTTCTAAGAAGACCCCTAAATGAAATGGAATCTGTCGTGGAGCGAACACGAGTGAACGACCACTGGAGTTCAGACCAAATTAAAATTTAGGGAGCCTTTATTAGCTGGCCGGCCAGTCAGCCGGCGACTGCTCTGCCTTTCTCCACGCAGGGAGTCCAGAGAGCAGCCCAGACCCTTTGTGCAGGACCACTTTTAAGCACATTAACCACATCCTGTTTTTGCAGAGCAAGTAACCCAAGACAAAACAGTTTTTCCTAAGCAACCTCAGGATCATGCCATTGACGACCATGTTATTCACAGGGTCATCCTGTTTTTCAGAAAGCTGACAGTGTTCTATGAAAGAAGGCCTACGTGCTGGGAAGGGGCCATGAGACCGTATCTCAAGGCCTAGCCTGGTGTCAGCACTGACAGCTCTATGGGGCATAGTCCACGGCCTCTCTGGAATGGTAGTAGTAAGCATGCTCAGAAATTCCCACTCTCTAACAGAATCGACAAAAAGAAAAAGTGTTGTCTGGTGTTCTGACTTTAAAGTAGTATGAGATGAAAAAAAAAATAAAAGCAATGTCAAAAATTAAAATAATTTTCCTTTCTATCAAAAGCTTGCTTCATCCATTGATTCATCAAATATTTATTGGCACTCACCTGGGGGCCCCAGCTCTGGCTGCGGGTAGAATTTCAGCTTTGCCGCTTAGGAGCTTACTATCCTTGGACGAGTTATTTGGCTCTGTGTGCTGTAATTCCCTCTATAGAATGGATAGAAACGTGAGAATTATCTCACAGGTTTCTCATCAGAAATATGACAATGCATGTATAATGCTCAAGAGTGTTTGACACCACATCAGTATAATTACTCTTAACCTTTATTTCCTTTCAGCCCTGCGGCTTAACGTCAAATATCTTTGAAGGACATTGAAAAACCCTTAATGTGAAAATTTTGGCTACATTAAATTCTACCGAATGCCTCCTATAGCTCTAAATCGGGGCATAAGGAGACGGATAACCCAGGAGTAGTCTGAACTCCAGCAGGGACAGGGGCAAATCCCCTCCCGCTTTGTACCCTCCAAGGCATCTGTCTTAAGGAGTGCTGAAGCCCTGCAAATGGATGGGCTCCTCAGATTTAAGTTCGAGGTCATCTTTAAAGATGCCCCTCTCGGCCCACGCCCAGGTATCTCCGAAACGCCCCGCGCCTCCGGTTACCCGGCCGTTCCCCAGCCCGGCCTCCCCTCACTGGGGTTTGCTACCCCGGGACCCTTCCCCGACAGCCGCCTCCAGGGGGCCCCTCGCGCCCCTGCGCTGGGCGGGGCGGGCCGCCTCATTGCGCATGCTCCAGACTGGCGGGCTGGGTGCGTGGGCCGTGGGCGGGTGCCGGCGCAGGTCCGCTCGCTCGGCGGGAGGCCTGGGTGTGACGCCGGTCTCGCAGCGGCGAGCGCGCGCACCGGGCGGCGGCGACCTGGAGACCCCCGAGAGATGGAAGCGGCGGCGCCGACGGCGGCCGAGGCGGCGGGGCACGAGGAGCTAGGTGGGTGCTGCGTGCGGGCTGGGCGCGGACCGACATGGCGCGGGTCTGCGCGGAGCCTCCCGGCCTGCACTTGGCCTGGGCCGGGGAGGCGGGTGCGGACACCGGGGCCGCCGCGACCCTGCCCCACGCGCGTGGCGGCAGCATCGGGGTTCAAGTTGCTAGTCCCTGGACAGGGAGAGAAGCACCTTCCCCCCTCTCCACCCCCCCCCCCCCCAAAAAAAAAGAAAAAAACACCTGGCTGCTTCTGTGTGCCGGGCACTGCTTTAGGCACGGGTTTGAATTTAAAACCCAGCAAGGCAAACCCTCCCCGAGACATCTGGGACAAGCTGAGGCTTGGGAGGTTACTGACCTCCACGTCAGGGTCTACGGAGGCGGCAGGGTGTGTGTGTGTGTTCCACAAAGAGAAGATAGGAGCCTTTGTAGATTTAAGGAAATACATTTTTATTTGGGCTCCTCAGAGGACATTGCCCGGGAAGAGTTCCAAGAAGGAGATGTTTGTTTATATAGGCAGGGGGGCAAAGAAAAATACAGCTAAGCACCAGCAGTTCTAGTTAGTTACATACATTCAAGGATGAGCAGTTTTACATCAGGTGGGGAGAATCTACAGATAAGGTAGGGTCGTGGAGCACCTGTAGTCAGTCAGGAGTCTTGGGAAGCAATTACGTTTAAATTTTATTAGGATAAAGAAAGAACAGGCATTTCCTTCTATAATTATTTACCTTTTCAATTGGAACTGTTTGCGTATACGTGGCTAGCCCCACGGAAGGCCTTGATTAGGATTTACTGTGTTCCCTTGGTTACGAATCAAGTTGGAGCAGCAGCTTCAGCCACCCTTTCTCAGTGTGTGTGCTGGGGGTGCGGTGTGCTGTGTGTACACATCACAGCCAGCCAGGGAATGTAAAACACTCTAATGGTTTCCAGCTGTCAAAGGGAAAACAAAAGTAAAGATACTGCTCCTCTTAGTTAAATGCATTATACTAGTATTTAGGGATATTTTTAATTTGATGCTAAATGAGTAAAAAAGAAGTTGAGTTTTAAAGAAATAACTTTATTACAGTAACTAGTTGGTAGACATTCTTGTAATAATGTGCAGGGCACTTCAATTTGATATCTTTTAAGTTATAATAATGGTAGAAATAAACTCAGCATTTTATTGAATGTTTGCTGTGGATGGCATAGTGTGTTAAGTGCTTTACATATATGCATTATCTCCTTTAATCCTCACAACAACGGGGTGAGATAGGTGCTACTGTTATCCCCATTTTATAGATAAAATAATTTAAGTTCATTAATGGTAACCCAGATATGAACCCAAGTTTATCTGACTTTTCTTTTTTCTTTTTATTGAATTTATTGGAATGACACTGATGAACAAAATTACACAGGTTTCAGGGGCATAATTCTACAACATTATTCTTTCAAATTCATCAATAACTTATCTAGGTGAGGATGTGGGGAAATGTGTATTCTCGTGCATTGTTGGTAAGAGTAGTATAATGCATTTATCCTTAAAAATGCACAGCCTGACTGGCTCAGTGGCTGAGTGTTGCCTGACCTAGGAACCAGGAGGTCACAGTTCAATTCCCACTGAGGGCACATGCCTGCGTTGTGGTCTTCATCCCCAGTAGGGGGCATGCAGGACGCAGCTGATCACTGATTCTCTGTTATTCTTGATGTTTTTATCTTTCTCTCCGTCTTTCTTCCTCTCTGAAATAAAAAAAGAAATATATACACACAATATATATACACATACATATATTTAAAAAGGCACATATACTTTAATACAACAATTCTACTTCTAGAAATATTTCCCAAGGAAATAACAAATGTTTATGTCAAGAGGGATGTCCATTACAGTATTTATAATAGAGAAAAGCTGGTGACTATCTAAATATTCAATTAAAGAAAATTGTTTAGGTAAATTGTGGTATGGCCATAGAGCAGGGGTTGGCAAACTTTTTGACTCGAGGGCCATAATGGGTTCTTAAACTGGACCGGAGGGCCGGAACAAAAGCATGGATGGAGTGTTTGTGTGAACTAATATAAATTCAAAGTAAAGGAGCGGAGGGGAGAGCAAGAGAACCGGATAGTTCAGCCGGATCCGGCCTGCGGGCTGTAGTTTGCCCACGGCTGCCATAGAGCCATGTTCTGAATAGCCATTAAAAGTAATATGGGAAGATATTGACCATATGTATTTTTATTAACTGAAAAGAAAGGTTCCAGATTATTTTAATTTTTTTAAAAAAATTATGTCTGTTTATTAATTCAGCACATTTACTGAGCTGCTCCTCTGTGCCAGGCACTGTGTTAGGCATCTGGGACACATTCATGAACAAAACAGATCAAGATTCCTGCTCTCATGGAGCTTATATTCTAGTAAGAGAAAGCAGACAATACTCAATTATATAATATGTTAGGTGAAAAGTGCTGTGGAAAAATAAAAGCAGAGTAAGGGGAATGAGGAATGAGGGTGGGGGCTGGGTAGTTTGTGGTATTTTATAAAGTGGTCAGGATGGACCTTATTGAAAAGGTGAATTTTGAGCAAAGATTTGAAGAGGTGAGGTAATTAGTCAAGTGGATATCTGGGGAAAGACCATTCCAGGCAGAAAGAACAGCTAGAGTCAAGACAGAAATATCAAGGAGGCCAGGGTGGCCCAAGCGAAGGATCAAGGATGTGGTGAGGCCAGAGTATGTAGGGTCTTGAAGGTCATGTAAAGACTTTGGCTTTTGCTCTGAGAGAACGGGGAGCCAAGCAGGGTTTCAGCAGAGGAGTGACATGATCTGACTTAAATTCTAAAAGGATTGCACTGGCTGCTGGGTGAAGAATAGACTGTAAGGAGCAAAAGTAGAGGCCGAAGGGTATTTCAGCAATTCAAGAAAGAGATTTACACAGCAGTCCTTCACAGCAGTATTAGGAGTAGTAGAGGGAGTGGAGAGAAATGGTTTTTGAAAGTAGAACCAGAATGATTTTCTAACAGATTGGATGAGAGACAAGGAATTATTATGATCAGCTGAGATTTTACAGTGTTTATAATGTAATATGTCTTTAGTGTTTATAATATTCTTTGATATTTCTCTCTTCATGAGGAGGAACTTAATTTCCTTCCCATTGAGTTGTGGGCTGCATTTAGTAACTTGCTTCTAATTAATAGATTATGGTGGAAGTGAAAATGTGTGACTTTAGACCTCGATTCTGTGCCTTGCTCCCTCTCTTTTGGATTCAGTCACCTGGGAGTAGGCTGGCTAGCAGGTTGTAAGAATACTATATTTCCTGATTGTCTACAATGACCAAATATTTCATTTAAAAAGGAATTTTAAAAATCACGTGTCTATGTGAAAAGCATTGGTGGAGGAGTTAAGATACAGGTTTCCTTAAGCTTTCTAAATAGTGTAAGGTCTGCATTTCATTTCATAGACTATGGGGACCTCTGGAAGGTTTCTTGCTGTGCATATTTCTCCTCCTCAGAAATGAGTAAAATGGTTACTGTTCCCATCTTATATAGATACTAGTTTATAGATTTAGTGGCAATATTGTGTTATTTTAAATAAAGAAACTATTTTTTACTTTTCATTTGTCCATTGCCAAAATATAAGTAAATGATTTCCTTTATTTTGGTGTTTTAAAAGTAGCCAAATTGATTACTTCTTTTTTTTTTTTTTTTTTTTTTTTACATTTTCCAGAGAAAAATATACTCAGGATCTCATTGTCCATTTGAGATCCTTGTTAACTTATTAGCATTTTGATATATTTTCTGTCTTTTCATTTTTATTTAACTGTTTAAAACATTATCCCATGGATGCTAGAAGACAAGAAATGAATCATTTTAAAATGCTGAAAACAATTCTGCCAACCTAGAATTCTGTACCCAGCAAAAATAGTCTTCAAAAATAAAACAAATAAAAAAACATTGTTGTTCTCATGCTGTGATTATTCAGCTTTTTCCCCACTCAGCATATGATACACTTTTGCCTGTTTTACTCAGACTTCAAAACCATAATTTAATGTTATTGTAATACTTTACAAAGTGGATGCATTGTGTAGTTAATTTAGCAATTTCCTGATTGTTGCACATTTAGGTTTCCAAATTTTTAACATAAATTATGTTTCAATTAACATCTTCGTGCAGAAATTATTTTCTCCATATACTAGCTTTTCAGAAATGGAATTATCAGGTGAAAAGGATAAACATTTTAAGGTTTTAATACATATGGCTAAATTGTGATTTTTCTGATTAAAACTGGAAATTTAGGTTGACTTTAGTTTAGGAAATTGAGGTTGAAATAATTGAACAATATAAGACAGCATAGAAACACTGCCTAATTTAAGAATGTTCCAATTGTATGCACCACACATATGGGTATAATGTATAGTGTATAATACTGACTAAAGCTATGTCCATTTATAATTTTTCCATATATAAATAGAAATAATTAGGTCTAGGTAGCTTGACATCCATTGTTTAATAGTATTTTATAAAGTAGTGTTAACTTTCACTTACAGTAATCACATAGCATTTTTCAGAGGTTTTCAATTCAGCATTTGGCCAGAAATTACAGTAAGACATTGGCAAATAATAGACTTTATGTATAATGCAAGTTGGATTTTATAATTTTTAATTACTTTGTGTGATTTTATTTCATGTTTTAACTGTTAGAGCTTTTACTGTTAGGTTTTTTTAAGTATTTGACTCATTTACTAGTATCTTTCTTTCTGGCTGGCATAACACATTTTGTTTATCTTTGTAGATTCAGTATTAGCTCATAAATGCTCAGAATTATTATTATTAGTAAATTAATTTCCTGTCAAAGCTTTACATTTAAAAATTCTATGTAGCATATTTTGCTTCTACTATATCATTTTATTAGAAGGGGAAGGAAACTACTAGTTATTGATTACTATGTGCCGGGGGCTAGGCCCCATGCTTCATATACATGTCATTTCATTATCGTGAAACCCTGTGAAGTATAAGTTATTACTCTCATTTGACACAGTGCAGAGATAGGTCCAGAAAAATCCTGGTTAAAATATAAGTCAGATCATGTCATTCCTCTGCACAAAACTCTCTACTGTGTTGTTGTCTAGTATGGTAGCCTTTAGCCATATATGCATTTGAAATGTGGTTTGTCCAAATTAAAATAGACTGTATATGTAAAATACACACTGAATTTCCAGGACTTAGTATGAAAAATAGAATGTAAAATATCTTGTTAATAATCTTTTATGTTAATTACATGTTGAAATGATAATACTTTAGATATATTGGATTAAATAAAATATATTACTAATTTCACTTTTTGCTGTTTTCCTTTTTAAGAAATATGGTTATTAGAAAATTTAAATTATGTTTGTGGCTCACATTGTATCTCTGCTGGTCAACACTGCTCTAGTGGCCTTCATGTCCATCGGTGTGGTCTACAAGGCTGTGTACCATCAGCTCTTGCCATGCTCTGACCTCCTCTCCTACTGCACTCCCCTTGCTCGCTCCTCTCTGGCTACTCTGGCCTCCTTCCTGCTTAAACACACCGGACTCTCCACATCACTAGAGCCTTTGCCTTTGTTCTTCCCACTGCCTGATTGTTCTTCCCTGAGATAGCTACAGTGTTCACTCTCACCCCGCCTTCAGGTCTTCTTTAAAATCCCACTTTCTCAGTGACTATCCTTTGTAAAATTACAGGTTCAACCTTCCTTAACCCCAAATCAGGCTTAAGTCTCTATTCTAAGTGTCCCTGAGCACCCTACAATCCCCCGATAACAGAGTTTAACACATCATATTATGCTAGTAATGGTCAATTTTACTTGTACGCATTCTCTACTGATAGGAAAGATGTTAAAAATTGGTGGCTGTAAAGGATACATAGAAGTTTTGTACTATTCTTGAAAATTTAATGTAAATTTGAAAGTACTAAAAAAGAAAAAGTTTTAAAAGTTATATGTCAGTCATTCCAACTAAATCATTTTGTTTGCCTCAGCTCTTTGTTATGTAGGTTTATTGTATTTGAATGGAACAAACTTTCATGTCCTGAAACTATCCTGTACTTCAGACTTTACTAATGCATATCAGTCATATCAAAAAATCTGAATTTAGTAAATTTTACTAGAACAGGACAGAGAGTGATGGCTAGTGTTGCTTTTCTCCTTGAAAGGAGCAAAATCATGCTAAAAATTGCTATATGTAAATGCAAATTTTGGTTCTAAAAATGTAATGGTTGGAATGGATTTATAATTTTAAGTATTTAACAGTATTGCTTATATATATAGTATGATTTGAAGCTAACGAGATAAATATTCATTTTGTTATTTCTTCACATTTCTCATAACTCTATGACCTTTACTGTAAACCTCATGTAGACAAAGCAGAAAACATTTTGCATTGAATACTTACGCTTTTCATTTTGCACTGCTTAGTCCAAACAAAATATCCAGCAAATAAGTCTAGTTGTTTCTTTCTAAATATACTAAAACTCAGGATATTAATGTGCATTAACTTATGGTAGAAAATAGTAAAGATGAGTACCAGTAGTATATACTACTTAAAAATTAATTTAAACTAGCTTTATCCCACTTTTTAAAATAATGGTGGAGTTCTTTGTTTTTCTCTTTAAAGATATGGATGTAATGAGGCCCTTAATAAATGAGCAGAATTTCGATGGGACATCCGATGAAGAACATGAGCAAGAGCTCCTGCCTGTTCAGAAGCATTACCAGCTTGATGATCAAGAGGGCATTTCGTAAGTGTTACGGTTTACATGTCTCCATTTCTTTTCATTCAGTATATATTTTGTAATCTTCTATGGGCAAGGGACCCTACTAGAATCTACAGAAGACACAAAGATGGATAAGACATAGTTCCCACCCTTAAGGTGTTTATAGTCTATTTGGGAAAGAACAAATACATCTAATTACAGAGCAGTGTATAGGAATTACTCCAGTGATGATACATATCAAAGTTTATGGATCTTGGAGATCTGATTGGGGGGAATATAAATTTTATTTTTTATTTATTTTTAAATTTTTTCTAGTGTAATCATTTTTTTATTGTTTAAAATATTACATGTATTAGTACATATATCTCCTTTTTCCCCCCCCCATTGACCTTCCCCCAGCCTTCCCTACCCCCTGTCGCATATAAATTTTAAGAGAAGTTGCTTCTGAAATAGTTAGGAGTTAGATCATGGGAGGTAGGTAGTAAACCCTTCTTTATGCAGTTGAACTTTTTAAAACTTTCCTTATTTTATCATTAATAGATTTGAGTAAGTTCTTATTCTAGGAGTAATTAATGATTTAGCAAAGTAATGTTTTAATTGATAAGAAAAGAATAGCATAAACTAAAAAATTTTAAGCATTTTTATTTCCTAAGTTTAAAGTTTGTGCTAGTCTTCCTAGTTTATTTTTTTCTTTGTCAAGAGAAAATGCCTCTTTAGAGGAAACTTTTCTTAGGTGAAACCCCTTAAGGAGTTCATAGTCTAAAAGTTAACCAGTATTTATCTTATCTGATGATACACATTGTTTTAAAACTTGTATGTTTTTTCTTTTAATTAACTTCCTCTTATGTTCATCATAGATCATAGATCAAATATGTTTAGTACCATAATTACATAGACAGTGTCAGTAAATTGCTGTCTTACCAACCTAGCTATATAATCTTCAGTACTGTTCTGAATATTATAGCAGCAAAGAGTCTCATGAGAAAATTACCTTTTCTTTATTACTTTAACTAGAGGACTGATGCACGAAATTCATGCAAGGGCCTTGGCCCTGGCCCCCACTTGCCGCAGCCACGGCTGGGGGCCTCTGCCGCCTCTGCCTCGGCCTCCGCCCGCTGTGGCTTTGTCTGGAAAGAATGACGTCCAAAAGGACGTCCGGTCTGATTAGCATATTATGCTTTTATTATTATAGATATGTACAAAAATACTTTTACTTAAATATCTCATTTAATCTCCATAATAATCCTAGGTATTTTACTGTTACTGTATTTTTATTCTTTATCTTATTTTCCTGGTCAAGTTCTTAGGTAGTGTTGAGAACTCTTTTTTTGGAAAATAAATTAAAACCACTATTAAAAAATTCAATCAGTTGTATTTTACTTTTAAATGGCAAAGATGGGACTTGAACCAAATATGACTTCTGGCCCATTTAACTTCTGGTTGAATGGAAATGTTGATTCCTTGCCTAGATTAATTTTTAGTTATCTCCTAATGCTAAAACCATGATCATATGATTTTAATAGCTTTTGTTCTAAAATGTTTAAACCTTACAACTTTTACTTTTCAGATTTGTACAAACTCTTATGCATCTTCTTAAAGGAAATATTGGAACTGGCCTTTTAGGACTTCCATTGGCCATAAAAAATGCAGGCATCGTGGTAAGACTTATCATTGTGCTCTATAGTTACCATACAACTATCAGTCTTAATTTACAGCAAAAATTACCACAAATTAACATCTGATCTAGTCAACTAAAACATGGTCAGGTGACAAACAGTAATCATTCAGCCATTGTATTGATAAAGTTATGCCAATTATGATAATAGTATCTAACCATGACAGTTAATTACTCTTTTCATTTCTGTTTAATTAGTAATATGTATTATTTGACAGAAAGATCCTAAAATAGTATTTGAGTTTACAGGTATGTTTATATCTTATTATTATTGGATTTTCAGGGATTTACTAATAAGCAGTGTACACATATCAACACATTTATTTATAGAGAAGATTATTTGTATTAGTGAACTTACAGTTTTTTAGATTCAGAATAAAATATGTAGTTTTCAGATTTCAAGAACAATAGTTAAGAAAAGGAATAACATCTTTTGAAAACAAATATTTAAGTATTAGAACCAATTATTATAGTTGCAGAGACTCTAGATAGGGGAGAATTCACTTAAGTAATGAAATTATATTTAATCCTTTTTTAAATGACCAGTTTTCTAAAAAACAATTTTAATATCATCTTTCTCTGCATTTGACTTTGTTCACTCTAATCTAGAGAAACTTAAAATTTTCTAATTATAAAATGAACTTCGGCAATATTTTGTCTGTGTCTCAGCAGCCCCAGAATAACTTTAATTTTAGTAATAAACACTTGAAGTTTATATACCATTTTTTCAAATAATTATTTTCTAGGCACAGTTCTTCACACATAGTAAGTACTCAATAAGCAGTCTGTAGAAGAAGTGGATTGCCCACAATCCCAGATTGATAAGAGTGCTGTTTCAGTCATTCAGCGGTTGCCAACAGGTGGTCTGCGGACCACTGGTGGTCTGTGAGGTCCGAAAGGTTGGCGACCACTGATTTAGATAATGATTCATAGTTGCATGTAATTATTTTGGTGGGGCACTGGTAGTGATAGACTTGCCGTCACATGTTAAATAATATGTATTCCATCCTACTTCGTTGCATATCTATCTGTACTCTGTATTCATAGGTTTAGACAGCCAAGTTGATAAGATGGAATTATATGTGGTTAAGTATTACTGGAATTCTTTCTATATCCAGTTTATTAGTTTTCCCATATAAAAGTAATTATTCATTTTGTCCAACAAATATTTATTGGCAAATGCGTAGTTGGTTGTCTTACTGCTTATAAGGCAACTTAAATTTTGTTAAACTTACATATTTAAACCTTATAATTTTTCCCCTACAGCTTGGACCAATCAGCCTTGTGTTTATAGGAATTATTTCTGTTCACTGTATGCACATTTTGGTACGTTGCAGTCACTTTCTCTGTCAGAGGTAAATGTGGATTCATTAAGTCTAATTTATTTTGAAGCTGTGTAATTATTTAAAGCAATAGATAGTCTTATATTTCTACACTGCTTTGCAACTAGCAGTTGTATTTCCTGTAATCTGTTATATAGACAAGTTTAAGATAATGAATTTGGAAAATGGTAGCATTTCATATGTTTGAAATCTGGTCAGAATATAGTTACTTATTTTAAAATACAGCCTTGCCCTAGCCCATGAACATAGTGGTTAGACGCAGGGGTGGGCAAACTTTTTGACTCGAGGGCCACAATGGGTTCTTAAACTGGACCGGAGGGCCAGAACAAAAGCATGGATGGAGTGTTTGTGTAAACTAATATAAATTCAAAGTAAAGGAGCGGAGGGGAGAGCAAGAGAACCCTCCGCTCTTTCGGCTCTGTGGGCTGGATAGAACAGCCGAACGGGCCGGATCCGGCCCGCGGGCCATAGTTTGCCGACAGCTGGGTTAGAGCAAAGGCCCATGCACCAAAGGCTTGTGGATCTGATTTCAAGGACATGTACCTGGATTGTAGGTTCGATCTCCAGCCCTGGTTGGGGCTCTTGTGGGAGGCAACAAATCAATGTGTCTCTCTCACGTTGTTGTTTCTCTTTCTTATGCTCTCTTTCCTCCCTTCCCACCCTTTTCCCTTCCCCTTTTTCTCCCCCCTCCCCTTCCTTTTTTCCCTTCCACTCTCTCTAAATATCAGTGGAAAAAATAACCTCGGGTGATGATTAACAAAAAATGATAAAGTAAAATACAGCCTTATTGGCCTTAGCTGGATAGCTCAGTTAGTTATGGTATTATCCTGACACACCAAGGTTGCAGGTTCAATTTCCAGTCAGGGCACATACAAGAAGCAAGCAATGAATGCATAAATAAGTGGAATAACAAATTGATGTTTCTCTCTCTCTTTCTCTCTCTCTCTCTCAAAATCAAATAAAAATATTGCCCTATTAGTCATAGAATGGATTCTTTTATTTAGTATAAATGAGAAAATCAGGAAAGATATATGGGGAAATGGAGGAAGCAGTACTGGTTTTAGTTATAGTGTAATGATCTCCAATTTGTTAGTAATTCAGTTTGGGGTATAATGACTTTGGTGGTCTTTGCTGATATGTGGATTGTTAAATAGTCCATAAAATAATATTCTTTTTTTCTTTATCTTTTATCATGAAATGCTTCTACTTTACAATGGACCACTTTTAAAAAATAAATATTGTCTATTCTAGTAAGCTAAAATTCTTTGTTATTGTTGTTAATCCTAACCCAAGGATATTTTTCCATTGATTTTTTTTTTTTTTTTTTTTTTGAGAGAGTGGAAGGTATGGGGAGAGACACAGAGAGAGAAACATCGATGTAAAAGTGACACGTTGATTGCTTGCCTCCTGCACGTGCCCTAATGGGGCTGTGGATCGAGCCTACAACCACGGCCCTTGATTGAGCCAAACCGGCTAGGGATAGTAAAATAATATTCTAATCTTTAACTCTTGTTTTAAATGTTCTTAAAACTGTGGGCAAGTCATTACAATGTATACTTGAAAGAAAAGTGGGAAAGAGGACTTGGGGAAATAATACCTACCTCATGGGGCTACTTTGAGGATTAAAGAAGATAGGTTATGTGAAAATAATTGTAAAGCCCTGTAGAGATGTATTAAGTAATGCTATTCTAAGAATGGAATAACTTAAGCATGAACAATGTTTTTAGGTAATTGAAATATTTAAATCCGTGAAGCACAACTATTGTTATATGAATTCTACAAATACATAAATTTCAACAATAGATAAAACTAATATATTGGTAATAAGGACAGATAAAATTTTTAAATTTCATGAGACATACTTTAGGCAGATCTTGAAATTTCAAAAACTCTGTCGGGGCATACCCCTATAGTCATTAATTCCCATTTATTTGATGTTCTTTTCAAGAGAAAGATTTATGAACCTACTTGAATTTTTTTTCATATACATGTATGTCATTAAATTACAGGTTTAAAAAGTCAACATTAGGCTATAGTGACACTGTGAGCTTTGCTATGGAAGTAAGTCCTTGGAGTTGTCTTCAGAAGCAAGCAGCATGGGGACGGTAAGTACTTGCTATATTATTAATATCTGATTATTGAAATTACATTAATTTTAAGTGTTTTAACCTATAAATGCTGTTAATTTATACATGAATAAAAGTGTGATAAAGTTGGGGGAATAAACATAATCTTTAGAGTTAGACAGACTTGGGATCAGATCTCAACTCTACCATTTTTCAATTTTATGACCCTGGACAAATTTTTTTGTTTTAGTTTTCTCACTATTAAATGAGTTTATAATAATACTTGCTTCACAAGCTTACTTCAGTAGTTTAAATAAGATAATATTTATGAAGCACCTGGCAAACTTCTATAATAATAAAAGCGTAATATGATAATTAGACCAGATGTCCTTCTGGACAACCTTCCAGATGAAGCCGGGGCTGCGAGGGAAGCCCAGTCCTGGGTGCCAGAGGGAAGCCGGTGCCGGCAGCTGGGGGAAGGAAGGCCTACTCTTGCACAGATTTTGTGCATCAGGCCTCTAGTATGATATAATCATGTTCAATCATTTTTCAAGTAAAAAAAAAGTTGTGATCTCATTATTTCAAAGAAAACTATGCTGTTTAGCTACATGCTTAGAAGACATCTGAAGTATGCATTTTAGGATATTCTTATCTTATTGGTTAAATATAACTCTTATCATTGGTGGACATGGCTAATCAAAGTGAGATGAATATGGGCCTGGAAAAATAAGCATAGGTGATAAACAAAATGCTGAGTGTGGTACAAATTATATGTGCAGTGAAAATTAAAAGAAGGAAAAAAATAGTGTTAATAGTTTATGGTTAAATGTGGCCTTTGTAGGGATTTTCAGGAGTTTAGATGTATTTATGAGCTGCTCAGAGTTCTTGATATGCTGAGTAGGAAAAGGAGCAAAACAGTCTCAGGCCCTAGGGATTTGCCCCAAGAACTGTATCTTCTTCCTCCTGCTTCAGTCCAAAGGCAGCTGTGTCTGTTTTTTCTATCAAAAGAATGGCTTCACATTGAAGTGGTTGGAATGATTATTGGTGGGATACTAATGTCAAAGATGAATGAAGAGACCTTAAGGGAATACTTAAATGTAATTCATCAGAAAGAAGAAACCTGAATTCATTTCAGGGTACCAAGATTACTTCCAAAAGAGGTACCTGAAGAACCATGGAGAACTGTAGAGATAGGGCCAGAATGAAGATATAGGCAAGGGCTCTTTTAGTTTCAAATGGCTGAAGAGGGTCTGTAGATTTGTAGACCAGATTATTTGACAGCTTGACATTGATGGTCAGATGAGAGACTATAATGAATTAGGTGCATGGTATTGTAGTCACTTATTGTTCCCAGAACAAAATTGAGAATCTTGCCTAGCCTAGTGGCTCAGTTAGTTGAGTGTTGTCCTGTGCACCAAAAAGGTTGTGGGGTTGAATCCTGCTCAGGGCACATACTTAAGTTGCCAGTTTGATCCCCAGTTGGGGCACATACAGGAGGCAATTGATTGATGTTTCTCTTCCATGTTGATGTTTCTCTCTCCTCCTCCCCCCGCTTCCTCTCTCTCTAAAATCAATAAAAATATCCCTGGGTGAGGATGAAAAAGATTGAGAAGTATGGGCTATATATTAACATGTAGACAAATTTGTCACTTGATTAACTGCCATACCCAAAGAATGCTAATTTGGTGATATTCCTTTCCCTTCCTCATACACTATTTTGTGTAGCTGGAATTTTATACACTGAGTAGCCAGATTATTATGATCTCTGAACACATAATAATCTGGCCACTCAGTGTATATACTATATAATAAAAGACTAATATGCAAATTGTCCCCTCGACCAGGAGTTCGACCAGCAGGCAGGCTGGCCAACTGCCCATGTCCTCTCCCCCTGGCCAGGCTGGCCGGACCCCACCCATGCACGAACCCCACCCATGCACGAATTCATGCACTGGGCCTCTAATACACACTTTCTCTCTCTCTCTCTCTCTCTCTCTCTCTCTCTCTCTCTCTCTCTCTCTCTCTCTGAGTGGCCAGATTATTATGTGTTCAGAGATAATAATAATCTGGCCACTCAGTGTAGATATCTCTTTAGAAAATAAGGACAGAGCTAAGCTATTGAAGAGGTCTCCGATGGCATGATTAGGGCCATGCCCTCAGTCCTCTCCTATTCCATATTATTAGCGATTTGATAGTAGAGAGTATGCTCATGATGTTTGCAAATGACATGAAGCTGGGAGGCTTGGGAAATACACTGGGTTAATCTGAAAAATATCTTGAGAAGTAGAAGAGATATGCCTAATCTAAAAGAAGAAATGTTTTCATTAAATCATTTTATAAGTATATACTCACAAACTGTTGAATTTCAGAAATAAGTGATGGGAAAATTTTGGCCTTTTAACTTAATGAAACATTCTTTTGCTCAATAATAATTGTAGTGATATACTAATCATAAAAGTATGCTTTTTGTAGAAAATATTTTAATTATTTTTTATTTTAAGGATGTGAAAAGTATATACACTATTATAATGTTTTTAAGTAGTTAAAAAGAAAATACATATTGATATTTCAGCAGCTCTTATTAATACTCATTTGTGGGTATGTCTTTTTAGGAGTGTGGTTGACTTTTTTCTGGTGATAACACAGCTGGGATTCTGTAGTGTTTATATTGTCTTCTTAGCTGAAAATGTGAAACAAGTAAGTATTTTTCTCCAGTTATTGAAGTCATTTTCTTCCAATGCCATAATTATAACATCATGTTTCCTTTGAGTAAGCCATGGCCAAATATGCAAATGTGTTTCTTTCATTAATCATGTTTCTTTGTAGATTTTCCTTTAGTTGGATTTCTGCTATTATTGCTGATCTTTTCTTATCATTATATCAATAATGCTTGTTCATTCGGATCACAACAGGACATAATTTACTGAATCTTAGCTACTCGAAATTTAGGTACACAGATGTTTGGGAGCATATTCTTTACGTTGATGTTTTATAAAGACATAATAAGGCTTTAGCCAGCGGCCTAAAGAGTGAAGTACAAAAGTGGACATTACTAAAATGCAACAGTTATTGCCATGGTCTAAAAATATGCTATGTCCAGGAATGTACAGTGTTCTTTAATTTTCTCCATATGTAAATGTTTGCTTTAAGAGGAAGTGGTTTGCAGTCTTAATAGAGACTGTAGATTTGAACAAATATGCAAAGCACTGAAATAAAAAGGCTCCTCTATCAAAACAGTGACAGAGCACATTTCTTTATGTGCTTTCACTGGTAGTTTGCCTTTATTATTCCTACATTACACCCTGCTCTTCCATTATTTTAATTAATAGCATTTATTATCCACATGTGTATGGTGCAGTATTAGGCATTTTAACATAGTAATATGTAGTACTTGTCTTCTAGGTATTTTAATGCAAAATTATAATGTGACTGTTTTCTAAAGAATCCGTATGTATACATATAAGTATATCTGACTCATTTTTCTAAGTATAAAGAATACTTTATTTTATATTTAGACCAAGATTGTCAAACTTTTCTGTAAAAGGCCAGATAATATTTTCAGTGTTGCTGGACATATGGCCTTTGTCTCAACTCAGCCGTAAACAACAATACATAAGCAAATAGATATGGCTGTATTTCAATAAAATTTTATTTGCAAAAATAGTCTTGATTTGGTCTTTGGGCCTTAGTTTGCTAAAGCCACTAGCTTAGATTTCTAATGTTGGAAAGGCTTATTGAATCAAACCCCCTTTTATAAATGAGAGAAGTGATGCTTTCATTAGCATTACTCATTATAGATGATGTACTTTTAATTTTGCAAGCAGTTAACTTCATAAGTTGCATTTTTCTAGAACTACTAACTCAGTTGAGAGGCTATTTATTGTCAAGAGCTGATAAGACATATCATCTTACCAATCATTTTTGTAGAATACAATGGAAATGATGCCTTTCTAGGATTGTGCAACATGTAGTATACTATATCTTTTTTATTATCTCCTAAGAGAGCATCCAAAAAGCTTGATTTGTATTTATGAATAATGAATAATGCTAATGATGCCTTATAATTTTATATTTATAAGCTGTGACATATCATTTAATCTTTACAACTACTCTGTAATGTAAGTACTATGCTCATTTTATGAATGAGGAAACTGAGTCTTGCCATATGTGAGCAATGTGCCCTAAGTCATATAAATTAGGCTGAAATCTAAGTCTGACACAGCTGCCACCCAGCATATTCATTGCTCATCACTGGACAGAACATTAGTTGTGTAGTGTGTGACATAAAGAGTATATAAAGTACATAAAATGAATATCTGAAGCTTAGGATTGGTGACGTTCTCCTACAAAAAATACTATCAGTTGCTTCCAAAGGTAAATAGAAAAATTTAACTCATTTGCACATGTGCTAGAATACCAGGTAGAAAAGTGATGCTCTGGGACAGTGGTCGGCAAACTCATTAGTCAGCAGAGCCAAATAGCAACAGTACAACGATTGAAATTTCTTTTGAGAGCCAGATTTTTAAAATTTAAACTATATAGGTAGGTACATTGTTATTAACTTAATTAGGGTACTCCTTCAATCGCACATGGTATTTTGTGGAAGAGCCACACTCAAGGGGCCAAAGAGCCGCATGTGGCTCGCGAGCCATGGTTTGCCAACCACTGCTCTGGGAGGTAAGAAGAATGCCTGTTATGGATAGAAAGATGAAAGGTCTTGTGAGAAATAAAGGGCAACATGGAAAAAGACATTCACTGAGATTTGAGCAAAATTGAAAGGAATGATGAACATGTCACCTCAGCAGAGCAAACAGATGGTCATTGAAACAGCAGCATCAGAGATTTCCACTCTCTCCAGAGGTGCTCTCTCACATTTGATAGCAGTCTCCAATAGTTTGATCAAACCTTACCAACACACAGTTGTTCAAATCTTACCAATTACTACTACTGTTAGAGTTAAAAACGGTAAGATTATTACCGCCTTAATCTACATAAAATTGAAAGTGTAGTATTTCATCAAACTAAAGAAGTAAGGGTTTAGTTGCTATACAGATGTGTGAACCTCCTGCTCTGCAGCTGCCATATGGCTGTCTCATTTCACCACCGTGGACAATTGGAGGGTGTAAATGCCATAGTGCTCCCCATGATTTAGTCCATTGTGGTTATAGCTCCTCTCAGTTCTTACTCTAAGATACTCTAGAACATTTCAGAGAGATGAAATAGTATATATGGGCCTTGTGAGAAATGAAGAGTGGGGAAGGGATATTAGATTAAGAAAAAAAAAAGGTTTGGTATGGACTTTAGAGTCAAAAGATCTGAATTCAAATCCCTGCTCTCTCAGTTTTAACTCACTCATTGGGCAAGATCCCCTTATCCCTAGTCAAGTCTCAGTTTTCTTGTTTGTAAAATGGGAATAGTAATAAAAGCTCCCCTTATTCCCTTATTGTGAGGCTCAGTTGACAAAAGAGTTGTAAAGCCTTTGTAAACTGTCAAGCAGCATACAAATGTAGGGTATTATGACTTTGATTTTGATTTTAGCTTTGCTGAAAAACATAACCTGCCTTTGGAATTTTAACCATTAGATTACTGAATAATTGAAAAAAAAAGTTAATAAGTAGTAATTTTTAGTCAATTTGAGCTCTAACTGGAAACAACTGAATTTAGTAATTTTATTTTATAATATTTATTTCAGTGTTTTGCATTTTGGTAAACATGTGAGATCATAGGAAGTCCTATTAGATAGCCAATCTCTGTCTCTAGAGGGCACCAAAGGACTCAAATGTTTACCTGAATCTTGCTCTAGGTATGTATCTACACTTTTATTTTATTTTTTAATCCTGAAAATTTTTATAATCATTGTTCTGCCAAAGAATACTAAATTATGAGATATTTGTGATAGAATTAATTTCAGATTCCCAAGCACCTCATGATTAAAAAAACCATTTTAAAAACTGGTTATGTGACTGCTTTTCTCTTGCCAGCTATCCTTGTTAGCACCTAACTTTGATCAATATCTAATCTGATTATTGGAGTTACTTCTTTGATGTAAAAGTATTTGGCTCCAAATAATTTGGTTACTGAGAAAATTGAGTCAACAAATAAAACATCTTTTTAAGAGCCAAGTATTGTGAATTACCAGTTTAGCTTCTATTTCAAATTACAGAAAATAAAAAGTTTTGATGGCCACTGACAAGATTAATGTGAGCTATACATTTCTTAAATGGTGAATGGTGTAACCTGACAGTTTGTTAGTCCAGTATGAGTAAGAAATTGCATATATAATTTAAAACTAGTAGATAATATTCCCTGCAGTTGAAGATGATTTGTACATTTTAGGTGTTTATCGTGGATTATTAAGTATAAAATTAAAGATAACACTTGAATTGTTAATCACATGAGAATTCTTTCCTGAACTTCTGATTTGTTGGCCTGTTAATACTTACTCTATTTAGAGAGAGAGGTTGGAGGGGAAGCCAGGTGGCTTCCTGGGCAGGGCGGCAGTATTTTATCAGGTCAACATGTAGCTCTTACAAGCTAGATTCTGGAGTCTCGAGCCTAGGTTTGAATTCTCGAACCAACACTTACTGACTTGAAATTATGTAAGTTTTTTTTTTTACCCTCCATAAACCTCAGTTTCCTCAACTATAAATAGAAATTAATACTATCACCCACCTCAGAGTTGTTTTGAGGATCGAATGAGATGCTGTATAGATACATAGAAAGTACTCTATTAAAAATACTTGTTATTATTAGTATAGGATCTGGTTCTTGAAATTTTATGTATTCAGAAACTTGATAAGTTATGCGCAAAGGTGGGTACAGTGTTGGGGGCAAATAGATTTTCACTGGTATTTAAATTATGGTAAGATCAGTCTTTGCCGTGAATTTTTAAAATTGTTTTTAAAGTTCTCTGTCATTTCATTACTATATTAGTGAGTTGGGTTATGTGATTAATTGAATCAGAGACACATTTTAATACATGGATCCTATAAATCATTGTATCTCTTTTGAAAACTGAATACTAGTTTATAAAAGTGGCTGAATAAATTTTAAAGTAAAGTTGATTTATCTTAAATTTATCTTTAGCAAAAATTTATCTACTGCCTAACATAATGGCCATGCATGAATTTAGTGGATTCTTAATAAATACTTATTGATACAATGATAATGTAAAAACAATTGATTTTTACAACAGTTTCAAAGCTACTATGATTTCTAAATTTTATTTGGGCTACTGTATATTTCTAAGAGGCACTGGAGCTTTCTATTGTGAAGAAAGTAAGCTGAAGTAGCATACCAGTGGCCATTCGAGACAAGTAAGCCTCCTCTTTTGATCGTCTCAGAAGCAGATTGAGCCTTTGCAGGATCATGAAGCATCATGGTTAGCCACAAAGCTTCAAAATGAGTTAGTAAATCTACCCTCATCATTTTCTAGTCATTTTTCTGTTCACAGTATGGTAAAAATTATTTTTTAAAGAAGAGTGTCCTATTTTAATATCCTTAAATTTAATATATATATTTCTGGGAAACTAGCATCTTAAAAAATATAAATGTTGTAAAGGAATTTATCACTGAGTGTATAGATCCTAAGTTTCTTTTATGATTATAAGTTGATGGAAATTTTTTCCCACCCTCTTTCTTATTCTCTTAATAATCCTGTGTAGGTTCATGAAGGATTCCTGGAGAGTAAAGTGCTTGTTTTGAATAGCACCAATTCATCAAATCCATGTGAGAGAAGAAGTATTGACCTAAGGATATATATGCTTTGCTTTCTTCCATTTTTAATTCTCTTGGTCTTCATTCGTGAGCTGAAGAATCTGTTCATGCTCTCATTCCTTGCCAACATTTCCATGGCTGTCAGTCTTGTGATAATTTATCAATACGTTGTTAGGGTAAGTATAACAAGTTTGCACTGTCATCTGTTTCTTAATAAGTAAATTTTTTGTTTACTTTGGAGGTAAAAGTAATGATGTGTGAAGACCCCTACTTCACATGTGGCATACAGGAGATAATCAGAATCACATACTGCTGATTGCACAAGTGTGTGACCTAGAGGTTTAAAGTACAGGCTTTGTAGTTAGATCTGGTATTGAAGCTTGGTAACTGTGCTTCTGGGCTTTGTGGTATTGCTTCCAAAGGTAATAATACTCCCCTATTAGAGTTGTGCGATTTAGGGTCACACCTTGGTGCATAAGAACTTGTTAGTGTTTTGTTTATTTCTTTAAGACTTGAACCAATCACAAGATATGGGAGTATAGATGTAATTTTATAATTTTCTTTCACTTCTGAACCTTTTATTTGCTGCTACCACTTTAGTCCACTGACACTGCACTAGTCTGTAACCTCTTTATTGGAACTATGCAGTAACCTCAACTGATTCCATTGTTCATAATCTGGGGATTCTTAACCTACTTTCCTTAAAAGAATGTATTCAAGGGATTCTGCAAATTCCTTGAAATTATTTGTAAGATTTAATGAGTTTCTCGGTGTATATGTGTGCTTTCTCCTGGGCACCTATACAGCTTTCATTTCTCAGGCAGGCCAAGGACTCAAGAAAGGTGGAGACTCTTTTGTTCTTTCCTGATCCAATCCATCTTTCATATTGCTGCCAAAGCAGTTATTCTGAAATCTCCGGGAGCATTCATTACAGATTCTCTTATGATGGATGGATGTTTCACCCTCCCCCCGCCCCCTGAATTCCAAAACCTGTAGACTCTTTCTTATAGCATGTACAAATGGAAGGGGACAGGCAGGAATAGCTTAAGACTTCCTGGAGTTCATGATCCTTAGCTGAACAAGGAAGAGTGAGTAGAGCAGAAAAGGAAGTTCCTTAAATAGAAGGAGCAGTGTGAGCATTGAATAACAGTTTAGTGTTATCAGATGATCCAAACACTTTAATACCCTTTTTATTCTGACCCTAGCTTATATTTTTAGTCCTGTATCACCATTAATCACACGATTCTACCTAAGTTTCAAACGTTCTAGACCTCTCTATTTCCCAAATTACCTGTGCGCTTTCACACTTCAGTATCTTAGTTCATCCTCTTTCCTTGACTTTGAATTCCACTTGCAATCAGATAAGGCAGAGAACACAGTTGGGACTAGGAGAGTAGGGACTAGGAGACTTGGGGTTGCTGGAAGAAGTGGCCATTGTGGAGCCAGAGATCTTGAACAAAATGTGCAGTTTGTAAGTTTCAGATAGTGAGAGTCAGAACAAAGCTATGAGTCAGGATCAGGTAATCGCAGCCCGAGTCAAGGCATATGCACAAGTAATAAGCTTCTCATCAGCTCTCAGGTCAGAGACTAACACACTGAAAACGGTTGACCTGGGCTAGGGAGCAGCACAGCGTGATGAGGTAGAAAGTCAGAGTCTGGAGCAGGTGTCTTAGAGACTGAGCCATGGAAATAGAGAAGGAATTTTGTTGACCATCCGTAATAGTTAACTGATTAAATGGCTCTCAGTCCCTGAGTATGCTTATATGTTTCCTGTTGTGGTAGGAGCCATACTCAGTGTGAACAGCCTGGGACTTGCAGATGGAAACAGGTAATAAGGAGCATTTAGCTCAGATGGAATGTGTGGGCATGAGGAAAACAACTGCTGTGGCAGTAAAATCCTAACAGCTTGGCTACATTTAACAGAGGATGCTTAAAGTGCTTATTGAAAGAATTATTCATTTTTGTAATGCATACAGGGTGGGGCAAAAGTAGGTTTACATTTGTTCATATGGGAATAACACAATAATTAAATAATAATACAAGAATAATATCTGTTTTGGGTACTCAAATTGTAAACCTACTTTTGCCCCACCCTGTTCTTGCTGCTGTGAAGCTGGGAAGTGTGTGATTTTGCTCTTTCATTTAAAATTCTTTAAAATAAGTACAGATGTAACTTGCCTTATTTTTTTCTTTCTTTCTCCAGAATATGCCAGATCCCCACAACCTTCCAATAGTGGCTGGTTGGAAAAAATACCCACTTTTTTTTGGTACTGCTGTATTTGCTTTTGAAGGCATAGGAGTGGTAAGGATTCAGTCTTTATTATTTTTTACAATCTTAAATCAATACAAAGATTTATATAGTCTAACTGCAATTAAAAATGTATGTTTTTAATTTTTCTATTATTTTTATTCTTAGAATATGATTTGCATTTCTTAGACATATCACTGAAACTCTAATTCTCTATCTTAATCTGTAACATGAAGACGTTATATTAGATGATTTTTATAATTTTATTATGGAAAATTTCAAACCTATAGAAAATTTAGAGAATAACCTAGTTTAAAAAACCATTAACTCATGGCCAGTTTTGTTTTATCTATATTCCATCTATTCTACCAAGCCTGGGTTATATTCAAATCCCAAACATCATATTGTATAGACTAGATGACTTGAAGTGAATTGAAATTGTTATAGTGTTACTCTTCCATAAGAAGAGTCAAATATAAATTCTCCCTTTAGATTTGTGCATATTATGTTTGGTTTGAAAAATAATGTCATTATAAGGGTAATTCCAAGAGTTACAGGCATCCTGAGGATTTTAAGATCTTAAATATTTCCATTCAAGATTCTTCCAGTTTTTTAAAGCCTGGAATTGTGTACATTTGTGGAAAATAGAATATTGCTCTCCACTCCGTAGCTTATGTTTCATAGTCTGATGGTTTCTTATGGGAGCAGAACTACTTATAAAAACATGTTAATATGAAACACAGACGAAATAGATGTAAAAGACAATTTTACACCATTTCACTTGGGTTTCTGCTTTCTGAATTCTCCTATAGAGAATTCTCACAAGTTCTTGCAGCTCCACTTATCACTGTTACAGGCAGTCTCATTTAGATTTTCATGTCTGTCTTTACCTACTAAGTTTTTGTTAACTGTTGGATATTTATAGTTAAGTGTTTTTTTTCCCTGTCATCTCAAATTCAGCAACTCCAGATTTTGACACATACTTTGTTATGCTTTACTTTTTCACTTCCCTATTTCTCTCGTTTTACTTTCAATAACTGAAGCTTGAAACATTGGAATAATTCTTTTCCCTCTGTTACTGGTTTCCTCATTCCAGTCAGTGTAATTAAGGCATGTTGATTCTTCTTCCATCTTTCCCCAAATCTATTCAGTGAGATTTTATGTAAAGCACCCACAATGCTGCTTGACACAGAGGGAGGCTTCCTAAATGCTAATTCTTCCCCTTCCCCTTTTCTAGCTTCCCTGGCACTACTCTTGATGGTAGCCCCTTGTTTCAGGCCTGAATTATGTCCAGAGCACCCAAATTGTTCCCTGTTCTCTCTTCTGTTAACCAGTTAATATTTCCATATGGATCTGACTTACTCACCTGAAAAATGGAATAATATTAAGAGTTACTATCACACAGGGTTATTGTGAGGATAATGTGAGATGTTACATGCAAAACCTTTAGAAAAATGTGTGAGACACTATAAGCTCTCAGTAAATAATTACTAGTATTGTTACTTAGTGTCTTTTACAGTATGGTCAAATTGTATCGCCAAAGTCTGAAGATTTGCCTAAAAACTTTACTTTGTAATTAGCCTTTTTTCTTTTCCTTTACTTTTTTGCATAATGAAAATTACTTACTCATCTCACTAAATTAACAGACAGTAGATACAGATGGAAAAATATAGAAGCAATTATAGACATGTGTATACACGGGTTACTATACGTATGTTTTCTAGCACTGTCTGCTGAGAGGCCTCATAAGCAGTGATACCCCAATAGCAATAAGCACACCAAGCACCCAGATCTTGATTTCTAAATACCATTCTCAACAAAAAAAAACAAAGTTCCTTGGAGAAATGGCTGATTCTAGGGCTGAAGCAAGGAAATTCAAGATGAGTCTGCAGCATCTTGTAGTGCCAGAAAGTATGGAAGTGCTCAAAAAACCAAAGAATGGAGGCAGGTCAACAGGACACAGAAACCAACCTGATAGAATTTACAATGACCAAAGCTGGAACAATATGAGTAACAAAATAAATGTTTTGTATTCATACTCAAAGTATAAATAAATACATAAGTCCATACTGTTGTAAATTAAATAAGTACATAATTTAATCAAATAAGGGGGATTTCCAAATAATTTATGTAACTGCTCCCTCTCCAGGAGGTGTAGCTTAATCCACCCTAGTCCCTGGATTGTGGGTTGGCTGCCTTGAGTGACTTGCTTCCAAAGAACAGAGTAGGATAAGCGGGGGAAGAAAAGACCTTTACAGGCAGAGAAACCTGGCCAGCACTGCCTTAACCAAGTGATCAAAATTAACTTCACCAGTGATAACTCAGGCTGATTACAAATGCGATGAGAAGGGCACCTCACCCTTATGATAACCTTTTCTAAAACCTAAAATCCCAGTCTAGTCAAACATCAGACCTAAATAGAGGGACATCATACTATGGTAAATACCTAGCTGATAATCCTCAAAACTATCAAGATAATGACAAGGAAAGACTGAGGAACTCTCACAGACCCGAAGAGACCAAGGAGGCATGGTGACAAAATGCAGTGGGGTGTCCTTGGCGGGATGGACACTGGAACAGAAAAAGTACGTGGAAAATCTAGTGAAATCCAAATAAAGTTTGGAGTTTAATAGTAATGCACTAGTGCTGGTTCTTAATTGTTAACAAATGTACTTTGGTTGTGTAAAATGTTAATAAGGGAAAGTGTTGAAATTAATATTTTTTTAAACAGGTTTGTCCGCTAAGAGCTGATTTTAAATTTTTTAAAGAGTTTAGAAATCGGTAGTGATAAAATACTTCAACAATTGTAAGTGTTTTAAAGGAAAAAGATCTTCAGATAAACTACAGAAAGATTAATTTGTATATATATGACAAGAAACTAGATTGTTTTAAATGATTTGTATTATTTGCACTCTCTTCTTAGGTCCTTCCACTTGAAAATCAAATGAGAGAATCAAAACGCTTCCCCCAAGCATTGAACATTGGCATGCTAATTGTTACAACTTTGTATGTAACATTAGCTACCTTAGGATATATGTGTTTTCAAGATGAAATCAAAGGCAGCATAACTTTAAATCTTCCTCAAGATGTATGGTAGGTAGCTATGAGTATCTTACTCCTAATTTGTATATTATATAGATATAGTTTGCCAATATTTAATGATAAAGGTGAATTCTTGGATTTATAGTTTAAACATATGAATTTTTACTGATTTCTTTATAAAAATATTCTAGATTACACAAATAACCTTCAGAGGAGACCATCTTTGATTTTACAGGTCTTTGTGGGATTTTTAAAAAAGATAAAACATTGTAGGTTGTTCCAAAATTAAGTAAAGTATAAGAGTAAAACATAGATTCTTTTAATATAGACACTTTAATAAAAAGTTTAACACTTATCCTTACTGCCAAAAAATCCAAAACTCCAGTTCCTGATAAAATTATATAACCTGGCCCTAGTTGGTTTGGCTCAGTGGATAGAGTGTTGGCCTCGGACTGAAGGGTCCCAGGTTCAATTCCAGTCAAGGGCACATGCCCGGGTTTTGGGTTCGATCCCCGGTAGGGGGCGTGCAGGAAGCAGCCGATCAATGTTTGTCTCTCATCACTGATGTTTCTCTCTCTCTCTCCCTCCCTCTCCCTTCCTCTCTGAAATCAATAAAAGCACAAAAACAAAACAAAAACTAAAGATATGTATGCTTTAAAAAAATAATATAACCTGTCACTTAGGTACCCCACTATTTTACTGATCAGCTTAGTATTGTATATACCCCAAATCCTTTCAGAACAGAGTACATTATAAATAAAAAATATGGTGTCTTAATATTCTCTTTAATATTAGAAATATATTCTACTAAATGAAGCAGTATATAGTTTTTTCATTCAGAGATTGGTTTTTGGAGATTGAAAAGAAATATTGGCAAGGATTACCATGCATACTTGCTCCCTTATTTATAAAATGGAAATAACCACTTAGTTTTGATAAATGCAGAGAATACATGCTAAATTGATATAATTAATGTCACACTGCTTCTTTAGCTGCTTGAAACCTTAAATGTTAAATATCTTCTGACTGGCTTCCTGATGAAAGGTTGTCTGCCATTCAGTAATCATTTGAATCCTGGGCCTTTAGTAGAGTCAGAACTAGTGTCAGAATAAATCTATGTAAGAAACCATTCATGATAGAGGGAGGGTACCCAGAGTAGTTTCCAGATTGCATAAGGGGCACACGTAGTGGGTGTATCTTTTCTGTTAATTATACTTTTACTTTACCTGTAATGTATTTCATAAATTTCATTATGAAAGTATGAACAAATGCATATCTTCTATAAAAAAGATATATAGTTGTTTAGCATTATTTCATTAACTATGTTATAGTTTATTATATAATTTTGTTTCCTTCAAATGTGTTCTTTTATTCTTTCTTGTTAATAGTTTAATACGAACTAGAAGTTTATACAGTTCAATATAAGAGAATTAAGGCTAAAAATTATGGTAGTATAGTCTTTTCAAATACTATACAACAAGCATGTCAAACTTGTGGCCCATGGGCCACATGCCTCGTTTATTTGGCTTGTGTTAGCCTTTGAGTTTGACATGCTTGCTATACAATATCTAGAAAATAGAATGGCATTTTCCCCCACATAGAATATTTGGACTAAATCTTTAAAATAATTTTATAAATAAATTAGATAATTTTAAAAATGTTTTTATTGCTTTCAGAGAGAGGAAGGGAGGAGGAGAGAGATAGAAACATCAATTATGAGAGAGAATCATTGATTAGCTACCTCCCGCATGCCCTCTACTGGGGATCAAGCCTGCAACCTGGGCATGTGCCCTGACCAGGAATGGAACTGTGACCTACTGGTTCATAGGTCAACACTCAACCACTGAGCCACACTGGTGGGGCTAGGCAAGTAATTTTAATGTCAAATATAAAACATAAGCAGAACAATCTTAATTGTTTCCTACTTTTAGAGAAGTATTTAAAGAAAATCTTAAGGGAGAAGGGACTGAAGTGGGAGTGTGCATGCTCATCCAGTTAAGGTGTTCCTGTCCTCAGGGAGTTTACAACATGGTGAAGGGACAGTGAGCAGGAATAAGTAGGGAATGCTTTTGGTATTCACAGTTTACTCTGGACAGGGGTGATACTGTCCCTGGAGTAGCTCTAGTTGACCCTTCTCTTTTTCTGCATCCCCTTCTCACTCTCACCTTATCCCGAACTGCTGTGGCTCTCTAGTAAGAATGAAACTAACTGCAAGTCTTCATTAAAAAGGGACTGTTAAATCATAGTTCCTATTCAAGAGAGCTAGCTAGATACCTGCTTTTCATTTAGAGGAATGCCTAGGGCAAGTATTATAAGGCACAAAATCTGGGAAAAATAGGAAAGGAAGTCAAGATAAAGATTATCCTTTAGAGAACTGTTGAGTAATTTCTTTGCATTGTGGAGATAATGGCTTTTGTGGCCTGTAGTTAACTTCTTTTTTTAAATCTTCACCTGAGGATATTTTTCCATTGATTTTTAGAGAGAGTGGAAGAGAGGGAAAAACAAATACCAATGTGAGAGAAACATTAATTGGTTGCCTCCTGCATGCGTCCAGACCAGGGCCTGGGCTGGGGAGGAGCCTGCAACCGAAGTACGTGCCCTTGACCAGATTCAAACCCTGGACCCTTCGGTCCACAGGCCAACGCTCGGCAAACTGCAGCTCGTGATCCGCGGTTTGCCAACCACTGAGCTAGGGCAAGTAGTTACTACTTTATGGTCTCTGCAGTGGGGCAGTTAAAATAATACCCACTAGAGAGGAAATGCTTGTCTTTTAACAGTGATAGCCTCTGTAAAATACGTTTGAACTAGAATAGTCAGGGATTATACCTAAGATTCCTTTCTTGACTTACTGTGTATGTCTCTTTGTCTCTTCTCTCCCTGTGCTTCAGGCCATGGGCCTCGGAAGGTAGAGAATGTGCAGTGTACTCTGTTGGCTGAGAAGAAAGCCCGGCCACAAGAGCCTAGGGAACCAATAGCTGCTAGCTGTGTGAGATGGAATTAGAAAGCGCCCCAGGATAAAGCAAGTGTGGATTAGAGAGGCTCTAACTTATTACACCCTCACTCTTGCTAAGGTGTCATCTTTTCAAACTAGTATGAGTAATATTGTTCAATGTATCGCATTTAGCTTTTAGAGTAGAGTATTTTAATGATGACAATGAAGTAAATCCACAATTTTGAGCTAGAACATCACATAGTGGGGCAGGAACCCTGCCTCTTCCACGTTTATAATGCATCTCCACAATCTAGCGCATTGCTCAGCACTTAGGAGGCACTCAGTAAAGTTTGTTAAGTAGTATCCCTGTTACTTGATAGTATAACCAAGGCACCACCACTAAAGTAACCCAAGTAGCAGAGGAGAGCAAGCAAACATCCCCTTGGGAGTTTTTGGGGCAGTGCCCCAAATAACCCTCCTCAAGCAGAGCATCCGTTCATGCTGTTTGAAAAAATACACCTTTCACATTCTAGTTCAAAATCTCTAAGTTGCTTTTTATATAAAAATAATTCCTCCTCAGAACCTTTGCATAAAGCTGATGCTTCAGAGCCATGCTCCACATTTAGCCTAGAGATGTGAGAACCCCTGGGCGGGAGGTGAAATTACAGGCAGAGGGCAGTTGCACGCAGAACAACCCAGAGGGAATGATGACCCTCTTGATACTGGATTTCAAAAATGGATACAGATAAAGTCACGATAATAACAGTAACAGACTATAAAATGATGTTTCTTTTCATCTGGATTGATTTGAATTTTTCACATCACTTTATATAGATTCTGTTCTTTCACACAAATGGTCCCAGGTTTTCACATGTTACAATGTATTATTTCAACTTAACTCTCCAACAAGGAGACTCTGAAGTAGGAGAAGTTTACATGAGATTAGTTTGAAGAAAAAATGGGGATGTGGAGTTGGGCAGATTAACAGCAGAGACTTTAAAAGCACAGTATTGCCTTTTGAGTTTGTGTTTGAAAGTCAATGTCATGTCCTTATAAAGTATTCTCTTTAATATTAGAACCATATTCTGCTAGATGAAGCAATATACAGGGCTTTTCCTTCTTTTAGGTACTACTTTTTGGAGTGTTTAGATTTCACATTCTCCAGCTCCTCTAGCAGTAAATTATGGAATTTAAATGAGACGATGCAGATTTCTAGCTTATGTCATTAAGGGAAGGTTGAAGGTGTGGAGACCATGGTAATCACTGAGTATGGATGATGTAATAAGTTCTCCAAAGGACTTAAAATAGCAAATTGTGTTTATTTGGGTTCTGTATTACTGTGTCCTCTTGAGTGATGGTGTGTACATCATAGGAACAAACATCTTTTTGTTGTTAGTTTCATTTGTTCAGTTTTTGTCTTGCTTTCTTTTTGTCAGTCTGAAACACAAGGTCTGTTCTATCATAGTTACTGGGCCTGCTTATTTGGCTTCAGTTAGTGCAGTGGTTCTCAACCTGTGGTCTTAGGCTCTATAGCAGCGGTTCTCAACCTATGGGTCACGACCCCACAGGTTGAGAACTGGTAGCAGGGTCGCCTAAGACCATCGGAAAACACAGATATTTACATTACGATTCATAACGGTAGCAAAATTACAGTTATGAAGTAGCAACGAAAATAATTTTATGGTTGGGGGTCACCACAACATGAGGAACTGTATTAAAGGGTCGCAGCATTAGAATGGTTGAGAACCACTGAGTTAGTGGCTTTTTTGCACTGCAACCCATAGTGAGAAAGGAAAATATGGTTTATAGAAAAATGCTTATAGGAATAAGTGTGTATGTATCTGTATGTGTATGTGTTTTTGTGGTGCATACCTTCCACACACATAAAAATTGAAGTAGGTGAAAGGTTAAATAAAAACTATTAGTTATTCTACATACAATGTCCCCTGATATTCTCAGTTCCTGTCTATACATTAGGAATCCATTCAATTGATATTCTAACTCACTAAAAAAAGTCATGATTAGAATTTGAAAAATACTGGCCTAGAATAAATTCACATTTTACTCATTAAATCAGCACACATAGCAGCTCTACTAAGAAATATTAAGGGTATTTGGTTTTCATACAAACATTGAAAAACAGTAAGGTGGCTGCTGGTGTTTCACATGTGGTACCTTGGTGAAGCATGTACTGGATAGGAAAATTCAATCCAAAAATAGGGAAGTGATGAAGCAGGCATTTTAATTTATTAAGATAATTAAATGAAACTGTTACTTCATTCCACCCAAAAAAAAAAAAACAGAACAAACCCAAAGTCTAAGCCCATGTTTATAGCATATAGGAGCCAGAAGCCTGAATATTCTGGTAAATAAAGCTGTTGGGTAGTGGCAGATAATTAAGTTATATCTTAACTAGAGGCCCGGTGCATGAAATTCATGCACTGGGGAGGGGGGGTGTCCCTCAGCCCGGCCTGCATCCTCTCGCAATTCGGGGGATGTCTGATTGACAGTTTAGGCCTGATCCCTGCAGTCGGACATCTGGCAGTCAGACATCCCTCTCCTAACCACTCGCCTGCCTGCCTGCTTGCCTGCCTGCCCCTAACCGCTAGCCTGCCTGCCTGCTCAGTGTGTGTCATAGCAACTGGTTGTTTCGGTCATTCCATCGTAATGGTTGCTTAGGCTTTTATATATATAGATTGATCCAGGCAATCAAGGGGTTGAACTCTGAGGAGTTTATTACCTAACATAAAAATTTTTAGGCAAGCGTGGACTCAGCAAGAGGCAAAATAAGTAAATAGAGAAATAAATTTAAGGAAACTGGAAAAAGAAGATTCATATATTCTGGACTAGTCCTTCTGTCCTCTCCTTCACAAATTCTTAATAATCTTCTTCCAATATTAAGGTTGCCTGTAACTAAGAACCCTGGCCCAAACTGCCTCTGCCTTTCCTCATTGGAATGACTATTATTAACTACTAGAGGCTCAGTGCATGAATTCGTGCACCAGTGGGGTCCCTCAGCCTGACCTGCAGGATCGGGCTGAAACCGGCTCTCCTACATCCCCTGAGGGTCCTGGATTGCGAGGGGGTGCAGGCCAGGCCGAAGGACCCCACCAGTGCATGATCGGGGCTGGGAAGGGATGTGGGAAGGTTGGCCAGCCGGGGTGGGACCACGGGAGGCTCCAGGGCATGTCCGGCCCATTTTGGTCTCACTCAGTTGCAATTGGCAGGACCCCAGCAGCAAGCTAACCTACTGGTCAGAGTGTCTGCCCCCTGGTGGTCAGTGCACGTCATAGTGACTGATCAACCGGTTGACTGCCCCCTGGTGGTCAGTGCATGTCATAGCGAGCGGTTGAGCACCTTAGCATATCATTAGCATATTATGCTTTGATTGGTTGAACAGACTGGATGACCAGACGCTTAGCATATTAGACTTTTATTATATAGGATATTAAATTCAAAATAAAGGGTATCTACCAAAATCATTTATCTAGCAGATAACAGGGATTGGCAAAAGCGGGCTTATAGTTGTGAGTACATGAAACAGTGTATTTTTGTATTATTTATGATTGTATAATTATTGTATTAACTGTAAGCCTACTTTTGCCTACTACTATATTTATTGTATGCCTTTTGTGTACTGGATACTGTTACAGGCACTGGAGACACAGTGGTGAACAGATAAAAATCTCTTCCTCATAATGCTACATTCTAGTGAACATGCTACAAAAGTTTAGTGGTTCAAAGCATTCAATCTAGTGATGAATACTAGATAACCCTAGTTGTCTTATTTTTAGTTGAGAATGAAATGAGGTTCTTGATAAGGATTGAAGCTAATCCTCATAAAGTCTTCTTTTCTGCTTAATAGAGCTACCGGTAAACCCAAGATTCTTAATCTGTGTATCATGAAGGGTCTAAGAGGGACAATGAGTTATCATACTCTTTCCAGGGGTAGCTTCTGTATGCAGCCTTGAGAGAAAGAATCAGTCAACAACTTATTTCCTAGGTTAGCTTTAAGAAATTTTTAATATATTCATACCTGTGAATTAAGACTAAGTATTGATTTTTTTAACCAATGTGGGGAAATAATAGAAGCATTGCCAGTTTTGAAATCTTGTGTTTTCAGAACTAATGCTTTTACTGGACAATATTTAGTTGTTCCCCCACCCCAAAATCTGATTTCATATATTGACTGAAAAACAATTTTTAAAAAAATAGATTTCTGCTCTTTACTTGATATGAAGTCTTTTTGCTGTCAGCATAACAGATTTTGTTTTCAAGCAAGAATCATTTATTTTTAAAAATATTTTTAATTGATTTTCAGAGAGTGAAGAAAGGAGAGGGAGAGAGAGGGAAAGAGAGAGAAACATCAGTGTGAGGGAAACATCGATTGGCTGTCTCCTGCACACCCCCTACTGGGGATCAAGCCTGCAACCTGGGCATGTGCCCTGACCAGGAATCAAACCAGCAACCTTTCGTTGCACAGGACGATGCTCAACCAACTGACCCACACTGGCCAAGGCCATTTTATTTTTTGAAGTATTTTATTTGTGATACTGAATATAGTTTCTAAAAATAACCTGTTCATACCCATTTTTTATTATTAATATTAGTTTCATATGTAATAAGTATCATTAAGTGCATTGGGGGGTATACAGAGAATAAAACGTAGTCTCTTTCAAGAACTTTTAATGTACACTACATGTTACTTACAAGTTGTTTAATGTTATTATATGTCCTCAAACAAATTCCTGATTTCAAGAACATTTTTTATCCTCTGTAATGGGCTACTCATATGGACCCTTACCATAGATGCTCACTTAACACCAAAATGAAAACAAAATTTGAGCAGAGAAAAATAATTGAGTGGTTGAAAATAGAGATGTCAAACATAAAAATGAATGGGTTCTTGAAACAGAAAACAAGTAGAAGTGGAACAATTGATTCTAAGAGTGAAGTGTTTTTCTTAAACACTCTTATTTCTATGTTAATATTCTTTGGTTGATGATGTGCTAGTACACCCACTTTCAAAAGAGCCAAACCATTTTATTTTCCCATTTTTATTCTGTACAACACCAAAATTATAGTAGTTGCATATAATTAATATTATTAAATGGTATTCATAATAACCAGATTCTTAGCCCGTACAACTTATATCAGTAGAAAAGTAATTATACTTATATGCATAATGATGTATTGTAAAATATATTGTTAACCATATTTTTAAAACATGTAAGTTAAAGATAATTAGAAAAAAAGGAATGTTCTAATAAACTAATAAGAACATTCAATTTTCACCATTACATTTCAGAGCATATGAAGCAGGTATCTTTCATTTATTTTATTTCACTAATTTGATCATTTTGTATGTAAACTTTAAGCCTCAAGCTGAGAAATATATCCTGAGGTCATTTTAAAGTTTAAGGATTTATTGTTACCAGCCTTAAGGAGTTCCTTCTTTCCTCAACTATGTTGTTTGCAGTGTTTTCACATCTATTTCTGCTCAGCTTTTTTTCCTTCCTCTTGATGAATACGTAGGGGGAGAGTTACTGAAGTCTTTCTTGCTTGGCCACAGTTGAGAGAACTGTTTATAATCTTGACTGCTCTGAGTCTTAAGACATCAGAAATAAGCTGAAAGCCTAATTAATGTTGAGGCTTTCTTCATCAAAAGTGGAATGTTTTATATTCCTTTAAAATGAATGCTTTTTCCTCAGAAAGATAGATAGTACTCTTTCCCATGCATAGGCCTCTTAGGGGGAAGTGGAAGTCTTAAGTGGAAGATTGTGGTGTTAGTGACATTTCTGCTGAAAGAGGACACACGTCAGTTACTGCCCCCAGTGCTGTCGCTCATTTGATCCAATCGCCTCTCTACTTTCTTTCTTACAAAATCAGAGCAATTGGGTTTTTCTTTTGATTGTTATAAAATATTCAGAATTTCAAAAAATACAACACATAATTTTATTACTTATAACCCAAGGGAGTAGGTTCTACAGTGATCCTCTGAGTCCTACGATTCTATGTATTCTCTATCATTATCAACATTTAAAATAATATCTTTTGCCAGATAAAATTAATTTTTCCAATTTATTAAGACATGCATGCTGAGTTCTGACAGGAGGTTATCTACAATATAGAAATCTAAAGATGTTGATAAAACTGAACATTGCTGTGCTCTTTTGAAGCACTGGGCATAAAAAAATAAGTTTACTTGGATAAAACAATAACCCAACTCAAGTTTATTTCCCATATTAATGCAACTTTAAAATAGGTAAAACTCCTATATAATCTGGAGAAGTTGGCAAGTTGAAACCATTTAGATGGCCTCTTTTATCACTTAAGAATGATAACATTTCTGCAACCAATGACATACCTACCAAGATTTTCAAGCAGCGAGAACTGTATAACTCAGAATTCAATCTGAAATTTTTCTTCTATAGATAAATGTCTGAGGTATCAAAGACATACAATATGGTCAATTTTTAAAAAGAAAGTTGTAAAAACATTAGCTCTTCCTGGGGCTCAGCCTAACCTTCAGAACATTGGCTTAGCCTAACATGACATCTTTATAGCAGTATTTCACAGATCTTCACATGCCACTGTTTCGTAGGCTTGTCAGAATGAATTGTCCACCTATTGTCTAGAAATTTAGAGATCAGCTGGCCTTTTTTTTTTTTTTTTTAATCCTCACCCTAGGATATATTTTCTTATTTTAGAGGGAGAGAGAAACATTGATTAGTTGCCTTTCATATGCACTCCAACTGGGATTCTAACCCACAACCTTTCAGTGAATGGGACGATACTCCAACTAACGGAGCTACATCGGCCAGTGTCAGTGGACTTTTTTTTTTTTTTTAAAAATAAGCATTTAATTAGTAATATACTGGCCTTAGTTTGTGTTCGATTTCTTGTCTATCACATTAAAAATAAAAGGAAGAAAGCTAGATTCATACCAAGATAACAATGTGAATGAACCTCGAAGGCATTTTTCTAAAAGTGAAATAAGCTAGACAGAGAAAGACAAATACTGCATGGCATCACTTATATGTGAAGTCTAAAAAAAATGTCCAATTCATATGAGTAGATTGGTTCCTAGGGGTTGGTGGGAAAGCTCAGTAAAACTTTTAGTTTTAAGATGAATAAGGTCTGAGGATTTACTGTATAACATAGTGACTATAGTTGATAATACTGAATTGTATGATTGAAATTTGCCAACAGAGTAGAAGCAAAGTGTTATAAATAAATAAAGTAAATATGTGAGGTGATGGGTCTGTTAATTAACTTGCTTGTGGGTATCTTTTCACAATGTATATGCATCTCAAATTATCACGTTGCAAACTTTAAATATATTACAGTTTTATTTTTTAGGTTGTACCTCAATAAAGCTGGAAAAAAAAAGAATGACTAAATTTTGAATTTTTTTTTAACAGGTTATATCAGTCAGTGAAAATTCTATATTCCTTTGGCATCTTTGTGACATATTCCATTCAGTTCTACGTTCCAGCAGAGATCATTATCCCTGTGATCACATCCAAATTTCAGGCTAAGTGGAAGCAAGTCTGTGAATTTGTGATAAGATCCATCTTGGTTAGTATTACTTGTAAGTATCACTACATATTTATATCATAGTAATTTTTCATTGTTGAATTTCATATACTGAAGCAACTTCAAGTATATTTTTAAATATTTTTGAACAGTTTTATTCACCTAGCTGGGATACTTGTTGGTTTAAAGTTTTATTTTATATATATATAGAGAGAGAGAGAGAGAAAGAGAGAGAGAGAGAGAGAGAGAGAGAGAGAGAAATATGCTAATTAACTGGGATGCTGTAACAGGTTGACCGGACAGGAGGAGGTTGCACACGTGCAGCGTCGGGAGCGGCAGTGGCCTCTGAGCACCTGCACTGGGGGAGGGCCTGATCAGCAGCGGCTGTGGCTGCTTCAAGGGCCGGAGAGCGAGGCTGGGCCGGACTGGCAGCGGCTGCGGCTGCGGCTGCGGCTGCGGCTGCGGCTGCTGTGGCGCCTGGGGAGCGAGGCAGGGCTGGACCAATGACTCGAGGGTGGGTGGCGCCGCATGATTTCGAATCGCGCGCTGGGCTCCTCGTTCTACTATATAAGAAAAACACAACCAGATACTATCATACTTAGAAGAACTAGTCAAAGTATTATTTTGAAAATGATATCAGTGATGATTAAAATATAAGTGTATTTAAATCAAATGTATAAGGGATCCCTTATATTGTTGATATACATTTTACTATAGTTCTAGTTTTCCTCAGGTTTTTTTCCTGCTAACTTTTATATATTGAACAATTAAACTCTCCATGACTATTTATAGGAATGGGCTTTGTTTTTTTATCTTTAATAATTTCAGTGGGTTATTTATTATTTAAGTATACATATGTGTTATCAAGATTTTGTATTGGAAAATGCTTTTACAGGTATTCATAAGGGAGACTTATGACAGAGTTTGGTATAGTGGAGAGTGTGAGTTGTGAAGTCACACTAATCTGATGGTTCAAACTCAGGCCTACCACTTCCTTGCTGGTGTCTTTAGGGAAGTTGCAGACCATCTTTGAGCTCCCCTTTCCTCAACTGTGGCATTTTTGTAGAGTTTAAAAATATTAACAAAATAGCTAGAAGTTATTATTGTCACTATTATTATTATAACAACAAATAGAAGGATAACTAACACCGAACTAGTTAATGGGATTGCCTAGAATGATACCAAGGACCAGGCTACTCGTCTTCTGGGGGAACAAGCAGCTTTGGAAATTCTGTGGAAGATACTGGTAACCATGTTGGCCATTCAAGGTTAGAGGGTGATAGAGCTTAAAATTTTGGGCAACTCTGTAAATTGCATTGAGCAGTTTGGGGTGGAGCTTATGCCTAGTTGTAAAGAATTGGATGTATTACATTTTGTCTGAAGGAAAACCAAAGCTGGTTAAAGTAGATAAAACTTATTTTCAAAGCAATCATTTATTATTATTATTGTTGGCATACAATAAGTTTCAGGTGTACAGCATAGTGATTCCACATTTATATATATTATGATGTGCCACCCTGTTAGTAACCATCTGTCACCATGCAAATTTATCACATTGACTATATTCCCTCTCACTTTTTCACCCACCTCTACAGCCCACACCCCCGACAACCATCAGTTTGTTCTTTGTTTCTTTTAATCTGTTTTTGTTTTTCAAAAATTCCACAGATAAGTGAAATCCTGTGGTATTTGTCTTTCTCTTTCTGACTTACTTCACTTAGCATAATACCCTCTAGGTCCATCCATGTTGTTGCAAGTAACAGGGTTCCTTTTTTTTTTTTTTTTTTTTTAATTGATGGGTACTATTCCATTGTATATATAGCACATCTTCATTATCTGTTCATCTGTCAATGGACACCTCAGTTGCTTCCATATATCATCTATTGTAAATAATGCTGCAGTGAATATAGGAGAGCATGTATCTTCTCTAATTAGTGTTTTCATTTTTTAAAAAATACTCCAATATGGAATTGCTGGGTTGTATGGTAGTTCTATTTTAGTGTTTTGAGGAATCTCCATACTGTTTTCCATAGTGGCTGCTCCAGTTTCTGGACTCATCAGTGGTGCACAAGAGTTCTTTTTTCTCCACATCCTCACCAACACTTATTTGTTGACTTGCTGATAATAGCCATTCTGACTGGTGTGAAGTGGTATCTCATTGTTTTTCATTTGCATTTCTCTGATGATTAGTGATATTGACTACCTTTTCATATGTCTGCTGGCTATCTATATGTCATCTTTGGAGAAATGTCTCTTTATGCTCTCTGCCCATTTTTTAATTGGATTATTCATTTTTTTTTGTTATTGAGTTGTGTGAGTTCCTTATATATATATATATTTTTTTTTAAATATATTTTATTGATTTTTTACAGAGAGGAAGAGAGAGGGATGGAGAGTTAGAAACATCGATGAGAGAGAGACATCGACCAGCTGCCTCCTGCACGCCCCCCTACTGGGGATGTGCCCGCAACCCAGGTACATGCCCTTGACCGGAATCGAACCTGGGACCCTTCAGTCCGCAGGTCGACGCTCTATCCACTGAGCCAAACCGGTTAGGGCTCCTTATATATTTTGGATATATCAACCTCTTATCCTATGGATATATCCTCTTATCCTATTATTTGGATATATCCTCTTATCCTATCAAATGATATATTGCAAATGTATTCTCTTTCAGTAAGTTGTCTTTTTGTTTTGTTAGTTGCCTTTGCTGTGCAGAAGCTTTTTAATTTGATGATGTACCATTTGTTTGTTTACCTTGCTTGAGGAGACATCTCCAAAAATATATTATTAAGACTGGTATCAAATAGTTTGCTACCTATGGTTTCTTCTGAGAATTTTATGGTTTTAGGTCTTACATTTAAGCCCTTAATCCATTTTGAGTTTTATTTTTGTATATGGTGTAAGAGAATATTTTAGTATTTCCAACAGCCTTGTTGACAAGACTATCATTTCTCTACTATAGATTCTTCCTTTTCTCTTGCAGATTGACCATATAAGTGAGGATTTATTTATGGGTTCTCTTTTTTGTCCCATTCATCTGTGTGTGGGGTTTTGTGTCATACTATTTTGATTATTATAAGTTTACTAGAGGCCTGGTGCATGAATTCCTGCACAGGTGGGGTCTGGCCAGTCTGGACTGGCCAGGGGGAGGGGCCGCAGGTGTTTGGCTGGCCAGCCCCACCCCCACATCAAACTCATGGTCGAGGGGACAATTTGCATATTAGCTTTTTATTATATAGGATAGTATAGTTTGACAACAGGGTGTGTGATATCTCCAACTTTGTTCCTCTTAAGATTGCTTTAGCTATTTGTTTTTTTGTGTGTGATTCCATATAAATTTTAGTATTATTTCTTCTAGTTCTGAGAAGAATGTCATTGGTATTTTGATAGAAATTGCATTGAATTTGTAGATTGCTCAGTTAAATTTATTCATGTATTTTCTTTTTTTTGTTGTTGCAACTATAAATGGGATTTTATCAATTTTCCCTTCTGATTATTAGTAGTATACTTGAGGGTCTCTAGGCCTGGCTGGCAATCAGGGCTGATTGGGGCCTGTCGGCTGCCGGCTGAGGCCTACCTTTGTTCTGTGCCACCCCCTGGTGGTCAGCGTACATCATAGCGAACAATTGAACTCCCGGTTGAGTTCACAAGGGGACACTTTGCATATTAGCCTTTTATATATATAGACTAGAGGCCTGGTGCACGAAATTCATGCACGGGGGGGGTGGTCCCTCAGCCCAGCCTGCACCCTCTCCAATCTGGGACCCCTCGAGGGATGTCCGACTGCCCGTTTAGGCCCTACCTGGATCGGGCTTAAATGGGCAGTCGGACATCCCTCTCACAATCCAGGACTGCTTGGCTCCCAACTGCTTGCCTGCCTGCCTTCCTGATTGCCCCTAACCGCTTCTGCCTGCCAGCCTGATTACCCCCTAACCACTCCCCTGCCAGCCTGATCGATGCCTAACTGCTCCCCTGCCAGCCTGTTTGCCCCTAACTGCCCTCCCCTGCAGGCCTGGTCATCCCTAACTGCCCTCCCCTGCAGGCTTGATCACCCCCAACTGCCCTCCCCTGCTGGCCATCTTGTGGCGGCCATCTTGTGTATTGGAGTGACGGTCAATTTGCGTATTATTCTTAGATAGGATAGAGGCCTGGTGCACAGGTGGGGGCTGGCTGGTTTGCCCTGAAGGGTGTCCCGGATCAGGGTGGGGGTTCCCTTGGGCAGGGGGCAGCCTGGGTGAGGGGCCTGTGGTGGTTTGCAGGCCGGCCACGCCCCCCCAGCGGCCCAAGTGGAGGACCTGGTATCTGGGATTTATTTATCTCCTATAATTGAAACTTTGTAGCCTTGAGCAGAGGCCTGGGGCCACCAGGGCAGGCGGAAAACTTGGCTTCCTCCATTTCCGGGGAAACCCAAGCTTCCTGCTCTCTCTGTGGCTGCAGCCATCTTGGTTGGGTTAATTTGCATACTCACTCCTGATTGGCTGGTGGGCGTGGCTTGTGTGTGTAGTGGAGGTATGGTCAATTTGTATATTACTCTTTCATTAGATAGGATAGAAACACAACTGATTTGTGTAAATTGATTTTGTATCCTGCTACTATACTCAGTTCATTTATTCTATTAATATTTTGGTGGATTCTGTATGGTTTTCTGTATAAAATACCATGTCATTTGCAAATAGTGACAGTTTTATCTCTTCATTTACAATTTGGATATCTTATTTCTTTACCTTGTCTGATGACTGTGACTAGGACTTTTAGTACTATATTGAACAATAGTGGTGAGAGTGAGTATCCTTATCTGTTTCTGATCTTAGAGGAAACACTTCCAGCTTTTCATCATTTAGTATAATTTTAACTGTGGGCTTATCATATTTAGCCTTTATCATGTTGAGGTAAGTTCCTTTTATACCCACTTTGGTGAGAGTATTTATCATAAATGGATGTTGAGTTTTGCCAAATGCCTTTTCTGCAAATGAGATGATCATATAATTTTTATTTTTGGTTTTTGATGTGATGTATAACATTAATTGTTTGGAGGATATTGAACCATCCTTTCATCCCCTGGTATAAATTCCATTTGATCATGGTGCATCATCCTTTTAATGTATTGTTGAATTTGGTTTACTAGTATTTTATTGAGAATTTTTGCATCTGTATTCATCATGGTTATTCACCTGTAATTCTCTTTTTGTTCGAATCTTTGTCTGGTTTTGGTATCATGGTAAAAGTTGCTCTGTAGAATGAATTTGGAAGCAGCCCTTCCTCTTTAATTTCTTTAAATAGTTTGAGAAGAATAGGTATTAATTATTCTTTAAATGTTTGGAATAATTCACCTGGGCTTTTGTTTGTTGGAAGTTTTTTAATGACTACTTCAATTTCATTGCCAGTAATCAGCCTGTTCATATTTTCTATTTCTTCTTGGTTCAGTCTTGGAAGTTTGTATGTTTCTAGAAATGTATCCATTTCTTCTAGATTGTACAGTTTATTGGCATATAATTGTTCATGGTATTCTTTAATGATCCTTTGTTTTCTGTGTTGTCTGTTGCAGTCTCTTTCATTTCAGATCTTATTTGGGCTCTTTTTTTCTTGAGTTTGGCTAGATATTTGTTAATTTTACTTATCCTTTCAAAGAATCAGCTCTGAATTTCTTTGTTGTTTCCTAATTTTTTTTTTGGTCTGTATTTCATTTATTTCCACTCTGACCTGTGTTTTCTTCCTTCTACTTACTTTGGGTTTTCTTTATTATTCTCTTTCTAGCTCATTTAGATATAAAGGTAAATTGCTTATTTGGGAATTTCCCTGTTTCTTGAGGAAGGCCTGTTTAGCTATGAATTTCCCTCTTAGAACTGCTTTTGCTGCATCCCATACATTTTGGAAGGTTGTCTTTTCATTTGTCTCCAGGTAGTTTTTCTTTCTTTTTTTTCTTTTGTTAATGCTCACCTAGGGATATTTTCCCATTGATTTTCAGAAAGAGTAGGGGAGGGGGGTAGAGACAGAGAGAAACATCTGTATGAGACATATCAATTGGTTGCCTGCCTCCTGCTAGCATCCTGACCAGGGCTGGGGATTCAGCCTGCAACTGAGGTATGTGTCCCTTGACTGGAAGTGAACCCAGGACCCTTCAGTCTGTGGGCTAATGCTCTATCCACTGAGCCAAACTGGCTAGGGCTCAGGGTAGTTTTAAATTTCCTGTTTCATTTTTCTCTTTGACCCATTATTTATTAGCTTGTTATTTAAATTTCATGTAGTTTTGTTTTATCCAGTTTTCTTCCTTTAGTTGATTTCTAGTTTTATACCATTTGGGTCAGAAAATGTGCTTGATAATGATTTCCGTCATCTTGAATTTATTGAGGCTTGTTTTGTGGCCTAATATGTGGTCTCTCCTGGAATGTTCCATATGTACTGGAGAAAAATGTGTAGTCTGCAATTAGGGGGTGAGATGTTCTAGAAATGTCTATTAAGTCACTCTAGTCTAATGTGACATTTAAGGCCATTATTTCCTACTAATTTTCTATCTGGATGATCTATCCATTGAGGCCGTGGTCGGCAAACTGCGGCTTGCGAGCCACATGCGGCTCTTTGGCCCCTTGAGTGTGGCTCTATCATGGCCTGGGCGAGTCTATTTTGAAGAAGTGGCGTTAGAAGAAGTTTGTTTAAAAAATTTGGCTCTCAAAAGAAATTTCAATCATCGTACTGTTGATATTTGGCTCTGTTGACTAATGGGTTTGCCGACCACTGCATTAAGGTAAGTGGGGTATTAAAGCCCCCAACTATTATTTTATTACTGTTAATTTCTGGCTTTGTGTCCATTAATATGTGTTTTATATTCTTGGGTGTGTCTATGTTGTGTGCATAAATATTTACAATTGTTATATGCTCTTCTTAGATAGACCCCTTTAACATTATGTAATATTCTTGTCTCTTTTCAATCCTTTGTTTTAAAGTCTATTTTATCTGATATGTGTATTGCTACCCCAGATCTCTTCGATTTCTATTTGCAGGGAATATCTTTTTTCATACCTTCATATTCAGTTGGTATGTCTTTTGATCTAAAGTGAACCTCCTGTAGGCAGCATATAGATGGGTCTTGTTTTTATTCATTCTGCGTCTTTTGATGGGAGCATTTAGTCCATTTACATTTAAAATAATTATCAAGAGGTATGTGCTTATTGCCAGTTTGTTTTTAATTTTTTTTTCTATTTCTGTTGATTTCTTTTGGTTTGCCAGTTTTCTTTAATTAGTGTTTTGTTGGGGTTTCTTTCTCTTTATTTTTGGTTACCATATATCCATCTATATCTACAGCAGTCTATTTTAAGATCACATGTGTTTAAGTTCAAACACATTCTAAAAGTACTACATTTTTACCCCCTCCACACACACACTTATTAATGTCATGTTTTATATCTTTTTGTTTTGTGTATTCCCTATTTATTGTAATTGTTTGTTTTGCTAGTTTTATCTTTTTAAGTGATGGATTAACTGTTTATTATACACTGAGTGGCCAGATTATTATAATCTCTGAACGCATAATAATCTGGCCACTCAGTGTATATCCTATATAATGAAAGGCTAATATGCAAATTGTCCCCTCGACCAGGAGTTCGACCGGCAGGCAGGCCAGCCAACCGCCCATGTCCCCTCCCCCTGGCCAGCCTGGCTGGACCCCACCCATGCACGAATTCATGCACCAGACCTCTCTCTCTCCCTCCCTCTCTCTCCCTCTCTCTTTATATATATATACACACACACTCTATATATATATATATATATATACACACACACACACACACACACACACACACACACATATACACATACACACTCTCTCTCTCACACACACACACACAGAGTGGCCAGATTATTATGCGTTCAGAGATCATAATAATCTGGCCACTCAGTGTATATTTGCCTTTACCAGTGGTTTTTTTCCTCCCTGTATTTTCTATTTCAGGTTATTGCCTTTTCTATTCTGCATAAAGAGGATCCCTTACCATTTCTTGTGAAGCCATTTTAGTGGTGGTGAACTTATTTCATTTTTGCTTGTCGGGGAAGCTCTTTCTCTCTCCTTGGGTTCTGAATAATAACCTTGCAGAGAGTATAGTAGTCTAGATTGTAGGCTCCTTTTTATCAGTCCTTTAAATATTTCCTGCCACTCCCTTCTGGTCTGTAACATTGCTGCTGAGAATTCAGCTGAGTGCCTCATGGGGGGTTTCCCTTATATGAAACATCTTGTTTCCTTCCTGCTGCCTTAAAGATTGTCTCTCTATCCTTAACTTTTGTCATTTTAATTACAATATGTCTTGGCGGGGTTCATCTTGTTTGGGACTTTCTGTGCTTCCAGGACTTTGATGTCCCTTTCCTTCCTCAGATTAGGAAACTTTTCAGCCATTATTTCTTCAATATACTTGCTGCCTCTTTCTCTCACTCTCTCCTTTTTCGGGAATCCCTATAATGTTTCAGTGCTTGATGCAGAGATCCTTCTCATTTTTAAAAATTCTTTTTCATTTTGCTGATTGGGGGCTTTCCACTACTTTTTCAGATCACTAATATGTTCTTCTGCGTTAACTAACCTGTTTAATTCCTTCTAATGTGTTTTCCTTTTAAGTTTTTGTATTCTTCATCTCTTTGGTTCTTTATTTTCTAACTCTTTGTTGAAGTTCTCTGAGTTCCTCTATTGTACTCTCAACTTCATTGAGCATCCTATGACTGTTTAAATTTTTTATCTGGCCAATTATTTATCTGTTTCAGTTTATCTCCAGGTTTTATTGTTTGTTTATTCATTTGGGGCATATTCTTCTGTTTCTCCATTTTTGGTGTTTGTTCCTATGAGTTAGATGAGATCGCTCTCTCTCCCAATCTTGAAAAAAATGGTCTTGTTTAAAAGTGGCCTCTGTGTAGACTCTGGCGTTGGGGGTGGTGGTTTCTGGGATGCTGCATGGCCTGAAGTTGCAATTTCCAGGTGGTATAGCCTGATGTGTATGAGCTTTCCTGCTCTGCCAGGTGGGGCAGTCATATAGGTTTGTGCTACAAAACCCTGCTGATTCTATTTCTGATCTAGGTAGAGCATCCTGGTGTGGGGGGCTGAGGCAAGCCCTGTTGTTTTGATTGACTGATGCTGGTCTGGGTTGGGAGCTCTGTGTAGGCCTGAGGTGCAGCAGAACTCTCCCTCTTACTGGGGGGTGAGTGGGTACTTTCTGCTATGCATACAAGGCTCACCCTATTGTTTTGATGGACTGTCTTGAGAGCCTGGTCAGAGATAGAACACCCTGTAAACACGATCACCACAGCACCAATATCCCTCTCTCTAGACACGGTTATCCAGGATGCATGAGCTAGGGCTCTCGTGGTTCTGCTTTTGCTCCTAGTGGGGCAGCCCAGGGGGTACTTGGAGCCGTGGCCTGGTAAAGGGGAACCTCTGCACCCTGTTGGGCCCATTGATTATAGCTCCAGATGTGTTGGGGGGGCGGGCGCAGTAGGGGGTAGGAGGGGCTGTGCACACCTACTATGGCTCATTCTTGTTTCCTGCTGGAGATGTGTTACTGCAGCCTTGAAGGTCAGCCAGAGCACCTAGTTAAGCTCCTATTGAGCTATCCAAGTGCAGAGGGCATGTAAACAGTGGGGCTTATCAGTTCCTTCGTTCCTGATGTGTTCCCTCAGATTTCTGGTGGGCTCCCACAGTTCCTTACTCTTCTTTATGTAGTCTTTCTCTCCTTTGTTGTTCAGTTGTGTTTCAGAAGGAATTTCTTTAAATACAGGTGCACATTCAGGCATTTGGTGTCTTCATGGGAGGGGGCAAACTCCATGTCCTCTTTCACCCCCATTTTGAACCCGCCTCCTACAATTATTAAAACCAAGAAAGTAACATTAATACAACACTACTAATTAATCTGTAGACCTTATTCTCATTTTGCCAGTTTTGTCTCTAATACCCTTTTCTGATCCAGGAACCAGTGCAACATCCCACTTGATTTAGTTGTCATGTCTACTTAGTTTCCTCTAGTCTTGACAGTTTTTGTCTTCCGTTTGAAGTGTAATTCTGTAGAATTTCCTCAAGTTTAGATTTGTATGATGCTTTCTTATGATTACGTTGAAGTTAAGCATTTTTAACAAGAATTCCATAGGTGATGCTTTGCACTTCTCAATGCATCACACGATGGTATCAATTATGTTTTATTAGTGATGTTCACTTTGATCACTTGGTGGAGGGTGTTTGAGAGGTTTCTCCACTATAAAGAAACTCCTTTTCCCTTTATAATTATTTTGTAGGGAGATACTTTGAAATTATGCAAATATCCTGTTCTCTACAGTTTTCGTGCACCAACTTTAGCATCTTTTAGTGACTTTTTATACAACAGTTATCACTGTGGTGTTTGCTTAATACTGATTTTCTATTTCTATTGTTCCTTCTACTTGGTTAACTGTAATTGTGGTGTAAGGAATAGCTAGCTCTCTCTTCTAATTTATTTAATGATTTATTTATATCACACCACCTCATCTACAATGAACTGAATGAACTGAATGGCAGAATAATGAAAATGCTTTGGAAATAAACTATCCAAACTTCTTTGCCCAGAATCTCACAGCAAAATATTAAAAGTTTTTTATATAATAAATTCTGACAAGTCAAAGTTCAAGAAATGTCACTCACCATTTTGTTTGTCTTCCTTTTTAGTTCAACATATTGTCCCATAAGCAGTTTAGTAGTGCCTACTTGCATTAACTTTAATGTAATGTATTGAAAATATCTATAGTATTCATGTAAGTAATAAATATTTAAATAAAGACATTTCCATTTACCAGGTGCTGGAGCAGTTCTGATTCCTCGTTTAGACATTGTGATTTCCTTCGTTGGAGCTGTGAGCAGCAGCACATTGGCCCTGATCCTCCCACCTTTGGTTGAAATTCTTACATTTTCTAAGGAACACTACAATATATGGATGATTCTGAAAAATATTTCTATAGCATTTACTGGAGTTGTTGGTTTCTTGTTAGGTACCTATGTAACTGTTGAAGAAATTATTTACCCTTCTCCCAAAGTTATATCTGGTACTCCACAAAGCCCCTCTCTAATGAATTCAACATGCTTTACATCTGGTTTGAAATAGTTGACATGGAATTACGAGTCTTCTACTTTTGTCTCAATTCTGAAAATGATTAAAATAAGAACTACTAGAATACATTGCCATATACTTAAAAATAGAACCAAACTGTTTTCTTTTGACACAATATTGGTATTTTGGCAGTAAATTTCAATTCTTTACCAACAGTGCTAAACTACTACAGATTCTTGGTTTTAAATATTAGGAATAAAATTAAAATGTTAAATAATTAAAAGACTTCTGTTATTCTTCATTCAATCAGAAATACTTTAACCAATATCCTTTTATCCTCATGCTACTATTTGCCACCCAGTTGAAGAGAGAGCAGGATTCAACAATAAGAAAATTAAAGGATGTAAGTAAAACTTCAGAGCATCCCAGTGAATGTCAAAGCATACTTTGTGTATAATGTAAAAATATCACGATTTTTTTTTTTTTTATTAGAGAGCCAAATACTTATGATTAGCCTCTGGAAGTTTAGAAAACTCTCACTAACCATAATGTTAGCATCAGAAATCCATAAAACTAGAATTATTTTTACAATATTCTGTCATGGTAGTTGATCTTCATAATGAAAACTACGAGACACTCTACAAGATTCTGCCTTAGTGCTTCAATTAAATTTGAAAGAGACAAGGTTACCCAATACAATTCCCTTATTTTTACCTGAGGAAATTAATGCCCAGAATGGTTAAGTAACTTGGTCAAGATCACTCAGCCTTGAGATCAAGAGAACTGAACTTTTGATTCCTAGTCCAGGATTTTTTATTTCTCACATCACATCTATGAAAAAGAATAAATTCAGTTCAGTTTAACTTTAGTGTTGAGTCCATTTAATTATTTTTAATACTCTGAAAGCTGGTGATCTTTGAATAGCACATGTGACCTGAGCAGAAAATCAGAACTCTAAAAAGCCTGCACTTCAGCCATATAAACCTCAACAAGGAAAAGAAGCAATTTAAAAAACAAAACAAAATAGACATCACTTGCTAGTTTAACTGCTGGCTGGTAGAAGGTGCCAAGCTCTTATTATTTCTCATTGTGATTTGAGCTCTTTTTATTTTTTCCTTTCGAGGTTGTTTTAGGCAGCATCCATTCTTCTTAATGGCAGAAAATAGATACCTGACAAAAGACAGGATTTTTTCACTGTTTCCTGCCCTGTGGCTTTCCTTTTATTGATCAGAATGGGCAGAATAAACAAAAAGATATTCATGTTTAGGAAAAATAAAGGACAATAATAAACTGTCTACTAAACATTTCTCTGTTTCTTCCAGAGAAATACTTCTCTCTATTCCATGTTCTTCAAGCCCAGTTGTTAGCCAAAACAAAGAAACTCAGTTGATATGGAGGATTAAAATTAAGTGTAAAACTAAGAATCCTGCTTTTTAAAAAATTTATAATTTAAAACATGTTGAACTTTTTAATCCGGCTGGTGGTACTCTAATTTGTAATAGTACAAGACATCAAGATCACTGTCGTGTATATATTCTATATTTTTATATGTAAATGTTAACTTAGTTCAAGTATATTTTGCTTATATCATGAATGAATCATCAAGTAAAATCCTAAAGAAATATCAGAAGCTTTATTTTGGTACAAATTCATATGAATCAAACCTTTTTAAACATTTGCATTGAGTAATACCAATAATTGTGATACTTTTATGTCAAACAATGTTATGTTGAACATTTAGTCATATTGAGAAGATATGAAAGAAGTTATAGAAAAGTAATCATCATGGAAACTAGTGTTACATAATTTTGAATCTAAGAATAAATCAGGAGTTTTAAAAAAAGTTTAGTGGTATAAACTGACTTGAAAACCATTATTTAATAGAAAGCACTATTAAGCACTATTAAATTTTTTGTCAGCTGTTTTTAATATTTCTAGTCTGTGTGTGAAATTTTATTTTTATAAGTTCACCTGTTTATTTTCCTTATGAAGTCATCTAATTCAATGAAATTTTGATTAGTTTATCATAGTAATAGATTAAATTTAAATTCAAATGAATAAATGTTGAGCAATTAACCAGGCTTTCTCATGCAGTGAGTGCTTAACTGACATCCAGTACTTAATTCACTAAATTAGCAATACTTTCGGTACAAAGAAAAGTTGAAGTGCAGAAAAGAAGAGGGGCTAAAAAGGGAGAAAGTTTTAATTCTTAAGAGGAAACACGATTTAGATATAAATTATAAATGCACTCTTAAGAATTCTTTGATGATGTGTTTTATTTGTAAAAAATCAGTGGGCAATATTTTTCCTCTGAAAATGTAGTTTTAATGAGTCATAACATTTTCTAAAGATTTTTGGAGAAGCTATTTTTATTAGACAAGCTTTTGCTTTTATATTAGGGCCTGGTAAAATGAGAGAGAGTGCACCTGCCAAATTTGTGTTTGGTATCGTTGTTCCATTACATTATGGCTAAAATTACTTCAGCATTTCATCTGCCACCACCATAAAGTCCCCTCTCCTCTGAAAGCTAATCAGGTGCCTGAGAGCCTTTCCTAACTGGGGTGAGGGAAAAGAAAGCTTTTCTTACTTCTGATACCCTCTGTTTTAAGTTATCATTAGTCCCTTACATTCAAAAGGGCTTCACCAGTTTTAAAATTGACTTGTCAAAACAGTGGTACTCAGATATTTTTTATCAAAGGATCTTTTACTGATATGGCCAGACTTCTCCACAATTAAATAAGAACTAGGGTTTTTTCTTGGTTAAAGACCAATTTGTATGGTGTTACCAAATGAAAGAGGTATTGTATTAGCAAGTGCCACATGTTTTAATTCTGTCCTCATTAGATTCTCCTTTATTAAAACCATTTCTGCCTCTCACCTAGGATGCACTTAACATTTTATAAGCATCTTATGTAATATGCATGTTGTAAGTTTCTTAACAAGGCCTAATTTCATAATATAGAAAAGCTGTCTACAAAATACTCTAAAATATTACTTGAAGTATTAATTGAAGTTCTACATTAGTGCCATGTCTTGCTGTGGCAAAGCACAGGTCTTTCTATAGCTTACCTGTGGCACCTCTTCACTGTAGACATCAGTCGGCATAGCATCAGAATAGTACGTTTGTTTACTGATATCTATACCCATTGGGTCTTGGCCTCAGTTCTCCTTTCTCTAAAAGGAAGAAGATACAGAATATAGATAATGGAAATAAGTAAAATTAACACCAGTGGCTCAAATATTTTCTGTTGAGGAAAAAATAATTTCATAAAAATATAGACCATTGATAATATAAAATGAGTTTTTTAAAAACTGAGTCTATTTTCAGTTTCCTGGCTCAACTAGTTTCCCCTTCATACGAAAATTTGAGAAATTTTGATTTTAAAAGTATAACCATACACTTCCCAACATTAAATGGCTGACTGTAATAATTAATACTTTAGCAATATTATGGTTAGCTGGTTTATGCCACAAGTGTTCACCAAGCTAAACAACTTTCTGCAAGTGATTAGTTTTTACCAAGGAGATAAGAAAACATGCTTAAGAAATGTCTAGGAATGCTATATATTGCTCTATGACAAATGGTAAATATTCTTAAAAATTAGCTAGTTCTTCTGCACACACATCAGTGATCTATTTGAACTAGATACTAAAGTACCATTTAAACTGGGTCCAGAAAGATGATGTGTTGAAGTAGCACTCTGAAAATTATTCCATTAGCATTTTCTAGATAATAGGAAAACACATGTTTATGCCATAAAGAAATTAAACTGTGGATTTTTATTTTTCAAAATGATTGTTTGAGTGAAAACTAGATGTTACTGCACTTGAGTCAATTCTGTTTCTTTTAACTTATTTTTCTGAAGAACTGTAACTTCTCAATTTTCAATAAAATATATTATTTTGCTTGCAAATGCCTTTTAAAATAAATTTGTCCTATATAAGGTTAAGAGACATTGACAAATGTCATAGCCAAAAATGGAATTAGTAAGTGTAATATTCTCATAACATTTTAATAACTTTTTGTGGTTAATACTTTGTCATGTGACCTTCAACCTTGGAGCTGAATTATGTACCTCTAAGAGCAGATGTTGATTAAAAACGAAAGGACATACGGTACTCAAAACCATGACCTGGACTTCCTACAGAGTAAATGCAGAATGAGCTGTCTGCAAATGCTGCATTCATGATTTAATGTACCACTTTAAGGTCAAGTAGTAGTAGTACATGCTCTTGGCAAACAACAGAAGGAAAACAAAGACAAAAAAAAAAAATACCCAGGGGGTTGGGATAAGACTTAAGTTATACAGATATATAAATGCAATGAAAAGCCCTATGGAATAGTTGCTGAAAGAAAATTTTTTTTTAAAATTAGCCACTTTGTAAAATTAATTTTAGTGGTGGTTTTATGCAAAAGGTATATATAGAATGGTTTTTTTTTGTTGTTGTTTTTTAACAGATATACACAAGCTCTCAAAATTTTGCATAGAATTGATGGTGTTCACATTTCAAGGGGTCCGCAGACCTGAGGGGAAAAGTTTCTTGGGAAAGGTGCATCAGTATTTGAAGGATGGATTTGGTTCAAAGTTTCCCATAAAGGTAGATTTGAAGGCTTAAAATGTAGGAGGGAATAGGGTCCTTTGGTCATCCCAGTTTTCTGGTGCCATGAAGCACAGGACCGCATGGTACCAGGTGATGGAGTGCTTCTCAAACTAAAGCTAATACGTTAATCTTGCTTAGGAACTAGGGAGTAATTTTGCTATATCCTCCATCCTGGATCTTTCTGTGGGCTGAAGGACAAGGACTAGATACTGACTATTCCAGCATGCACTGAGCAGAGAGGAATGGTATGAATCAAGATTGAGCAGGTCTAGAGCAGAACAAGAAGTAAACCAAAAGACTGGACAATACAGAAGCAAGCACCTTCAGATGCTGTACTTATAATGTCTTGTATCTTTTAGCTCATGCATCTAATAGTACTTCACAGAAGCACAGAATAGGCACTAGAAAATCTGATTTTGACACTTAAGTCTTTTCTTCTTCCCCAATCTCAGTGAACAAAGACCAAGCTCCTTAAAGTGGTTTGTTGGCCGCCCTCTCCCCCTCCCTCCCCCTGCAAGTTATAGCAACACCAAAGTTCTGATTGTACCACAAACATCCCCCTATATACTTTGCACTACTTCATCAACCCTCATTCTGAAACAACCCTTCTACTCCCTCCCCAATTTTTTTCCTGACCAATTCTTAGCTATTAAGATTCAGTTTAGATGTGTCGTCTACCAGGAAGCCTTTCCATCCATCCATCTCACTATATAGAATGAGTTGTGTATTCCTTCCTTCATACTAGCAAATGCCCTTGGGTTTATTATCCCTCTTTCAACATGGTTTAGTAATTAAGTATCTGTGTTCATCTCTCCATTAAACAGAATTCTATAAGCATGCTATATATATACTTTTTTTTGTTTTATTTCTTCTCTGTCTTCCCCTAGAGAACATAAACTCCATGAAGGAGGCACTTTTGTTGTGTTAATTGAAAATTCAATGCCTATAAGAGTGCCAGGCACAGTGTAGATCAAGCATGTCAAACTTGTGACCAGGAGTTTGACATGCTTGGTGTAGATGCTCTAAAAACAGTTGTTGAATGAATTAAGTGACAAACATATCAAGGAAAAGCCTACCTTAGAGCTCTGGTATAAACATTTTGAAGTATGGGGCAAAGTCATGTTTTTGGTGCTGTCCCCTTCACCCCTGTGCCTATTTGTTTAATGATTGCAGCCAACCTCTTTTCTGCTTGGTATGCTAGCTCAGCGGGCTTACAATATTGTAAAACAAAGACCTCCAAGTCTGAGTGTCTTATAGAAAATGCTATGAATCAACAAAGCCTTATACTCAGGAGCTTCTGATGTATGTGAAGTCTAATAAGGAAAAGACTGAAAACTCTTCCTCACACGCCTTTATGCCTTCGTGTTTTATATGAGCAGACTGTTTTGTAAAGAAACACAACAACAACAAACAAAACCAGGCGTTATACTTCCTACCCATTATTTTAAAAAATCACACATGACCTAGAATGCACTAGAAGGCAAGTGGTCCATTTTTGTCTAAAAACTAGAAGTATCTTTCTAAAGTGTACCAACAAGCCCCAATGAGTATTTTCCTGAACTTTTGATGCCTGAGAGTTCCTGCATGTGCAAGAGTCACACATGAAGCGGTTTCTCTCACAAAGAAGGGTGTTCTCTGGCTGCTCTGAGAAATGACCTGTTGTCAAAGTGCATCCTAGTACATGCTATCACTGGACCCCAGGAAAGGTCATACATACCAGAAAAAAACAAGAGTGGGAATCTGTAAGTGTTGGGAAAGGTGACTGTTTGAGGTGATCATGTTTTAGAAATAGCTAGAAATGAAAAGTGAAAATAAGTATAGCAATGGATATCTGCAAATTGAAATTAACTGAAAATCCATTTGCTCCATATATTGTCTTTCATATGTTATTCACTCAGAAAGCACAGTGTGTTCTATGACCACAGTTATACTTTTCAGTATAAAATAGACGATTTTTTTTTAATTGGAAAAAGACAGGCTTTTCCACAAGGAAATTTTCCACTGGAAGAAAACAAGATTACATTCCTCACGGTAAAAGCAGACTCAGGTCACCTTCTTCACTATATTCTTGTAGACTAGCCACCGAATGTTGATGGCTGGTCAATATCCACATTAAAAGGCAGTGCTGAGATTGCTAATAGCAATGGTGTACATCAACATGGAAGGTGCTCATCAAACGGGCATGCAGACAGCAGTTCCACTTTTCAGCTACCTGTATACTATATATGTGAAGGAAGTGCTTGATGACCTGTGGTTGCTGTAATACAGAAAACCCAGACCACAGGAGAAGAAATTTTTATATGTTATTTTAGACCCCTTCTATAGACTGGAGGTGTCCCCTCATTTCTGACAGATACCCAGATTCTTACAAGATTAGAAGAGTAGCCCCTCCATGCAAATCCACACACTGGCTTGGTTTTCAGAGATTAATTGGCAGTCTACCACAGAGTCTCCTAATTGCAATTTTATGTTTAAGGAAATAGTGACAATTTTAACCATGATTAACTTCCAGCTATTGAGTGTACACTTTTTCAGCACATTCTGCCAAGAAATGGACAGTGAATATGAGACACTATTCCCCTACTGAAGAACCCTGGTTGGCAGAAATAAATGTGCTCTTAGGAACTGTGAAATAGGGGTAAGGAAATTTCTTCCTGACACTGATAATACTGATAAAGACCATTTCTATCATTTCAAATGTATGGTATATCTCAGCAACACACTCAATTTTTTTGGACAAGCCTGAATTTATCACTTCAGGGATAAACTACAGCCAATTTTCAATGGTGAGAATGAGATGTCAGGATTAAAACAAAACAAGACGTCGTACAAATGCCTCAGCCACTGGGAATTTGACTCATTCCCAATATTTAATGATTTTCTTTTTTTAATTAGAGCAAAGCAATGAAATCTCAGGTATGTTTAAAAGCCACATCCAAGGGGCTGCAATAAAATACAGAATTGCTTGATGGAACACAACTGCAATCAAAGTAGATCAGGAATTTAGTTGTTACTAGTCCAAGTAGACCCAATCAAACTGCCAGCCTTTAATTCAATTGCGGACTTAAGAATTTTCAAGAGACTTAGTTATTAAATCTCTCCATTAATTCTGGGTTCATGTTAGACCTGAATATCCAGAACTATCTGATGAAGTCATCAAATACTTGCTGACATTCCCAATCACCTAAAATTATAATTTTAGTCCTATAATTTAGTAGCAATAGAAAGGCAGAAAAGAAACATACTGCGTGTAGAATCCAATGCTTAAATTATTGAGCCAAAAGTTTATCGAAAGAATACACTGAGTAACCAGTAAGTAATCTGGGGTTAACAAGTGTTTGAGAAATGCTGATCAGAGTGTTGGTGGAATGAATGGCTGAGGGCATTCTTTGGAATGCACAAGTCCTGAAGAAGATGAAAAAGCACCTCCAAGGGGTTTTTCCTGGTTGTAGCCATAGAAAATTGAGAATAAGTGTTGAGACCTGGTGCAAGAGAGGAAGTGTTACAAATCCTAGGATTTGCATTTGATAAAGACATTGAATATGGGGATGATTGAGTCTTTTGAGACTTCAAACATAACTCATGAAAATAATCACATGAGTGTAAAATAAATTGCATGATTATTCATCATTTTTTCTAACAGCATGACAATGGGTCAGAAGACTTTAAATCTGCCAAATGATACAATTTTTCCTCATGACAAGAGGATTTACTCACTAAAATTTCATCCTAAACTAGCCTGAAAATACTGCATTTTTGCATGGTATTTAAGTTACCTTCTCTCAATGATTACCCTGAAAGAGCCCATTGAGTTTCAGGAAAAAAGAAAATAATTATTTTTGGTATCTACGTATTTTTGTGAGCCTGAGGTCTAGAAATTTTGGATACCCAATCTGATAATGTTATCATCATTCAATTCAGCCCCACTTTCAAACCTGACTAACTCAATAAAATTGCAGCTGGGAGAAATAATAAAAGGTGTATTAAACAGGACAAGTAATATAGCTGCTATTAACAAACTACCCCAAACGTCTTAGCAGCTTTCCATAATAAAAGCTTATTTCTTGGCCATGTCGCAGTGTGCTGTGGAGTCCCTCTCCTCCACGTGGGGATATAGGGATTCCTGTTTTTTGTATCTCGTGTCACTACCATACTAAACATATAACCTCCAAGGTCAGTATGGAAAAGAGATAGCATGGACAACCTTGCATGGAGTTTTGTGGCCACAACTAAAGACAGAACATCACTGCCACCCACATCACATTGCCTAAAACCTAATCACATGGCCCTGTGTTACTAATTCCAAGAGAGACTAGGAAATAGTCTTTCTGTGTGCCCAGGAAAGAGGTAATGGGATTGGTAAACATCTAGCAAGTCTCAGCTGGAAATGGTAATAGAAAATACAAAACAACAATTATACTATTAAGATCTGAAAAGCATGTGTTTTTTTTAAAAACTACAGCAGAACACTTCAAAGGAAATGAGTTTAAGGATTTCAATTTGGGCTCAACTATAGTCACCTGAGAAAATACATTCACACACTGCTATCCTAGCAGAAATCTTAGTAAAGAAGTTTAAAAAATTAGTAGCAAAGAATTCAGACATGACCACTTGGCAGAAGAAACAAAAAACAAAAATTCTCTCTGGAGAAAGAGAAAATCTAATCTTTAAAATATTACTCAAAAATTTTTTTAAATGCTATGTCTAGCACATAATCAATAACCAGGCATTTGAGAACATGAGACAATAAGAACAAACATTAGCAGAAACAAACTATAAAAACAACAGGCAGTGACTCCATATTTTATATAATAAAAGGGTAATATGCAAATTGACCGGTGGAACAACCAGTTGCTATGACGTGCACTGACCACCGGGGAAGATGCTCAGCCCAACTGATAGCTGGCAAGCGCAGCAGTGGTGGCGGGAGCCCCGGACTGTGAGAGCCCTGGACTGCAAGAGGGATGTCTGACTGCCGGCTTAGGCGGGGGGGTCGGGCCTAAGCCAGCAAGTGGACATCCCCCGAGGGGTCCCAGACTGTGAGAGGGCGCAGGCCAGGCTGAGGGACACCCCCGACCCTCAGTGCACGAATCTCGTGCACCGGGCTTCTAGTATTGGGATTATTTGACACAAAAACTTTAAAATAAAATATGCTGATTATGTTCAGGAAGATAAAGGACAAGTTTAGACATTTCAGCCAAGAGCTGGAAACTATGAAGTGACAAACATTTTGAAAGGGCTTCTGCTTTCAGCTGGGATGAGATAACTAGCAGCAGACCAGCACTCACACAAGAATAGCTAGAAAATATAAATACAATTCAAAAGGGATAACTTTAAAGCAGTGGAGGGCTGCAGAAGCAGTGAGAATTAATGGGACCAATACTCCAGAGAGGGAAGAACCTTGGAGAGGTGAGCTGACTTCTACAGCCCCTTTTTTCCTAAAGGCATGTGCTAATTCTGAGTGTAGTAAGAAAGCTGAGAGCATGGTGAAAAGTCTGATGCAAAGCTTGGAAGGGATGCTGAAGGAGAGCAGAGAAACTGTTGGCAGAGATGTTGGGTTCCTCAATCACAGAACTAGTTTCTCCCTCGGTACATTTCCAGAATACTAGGGATGCATGGGCAGACTAAAAAGCTTAAGCAGGAAAACTTTGGAAAGGAGTTTTTTAAGAATCCTGTGAGGCAAGGTGAGAGTTGGGGGAACCACTGGGGAAAGAGACCATATAATTACAACAGGCTCTTATTTGAAACTGTGAGAGCCAAAGGCAGGTGTTCCCAATTGGACTAAAATAATAAACCACCACTCTATCTGCCCAAGGGAGAGGTAAACCCTTTCTAGAGTCAGGTTATATCATCGGGAGCTCCAGTACAGTTTTATACACATCATCTGGCAACAAATAAAAAATATTAGGCATACCAAAGACAAGGCACTATAAACCAAACCAAGAGAAAAAATTATAGAAACAGACATACAGAGGAGTCAAATATTAGAGCTGGCTAACAAGGATTTTAAAAGAAACATGATCAATATATACAATATATTTTTAATAGAGGAGGAAATGGAGAAAATAGATGAAAAGATGTAAATTTTCATTAGAGATTTGGAATATAAAAATAATTACGTTAAAATTTTAAACCTGAAAAATATTATAAAAGCATTAAATGAAATTTTTGAATTTTGGAATAAAATAACATATTAATAATCCAGAAGTTGTGTTTGACAGTAGATTAAACACAGATGAATAGAAATTTTTTAAAAAAAGAAGATAGATCAGAAAAAAATTATACAGAATAAAAAATGGAGAGAGAAAAGGATTAAAAATATAAAACAGAGGGTAAGAGACACAGAGAAGACTGTGAGAAGGTGCACCATATTGCTTAAATGGGTTTCCAGAAGGATAAGAGAAAAAGTGGGACAGAGGAAATATTTGAAGTGATAATGGCTGAGAATTTCCCAAACAGATGAGTTCAATGCACAGATTTAAAAAATGTTCTGCAAACCCCAAAGTATGATAAATAAAAAGAAATCCAAACATAGACACCTCAAAATAAAACTGTTGAAATCAAAGACAAATAGAGAATCAAAACAGTAGACAGAAAAAAAAGAATACCTTCAAAGGAGAAACTATTAGATTGAATTGATTTCTCATCAACAAAAAAACATTCAAAATCAAAATAGGGAATTTTGTAGAAAGAGTAGCTGTAAGCCTAGCATTTTATACATAACAAAAATTCCTTTCAAGAATGAAAAGTCAAATAAAGACATTGCAGATATACAAAATTGAACTAATTGCCAGCAGACTCTAAAAACAAAAATAATTTCCCTCAAAGAGTTTACAAATACCAGAAAAAGGTAAAGATATGAGTAAATCTAAATGAATATTGCTTCTATAAGATAATAATATATTGTGACATACACTGAGTGGCCAGATTATTATGATCTCTGAATGCATAATAATCTGGCCACTCAGTGTATATCCTATATAATAAAAGGCTAATATGTAAATTGTCCCCTCGACCAGGAGTTCGACCAGCAGGGAGGCCAGCCAACGGCCCATGTCCCCTCCCCCTGGCCAGGCAGGCCGGACCCCACCCATGCACAAATTCATGCACCAGGCCTCTAATATATATATATATATATATATATATATATATATATATATATATACACACACACACACACACACACACACACACACACACACACACACATACACACACATACACACACACACACACACACACAGAGTGGCCAGATTATTATGCATTCAGAGATCATAATAATCTGGCCACTCGGTGTATCCTATCCTATCTAATAAAAGAGTAATATGCAAATTAACCCTCACTCCGCTACGCCCACAAGCCACGCCCACCAGCCAATCAGGAGCGAATATGCAAATAAACCCAAACAAGATGGCTATGGCCACAGAGAGCAGGAGGGAGGCTTGGGTTTTTCCGGCAATGGAGGAAGCCAAGCTTTCTGCCTGCCCTTGCTGGCTTAGGCCTCCACTCAAGGCTACAAAGTTTCGATGATAGAAGATACATAAACCCAAACAGAAATGGCGGCAGCCATGGAGCTGGAAAGAGCAGGAGGCTAGGGTTGCCCACGGCGATGGAGGAAGCCAAGCTTTCCGCACACCCTGGCTGGCCCAGGCCTCCGCTTAAGGCTACAAAGTTTCAATTACAGAAGATACATAAACCCCAACAGAAATGGCTGCCGCCACGGAGCAAGCAGAAGGCTTGGCTCCACTCCAGGCTACAAAGTTTCAATTGTAGAAGATAAATAAACTCCAGATACCAGGGCCTCCACTTGGGTCACCAGGGAGTGTGGCCGGCCTGCAAACCACCACAGGCCCCTCTACCAGGCCGACCCATGCCCCAAGGGAACCCCCACCCTGATCTGGGACACCCTTCAGGGCAAACCAGCTGGCCCCCACCCATGCACCAGGCCTCTATCCTATCTAATAAAAGAGTAATATGCAGACTGACCATCACTTCAACACACAAGATGACTGCCCCCATGTGGTCAAAGATCCTGCCCCCATGTGGACACAAGATGGCCAGCAAGGGAGGGCAGTTGAGAGGGACCAGGCCTGCAAGGGAGGCCAGTTGTGGGCAATCAAGCCTGCAGGGGAGGGCAGTTAGGGGTGACCAAGCCGGCAGAGGAGGGAAGTTGGGGATGACCAGGCCTGCAGGGAAAGGCAGTTGGGAGGGACTCAGGCCTGCAGGGGAGAGCAGTTGGGGGGTACCAGGCCTGCAGGGAAGGACAGCTAGGGGTGACCAGGCCTGCAGGGGAGGGCAGTTAAGGGTGACCAGGCCTGCAGGGGAGGGCAGTTAGGGGAAAACAGGCTGGCAGGGGAGCATTTAGGCATCTATCAGGCTGGCAGGGGAGTGGTTAGGGGGTGATCAGGCTGGCAGGCAGAAGCGGTTAGGGGCAATCAGGAAGGCAGGCAGGCGAGCAGTTGGGAGCCAGCAGTCCTGGATTGTGAGAGGGATGTCCGACTGCCCGTTTAGGCCTGATCTCACCAGGGGTCCCAGAATGGAGAGGGTGCAGGCTGGGCTGAGTGACCCCCCGCCCCCTGTGCACGAATTTCGTGCACCGGGCCTCTAGTCCTATCTAATAAAAGAGTAATATACAAATTAACCATCACTCCGCTACACCCACAAGCCATGCCCACCAGCCAATCAGGAGCGAATATGCAAATAAACCCAACCAAGATGGCTACGGCCACAGAGAGCAGGAGGGAGGCTTGGGTTTTTCCGGCAATGGAGGAAGCCAAGCTTTCCGCCTGCCCTTGCCAGCCTAGGCCTCCACTCAAGGCTACAAAGTTTCAATGATAGAAGATACATAAACCCAAACAGAAATGGTGGCAGCCACGGAGCTGGAAAGAGCAGGAGGCTAGGGTTGTCTGCGGCGAAGAAGGAAGCCAAGCTTTCCACACACCCTGGGCAGCACAGGCCTCCGCTTAAGGCTACAAAGTTTCCATTATAGAAGATACATATATCCCAATAGAAATGGCTGCCGCCACGGAGCAAGCAGAAGGCTTGGCTCCACTCCAGGCTACAAAGTTTCAATTGTAGAAGATAAATAAACCCCAGATACCAGGACCTCTGCTTGGGTCGCCAGGGGGCGTGGCCGGCCTGCAAACCACCACAGACCCCTCGCCCAGGCTGCCCCACGCCCCAAGAAAACCCCCACCCTGATCTGGGACACCCTTCAGGGCAAACCAGCTGGCCCCCACCCATGCACCAGGCCTCTATCCTATCTAATAAAAGAGTAATATGCAGACTGACCATCACTTCAACACACAAGATGACTGCCCCCATGTGGTCAAAGATCCTGCCCCCATGTGGACACAAGATGGCTGCCCCAAGATGGCCAGCAGGGGAGGGCAGTTGGGAGGGACCAGGCCTGCAAGGGAGGGCAGTTGTGGGCGATCAGGCCAGCAGGGGAGGGCAGTTGGGAGGGACCAGGCCTTCAAGGGAGGGCAGTTGGGGGCGATCAAGCCTGCAGGGGAGGGCAGTTAGGGGTGACCAAGCCAGCAGAGGAGGGAAGTTGGGGGCGACTAGGCCTGCAGGGAAAGGCAGTTGGGAGGGACCCAGGCCTGCAGGGGAGAGCAGTTGGGGGGGGACCAGGCCTGCATGGGAAGGCAGTTAGGGGCAAACAGGCTGGCAGGGGAGCAGTTAGGCATCAATCAGGCTGGCAGGGGAGTGGTTAGGGGGTGATCAGGCTGGCAGGCAGAAGCGGTTAGGGGCAATCAGGAAGGCAGGCAGGCGAGCAGTTGGGAGCCAGCAGTCCTGGATTGTGAGAGGGATGTCTGACTGCCCGTTTAGGCCTGATCCCACCAGGATTGGGTTTAAACGGGCAGTCGGACATCCCTTGAGGGGTCCCAGATTGGAGAGGGTGCAGGCTGAGCTGATGGACACCCCCCCCCCCCCGCCCCGTGCACGAATTTCGTGCACCAGACCTCTAGTATCTATATGTTAGAGAGTAAAGAGGAAGGCTGAAAAGGAGAGAAGAGGGAGGAGAGAGAGGAAAAAGGTACAGAGAGAGAAAATTTAAATATAGAATAACATATACATCAGCAAAAGCATAAATACTGGGAGATTTAATAATTTAATAAAGTTAAATTACTTTAAGTTCCTTGCTTTCTTGGGGAAGAGGATAAATATTAATTAACATTTAATTTTGATCATGCAAGAATTCATATTATAGCTTCTAAGAGACTAGTAAAAAGTATATGACTTATAAATGAACATAGAAAAACAAAGAACATTTAATATAAATAGTCTAATTTCTGTATCAAAAGAAAAAAATTCAGACACTAATGAAAAAAACATAAACACATACTGCTTACCAGTGACAAAACTTAAATATATGGAAGCAGAAGGTTGAATGTAAAAAGACAGGAATAATGTTGAAAGCATTACTACAGAGGACAAAGAAATGCTTCATAATGATAGAAGGTCATTTCACCAGCAATTCTAAATTTGTATGGATAAAATAATGTCAAAATATATAAAGCAAACCCTGGCAGAACTGCAAGGAGAAATCAACAACAATCCAAGATTTAATATACCTCTCTCAACAACAGAACAAACAGATGCTAATCATTTAAGCTATAGAAGATTTGAACCACAAGATAAGCTTGACTTAATCAACATAGAACATGACAGCAGCAGATAGACCTTCTGAATGGGTCATACAGCAAGTTGCAACAAACTTCAGAGTGGAAATCATGCCACAATCTTGTGATATTTCAGAAAAATATATATTTGGTCATTCAGATGACCAAAACACTTTTTATATACATTTGGTCTTTCTACATGGTTCCTGGCTCACAACTTTCCAAATCCTTGGAATTTCCTAAGCTTTAAGAGTGATAAAAAGGTTCTTTTGTTATATTAATGAGGTGACCTTTAGGGAGTATCTAAGGATGGAGGCTGGTTGCCAGTGGAGCCAATCATGTAATTAGAGGATTAGAACTTTCATTCCCACCTCCTGACCTCTAGAGCAGTGGTTCTCAACCTTTCTAATGCTGCGACCCTTTAATACAGTTCCTCATGTTGTGGTGACCCCCAACCATAAAATTATTTTCGTTGCTGCTTCGTAACTGTAATGTTTGCTACAGTTAATGAATCGTAATGTAAATATCTGTGTTTTCCGATGGTCGTAGGCTCTACAGCAGCGGTTCTCAACCTGTGAGCCACAGGGTCGCCTAAGACCATCGGAAAACACAGATATTTACATTACGATTCATAACAGTAGCAAAATTACAGTTACAAAGCAGCAACGAAAATAATTTTATGTTTGGGGATCACCACAATATGAGGAACTATATTAAAGGGTCGCAGCATTAGAAAGGTTGAGAACCCACTCAACCTTTAGAAAGGTTGAAAGGGTCGCAGCATTAGAAAGGTTGAGAACCCACTCAACCTTTAGAAAGGTTGAAAGGGTCGCAGCATTAGAAAGGTTGAGAACCCACTCAACCTGCTCTAGGGAGAGGAGAGGGGCTAGAGATTGAGCTCAATCACCAATGGTCAATGATTTAATCAAGCTTGCCTGTATAATGAAGCTTCCACGATAACCCAAAAGAATGGAATTCAGAGAGCTCCTGAACACGTGGAGCTTCTGGGAGAATCGTACATGAAAGCTCCACACTCAGACCCCAAACCTTGCCCTGTGCATCTCTCTCATCTGGCTCTTCCAGAGTTGTATCTTTACACAAGAAGCCAGTATTCTAGTAAGTTAAATATTTCTGAATTTTGTGAGCTGCTCTAGCAAATAAATTGAACCCAAGGAGGTGGTCATGGGATCATGTGATTTATAGCCAGTTGGTCAGAAATACAAACTACAACCAGAGCTTGTGACTACTGTCTGAAGTCTAAGGAGGAGGTCATAGTAACCTCTAATCTGTAGCCAGTTTGTCAGAGGCATAGGTTAACAACCTGGGCTTGCAACTGGCATCTGAAGTGGGGGACATGGGAAGGAGGGGCTAGTCTTGTAAAACTATAAACCCTTAACCTATGTAACTTGATGCTCTTTCTGAGTAGACAGTATCAGAAATGAGTTGACTTGTATGACACCCAGCTGGTGGTGTTGGGAAAATGCACAGGGACTGAGAGACCAAAAAAAGAGGTTGACAACTTCAGACCTACATCAAGGGAACTTACAGACAGAAGCAATAACTCGAGCAGAAGCAAGATGATAGACCTCTACACCCAAGAATGGCTGGGGCTTGATATATAGAGCCAAGAAGCTCGTGCTAACACAGGTGGTGTGTAGCCACATCACTCATGCTGGTTAAAAGCTGTTTAATACAAAGCAATAAACAACCTAATGGGACCACTTATCTATGCAAGAATATTCCCTTCAAGTTAAACAGGGTCCACTCCTGCAGGGATAAACTGGAGGTCAGTTAGTTGTGGTGTTGGTCATGTTAAGTTCTGGGAATTTTTTTGCTTGGTGGTATGGGGTGGAGGGACCCCCCTACACACATACACATGTTAAAATTGGTCTTGGAACCAAAAGACATACATTTTCTGACTACAGTGCAATTAAGCTAGAAATCAATAACAAAATATAACTGGAATTTTTTATGTTCTGAAATGAATAAATATATTTCTAAATATTTAAGATGTCAAATGGTAAATTTAAAATACTTTGAACTGCATAATAAAAATAGTACCTTTTAAACATTGGACTATAGCTAAAGCAATCGTTAAAGAAAAATGTTCTTAAATACATATATTTGAAAAGATAAAAACTAATGAGTTCAGGAATCAATTAAAAAGTTGGAAAGAGAACTGTAAATCAAATCTAAAGAAACAGAAGAAATGATGATGAGAACATAAAGTAATGAAACAGAAAAAAAGTACACTAAATTAACAAAGCCAATGTGGTTTTTGACGACCCAGGGAGAAGAATTTATATTCACTGCATGCCTGTGATGTGCTTTATTGAGATTCTAGAGGCCTGATGCACAAAATTCGTGCAAGAATAGGCCTTCCTTCCCCCAGCTGCAGGCACCGGCTTCCTTTTGGCTGCCAGCAAGCACCTGGAACCCGGGCTTCCCTTGCAGCCCCAGCTTTGTCCAGAAGGACGTCCGAAAAGATGTCCAGTCTAATTAGCATATTATGCTTTTATTATTATAGATAACTCACATACCATAAAGTCCATCTATTTAAAGCATACAATTCAGTGGTTTCAATGTCAGGATTGTGCAACCATAATCACAATCTAAGTTTAGAACATTTTGGTGTCCACATAGAGAAACTCCATACTCTTAAGCAGTCACTCCTCATTCCTTTCCACTCCCCTTTCTCCCCCACCAAGTCCCTAGCAACCATTAATTTTTTTCTCTCTCTATAAAATGTGGCTTTTGGAGAAGAAAAATGGCGGCGGAATAGACAGCCATGTTCCGAGCCTTGACCCGGAGCAGAAAGAAAGAACAGCTGAGGGTCGCACGAGGAGTGTTTGTTGGCAAGTTAAGGGACAGCTAAATTCCAGGAGAAGGTGGGGGACTGCTGACCGGGCAGCCCCTACTGTGGCTGGGTCCCCTCCCGGAGCTACGGGCTCGGACGCGGAGACTACGCCATCTTGAAAGGGAAAGTGGAGCTTATCGGAAGCCTGAAAATCCACAACTGCAGCACCCACCGAACAGCTGCGAGCCCCAGAACACCGGGCCCCAACTGGTGCAAACACGCAGATTTAGAGGAGCTCTACACTCCACCACGGAAAGGTCAGATTTCGCCTGGGATAAGGTGAGGTCTCTGGTCCCGGCGGGAGAGAGGAACGCGCATTTTGTGGGAGCTGGAGGACCAGGGAAGTCTGTGCCTAGAAAAATCCGTGGCTGTTGGGGCTGGCGTGATCTGTGAATGTGGAAGGGGGTCCTCAGAGCTACTAACAGAAGGGATCTCTAAAAAGCAACCCATTTTGATCTGACGTGCAGGGACAGCCCAAGAATTTCAAAGGTGTGCCGGTTGCTTAGACTTGCGCGCAGACCCATTGTTCACACACTTGGGCTTTTTCCTCTTCAAATCCTTGCTTCTGATAACTAAGCCCAATACATAGGATCATCCAGCTGGGGACACCCTGGGAGACTGCAGGGGAAAGTTAGTTTTCTGGAACCTGGGGATCAGAGCGGGGAGTGACCATTGGAGAGCCAGCTCTGAGGCAGCCCACTCCCACAAACCGGTATTGAGTGCCACAGGGAAAGAAGGATGTAAATACAGGCTAGAGAGGCCAAATAGATCCAGAAATCAATCCAGAAACACTGCCACCCAAGGGCTGAATCACAAATTGACTCTTGTGTAATAAAAAATAAAGGAATACAAGAAATTAAGACACCGCCTGCTTAAAATTCAGGACTGGCTTACAATACTCAGGAGCAGTGGAACACAGGGAACTGCAATACTGTCCGGACTGAGAAACAGGCGTGCCAAACAGAACAATAGAGGAAGTGAATGACCTTCACTACTGCACATTTTATTTATTTTTATTTTTTTATTTTCATTTTTTGCATCGTTTACTCAAGAAACTAATTTTTTTCTTTTTTCCTCACTTGATTTTACCCTTTTGATTATTACATTTTTGTTTTCAATCAGCATTATTATTATTACTATTTTAACTTTTTTTTTTAAATATCATTTTATTTTCTCTTTATTTTACTTTGGGATTAGTGTTCTACATTCTATTTTTATCTTTCCTTTAGCATCTTTTTACTCTATCTCAACTCTACCTTTATGCCATCACTCTCTTCCTAACCTTTCCCCTTTTGATGTCCTGTTTATCTTACCCCTTTCCTGCTTTAGATGTTCCCTATTCTTTCTGTTTACCCCCCGTTAAAGTTTCACCCTACTTATATATCTAATCTCCAACACCCTTCTCCAAGTCCATACACACCTCTCTCTTTGCTGTCTGAACTATCTAAAAATTGTCTTTCTCTCTGTCCTTTTGTTGTTGTTTGCTTGAATGTTGATTATATCGAATTTTTATGCATTTTTGTGAAATTGTTTTCTTATTCTTTTTTTGTTTTTTTGTTTGCTTTGTTTTTGTTTGTTTTTTGCTTCTGTTTTCCCTTGCCTCGCTTGATATTAGTTGGTGTTGTAGTTTGTATTAATCCCCAGGTACTTGTTGCTGGCATTAGCTGGGATTAGTGGTTGTTCTATTGGAGTTTTCTCCCCATATATATAGTTTGTTCCCCTTTCTCTCTTAGTTTCTTTCTTGTCTCTCTTACTTTTTTTTCCTTTTCCCAATTTCACTTTGACACCCCCCCTTTTTTTTCCTTTTTCCTTTTTCCTTTTTCCTCTTCTTTCTCTCCTATCCCCTAATTTGCCTTTCTCTGGTGGTCACCTTTACTGGAGGTTATTAATATCGTGAATACATTTTTGTTCAGTGCCTTGTGTGTTGTACCTGGTTGTGTTGTATTTTGTGCCTTTAAATCAACACAGGAGAGAGAAAACTACATAACCAGACATCCAGAGAAGAGAGACCACAGGGAGACAAAGAAACAGCCCGCATATGAAAGAAAAGCAGGCATCACCAGAAAAGGAAGTAAACGAAATGGAGGCAAGCAACCTTCCAGAGAAATTGTCATAAGGTGGCTGAAAAGAATGGAAGACAAATTCGACAACATGAGTAAGAACCAAGAGGAAATGAAGAAGAACCAAGAAGAAATCAAAAATGACATCGCGGCTGTAAAGAACTCAATAGAAAGCATCAAGATTAGACTAGAAAAAGCAGAGGACCACATTAGTGAGCTAGAAGACAAGATGGAAAAAAATACCCAAGTAGTGCAGCTTCTAGAAAAAAAACTTAAAAAGCAGGAGGAGAGCCTAAGGGAACTTTGGGACAACACGAAACAAAACAACATCCGCATAATAGTGGTTCCAGAAGGACAGGAAATGGAGCAAGGAATAGAAAACTTGTTTGAAGAAATAATGACAGAAAACTTCCCTGATATAGGGAAGAAAAAACCCACACAAATCCAAGAAGCTCACAGAGTCCCAAGCAAAATGAACCACAAAAGACCAATGCCAAGGCACATTATAATTAAATGGGCAAACACCAACGACAAAGAATCTTAAAAGCGGCAAGAGAGAGACAGAAAGTTACATACAAAGGAACCCCCATCAGACTAACAACTGATTTCTCAACAGAAACTCATCAGGCCAGAAGGGAATGGAATGAAATATACAAATTCATGCAAAGGAAGGGTCTGAATCCAAGAATACTGTACCCAGCAAGGCTATCATCAAAATTGAAGGTGAAATCAGGAGCTACACAGACAAAAAAGGACTAAGGGAATTTATTACCACCAAACCAGCAATGCAAGAAATGCTAAAGGGTCTGCTATAAAAAAAGAAATAGGAAGTGAAGAAGGAACACAGGGGTAAAGAATAAAAATGGCGACAAATAAGTACCTATCAATAATAACTTTAAATGTAAATGGATTAAATGCCCCAATCAAAAGACATAGGGTAACAGATTGGATAAGAAAACAAGACCCATATATCTGCTGTCCACAAGAACCCACCTCAGAAAAAAAGATGCACACAGACTGAGGGTAAAGGGATGCAAAAAGGTTTTCCAGGCAAATGGAACTGAAAAAAAAGCTGGGGTAGCAATACTTATATCTGACAAATTAGATCTCAAAGTGAAGGACATAACAAGAGATAAGGAAGGCCACTTCATAATACTAAAGGGATCAATCCAACAAGAAGAAATAACTCTGGTAAACATATATGCACCCAATACAGGAGCACCCAAATACATAAAAAAACTCCTGGAGGATATCAAGGGAGAGATTGACAGCAATACAATCATAGTAGGAGACTTTAATACCCCACTATCACCACTGGACAAATCCTCTAAACAAAAAATCAGCAAAGAAACATCAATCCTAAATGACTCACTAGACCAGATGGAATTAATTGACATCTTCAGAACATTTCACCCCAAAGCCACAGAATATACATTCTTCTCAAGTGCACACAGGTCATTTTCAAAGATAGACCATATGTTGGGACATAAGCAAAGTCTCTTCAAATTCAAGAAGATAGAAATCATATCAAGCATCTTCTCAGATCACAGTGGTATAAAACTGGAAATCAACTACAATAAAAACAATCCAAAAAAATCAAACACATGGAGACTAAACAGCATGCTATTAAACAATGACTGGGTTACCAGAGAGATCAAGGAAGAAATAAAAAAAATCAAGGCAACAAATGACAATGAAAACACAACAATCCTAAATCTATGGGACACAGCGAAAGCAGTCTTGAGAGGCAAGTTCATAGCTCTACAAGCCTACTGCAAAAAACAAGAAACAATGGTAATAAATTACCTAACCCTACAACTCAAAGAGTGAGAAAAAGAGCAACAAGAAAAGCCCAGTGTAAGCAGAAGGAAGGAAATAATAAAGATCAGAGCAGAGATAAACGACATAGAGACCAAAGAAACAATACAAAAGATCAACAAAACCAAGAGCTGGTTCTTTGAAAGGATAAACAAGATTGATGAACCTCTAGCCAGGCTCACCAAGAAGCAAAGAGAGAGGACCCAAATAAACAAAATCAGAAATGAAAGAGGTGAGATAACAACAGATCCCGCCGAAATACAAAGGATTGTTAAAAAAATACTACAAACAACTCTATTCCAACAAACTGGACAACCTGGAGGAAATGGACATATTCCTAGAAAAATACAACCTTCCAAAACTCAATCAGGAAGAATCTAAACAGCTCAATATGCCAGTCACTATGGAAGAAATTGAAGCAGTCATCAAAAAGCTTCCGGCAAACAAAAGCCTGGGGCCAGACGGCTTCACAGGAGAGTTTTACCAAACATTCAAGGAAGAACTAAAACCTATCATCCTCAGACTATTCCAAAAAATTCACGAGGAAGGAACACTTCCAAGCTCATTCTATGAAGCCAGCATCACCCTAAATAGATAAAGACAACACAATGAAAGAGAATTACAGGCCAATATCCCTCATGAACGTAGATGCCAAAATCCTCAACAAAATTCTAGCAAATGAGATCCATCAGTACATCAGAAATATCATTCACCATGACCAAGTAGGATTTATCCCAGGAATGCAAAGATGGTACAATATCCGCAAATCAATAAACGTGATACATCACATAAACAAATTGAGAGATAAAAATCACATAGTCATATCAATTGATGCAGAAAAAGCATTTGACAAAATCCAACACCCTTTCTTGATAAAAACTCTCAACAAGGTGGGAATAGAAGGATCATATCTCAACATAATAAAAGCTATATATGATAAACTCACAGCTAACATCATACTCAATGGACAAAAACTAAAACCATTTCCCCTAAGAACAGGAACAAGACAGGGATTCCCACTCTCACCACTCCTGTTTGACATAGTACTGAAAGTATTAGCCATTGCAATTAGACAAGAAGAAATAAAAGGCATCCAAATTGGAAAAGAAGAAGTAAAGTTGTCCTTATTTGCAGATGACATGATATTGTACATAAAAACCCCGAAAGACTCCATCAAAAAACTAACAGACTTAAAAAATGAATTTGGCAATGTAGCAGGATACAAAATTAATGCCAAGAAATCTATGGCATTTCTATACACCAATAGTGAACTTATAGAAAGAGAGACTAAAAAAGCAATCCCAGCCAAAACCGGTCTGGCTCAGGGGATAGAGCGTCAGCCTGCGGACTGAAGGGTCCCGGGTTCGATTCCGGTCAAGGGCATGTACCTTGGTTGCGGGCACATCCCCAGTGGGAGGTGTGCAGGAGGCAGCTGATCAATGTTTCTAGCTCTCTATCCCTCTCCCTTCCTCTCTGTAAAATATCAATAAAATATATTTTCAAAAAAAAAATAAAAATAAAAATAAAAATAAAAAAGCAATCCCATTTACCATCACACCAAAAAAATTAAGATACCTAAGAATAAACTTAACCAAGGAGGTAAAAGACCAATATGCGGAAAACTACAGGACACTGAAAAAAGAGATAGAGGAAGACGTAAACAAATGGAAGAACATACCATGTTCATGGATTGGTAGAATCAACATCATTAAAATGTCCATACTACCCAAAGCAATCAATAGATTCAATGCGCTCCCCATTAAAATACCAACGGCATATTTCACAGACCTAGAAAGAACTCTCCAAAAATTCATCTGGAATAAAAAAAGACCCCGAATAGCCACAGCAATACTGAGAAAGAATAATAAAGTAGGAGGGATCTCAATATCAGATTTCAAGCTGTATTACAAAGCCACTGTTCTCAAAACAGCCTGGTACTGGCACAAGAACAGACATATAGATCAATGGAATAGAATAGAGAATCCAGATACCGACCAAACTACTATGCGTAATTAATATTTGACAAAGGAGGCATGAACATACAATGAAGTCAAGACAGTCTCTTCAATAAATGGTGTTGGGAAAATTGAACAGATACATGCAAAAAAATGAAACTAGATCACCAACTTACACCATACACAAAAATTAACTCAAAATGGATACAGGACTTAAACATAAGACAGGAAACCATAAAAATACTAGAGGAATCCACAGGCAGCAAAATCTCAGACATATGCCGAAAGAACTTCTTCACTGATACTGCCCCTAGGACAATGGAAGCCAAAGAGAAAATAAACAAATGGGACTACATCAAAATAAAAAGCTTTTGCACAGCAAAAGAAACCATCAACAAAATAACAAGAAACCCCACTGTATGGGAGAACATATTTGCAAATGTTATCACTGATAAAGGTTTAATCTCCAACATCTACAGGCAGCTTATACATCTTAATAAAAGGAAGATAAATGATCCAATAAAAAAATGGGCAACGGACCTAAATAGATTCTTTTTGAAAGAAGACAGAAGGAAGGCCAAGAGACATATGAAAACATGCTCAAAATCACTAATTATCCGAGAGATGCAAATCAAAACGACAATGCGATACCATCTCACACCTGTCAGAATGGCTATCATCAACAAATCAACAAACGACAAGTGTTGGTGAGGATGTGGAGAAAAAGGAACCCTTGTGCACTGCTGGTGGGAATGCAGACTGGTGCAGCCACTGTGGAGAACAGTATGGAGTTTCCTCAAAAAATTGAAAATGGAACTCCCATTTGACCCAGTAATCCCACTCCTAGGAATATATCCCAAGAAACTAGAAACACCAATCAGAAAGGATATATGCACCGCTATGTTCATAGCAGCACAATTTACAATAGCTAAGATTTGGAAACAGCCTAGGTGCCCGTCAGCAGATGAATGGATCAGAAAAGTATGTACATCTACACAATGGAATACTATGCTGCCATAAAAAAGAGGGAGTTCTTACCATTTGTAGCAACCTGGATGGAATTGGAGAACATTATGCTAAGTGAAATAAGCCAGTCAATGCAAGAAAAATACCACATGATCTCACTCATTTGTGGATAATAAAAAACATTATAAACTGATGAACAAAAAGATAGATACAGAGGCAGTAAAGCATCAAACAGACTGTCAAATTACAGCGGGAAGGTTAAGGAGAGGTGGGGGAAATAAAGAGATCAACCGAAGGACTTATATGCATGCATATAAGAGTAACCAACGGATGCAAAACATTGGGAGGTGAGGGCATGTATGGGAGTAGGGTGGGGGGGGCAATGGTAAGATATGTACACATATAATACCTTAATAAAAAAAATAAAATGTGGCTTTTCCTGACATTTTAAATTAATGAAATCTCACACTATATTGTCTTCTATGACTGCTTCTTTCACTTGGCATCGTTTTCCAGATTCACTCATGTTGTGGCATGTGTCAGTAGTACTTCATTCTCTTTTATGAATAATATTCCATTGTATGAATAAACTACATTTTTGCTTATCTATTCATCAGTTTGATGACATTTGGCTTGTTTCCACTTTTGGTTTTGATAAATAATGCTGCTGTGAACACTCATATACAAGTTTTTTGTGGATTCTTGTTTCTCAAATTGTAAGGGTTCTTTATATCCTGGATACAAGTCTCTTATTAGATATATGATTTTCAAAATATTTTTCGATTCTGTGGATTGTCTTTTAGCTTTCTTGATGGTATATTTTGCAAATCATAAGTTTTTAATTTTGATGTAGTTCTAAGTGTTATATTTAGGTTTATAGTCAATATTTTACCTAATTTTCATGTAAAATTTAAGGTTTACAACAGCTCTGTAAGATGGGTACTGTTAGAATTATTTTATATGAAACATAACTGTGACTCAGAGTCCACACGTGTTCCCCAAGATCAAACCAATATGCACTGAAGCTGGCATTCAGATTCAAATTTCAGATCAGTCCAGGCACAAATCCACTATACCACAAAGCCTGCCTAACGTTTCTACCATATGAAATCTCAAGTCATTTTTGAAGTTGGCATTTTATTCAAGGATATACTCATTGAATGAAATGCTATTTCATCAGGTGTTTAGACTGGAAAAAAATAAAACAGTTCTGGAAACATCTTCTGGGGCTGGAATTCATTAAAAAGACATGTACTATGAGACAAAAAATACATATAAAAAGACCAACTAGACTCTACAGAGATGTCTAATGAGTCTCTAACCACATCCTATTATACTTTATTTCTTAATTAAATGCTATGTAAGTATTAAAGTACAATGTTTCTACTGTACAACTAACAATCTCACTAATATCAAAGGACAGTAAAGAGATGTCTTAAACCAACTGCTTCATGGCAGCAAGAAGCTGATGTTTTCTCTGGGTGAAGAAAACGCAAATGGAGCATAAGTGAAAAATAGTTACTAGCAGAAGGAAGAAAAAGAAACTGGGGTAAGAGGGACCCCCTTATTTTTTTAAGGCAAATGATCTATAACAATGATTTTTTATGAAAGCGCAAGTCTGAAATGAGAATTAAATGAACTGCCATTTGGGAATACTTTTCGATAAAAAGTTTCAAAGCCCAAGGTATGGAAAAAAAGGGGGTGGGAGGAGAGAGGGAGAGAGATGCACCAAGTGATGACTGTTTCCTTTGACACAGAAAACCTGACTGCCAAATGCTTGTTCCTTGATTAGAGGTGCCCTAGATAATTCGGCCCTCCTATAGATCTCCCAAGAAATAAACTGAAGTACCAGAAGGCCTTCCCTGGGAGAAAAAAAATGGCAACAATAAAAGAAATGAACCAAGCAAGGTGTGCAGACATTACAAATGCATTATCAAGGACTTTAAAGAACAATTTTGCTTTAAAATTGTTTCTGGTAGCTTTAAAATTGTTTCTGGTAGCTTTAACAAAATACCACAGATTGAGTGGCTTAAATAAGAAGCATTTATTTCTCACTTTTCTGAAGGCTAGAAAGCACAAGATCATGGTACCAGCAGATTTGGTTCCTGGCCAGATCTCTCTTTCTGGTTTGCAGAACAAGGGTCTTCTTGATGTATCCTCACATGGTGGAGAGAGAGAGAGCAACACTCTGATGTCTCTTCTTATAAGGGCACTAATTCACGAGGACTTATTTCATGGCCTAACCACCTCCCAAAGGTCCCACCTTGATATATCATCATATTGGGGATTCGGGTGCTAACATATGAGTTTTGGGGAGACACCTTCAGTCTACAACACTTACTAAAACATGAAAAACATGATATAAGAAGAAACAGACAGATTACTCAAAAAGAATCTAGTGATTTTCAAACAAAATCTTTCACCCTTTCTCAGAACTTCCAGTATGTGAAATTGAAACAGAACCTGTCTGATCTTAGAGGCCTAGAACCCTACATGATTCATTCTCCTCCATTTCCAGCTAAGATACCTTTCATACATCACACTGTTGAAAACTATTGCTGCTCCAGAGCAAGACAATTTCTTTTTTTTTTAAGCATTAAAAATGTTTTACATGAAATGGTGGAATGATAGATGGCAGTCATTTTGTTTTTAAGAGTTGGCTTGGCAAAAATCAAAACAAAAAAACCTGGCAATTTTACAGTGGCTTCGCAAATTAAAAAAATAAATCTGTCGAACTCTTATGGGTTGAGTTGTGTCCCCCCAAAAAGATGTTGAAGTCCTAACCTCCAGTATCTCAGAATGTGGCCTTATTTGGAAATAGGGCCTTTACAGAGGTAATCAAATTAAAATGGGGTTATCAGGTAGGTACAATATGACTGTGTCCATATAAAAAGGGCGAATTTCGCCAGAGGCAGACATGCATGGAGGGAAGGTGATGGTGAAGACACAGGGAGAACACCATCTATAAGCCAAGGAATGCCCAAAGCTTCCAGAAGCTAAGAGCAGAATGGACCAGATCCTTCCCTCAGAGCCCTGAGAAGGAATCATTCTGCCAACACCTTGATTTCAGATTTGTAGCCTCCAGAACTGTGAGACAATAATAATGTCTGTTGTTTAAGTCACCCTGTTTGTGGCACTTTGCTATGGCAGCCCTAGGAAACTAGTACACAAAGAGAAAATATCATTGATGCCTGAAATCTCAAAGTCTGGGGAATACTGGATGAGCATATTCAAGAGAACAATAAGGACCATCTTTTCCCAGAAGAGGAAGACAATCCACCCCAATGGCATCCCTCTCAAGTTCCAGGCACAACACTAAGTTTGGTTTTACTCATCTCATTTAATCCTCATAGCAGCACTAAGATATTGCTTATTAATTCAATTCTATAGATAATAACATTAAAGCTCAGAGAGAATAATATGACTTTCTCCAAAGCCATACTACAAATCAGTGGTGAATCTGATTAAAAAAAGTAATGATACCTAATATTATTGAACATTTCTATATCCAGGAGTTATGAGAAGGGCTTTATGTGTATTAACTCATTCAATTGTCACAACAGTCCTGTAAGGTAGCAACCATGAACGTGAGCTAAGGCTTTTTAAAAATAGAATTATTATCAAGACATTTTCTCCATAGATATCTTGTGTTTCTTTCTTAGATTAATTCCTCAAGACTATAGTTTTGTTGCTATTATAACACTTTCCAGTTGGTTACTGCTAGTAAAAATTAGTGCTATTAATTGTGACTTCTATAAGATTGTAGTTAAAATCTAGGCCCTAGATGAACACTCTCTACAGCTTCACTCCTTGTTCTGTAACCTTGGACAAAATATTTAATCTCAGCTCCCTGCCTCAGTTACTTTATCTGTATAATGGGGATAATAACACTTATCAAACAGGGTTGTTGTGATAATTAAATAAATTAATATATTTAAATAATTAAAACAGGCCTAGCTTATAAATGTTAGCTCTCAGAATTATTATTTATTGTTATTACCCATTTTACAGTTGGTAAATTCTGTAAAACCTATTTTTTTTTCTTTTTGACCGGACACTCAGGTTTTCAAGTCAGGCTGGCCTGGGTTTGAATTGCAATCCTGTCATCTACTAGCTGGGTGACATCCTCAAAGTTCCTCTCCAGGTCTTGGTTTCCTCAACTGGGGAATTTTAACTCTGTTTAAGAATAAATTAAATTTGGGGCTACTTTAGACTTTCTTAAGATTGCCAGAGCATATCTATTTTGAAGCAGTGAAGACAGGAGATAACAAAATGACTGTATCTAAAATGGCAGAAAATATTTTTAGTTTCTTATGGTGTGAAAGAACAAGAGCTTAGCTTTAGGCAGAAAATGAAGGAGACTGATAGAGAGGATAGACACAATAAATTTATTTTAAAGTACAGTTACATCTAAAGTGATTGATGAAATATACAACTTATTAATGTTTTTCTGCCATTATTAAAACATATTTTACAAACCTTAACATCTAGTTAACATAGATAAGGGTATATTTTTAAATAAAACAATTTAACATCATAGAGTTTTCATGGCTTTGCCTTCACAAGGAGAAGGGCATCAGAGCGAAGTGTCAGTTTGATGGAGGAGGTAGCATCATCAATTTTGTCTTTTGGGGTCAGCGAATGAGCTCTACATCTCTAGCTCTGATTCATGGCTTTGTCAGCATGGAGGGAGGCCTTTAGAGAGCATTGCATCTGCATTACAACGTATTTTCATTTATAGTTTCCCTTTGATTAAAGCTGATTCCCTACTTAACAGGACAATCCTGTTTTAGATTACATATTTCCTTCCTCAAAGAGAGGTCTTATCTGACTCTCTTTAATATTTCATGGGCTTGCTATAGGGATTTAATGAGGTAAGTGTTTGCAATGTTCTTAGCACACTGGTTGGCAATGAATAAACAATCAACCTTATAATTATTATACTTCCCTGGGATGTATAAACATTAACTGTCTATCAGAAAGAACACAGAGACGATCCCATGTTAGCAGCCAGTGCTTTTTAGTTTCTTAGGGAGATGCATTCTTCTACTTCTCTACCTTCCTAACTATAAGCTTTAAATGTCTTTTTTAGGTAAGTTAGTGAGCTATGTCAGGGCCCTTAGATATTTTCCAAGCTTCTATTTTTATAGTCTTATTTTCAAAAAGCAAAATAATGAATTAAAAATCACATAAAAACCTTGGAACTCAACTCTGTAGGAGCCACCAATCATCTCACTTCATCACTTCTGGAAAAGTTTGCAATGCTGCCTCCTAAATGACAAACACGAAAGAATAGATGGCATAGCCCTGGCCAGTGTGGTTCAGTTGGTTGAAGCATCATCCCATACACCAAATGGTCACAGGTTCTATTCCTGGTCATGGCACATACCTGGGTTTCAAGTTCAATCCCCAGGCATACAGGGGGCAACCAATCGATGTTTCTCTCTCCCTTTCCCTTCCTCTCTAAACTCAATTTTTAAAAAACCATATCTTTGTATGAAGATTAAAAAAGAAGCAACAACAAAAAAACCCAGATGGCACACAAAAAAGTTCCACAGAGTAATAAGAACAATTCCTACTATTTTGAGCCCTGCAAAAAGAACTGCAGCTACCTCAAATTATGATGAAATATTAACTGAACTATATAAGTATGAACATACATATTTATACTCCCATCTATTTTTTCAAATGATTTGAAAGTGGCTCATAATAAAGGACTTTCAAATAAATAATAAAATTGGAATAGAATAATATATGTAGGAATCAATTTTGAGGAAGTAGCATGATTAATGTAATTCGCATAACATTTTGTTCTAAACTTCCTCAAAGCCCAAGCAAAAAGGGACTCTCATTATGGGGGGAGGGGGAGGAGAGACACATTGCAAGGTGTTAGAATTGAAAACTGGAGAAAACATGGAGCCACTGATGACTGCCTGGTGCTCTGCTGGACCTTCTCCACAGATAAGCCCTGGAAGGTCAAGTAAAGCCCCCTGGATGCTGACTCGCAACCAATCCCACACAGACATCCAAAGACAAATAAAAAGTCATGTGTAGCTACTCACTGAAATGCCCACACAACAAGTTTGTCCATTTAGTTCACAGGTTATTTTGGGGTTTAGAGGACTGAAATGAATTGACCAATTAATTTTATATGATTAGAACTCGCCTGTATCACTTTGGCTGATACATCTGGTTGCATGTAACAGGAACACAATTTATCCAAATAGTCTTATCCCCCTCCCCACAAGAAATGGTTTATTTATTTTTTTTCATGGAAAAATATCTGGAGTGGGACAGAGGATGGGTCAGGCAGCTTCAGGATCACAACAGGAATGAATCCAAGCCCTTTCTTGCTTCTCCTTCCACCATCCTTAGTGCATGGCTTGTTTCCTCATCTTTAAAAGACGGATACTTTATCTCTAGGTATAGGTCTGTGTTCTAGGTAGAAAGCAGTAAGAGGACAAAGGGTTAAGGATAAAAGGGGGCGGGGGAGAAAAGATGTAGGAATTGTTGAACAAGCTTTCAAAGAGATTCATGTTCCATGTTTCTCATTAGCCCAAACTTGGTCACATGGCCAATTCTAGAAGCAATGAAACCTGGAGAAGTGAATGTTTTTAATGAGGTATCTTGATATCCTAAACAAAATTGGGTTTTCTTGGTAAAGAAGGAAGAAAAAAACCGTTATTGGATGCACAATTAACAATATTTGCCATACAGCTTTTGGCATCCTTACCTTAAAAAAATAAAGCATATCAATTTCCTTTTTCTCAAACCTTCCCTGAATTTTAGAAGGGGAGGACATGTGTATGGGTGTGTATGTGTAGGTGATTTCTGAATCTTTCATATTTTTTAAATAATTTTGTATTGATTTCAGAGAAGGAGGGAGAGGGAAAGAGAGAAACATCAATGATGAGAATCACTGTTTGGCTGCCTCCTGCTTGCTCACTATTAGAGATCGAGTCTGCAACCCAGGCATGTGCCCTGACTAGGAATCGAACCAGTAACCTGGTTCATAGGTTGATGCTCAACCACTGAGCCATACCAGCCAGGCCCAGCACCCATTTTTAATAAAAACTCTCAGCAAAGTGGGAATAGAGGGATCATACCTCAATATAATAAAGGCCATATATGACAAACCTAAAGCCAATATCATACTCAGTGGGCAAAAACTAAAACCATTTCCCCTAAGAACAGGAAGATGATAGGGACATCTGCTTTCACTACTCTTATTCAACATAGTACTGGAAGTGCTAGACACAGTAATCAGATAAGAAGAAAACAAAAGGCAACCAAATTTGAAAGGAGGAAGCAAAACTCTCATTATTCACAGATGACATGATATTTTACATAGAAAACCCTACAGACTCCACCAAAAAACCCCACTAGATTTCACAAATGAATTTGGCAAAGTAGCAGGATACAAAATTAACACCCAGAAATCAATGACATTTTTATATACCAATAATGAATTCCCAGGAGAAACTAAACAAACAATCCCATTTACCATTGCAAAAAAAAAATTAAGATACTTAAGAGTAAACTTAATAAAGGAAGTAAAAGACTTGTACTCTGAAAACTACAGGAATTGAAAAAAGAGATAGAGGAAGATACAAACAAGTGGAAAAATGTACCGTGTTCATGAATAGGAAGAATTAACATCATTAAAATGTCCATACTTCCCAAAGCAATCTATAGATTCAGTGAAATCCTTATTAAATTACCAATTGCATATTTCATAGATCTAGAACAAATGCTCCAAAAATTTATATGGAACCAAAAAAGACCTCGAATAGCCACAGCATTTTTGAGAAAGAAGAACAAAGTAGGGGTGATCACAATACCAGATATCAAATTATACTACAAAGTCCTTATAATTAAAACAGCCTGGTAGTGGCACAAGCATAGGCACATAGATCAATGGAACAGAAGAGAACCCAGAAATCTACTCAAGCCATTACGCTCAATTAATATTTGACAAAGGAGGTAAGAGCATACAATGGAATTAAGAGTCTCTTCAATAAATGGTGTTGGGAAAATTGGACAGGTACATGCAAAAAAGGGGGACTAGACTTTCAACTTATACCATAAACAAGATAAACTCAAAATGAATAAATGACTTAAATGTAAATCGTGAAACCATGAAAATCCTAGAAGAAATTATAGACAGCAAAATCTCAGACATCTCTCATAGCAACATGTTTGCTGATACATCTCCTAGGACCTAGGCAACACCCAAAGAGCCAGTGATCCTGTCCACATCAACCCATGTAAATCCTTCCATGAAATTTGAGTGTCCTTTCTCTCTAAAATCCCTGAGTCTAGATTACTAATAACTGGTATCAGATTTTGCCACCAACATTCAGAAGAGTTGACTTGTAATTCCCCTCTCCTACAATGTCAAGATTCCCCTGATGCAGTGGGAGCAGTGTGGGTATGTCTCCCTGTACCTGTTCTCTGGAAATATGTGTTCAAAATGGACATTATTGCTATCTCGAATATTTGGTAGAATTCAGAGGAAGGGTCGCTGTCTTACCCCCTGCTAGGGACATCAGCACATGTAAGTCTCTTCCTGGCTTCTCTGCCAACTTTTGTCCTGGCCTTTAAAACTTTTTCTTCCAAATGTCCTCGTGACACAGTCACCTTTCCTTCTCCTCCACTAGATGCTACTCTGCACCCACATAAAACAATCACCATCCCTGTTTCCTTGGTTGCAGTGTGGACGAGACAGAGGTGATGTACTCCTCATTTTCTAGAAGGTGATAACGACCAACTGCTTACAGGGCTCACTGACATTATGGTGACAACATTAACTTCAATAGCTATAATTTGTCAAGTACTCAGCATGCACTGTGGGCGGGTTGTCATGTGTTCACTCCCCTGGGAACCTTGAAGGCAGTGCCCACATGACCCAGCACCTAGTGCAGAGTTTGGCACTGAGCATGACCTCTGTTAATGCTGATGAATAAGTGAGCCAACTGCGGCAGGTTATGCACCAGGCACTTAAGATGACTGCAGCTAAAATACCTTATTCTTGGAAATAAAAACAAAAATTTAGCCATCCTTTTTAGTACATATTGTCAGCCAATTTTCCATATGGAAATCTTTAATCCGACCTCAAACTCATATCCAAAAATCAGTACCAGGTTTACCTGGTATTGTGAATGTAATTATTCAAGGTCAACAATACACTTTAGAATAAAAGAAAGGAGAATGTTTTCATGATGTTGGGTGTATGCAAAGATTACATAACTAGGATAAACTGTGCTAACCATGAAAAAAAAATCAACTACTTTAATATGAAAAACTTTCTGTTCATCAAAATACACAATTAAGAGAATGAAAAGATAAGCCACGTAGTGGGAAAGGCTTTTTGCAAACATATATCCAACAAAGGATTTGTATCTATGAGGGAAAAAACACAAGAGAAAATGGGCAAAAGATGTGAATAGACTTTTCACACACAAAAGGGGACATCTGTATATTACTTTCAATAATAAAGATAAATTTTTAAAAATACATATGTACTCAACCCCATTAGTCTTCAATGAAATGCAATTTGACAACCCAGTGTGATACTACCACACGTCACCAGAATGCCTAAAATGAAAATAGTCAATATCTAGTGCTGCTGAGGATGGTTGGATAAATGGATATAATGCTCTGGACAACTATGTTCATATTTCCTAAAACAGGACTCCACAGTTTCCCCTCTATATCGTCCCAACACAAACACACACAAACTGGAATATTCATACCTGTAGCACCACTATCCTAACAGCCCCAGACGTAAAACTGTCCAAATACCCATCAATAGCCAACTGGATAAAGTGTGGCATATTCACACAGTGGCCACTACACAGCACTGAGAATGACCAAAGTACACCTGCATGCAACCATGTGGATGAATCTCACAAATAAAGAGCAAACAAAATCAACACCAAAGAGTATCACTGCTTGCCAGATACAGGTCCCCCACTTATCACAGGGGATACTTTCCAAGACCCCCAAGGGGTGCCTGAAACTGTGGACAGTACTGAGCACTATACTGGTATATATTATGTTATTCCTATGCATACGTAACTATAATAAACTTATGGTTTCCTTTTGGTATAACTCAGTGGTCGGCAAACTGCGGCTCTTGAGCCACATGCGGCTCTTTGGCCCCTTGAATGTGGCTCTTCCACAAAATACCATGTGCGGGCGTGCACGTACAGTGCGATTAAAACTTCGTGGCCCATGTGCAGAAGTCGGTTTTCGGCTCTCAAAAGAAATTTTAATCGTTGTACTGTTGATATTTGGCTCTGTTGACTAATGAGTTTGCCGACCACTGGTATAACTGAATTGCCAGCATCACTATTCTTGAATTTGGGGGCCATTATTAAGTAAAATAAGAGTTACTTGAACACAAACACTGAAAACCACAACCATCTCAGGGGTGGGGAATCTTTTTTCAGCCAAGAGCCATTTGGATATGTATAACATCATTCACAGGTCATACAAAATTATCAACCTAAAAATTAGCCTGCTAGGCCGGCCAGCATGGCTCAGTGGTTGAACACTGCCATGAATCAGGAGGTCATGGTTCAATTCCTGGTCAGGGCATATGCCCAGGTTGCTGGCTCTATCTCTAGTAGGGGGTGTGCAGGAGGCAGCTGATCAATGATTCTCTCTCATCATTGATGTTTCTATCTCTCTATTCCTCTCCATTTCACTCTAAAATCAATAAAAAATATTTTTAAAAATTAGCCTTCTATATTTGGTCAAACATTTAATTAACTCACCCCTAATGCCTTGGCAGGACCAGACCTTATATGGCATTTGGGCCAGACATTCCCCACCCCTGGTCTATCTGATAACCCAGATGATGGGTGGGTAGCATATACTATATATATATATATATATATATATATATATATATATATATATATATATATATACACACACACACACACACATATATATATGTGTATATATATATATATATATATATATACACATATATATATATATATCTATCTATCTATCTATCTATCTATATCGGACAAAGGGATGATTCACATCCTGGGCAGGACAGAGAAGAACGGTGCCAGATTTCATCACACTATTAAGAATGCACACAATTTAAAACTTATAAACTGTTGCAGTTACTTCCTGGAATATATCCCACAGAAACACCAATCAGAAAGGCTATATGCACCCCTATGTTCATAGCAGCACAATTTACAATAGCTAAGATTTGGAAACAGCCTAAATGCCCATCAGCAGATGAGTGGATTAGAAAAAGAAGGAATTCTTACCATTTGCAACAGCATGGATGGACCTGGAGAGCATTATGCTAAGCAAAATAAGCCAGTCAGAAAAAGATCACTATCACATGATCTCACTCATTTGTGAAATATAATGAACATCATAAATTGATGAACAAAGATAGATATAGAGACAAAGAAGCATCAAACAGACTATCAAACTTCAGCGGGAAGGCAGGGGAGCGGGGGGTAAGAGATAAACCAAAGGACTTGTATGCATGCATATAAGCATAACCAAAGGACACAGACACTAGTGGGGGGGTGAGGGCATGTGTCAGGGGGTGGGGGAGGTCAATGGAGGAAGAAGGAGACATATGTACAACTATTTGTAATACTTTAAACAATGATAAAAAAAAGAAGAAGAAAGGAACAAAGAGGAAATGAAAGAAAACTTATGTCTATGTAAAAAACACACACAACACTTATAAACTGTTTATTTCTGGAATTTTCCATTTACTATTTTTGGAAAATAGTATCACATTTGGATCACAACTAACTAAAATCCCAAAACATGAAACCTTGGATAAGAAGGGGGCTACTGTAATGTGATAAGCAAGTTACACACATCTCATTCGATCATTACAAAACTCTGAGTTGCCATAATTATTCCCTTTACAAAAGACCAGATTGAGTCCTTAGATCCTTTGTCTACATTCACATGTAGCAGATAATGCACTCAAATGCATGTCTGTGGGATTCAGAGTCCCACCAGGATATGGAAACAGTGCCTAGCCCCTCTCTCCTGAGATTCTCAGGGGCTAGGAGGCACCCCAAACTCTAGAGGTCCCCACTTCCTCCTGTCTAAAGAGGGCAGAGAGATTTCACCCTTGCCAGGGTTCAGAGCATAATCAGAGTATCTATGTGAGAGGGCACTTTTGTCTTTGACAAAAGAACAGCATGTTTCCACTGACCAGGAGAGAAAATTCTGTTCTCCACAATATCATCTATTCTGATTCCCTTTTTCTTTCTAACATTCTAGAAATCAAAACTTGGCCATGGAGTGATCTGATATCTTACAAAAGGCATCTTCTGGTTTAGAATGGGCAGGTGTGATCACAGTGCAGTTTTGGTACCACAGTGGAATGTGGGTACCAAAAGTTGTGTGGTTTCAGAGGAGCATTTTGAGGTGGTAGCACATGTTCTCTTTCTCCTTCATCTTGTCCTTTGTCCCCAACCTCTAGTCCAACACTGTTCAATAGACAAAGAATGTGACCCACAAATGGAAAGCACATATATAATTCCAAACACGTATCACACTGAAAAAAACAGGCAAAATTAATAATTATTTTCTTTTGCCTAATATTTTCAAAATGTTATTATTTTAATATGCAGTCAGCTGGTTGAGTGTCACCCGGTACACCAAAAATGGTTGCAGGTTCGATTCCTGGTCAGAGCACATACGGGAGGCAACCTATTGGTGTTCTCTCTCTCTCCCTTTTTCTCTCTCTAAAATCAATTTTTAAAAAAATACATACAAATTAGCAAGAAGATATTTTACATTTTTTTCTTTCTAAATCTTCAAAGAATATCTTACCATATAGAACATCTCAATTCATACTTTAAATGCTCACCAACCACATGCAGCTGATGACTGATAAACACTGCAGCTCTAGTCTGGTCAATTCCATACAGTTCTCTATTTAATGTTCCTTGACTCATTTAAAGGTAACATTTACTGAGTGCTTAGTGTACGACACGCATGGTGCCCAGCACTTTATATGCATTCTTTCACCAAAACCCTAGGTGGTAGATATTGTTATCTCTGCTTTACTTATGAGAAAACCAAGACACAGAGAGGCTAAATAATAAACCCAAATTTTTGTGCACCAGGCCTCTAGTACATCTATAATAATAAAAGTGTAATATGCTAATTAGGCCACAGGACTAATACATGACATAGGCAGAATTTGAACCAAGGCTGTCTGGCATTCCCACTCAAACATGTAACCACAAGGCTTTGCCAAGTACTTTTTATAAAATAGAAGTGCATTTTTATTGCAATATTATACTTTAACATGTAGGATTCCCTTAAAAGCATGATATAAATATTAATAAAAATATTTGGCTAATCCAAACATCCTATTCTAAGTTCACAGAAAAACCTATTGGTCACAAAGCATCTTGCTCATGATACTACTTACTTATCCCAGTCATTATCCCAGAGAATGAAGTTTAATAAAGGCAAAATCTCAAGTTAAGAGTTGCCTGCAACATTCTTTTTTGTTTCTTAATAGCCCTTTGGTTTTATTTTCTGGGGTTTTAAAAAAAAGTATAGGCATAAATGTTTTTATATAATCCTCTTGCAGACATCCTTTAAAATTATTTATAAAATAGCTTCATGTCTCTTAGTTATCAGGACCCATCAATGTCACTGTCAACTTTGATTAATTGGTTGAAAATTTCAGAGCAGAAGAAGTAACTTATGAATATTTCCCCACTCCCTGGGAATCATAATTATCACAGAAATCATAATTATCACAGAAAGCACATAATCTTTGTCCTCGGGGTTCTGGTGGTGTTTCTATACTACATCTGAGCCCAAACTGTCACGTACAAGAGTGATGAGCAGTCAGCATGCTAAACACACTTATTCCACACCAGATAACCAACAGTAGTCTGATCCATAAGACTTGTTTGACATATGGGGCTGCATTTGGAAGAAACGGATGGCTTGAACAAACATACACAATGAGCCCATACCAATGGTGAGCACAGCGCCATATCCCATATAATAAAAGGGTAATATGCAAATTGACCCTAATGGTGGAACAACTGGGAACGAATGGTGGCTATGACGTGCACTGACCACCAGGGGCAGATGCTCAATGCAGGAGCTGCCCCCTGGTGGTCAGTGCACTTCCACAGGGGGAGCGCCACTCAGCCAGAAGCTGACTCATGGCTAGCCAGCACAGCAGGGGTGGCAGGAGACTCTCCCGCCTCTGTGGCAGTGCTAAGGATGTCCGACTAACGGCTTAGGCAGAGTGGGCCTAAGCCATTAGTCGGACATCCCCCAAAGGCTCCCAGGCTGCCAGAGGGATGTCTGCTAGAGGGCTCCCGGGCTGCCAGAGGGATGTCCGATCCCCCGGGTGCAAGCCGGGCTGAGGGACCCCTCCCAAGTGCACAAATTTTTGTGCACCAGGCCTCTAGTACATCTATAATAATAAAAGTGTAATATGCTAATTAGACTGGATGTCCCTCTGGATGACCTTCCAGATGAAGCCAGGGCTGCAAGGGAAGCCCGGGTCCCGGGTGCCAGAGGGAAGCTGGCAGCCAGGGGAAGGAAGGCCTACTCTTGCATGAATTTCATGCATCAGACCTCTAGTGCATAACAAAAAATGTTGTTTTCTGGAAGTTTGCCACAACAGAAAGTCCTAAACAACTCAACAATCCAAGTACAAGGCCAGCCTTGTTTAACCTGGTGATGTATTTCCCTTCGGAATTCAGAGCATTAATTTGCTTATAACAAACATAAATAGTAGCAACACATAAAACTGTGGCAAATTTTAACATTGCCCCAAACAAGCACTTTCTGGAGACACTGTACCAGTGTCAATAATATGAGGTGAAGCAGGGTCAACATGGTGGAGAGTGACGGCAGTAATGTATGAAAATATAAGAGCAACAGTCGTCCAAATGATAAGGGCCGAAGAAAGGAAACTGAGTCCTTGCTGAATACAAGGTCTCAAACAGGTCTTACTTGCTTATTTGGTTTTATCCTCCTTATTAAACTTTAAGTTCTGTGAGAGCAGGAACCAACAGTTTTGTTCATCATTATATTCCCAGCTCCTATTTTAGTATCAGTCTTCAAATTTGCCCAAACCTGCTCCTTTTGTAGATCCTTGCTAGGATGCACTTGCCAAAGCAGACCATTGGATCCTGAGCCTGCAGGCTGGACAGAGATGGGGCAGGCCCTGGGTGCACTACCTGGCACATTCTAATAATATGATCAACAGAGCAAGACACAGGGGTACCCTGAATGACAACAGACCTGATCCTGAAATGAGGATAACCAACAGTCCCAGTTTGCCTGCGAAGGTGGAGTCCCCTGACTTGAGACTTCAAGTGCTAAAAAGTCCTTAGCAAACTGGACAAATTAATCGTCCTACTTAAAATGGCACAAGTTGGTCAGACCCTTGCAAATGGGATAGAGCCTCCCCACCGGCTCACCTGGCCCTGCACGCAAGCACTGATTCTTCTCCATTCCAGATCGTCTTCCTCTTGTCAGGTGACCTTTTGACCCTTAGTTTAAATGTTGGTCCTGGTTGATATGACTGTCTGGGTAGCACCGTCCAATGTATTCCTCATCTGTCCCCCCGCAACCCACTGGAGCCTCTTTGGCCTCTTACCCACACCAAAGCCAAGGGTTCTTTTGAATAAAAAATGATGTCATTCAGTTCCAGGGGCTGAAAATCCTCCAATAATTTCCCAGTGTTCCACTTACCAGTCCATTGGATGGTACCAACTAGACAGGCACATTAACTAGGACCAATATTTGAACCAAGAGCCAAATTATTCAAGGTTATTACAAGAGGAAGATCATCTGGGATTGAAAAGAATCAGTTCTTACATAAAGTATCAGGAATGAAGTTCTGGATAAAGAGCAAATCCCTGGGAAGCCACAGATAGGACTTGGCCTCTGTCTACTTCTTACCTGAATCTTATGCTGTATCATCTCCATTCATTCTGCTCTAGTCTCAGTAGCTTTCTTGCTGACCTCACACCCATCAGCCTCTCTTGGGCCACAGGGCCTTTGCTCATGTTCTTCCCTCTGCCTGGAATATTCTCCAGGCCTCTATTCTTCCAACTGATGCCTGTTCATCCTTTATATCTCAGCTCATCTTGGGAAGCCTTCCCTGTCCTCACAGTCCATGTAACAGCCCCTCTGTTGCAGCACCTTCATAGCTCACAAATTCACATGTGAGTGTTTGCATGTACCTGATTCGTTCTCATCTCCTCCATTAGCTCCTAAGGGAATGATTATGCCTCCTTCAATTGATATTGTATTTCCAGGACTACCACCAGCCCTAGTAAATGTTCAATAAGTACCTGTCATTAGAATAAATGATGAATAATTATTCAATATATAGTTGAGATTTTTTTTTTAATGGAGCAAAACATTACTAGGGCTGTAAAGTTACCAACACAATTCTTGTTGAATCAATTGCATCTCAAATTTCCTCCTAGTTCAGAACAATAGCTTGGTCATCAGGAGACACGTCCTAGATCTTGGACTGGGGGGATGGGGGGGGGCTGAAGATTGGAGGTGGGTGGTAGGGAGAGAAGGAAATAAGATAGCAAAACTTTTAATTTTGATAAAATTAAACAAACAAAAGCAACATAGACATATTAATTGTTCTATAATTTCATAAAAGAAATGATTTTAACATCTAAAAAATAGGAAGGACATAACTTCAGAAAATAATAATCACAGCCCTTCCCAGGCAAGGGACAGTTGGTGTCTTTATACTGACACTTTGCTACGGAAAATTGTCACTGGTGTATGGATTTGAATTTTGTCTCCAATACTTCCTAACTGTGTGACCTTGGGAAAGCAACTTCACCTCTCTGCTCCTCACTACTTCCTTCTTGGAGGTGTTGTGAGAATTAAATGATTTAACCTATATACTAGTAAAGCCTTTAGCACACTCCATACACTACAGAGGCTAATGCAGATGTATCACCTTGGTCATTCACTAGACAACAGCGCCACCTGGTGGCTCTTCATCCCAGAGTACAGACAAGCTGCTACTGCAGAGCAATAATGAGGCATCCACAGGCAGTGAGGCTGAGGCTGAGGCAGAGGCAGGGAGAAAAGCCATAAACATTGGTGGATTCATAAAACTCAGATCTTTCTGTCTTCCTACGGAGAAAAAATGAAATCTCTCTTCCTGGCCCCTCAACCATGAGGTCTGCTTTATTTGGGGTGGGGAGCTGTCTATTCATTGGGGCTGACAGGAAAGTGGGGCCTTGGCCCTGTCACCCACTGGGTGGGGTCTGGGTATGGGGTCACTGTCAGCCCCAGCCCTCCCTGCCTCTTGCTTTCCTGATAGTTCTGAAGAATGAAAAAAAAATAGCAAACTGAGGAAGCTTTTTTATGATGTTCACAAACAGGGACAAATTAAGTTCTGTGCTCTGACTGATAAGGGTCTTGCATTGTTGGAGCCATCAGCCATTGAAAATAGCCCTGTGTCTTCAGAAAAGTCCTTTCAGGAGCGTCTATGAGAGCTGAAAGCAGATTGAGCACTCTCTCTTTTCATATTTCTTCCCCAGTGAGAGAGATTGACACTGACTTTCCTTTCTTGCCTCTGCTTGTAGATTTTCATTTACCCTGTGAACCTGGGAAGGAACCTTACTTAGCAAAAGACAGGGAAGGTTGGCTCTGGGAGTAGGTAGGCTTGTGTTCGAAAGTTTGTTCTGACACTGGCTGACTATGTGACCATGGGCAAGTCACTGTGCTCCTTGAACTTGTATCTGCATCTGTAAACTGAGAATAATATTATACCCCTCAGGGATTTAATCTGAGACTTGAGTGTGCTAATCTATCCCACAATCTCAGATGCCTACAGGGGTTAGACAGACATGATTAATGAGAAAAATAGGTCAAGTGTAGGGCACAGGGAGTGGTGAGGACTGCAATTAACCAGGAGCACAAACACCAAATAACAGGGACAGCTGCTAGTCAGCATCATCTGATCCAGAGCAGTCATGCATTTGATCCAGGGTATTACAGATAACCTCAAAATTCCAGAATTTGGCAGTTTTGCTTGAGTCCATGGGTGGGCTTTGGCACTGCTGGGCCTACCTGACCTGAGAGAATAGATTTGGTTAGGAATAAAATGTGGTAAAAAGAAATGCAGGCCCAGTACTGCCAGTTTTTTTCAAATGTTCAAGAGAAACAAGCAATCATCTCCCTCTTTTTTTTTTTTTTTTTTTTTTAATGCTGGCATCAAACATTTAAAAAATAATGCACCATGATTCAGACAAAAATCCTGTGTTAGTTTGTGACCCTGGGCAAGTCTCTCAACATGTCTGGGCTCTATTTCTTTATGAATGAGGAGGGTAAGAATATACCTAGCTCCTGACCTTAGCCATTTGTATAAATTACTTCATTTAACCTTCCCCTCAACATGATAAAGAGGTGTTACTATTATCCTTCGTTTTTCAGATGAGAAAACAGAGGTACACAGGAGTTGAGTAACTTGCACAGAATCCCACAGCTAGTAAGTGGCAGGGCTATTGTTAAGGCTTTCGAAGGAAATGCATGCAAAGTGGTCAGTGAATAATAGTTATTCTGTGTCATTGTTAGTATTATTACTATTATTAACACAAATGGTTCAAGGTCAGTTCTCATACTTAATTTGCTGGTCAGAGTACGTCCCTAGACTTTGACCTGTCAGATAAAGATGAGGGCCAGCTCTAAATTATGTGGTATGTATTTTTGCAGGTAGCTTTTGGACGAATTAATAGTTCCTTTTTACATAGGCACTGGGCCACCCTGCCTTTGGATTTACCGGGATGATAATTAGATTTAGACCCCTGGTACAGTCAATAGATTATCATCTCAGGGTGACCAAGCCAATCATGACCTGCAATTTACAGCTTGAGTTATTTTCAAATCAATATAGATTTGCTCTTCATCGAGTGGGCTGTAAAGTATGGGTGACAGACGACCCTGTAAAGCGGTTGACATAGGAGTGGAAAAATTGCAGAGGCCTAGAGAGGGGCCAGGTTATTAGGGGAGAGATGAAAGCAGAAAGTGGAGGAGGCCGACCTCTGGTTAGTAGGCTGTGGTAAGAGCTGGACACTGTTACCACTGGGACCTACTTAGGACAGAGTCTTATTGAGAGAGTTGGCAGTGAGTGAGGTGTGTTAGAGAACAAGTTTTGGAGATGGGTAGAAATGGATTGGTATTTTTGCTGTGCAATTTCCTATCTATTGTACTATGGGAAATTGGACTCCATTCCCTGATACTTGGTTTTCTCCTCTGTAAAATGGACAATAAACTGAATTTATTGCTCAGATGAAGATGAAATGAGTCTATATTTGCAAAACACTTGTTTTTGTTTTTGTTTTTTTTTTTTACAATGCAAAGCTACCAAGTTGTCATTAAGAGGCTGTGTAGTCAGATGAACCTGGGGTCAAGTCTTACTTCTTTCACTTCCAAGCTCTCAGAGTAACTTTGGATTAAGTCGCTTGATTACTTTGAGCTTTAGTTCCCTTATATTGGACTAATAATAGAAACCCCTGTTCAAGATAGTTGTGATCATTATATTAGATAATGCACATAAAGATAAATTAGTGCCATGCACAGAGAGTGAGAGCTCAGCAAGAAGAGAGCATCATTTCTGTCCATGTGAATTTTATCCATCCCATGCTGGGCACAGAGGAGGCTCTCATGGAACACTGACTCAACTGCATGATGAATGAAATGTGAATAATCTTCAAGAAACAGATCATATCCTCAAACTGGGTAATTTGAGGAGAGTTTAATTTTAAAAAATTAATGATACTAAAAACATATTTAAATAATAAAACAGCTGTTAAAATTACACACGCATGCATTATTTACAAACATGTAATGGGGCATTGGAAAACCAACATGGGACAGTTCTAAAGACAGTGCTGTGCCAGGGAGGAGCCATTTCCATCTTGGAATAGCCAAGATGATTGTTTCAGCACTTCTCTTCCTAAGCCATGTGGTCTTGCAGTGCCTCCCAGTAAAATACAAGAGCCCTAACTGGTTTGGCTCAGTGGATAGAGTGTTGGCCTGCGGACTGAGGGGTCCCAGGTTCAATTCCGGTCAAGGGCATGTACCTTGGTTGCAGGCACATCCCCAGTGGGAGGTGTGCAGGAGGCAGCTGACCAATGTTTCTCTCTCATCAATGTTTCTAACTCTCTATCCTTCTCCCTTCCTCTCTGTAAAAAATCAATAAAATATATATTTTTTTAAAAAATAGAAGAATGAATATCCTCACACCATTTGGTAGGGCTTGACCATGTGACTTGCTAAGGTCAAAAGAAAGCAATATAAGCTGAGGCTAGAAATGTGCTTGTGTGGCTTGGCTAACCCTCTTGTATGTCTGTCATTTGCCATGAGAGAAGAATGTGCTCCAGGAATCAAGAAGGAAACTCATGAAGCAAATCTAAACCCAACTGGCAGTCTGGATCAAGATCAGCTGATCCCAATAGCAACAGAGATGACATACAGACCTGAGCAGAAAACTAAATGTTTGCTCCAGTAGCTACTGAGATTTTAAGGTTGTTTGTAAAACTGACTAATGCACACCTCTTGATTAGGAGGAGCAGAGGGAGGGGCAGTTACTAGATTGGGCTGCATGATAGGAGCTGTGGCCTCAGTAGAGGGAAGAGATGGCTCACCTATACCCTCTTCCCTCCTTTCTGTCTCCTGTTGGTACCTCCCATTGGCTGAACTTAACTAAAAGTGGAGAGCAAGGGATCTACTGATAGAGCCATTCAAGATCAGGCCCCTGGCACAGCACATGGAGGAGAAGGTGGAGAATGGATGTTGACAGGAGAATGGGAATGAGCCAGCACAATTAAAGAGGAAGAATGATATGTGGGGCTCTTAAATTAACAAAGTACTGTGCTAAGGGCTTTGCACAAGGAGCCCCATCCACCTATAGCCCTTTGGGTACCTTTTTCCCAACTCTCTCCTTGGTCTCCCTGGTTTTCTCTTATTCTGGCTGGTGATTGGGAACATTTTCTGGGATCTGAAGCTCAGTGGAATCATCCAGCAGGGCCTCCTCAAACAATCTGACAATTCTTTCAGATTTCCCCCTCCCCAATCCATCAGCCAAACAAGAGGTGTCTCCACAATTATTATGGTTGAGAGAAAGATTTCGAGGGATGCATTTTATTTCAATCTTTTCTTTACCAAACCATGTGTTCCAAGGTATTGTTCCCAAGAGTCCCAGGTCTCCCTTTTCTTGGGAAGCAGCAGTTTGGCACACAAGTGCAAGCAAGAGTTTTGAAGGTAGAGCCAAGTGGTTGTAAAGCCCAGCTCTCCATTTTATCAGCTGGTTGACCTTGAGCAGATAATTTCACCTGATTTCTCAACCAGTGGAGATAATATCAGCACCAGGCTCTGGGGTCACTTTGAGGATTAAATGGAATATACATTAATGCCCTTAGCATAGTACATTGTTACTGCTCATTAAACTATTATTGTTACTGCAAAGATGTCAGGATGACTCTGGAATGGCACTGGAGTGGCACAGAATGCTCTAGTTCAGCGGTCGCCAACCAGTGGTCCACGGACCACTGGTGATCTGTGAGATCTGAAAGGTTGGTGACCACTGCTCTAGTTGATGCCACAGGATCTGGTTACCCATGCCTGGTATTGGGAGGCCTATACACAGTTCTTCTGTCAGCGATATTCCATCAGTTCTTGAAAAAGCAACATTTCTCTCATTTCCAGGCAGGTAGAAGCTGAAGCATCCTTCAGCCTTCCAAGGCTCTGGGCTCCACTGGGCAGGGAATTTCTCCTAAGATCGACCTGTTGGTGGTCAAGTGCCATCCACCTATTAAGCAGCCAATCAGCTTACTCCATTCTAGAATTATAGGTATCTGTCAAACCCTGTGATATCCTGTAATTTATGAATTCTTAAGATTGAATATACTTGTATGGGGATCAATTTAATGATGAATTTAAACCTGCCTGAAATATATATATATATATATATATATATATATATATATATATCCTATCTAATAAAGAGGGGATATGCTAATTGACCATCACACCCTCACAAAGATGGAGGCACCCACAGCCAATAAGGGGGGAATGTGCTAATTGACTGTCACACCCTCACAAAATGGCGGTGCCCCCACAGCCAATAAGGAGGGAATATGCTAATTTCTGCCACACCCTCAAAGATGGCAGCGCCCATAGCCACAAGATGGTGGCGCCCAGTCCCCTCAGGCCCGCCAGAGTACCCCAGTCCTTTCAGCCCAGCTGGGGGGGTGGCAGGTGCACAGTGTGGCTGGACCCGCCCTCAGCCCCCCAGCCACCCAGGGCTGGCCCAAGGCGCAGACAAGCCGCCACCCGAGGCACAGGTAACCAGGGCAGACCAAGGCTTGCGCAGCCGGCAGTGGCAGCAGCAGAGGTGTGATGGGGTGTCGCCTTCCCCTGATCGCCAGGTCGCCTCCCACCCCTGAGGGCTCCCGGACTGTGAGAGTGGGCAGGCCAGGCTGAGGAATCCCCCCTCCAGTGCATGAATTTTCATGCACCGGGCCTCTAGTATATATATAAAGTATGACTGCAGAAGAAAAGTAGAGAATATCTAGGAAGCTATGACTATTAGATGGGAGAGAAGTTATTGTCTGTTTCCATATACCTATCACACACCCACCCCCATTCACCACCAACCCAGCTACAGACTCATCTCTTCACCCACCACCCACTCTAAATGACACCTAATACCACCCTATTTTCCATCCATTTACTTCTCCACACATGCATCCCCTTTTAAACCCATCCATCCAGTACACTCATCCACTATCCATAGTCATCCATCTATCCATCCAACATCCATTCACTCATCACCCACTCAATCCACCATCCCAGTCATCCATCTATTCATCCATTTATTCCATCTACCCATCTAGCCATCCATTTACTTCCCACTACCATCCACCCATCCATCCATCCACCCACCGATTATTGACCTTTATCCATCCATTTGGCAAACATTCATTAGTTAGCCATAATGTGCCAAAACTTATATTATGGACCTGAGACACATGAATAAGACATGGCTCCTTTTCCAAAGAATTTCTCTATCCAATATGCAAAAGATATATTCCAAAATAAAAATGACAAAATACAACTCAGCTAATTTTTAATAAGAAGGCAGCATTTTGTAGTTGTTATACATATAATCTTTGAAGCCAGACCAACTTGAATTTGATCTGGGCTCTGCCACTTGCTAGATGGATATCCTTGTACCAACCAAAACACTTAATTAAGGCTCAGTTTTCTCATCTGTTAAGTAGGAATAAAAACTGCATTTACTTCAGAGGATCATGGTGAACACTAAACAAGTTAATGTTAAGATAACATGTTGTAAGAGAGTCACATAGCAAAGAACTGCAGACATCTGTTAGGAACTGAGAGTAGCCCCAACTGATAACCACCAAGACAATGGGAACCTCAGCCACAACTTCGAGGAAGTGAATTCTGACAACAACCATCTGAACTTGGAAAGAGATGCAGAGCTCCAGAAAAGAGCCCACAAACACCTTGTGGTAGCATTGAGAAGACCCAGCTAAGCTCTGCCTAGACTATTCAATTCACAGAAACTGGGACATATTGTATGTTATTTTAAGCCACTAAATTTGAGGTAATATGTGATGTGGTAATAGATAACTAAGATATTAAGTAACTTGCCCAAGTCTACAAATAACCTAAGTGATAGAGCCAGGGTTCATAATAACAATGAGTCAGAGGAGTTAAAATGAAAATGATTTTCTGATTAGCACTCAATTGACTGGAAAATTCAATTAATCAAAATCTCTAATTCCTGGACCTTATGATTAGTCAGGGATTTTCTGAATTTGAAATAAAGTTTTTCATGGCATTTGGGGCAAACACCATGGATGCCCTAATGCTGCTGGAAAAATGCAGTGACTGTAGAGTTGGGTCTGATTCAGATAGCCAAGTTTCCATTTTGAAAATGTGATGGGGCCCTAGCCAGTTTGGCTCAGTGGATAGAGTATTGGCCTGCGGACTCAAGGGTCCCGGGTTCGATTCCAGTCAAAGGCATGTACCTTGGTTGCGGGCACATCCCCAGTAGCGGGTGTGCAGGAGGCGGCTGATGGATGTTTCTCTCTCATCGATGTTTCTAGCTCTCTATCCCTCTCCCTTCCTCTCTGTAAAAAAAAAAAAAAAAAAAAAAAAAAAATCAATAAAATATATTTTTAAAAAAAGAAAGAAAATGTGATGGGGATTTTTCTCTTTTTTTAATATTTTTAATTGATTTTTTACAGAGAGGAAGGGAGAGGGATAGAGAGCTAGAAACATCGATGAGAGAGAAACATCGATCAGCCGCCTCCTGCACACCCCCCACTGGGGATGTGCCCGCAACCAAGGTACATGCCCTTGACCGGAATCGAACCCAGGACCCCTCAGTCTGCAGGCTAATGCTCTATCCACTGAGCCAAACCGGCTAGGGCAAGATGGGGATTTCTTATTGAGCAGCATACATCTGACTTTATGCCTCTGCTCTATTTTTCAGGCCTTTGTCCTGAAACCCAAGGCTAAATAGAGATGACTGCTGGTTTTCCTTTATTTCACTTTACCAATGTCCCAGGCTGCCTCCATCTTAGTGATATCTAAGAGATGACTAAGGTAATGCAGCCTGTTACAACTGGGAGTTATTTTTAGCAAGTTCCTGTATAAAATCCTCTTCTCCGATGTTAGGAAAAAGTCTGCTTCCTTGATGCATTTTCTGTTGGTATATTGTTTTATGGTATCCCTGCTGTGCTGTGTTGTAACTCAGGAGGCTCTCAGAAATTGTTGTGATGGACATGGGTCCCTTAATTAGCAGTTTGAAAAACAATCTTTTCTTTGCCTTTCTTCGGCTGCCATTCATTATGTGATCCTAGAGACAACCAGGCTACTTTCTGACCAAGAAAATGTCTTTGGTTTACTCTCTATGTTCAATTCAAAAGTAGCTGGAAACTATTTTTTGTTTCTTTACCATATTTCCAAAGACATTTGAATTGATAGACAGAGGTCAAGAACTAGATTATGTGAGATCCACAAACAGTGAGCAGTGTGGTAGCTCCAGATAGGCAGCCCAAAACTGGTTGCACACAACATCTGAGAGCAATTTGTACCTGAATCCCATCCAAGTGGACCCAGAGCCAACACAACCAGTGGTGGGCTTCAGACCACACCAGAGCTTGACCCAACTAGCCACACAAGTGACACATCCAGCGAAAGAATCCAGCAGGCACTAGACCAGGGGTGGGCAAACTTTTTTACTCAAGGGCCACAATGGGTTCTTAAACTGGGCCGGAGGTCCGGAACAAAAGCATGGATGGAGTGTTTGTGTGAACTAATATAAATTCAAAGTAAAGGAGCGGAGGGGAGAGCAAGAGAACCGGATAGAACAGCTGGATCCGGCCCGTGGGCCGTAGTTTGCCCAAGGCTGCACTAGACCCTGCTGGGAACAACTCCACGTCAGGCGGCAGCCCCTGCACATCTCATACATGGTGACTGTAGTTTACCCTTATAGCCACCAAAACTGAAGGACTAACTCCACGAAAGGGCCAACAGCATTCATCAAAGACGTAACTACAACAAGGGTTGAACATAAGCCACAAGAAATATTCCTAGAGCACAGATGATCTGGAAGATTGTCCCACTGAGCCCAACATGACACCCTGAGACTCCACCCACACAGCAGCCTGCACACTGTGGTTAGGTTGAGCCTCAGCCAGTCAGTCTGTGGGTCAATCCCACCCACAAACAGGCCAACAGCAATCAAAACCCAATTATAACAGAAGGGCCCACATAATTCACACAAGGGAAATTCCTAGAGCATCCAGCTCATGAGCTTAAGGAGATCTCTATTCCTTGCTCATTTTCTTCTCCGTCTGGTGCCCCTATGATGCAGATGTTATGTTTCATACTGTCCCAGAGTTCCCTTAAACTGTCTTTGTTCCTTTTTACTCTTTTTTCTTTTTGTTGCTCTACTGGGTGTGTTTTTTCTACCTTGTCTTCCAAAATGCTGATTTTATCCTCTGCTTCATCTAGCCTACTTTTAATTCTTTCCAATGTATTCTTGATGCCAGATATGGTATTCTTCATTTCTGACTGCTTCTTATCCTTGGTTTCTATGCCTTTTTAATGCTGAGGTAGTTCCCACTAAGTTCCTTGTAGTTATCATTAACCATTATTTTGAACTCTATGTCTGATAGAAAATGTGTTTGCAGAAATGATAGAAAACCTCCCTAGCCTGGTAAAAGAAAAAGACAAGTTCAGGAAACACAGAGTATATCAATCAAAATGTCAGACTATACCATGAGTCCCAATAAAAATGAACACATAGAGACCTATGCCAAGACACATCATAATTCAAATACCAAGGTTAAAGACAAAGAACCTTAAAGGCAGCAAGAGAGTGACAGTTAACTACCTACAAGGGAACTCCCATAAGGAGCAAAAGACACTATAAAAAAAAGAAACACTTCAAGCCAGAAGTAATTGGCATGAAGTATTTATTCAAAGTAATGAAAAGCAAGCACCTGCAACCAACACTGCTCTATCCAGGAAGGCTATCATTTAAAATTGGAGGCAAAATAACAAACTTCCCAGATAAAAGAAGGCTAAAGGAGTTCAGTACCACCGAAGCAGCAATGCAAGAAATGCTAAAATTTAAGAGGAAGAAATAGAGTAAGAGAGTTTTACATAGGCATAAAGAAAAAAAAAAAGGCTCAATGTCACTAATCATCAGCAGAGAAATGCAAATTAAAACCACAATGAGCTATCACCTCACACCTTTCAGAATGACTATCATGACTAAATCAATAAACAAATGCTGGAAAGGATGTGGAGAAAAGGGAACCCTATAGCACTGTTGGTGAGAATGCACACTGGTGTAGCCACTGTGGAAAACAGTATGGAGTTTCCTCAAAAAATTAAAAATGGAACTGCCTTTTGACCCAGCAATCCCACCTCTGGAAATATACCCTAAGATTCCCAAAATACTAACCAGAAATAATATATGCACCCCTATGTCATAGCAGCATTATTTACAATAGCTAAGATTTGGAAACAGTCCAAGTACCCATCAACAGATAAAAAATGGGGATGTAAAAAGGAAGGAATTCTTGCCTGTTGCAACAGCATGGATGGACCTAGAAATTATAATGCTAGTTGAAATAAGGTAGTCAGAGAAAGACAAATACTACATGATCTCACTAATATGTGGAATCTAATGAACAAAATAAACTGATGAACAAATTAGAACCAAAGTGATGGATACATGGTATAGTCTGACAGACATCAGAGGAGTGGTGGGTGGGGTAGATGGGATAAAAGGCTCAATTACAACAGGAGGGTGTACATAATCAACAATGATCATTCCTGGAGCATGGAGCTCAGGTGATCTGGAAGATAATACTATTGAACCCAACAAAACACCTTCATCATAAAGCCATCATGACAAGTTTGGGAGTCATAGCAGATACACCTAATACACAGAGACAAAATGGGAGGACAAAGAAATATGCTCCCAAATGAAAGAATATGAGAAATCCCCAGTAAAAGAATTAAATGAAATGAAAGTAACCAAAATACTAGATGAAGAGCTTAAAACAATGGTTGTAAGTATGTTCAAGGACATTAGGGGAAGAATGGATGATCTCACTGAGAATGTAAACAAAGAGATAGTAAGCATTAAAGAAAGACATAGAAACAATAAAAAAAGCCAGTCAGGGATAAAGAATACTATATCTGTAATGAAGAATACACTAAAATGAAATCAATAGCAGGTTAGATGAAGCAGAGGATCAAATCAGCAATTTAGAGGACAAGATAACAGTAAGCATCTAAGCAGAGCATAAAATAAAAAGAGAATTTTAAAAAATAAGGACAGTCTAGGGGACCTCTGGGACACAATCAAGCATAACAACATTTGCATCATAGGGATATCAGAAGGAAAAGAGAGTTAGCAAGAAACAGAAAACCTGTTTGAAGAAATAATGGCAGAAAACTTCCCTAACCTGCTGAGGAAAAAAGTCACACCCCACTGTCATCAATGGGTAGAACTTTCAGACAAAATAAATAAATAAATAAATAAATAAATAAATAAGGCAACAATTACGTTAAATAAAACATTGGATCAAATGTATTTAATTGATATTTACAGAAAATTTCATCCCAAAGCAAAATGTACATTTTTCTCAAGTGCACATGGAACATACTCTAAGATAGGCTACATGTTAGGACACAAAATAAGCCAACAAATTCCCAATGACTGAAATTATATCAAGCATCTTCCCTGACAACAATAATGTGAAACTAGAAATCAATTACAATTTAAAGAAACCTGAAAAGTATTCAAACACATAAGCTAAATAGCATGTCACTAAACAATAATAAGTTAACAATTAGGTCAAGGAAGAAAAAAAATACCTGGAAACAAATGAAAATGAACAACCCCAAATCTATGGGACACAGCGAAAGCAGTCCTGAGAAGGAAGTTCATAGCATTAGAGGCCTACTTCAAAAAGTAAGAAAAGTCTCAATAAACAATCTAACCCTACAACTAAAAGAACTAGAAAAAGAACAAACAAAGCCCAGAATAAGTAAAAGGAAGGAAATAATAAAGATCAAAGCAGAAATAAATGGCATAGAGACTTAAAAAGAACCAATACAGAATATCAATGAGCTCTTGCCAGTCTGGCTCAGTTGGTTGGAGCGTTGGCCCCTACACTGAAAGGTTGTGGGTTTGATTCCTGATCAGGGTGTATAGGAAGGCAACTGATCAATGTTTCTCTCTCACATTGATCTCTCTCTCTCTCTCTCTCTCTCTCTCTCTCTCTCTCTCTCTCTCTCTCTCAGCAATGAGCATGTCCTCGAATGAGAATGAAAAAAATAAGATCAGTGAAACCAAGAGCTGGTTCCTTGAAGAGATAAAGAAGATTGGAGAACCTTAAACCAGACTCATCAAGAAAAAAAAGAGAGGGCCCAAATACATAAAATCAGAAACGAAAGAGAAGTAACAACTGACATCACAGAAATACAAAAAAATAGTAATAAAATATTATGGACAACTATATGCCAACAAATTGGACATCCTAGGAGAAACTGATAAATTCATAGAAACATACAATCTTCCAAAACTGAATCAGAAAGAATCAGAAAACCTGAACAGACCGATTACAACTAACGAAATTTAAGAAGTTAAAATAAATAAATAAATAAATAAATAAATAAATAAGTAACTCCCAGCAAATAAAAGTCCTGGACCAAATGGCTTCATGAGCAAATTTTACCAAACATTCAAAGAAAAACTAATACCTATCCTTCTCGAACTATTCAAAAAAAAATTCAAGAGGAGGGAAGACTCCCAAGCTCACTTTACAAGGCCAGCATTATCCTATATCCAAAACCAGATAAAGATACTACAAAGAAAGAAAATTATAGGCCAATATCCATGATGAACACAGATGCTAAAATCCTCAACAAAATATTAGCAAAGCAAATCCAGCAATACATTAAAGAGAACATACACCATGATCAAGTCAGATTTATTTTAGGGATGTAAGATTAGTACAATATTTGCAAATCAATAAATGTGATATATCACATAAACAAAATGAAGGATAAAAATCACATGATTATATCAATAGATGCAGAAAAAACAGTGATAAAATCCAGCACCCATTTGTGCAAACAACTCTCAGAAAAATGGTAATAGAGGGATAATACCTCAACATAATGAAGGCCATATATGACAACCCACAGCCAACATAATATTCAATGGTCAAACACTGCAAGCATTTACCTTAAGATTGGGAACAAGTAAAGGATGTACGATTTCACCACTCTAATCAGACACTAAGAAGAAATAAAAGGGATCCACATTGGAAAGGAGGAAATAAAACTGTCATTTACAGATGGCATAGAAAAACTCAAAGATCTCACCAAAAAACTACTAGATCTAATAAATGAATTCGGCAAAGTAGCAGGATATAAAATTAATATTCATAAATCGGTGGCATTTTTATATACCAATAATGAACTATCAGAAAGAGAATTAAGACAGCAATCCCATTTACTATTGCAACAACAAAAAATAAGGTACCTAAGAATAAATTTAACCAAGGAGGTAAAAGACCTATACTTGGAAAATTATAAGATACTGAAGAAAGAAACTGAGGAAGATACAAATAAGCGGAAGAATATACTGTGTTCATGGACTGAAAGAATTAACATCATTAAAATGTTTATACAACCCAAAGAAATATATAAATTCAACACAATTCCTATTAAAATATTAATGGCATATTGCACAGATCTAGAAAAAATATTCCAAAAATTTATATGGAACAACAAAAAAAATCCCAAATAGCCTCACCAATCTTGGTAACAAAATTGGAGGTATCACCATACCTGATATCAAAGTCTACTACAAGGCCATTGTAATTAAAACAGTACGGTACTGCCCTGACCAGTTTGGCTCAGTGGATAGAGCGTCGGCCTGTGGACTGAAAGGTCCTGGGTTCGATTCTAGTCGAGGGCATGTACCTTGGTTGCGGGCACATCCCCGGTAGGAGGTGTGCAGGAGGCAGCTGATCGATGTTTCTCTCTCATCGATGTTTCTAACTCTCTATCCCTCTCCCTTCCTCTCTGTAAAAAATCAATAAAATATATTTAAAAAAATAAATAAATAAAACAGTACAGTACTGGCATAAACACTGACATATAGATCAATAGAATAGAACAGAGAGCCCAGAAATAAATCCACACCTTTCTGGTCAAGTAATATTTGACAAAGGAGGCAAGAGCATACAATGGAGTGAAGACAGCCTCTTCAATAAATCGTGTTGGGAAACTGGATAGGTACATGCATAAAAATGAAATTAGGCCACCAATGTACACCATACACAAGAACAATCTCAAAATTGATTAAAGTCTTAAATATCAGTCATGAAACCATAAAAATCCTAGAAGAAAACATAGGCAGTAAAACCTCAGACATCTCTCATAGGAATATGTTTTTTCTGATATATCTCCTCAGGCAAGGAAAACAAAGGAAAAAAAATTTCAAAAATGGGATTACATCAAACTAAAAAACTCTGCACAGCAAAAGAAACCATCCTCAAAATGAAAAGGGATCCCACTGAATGGGAGAACATATTTGCCAATGATACATCTGATAAGGGGTTGATTTTCAAAATATATAAAAAACATATACAACTCAACACCAGGAAGATAAATAACCCCATTAAAAAATGGGCAAAGGACCTGAATAGACAGACACTTCTCTAAAGAGGATACACAGATGGTCAACAGACATATGAAAAGATGTTCAATGTCACCAGAGAAATGCAAATTAAATCCACAATGAGGTATCACCTTACACCAGTCAGAATGGCTAACATCAATAAATCAACAAACAACAAGTGCTGGCGAAGATGTGGAGAAAAGGAAACCTTAGTACACTGCTGGTGGGAATGCAGACTGATGCAGCCACTGTGAAAAAAAGTATGGAGTTTTCTCAAAAATTTAAAAAGGGAAGTGCTTTTTGACCCAGCGATTCCACTTCTGGGAATATATCCTAAGAAATCCAAAACAATAGTTTGAAAGAATATATGCACTCTTATGTTCATTTCAGCATTATTTACAATAACCAATATAGTGGCCATGAGTAGATGAGTGGATCAAAAAGCTGTGGGACATTTACACAATGGAATACTATGGCAGCCATAAAAAAATAAGGTAAATCTTACCTTTTGCGTCAACATGGATGGACCTGGAGAGCATTATGCTAAATGAAATAAGCCAGTTCAGAGACAGAAAAATATGATCTCACTTATCTGTGGAATCCAATGAACAAATAAACAGACGAACAAAATAGAAACAGGCATGTATACAAGCAACAGACTGACGTCAGAAGGGAGGTGGAAGAGTGGATGAAAGGTGAAGAGATTAACCAAAAATCATATATGCAGAACACATAGACACAAGCAACAGTGTGGTGAAAGCCACAGGGAAAGGGGGTGGGGGCTAAGTGGGGGTGAGTAAAGGGGCGGGGGGAATGGGGACAGAAAGAGACTTTGCCTGTAGCAGTGGGCACACGGTGCGGTGTGCAGATGAGTTGTACATTTGAGATCTGTATGGTAACCAATGTCACCTCAAAAAATTCAATAATAATAATACTAATAATACTAATATATTTTTTAAAAGCTTATTTCCCCTTCCGAAATCCTAAAAGTCCCTCCCGCGTGGCATCCCAAGACAGGCCAGAAGACCTGCACAGAACCGCGGGAGGAAGGAAGCTGGCACGAGGGGTCCCCGCTTCCCAGGCCGGGCCTCCTGGGACGCACCCCAAAGAAGCCCGCGGGGGAAGGCCCCTCGCTGAGTGCCTGGGGGGGCCAGGCTGTCCGAGGACGCCCCTGGTCCTGAGAACCTCGACCGCACCCGCGAGGTCTCGGGAGGAAGAGGCCTAGGGCCAGGTGGCCGACCCTTGGAGGAGTGGGCTGGAGGCTGGAAGCCGACTTCCCTGACCGCAGACGGCAAGAGGCGCCCACCCAGGAAACAGGGGGAGAGACCAGCCTCAACCGCCCTGGAGGCGGGAGGCGGGAGGCAGGCGAGGGGCCGTCCCCCTCCTTGGGGTCTTACAACCAGGCCTGGGACACGGGGATGACCCGAACTTCATTCCGGCATAGCGGGGAGGCCCCGCGCCCAGAGCAGCCCTCCAGCAGGCCCGGCCTCGGCCTCGGGGCCCAGCTGCTCAGCACGGGGCCTGCGCAGAGTGCTCACCTGCGGCATGTCTGTTCCGGCCTTAGCAGTGATACTCCTGTGGTGCAGATCCCGCGAGAACAAGAAGGAACCGCGGATTCGGATTCCGATTCGCTGTGTGCTTGCGCCCCCACTGACCATCAGCCCGAGCGGCCCTCTGCACCTGCCTGTTGTTTGACCGGTGTCCCCTCCTCAGAGGAACCAGGCCCAGGCAGGCCTGAGTGAGGAGTGCCCCTGACACCAGCTAAGGCACTATGCCGTCCCCGGGGTTATTTAAGGCAGTTGGGACTGCCTCGGTCGAGGAGTTGCCTTGGGCCTGGGACCCACAGTGCGCATGCGCACGCGCGCCTCTCCACCGGAAGTCCTCGGAGGAGCTGCAGTGGGACTGTTCTTCCTAGGCGCTCAGGTGGGACTGGATTTCCCAGGAGCTCAGGTGTTCCTGCTCAGGGCCTGCCCCATGTGCCCTCTGCCAGGGTTGGGTAGGGGTGTGTGTGTCCCATCGTGGACATGCGGTACAGACAGACGGATCTGGAAGGGGCAGTGGAAGCAACACAAAAGGAGAACCTGTTGCTGAAGAGCAGGTGTGAGGCCTCTGAGTGAAGTACCTGGAGATGGGGAAAATCGTGGACGGGATTGAGGGTATCTGCGCCAGCTGCCGCAGGAGGCTCAAAAGCAGAAGGAAGTTGCCAAAGCCAGAATCCAGAAAGAGAACTAAAAGATCAACTTACTGAGGACCTGAACTCCATGGAAAAATCTTTCTCTAACCACTTAAAGCGGTTTGAAAAGCAGAAGGGGGTGGTCAAAAGCTACCTGACAATGAAGAATAATGAAGTGCATTGGGGATTACATAGTAAAATTGAGAAGGAAGGCCGGAGATACCAGGTGCTGACGGGCCACGCAGAAGAGAAACTTAGATGGACAAATGAGGAGATGGCTCAGGCCCCAGCAAGGCCCAAGGGGAGGCCTTGGCCTTCCAGGCGAGCCTGCGGAAGGGGCAGGTGCATATCATTGCTGGAGAAGACCAGTGAGCAGAGGACTACAGAAAACAATGACCTTACCAGGATCTGGGATAACCTCATTTCCAAGCTGAAGAAGATCTGATATGTAGAACCCCGACCAGCGGTTGCTTCTCTCTTGTCTGTGCAACTGTCTGGCTCTGTTAGGTTGCATGTTTTTTCTTCTCTCTTGACCTCAGTTTATTTTGAAACTAGATTGCTTTAAAAATAAGATTAAATAAAATTTTTCTTAAATTAAAAAAACAGAAAAACAGAGCAAAATGGTGATTGAGATGTTGGATGTTGGCTTTGGATGACTAAGGCCTTTATGATACAATTAGCCTAATATGCTGCTCTGCTCTTTATTCTGCATCCATTCTTAAATTGAAGTAAAACTCATGCTTGGTAAGTCTATCCTGCATGTCTTGTAACTCTCAGTGACAATTGGAACCTGGAATCCCTTCCAGTGGTCTTGAAAGTATCATGAGATTTGTAGGTAAAATTTTCTGAATTTGATTTGGCATTGCCATTTATTCACTGGGTAACTTTAAGCAAGTCACTTAATTTACTGAGCCTTGGGTTTCTCTTCCATAAAATAAGGACAAAAACACACCTTATAGAGTTGTGATTCATTAAATTATATAATATATGCCAAATGCCTAGAACAGTGCCCACCCCAAAACTTAATGATTATGTAAAATGCCCAGTGGGTCTAGAAAAGGAGATTTTTCTATAGTTTTCTCTCCTGCTTATCAGGGACTATCTGGGTCAGGAATCAAATCCCTAGTTAGTTATAAAGTTGTCCCTTGCCCAGCATTTAACTTTCTCTCTACTCGTACTAGAGCATTAGTTTCACGAGGCAGAGAATATCTAATTCATGTGTAATTCCCTTCCCTATTTTTTTTTTTTTTTTGCAAAATGCTGTACATACCTACAGTTGTATGGATTGTATGGTTAAAAATACATGTCCTAGAGAGTTGAAGCAATTAAACTCACACAGGTATGTTCGTGTCATGATGGCCAGACTGAATATGGACTCTCTCCTATGTGCACTGGTGAGCCATGGAAGGCTTTTGAGCAGGGGAGTGATATGATTAGCCCCATCCTATATTTATAATAACAATAGTTACACTATTGACATCAATGACAATGGTACCAATTATAGGGAAATTTGAGCTCTTCCTTGGTACCCAAAACTGTGCTAAATCCTTTACACTCATCATGACATTTAGTCCTCACAAGGATCCTCTGAGCTTAGAATCCTATCTAATAAAAGAGAAACATGCAAATTGACTGTACCTCTGCCACGCCCACAAGCCACGCTCACAAGCCAATCAGGAGCAAGTATGCAAATTAACCCAACCAAGATGTCAGTTAATTTGCATATCCAGGTGCAGAGCGAAGACTGAAGACAGTGTAGAAGGAAGCCAAGCGCTGCAGAAGGGAGCGAAGCTGTGGAGAAGCAAGCAGGCGGGGTGGCGGAGAAGGGAGGGAAGCAGGCGAGGCAGGGAAGAAGGGAGGGAAGCAGACCGCCACAGGAAGCCCTATTGCAGGAATCTTCCTGCAACGGGCCTCTAGTATTAAATAATTGGCCATGTGCTGGATGGACTGAAGGGCAGAATGACTGAAGTCTTTTGAGACTAGATGCAGGCCTCAATTAAGGGAGGACAATGAAAATGCAGTTGACAAGCCCCCAAGCACATAGCACACATTTGTCAATTGTACTGGTCAGCCAGGTAACTCCTTAGTTCAGTAAAACGTTCAACCAAATAATTTTAATCCCTTATGTCAGAAGAGTCAAAGAAGTCATGGCTTGTAGAGAAAGAAACTCATTAGGTTTAAAGGGAATGGTGTGACTCATTTGTAGCTGGATCATAATGTCTCCAGAGAGGACATTGTAAGAAGTGTTTGTGGCAGGTGCTTTGCACAGTGTAATGTGCAAAGTAGCTGATTTGGGGCAATTTTCTCCCAGGTACAGGTTGTGCCTTCCTGACTTGAAATTTTTTTTTCCTCTTCAGTGAAATTTGGAAACTATTCTGAATCTTCTGGTTGGCCAATAACTATTTTATTTCTCTTCAACAATTCCAGTTCTACATGCCACCACCATTCTCACTTAAGTCAGAAACCACTGTCATCCTAGCAGCCCTCTCTGCCCAGTCCTATCAGGTCGCCAAGCTTGCAAAAACGGATCCCCCAAGAGTTCTTATATTCATTCTCTTCTCTCCACCCCCACTGCCACCATCATCCAGGGCACAATCATTACTCATAAAAGAACAACAGTGGTGTTCTATACTGGTCTCCCTGCCCCAGTCTTGCCTCTCCATCCTATTCTCCACATTGCAGGCTAGAATGCTGTTTCAAAGATTCAGATTTGATATGCCATTCTCTGGCTTCCAAACCCAAACCCCATGTCCTGGCATTCAGTGCTAGTCATAACCATCCCCTCCCCATCTCCCTGTTCTCAAGCTGTCACTCCTTACCTGCTCCAGCCATGCCACACCTCCATGCCTGTCTGCACAAGGCTCTCTCAGATTCTTCTGGGGAATCGAGTCCTTAGTCTGACACTGCAAAGCTCCAGTAGGTGACCCTATTTCTCCTGCCTCTCACTCCCTTTTTCATGCCCCCATCAGCATGTGGGGCTGGTAAATGAGGGCCCTATTTCCCTGGGAGGTTCCTTTAGGGCTGTATCTGCAGTTGCAGCTGAGATTGATGAACTTTCAAATGATGAGGTTTCTGGGGGCATTTATTGACATATAAATCAAAACCCAATTTATGTGAAGGAAAATCCCAGCTGGTTTACATGGCAGGATTATGAAACAGTTTTTGTGTTGTGCACAGCTTCTTAAAGTCATATGATATAAAATGACTTTACCTTTCACAAAGAAAGCTTGACTTTTTAATTTCTGCTGGCATTTTCCTGGTGTGACCTTGACGCTGTCTTCAGTTTGAGCACTTCCCTTATATTTGCCTTTCTGAGGTTGCCAACTTTTGCCAGTGGTCTGACTGAAGGGAAGAAGGAAAGTGAAATGTATTGAGTGCCTGCTATGTGCCAGGCACATTCCTACAATGTCTTATTTTAAGCCTCACAACAATCAGCAGAGTACTTGACATCATATTGAAGGCCTTATGTCACTCACGTGACTGTCTTTCTGTTTTCTTTCTGAGAGGGTGTGTTATTTATCTATTGCTACATAACAAATTACCACACACTTAGCAGCTTATAGAAACTTACATTTATTATCTCACCATTCCTGTGGGTCAAAGTCCAGACACAGTTTAACTGGGTCCTCTGCTCAGGGTCTTATAAGGTTGCAATCAAAGTGTTGGCTAGGGCTGTGGTCTCATCTGAGGCTTGACTGGGGAAAGATCTGGTTCTGAGCTCATATGCTTGTCGGCAGCAGCCCTTTACTATTGGGCTGTGGAACCGAGCATTTCAGTTCCTTGTTGCCTTGAAACATGGACTTTCCAACACAGCCACTTACTTCTTCCAAGACAAAGAGCTACACAGTGTCTTAAAAGGAAAACAGATGTTACAGTCTTACGTAACATTATCACAGAAGTGATGTCATTCCATAATCTTGGTCATATTTATTAGTTAGAAGCCAGATACAAGTCCTGCCCACACTCAAGGGGAGTGGGTTACACAAGTTGTGAGTACCAGGAGATGGTGGTCTTGGGGCCACCTCAGAGTCTGCCCCAGAAGGGTTTAGGTTACTCAGCTAGTTGTAGAGTTGGGATTTCACTTCAGTGGTCACACTCTCAACATTATGCTATCCCTTCTGCTGATTCCATAGTCTGTGGATTCTAAAGCAAAGTTGATCCTGGGAGATTTATCTAGACTGATGAAGTCTGGGTCATTTGTTCATCTCTGGAGCTACTATGAATCATCAGCACCCAAATCATAAAAACTGGAGCAGAAGTGAGGCAGTTCTTCAAAGGAAAATTGGGGTATTAGTACCCCATATGGTGAAGGGATCCTGAGGGTCTACTTCTGCAGGATCTCGATGGGATGGAGAACACACTCTCAGGTAAAGTCCAAGTGACCCACTGTGGCCTTGGGAAGAAATTCACGTGGCTGCTCAGGGGTAAATACCATCTCAGATCTCTCTCTTTGTGGTCACCCTTCACAAAAATGGCCTTCACCATCTGGCTTAACAGAATGTTGCTGCTGTGTTTTCATTTTTCCACCAGTACTCACAGTCTCCAATTTGTTGTTTAGAGCTCTTCAAACTCTTGGGTTCTGAATAAGACTTGTGTTAACTCCCACATGGCTGTCATGTGCAGTTGTATGGGTTATGTACTTCATAAGGGTGAGTGGATCATATACAAAGCTGGCACATTGAGACTTTGTTTGGAATGGCAATGAACACACTCAACATCCCTTCCCCTCCTTTTAGTAAGAACACCCTAGTTGTGTTTTGTTTTAAGATACCTTCTCCCTTCACTCTTTAGCCTCATACCATTCATTAAATCAGGAAAAGCTATTTTCTGCCTGGGAGATGAGGCATCTTTCCCCACTTCACATACAGAGATCCAGCTAAACTTGCAGCAGTCTTGAGGACTATTTTTAGGATACAGAACCTTCTGCTGGACTGGAGGCATGACACAATCTGCCCAAGTTGACTTTTAGAGCCAGCAACTCACAGTTGTTATTGTTTTTCATTTAACCAAAAGCATATATATTTTTGACATTCAATATTATTTTGTACTGGGGCACACGAATTAGTGCACCTTGAAAGGAACTGTGGGCCTCGAGGCTGCAGTGGGCACAGGGGTGGGTCTTGGCCCATCCTCCGTGCCCCCACCTGGCCTTTCCCACTGCAGCCCCTGGTCCCCTGTCCCCAGCAGCCCCCCTCCAGCTGCCGCTGCTCCCACACACTGCCAGCGCTGGACCCGCTCGCACCCGCTGATGGCGCAGGGTGATTGGGGCCAGTGCCAGCAGCGGGTGCTACTGGGGCTGGCACCGTCAGCGGGTGTGAGTGGTAGCTCTGGCGCTGGCTGAGGGTGCAAGCAAGCAGGGCCAGTGCCAGCAGTGGGTGTGAGCAGCGGCTCTGGTGATGGCAGCGGGTGCGAGCGGTGGCTCCAGCGCCGGGAGTGGGTGTGAGCAGAGCCAGCACCAGCAGCAGGTGCGAGCTCCAGGTGGGACTGCAGCACATGGGAGCAAAGAATTTTCAGTAACCACCAGAAGCTTGCTCCTATGACAGTGACTGGTGCCCCGCCTTGGTCTGGTGCTCCCACTCACCTGCTCCATCATCCTGCTGCTGCCGATGCCCACCATGTTCTGCGTGCACCCCCTGGTGGTCAGCGCACATCATAGCAACCGGTTGTTCTGCCATTCATTCTATTTACATTTAGCCTTTTATTATATAGGATTAGTTTCAGGCATATACATAGTGGTTAGCCAATCATTACTTCACAAAGTGTTCCCCCGATATTTCCATTACCCACCTGGCACCATACATACTTATTATAATACTAGAGGCCCAGTGCACACGAAATCATGCACGAGTAGCTCACTTCTGCTTACCTCAACTGGCCGCCCTGTCCTCCACCACTCGTCGCTCTCCACTGCTAGTAGCTCACTGCCCCGCCCTCCACCACTCATCGCTCTCCACTGCTAGTAGCTCTCCACCATGAGTAGCTCACACCCTAACCCCGCCCGCTGTGAGAGCCGCTGCTCATTTGGTCGTGATGCCGTAATGGCGTCACGACCACAGGCCTTTTATGATATAGGCTAGAGGCCCGGTGCACAAAATTCGTGCATGGGGGTGTGTGTCCCTCAGCCCAGCCTGCACCCTCTCCAATCTGGGACTCCTCGAGGGATGTCCGACTGCCCGTTTAGGCCTGATCCTACCCAGGCCTAAACGGGCAGTCGGACATCCCTCTCACAATCCAGGACTGCTGGCTCCCAACTGGTCGCCTGCCTGCCTTCCTGATTGCCTCTAACTGCTTCTGCCTGCCAGCCTGATCACCCCCTAACCACTCCCCTGCCAGCCTGGTTGATGCTTAACTGCTTCCCTGCCAGCCTGTTTGCCCCTAACTGCCCTCCCCTGCAGGCCTAATCACCTCTAACTGCTCTCCCCTGCAGGCCTGGTCCCCCCCAAATGCTCTCCCCTGCAGGCCTGGGTCCCCCCCAACTGCCCTTCCCTGCAGGCTCGGTCACCCCCAACTTCCCTCCTCTGCCAGCCTGGTCACCCCTAACTGCCCTCCCCTGCAGGCTTGATTGCCCCCAACTGCCCTCCTTTGCAGGCCTGGTCCCTCCCAACTGCCCACCCCTGCTGGCCATCTTGTGTCCACATGGGGGCAGCCATCTTTGACCACATAAGGGCAGCCATCTTGTGTGTTGGAGTGATGGTCAATTTGCATATTACTCTTTTATTAGATAGGATTATTGACTATAGTCCCTATGCTATACTTTACATCCCCATGACTATTCTGTAACTACCAATGTGTACTTCTCAAGCCCTTCTCCCCCAGGTCTCCAACCTCGCTCGCCTCTGGCAACCATCTGTCTGTTCTCTGTATCTATGAGTCTTTTTCTGTTTTGTTTGTTTGTTTATATTTTTCTTTAGATTCCACATATAAGTGAAATCATATAACACTTGTTTTTCTCTATCTAACTTATTTCACTTAGCATAATAGCCTCCCATCCATGCTATCACAAATAGTAATATTTCATTCTTTTTTATGGCCATTGTATATATGTACCACCACTTAAAAATGTTTTTAATGATTTAGAGAGAGAGGAAAGGAGAGGAAGAGAGAGATAGAACATCAATGAGAGAGAAACATCATTAATGAAACCTGCAACCCAGGCAAGTGCCCTCACCAGGGATCAAACCAGTGACCTCCTGTTGTGTGGCCTGATGTTCAACCACTGAGCAACACTGGCCAAGCTATACCACCACTTTTTTACCCACCCATCTATGGATGGGCACTTGGGTTGCATAAAAGTTCCCTTTTCTCCATTTCCTCACCAATACTTGTTGTTTGTTGATTTATTAATGATAGCTATTCCAACAGATATGAGGTGGTTTTAAATTGTATTTTTCTAATGATTAGTGATGTTGAGCATTTTTTCATATGTCCATTGGCCATCTGTATGTCCTCTTTGGAGACGTCTATTTAGGTCCTTTGACCACTTTTTAATTGGATTGTTTGTTTTTTTTTTGTTGTTGTTGAGTTGTATGAAATTTGCAATCATAAAATGTTATTTTTCTAATCTTATAAAAGCAGTTATCTTAAAAAGTAAATAAATAAAAATAAAAAAGTAAACACAAAGAAAAAGGGAAGGAAATGAGATTTGGAGTCCACTAAATATAAGATCCAGATAACGAGAGGATGAGCACATGGATGTTCAAATAAGTAAAAATTTGCCTATATTCTTCTGTCACATTTTTCATCCAAGCACTTAACACTATAATTGTCAAAATCATAAATATCTTTTAAATATTTTAAAAAGCTAAGCATGAAATTAAAAACAAAGTCAAGCAATCATAGATTATAAAAATGTCCAGATTTGTAAAAGGACAGATTATAAAGGAAATCTATTGGAACTAATAGAAATAAAAAATATTAAAATTAAACACTCATTTAATGAGTTTTAGCAGATTAGAGATGGGTGAAAAATGAAACATAGCAATGGAAGGTAGATCTGACATATTTTCCAAGCTCAGGTATAGAAAGAAATGGAATATTCAAATAAAGCAGATAAATAATATGAAACATAGAATTAGAAGGTCTGATAATCTCATTTTATTTCAAGGGGAAAATGCAGACAATGGAGGAGATGAAGCATTCCAAACCTAACTGATAATAGAATTAGTACAAGAGTCCCAGGTTCTTTCCCCTAGACCACAATTTCTTATCTGCATATTTAATAAATCTAATTGGGTTTTGTGCAGAAATTTCAAGTAAGCACTGACTTCTAAAAGTTCTTAGTATAGAACCCCAGTCATTTGCTGAGAAATGTGCAGTTGTAAATGTTGAAACCTAGTAGATGTCACACTCCAAAGAAAAAAAAGAAATATGGGAGTATTTAGATAACTTGCAATGAAACCTTGGCTAATCCAGCAAGGGGTTGTCATTTTTCAGAGAATCGGGGTTTCTGTGGAAGTCTGAATAGTTCTTGGAGCAGGAATGGGCCCCTGATGAGAACGCAATGTCTGCCAGCGATGCAGGGAACCTGTGGCTCAAGTCAGAGGAGCCGGGGCTACCCCGCAGGAAGCTGGCTCTCTGTGTAAGCCCCCCAGTTCTCCTGCATATGTTTCCTTGTCCTACAGGGAGCTGTGGGAACCCTTGGGAGCAGTTAACATAGAAATGGCTCAAAATAATTTACGATGCTTTGCGTATAAGGTTAGCCTTTGAATCAAGTTGGGGATTATTACACAAACTCTGTGATCAAAGCCTTCAGACATTTTGGAGGCAGAATGTACTCCACTTCCAGGCACAGTTCCTGGAAAAGGCATTAAACTGCCACATTGGGGATATAAGCATGAAGTGTGCTTTTCCCATGACTGAAACTCATTAATGTTCACATCCTATCACTAGGGGGGAAAGCATTTGTTAATTAAAATAGACCAGTGAGATTTATCAACCTAGACTCTGTTTCCCATTGATTTGTTTTCTTGAAGAAATTCTCCAGTGCTGATCCAAAGACCACGCCCCCCCCAAGGCAGTTCTCCTATTTTCATTTTAATTTTCTACCAATATTTTATAGCTATATTAAATGTAGCTTTTTAAAAAGTTTATTTCATACAGATTTTGTTGCTCTCTCCAGTGTGTTGTGTTAGCTTGTTGCCTGCATGTTTAGAGGCCCCACATGAAAATCAGGATAAAATTGGATGATAAATCATCTCCACCATTGTTTGTACCATAGTCTCTGTTTTATTTCCCTCCATGATGTCATCATAAACAAAAGATCAGATATGTTAACATTCTTGATAAACACCACAATTTCCAGGAGGCACATTCAAAGCTCTGAATATATATGGCAATTGCCTGAGTTATATACAGTATAATACATATGTTTAGTTCTGCCCTTTGCCTATGGAGTATTTAGCAATGAACCTTGGTAAGTACCAGGCAGCCTCTTTATTGGTCAGGGTCTAGTCAAGACAGAGAAACCACAGCAATGATATTATTACTAGAGGCCTGGTGCACGAAATTCATGCACGGGGCAGGGAGGAGGGGTCCCTCAGCCCCACCTGCACCCTTTCCAATCCGGGACTGCTGGCACCTAACTGCTGGCCTACCTGCCTGCCTGATCGCCTCTAACCACTATACCTGCCTGCCTGATCACCCCTAGCTGGTCCCCTGCCGGCCTGGCCACCCCCTAACATCCCCCCTGCCAGCCTGGCCGCCCGCTCCCTAACTGCCCCCCTGCCAGTCTGGTCATCTCCTAATTGCCCCTCTGCAGGCCTGGCCACTCCCTAACTGTCCGGAAGTAAGTCGGATGTCCGGAAGATGTCCAGTTGACCCGGTCTAATTAGCATATTATCCTTTTATTAATATAGATGGAGATAGCTTAATATAAAAGATTGTTAGCTAGGTATCAAGATTTGTCAACAAAATAGGTAACTGAAAACTCAGATAGAGAACATTAAGATATCCCAGAGGTAGCAAATTCAGTAGGTTGTTCCCACTCTGGGCTGGGAGAACAGAGAAAAGAGGTTGTGACTATTAAAATCTGAAGCTAGAAGACCCCCTGCCAAGCTGTGACTTAGATCTCCAGGTGGTGGGTAACCTTTCAGCTGGTGCTGGCATTTCTTGCCTTGGCAGAAGGGCCCAAGGACCTGAGACTCCCACCTCTGAGGAGGGGCACCAGCTGACTGGTGCAAAGGTTGCTGCTACCCTGGAAAAAACTGCCACTGCCAGGGAAAAGGAGACATGTGGCTGGGGGACGCTGGCAGGAAGGGAGACCAGGCTGTGCAAAGACCCGGTTACAAGTACCTGCTCTGGAGTCAGAAGGGCTGCTTTTGCATCCCAGCTCCACCCCTTTCTAACTCTGTGGAAGTTACTTAGCTTCTTGGCAAGTTACTTGACCTCTCCTAGTCTCGGTTTTCCTGTGCATAGAATGGAGCTGGTACTCTTTATCTGATATTCCATAGTGTCAGTGGTCGGCAAACTCATTAGTCAACAGAGCCAAATATCAACAGTACAACGATTGAAATTTCTTTTGAGAGCCAAATTTTTTAAACTTAAACTTCTTCTAACACCACTTCTTCAAAATAGACTCGCCCAGGCCGTGGTATTTTGTGGAAGAGCCACACTCAAGGGGCCAAAGAGCCGCATGTGGCTCACGAGCTGCAGTTTGCCGACCACAGGTCTATGTAAAGTGTTTGGCAAAGTACCTAATACACAAGCCCCCAATGCACAATTGCTGCTAATAATGTATGAGGGTTTAAATCAATGCTTCTTATTCCAGGGTGAGAAAGACAAATACTGTATTATGTCACCTAATTGTGGAATTTAAAAAGCCAAACTCATAGAAACAGAAATAGAATGGTTGGTGTCAGAGACTTGGGGATGGGGAGATGGGGGAGATATTAGTTAAAGGGTACAGACTTCCAGTTATGAAATGAATAAATTCTGGAAATCTAATGTGCAGGGTGGTGATTATAGTTCGTTATCCTGTATTATATATTTGAAAATTCCTAAGAGAGTAGAACTTAAATGTTATCATCACAAAAAAGAAATGGTAATAATGTAACTTGATGAAGGTGTTTGCTAACACTATGGTGGTGATCATTTTGCAATATATAAATGTAACAGATCAACAGGCTGCACACAAACTTACAGTATTATTCATCAACTAGTAGCCCTGCGCATGAATCCGTGCACCAGTAGCTCTCTGCCACCCTCCTGTAGCTCTCCGCCCACTGCTCCACCCTCCTGTAGTTCCTCCTTCCCCCTCATAGCTTGCTGCCCTGCCCCCTCCTGTAGCTCTCCACCTCCCACTTATAGCCAGTAGCTCGCTGCAGCCCTCCTGTAGCTCTCTGCCCACTGCCCCGCCCTCCTGCAGATCTGTGATCTGGTCGTTAGGCAGTTGGTCGTTACGGCTAATGGTGTAATGGATAATTAGCATATTCCTCTCTTATTATATAGGATTATATCTCAATAAAGCTGGGGAAGGGAGACCCTGAACACATTCAAGGCTGTGCCATAAATAAGTTGCCTTAAAGCCCCCATGTTTTAGAGGAATGGGGTTGAGGATCCGACCCTGCTACCAATAAACCCTGTGACTTGCCTTGAGCAAGTCAATGGATATCTCTGCCTGAGCTTTCCTCTCACTGAAATTAAGGTCATTGGAAACAGAGTTGCTTGGGTTAATTCAGGGTATAAATTTGTAAGGTTTTTATCTTGCTTCTTTCTTTTCAGAATCTAAAATCTCCAGGTCTTCCTTACTAATGTTAAAAACACTAATGTGTTTTTTTAAACCCCTTTACCTGCTAGAGTGGAGATTCAATAAGGATAGAGATTTATTTACTTTGACTGCAAATCTCTGGCTGTGTCTTCAGACTCTAGGTCCTAGAACCATGGTCGGCAAACTGTGGCTTGCGAGCCACATGCGGCTCTTTGGCCCCTTGAGTGTGGCTCTTCCACAAAATACCATGGCCTGGGCGAGTCTTTTTGAAGAAGTGGCATTAGAAGAAGTTTAAGTTTAAAAAATTTGGCTCTCAAAAGAAATTTTAATCGTTGTACTGTTGATATTTGGCTCTGTTGACTAATAAGTTTGCCGACCACTGTCCTAGGGTATTTCCTGGTTCATACGGGGAGACTCAATAACTATTTCTTGAAAGTTGAATGATCTCAAGTCTTTTATGGTCTAAAGGTTGAGACAGAAGAAACAGGGGGAGAGGGAAGAAGGGTGGGACAGGCAATAGGTTTGTCAAATGCAGGGTAGGCAGAGCAGAATAAGAAGTGGCGTTGGCTTGGTGGTTGAGCATTGACCTATGAACCAGGAGCTTGCAGTTTGATTCATGGTCAAGGCACATGCCCCAGTTGTGGGCTCGATCCTCAGTGTGGGGCATGAAGGAGGCAGCCAATCAATGATTCTCGATCATCATTGATGTTTCTGCCTCTCTCTCCCTTCCGGTCTGAAATCAATAAAAATATATTTTTAAAAAAGAAAATGCTTAAAGAGCATTGGCTGGCATGGCTCAGTGGTTAGACTGTAGGCCTGCACACAGGAGGGTCACCAGTTCCATTCCTAGTCAAGGGCATATACTTGGGTTGCAAGTCCAACCCCTGGCCCCCGTCAGGGTGTGTGGGAGGCAACCAATAGATGTGTCTCTGTCACAATGATGTCTCTTTCTCTGGCTCCCACCCTCCTCCCTTTCACTCTCTAAAATCAATGGGAAAAAATATCCTCACTGCTCAGGTGAGGACTGAAAAAAAGAATATGCTTAAAGAGATGTTATTTGAGCTGAGCTTGTAGTATGAGTAAGAGTTTGCATGGGGAAAAGTGAGAGGGAAGACTTTATAAACAGAGTATGAGATATGCTAAGGCTTCGGTAGAAAGAAAAAAGCAAAGTTCTTTTCAAAAACTGCAGCCTGCCATAGTTTATATCTGGCTGGGCACAGGATACAGCAGGGCAGCATCAGGATATAACCTGAGAGGAGGGCCAGACCTGAGAGAGCGGGTCTGTTGGCTGGCTCTCACCTGCAAGGAAGGTAGAGCAACCAAAGAGTTGTGACGTGGCCAGACTGGGGTGTGACAAAGCATTTACTGAGTGTAATGGGGAAATGTGGGCCAAGCATGAGGCAGGGAGTAGAATTAGACACCAGGTCTGCCTATGGCTGAGAGGGAGATGGTAGATCTCTAATCCAACCATCTTCTGAGTTAGCAAGGTGTGTTCAATTTACTATTATCAGGGGTTTCTCTGCTATTCAAGATAATATACAAGGTTTTAAAAATCTTCAAAAATCAAAACACCTTATAGAAGAATAATTACTGGGTATATTTTGCTAAACTCAAGTGAGATGTTAGTTGGTATTTCCATCACTAAGAGTTCCCTACTTGTAATGGGCTGGCTGGGTTTGAATGAATTTTACAATGAGTCCAGTTTCTATATTTAGGTTCTATTATATGCATTTCCTTGGAAATTTCAATAACATATTCTTTCATCATCGTTGTCAAATTGTCTGGCAGGCTTTGTATAAGCGTATATGCAAATATTTTTTGAACTTTATATTTTCCCTACTAGACTCATCATTTCTGAAAAAAACAAAAACAAAACAAAAAACAACAACCCACAAACATATTTGCAATATAATGAGTTCTTACTAGGCAATACCAATATCACCAAATGGGATCAAGTAGAAGCAAAGAAGAAAGATTTCTCAGTTTCTCATTATTCTGAGATTGAATATGTCTTTCTGGACAAAGGGGTTCATGCTATTTATTGAATCGTGTTTTTCTTTTCGTTTTGCGAAATCACTTGTCATTTTTAAGGTCTCCTTGTTCTCCTGTTACTATTTAAAGTTTTATATTTCCATATATATAACTGTCTTCATATCAAGAAGGGAAGAGTGGCCATTAGGGTCCAAATACCACTCACATTGTCGGGTTTATTACTCACTTTATGTAAGGGGAGAGGCAGCAAGTTTATCTTGCTCTTTCAAGATTTTCTTTTTATGTGCATAATTGTGATGTTTTTACAATAAAAACGGGCCAGACTCCTTTGTATTGAGAACACATACTCTTCCCCCAACTACAGATGAGACACGAAGAGCACCATTGAGTGGATAACAATAAGTATCATATCATTAGGGCTTACCTACCTCATTACTCTGTTTTAATTAGCCCTCTAATTACTTTCAGCTGCTACTAATGAGCTTTAAATGTGCAAAGTAACACCCTTTTATTAAGCATACTGGAAACTACACTTGCTCACCTTTTCAGGTCAGTGGAGAGGGGATATTAACAGGTTTATTGGCAGTGAAAGTCATGCTGACTTTCCCCCTGTGAATACAGCTAATCACACTGAGTTTTCATCTAACTGATCATCTCCACTCCACATTTTGACTCATGAGTTTTTTCCTGTATTCATGGAAGAGAAACCTTAATCTAATAGCCTAAATTCAGTCTGTTTAATTCCACTCAGCTCAGAAAAATCTAGAGAAGTTTTAGCTGAAACAATTTTTCTCCTGAGTGAGCATCTTCAGCACACATGTTCACAGTGACTGTGCAGATTTCTCACAGACTTGGAAAATCACATAAAGAACTATGACAAGTGTTTGCTCTACTTAAAGTGCTCCCTTCTATTCCATTCCTCCGGTATTTACTGAGCATTTACTATTTGCCTTCATCAACTCGCATAGCTGCTAAAATTTTTTCAGTGGTACTTCATTACTTACAGAATAAAATTCAAACCCCTTAGCCTTGTAGTCTAGGCCCCAGCTAGGGTGATTCTATTCCCCATCTCCCCCAGATCCCACCAACACACACACACACACACACACACACACACACACACACACACACTCCAAACATGAGTCTCCAAATGTAAATACCATTCCTTCTTTTGAAGCTATGCGTATGTTCTGAATACTGCCTGGAATCCTGTATATATGATTTCTCATCATTCTTCAAGGACACCTATTGCAAGGAGGCTATAGTATACTATAAATATTTCTCCAGACAACAAACAAACAAATAAACAGACTTGCAGCATTTCCTGATTTCCATAAATACTCTCATTATGGCCAATGTCAATCTCCCAATGTGATGTCACTGAATGCAGAGTTGGGAAGAGATACGCAGAGATAAGCACACTGCTACGAAGTACTTCTATCATCAGATATAATAAAACTGAACAATCTCTAGAGCATAATAATAATAAAAGAAAGAGGAACATTAAGAAATGAGGAGTCTTGAGTATTTATTACCTTTATTTTCCATATAGTTGAATTGTAACTTCAATTTAATTTGTAATATTGGCCGTATTTAACAACTGAAAATCTGATGATTGTCTCTTGTGAGCTGGTTTAAGCCAGCTCCAGTCCACCACTGCAGTGACCCAACCATACTTCCTCAGAAATCTCCCTCTGTATGCACTTACCATCTATATGACTATTCTGCCAGTTCATTCAAGCAAATATTTATTGTGTGCCTTCTATGCACCAGAAATTCTAGCTCAGGCAAAAGGCACATAGGGAAATAAAAATACAATTTCAGATGTAATCAGTTCTACCATGAGAATAGTGACCGGGAGTGAGTGGTACCATTTGTAGGAATGAGATACACTAATGGGATGAGCAGACACGGGAGGGAGGCAGATGAGTAGGGACTTGGTTTCAGATGCCTGTTAGACATCTAAGGAGGAGAAGCAATTAGACAATTTTTACATGGATTCTAGCACTCAGAGCGGAACCAAGGCTGGGAATATAGCTATAGGTGTCATCAGCATCGATGGTATTTAAAATCACAGGAGGAGATGAAATTATTCCCAGAAAGTGTAAAGATAGGAAAGAAAAAAAGACAGAACCCTGAGATGCTCCAACATTTAGGAACCAGGTGTCATAGACTGAATTGTGTACCCACCAGAATTCATATGTTGAAGTCCTAACCCCCAGGACCTCAGAATGTGACTGTATTTGGACATAGAACCCTTCAAAAGCTAACTAAGTTAAGATATGGTTATATGTGTGGTCTCTAATCCAATGGACATATGTCCTTATAAAAAGAGGAGGTTAGGACACAGGTGGGTACAGAGAAACGGGGCGTGAAGACCCAGGGAGAAGAGAACCACCTACAAACCAAGGAGAGACACCTCAGAAGAGACCAACCTTCCTGATGCCTTAATCTCAGACTTCTATGCTCCAGAATTATGAGAAAGTAGCTTTCTGTTGTTTAAGCCACCCGGTCTGTGGTACTTTGTTCTGGCATCCCCAGCAAACTAACACACCAGGCTAAGATAGTAACTATCTGCTGCTTTCCACAAACTTTTCACGCACGTTTATCTTCCTTCCTCAGCTAAACTCTTTGACAGCAGGAGCCTTGTATCCCCTCAGTGTCTGCCACACAGTTGGGCTTCTCATGCTTCCCCACCCAGGGGCTTAATTAGGTCCAAAGGCAGCAGCAGAGCGACTGGACACTTTCATACAGAACAGAAAAGGAGCCGAGGACACCAGTATCTCTGTTCCATACAAGGCAGCTGCCAGCCATTCATCCTCCTTGGGGCAGTGAGCAGTACTATGGGAACCTGGAATGCCTTCTATTTGCATTGCGTCTCATACTTAATACCAAGAGCCTGTGAGCCAGTATTATCACAACTGTTCCACAGCAGAGAAAGTGAGCCCAGAGCGTGGCAGAGAGGGAGCCAGGTCTGGGGCAGAACCAAGGATGGAACTCAGATTTTCTGTCTCCCTGCCTGTTCGAGTTCCTAGGGCGGTTTTTGGTACAAAGGTTGATTCCTCAAGGGCACCTTAGGACCCAAGAAAGTATAAAATTAAAAGTACCATCAGGAGTGTGAGGCAAAGACTTCCCCAGAGAGCAAACAGCACTTCAATTGAGGAAGAAAATAGCAGTCTCAGTACGAAGCCGGAAGTAAACAAGTTTGCGTCATGCATTATTCAGAACAGACATTCCCCTAGCATGATCCAGAGTGTCATTTCACTTACCTCGCTGGGAACTTATCATTTTAATAATAGACTCTGAAGTTCCAGAGGCAAGAACCCTCCTTTTTTAAAAAATGTGCCTGAAATGCAGGCTTTGGGTACCAACAAGGAAATTAATATAATTTGCTCATACAGTCATTTTCTTTGAGGACAAACCTCGAATACTATTTCAATATTCCTCCTAACACACACATAGTCTCTCCAGACACTTCAAAGACTGAAATGTAGTTATCTAGCCTAAGTGGCCTTTCATCCTTGTTTTGGCACAGAAGGTAATTCCCACAGAGCTGGTGAACTCCCAAGTGCCTATTTGTCCTTTGAATCAAGTCCTCCAAGGCTCAGCGCTCCATTTCCTAGGCTGCACAGTCATTCACAGGAAAGAATACCTAGCTATCTGGAAGCTGCAATGGAAAATTTCCTGTGCATAAAACTGGATTGACTGTTTTAAGAAAGAATGACTAGTGCATTTACTTTTTGTGGTTTGTTTTTATATTTATTTGTTTTTTTCTAAAGCCACATTGGGCTTTATTTACTTATACCCAGAAGCATCTTAAGAAGAAATATAATTTGTAAATGTTTTCTCTCTTTTAGTCTATTATTTAGTTCTGTAACATGCTATTTTCCCCCAATTTTTAAAAAGTGTGGTAAAATACACATAATGTAAAAATATACTAACTTGCCCTGGCTGGTGTTGGTTAGTGGTTAGAGTGTCAGCCTGCACACCAAGGGATCCTGGTTTGATGCCTGGTCAGGGCATGTACATGGGCTGCAGATTAGCATATTCAATCCCCCACCCCAGTCGGGGCATATGTGGAGGCAACCAATCAATGTGTCTCTCTCACATGGATGTTTCTCTCTCTCTCTCTCCCTCTCCCTCCCTCTCTCCACTTCCCTTTATCCCTCCCTCTTTTCCTTCCACTCCCTCTAAAAATCAATGGAAAAAATATCCCTGGGTGAGGATTCACAAAAAAATAAATAAATTTACTATCTTAATCATTTTAAGTGCACAGTTCAGTGGTATTAAGCATATCCATCACTATCCATCTATAAATATATACGTACTAGAGGCCCAGTGCACGAAATTTATGCACGGGGGTGTGTGTCCCTCAGCCCAGCCTGCACCCTCTCCAATCTGGGACCCCTCGAGGGATGTCCGACTGCCGGTTAGGCCCGATCCCGTTGTAGCCACCGGGATCGGGCCTAAACGGGCAGTTGGACATCCCTCTCACAATCCAGGACTGCTGGCTCCCAACTGCTCGCCTGCCTGCCTGCCTGATTGCCCCTAACCGCTTCTGCCTGCCAGCCTGATCACCCCCTAACCACTCCCCTGCCAGCCTGATTGATGCCTAACTGCCCTCCCCTGCAGGCCTGGTCACCCCTAACTGCCCTCCCCTACAGGCCTTGTCCCCCCAACTGCTCTCCCCTGCAGGCCTGGGTCCCCCCAACTGCCCTCCCCTGCAGGCCTGGTCACCCCTAACTGCCCTCCCCTACAGGCCTGGGTCCCTCCCAACTGCCTTTCCCTGCAGGCCTGGTCGCCCCCAACTTCCCTCCTCTGCCGGCTTGGTCACCCCTAACTGCCCTCCCCTGCAGGCTTGATCACCCCCAACTGCCCTCCCTTGCAGGCCTGGTCCCTCTCAACTGCCCTCCCTTCTTGGCCATCTTGTGGTGGCCATCTGGTGTCCACATGGGGCAGGATCTTTGACCACATGGGGGCAGCCATCTTGTGTGTTGGAGTGATGGTCAATCTGCATATTACTCTTTTATTAGATAGGATAGAGGCCTGATGCATGGGTGGGGGCCAGCTGGTTAGCCCTGAAGGGTGTCCCAGATCAGGGTGGGGGTTCCCTTGGGGCGTGGGGCAGCCTGAGCGAGGGGCCTGTGGTGGTTTGCAGGCCAGCCACGCCCCCTGGTGATCCAAGCGGAGGCCCTGGTATCTGGGGTTTATTTATCTTCTACAATTGAAACTTTGTAGCCTGGAGCGGAGTCAAGCCTTCTGCTTGCTCCGTGGCAGCAGCCATCTCTATTGGGATTTATGTATCTTCTATAATTGAAACTTTTTAGCCTTAAGCGGAGGCCTGGGCCAGCCAGGGTGTGCAGAAAGCTTGGCTTCCTCCATCGCCGCGGGCAACCCTAGCCTCCTGCTCTTTCCAGCTCCGTGGCTGCCGCCATTTCTGTTTGGTTTTATGTATCTTCTATCATTGAAACTTTGTAGCCTTGAGTGGAGGCCTAGGCCAGCAAGGGCAGGCAGAAAGCTTGGCTTCCTCCATTGCCAGGGAAACCCAAACCTCCCTCCTGCTCTCTGTGGCTGTAGCCATCTTGGTTGGGTTTATTTGCATATTCGCTCCTGATTGGCTGGTGGGCGTGGCTGGTGGGCGTGGCTGGTGGGTGTAGCAGAGTGGTGGTTAATTTGCATATTACTGATGATTATTTGCAAACTAATGATGAATATTTAGAGTGACTAATCTAGGGAGGCGGGTAGATATCTCAGTATCAACTAGGTTGTCTTTGGCTGCAAGTAACAAGAGACCCTCTGTCACTTTAGCTAAAGTCCAGAGGTAGAACAGGAGCAACTTTACTAGAGGTCTTTCATCCCTCATCATCAACATTAGCTTTCTTTTGGGACTGGCTCTCATGGAGGTGGTTGTTGACAGCGCTAAGCTGTACTCACTCCAAGAAACAGCTTCCAGAGACAGAGATGAACTTCTCTCTGAAATCTCCTTCGTAAGTATGACAGTCCTTCCCAAGTATGACAGTCCTTCCCAGAAGCATCTCTTCAACATACACACACACACACACACACACACACACACACACACACACACACACTACCCCAGATCTCTCTATGATAGAACAGAGCTGTTGTCACGTGCTCACCTCTACACCAGTCCCTGCCAAGGGAATGAGAATCACCAGAATTCACTGAACTGGGTTTTGCCTTGGAGTAGGAATAAGGTTCCCTTCTGAAAAGCCAGGTATAGAGCTGGTGGACACTAAGCAAAATTGAGGCTCTGGCAAGAAATAAAGGAAAAGTGGATGCCCAAAAGGCTATCAACAGTATTTGCTATAGCTTCTTGGCCACAACAAAAACATAATCTTAAAGACAAAGCTGTTTATGTGAGCTATCTCTCTTTCTCTCTTTTTGGGAAAAACCTCAATTAAGTGGCCATGAGGCTTAAGTTTATTTTAAAAACATTAATTTGTTCTGACATGAAAGAATTATGTTTTTGGACCATTGTGACACAAGGAAGGCAATTCTTAAAATGTTTCTACATTCACAAAATTTCTTCTAGTAGGCACAAAACCTAATATGTAAATTTTTATTGTTTTTTTAATCAAAATCATAATTAAGGTGTAAATAATGGGGGAAAATGCACTAATCTTAGCTGCATAGCTTATTGAATTATACTACATGTAAATACTCATGCACCTGGATTAAAATATAAAACATTTTCAGCACTCTGTAAAATGCTGTTGTCCTTTTCCCAGTTGATCCCCCCCAACATCTGCAAGAGCTACCATTATTCTGACTTCTATAATTATTAATTTCACCTATTCTTGAACTTCCTATAAATGGAATTATATTGTGTGTACTTGAGTGTACTCTTTTGCTTGGTTTGTTTCACTCAACATGATGTTTTGAGAGTCACCCAAGTTGTTATATACTAGCTCTTTAAAAGCCTATCCTTCCCTCTGAATTGCAGTGCCTCAACAGGCCTGGGCATATATGATCATTATTATTAAGTGACAACTCAATAAAGGTCCCTTAAGTGTGGCTGATAGGTGGGTTTTGATGCAATTGTGAATGGTATTTACATTTTCCAATTATTCATTGCTAGTACATAAAAAAAACTCATTTTTTTACATACTGCGTTCAATGGCCATGCTAAAATAACTATTTCTAATTATTTGTCTAATTAGACAACTGGCTACTCCTTTAAAAAGTAAAATGAAAAGGGCAAAATTAATTTTAATAATGTTTCATTTAGTTCTGGCTGGTGTGGCTCAGTAGGTTGAGTGTTATCCTGTGCACTGAAAGGTCACTGGTTTAATTTCTGGTCAGGGCACATGCCCAGGTTTCAGGATCAATCCTCTGGTGGGGTGTGTGTGGTAGGGTTATGTGGGGGAGACAGCTGATCGATGTTTCTCCCTCACATTGATGTTTCTCAGTGTTTCTTTCTTTCTCTTCTTTCTCTCTCCCTCTCCCCTTCTCTCTCTCTAAAATCAATAAAACATATTTAAAAGTAATGCTTAATTTAACCTAATATATGCAAAATATTATTATTTTAACATGTTATCAATACACTTTTATCTCATATGAAGTCATCTCAATCAGCCTAGCCTCATTTCAATTGCTTAATAGCCCCACGTGACTAGTCTTGGATACTATAGTTCTAGGCTTGACTGGAATTCAGGATAAGCATTTTGGCAAGATACTTCATAAACGATGTTGTATACTTCACATAGCATCACCTCAGGAAGCCCAGGATGTCATGGTGTCCCATGATCAGTAGGACAAGTTTTATCACTTGATTAAGAGGGTGATCATAAGGTTCCTTCATTGCAAAGGTATATTTTTACCATTATGTTAGTTGCAAATCTGTGGGCTGATACTTTGGCACCATGTAAATGTCCTGCTCTCCAGCCAAATTTTAGCTACTATTGCGGATGCCTGCCAGAATCAATTACTATAATGGACTAGAGGCCCAGTGCATGAATTCGTACACCGGTGGGGTCCTTGGGTCTAGCCTGCGCCCTCTCACAATTCAGGACTCCTTGGGGGATGTCGGAGAGCCGGTTTCAGCCCAATCCCTGCAGGCCAGGCAGAGGGACTCACCGGTGCATGAATCTGTGACCAGGCCTCTAGTATGCATATAAGATCTTTGGTTAATCTCTTCACACCCTCCCCCTCCCCACTTCCCTCTGAGATTCATCAGTCTGTTTCATGTTTCCAGGCCTATGATTTCTGCTCCTGCATTCAGCATCTGCCCCCTGGTAGTCAGTGTGTGTCATAGCTATCGGACAGTTGGCCAGTTGCTTAGGTTTTTATATATATAGACTAGAGGCCCGGTGGATGAAATTTGTGCACTCATGGGGGGTGTCCTGCAGGAGGTTAGCCAGCGGGGAGGGACCATGGGAGGGTTCCAGGTCATGTCCAGCCCATTTCGCTCAGTCTCGATCGGCCAGATACCAGCAGCAAGCTAACCTACTGGTTGGAGTGTCTGCCCCCTGGTGGTCAGTGCATGTCATAGCGAGCAGTTGAGCGGCCTAAGCATATCATTAGCATATTACACTTTGATTGGTTGAATAGCTGACAGGATGACCGGACACTTAGCATATTAGGCTTCTATTATATAGGACTAGGGGCCCAGTGCATGAATCTGTGCACCTTGAAAGGAACTGTGGGCTGCAAGGCTGTGGTGGGCACAGGGGTGGGTTTCGGCCCATCTTCTGTGCCCCCACCTGGCCCTTCCCACCACAGCCCCAGGTCCCCACTCTGCTGGCAGCCCCACTCCCGCCACCATTGCTCCCACACAATGATGGTGCCAGTCCCGCTCATACCCACAGCCAGCAGTGGTTGCATGCGGGGCCAGTACCATCAGCGGGTGTGAGAGGCAGCTGCCAGCCCCTATTGCCCCTCAGGAGCAGGGGAAGGTGGAGAAGCCCTGAGGGACAATTGGGGCCAGCAGCCGCCACTCGCACCTGCTGATGGCACCGAGCGATTGGGGCCGGTGCTGGGTGCCGGCAGCGGGTGCGAGCGGGGCCGGCGCCAGTAGCAGGTGCAGGTGCTGGGTGGGACCATGGCATGCAGGAGCAAAGAATTTTCAGTAACCACCAGAGGCTCACCCCGATGACAGCGACCAGCATCCCGCCTTGGTCTGGCGACCCCATTCACCATCCTGCTGTGGCCAATGCCCGCCATGTTCTATGCTCTGCCGCCTGCTGCCGATGCCCACCATGTTCTGTGCACGCGCCCCCTGGTGGTCAGCACACGTCATAGCTACCGGTTGTTCCGCTGTTCGGTCTATTTGTATATTAGGGTTTTATATATATAGATACTGGAAACCACTGATTCTCCAGTTACATTATCCCTTTTATATTCACTATATTCTGCTTTAATTTATCCAATCCTTCCTTTTGTGAAGCTCACTATAACTTATGGATTTTTATTTACTTGGTGTTTTATGAATAACCAGTTTTTTAAATATTCAAATTATTGCACATTTTAGCTCATTTCTATAAAGCAACTGGTAAATTTGTTTTTTACTTCTTTAGCCACTTGCCTAAATAATTGCTTTCCAAAAGTCTTCCTAAAGTAAAATATCAATAACACTTCAAAATAAGAACATTCTATGCCCCATAACATGTGTCTGTAACTCAGTGGTTTTTAAATGTTCATTTATTTTACTGACATCAGCAGGATTATCATTTCACCAGAATGTAAAAATATATTCCATTTTCCTCTGTCTAAATAGTAGGATGGTTATTTATTTTATAAATAAAACAGTCAGTGTTAGTGCAATAATAGACTGCTACTGCCAATCTTTTTCACTCTCTACAGACAGGTATCTCCTGACAGGAGTTCCATCAGCCACTAAGATCAAGAAGATTATAATATGTCAGTCATAAAGTGACTCGTGGTATTTTGTTTTTGTGTTTCCTTGTGGGTGATTTTTCACCCTTCCCCCAAACTCATACCTTCCCCAGGCTAATAAGCTAAGAAATCAATTTCATTTTGTTTTAAAAGAAGGAGAGCAGGAGGCATAAAAACTCTCTTTCCTTCTATAAAGGCTTTTCCTTAATTAGCAGCTGCACTCATTCGACAGCAGGATCATCTTTAATTCCCCAGGTTCACCAGACAAACATGGTCGGAAGCTGCACATCTTCCCATGCCTTGGTGTTTCCTCGGGATAAATGATGGAATTTGTGGTACAGTTAAGCAGAGCTGGAAATGTCCCTCCCATGGGCTGGTGCCTGCCTGTGCCGGGATGCATGGCAAAGCAATCTAGGTCAGTAAGAACACTCAACACACTCCTATAATCTTCTCTGCTCTGCCCTCAGGGCTTCTTGTTCATAACATTGCATCTTATTCAGCAGACGCACTGGGTTTTCTCTGGAGCATCAGTTCACACTGTCCAATTGAAAAAAAAAACCACACCCAATATAAATAAACAAGCAAAACAGAAACAGACTCATAGACACAGAGAACAGACTGATGGTTGCTGAGGTTAGGGTGCGGGGAAGGAATTGGGGGACTGGGTGTAAAAGGTGAAGGGATTGAGAAGTACAGATTGGTAATTACAAAATAGTCACGAGCATAGAAAATATAGTCAATTATACACACACACACACACACACACACACACACACACACACACACACACACACGGCTGATATGCTAAGTGTCTGACCAACCAACTGGTCGCTATGATGCACACTGACCACCAGGAGGCAGACGCTCAATGCAGGAGCTATCCAGCTGCAGTGACTTGGCAGTGGCGGTTCTCGGGTGATGCACCCTGAAACCAGAGAGGAGGGAGCCCGATTCCTCGTGGGGCTGCACAATTCTACCTTCGGCCATGGGTTATGTTGTTGCTGGGGCACTGTCGCCCCAAATCTGGTTTACTGCACATTTGCATTTGCATTCCACACCCTGTATGACAGCAACTTTGCAAAGTGCCCTCTCTCTAGGACCCTCGGGGGATGTTGGAGAGCCAGTTTCGGCCTGATCCCCACAGGCCAGGCTGAGGGACTCCACCTGCCAGAGGGACACCGCTCACTCCACAGACACCGGGGAGCGATCATGGGAGGTTGGCTTCATGGTGTGTTCGGCCCGTCTCGCCCAGTCCTGCTCTGCCGGCCACCTTCTAATTAATTTCCTTTCAATGTGCATGAATCCATGCACCGAGTCACTAGTATTGTAATAATTATGTATGGTGCCTGGTGGGCAAATATCGAGGGGAACACTTTGTAAAGCATATGATTGTCTAATCACTATCTGCACACCTGAAACTAATACAAAATAATATTGAATGTAAATTGTAATTGAAAAAAAAATTTTTTAAATCACATTGTCCAAGATCCCTGCACATGCCACCCAGTCTGGTGCCTCTGGGATGCATGTGGGGCAGGTGGTACCTGAGCCGCAGGAAAGGCAAGTCTAAGCATCTCCTCTGTTCGACCACACTGTTGGGCCAGAGCTAGTATTGGAGCACAGCTGCAGAGTTTATCTCCCCCGCCCCATTTAATCAGAGCAGGGTAAAATTCCTTCACTAGTGCTGTCAGTAAAGACATACTTGAATGTGCCATACAAATGTAAGCAACATATGCAATTTAAAATTTGCTAAGAGCCATATTTAAAAAGTAAAAAGAAACAGGTGAAATTAAGTATAATAATAAAATTTACTTGATAAATATATCCCAAACATCATTTGATCGTGTAATCAATATAAAAAATCATTGAAATACTGTATCTTAAAATACAGTGTGTAATTTATATTATATCACATCTTACTTTGAACCACCCACATTTCAATAGTCAGTGGCCCCATGTGACTTGTGGCTACTGCATTGAATAGCACATATCTAGATGATGGGTAAAGGTAGTCATCATATTTTCCCCTGAAGAGGTATAGACTTCCTTTGTTCCATGTGCTGACAGGTCATCAGTTACAACTTCTTATTATATTCCACTAATAAGTGGTCAGAAGTCTCAGAACCGGAGGGACAACAGAACATGCTAACATTTGAGGACTCTTACTGTCTCGCCACACTTTTAGTGAGCATCTACCTTGGTTTAAAATGCAGACCTGGTTTGGGTCAATAGAGGGTTTTACCCCTGGGGCATCAAGGGCAAGGTCCAAGGTGATAGGAACTAGATTAGTGGTAGTTTTGCCTGGTTTTGGGGACACCCACATAAGTAATTCCAATAGGCTCCGGGTCCTTAGCATGCCACCAGACATTGCTAAGTCGGCACAGTGCAGAGTAAGGGGCAACAGATTGCTGGAGGCCTACCTACCCTTCTTTCAGCTTCCCAGAATGAGCATTTCCTGAGACACTTAGAGGCAGCCAGTTGGGTGCAAAGACACCTGCTTTCTGTGGGACTGTCAAGGAGTCAATATGCCAAGAACTCTCAGGTGCATTTAATTTACCCAAAGGTCTCTGCTGGGGCAATTAGGTGACGCCATAGAAAGAAACACACATGGATGAAGTCCATGTGTCTGGCCTATGTAGGTATCTGTAATTAGTGTGGTAGGTGATAAAAAGAACTAAATATTTTGTGGTTATATTGACAGTGTGGTTTCCCTTGCCCTGGTCAGAGTATATGTAGAATAAGGTTAAGGACTTGGTGAGGCCTTTTTTGGTCTTCACGATTGTCCCTGTGAACATGCTCACAGAACCACCACCCTACCTCATTCAATGTTGCAGAAAGGCTCCAAAGATCATGCGTGGGAAACAGTGCTGCTACTCGCTGTATAAAGACTGCCAGCACCAGACTATTTTCAGAGAAACTTCTGATAACACCTTATTTTCATTTCCCACTAGTTTTGTCCCACATGAATCACGCATGTGTGCACACACACACAAACACACATTCACACACATTTCCCCCAGAATTAAAGGGCCCCTAGCTAATGTATCATTGCCTAACAAAGGGTTTACCAGTCATAAAGACATGCTTTAAAGTCATTAATAATAACAAAACACATAGGGCCACCTTGCAGTCTCTTTTCCATCTTTTTTTTTATCCATCACAGCCGTCATTGCACATGATGGCTTACTGATACATGACAACATTTGAGGGCTCATTTTCCCTTTTTGCAATAATCCAACCTGTCAAAATGAACTTTGCCACTCTTCCCAGCATGCAATGTAATGCTACTATATTTCGATTATCATGTCTTAACGCTGTAATACTTGTGGCCTGCAGAAAGAGATGGGTGCCGCTCTTCCTCTGTGATGCTGAAAATCTCGGGGCTGCACATGCCAGAGACGCCTGCTCTATAGTGCAGGATGCAGTGAAGCAGGCTCTGCTGATGTTTGCTCTAGTCTGTGTGGGGTCTTTGGCATCCTTCCAAAAAACCAAAGCCATAGCATCACCTCTGAGTTTTCAAGAGGACATATCCTAAGAAGGCGAAGACTGATGGTTGCAAGCTCCCAGACTTCTCACAAAAGTGGCAGGGGAAAGATTGGACCATGTTCAAATTTACCCCACCAGAAACAATTCTATTTATATGCTCAGGATTCAACGTAAGCACTCCTTGAAACAACGATCCTTAATCTATTGTGTTACTGCCTGATAACCTCACCCCAGCTGGGAAACTAGTGCCTCCTGCTTACCGTGGAGGTGGAGAACATCATCACCAAAAAGCTGAGGGAATGCCTTTGAAATGCCAACTGACAAACCTCAGAACTTCATCTGTTACGTCCAGCACCGCATTTACTCATACGGTGTTACAGAACACCAAGTCTCTGCTACGGCTTTGTATGCTTAGAGGGGTGGACTAGCTGATCTTAGCCTGGGTGCAAGAGAATGCAAATACTAGCAACTTTCCACCCCTCCTTGAGAACAGGGAAGAAAAACATGTCAATTACAGTGAATACAGTGTGATCTTTTCCAGATCAAAAGTATGTTTTTAGTACCTGCCAAATGATCATAATTAAACTGTGGGTGTGTTTCGTGTCTTTCCTGAAAGTAATATAAACTTGTGCTGTTAAAATAGGGCACCATCTCACCAGTCTTTGAACTGTGGTGTTAGCAGGTAGAATTTATTCAACACCCTGCACCCTCTTGCAACAAGTTGTCCGAGTAATGTCTTTACAGTATAGAATACCAGCCATATGTGGAAACAGAATATTATTCTTAAAGCAGCATTGTAACTCTCTTTATGGATCAAGCAACTTATTCTCTTCATTGCATTGTACAAACTCTCCTCTGTCAGCTGGCATCAGCTGATAGAGCTCTAGCATTTCAGAGCTATCATGGACCTACATGAATGTTGCTAGTTTGATCCTGAAACACTTTAATAAAATGGGGACTTCTCCCACATGTCCCAGGAAGTCCAAGGCCTGTGGAAATGTGTTTAGCCTCAGGGACTAGAAGTGCAGAATCAGGGAAGTGAGATCCTATGCATGCCCCACCCCTCCCAGGACATCATGCTGAGTGGACTCTCATGCACTCACCCTAAGACTTGAATTATGGGTGCTAAATAGTCTTGAAAATCAGTAGTGATAAATCTGTTTAAATATTATTAAAATTGGTCCCCAAGTTTCCCCTCTAACTTATTTTTAATATGTGTGCTTCATAATTTAACATGAGATTTGTAGCCTGGGTTTTTGTATATATTCAAAGTATTTTGGGGTCTACCAGAGAGATACTTGCCCTTTACAACAAATAGCCCTCCGCTTAGTCCACAGCAAAGCCTCACATTTGTATTTCTGTGGGGAAACACATCAAAAGCTCTGACCACTCAGTGTCTTTGTGGTATTGTTAGTCTCTTTGGTATTGTTTCTCATTGTGCCATTCTGCAAGAGCCGAGGGAGAGGAAGAAGCAACACAGACCAGTTCTCCTGCTGTGATGATGGGCAGCTGATAGAAAAATATGTTTGCAATCACATTGGTGTTTATTCTTATAAGTTACATGGCATTGGCCAAAGATATGCATACAGCCTCCACACTGAGAGGAAAATAGTGGGTTCAGATACCTGCCCCCCATGGAGGTGAACACAAAGCATAGATTGAGAAGCATATCTCTTTCCAATAACCATCTATATCTTTGTGCATCTTTTCTAGGTCATCAGGAAAGGACTCTTCCACCATGGCCTGAAGAATAAGGAAGCAGTTGAGCCATTTCAAGCCAACAAAGTGTCTCTCATTCTAATGTCCCCAAATAAACTCCCCACACCTACCCTAGGAGGTCTGTGGATTTCAGTTTTCTTTCTGGAGAATTGAATATTATTGGAGTTATATTTTAGGTCCAGAGATACCCCAATCAGAAAGCCTCTTCCTTAGGTATTGCAAAGAAAATCAATATTATGTCATCTATTAGCAAAACTTATGTGATAATAAGCTTATTCCCTTATTAAGTGGTTAATAAGACATACTTTTGCAGGGGAGGGGGGTAGGGGCTGGGTGGAGGTGGGTAAAGAGGGAAAGGGGGGACATCTCTAATAGTGTCAACAAATAATAAATAAATAAATAAATAAATAAATAAATAAATAAATAAATAAAATTTAAAAAAAAATTGATTTTTAAAAAACGACATTGTTTTGGAACTACTCTATCCATGACAGTGCTGGCAAACTTTTATCCATTCTTTTATTTTTATTAAATTTATATTTATTGTTTAAAGTATTACAGATGTCAACTTTTTCCCCCCATTGGCCCCCCTTCTCCCCAATCCTGTCTCCTCCCCAGGCCTTCACCCCTCCATCCATTGTTTTCTTAATCAAATGTCCATATACTGACAAAGTACCCCTACATACTGTTGACAAAACATACTAATAAAAATTACTACTCTTTTGCCCCAGAAGTTGACAATAATTGTACTTAGAGTAGCAGCAATGAGTCTCTTGAAAGTTATTTTAACCCTTTGCACAATAATCTTGAGAGCTGATGGATTGCTATGTCAGGATCTATAGATCCAAGTCCTTTCCTTCAAACTGTGTCTAAAATTTGTGATATGTATGCTGATGGAATGCTTTGTTTTGTTTTGTTTTAGGTATACTCTTTCTTCTTTTGGACACTTTTATTTTTTAGTGGTATAGGAATAGGGAGGTACATTTTTGTATTGCCAGCAATGGCTAGAATCATTAAAGGTTAGTGGTGAGAACTTTTGAGTATGACTTTGTGGGAATTTTATACTCTTAAAAATACAGTGTTATATTTTATATATGGTAATTTATCCTGAAATACTTAAGTATTAATAGTATGGTATAAATCCATGTGCAGATTAACCTTGTATTAATCAGAAAAAAATTGTTTAACTAAGAGTGTCACTCATCCCAACAGCAGAATTTCTCTCCTGGGGAGAGGAACATTTTCAGAAATTTGGCCCACTCCTGATTCCCTCTCTTGGCCATGCAGTATTGCTAGTTGCTGGTTTATGCACTTCCAGTGCTTCAAAGCAGCTGTTCTCATTAGTATTCACTAGGTCTGAATTGGAGTCAGAGGCCACTGTGCCACCTGTTTGCTCAGGCTCTGGTAATGAGAGGGAGGAGTCACTCCCCATTTCCAAAGGAGATGTGTACCTTCCAATGCAGTTCATAGGACAACAAAAGCAATTTTCAGAATAGATATCTCTTTCACAATTAAAGACCTGGGACACCACCCTGGGGCTCTGCACAAAAGCTCTGTGTCTAGAGAGAAAAGAAACATTCAACTGCAATATACACCTTCCCAGTTGCCAATGGCTTCAATTCCTTTAAAATGATGACAACTCCAGATCTAGTCTCTCCAGCCAGGAACTCTCATCTGAGCTCCGGACAGATCCATTCCAGCTCTCTACTGGCTCCAGTGTCTCATACATGTTCATTATTCTCTCCCCAAACCTTCATTACTGCTGCTCCTCCTCCTCTGCACCTCTTCCACACAGTGTATCCTTATATCACCCACCATCCAGAACCCTGAGTGGTTGTGTGTACATGTGAATGTGTGTTTATTTTATGGAAACATGAATACATTAATTCAACTGAACTTTGCTTTTCATTCATAGTGGGGGTGTCTCTGTCTCCTTTCTGTCACTCCAGGGCCCAGGCCAAGACATGCCATTTTCACATGTGGCTTCCTAGGTCACTGTGGACATGGACACTCAGGCAGCTGACAAAGGCAGAGAAAATAGATTTGGCTTGTAGCCTGCAGTTTTCTGACCTTTGCTTGAGAATGTCAGCTCTCTAAGATCAGGAGTCTTACCTGTCTTGTTCACTCTATATCTCTCATGTGGTCAAACATTCTTGACCTTCTTGGAGAAAAAAAAAACACCTTCATATTGTGCTTGACCTGAAATCTGCCAGAGGTGCTATTTATTTAAAGCAGGATGCAGAGAACAGAAACTTCACTAGACTCTGAAAGACTTGGTGAGTGCATTTAAGGCAAAATTAATTTCCTCTAACAAGTATACTTAACAGTCTAAGTGAACAAATAAAGTTTCCTAAAATAAATGTTAAACAAGTTTTGCTGTTATAAAAAACGTATGGTTAAAGTTTGCAGTCCCGTGAAAGTAAATGAAATAACCCTGAGTATCTTAGAGAACTATCAACACCCTGAGACTATTGGTGGGAGAGAGAGAGATTTAATACAGAGACAGGTATGTAGCCAAGACTTACTGGCTAATACTAGGCATTAAAAAAGGGAACATAATATGAACAAAGGATTCTTTTGGCCAACTTTCCTACTAAAAACAACTACAAATACTGCAAATATATTTAAGAAGTACCACCTTAAAAACATGAAAGAGTTGGTAAGAATGGTAGCCATTAGGAATGTTTACCAATATTTCAAGTTCTCCTCCTTCTGAGCAAATGGTAGCATTGTACTTCCCAACCATCTTGAAGTTAGTGCAGTCATGTGACTTGCTTTGGACAATAAAATAGGAGCTGAGCTAATTAAGGTCCGTGTGTGATTCACCATATCCCTTCCCACTTCCAGATGACCATGCTTCTGTCAGCTGCATGGATCCCTGAGTGAGACAAATGTGGAGCACACCACCTGCCAACTTGACATGGAGATGTATATTATCAAGAATACATCTCTGTTGTGAGGAGTCACTAATTTAGGGGGTATCATACATATATTAGTATATTGTGATTAATGAATTAAGATTATAAGAATTATAATCTAACGAAACTAAATTATAAAGGGGAGTGTGAACTCAGAGGGCTTAAGCAGGAATAGAGGTGCAGAAGAATTTGAACTTGGTTTTGATGTTCTTGTAGTGCTGGGAATAGAGGTCAAAGTCCATGACTGTCAAAGGAGACCCCTGTTATGTTAAGCTGGGATCCTAAAGGGGCTATACATTAAAGAAAGGCTGAATCAGAAAGAAACTCACTTGCAGCCCAGAGAACTTCAAAGGAAGTTAACTTAGCATTGGGTAGAGCCATGAAGGAATTCAAAACAAACAAACAAAAAATCAACAAAACTCGTCCTGTGCAACTGAAATCAAAACCCATATCTCTAATGGGTTTACAGTACAAATTCATAGCACATCACCTGGTGGTACTATCCTGGAAACGCTTCCTTCGATGACGTAGACAAGAAAACCCAAATTCTTTCCAGAGAAAGGATCTCTTATCCCAGACCTAAAAGAACACCACAGTAATATTTCAAAACAGTGATCAACAGACAATAAAATAAATTTTACTAAGTACACAAGGAAACAAAGCACGATTAGCGAGAGCCAGCAAAAAACAAGAGCAGAGAATCGCGAGGACTTCAGATATTAAAATGACCAATTTTTTAAGAAGAGGCTTATTTTGTTCAAATAAATAAAAACAAACTTGAAAGTAACCACAGGAAAATTATAAAACATTAACTAGAAGATTACAAAAAGAATCAAATAGAACATGGAAAAAGTAATTATCAGTATTCACAACCTGAGAGGCTTAAGAGCCAGTTAGACATAGGTAAAGAGATACAGTTGGAAGGTAGGCCAGAAAAAGTTATATAGGATGAAACACAGGGATAAAATAATAGAAAACATGGAAGCAAGATTAAGAGACACAAAGGACAGAGCAAGAAGTTCTAAAACATTTAATCAGGGTGCTATAAGGGGGTAGAGTAGATGGGGCAGAGGCAATATTTGTTTAGGCAATGGTTGAGAGTTTTTCAAAGCTGATGAAAAAAACCAGTTCACAGATTTGGAATTGTGATTCCAAAGTAGGATAAACAAAAAGAAATCCCAATCAGACACACCCTAGTGAAACTACAACTACATACAGTTTTTGCATATAAGAATAAGTCTTAAAAGTAGAAAAAAAAGATAGTTTACCTTCAAAGGAGCAATAGGTGGAACTCCACCTGAACGCTCAAGAAGCCGGGAGACAGGGAAGTGATATTGCCAATGTGCTGAGAGAAAATAAATGGCAACTATTATACTAAAACCTGTAGCATTCACATTTAAAAAAATTTAAAAGTGAGAATAAATTGATATTTTTCAGGCAAACCAACACAGAGAGAGCTCGCCAAAATTAGTTCTGATTAGAATGAAATTTTAAAGGAAGTGCTCTAAGTAGATAGAAAATCATAACAGATGAAAGTCTGAGGTACAAGATTAAAGAAAGAGTTAAGAAACAGTAGATATGTGGGCAATTTGAAATGGACATGGGCTGTATAATACATTAATGATTTGTGGGATTTTAAAAATAGGATGAAAAAACATAATAATGTGTGAAGTATTAGTGCTGTAAATGAAGTAAAGTGCTCTAATGTTCCATGTGATCTGATCTGAAAGGAGGGTAATAGTTTTGATTAACTCTAAAAGTTCATTAAATATGCATGTTTTAATTTCTAGGGTGACCACTAAAAGAATAGAAACTCCCAAACTAATAGAATAAAATGAAATTACAACAGAAAGAATCAATCCAAAAGAAGGCAAGAAAGAAGCAAAAGGAAATATAGAATAGGTGGTGTGAGTGCCCCACTTTGGGCTGCCAGTTGCGAGTGTACTCCCCACGTCCCCTGTGGGGTTCAGGGTTCAGATTCAGGGTTCGGGCTCTGGAGGAGGCCACATGCAAATGAAAGAGACTAGATAAGAAAATATTAATTTGGAAATATTGGGGGCCAGGTGGGAGCCCAGCTCAATAGGTAGGACTCTGCTTTGCTCTGGCCTTGCAATCCCTTTTATTCAGGTTTGGGATCCATCCCTAGCCCTTAGGCAGGCAATTTCCAGTAACAGGCAGACTATCTTATCAGAAAGGATTTACATGAGACTAAAAGGTGGAAGTTGCTTCAGCTCCCTTTGTCTCAACTAGACAGTGGGTGCATGGCTCTGACCCTTGCCAAAGCCTCAAGGTTGACCAGCCTTCCGGACTCCTTGTCCACCTCTTTCTGCTAGTGAAGGCAACGGGCAGCTTCCAACAAGGTGGAACAAATAGAAAGTCAAAAATATACTGTTTAATTTAAATCCAAATATATCAGTAATTATATTAAATGTAAATGTATTAAATATCTCACTAAAAAATTAAAAACTGAGAAATTAGAAGATTAATCTTGCTTATATGAAGACAGAGAAAGTTTGAAAATAAAAAGAAAGATACACAATGCAAATATTAACCAAAAGAAAGCTAATATATCTATATTACTATTAGCTAAAATAGCCTTATAGCAAAAAGCCTTATTAATGATAGAAATAGCATATTTTAGTAATAAACCATTAATTTACTAAGAAAAATAACAATTCTAAAATCTTTTTCATCCAATAAGATGACTAAAAATGTATAAGTCAAAAATTTATAAAATAAGGATAAATATATTAAAATCATGGCAACAAATTTTAATACAATCCTATATAACAAAAAGCCTAATATACTAAGCGTCCAGTTGTCCAGTCGCCATTCAACCAATCAAAGCATAAATGATAATGATATGCTAAGGCTGCTCAACTGCTCGCTATGATATGCACTGACCAACAGGGAACAGATGCTCCAACTGGTAGGTTAGCTTGCTGCTGGGGTCCAGCCGATCGGGACTGAGTTAGACAGGCCAGACACACCATGGAACCCTCCCAAGGTCCCTCCCCAGCTGGCCAAACTCCTGCGTCCCTCCCCGGCCCCGATGGTACACTGGTGGGGTCCCTCAGCCTGGCTTGCACCATCTTGAAATCCAGGACCCCTCGGGGGATGTTGGAGAGCCAGTTTCGGCCCGACCCGGTCGCTATGATGTACACTGACTACCAGGGGGCAGATGCTCAACGCAGGAGTAGCCCCTTGGTGGTCAGTGTGCTCCCACAGGGGGAGTGCCGCTCAGCCAGAAGCCGGGCTCATAGCTGGCGAGCGCAGCAGCGATGGTGGGTGCCTCTCCTGCCTCCGCAGCAGCGCTAAAGATGTCGGACTGCGAGAGGGTGCAGGCTGGGCTGAGGGACACGCCCCCCCCCCAAGTGCACGAATTTAGTACACTGGGCCTCTAGTTAATAATTGGTAGAAGGAACAGAAAAACATTTTATAAGTATACACGGAGTTCTATTAATACAAGTTAATAATCTAACCTAATGAATATGTATATAACTCTCTACCTGACAAATACAGAATACATATTATTTTTAAACCTACATAGAAACTTTTATAAATTGACAAAAGTAGAGTTTTGTCATATGACCAATATATGTCAAAGGACTGCCCTCATTCAGAGCATATTTTCTGACTACAATGCAATAACACTAAAAATATAACTAGAACATCCCTATATTTTTAAAATTGCAAATACTTTATATAACTCATGAGTCAAAAGAGGAATCACAACAGAAATTGGAAAATATTTTTCACTTAAAATTAACAAAATACAACTTATCAAACTTGAGATTCAGTTAAAGAACAAACTCAAAGAAAAATTTATCCTTTCAATGTGTACATTAGAAAAGAAGGGACCTTGAAAAATAAAGGAGCTATGCATTCAAACAGCAAAATAAACCCAAAGATATTTTAAAAGAAGAAAAGGAGACAAGAAAAAGTCTAACAAACACACAATACCAGAAAGATTCTTTGTAAGACTAACAAAACTGACAAGTTCCTAGCAAGATTCATAAAGTAAAAAAAAGAGAGAGAGAAGGAAATCTTGCAATTTGTAAAAATTTAAAAAAATATATTTTCATTGATTTCAGAGAGGAAGGGGGAGGAAGGGAGGGAGGGAGGGAGAGAGAGAGAGAGAGAGAGAGAGAGAGGAACATCAATGATAAGAGAGACTCATTAATCAGCTGCCTCCTGCACACCCCATACTGGGGATTGAGCCTGCAACCCAGGCATGTGACCTGACCAGGAATCGAACCATAACCTCCTGGTTCATAGGTCGATGCTCAACCTCTGAGCCATGCTGGCCAAGCCATTTGCAAAAATTTTGATAGATCTTGAGAGCATTATGCTAAGTGAAATAAACCAAATAGATAAAGGTAAATACCATACAATCTCACTTATATGTGGAATCTGGAACAAGAAAACCAACAGAAAACATGAACTCATAGAGAGAATAGATTGCTGGTTACCAGAGGCAGGAGTCAAAAGGATGGGCAAAGGAGGTGAAGGGTGTCAAAGGCACAAGCTTTCAGTTATAAAATAAGTCATGGGATGTAACGTACAGCATGGTGATTATTGTTAATAAAACTATATTTATTTGAAAGTTGCTAAGGGAGTAGATTTTATAAGTTCTCATCACAAGAAAAAAATTGTTACTATGTGTGAAGGTAGATGTTGACTTATTGTAATGATCATTTCACAGTATTTACAAATATCGAACCGTTATGTTGTACACATAAGCCAATATATCATGTTATATGTCAACTATATCTCAATTTAAATAAAAGGAGAGAAGGTACAAATAACCATAGAAAGGGATATTACTACAGATGGTGCAGATATTAAAATATAGTAAGAAGACTACGAATAATTTTAGAGAAATACATTTACATCTTTATATGAAACAGACAAATTTCTAGAGAAATGCAATTTATCAAAACTGACAAAGAATAAATAAAAACTTAAATTGAATAAAAATTATTTAGCAAATTGAATAAGGTAGCAAAAATTTCCCACACAGAAAACTCAAGTTCAAGTTATTCCAATGCAAATTTTATCTAATATTTAAAGAAAAAGAAGAAAAGGGACAAGAAAGGGAAGAGAAAGGAGGAGGAGAGAGTGGAGAGAAATGAGAGAGTAAAAGGTTAGAAAGGAAAAAATAAAATTCTCATTATTTGAAGATAATGCATATATATTCATTTAAAAATCCTAATGAAACCTACTGAAATTGATAAAAGAATTTAGAAAGTTTGCCAAATAGAATAATCCTGTGTAATAAAAGCCTAATATGCTAAGTGTCCAGTCGTCCGTTCGTCCATTCAACCAATCAAAGTGTAATATGCTAATGATATGCTAAGGCCGCTCAACCGCTCACTATGACGTGCACTGACCACCAGGGGGCAGACGCTCTGACTGGTACGTTAGCTTACTGCTGGGGTCCGGCTGATGGGGACTGAGCAAGATGGGCCAGACATGCCATGGAGCCCTCCCACCATCTCTCCCTGGCTGGCCAACCTCCCAAGTCTCTCCCCAGCCCCAATTGTGCACCGGTGGGGTCCCTCGACCTGGCATGTGCCCTCTTGTAATACAGGACCCCCTTGGGGGATGTTGGAGAGCCAATTTCAGCCCCATCCTGCAGGCCAGGCCAAGGGACCCCACTGGTGCATGAATTCGTGCACCGGACCTCTAGTGAATATATAATAGTGAGTTCCATTTCTATATATTAACAACAACAACAACAAAAAACCCACAAAAAACAACAACAAAAAACCCCCAGAAAATGACATTTAAAAAAATATTCCATTTACAATAGGATCAGAGTTGTTGCAAAAAAACAGAACTGACTCCAGAGATCGGGCAGCTCACATTGATGCTAAGCTTCTAGGAACAATGGTTAAATCCAGGCAGCATAACTGCCCTGAAAAAGAAAGGAATTCATCCACTACTCCATCAATGATGCAGATTCTGCTCTGGAACTCAACCTGTGGCCACCCTCCAAAGCTGAAGGATTCTGCCACAGTCCTCACCAGAAAAATGTTCTCCACATGGGGCCACCTTCCACAAGTTGTTAACTTCTACTAGTAAATTACAAATCTCATGTGGGTGAATCTGGTTGGTGCAGTCAATGTCACATGTCTGTTCCAGGTACAAAGGACACTGTAGAGCAGAATTTCCTAGGTTTACCTGCTTCAAAAATATAAATATGAGCATAGTTTCAAAGACTCAATATTGCAAAAATGAAAAATTTCCCCAAATTCATGTAGAGATTTTTGTAATTCCAAACAAAATTCTAACACAGATTTTGTGGGATTCAACAAGATGATTCTAAGATTTTTATGGAAATTTTAGGAACCTAAAATGGTGAAGAATAGGCTAGAGATTTTGGTCTGCCAGAAATCAAGGCTAATTTTAAAGCTAAAAATAAAAAATGAAGCGGATGTGGTTTAGGGCGCAAATAGGTAAGTAGATCAATAAAACAGAGTAGAGAGCCCTGACACCTACCTATTACTATGTGGATAGAAATAAATGGTGGGAGTGGCATAGCAGATTAATGGAACATTTACCGTAAATGGTGCTGAGACAACTGCCTTCCCCCATACGCAAAGTCAATTCCATGTGGAAGGCAAGATTAGAAAGACTAGAGGATGATTCTTTTTAAAGGTTTTTAAAAAGTAATAATAAAAGAAAATTTTGATAAATTAGACCACACTAGATTAAGAACTTCTGTTTCTCAAAAAACAAACAAACCATCAAACAAGCAAAAAAAAACCACCATGAAAAGAATAAAAAAGGCAAGCTGCAGAGAGGGAAAAGATATTTATATCATAAAACCGACAATATACAGAATCTATGACAACTCCTACAAATCAATAAGAAAAGATAGACAACAACACAAGGGACAAAAATCCCAAATAGGTACTTCTCAAAAGAGGAGATCCAAATATACAATAAGCTTAGGAAAAAGTATTCAACTTATTAGTCATCAGGGAAATGTACATTAAGGAGATAATGTTTCATAGCTTCCCAAATTTAAACATCTTACACTCCCAAAGGATGGCCAGACGAGGGTGTATAAATTGGAACCACTGCTTTGAAAAAGAACATGGCATTTATCAGGTAAATTTGAAGATGCACAACACCTAACAGTTTCACTCCTAGCAATATTCTCTAGCAAAACTCGTGCACATGTGCACCAGGATACATGGATGTTCATGGCATAAAAGCACACGCACAGTATGATTCCTTTAGATCAATGTCAAAAACTGGCAAAACGAAATGATGTTATTTAGATTACATACATTGGTCATAACATGCTAAGGAAAAGCAAGGAAACAATTGTTCCACAACTCAGAGTGGCAATGTGGGTGGAGAGGTTTGTGATGGGAAGCGGCAGAAAAAGGGGCTTTTGGGGTGTTGACAATAGTCCCTTTCTTGACGAGAGTGGTAGTTACATGGACATTTGCTTTATAATTACCACAGATCATACAGACCTGCCTTGTGCACTATTTTGTATGTGCTGTATTTCACAATCGAAGAAGAAGCAGATCACACAGGGTTTTAAATTTGTCACACTTGCCTACTCTCCTCAAAGTGCTCCTCGTTCATGGTGCTCCTGTGATGGCCAGAATGTAGACATTCCCCGACTTTCTCATCCCCTTTTTTCTGAGAAGGGCAATAAATGGCCTTACACTTGGATTCTCCAAATACTTACTTCAACAAAATTATTTTTCCCATGAAACATCATGGTAACATAGTTTCTTTTAACATTTTCAAGACTGATTCAAAGTTTGTGTTTATTTAATTCTACCGATAGCAGGTGCTCAAATTTGTCAACTGAAAAGTTTGAGTTTATCATTTAATTCCACATATGCTAGGCACTCAGATTTATTGACTAAATTATATAAACCTTTTTGGTAAGATAAGTCTATCTCTTTCTTTCTTCTAGGAAATTTCCCCCTTGATTTTAAGCATCCTCTGGAGCCTCTCCGGGAATCTGTAAAAGCGGTTGAAAGTACTAAACACCGGATATAAGTTAATTCCACTTTTCATAAAAGGGCAGAAATGGATTTTGCAACTTTCCAACAGGTAAGGATGAGGTGCATTCAAGTAAGGTTCTGCAAAGCGTTGAATGTGAACATATAAACGTGCTTTCAGTCCTCTTCATCAAACAGGCTGTGAAGTTTTCCCTGTAGAACTAAATAGCAGACAAAGTTTTCTGCTGAATACGCAGCATGAACTTTTTTTTAAAACCATTTTGATAAGAATTATGTAATGTACAACCTCAAATTTTACTCTAAACTGCTAGGAAACAGCTTCAGCCTCAACCTTATCAACTCTGAAAAACCCTAGTATGCATAATTGGATTCTATTTTCTGCCCCTGGCCAGTATTCCCATTCTGATTTAAAACTCCTTGGTCCTGCTTCATAGTGCATATTTATGATTTACCACTATATTGCATGCATGTAAGACACCTCAAGTCCTTCCTGAAACAAGGTAAGAACAGCAGGGAGAGAAAGGAAGACGGGATGTAAACCCAGAAGAGGAAACCATTGCCATAGGTTTTAGTATGGTTTCTTTAAGGAGCAAGTCATGTTGGAAAAATCTAATTTTCTTTAATAAAGGGTTAGATTGGACCAATAGATAAGGAAGGTAAGAGGGATAGGTACCTCCGTTACTTGAACCTTTTGAAATGCCAGGATACCTTTCTGGTGAGCATGAAGACATCTGTAGCGATTGCAAAGCACCAGGGAGATTCAGCCTGTTTGCCTTTAAGCCATGGTGACTCAGAGGAAGCTTCTGGGTGGCAGGACTTGTGCGTGGGCCCAGTATCTTCATCCAGAGTGGCCTCATCAAAGTTCTGATGCAGTAAATCCATCATAATCTGGACAAGGCATGGGCTTGGTGTGAAAAAAAATACTGGTTTCAAATTCTACCTCTGCCCACATATGAGCATGTCATCTTGGGCAAGCCATTGCTGAGCCTTGGTTTTAGCTTTATATTCTATAAAATGGGAATGTTAATTACACCTTCAGGCTTGTTGTGAAAATTAAAGTCTATCTACAGAGCAGCGGGCATGAAGCAGATACTAAAAAAAAATGTTGAATATACTTGATTGCAGAATTAGGATCGGAAAAGATTAGGCAGGCTGGAGAGATGAATCGAAGCTAATTAGATAAGATGGGATAGTTTTATAATTTCAAATTTGGTTAAAACAAATGAAATCAATGAAAATAAATTGCTAAAGTCCAGGGAGGGGAAGCTAGGGAACAGCTCTCTCTCTGCAAGCCTGACTGTACCGGACTCTGACAGCTTCACTTTGGATACACATGTCAGCCAAAGCAGAGTGTGTGCGGAAGCCAGTTGTTAGCCAAAAGCAAACTCCCCATGTGTTAGCTGTGTGACCTTGCACGGCCCCAACAACGTGACCTGTGGTGATGCTCTCCCATCAGTCTCTGCGTGGAATGTTCCAGTGGCGAGGCACGTGGATCCTACCCCAGTACTTTATAGCTCCCGTACAGCCAATGGAAAGCATTTGCTAAGTTGCATCTTTCTCATTCTACTCTTCTTAAATCCACCTGTTCACAGCTTTAAGCACATCCCAGGGAAGTGTGGGTCCTCCTTAAAATAAGTTCAGAGGTAGAACTTTTTCTTGGTGAGGACCAGAGGTATTTTAGATTATTATCTTGTCTGGAATGACTAACAACAGCTCCCCATTCATGGAGAAAAATAATAAAGATCATCTCTTGAATGTATTCATTTTTGCCTCAAGAGGCTAGAAGGAACAAGAGTTGTTCCACAGTAGCCGCTTCTCCAAGTCTGAAGAGAAACTAAAGTTGGCCTTTATTTTTGGCCCCACTAAATGAATCCATTCAGGCAACAGAATCTGGTGAGTAGCTACCGTGTTTTAGGCACCACTCTCTCTTGTCGGTATTCTTAACTGGTCATGGCTCCTATCATGCCAGAGGCCACAGCCCTTCTTTAAAAAGTTACTGCTTGCCCCTGAATTCATCTTCCCTCCACCCAAGGTGACATCACAAGTCAGTTCTCTGAAATCTCCCACCTGCTTGCTTTTTAACTCCTCATCTATTCTCACTTGATTGATAGCTTAGTCTCAGGCTGTCACCTTGGCTCTGATGCAGAAGCTCACAGAAAGTTGCCTCTAGAGACCGCCTCTCAACCCCATACCCTATCCCACAGGCAAGGGGCATTGCAAGCCCAGCAAGGCAACCTCCTCCAGACCCTCACCGGCCAGGAAGGGAGAAAGAGGAAACCTGTCCGCTCGCAAGGTGCTCCAGATCCACCTGCACATCCCACAGCCAGCACAGCTGAAGACTCCTCACAGACTCCCTGGAACTCCCAAGTGCAGAGCAGGTGGTACCTCTGAATTCCTTGGAAATAATCTATGCAAATGCACAGTGATTTAGCTGTGGTGGAGTTAACAGGTTCCTGGGACTTGAATGGGATAGAAAACCTGTTGGATTCCTGCTTGCCTCCAATGTTGCCTGATGGATGACAAGCCTGAACCTGCTTCAAAGCCAGCCTTGCCTCTTCTCCTGGCATCCCACAGTTGGCTGCTCAGCTAACTCCACACAGCTGTGCCAGGCTTCCAGGTGACTTGTGCGTAAGCTCACACTAGAATTCAGGAGCGCTCTCTGGGAACGCAAACTGTGACTGCATTTCAGTGATGAACTTTTCTGTCATTAACCGATCTCATACAAAATGAGTGTTATTCCCCAGGCGTGAGGGGGCGGGAATGGTTCTACGAAGAGAAGCTATATAGTGTAGCCAGAAGAACTAAGAGGAGAAAACTAAAATTTATTGAGCATCTACTATAGGACAGGAGGGTGGAGGGGAGACAGAAAGAGAGAGAGAGAGAGAGAGAGAGAGAGAGAGAGAGAGAGAGAGAGAGAGAGAGAGAAACATCAAATTTTTGTTGTTCCACTTACATATGCACTCATTGGTTGAGTCTTGTGTGTGTCCGAACCCTCAACTTTGGCGTATCAGCACAATGCTCTAACCCAGTGGTCGGCAAACTCATTAGTCAACAGAGCCAAATATCAACAGTACAATGATTGAAATTTCCTTTGAGAGCCAAATTTTTTAAACTTAAACTTCTTCTAACGCCACTTCTTCAAAATAGACTCGCCCAGGCCGTGGTATTTTGTGGAAGAGCCACACTCAAGGGGCCAAAGAGCTGCATGTGGCTTGTGAGCCACAGTTTGCCGACCACGGCTCTAACCAATTGTTACCTGGCCAAGGCTTTATCTTTGCATTCTGATTGCCTTTCACAATGTTAAACAAATAACAGGCACTTAATAAATATGTGTTGGATAAATGAAGAACAAACATAAAAGGAAAGAAACAATAAATGAAGAGACACTTTCTAATTTATAAAACTAATAGAGGCACAGTGCATGAAATTCGTGCACGGGGGGGGGGGGGTGTCCCTCAGCCCAGCCTACACCCTCTCCAATCTAGGACCCCTCAAGGGATGTCCAACTGCCCGTTTTCTACCGGGATCGGACCTAAACAGGCAGTCGGACATCCCTCTCACAATCCAGGACTGCTGGCTCCCAATGCTCACCTGCCTGTCTTCCTGATTGCCTGCCAGCCTGATCACCCCCTAACCACTCCCCTGCCAGCCTGGTTGATGCCTAACTGCTCCCCTGCCAGCCCGATTGCCCCTAACTGCCTTCCCCTGCAGGCCTGGTCACCCCTAACTGCCCTTCCCTGAAGGCCTGGTCACCCCTAACTGCCCTCCCCTGCAGGCCCGATCACCCCTAACTGTCCTTCCTGCAGGCCTGGGTCCCCCCCAACTGCCTTTCCCTGCAGACCCAGTCGCCCCCAACTTCCCTCCTCTGCCAGCCTGGTCACCCCTAACTGCCCTCCCCTGCAGGCTTGATCGCCCCCAACTGCCCTCCCTGCAGGCCTGGCCCCTCCCAACTGCCCTCCCCTGCTGGCCATCTTGTGGCAGCCATCTTGTGTTCACATGGGGGCAGCCATCTTTGACCACATGGGGGCAGCCATCTTGTGTGTTGGAGTGATGGTCAATCTGCATATTACTCTTTTATTAGATAGGATAGAGGCCTGGTGCATGGGTGGGGGCTGGCTAGTTTGCCCTGAAGGGTATCCGGATCAGGGTGGGGGTTCCCTTGGGGCGTGGGGCGGCCTGGGCGAGGGGCCTGTGGTGGTTGCCGGCTGGCCACCCCCCCCCCCCCCCCAGCGACCCAAGCAGAGGCCCTGGTATCTGGGGTTTATTTTTCTTCTATAATTGAAACTTTGTAGCCTTGAGCAGAGCCAAGCCTCCTGCTTGCTCCGTGGCCACAGCCATTTCTGTTTGGGTTTATGTATCTTCTATAATTGAAACTTTGTAGCCTTGAGTGGAGGCCAAGGCAGGCCAGGGCTGCAGAAGCTTGGCTTCCTCCATCTCCAGGGGCAACTCAAGCCTCCTGCTCTTTGCAGCTCCCTGGCTGCCACCATTTTTGTTGGGATTTATTTATCTTCTATAGTTGAAACTTTGTAGCCTTGAGTGGAGGCCTGGGCCAGCCAGGGTGTGTGGAAAGCTTGGCTTCCTCCATTGCCAGGGAAACCCAAGCCTCCTGCTTGCTCTGTGGCTGCAGCCATCTTGGTTGGGTTAATTTGCATACTCGCTCCTGATTGGCTGGCAGACATGGCTTGTGGGCATAGCAGAGTGATGGTTAATTTGCATATTACTATTTTATTAGGTAGGATTAACTTTCACCAAAATAGATAAGGAATTGCATCCCCTCTCTTTATTTTTTTATTTTTAATATATTTTGTTGATTTTTTACAGAGAGGAAGGGAGAGGGATAGAGAGTTAGAAACATCGATGAGAGAGAAACATCGATCAGCTGCCTCCTGCACACCTCCTACTGGGGATGTGCCCGCAACCAAGGTACATGCCCTTGACCGGAATTGAACCTGGGACCTTTCAGTCTGCAGGCTGACGCTCTATCCACTGAGCCAAACTGGTTAGGGTGCATCCCCTCTCTTTAGATGCACCTGTCCCTGTTGTTCTCAGAACCTGCCATCACAGGGCTCTGACTCCTGACAGTCCACATCTCCAGTCTCCGTGGTTCCTTGGAAAGCACACTGAATTCTAAACCAACTTTTCCCTTCCTCTACTGTGATGATAAACTGCTCGCATGACTTCTTAGCTTTGTCCAACCACTTTGTCACTCCAGGAAGGAAGTGAAGTAGAAAGTAATGATATTTTCCTAATGGTGAGAGCCATGGTAAATGGAATTGCCTGAGCTAATCTGAGTGCACTTCTGTGTCCAGAATGATCCTCTCACATTCAATTCCATTTTCAATTCGTTTTCTCTGTGTCATATTGATTCATGAGACCTCTCTCTGAGTTGCATGAAATCATGGTAATGTGTCCCCTGTTGAACCAAATAATTAAAACGATGTGTCTTATTTTTTAACTGCCTTTTCTGCTATAGAAAAAGGACATGGAGAAGCAGAGAGCACCATGGAGGTAAATTCCCTGCCTCAGGGAACACCCTGTTACCCAGCTAAGCTAGGTCAATGGAGAATGACCTGCTTAGACATTTTCTTTCTCTGATCCATACATATAAATGCAAGAACTGAGTAGCCCCCGTCTAGTAGGAAAAAAGAAAGGGAAATGAAGGAGGGAGGGAGAAGGATTTACTGAGAGCCCACTGTGGCTGGAACTGAACCAGGCACTGTTGCCTCAGGGGCTGAAGGACGTTGACGGCTTGCTCAGGGCAATAGGCAGCCAGGCGGGATTCTAAAGCTAGGTCTCTGCTGCCAAAGCCAGTGCCACGCACCAGACCAGGATGCCTCCTCCAACCTTTTGGTCTCACCCTCCCACCGAACACATTCAGATACACCCTAAATTCCAGCCACAGCAGACGATTCTCCAAACAAACTAGATACTTTAAAGTTACTGGTGGGTATATATCTAAAGGAAATAAAATCAGGATCCATTCTATTTACACAAATAGTAGTTGTCCGTACCTGCCATTCTACACCTTGTGCGTTTTCTTCATCATGTACATTGGAGATTATTCCACCTCGGATTATGAAGAGCTTTCTCTTTCCTTTATGGCAACACGGTATTGCACTGCAGGACTATGCTGAGGTTTATGCGGTGACGTACACTTGTTCCCAACCTTTTTCTCTGACAAACTATGCTGCAATGATCAATCTAGTCCCTTTTGCACAAGGATGAGTGTATCTGCAGGACAACTTCCTAAAAGAGGAATCACTACATCACATGCAAGTGCATTCGTAATCATGAGAGATCTGCTAAACTCGCACCAGCTAATACTCCAACCAGCAACACCTGAGAGGGCTTGTTTCCAACACTGTTGCCCACTCAGTATCATATTCATTTCCCAATCACTGTCCAACTCATAGGAAAAATCACACTATGCATTTCAGGCCTTCAGACCTTTGCATTTGCAGTTCCCTGTTTCAGTCACCCTCCTCCCTCTGGCAGGTGATCTTCTACCGATTCTGCACTGCCCAGAGACATTCCCTCCCTGAGGACACCTACAGTTCCCACAAGCATATGAAATGCTCCCACAGCACTTGGTCAGACCTCTGTTATTGCTCCTTCCACGTTATTTGTTTAGGTGCCTATCTCCCTATCAATTTTTTTAAGACAGCAATCTTGGTGTCCTCAGCACCCAACACCGTCCTACCAGACAGGTGCTCATTTAATAAATTTTTAAAATGCCTTGGTTGCATTTCACTTGGTGACAAAATTAGCAGACTAGATTTCTGCAGTCTGCAGTAATGTCTCCTCTCGGACATACTTGGGTGGTAACCTGCCACACTGGACCGTCTCTAGGTCAGGGTCCTTCTCTGATTTGCCACTGAGTATTCATTTCTTGCAGAGAAAAGGAAAATGGTTAATAGGAATGAACTGTGGAGCTGACCATCAGACCTGACCCCATACTTCCTGGGTGAGGTCTGGCTTTGAGTTCTGAATGCATGTGAGCAGAGTTGTAAAATTCCTGTCATGTGGGCCAGGCTCCAAGGGAACTCATCCCATCCAAGTCTTAACTAGAAAAGTGTTGTAGCTATAACATTTTAGCCATTGAGAATTTCCCTTGCAAATTTACACTGCTAAAATAAAGGGTTGTAGTATTGCCAGGTAAAACAAACCAGACTTCTTTTAAATGAAAGACATGGAGCTAGCTTATTCACTAAGTATGAATTTTAGGGTCATGACAACAACTCCTGGCTACTTTGAAAAGGAAATTAATGTGAATTGCCAACTCTGCTCATTTTTCTCATATACGAATGTGTCTTCCGCCTACCTACCTCTCAGCTGGGTTAACTAAAGAGGAATGATGATGTATCACATCTACTTACCTAAATTTCATTTTTTCTCATCATAAGCAATTTATATGAGGACTGACATTAATTAATCCCAGCTTCATCTATCACATAGTTCAACATTTAATTTAATCTCATGCATCCAATAAAAAACTATATTCTGAATTCTAGAGTCCTTACCTTGAGTGAAAAAGGAGGCCATAAATCTAAGACAGCACTTATGTCTCTTCCTTTTGCCTACTACTCCATCAAACACAAGTAGATACTGGCTTCAGGAAGTTCAGGAAAGAATCGTCCAGATGGATGGACTTAGACCTAATGTGGCGGTGTGCTTAACCATGACCAGTCTCTCAATTCCTAATGACCCTCACAATAAGAAGTCTATCATGAGGAATATTTATCAGAAATTCTAAAAGCCTTAACTTTGAGTCAGTACTATGTAGTTCTTTAGAGTGTATTGTGATTTCTGTTTTGAATCGCAATCCTGACCAAACACATTCTAACTGTCGAACTTTGGAGAGCCAACCAGAAACCAAGGTCTGTAGCACTTTCCCAGTTACCCTGAATGGCACCAACACCTGCCTGTTTCCCCTCCTTACAGCCTCCTTATCCAGAGCTCAGAACACCTGGCCTTCCAATATCATCTTGGCCTTGCCCCATACACTAGTCCAGGGGTCCTCAAACTTTTAAAACAGGGGGCCAGTTCACTGTCCCTCAGACCGTTGGAGGGCCGGACTATAGTTTAAAAAAAAAACTATGAACAAATTCCTATGCGCACTGCGGGCCAGGGACAAGTCGGCTGCTAAGCAGGACAGGCAGCGGCACCCGGCGGGCCGGATAAATGTCCTCGGCGGGCCGCATGTGGCCCACGGGCCGTAGTTTGAGGACACCTGCTAGTCAGTGGTCATGTTATAAGTGAATGAATATCTCACCACGGTTCCAAGTGCAATTTATTAAACACTTTGTTCTTTCTTCACTGGTTTGTAATAACAGTTTTTGTATATAAAATTTTATAAATATATGCCTTTGGACTTGTTTCCGTTCCACTGATCTGCTTGTATATTACTGCAGTGTGCTTCAGGTAAGCCCAGGATTAAATGGTCCATGTTATATTAAGAGAATGGTTGGCCTTAATTTATATTTGTATCATACCAGTGAATACAACTTTAGTGTTCTGTGAAAAAATTTAAAGAGGATTTGAAATGACTTTCCTTGACACTGGTCCGTTGGGATCTCCACTAGCTTCAGTAGAGCAGAAGAAAGAAAGATTGTGTGAATCTGATAACTTGAGGACATTTAAAAGCTTTATTCTTTATCCATTCCATATAGCCTATCTAAAGATTCTCTGGGTTTGTCTGTTTATTCATTCATTCAGTTTAGATTTATTACGCACTTGCTATATATTATATATACTATATTAAACACAGAAAGAACAAAATTAGCTAAGAAAAAGACCTTGATCCTGAACAATTTATAGCCTCTTTAGAGAACATATAAATGTAAACAAGTTTTGTTTATAAAAGATCTGATAAAGATAAGTACAAGATACAGCAGTGGCCAAAGTGGGAATACACAAGCTCACGGAAGAGAAGCAGAAACATATCTGAGTACTTCGGGTTAAATATGAGCTCACAGGGTGGAAGAAGGCCTGCCAGGCCATCCAACAGAGCCAGCACAGACAGAGGCACAGGCCACAGCTGGCCTGGAGTCCTGAGGTAACAATGGTGAGGGCCTCTAGGAGCTGGAAAACGGAAGATGCTGTTGATGAAGTAGGAGAGACAAGTAAAAAAACCAAAATCATAAAGGGCTTTCAAACTTCATAAATGTGAAGAAATGCAAGAGTGATTTTCATAGGGAGATGAAGTGATCATTTTCACATTTTGGAAAAATAACTTTGGTTGGAGTATGGAAACTAGATCAGAGGAAAGTGATATTAGGGCCACAGAGACACATGGGATTGTAAGAACCAGGCTATTATGACTTTATCTATATAGAAATAGATGATAAGAGATCCTGTGATAGGTTAAGTAGCCATATTGTTTTTCGCTTCTTCAAGCTACATTAAAAATGATTCATCATTTAAAGAGAAAAAATAAGAGATTTTTATTGGCAATTGGGTAAACTTGACAACAGAGTATGTACATAAACAGAAAACTGGTCAATAAAAGTTAGCTACAAATAAACTCTTGGGAAGATTTTTCTGAGTCTCATTAAAATAAGAGAGACTTCAAAGTCACTAATCATCCGAGAGATGCAAATCAAAACGACAATGAGGTACCATCTCACGCCTGTCAGAATGGCTATCATCAACAAATCAACAAACGACAAGTGCTGGAGAGGATGCGGAGAAAAAGGAACCCTCGTGCACTGCTGGTGGAATGCAGATTGGTGCAGCCACTGTGGAGAACAGTATGGAGTTTCCTCAAAAAACTAAAAATGGAACTCCCATTTGACCCAGTGATCCCACTTCTTTTTTTTTTAATTTAATAAATCTTTATTGTTCAGATTATTACAATTGTTTCTCCTTTTTCCCCCCATAGCTCCTCTCCACCCGGTTCCCACCCCACCCTTTGCCCTTACCTCCCCCCACACTGTCCTCATCCATAGGTGTACGATTTTTGTCCAGTCTTTGCCTGCACCCCCCATACCCCTTTCCCCCTGAGAATTATCAGTCCACTCCCTTTCTATGCCCCTGATTCTATTATATTCACCAGTTTATTCTGTTCCTCAGATTTTTAATTCACTTGATTTTTAGGTTCACTTGTTGATAGATATGTATTTGTTGTTCATAATTTTTATCTTTACCTTTTTCTTCTTCCTCTTCTTAAAGAACACCTTTCAGCATTTCATATAATTCTGGTTTGGTGGAGATGAACTCCTTTAGCTTTTTCTTATCTGTGAAGCTCTTTATCTGACCTTCCATTCTGAATAATAGCTTTGCTGGGTAGAGTAGTCTTGGTTGTAGGTTCTTGCTATTCATCACTTTGAATATTTCTTGCCACTCCCTTCTGGCCTGCATAGTTTCTGTTGAGAAATCAGCTGACAATCGTATGGGTGCACCCTTGTAGGTAATTAACTGTTTTTCTCTTGCTGCTTTTAATATTCTCTCTTTGTCTTTTGCTCTTGGCATTTTAATTATGATGTGTCTTGGTGTGGTCCTCTTTGGATTCCTTTTGTTTGGGGTTCTGTGTGCTTTCTGGACTTGTAAGTCTATTTCTTTCACCAGGTGGGGGAAGTTTTCAGTCATTATTTCTTCAAATAGGTTTTCAGTACCTTGCTCTCTCTCTTCTTCTGGCACCCCCATAATTCAGATGTTGGTACGCTTGAAGTTGTCCCAGAGGCTTCTTACACTATCTTCAACTTTTTGGATTCTTTTTTCTTTTTTTTGCTTTTCTGGTTGAGTGGTTTTTGCTTCTTTGTATTTCAAATCTTTGACTTGATTCTTGCATTCCTCTAGTCTGCTGTTGGGTCTCTGTATAATATTTTTTATTTCAGTCAGTGTATGTTTAATTTCTAGTTGGTCCTTTTTCATATCTTCGAGGGTCTCGTTATATTTATCGGCCTTTTCTAGGATATTCTCGAAAAGCCTTATAACTGTGGTTATGAATTCTATATCCAGTCGTTTGTTTTCCTCCATTTCTTTCATTTGTGATCTGTTTCTTCGTCTCCCCATTTTTCACTGCTTCCCTGAGTTGGTAGGGTAGGTTTGTGTGCTAGGTTTCCTATATGGCCCAGTGGGTCGGCCTCCCTAGTTAACCTGAGGTGGACACTCTTGGTGCACCCCTTTGTGGACTGTGTGTACAGCCTTGTTGTAGTTAAGTCTTGATTGTTGTTGGTATCACTGGGAGGAATTGACCTGCAGGCCATTTGGCTGTGAGGATCAGCTGTGTCTACACTGGGAGATTTTCGGTGCTGGAGACAGCCTTATAGGATTAGCCTTGCCAGATTGCAAAGGCCTCTGTGCTCAGCTTGGAAGGGGTGGAGTTTCAGGGCGGAGCAGACAGCCTTGGCTTCCCATCAGCCCTGCCCTTGCTCGCGAGTCTCCAGACCTCTGCCTTCCGCAGTTCCCAGGTTTCCGCCTTACAGTCCAGATTTCCCCCGTAAGAGCATGGGTCCCCAGGGGCTCACCCGGAACTGCAGTTCAGTGCAGTTGGAACTGGGGTTCAGTGCAGTCAGGAGCTTCCGACTCCCTTCCACTAGGGAATGCCTGCGGCAACCTCCGCAGTCAGTCTTTGTGCACACTCGCGCCTCCAGACCCCTGCTGCCGTGGCTCCCCTGAGTCTCCGAGTTTCCGTGTGCCTTTCTCTCTACCTGACAGTCCAAACTCCCCCTGTATGAGCCTGGGTCCACAGGGTTTCGCCTGGAACTGAGGTTCAGTGCAGTTGGAACTGGGGTTCAGTAGTCGGGGGCTTCCTTCCCCCTTCCGCCAGAGAAAGCCAGCCAGGCACTCCGCCGCCCTTCCTCTCTGCGTATGCATGTCTCCGTACCTCAGCTCTTTGCCACTCCTTCTCCGTGAGCTTTCCTCTTTCCTTCTAGTTGTGGTTTCCACTCAGCCAGCTTTCCTGTGGTTCTGGATGATGTCCGTTCTGTATTTTAGTTGTAGTTTTGAAATTGTTGTGCGGGGCAGCAGTTTAGGTGCTTACCTATGCCGCCATCTTGGTTTCTCCTGATCCCACTTCTAAGAATATATCCTAAGAGCCCTGAAACACCAATCAGAAAGGATATATGCACCCCTGTGTTCACAGCAGCACAATTTACCATAGCTAAGATTTGGAAACAGCCTAAGTGCCCATCAGCAGATGAGTGGATTAAAAAACTGTGGTACATCTACACAATGGAATACTACACTGCGGTAAAAAAGGAGTTCTTACCATTTGCAACAGCATGGATGGAACTGGAGAGCATTATGCTAAGTGAAATAAGCCAGTCAGAGAAAGATAAATATCACATTATCTCACTCATTTATGGAATATAATGAACAACATAAACTGATGAACAAAAATAGATCCAGAGACAGAGAAACATCAATCAGACCATTAAACCTCAGAGGGAAGGTAGGGGAGGGTGGGGATAAAGGGGAGAGATCAACTGAAGGACTTGTATGCATGCATATAAGCCTAATCAATGGACACAGACAACAGGGGGGTGAAGGCATGAGTGGGGGGATAGGGGGGTAATGGGGAAATAAGAACACATATGTAATACCTTAATCAATAAAGAAATAAAAAAATAAGAGAGACTTAATCCTAGGCTACATTATAAATTCCATCCAACCTAATTTCCCTGACTGAAATTTTGAGATGGGGACATCATCATTTTGAGGTCTAAACCATGACTTTAGTTCAAAACAATGACTCTGGCCTGGCTGGTGTGGCTCAGTGGTTGAACATCAACCTATGAACCAGGAGGCTCGATCCCCAGTGTGGGATGTGCAGGAGGCAGTTGATCAATGATTCTCTCTCATCATTGATATTTCTCTCTCTCTCCCTCGCCCTTCCTCTCTGAAATTAATAAAAATATATTTAAAAAAATAATGACTTTGACTTTGGTATAGGAATAACTAATGAGGCAAGCAATTCTCTTTAAGTATTCTTGAAAGAGGCTCCCAGCAGATGGGGGAGGAGTGTTCCCCACTTAAGCAGCAGAGGTCTGGACGCTAATATGTTTCGAAAACAGCTCTTCCCCACGGTTCCCCCAGGATATAACCCACTGCATTTCCTTATGAACTGAAAACGAACATATGCATTTCCTTTCGTCTTAGAAATTTGAACCTTTATCTTTATCTGAAGTTATATTTTATATTCATTTAATATCAAGTTGATCAGTTAATATTTGGGGGGGGGGGGTCAAGAGCCACTCCTGATCTGGTCCTAACATGTGCAGTGAAGTTTCCAGCAATTCACAGCAGGTGTCATCCATCTCAAGATACTGAAAGCTCATGGGAAGAGAATTAGACAGGAAATCGGAGGCTACATCAAATGGGAGAGTCATTGGGCAGGTTTGCTTCTATCTTTCCTGATAAAGGCTCTGCCACTTGTCATAGGATATGGTTGTTGTGGTGACAGCATAGAGGAGAATGGGAAGGAGGGTGAGTAGAGAGGGCAAACTGTGGCAATAAAGTAAAATATGACAAGGTAAAGAGTTTGGGCATGCTTGTTTGGACTGGGGTAACTTTGTGCAAGCCTTAAGACCTCCATAGCCTGCTGCCATGATGAGGCCAAGACCTAGGATTGGTTCCTGTCCTCCCTGTCACCAGCTGGGACTGTCCCACTGTGCCTGACTCATTTTACTTATATTTGATTATTTTTTCTTGAGGTTAGTGTCATCTCCTAACGCTATCCTGTTTCCTTCACCACCACTCTGGCAATCCATCAATCTTTGTCTGCTTATGCCTAAGCTTTTATTAGAAGCAGGGTGCGGAGAAACCAAGATGGCGGCATAGGTAAACACCTGAACTTGCTGCCTCGCACAACAACTTCAAAACTACAACTAAAAGACAAAACGGACATCATCCAGAACCATAGGAAGACTGGCTGAGTGGAAATTCTACAACTAGAAGAAAAGAGAAAAGCACACTGAGACTTACAGGAGCTCTGGAAGGCAAAGGTACGGAGGCACGCACGCGCAGAGAGGGCTGGCAACTGAGTACGCGGCTGGCTTTCTCTAGCCAGAGGGAGACACAAGCTCCCTACTGCTCTGAACTCCAGTTCCGGGCGAGACTCTGGGGACCCAGACTCATACGAGGAGAAACTGGACTGTCTGGAAACGGGCAGAACTCGAGGGCGACTTTCTCTCAGAGGTACTTGCAGCGATTACCAAAGGACACTGAGACCCGGGGGGCTCTTAGGGCAGGGCCAACGGTTAGCCATTGCTGTTTGCTCCGCCCTGAGACCCTGCCCCACCCAAGCTGTGCACAGAGGTTTTTGCATATGAATGGCCTGGTCCTTTGAAATCTAAACTTACCTATCAAACTGCAGCTGAGTCAGAGAGACACAGAAAATCCAAAAGAAGGTCCAAGGCCCCATAACAGCTTGCATTGCTTCACAGCTGGGCCTCATCTGGGCACCTCCAAACCCCAAACAAAGAAGAGGAATCTGCAGATCTCTCTGTAGCTCCTGCTGGGTGACCTCAGGCAGAGGCTAAATTTTCACCTCCTTGGAGATCCAAGAGCCAGTGTTCCCAGTGGTCAGAGTGGGACCATCCAGATTACAACTCCTCAGATCCATAAGGGACACACTCAGGGGGCAGACTCAGTGAGCGCCAAAGCCCACTGAAGCAAGTCTTGCCTCCTAAGGGTGTCTCCAGCACAGAAGTTCTCCCAGCATAGACACAGCTGATCCTCACAGCCAGTTGGCCCAGAGGTCAATTCCTCCCAGTGATACCAACAACAATCAAGGCTTAACTACAACAAGACTGCACACAGTCCACAAAGGGGTGCACCAAGAGTGACCACCTTAGGTAACTGGGGAGGCTGAGCCACTGGGCCCTATAGGACACCTAGCACACAAAGCCACTCTGTCAACACAGGAAAGCAGCCAAAATGCAGAGACAAAGAAACAGGTCACAAATGAAAGAAATGGAGGAAAGCAAACTACTGGATATAGAGTTCAAAACCACGGTTATAAGGTTTTTCAAGAATTTTCTAGAAACTGCCAATAAATTTAGTGAGACCCTCGAGGATATGAAAAAGGACCAACTAGAAATTAAGCATACACTGACTGAAATAAAGAATAATATACAGAGATCCAACAGCAGACTAGAGGATCGCAAGAATCAAGTCAAAGATTTGAAATACAAAGAAGCAAAAAACACTCAACCGGAAAAGCAAAAAGAAAAAAGAATCCAAAAATATGAAGATAGTGTAAGGAGCCTCTGGGACAACTTCAAGCGTACCAACATCCAAATTATTGGGGTGCCAGAAGAAGAGAGAGAGCAAGATACTGAAAACCTATTTGAAGAAATAATGACTGAAAACTTCCCCCGCTAGGTAAAAGAAATAGACTTATAAGTCCAGAAAGCACACAGAACCCCAAACAAAAGGAATCCAAAGAGGACCACACCAAGACACATCATAATTAAAATGCCAAGAGCAAAAGACAAAGAGAAAATATTAAAAGCAGCAAGAGAAAAACAGTTAGTTACCTACAAGGGAGCACCCATATGACTGTCAGCTGATTTCTCAACAGAAACTATGCAGGCCAGAAGGGAGTGGCAAGAAATATTCAAAGTGATGAATAGCAAGAACCTACAACCAAGATTACTCTACCCAGCAAAGCTATCATTCAGAATTGAAGGTCAAATAAAGAGCTTCACAGATAAGAAAAAGTTAAAGGAGTTCATCACCACCAAACCAGTATTATATGAAATGCTGAAAGGTATTGTTTAAGAAGAGGAAGAAGAAGAAAAAAGTAAAGATAAATATTATGAACAACAAATACATATCTATCAACAAGTGAATCTAAAAATCAAGTGAATAAAAAAATCTGATGATCAGAATAAACTGGTGAATATAATAGAATCAGGGGCATAGAAAGGGAGTGGACTGACAATTCTCGGGGGGAAAGGGGTATTGGGGGTGCGGGAAGAGACTGGACAAAAATCGTACACCTATGGATGAGGACAGTGGGGGGGGTGGGTAAGGGCAGAGGGTGGGGTGGGAACCGGGTGGAGGGGAACTATGGGGGAAAAGGGGGGAACAACTGTAATCATCTGAACAATAAAGATTTATTAATTAAAATAAAAAGAAGAGGAAGAAGAAGAAAAAGGTAAAGATAAAAATTATGAACAACAAATACATATCAACAAGTGAATCTAAAAATCAAGTGAATAAAAAATCTGATGAACAGAATAAACTGGTGAATTAATCGAATCAGAGGCATAGAAAGGGAGTGGTCTGACAATCCTTGGTGGCGGGGAGAGGTGTGGGGTGTGTGGGAAGAGACTGGACAAAAATCATACACTTATGGATGAGGACATTGGGGGGAGGTAAGGGCATGGGGTGGGGTGGGGTGGGAACCGGGTGGAGGGGAGCTATGGGGGGAAAAAAGAGGAACAACTGTAATAATCTGAACAATAAAGATTATATATATATATATATTCTAAAATTCATAAAAATAAAAAAGTAGGGTGGCTGTGCAAATAAGGACTGTGGTGTGCTGTCACATGTTTTTCCTCAGCAGCACACCCAAACCTGAGCTCCAACCACACAGGAGCCCCACGACATCCATAAAACACCCAGCACAGTGCCAGGGACATGATTCTAATAGGATTACATAAGAGAAAGGAGTAGATAAATATCTCAAAATACCAAACCAAGTGAACAAAACACAAGAGAAAGGAGAGCTGCAGCAACAGGAAAGGGTAATCCCAGGATACCTAGGCTGACGTGCCTTGATGTGTGGATTGCCTGTGGGTGTACGAGAACGAAAGAGACTAAGGAAGAATCATCAAGCACTTTCAAAAGAACTGGAAGAAGCCTATTTTGTAAACCCAAACACAACTCTAAATTATAACAGAGAGACCTTACTTTGAGGATTTTGCCTTAGGAGTGGGGGAAACAAGGATTTTACATTCCCTTTGACTTGTGCGCCTTTGGGAATCTTTAAAATCACTTTTAGAATAAGCTTGTTTTGCCCTGGTCATGAGCATGGCTCCATGTTGGAATCTTCACATTAAATATAGGTACCAGTGCAAAGAGCAATAAAACAAATACATGCACAGCTGTAATACGAGGCAAGGGAAAGTAAGTAGCACCAAGAGTGTGTGAGTGTGTAAGACATCATGCAAGCACATCATGCATGACCATCACGCTGGTCTCTGAGAGGAATCGTGTGTAGTTGTGGACCTTGAGTTGTCAGGTTTGAGTACATGCTTCTGCAGAGATCCACAGAAAGCCTCTTGGCCAAGCAAAGCGAAGTTCATTGGGCAGAGTGGGTAAGGGAGGACACCACATTAACAGTCTTAGTATCTCAGAAGAGGCAAGTCAGGGAGGGTATTTGTAAGGTTTGGGGGGACTAGGTTTAAGTGGTTTCAGGTGAGTTCCAGTGGGTAACTAGCTGGGATTGGACAAGTTTTGTGACAGGATAGTTTAGGATTAGCAAATCCTGAGAAGTAAGTTGTTGTCTACTAAGAAGCCATTTGCCCAGATGGATACAATCTATTGTCCTTATAGCAGAGCTGTTAGCCGAGATAAACTCTGCCTGAACCTATCGGTTTATAAGGATTTCCTGGAACACACCGTGAAATTAGATATGAGTATAAAACCTTATCTTCCTGGGCAAAAATTTTCATGAAACAAATGGTGAGGTTTTGTTGACACAGATGGTCTCCAGTCTCTGTTTCATAGTTAAAGTCTGAGGTTGCAGGTAGTCTCAATTTCCAGGTCAGTGCTTAGGATGAGTTAGAAGATAACAGGAGATGAAGCTGGAAGGGTGGGTTGTTCTAAGCCACGGTGACTTAACTGCCATGTAGCAGAATAAATAAATAAATAAGCTGGAATAACCTACTTGAAATCTGTACACTTTATTACTGCAATGTTGCTAGCTTTGGTCATCTGCTTTCTCTTCACATCACTACTACCCCAGGTAAAGTTTCCTCTGTATTTTTTCCTAGAATTAGTGTTTTCTAAATGGTTCCCACCCTCTGGTCTCTCTCCTTTCCATCCATTCTACCTCCTGCTCTCAGAGTATTATTGCCAACATATGACTTGGGCCCTGCCATCCTCCCACTCCCACCCCCACCCCCAATCATTAAGCTCTTGAACTCTAATGAGTAAGCCTTCTGCTAGGTCCTGACCCTTCCCACTCATTTTCAACCTCTGCAATATCCTGTGTGTTCACGAACACCTGCCATGCCTTCATACCTCACGCTGACGTCTGAGGAGCTGGGAGGACACTGTGGATGAGGTGGGAGGGGGTCTCCAAGTTAAGAGGAAGGGTGTGATTTACAGACACACTCTCCTGAAGTCTGTGATAAAGACTCAAATAGAAATCAATGCATGGTGCTTAAGTTTTAGTGGACTTTAGATTTTATTTTCTTTAAAAGTGGCTTTCTAAGCTGTGTGCTCAGTGTACTAAAAACAAACAAACAAAAACCTGGTTTTAAGAGGGTAGCCCTGGCTGGTGTGTTTCACTGGTTGGAGCATTGGCCTGCACACTGAAGAGTTGTGGGTTCAATTCCCAATCAAGGGTGTGCACCTAGGTTACAGGTTCGATCCCCATTCTGTTCTGGGCGAATGGGGGAGGCAGCCAATTGATGTGTCTCTCTCACATCAATATTTCTCTCTCTCTCTCTCTCCCCCTCCCTCCCTCCCTCCTCCCTGGGTCCCTTCCACTCTAAATATATATATATATGAAAAAAATATCCTCTGGTGAAGATTAACAAAAAAAGAAAAAAAAAGAAAGTGTAAATAAAGTGCTTCCCCTCAATCTTGCCTACCAGTTTCTCCCTCATTACATATGAAGTTCTAGGGATGGGACAACTACTTTGTGCCAGGCCCAGTGTCAGGAACTTGACTACACAGAGTCGTTCAACCCACTCCATGACCAGAAGAGGTGGCTATTATTCTCGAGGTTTCACGGAAAAGGAACCTGGGTGCTGAGAATTCACACAAGCAAGCTAGGTTCTCATTGCTAGAACATGACAGGTATTTCATTTCAGATTTGTTTGACCCCTAGATCGTGCTATCTTGGAGGCTGAATTTGCAAACCCAAATTTCAAAGGCACCCACGGCAACTCCATCCATCTCCATTCCATAGCAGCCTTCCTCATTCTCGTACACCTGCTCCTTTTTCCAGTGACCCGGTTGCTCGTGTTGATCAGCCATAGCCCACAGAGAGGCTTTCCACTCACACCTCTTCTCTCCCAGCACAATGCTGCTACTACCAACCCTACTACTGATACTGTTCTTCCCTCGGCTGCCTACCCCCCCCCCCACCCCAAACTCTGCTAACACTATGAGCACTTTCTCTGGGTCATCTGAGCACTCTGCAGACATTATTACATTGCCTTCTGGGAACTGGGGCAGGGGAGGGGGTTTTGAGGCATTTACAAAAGTATTTTAGTTTAAACCATTAATAGGTTGAATTCTTCCATTTTTTTCCTCACAAGCATTTGACTTCACAGACAGAAACTAACATAACTGTTTCTGATTCTGACAGATCTGTCATCTCAGACGTTCTCCTGCAGCTTTCCCTTGTTTCAGGAATGTTTTCCCTGAACCTTGGGCAACCACAGGTCCCACTGTACCCGGGATGGTCGATTTGCACCTATTGTCTTTACATACTCATTAACAGTTCCCTCTTTCATTTCCAAAGTATTTGATTATCCTACTTAAACCTGCTACTGCAGCTAAGGAGAAACAGTAAACATTTTGCAAGGCTGTAGGGCTCACTACAGCTGTAACTACACTTCTCTCAGAAAGCCTTTCCCAGCGGGCATCTTGGCTGACATCATGTACCTATCACCTGCTTTCTTCTCCTGGCCCAGGTGGGGCTTTGTTCGCGTGAGTGATGCTGGGTGTGTATGCACAGTGACTATCTGCATTCCTACCTAGTGTTCGTGCCATTCCAAGAATGGACTTCATCCTTCTCTTCGCAGAATGAAGAAGAAAATAATGTGATCTGTAATCCGTACTAAGGAAAACAAACAGTCAAAAGAAACATGAGGGCAGAGAATTCTCATGCCCCACAGGATGAATTTCCCTGCTAAGTAAAGTCTTCCTTAGAATGCATCCGCCACCCACAATGGTGTGCAGGCTCCGTCTGCGGGGTGATGGTGGTGCAGAACCTGATTTGGAAACTGCAACTTGATCAACGGTTAATAAGTTTCTATTTCTTGACTTCTTATGTGCAATTAGAAAAATGTAGAGCTACTTGGCTATTCAAGAACAAGTACTCCTGATTAGGGATTTCCTGGAAAGAAAGCACGCCCTCGGAGATAGTCGAATTAAATGAGGAAGCCAAGTTGAGAATATTCTGAAGGAAAAATTGCTTGCTGGGAGGCAATCTAAATTGATACCAGTGTCAGTGTGCCTGTCAAATGAATAGGCACGTTATGAAATATTTACACAATGGGGCTATAATTCAGACCTTATCTCAGCAGTCACACCATCCGCCTCTCATCCCTGGCCTGTCATTTGGCTGTGCACACTGGCTACCTCATAATGGATGCATGTCTAACGAGTCTTGTCTCAGACCAACTCCCACAGTGGTGGGCAGATGTGATTGTTCTGCTTTATAGATGAGGCTTGGAGAGAGCCCCATACTCTCCCATATGAACTCAGTTAGGTGGATCCGTGTATACATTTAGGCAAGTTACTTAACTTGAGCTTCCCTTATTCCTCCATAAAATGGCAATAACACCACCTAACCCAGGGAAATGATGTGTAGAAAGTGCTTGGGTAGGGCCACCCCACAGCAGACACTCAGTCAGTGGTAAATGGCCTTGTAACTATGGCTGTGATACTTCTGCTCCTCTCCTCACATCACTGCCCCTTCTCTCCCACAGTGAGGGTTCTAGCAGGAAAGCCTAGAAAAGGGTTTTCTCCTTGCATTAGAAGTCCCTCCCTCTCATGGGACTGTGAACTGCTCAGTCGGCAGAAACCACGTGTGACTCATCTGAAGTCCCCATCCTGCCAAACCCCGCACACAGTGCTGACACAAGGGAGGCAGTCCGTGAAAGAGTCCAAGTGTGGCAGCCACCTCAGCATGTGACAAATCAGCGCCACCATCCGCCTCTCATCCCTGGCCTGTCATTTGGCTGTGCACACTGGCTACCTGACGCAGGTCAGTGGCAGACTGCTTCATTTCACCAGGCTTTCTGTGGGCCTAGCTTCAGGGTGGGGTCACCCATCATGCACATTTTGACCTGGTGGCTTGCTGATCTCCAAGCTTCTACCTGATTATTATAAAAGAAACCGCACCAATGCACTATGAGTGCACTTCAGATCTGATAATTTGTCGGCTTGAGATTTTTCAAAAAGAGGAAACAGAACTCTATTACTAGTTATAGTCTTTTCCATTGCCCCCCCCCCATTTTATTCCGCTGTGATTTTTTTTCTTTGACCACGGTTATTTAGATGTACTTAATTTGCAATACAGAAAGGTGCAGAGAAGAGTTAACACAGCAGGTCTGCGACTGGCATCCTTAGAAAGGCCTGCTTGTAAGGTTGGCTTTGGTGGCATCGGGGAATTGGATTTCAAGAGGGTTTCCACCATTCTGCACCTGATAAGAGCGGCTCATTGAACATAAACTATTTATACAAATATTGCGGTTTATGATGAACACCAACTTTCTCTGGGGAGTCTGCCAGGCAAAGGGTGCCTGTGTGACTAACCTCCAGATAAAAATCCTGGACATCTAGGCTCAGGCTAGGTTCTCTGGCAGATAACGCTTCATGCTGTTGCCAGAATAACTGTTCCCCGTGTGACTCCATCAGGAGAGGTCTCTTGGAAATCGGTACCTGTTTTCAGCCAGATTTTCCCCATGTCGTTACTAATTTTGCTTTGTTTAATTTTCTCTGCTCTGTCCAGTTTTCTGTTAAGCCCTTCAAATAAACTTTTCATGTCTGATATTATATTTTTCATTTCAACAACCCCTTTTGGTGTAGATTGCATCTCTATACTAAAATTCGCCATCACATGTGTTGTCCACCTTTCCACCACAGCTTTTAACAAATCTGTCAAAAGTTATCTTAAAGTCCTTGTCTTCTGATTCCAACCTTTGCACCATCTCTGGATCTTCTTCTATTGATGATTCTTCTCTTGTTCCTGGGCCACATTGCCTTTCCTCTGTGCATGTCTCATAATGTGAAAAGAACAGTCAAAACAGAAGTAGAATACATTAATCCCCAGGAAAGGACACGCCCATTCTCCTGTCAGGCTTCTAGAGGGGTAGGGGGTCGGCCTCAGTCTAATTTGTATTGACCTGGGACTAGCCTTTGTTGCAACTTTAGTCAGGTTCTGTTCAATACTAGCTGCAAACATTCTGAAGGTAGAACTACAGGATTTTCTCTTGATTAAGCCACCCACTCTGTGGTACTTTTTATGGCAGCCCCAGCAAACTGATACAGATGGAGAGGAAGGTTGCAAGGCGGTACCTTCAAACAAACTGTCCAGAATCAAGAAATCAGAGGATGGATAGAGTTCCCACACTATTATAGCAAAATTGTCTTTATTTAAGTCACAGCCATTCCATGTGAGTATGTACATGGCCCAATGTCCCAGGTTTTCCCCATGCCCCTTGCTTCTCTCAGCTCCTGGGCCATCATCAAAAACCTGTGGAAACATAAAAGGTCCTGGTGAGTGGATTGCCAGTGCTGGGATCTGGCAAACCAGGAAACCGAAGAGAGCTTTTGTTCCTCCAATCTGTATTTATTGAGCCGCTCAGCTCAAAGCTAAGGATAAGGGGAGCACGAGGGGACACCTCGTTACCTCCATGACAGGAGTGAAGGGCAAATCCATGCATTTGGCAGAGCAAATATATGCCTTACCTGGTCAGCTCATTTCCCAGAGGCAGGAAAAGTAGTCGTAGCTCAAGGAAAAGCCTTAGGCCTCATGAGTCTCTCAGATTGAGGACTGAACTGGGAGGCCTCCTTGGGCAGGACTCTCCACACCCAGCAACTGGATCCCAAGTGCCAGCAACCAGAGCTGGAACACCTACACTTCTAACTGTTTGGTCCTGACCTCCAGGGGCTGAATCAGATTCCTAGGGCCTTACCCAGATTTCCACGCTGGAAACCTTGTTTGTGGAGCCCAGAGCATTTGCTAATGTTTAACAAGCTCCCAGGCAACAAGGTGACCAAGCAAAACACCCGGCCTGATTCCTCCCATTACGTGGGAAGGAGAGCATCCAGCCTAGTGCCGAAAGACCAGCATCTGGGCTCTTCCTCTGGGAAGCAGCGGCTGGCTGAGGAACTTCTCTCTCTCTTTGGAGCCCCTAGGCATTTTATATACTTGGGGTACGTACGCCACTCCACTTGGTTGCTGCCACACATTCTATAGGGGGAAGGGGGCCAAAGTGGGTGCTGCCATCAGACGGACTTGGGATCCACACTTAGCTTTGAATTCAACAGCTCTGTGAAGTCAGGAAATCATCTCACTTCCTTGAGTTTCAGTTTCTTACCAAAAATATGGATAATAATATCCTCTCAAAGAGTTTGATAAGGATTAAGTGAAATAATACATACCACGCATGTACCACAATGCCTGATACAAAGCTAACACCCAATAAATGTTAGCTGATATTTTTTGTTAACATACTATGGCTTCTCAGAGGGCAGACAACATGCCCTTCGTTGCTTCTGCTAGAATGGTACTCGATTAATATTTGTGGATTTGAAGAAGGCAGATAAGCGTCTTGGTGCTAAATGAAGACCTGATGTCTACAAATAGCAAGTCCATAAACACACTAGCTGTCAGAAATTCGGATGGAGCTGCCCTTCTCCCCCTTCCACACACATCTTCCCTTTCTCTTTCCTCCTGTTCCTTTGTGTGTATGATTGCTTCTCTCCTTCAAGGCTGTAGTAAAATAGTAAAATCATAGTAAAAACTAGTGATTACTCAGTGCTAGCCGTGTGTCAGGCATTGTCGTCAGCAGTTCATCACAACTATCCTACGAGGAACTGGATGATCCCATTTTAAGGTGAGTAACTGAGAAATACTGAGGTTAGGGGACTTGTCGCAAGTTCCTCAACTGAACTTGGTGAAATCAGGCAAGGAAACCAGGCAGACTTTGTGTTTCAAGCGCATAAAGAATGATGTGTAATTCATTTGTGGTATGTGTCCATGTATAGTGTGATGTGTACATATATACATATCACACATACTAGGTGTACCAGTTAATAATGCGGATTTTTTCAACAGATGGAGTTACACATATGTTGATGTATATGCAATTTGATATGTATGCTATTTTGTTGTATTGACAGCAAGCTTCAAAACTTCATATGTCAAATTTTCTGAAGGTGTTAACATCATAGATATTTTTACGCTTACTATAGTGTGATGTGGTGGCATGTACAATGTATATATGATGGTGTGTGTGCAGGTGCATGCATGCATGTGTAGGGAAGGTCGGGGGGGGGGGAATGTAGACGGCTTGCCCTCTGAACCCACCCCAGCCTCCTGAGGCCCCTACACAGCTACCCACCTTTCAGCTCTGTAGAGCCTGCTCTTTCATTCTTGCTAACTGGAAGATATCCATTCCTGCCACCCCTCAGGGGGGAAAAGAGAAAGCATCAAGGAGACTAAGGGATTGAGAGCATCCGATGAGAAAGAATTGGCTTCTTCTGCCCCAGGCCTTTCTTATTCTGTCTCTTCTTTAGACCTTGTAGACGTCAAGCCTTGAATGCACCACTGAGAGTGTCTGCCAGGTCCAGGCCTATGCTCAGTGGGACATGGCCCCCAGTACCTGTAGTTGTCCATTGACCAGCCTGAACCAAGGGTGGTAACAGGCTTCTGTCCACAGGATAAAGTTCCACAAGCCATGTGCTGTCACGCTAACAGGACAGCATAGCAGGGTGTCTGATCTCACCCTTGGAGCAGATTCACTACTACCAGTGCTGAGTTTGCCGCCCAGCCGGTGTGTCTCAGATCCAGGCTAGAGAGCGTCTGCCTGGTCAGGGTGCTGGGCATTAACAACAGGTAGATCCTGGCCCTGTTGCTGCTCAGTGTGGCTGCCCCTAGAAGTGTCCTGAAAACAGAACCACGGGTTCCAGAGGACTGAGACAATCTTCTTATATTCCCTGCGGAAGTTCTGGTTCAGGAGCCCATAGATGATGGCATTGAGGCAGCTATTGAAGTAAGCCAGGAAGTAGCTCGTGACAAAGAGCCCTTCCGGCACCTGAGGAGCCATTTCTTCTGGGCTGATGGCCACAGCAAGGCCGATGCAGTTCAGCGGGGCCCAGCAGATGGCGAAGATGACAAACACCACGAACATGGTGAGAAAGCTCCGGATTTCACTGGGCCGCAGGCGCAGCCTCCTTTCAGACTTGGCCTTCCTGCGGACCTGGAGCACCAGCAACCAGATGCGCAGGTAACAGAAGGACACGACAGCCATGGGGAGGAGGAAGTGGATGGCCACCACTGCCACGGTGTACTGGGTACTGGTCGTCTGGATAAAGGTGCAGGAGTAGATGCGTGGGTCATACTCCAGGGACCCCACGAAAAAGTTGGGCACCAAGGCCACCACGGTGAGGAGCCAAACAAGGCAGATGTAGAGCGGGGTGTGCCAGTGCCGGTAGATCCGGTTGTAGGCCACACTGTGGCAGATGTAACAGTAGCGGTTAATGGCAATGGCAGTAATGTTGAAGACGGAGCAGATGACGCTCAAGCCCATCACAAAGGCACTGGCCTTGCAGTGCGCCTCCCCCAGGGCCCAGCCGTCATGGAAGATGGCCATGAGGATTAGTGGGTAGGGGTACAAGGCCACCACCAGGTCAGCCAACGCCAGACTCACCAAGAACAAATTACCTAGAACAGGAAACAGGAAGCAGGATGAGACCTCGCGATTTCTATTCTGTAAAATGTTCTATTCTTTGTTCAGTTACTTCATAGTAACTAACTGGGCTACTGTTAGTATTGGGAGTGGAAACCACGTGGCTTTTAGAGACACGGAGTTCTGGGTTCCAACTGCACCTCTGCTCACTGTGTGACTGAAGCAGTTGCTCAGACTCTCCGAGACTCATTTTTCTCATTTGTAAACTGGGGATAATGATGCTACTTTATACTGTAGCTGTGAGAATTAAATAATGATTCATCATGCTTGGCGACACAGTGGGTGCTCACGAATGGTAACTGGTTTCATGACAGGCACAGATGTTCCGTGGTTTTGATCATTTAACTCTGGCAAGGATTCTGGGGAGAACAATCTGAGAATCAGGAGTATGGACTTGCCATCCTTCCCCTCTTCCTGCCCACCTCCCGCATCTCTCTCTGACAGTTTCCTTCTGCATCCTCTCCCCACTGGTTAGCAGGCACTTTCCCAGAGTTTTTAATTCATTTTTCTAAATGTGAATTGCATTTTGCAGTGGCATGGAAAAAAGGTTTTGAGAATGGGAACGATGAGTTCTGGTGTTCCCCTGTCTGCCTTATCTGGGGCCTAAATGAAGCCATGTTGCCATGTTGCAGACACCTGGCACGGTGGCTCAGAGTCCAGTTCCATGGAGGGGAGGGGCTGTGGATGCTCCCTGTCTCACAGCATCCACGGGCCTCCCAGCTGTGCCTGCACATTCCCTCACTTCCTGAACTGCCTCCCTCCTCTGAATAGAACATTCTCCAGCATCACCAAACTCAGCCATCTAGGGAGAGCCTCAGTAAACCTCAACAACCATCGATCAGTATGTTGTAGGCATGTTCTGGGCCAGCATCCTAGTGAGGAGACAGGACTTAATCCAAAAGAACACAGTCTCTGTTTCCAAACAAACACTGACTCATGAATGAAGCACCAAAAACCTGACTGTTTGGACAACATAAAGTTCCTAATGCCATTTGTTTTATGCACCAAGTGTCATACTCTCTGAGCCCCTACCGTGAACTCAAAAGACACTCTCCCACCAGCAGAGGCCCTCGGGGACGCAGTGGGTGCTGGACACAGTGTTTCAAATCCTCTGCCCTCTTGCCACATGGTGAAGAGTGGCTGACCACAGGGGCAGGAGGAATGCATTCGCAGGGGGGACTCTCCAATGAGGCAAGGACACTGATGCCCCACTGCCACAGTGCATCTGCTCTGCGCTCCAGTGGCCGATGTGACCAGCCCAGAGACCCAAGGGTCAGGCAGATGGGAAGAGTCCAAAAAGCACAGAGATCAGAGAGGCCGGGCTGTGGTCTGGCTTCAAAAGGATTCAGATAAAGGGAGCCTCAGAGCCACCCAGGTGGGGGTTCCTCTGTGTCAGACCTTTAGGTGAGGTGGACTCCAACTTGCAGTTAAGAACCTACAAGGTTCTTCAGCCCTCCCCTGTCCCAACACACATTCTCACCGCATCTCAACCAAGTTTCCATGGGACATGCTCCATGTGCCCTTGGGAACCTGGAAGACCCACAGGCAGCCTTCCTGAAGTGGCTATTTTGGCCTCAGAGGTTTGGGGTCAACCCCACGCAGAACCAACAGAAAAGAAATCTGTTAGCTCCGTGGGAGTTCTCAGGACCTAACTACTCCTAAGTCCAGACAACTAGGTTAGGGCCCGAGGGAGACAGGATATAGAGGAGAGACAGAGATCATTTGGACAATTGGAGTGTTTGTGAGGTAGTGAGTGTCCCTGTTTCTTGAGACATTCTCATAGAGGTTGATGGTAAAGGAGATTCCGGCCTCAGATTGACCTGCAGGATTCCGTCTAAGCTACTACTTTAGGAAATCTATTTACTCAATGGGATAAAGCCCCCTCGTGTTCTTTCTGGTTGATTCTGCAAGGCGAGAAATGCACATCTGAGGATTTTCCTGGGGTGTGGAGGGGTCTCCTTCTTCTCCATTTAATTCCCAGCCTTGTTTGCTGTCTCCACTGGTAAGCTCTATCTCTGACTCCCCTACTCAGACCTCATTTGGTCCCAAAAGAGTGGGGGGATTTCCTTTCTCACAGTTCCTGTTTTCAGCTGAATTTTAAATGTTCCTTTGACATTTGGAGGTGGCGCTGGGGGTTGGAGTGACTTGGGATAATCTCAGTTCGGCCACTTTGTGCCCACATGAACTTGGGTGAGTTAATGAACTTCTTTCTCTGTGATGATTCCTTCATCGGTTTCCTCCTTGTCTTTTGAAGGCCTCCTTCCCCCTCCTCATGCACACTCCACACGGCTGTTTTGATGAGGAAAACTGCTTCTTTCCAGCACAGGAATATTGGTCTCTGCCAGGCCTGCTAAGCAGCAAACAAGCTTTTGGTACTTGCCAGTACCTGGAGAGAAAGTCAAGAGCTGCTGGGAGCCATTGTAAGCCCGTCCAGCCATTTCCCCAGGAAAGTGAGTCAAGCTCTGTCATGTTAATGTGGCTGATCCCCTAGCAATGCCCCAGAGGCTGGAAAACAGCTGGTAAATAGTGGGGAGAACACACCCAACTCCACGTGGAAAGTGATTCAATTACTCTCCCCTATTACTCTGGCTGTTCTTAAAAGGCTGAAATCAACGAGTTCATGCTGTACAGTTATCTGCCCAGATGTCATACTGTCTTCTGGCTTTCTTGACATCATTCTAAGTCAGGCGAATAAAATTCTGGTTTTGTCTCCCATCTGTAAGAAGTCAGGTCCTATCTGGATGACAGTCAAGGAAAGATCCGGTTCTCTATCCATTTCTTCCCCAGACAGGTGAGGAATCAACCAGGATGCACAAAGCCCTGGTCATCACCCCGTGCACAGGCTTCTGATGAATATTTATGTCACAAGTCCCGGTGCGACTTATTTCCATTTTCCTCCATCAGACAGGGCGTATTAGCAAACACAGACAACAGGGTTCTGTTTACTAATATGTAATTCCCTTCCACATTCACACCCAAAGCACAACCCTTCACATATCAACCATCACGATTCCCTCTCCTGTCCCCTCCTCTCTCCTTCTTTCTGGGAAACCTATTTCTTGTCGAGGACCTGGTAAACTGGGAAAGAGCCAGCGAGTGTTGAGCTACCTAGTTTCCATCAGATAGGAGAATTCTGGAAGACAAAGCTACCTCTAAGCCCTTACCTCTCATCCTCGTGCCTACCCTGCATGCCCAGGAGAAGAGTTTGTTGGATTTAAATTGTCACTCGTCACTGTGTATTTCTAATTTACTCAACAAATATTGCTGAGTACCTGCTAGGTACTGGCTCTGCCTATGCCAGGGATCAGGGAAATGTGGAGAGCAAGACAGGCACACTCCCTCCCTTTACAAAGCTCAGGGTCTCAGAGAGGAGGTACTTAAATAAAAACAAGATGCAGTGAGGATTATGATAAGGAAGTGAACAGATGGTCTATTATTTCTAACAGGATTAAACTTCCGGTGCCTTGAGGTCTTTTCTATCTTCCACCCATTCAAATACGTAATACATTTACAGTATTGAGTACCTACCATGCTTGGGTAGGCACAGTGACGAATGAAAGACACGGCCCTTACCGCTGAGATGCCAACTGTCCTGTTGGGGGAGCAAACACAGAAACAGTGGCCCTTCAGTGTGGTGAGAGCTGGGAGGAAGACCAGAAGGAGATGGTGGGAACAGTGGGGAATAAATAAGCTGGCGTGGGACTGGGGGTAGTGTTGGGGGATGGGGCTACTTGTGCAGGGTAATTCAAGAAGCTGGACAAAACCACCAAGACCCTGCAGCAGGCTGCCTTCATCCAACAAATAGGACCCCTCAAACAGGATCTTGTATGGGAAAGAGCATAAGAAATGAATGTGAGATAATCTTTATTACTTTCTAAGGATAGGCATTTGAAATCATTGTGAACAGTTCATTTATCAAAAACTTGATTTTTTTTTTACAAATACTAAAATAATGTCTTTTATGTTAATGTTAGCTGTTAATTCGATTCCCAAGTTATTTGAGGGCAGGAATTGTTTTCCTCAAAAATCACATTATTTATGAAAATCCTAGAGTATGTGGATGGGTCATAAGGGCTGAATTGAAATCTAACTTCACTTTAATTAATGGAGGAAAGGATGGCAAAGCAAGCTAATAGTGTAAATAAAAATATGATAGGGGATATTTCAACTCCTTAAAAGAAGAAAATATGTTTAAGAGCTTAAGCATTCATTTAAAAAAAAAAAGTAACTGTTTATTACAAAACATTCTGCCAGAATCATCAAAAGAGATCACTTGGAGACTCTTAGAGTAGCATTTTATTACCTTAATTATATGTCGTAACAAAACAACAAATGGCAAAGCATCTTAAAGTTCATGATGTGTATTTATATAAATTGACTCATGTTTCTCAACAGAGTCCCTTAATGTTCAGAGGATGATTTCCATTTTCTAGACCAAAAATCCAACACATGAATTATGTGAATTGCCTATAGCTACACAGAGAAAAAGTGAAAAATAAAAAAAAGAAGAAGAAGAGAAACCAACAAAAAGAAATGTCAAGTGGATTAAGGGCAATGGTGTAGTTTCCTGGTCATCTCCAAAAGTGAGGAAGAACAGAAAAATTCCCATTTAGCTTGGCAGTTAGGAGACCAACAGTGATATAAGCAGGGGCAAATTCTGTTGAACGTTGGAGAATAAACTTTCATGCTGTAGGTTCCACCTTCAAGGGAAGGAGAGAAGTAGAGTGGACTTAGAAAGGTATGTCTTTTGATGGGGGATTGTGCAGTTTTTTTTCGTTCTTTTCCTCTCCCTCTTCCTTTCAAATGAGATTTGTATCTGATACATAATAAGCACATAGTAATATCAGCTATTATTTAGGATTGTTGTTTTTCTATTATGATTAGTTGCATAGGAAGAACAAGACAGAGGTCCATCCTATTATGGAGTAGGATGCAGAGTGAGTGTTAAGACTAGGATGCCTGTGAGATAAGCTGTGAGAAGGCAGTGGTGAGGAGGGGGATAAAGAAGATAAGATGTGCCTATAAGATCCTTAAGAACTAAGAATTTGGAATTTACTTCCCAGCTCCCTAACTTCTACTCTTTCAGCAATAAATATGTAAAATGGTGAGACGTAAGAACAACATCAGTATCTTCTCAGTTTTGCAGTGTATCATGCTAATACAGAATCCAACTTTCTGTGGTGGGGGAAAAGGCAGTCAAACCTGAAAGTCTTCATATCCCTGGGCTATGGAGAGCTACACTGTAAGAATTAAAGAAGATTATGAGCTTTCATGATTATTTGACTACACATGTAGTTATGGGATTTAAAATGTGTTCATTTTTGCTCGGGAAGAGATAATAAGGTACTGAATTCAGAACTGAATTGTGAGGTTGGAGAGCTCAGACAACCTCAGGGAGGGACTCCACGTTAGCCCAGTTTGGTCTTCCTCTGATAACAAGCATTCCAAACTGGACAAACTCAGCAGTCCAAAGACACCTGTCACCTAGAGGCATCTCCATGGGAGGTCAGCAGGACAGAGCCCCATGATGAAGTAGGCTCTCCTTACCCTGTAACGCCTGGAGGGCAAGGACTGTGGGTCAACTCAACAGTTCCTCCACACCTCTCAAGAGCCTTTGTCCAGGGCCAGCCTATTTATTTGCTTACTAGAGGCCCAGTACATGACATTCATGCACTCTGGGGGGCAGGGCAGTGTCCTTCAGCCTGGCCTGCACCCTCTCACAGTCCAGGAGCCCTCGGAGGATGTCCACCTGATGGCTTAGGCCCGCTCCCCGCAAGCCCGCTCCCCAGGCGGACATCCTTAGCCCTGCTGCAGAGGCGGAGAAGCTCCTGCCACAGCTGGTGCTCTTGCCAGCCATGAACCCGGCTTCTGGCTGAGCAGCGCTCCCCCTGTGGGGGCGCACTGACCACCAGGGGGCAGCTCCTGCATTAAGCATCTGTCCCCTGGTGGTCAGTGTTCATCATAGCGACCGGTCTTTCGGTTGTTGGGTCGCTTAGGCTTTTATATATATAGATGTCTGCTGAGAAGGGAAGGAAGGTAGAAGGAGACATAAAAATCAAGGAAAGTTTCTTTTTCTTTTAAATACTGGAGACCCCTGTATGTGTGTGTATGTGTTGGCTAAAGGGAAAGAGGCAGACATTAAAAACACAGAAAAGAGAGAAGGACTTTGATGGAAGAAGGTTCCAGAACAGCATGGGAAGGAGGAGATAGTAAAAATCCAGGGACTGACATTGGGGAGGTCCAGTCTGGGGTAAGAGTAGCAGTGCCAGGTACGGGAAAGTCCTCAGCTGCTGTCAGGAGAGCCCCAAGTGTGACAGGTACCCAGGAAGCACACCCTGAGAAGGATGAGATGCCAACCCTGTGCCAAGTGTGCTGTGCGAGGCTCTGAGAAGACAGCAGAGTGAGCACATGCCTGGCCTGACCTTCTAAGTACAGTCAGTTCCCTGCATCTGTCTCCCCACTCCTCCCCATCCCTCCTGTCTGCCTTTCTCTAGTTCCACCTCTGAAAAAGTCAGCCAACACCTGCAGCAACAGAAGTGGCAGACAGGGCAGTCCTGAAAAAAAAAAAAAAAAAAAGAGGACAATGACTGACCACTTACCCTGCCATCAGGAACACCCCTGTTAAGAATGACAGGGGTCTGCCTCACAGAGAAACTGGGTTTGCAATAGTCAAGTAAAGGATACTGATGTCCGCTATGAAAAATGCTATGGCCTTAATATGAACTGTGTGCCTTGGTTATCGGAAATGTGTGTTCTCATTGTCATGCCTATCTTCTTAACACCAAGGAATTAAGGAACCAGACTTAATTACAGAAAGGTCTGAGATAAGTGTTTCTTAAAGGAAACCCAAACTCTTTAATAAGAGAAGACCTGATTAACAGTGGAATGAATGGTGCTAACTATTCAAAATTCAGTTTTTAAACTATATAAATATTTTAAGAGGAAAGGAGAGGAAGAGAGAGGTAGAAACATCTTTAAGAGAGAATGGTTGATTGGCTGCCTCTTGCACACCCCCGATTGGGTGGGGATCAAGCCTGCAACTCAGGCATATGCCCTGAGTGGGAATCAAACCATGACCTTCTGGTTCATGGGTTGACACTCAACCACTGAGCCACACCAGCCGGGCTCAAAGTTAAGTTTTTAAGCACCTTCTGAAATCTCACTCTGCCAACATTATTTTAAGTTAATACTACGATTTTTCATTACTATCATTAATAAAGCCATGCAATTGGTTAAACTGCATGCCTAGAGCAGTCACCAGTGTGTGAGGAATCAATGTCATATAGGTAGTGTTAAATTTTTATTTTCTGGTGCTGAGCTGTCCAGACTCAACAGGAGGCACAGGATGTGCCAGAAATGTAACACACGCATGACCTGCTCCGACCATGCTCTTAAATCACAAGATTTCTGTGAGCCCTGCTAGGAGTGCAGAAAAGGCCAGCAGGGCAGAAGAGGGGAAGTGGCACACTGCCCTCAGCCACCACCTCTCTCCTGGCAGGCAGCCTGCAGTACTGAGCAGGGCCACAGCCCCACCAGGCCTGCTCTCAACACCCCATCCGTCAGGGAGAGAGGTGGCCAGTGTCAGGACCTGGAGGGCACGGTCCTGCTTGCCCCTGTCCCTCTGTGAAGGAAATGAATGTTTGTGGCTGCTGCAAATAGACGATGTGATGGACAGCATTAAATACAGCTTTCGAATCATAACTTGCTCTTTCCTAATATACAGGCTTTTCCTCAAAGGACACAATAATATCTTGAAAATATTCCAAATAATACTAGCCACCGCTACTGAAAGGGCTGAGTTAGAAAGCTTACTTCTTCTTAAGATATTGTTTTCCATAGTAGGGACAGAAGCTCACTTTTGTTTGTTTGTTTGTTCTTTAGATAAAAATCCTAAAGTCACAGGGCCACCCGAAATGTAAACATATAGCCATTGACTAAAAATGGCCATTCTGCACAGTCTAGCTCCTTAGGAACACATGTTAAGCTATATAGTTGGCTTTCTGCTGTTATCTTTTCATTTTAATTCACGCCAGTGTATGAGTAGCCTCTAAGGCCCAAACAGGAAAATTACAAATTGACAAACAGATCATTGAGCTTCTTCCCAAGCAGAAATGGTCAGCACACTCCCAGGACCCTCCAGGGTCAGAGTTCACTACTCCCTCCCTCTGGTTGTGTCCCCTTGCAGACCTGAGAATGGGAAAACAGAAACAAGAGTGGGCTGGAAGGGGGAAAATATTTTCAAGACTGCAGCACTATTTGGCAAAATCATTGTTTTAATCCTCGATCGATGTCACGAATGCCCTGTCCTCAGGACAAAAACCAACGAATAACCAACCAAAACACTCCATCTCAAAGCAATCCAGCTCGGTCCAGGCAGAGCCTGCAGATTTCTGCATTTGCACTCTCTCGGTTGGAATTGGATCTTCAAATGGCCTGGAGATAAGTTCCTGACACAAAACCACCGGAATGCTTCCATTAATTAACTCACTGTCTTAGCAAATATTTTCTAAGCACCTATTGCTTAAAGCCACAGCGCTTGAGGGGAGGGTGAGAAGTATTCAAGATCCTGAGATCTCTGTGGCCAGAGAGGGGCCCAATCTGGACCGGCACAAGCTGGAGCTCCAGGGAGGGCGAGGCTGTCCAGCCGCGTGGGTACCCACCGCTCCTGCGCCCTGCCACCAAGGGCGCAAGAAAAATTTTCCCCAAGTCATGCCAGCACTGGTGCGCCAATTGCGCCCTCAGCAACTCCTAGAGGCGAGCGTCAGAGCCGCACGTCGGAGGGGAAGGCAGCAACTCACCCTAACTTTGAGTTCATGACCAAACTTGGGGACTAGATTAGATAGAAACGAACGGGGAGGAGGGACTGGGCGGCGGATTGCGAAGTCTGGGGCCTGGGGACCACCTGAACCCAGAAGCGGGCGTGGCGCTCACCTGCGTAGTTCCGGAGCTTGCGGTTCCTGAGCACCGAGAGGATGACCAGCAGGTTGCCCAGGACGTCCACCACGGTGGTGAAAACGAGCACCGAGAACAGAGCGGGTGCCACCCAGGGGGGCCGAGGGTACCCCGACGGCTGCCCGCCTCCCGCTCCGGGCCAGCCTGGGCGCAAGGCCCGCCCCTCCGCCTCGCAGCAGTTGCGGAAGGATCCGTTCTCAGGCATCTTGGACCCCGTGCGCCGCGCTCCCGCCGCCGCGCCGCCTCCTCTGGCCACCGCAAGAGGTGCAGTGCGCAGTGGAGCGCTCCGTACTGCCCGGCAGGAGGCCAGTGGGGTGAGAGCTAAAGGAGATAATTAAGCCCCGGCAGGGGGCGGAGAAAAATGTGGGAACAGGGGGAGGACTTGGGGTGCAGGCTTTGCCAAAAGGAGTGGGTCTCTTGGCAGCTTGCTCAGGAGCAACTGCTATGGAGCTGCTTGCTCTGCCACCCAGAGACCAGCACGTGTCTGGTCCCGCTCAGATTTCTGTTTCTGAGCGCAAGGATCCGCCCCTTCTCGCCCCGGCCTCCCACGCCCCCCAGAAGCTGTGCTTAGAGGGGGGACACCCAGGTTTGCAGACTGGTTAAGGTGCTGGTGGTCCAGACCTGCTGTTGTCAGAAGAGCAAAGCGCAGCTCTAAAGAGAATGTAATCCCCAGGCTATGGGAACATAGCCCAGAGCGAAGTGGGGTGGAAAGTTACACTCTAGGCAGCTGCAGGAGAAAGGTGAAGCTGTGCCATTTATTGAGCACTTGCTGTTTATCGTGGGAGGCATTGGTGATGTCTCTGCGCTGTCTTCTTTATAAAGGCAAGACGATACTTATGGGCATCTCTTTAAACATAATATGTAAACAGATGCATGGTCAACACTGGAGGTTATTGTAATGTGGGCTTTGGAGGGCTTACAACAAAAACAAGGATAAAATGGTTATAAGAGAGAAGAAACTTAGATGCCCTTTATTTAGAATGTCCGAGCATTTACCCTGATAATAATAGCTAACCTCTTTGGAGGGTGAACTTTATGCCAGGCACTGTGCTGAGCACTTCTTGCATCACTGGAATCACGAAGATAAAAAGGCTGATAATCCTAAATCTGGCGGGGCGGTGAAGCACCTGGGACTCTCATACACTGCTTTCCTCAGAATGCAAAGTGGTGCAGCCACCTTTAAAGAGCTGTTTGGTGGTTTTTTATGGAGTTAAGCATAAACCATCTTATCAAAAATGAAATGCATAAAATGAAACATATGCCCACAAAAGGATTTGTGCAAGAATATCCAGAGCAGCCTAATTTATAGTAGCCCAAACCTGGGAACAGCCTAAATTTCTATCAACAGATGAGTGGGTAAGCAAATTGTGGCATATTCATACAATGGAATACTACTCAGCAAGAAAACTACTGATATACACAACCACATGGATTAATCTCAAAGTATTAAATTGAACAAAAGAAGCAAGATACAAAAGAGTACCTACTGTACAATTTTATTTATGTAAAGTCCAAAAACAGGAAACATTAATTTAAAGTGATAGAAACCAGAACAATGTTTGCCTGTGGGGTGAGGATTGACTGGAACAGAACACAAAATAAATTTCTGGGAGGTTATTTGTATATGTGGGCCTTAATATAAATTATATTCTCTCATCTCCCACCACAAATACAAAAACACAAAGGAAGAATGAGCCTTGTCCAGGTAGCTCAGTTGGTTAATGTTGTCCAGATATACCAAGGTTTCAGGTTTGATCCCTGGTCAGAGCACATACAAGAAGCAACCATGAATGCATACATAAGCAGAACACTAAATGGATCCCTCTCTCTCTCAAATCAATGAATAAAAATTTGAATAAATAAAAAGAGAAAGGAAGCTTTGCAGAGGGAGGGACTCTGATGATGTGATTATGCAGAAGATGATAATTAAAGGAACAAACTCCTTGAGAGATGAGCTCATCCAGAGAAGGAATGTTATTGTTAGGAGAGAGAAGCTTTCTCCCCTACAGGAGAAAGGAAGCAGAAGCCAGGTGCCAATTCAGAAGTGTTTCTAGATTGGGTGAGATGAACGAACCCATTCCTCTCTGTCTGCTATTCTCTCAGGGAGTTTGAGGCTCCTTCATTAGACAGGATTCAGGGATTCAGGGGGAGAGAGTGTGGGAGGTGTGCAGACAGAAGAAGGTATGAAATGTCATTTCAGAAAATGGGGAAGTTACCTAGGAAAGCATGACAGGTATGTCAGGAGAACAAGTGGCTCTTTGGCTTGAGATTGAGACTTTAAATGAAGCTTTGTCAGGTGGTTGTTAATCAGCAACTTGGAGGGGCTCGGGACAGGCCCAGAGAAGGCAGAGGGAACTTCAGTGAGGATCCAGCCAGGAGTAAATAACAGAAGGAAATGCAAGGACATGGCAGGAAGATCGACTCTAGGATTTGCATTAAATGAGGGATAATGAGAAGACAGAAGGGGGCTGATGGATCAGGAGAAAGATGTGGGATCAAGGGATTAGAGGGATTGAATTCAAAGAATTGTGGTGAGTGAATCTGAAAAAAATAGATTGTGGTATTTTAGAGGGTGACTCGTTTGAAATGGAGATTTTTGAGCAGTGCAGATTCTACTGATGTGAGGATTCTGATGGTGATTATGGGAGTGGGGCGCTGGAAAAAGGTGAGTGAAAGCTTGTTGAAATGAGAAGTTACAGAACTAAGTTAGGGGGTAGATTTCATGATGACGAGATTAAAACACCACCAACAACAACTATAAGTCAGAAGGCAAATTCCCAATGAATGAGAAGGAATGCCCATCTAGTTGGCAGGAGAGCTACAGGGAAGAGGAGAAGAACACAGCTGGACGTGTGAGTGTTCAGGAAGAAGGGATAGCCATACATTCCGGGTCTTACACACACAAATATATGAAAATGTAATTGTGCTTCTCTGACTTTCAACAACCCTTATAGCAATAGATAACTTGAATACAGTATAAGTTGCCCCAGTTCAGACACACTAATAACACACATTTGATTAATTGAGCATGAGACAGGAATTTGTCCTGTACTGCCCCAGAATGTGCACCTTGCCATATCCACGACAGTGTATGTATCTCAAGACCTTTGGGCACTGAGAATTGGGGTACTCTCTACATAAGAAGCCAATGCTGTGCCTTGGCACAGTTGACCATGCTGTGCCTTAAAAGGGCAGCGAAATGACCAAGCTGTGCCTTTAAAGGGCAGGGAAATGATGCAGCCACTTTGGAAGACAATTTGGCAGTTTCTTAAAAACAACAAATACACTCTTACCATACAATCTGGTAATTGCACTTTTTGGTATTGTCAACAAAAGGTTGCTGCCGCCAATGCTAATAGGAATCCCCAACCCAGGGTGCAGAAAAAGGAGAAACTTTGTTCAGGTAAAGTTATCAAACTGGGAATAGCAATCACTGGAGGAAACTGAAATTGCATCCCCCCTGGAGACAAACAGGAGGCCAGCTTACATAGAGAAAGTGTCTGCCCTGATCCCTGATTGGTCCATTTTTATGCAGACCAGGAATACAAATTTGTACAGTTTGATTGGCCCAAATAGCACTGTCCTGATCAATCAAAATCTTGCATCCTGATTGGTTATTATGGAGCTGCTCTGATTGGTCAGTAATACTGCAATTGGACAGGGCAGGTCTCAGCCCGTTGGTTGAAATATGATTCAAGGAACTCCTTTATGAGGTTTGGCTCAGACAATAGGAACACAATGCACAAGGCTTAGAAGTTCAGTCTATAGCAGGGGTGGGCAAACTTTTTGACTCGAGGGCCACAATGGGTTCTTAAACTGGACCGGAGGGCCGGAACAAAAACATGGATGGAGTGTTTGTGTGAACTAATATAAATTCAAAGTAAAGGAGCAGAGGGGAGAGTGAGAGAACCCTCCACTCCTTCAGCTCCGCAGGCCGGATAGAACAGCCAAAGGGGGCGGATCCGGCCCGCGGGCCGTAGTTTGCCCACGGCTGGATAGCTTTTCCCTGATATCAGCATGAGTGAGAGGTCTCTGTTAATAATGGCTTCTAGACTCTAGTTAGGAATTTGTGCCCAGTTGACTACGAGGAGTCCTTTTTGACAGATATATATTACTCATTGAGGTCCACAGAATTTACCCAAAAGAGCTGAAAACTTATGTCTACATAGAAATTTGCAGACAGATGATTATAGTCGCTTTATTCATAATTTCTAAAACTTTGAATTAACCAAGATGCCCATCAGTAAGTGAATGAATCAATAAATTGTGGCACATTGATACAATGCAATATTGTTCAACGCTAAAAAGAAATGAGCTATAAACCATGAAAAGACTTGGAAAAAATTTAAGTGCATATTACTCAGTGAAAGACACCAATCTAAAAAGGCTACATACTACCCTGACCATTGTGGCTTAGTTGATTGGGCATCATCTTGTGCACCATAAGCTTGGGGGTTTCGATTCCTGGTCAGGGCACATGCCCGGGTTGTGGGCTCAGTCCCCAGTGGGGGGCATGCAGGAGGCAACTGATCGATGTTTCTTTCTCACTCTCCCTTCCTCGCTCTCTAAAAAATAAATAAAATCTATAATAATAAAAGTGTAATATGCTAATTAGACCGGACATCCTTCCTTATGACCCTCCAGATGAAGCCGGGGCTGCAAGGGAAGCCATGGTCCCAGGTGCCAGAGGGAAGCCGGTGCTGACAGCCAGGGGAAGGAAGACCTACCCTTGCATGAATTTCTTGCATTGGGCCTCTAGTATTAAACAAATAAGTGGCTATATACTGTATGATTCCAAATATGTGACCTTGTGGAAAAGACAAAACTATGAGACAATAGAAAGATCAGTGTTTTCCAGGGATTAGGAAGAGGAAACAAATGAATATTTGGAGCACAGAGTATGTTTAAGGGCAGTCAAACTACCATGTATGATACTACAATGATAGATACATGTCATTAGACATTTGTCTAAACCCATAGAATTTACAACACCAGGTGTGAACCCTAATATGTCAATGTAGGTTATTGATTATAATAAATATACCACTCTAGTGGGGGATGTTGATAGTGTGGGAGGCTATACATGTGTAGGGGCAGGGGTTGTATGGGAACTCTTTGTAATTTGTACTCAATTTTGCTTTGAACCTAAATCTGCTCTAAAAAATAAAGTCTATTTAAGAGGGGGGTGGTGGCAGAGTAAGAAGGAAGGTTATTGCCAGGGGGCAATATATCCTCAGTCAAAACAGAATCTACCCAGCTATGAAGCAGACAAATTCAAGCAAATCTAGATTGGAATGAGGTCATCTGAGGTGATGGAGAGGAGTGCTCAGGTTTAAAAGAGAGGGTATTACCTTCAAGGAACTGAAAAGACATCTCAGAAGGAGTAAGCTCAGGGAAGAGAAGCTAGAGACTGGCCTAAAGAAGTGGGCAGGAGCCCTCGCCAGTTTGGCTCAGTGGATAGAGTGTCAGTCTGTGGCATTTTGCTTTTATTCTGGAGAGTAAGGCTGTTTTTCTTGGGATAAATGCAGCAGCAAAACACAAACCAGTTGATCTTAAAAAGCACCTCTGCCATCATAACTCCAATAATTTTCAAGACACTTCCACAGACAGTAGTTTTGTCATTCCCAGTTCTTGTAAGAATGACATCTCTGTTCTGCTTTCTGGAGTATGTCTGTAAAAGCTTGTTCTCTGTTAAGCCACTTTATTGACTACAGCCTGGTTGAGAGAATTTAGTTAGTTGGTCCATTTACCTAGTGCAATATATCGGACCCCACCCCTCTTCCGATGATCCAGTTCAAGGAGTGGGTTGACTTGATGAATTCAGCCAGGAAGTGTTATCCAATATGTAATGCACCAGCAAACTCTCCAGATCAGCTATATCTATGCTTATCTCTTTAGGAATGAAAGGAGTATGTATTCTTGTGTAAGGCTTAATTAATTTAATGAGCACTTGTGTTCTGATGTTTCACAAAAGCTCTTCAATGTGTGCCCTTATGAAAGGGTCATCCATGCTGCTGCTGTGATTTGTTTTCAGAATCTTTTCAAATTCAGTGAAGTCATTATCCTGATAAGCACTTACTAAATATGTTACCGGAAACCCCCAGTTGGGCTTGGACTGTCTGTTGCTGTGTCCAATAACGAAGGCAGGGTTGAATCATATTAGGCATTTATTGAGAAGGCTAGCCAACCAAGAAGACAGGGTGCTTATCAGCATAAAATTCTGCCTTCGAGCAAGGTGCAGGGGACAGGATTATAAAGGGGAAGGGGCTGGAGTGAGGAATGCAGCTATGTGCAGGCCTGGAGGTTCACAAAGTCAGCTATTGTAGTTACCAGGCAATGAGATGATGTTGCTGAGATGATGTTTTGATGCCTGGTGGGTCGGCCTGACCATGCTTATTGGTTCTGCTTGCTGGATTCACAGCTGAGTCTCCTCTTCAATTGCTTCATACAGGCCTTAAAAAGGAAACTTTAAGAAAAACGTAACCCCCTATTCAAATATAATAATCTTAATCCCTTATTCACATAAGTATATGTGTTCTAAGATTTAAAATAATATGATTACTTTTCGGTTTAATTCAGGTGCTTGATCTATTAGATTATAGGTCCCTCTCCCACCCCCACCCCATCAAATTCATCATGGCAAAAATTTCTGTACGGCTTGGTCTTCTATGAGTCAAATGGATTTACTCCTGGTTTCATTAGCATATTTGCTAAGACTAAATACTTTAAGCAAGTGACTTGTAATGGATTTCCTCATTTACCATAATTCTCAAAGGCTTCAAAAAAATCAGTGTGTGCCTTTTAAAATTTACCTTCTCTCAAGTGCATGTTACCTTGTGGCAGGCACAGACCAAGGTAACCCAGCCTGGCTGTCTCCTTCTACCTCAGAGCAAACACAGCTATGACTACAAGCACATTGAAGAGCACTGTAGATTTCTTTTTTTTTAATGTCTTGAGTATACAGGGCAAGAGATTATGTACATGCATCATGACAAAAGATTTTAAGATCCTTTTAAGCTTCTCCTTCTTTTTCTTAAAGTTGCTTTCCCTTCAGCAATTGTCCTGAATCTCTTTCTCCTGTTTTCTTTTCCTTTGCCCCAGCCTTTCTCTTCCTTTCCAGATTTTCTGTGTTGAGTCCATTATTGAGTAGAGAAATGTAGCCCTCTGCTAGCCCCCTTACCCATCATCCTCACCAGCAGAACACTCCAGTGATTCTTCTATTGCCCACTCTCTTTCTTCACCTGGAGGAAGAAAGTTCACCCTTCTTAGAAATTAATACCAAAGATATGGGAAACCTATGATTGATTTTTTCCTACCCCACAAATATCCTATATAATAAAAGGCTAATATGCAAATTATCCCCTCCACCGGGAGTTTGGGAGTTCAACCAGGGGGCGGGGCCAGCTGGCCAACTGCTCGTGGCCCGTCCCCCTAGCCGCCCCCCACACCGCAATCAGGGCAGGCCAGCCAGACCCTACCCATGCACATATTCATGCAGCAGGCCTCTAGTTGTCTTATAATGGGAAAGAAGGGACAATGTTTGAATACTGTATATGTTAAGTACCCATTATATAACAGAGACATTCTCATTACATGCTCAAGTTAGTATGTATTAGCCATCCAGGAATAAGGCAACTTAATAAAGAACAGGGTCCATTTCTTCAGGGAATGAAATCAGTTTTGCTTGACCACAAAATTATGGCTCATTAGGCACTTTATAAATATTTTGATTAGATGTCAATGATTGGGTATATGAAGATCTCACCTAAAAATATTGACATCTGGCTTCTCTTGAAAAATTGGAGATTTGGTATGCCTGGCCTGACAAGGGTAATAGAAGCTGCCATCCCAACTACCTGCGATGGGCCTGCACTCTGCAAGGTACCAGAGCCCCCTCCCCACTACTACTACTACTGCGTTCTTCATACCAAAGTAGAATCAATTGTCATCTATCATCATGCTTGTACCATTTCCTTATAGCAAACAGAAAATCTAATATTTACAACATGGGTAAATAAAAGACGTAAGGTGCTGGGTGTTCCTTGCACCTACCCACTCGTTCACTGATCTTACCTGGCAGCTCCCTGTAAGCCTTTGCCGTTGTGAGGCCATTTTACTGAGCACTCCTTCCCTAGCTTCTCGGTGCTGGTGATGATGTGGCAGGTATCCTAGGATTTGGATGAACTGGAATGAATGGAATAAATCCCACAGGAAGCCTCAAAGAAGCTTAATGCCCGCCCTACTGCACTCTCCTTCCCTCTTCCCTCCTGTGGCCCAGGAGAAGTAGCCTCTCTTCAGTCACTCGACAAAACTTAGAGCACCCTTTTAGGCCAGTGAATCCCAAATCTTCTGCCATGTCAATGACTATGAAAGCCAATGACTAAGATATTTTAAAAATGTCTTAGCAGCACTCTATCCATAAACCATGGCAGTTCCCAATTATTGGGTTATTAAAAGCCAAGTATAAGTAGAAAAAAAACAACAGCTCAATGTCTGGACTAAATTGGCTGATTTTGATCAGTCAATTTAGTCTAGAGATTGATTTAGGATCTTTTAAATTACTCAGCTTAGGCCCCCTTTTGCAAAGAGAATTGGCCAAATTGTGGCAGTCACGCCAAGGGGGAAGAGGGAAGGCATTGGCGGAGCAGCAAATGACAGTCCAGGACATCCATTCCAGTTGTTTCAGTTCACCTAACTGTACCTTTTCCAATGCAGACAGTTTGTGAGTTGAGTAATAAGATGTGATCTAATTGGTGTGCCTTTGTAAGTCTCCTCATATAAATAATTTTAAGAATTAGGGAGAAAAATGTTATTGTTTTACTATCTCTCTAGATTTTTTGTTTTAGAAAATATGATAGTTAAAACCATTTAGCTCCTTTTCCAATACAATTGATGCTCCCTGGGAAAGACAGAGAATCCTGAGGCTGAGGTGGAAGGATGATGCTAGGGCTGGGGAAAGGAGTGTCCTTGGAGGAATATTGATTTCATTCTCATTTATGCCGACATCTCTCTCCAGTCTACCTCACCTTTATTTTAGACCCCGTTTGGCTCCCTACGAGGTTCTAACAAATGTACACTCTCTCCCTCATTAGACCAGAACACTTTGAGGATGGACTGTGCCTTCTGTTTCCTCTTTTAGCCCCATTAGTGCCTGACATGGTATCGAACATGCGTTTTTAAAAATGCTCCTTGAAGGAATGAAACTCTTTTTCTGGAGTGGAAACTGGCTGGAACACCCCCCATTGCTCTGTCCCCTCTCACAGCTCTTCCTCACGGCTCCCCCGCCCCGTGTGGAGGGAGATTGAGTGGCGTGCAGACACTGGAAGGGAGAGGCCAGCCCTGCCTCCAGTTTTTCCCACTTCAGTTCCTGCACATCTGAGTCTGGGAGACTCACAGAAAGGATTTATTACCCTCAAATTGAGGAGGAAGCCCTTCCCCAAGGCAGTAGCTGTGGCAGATGTTTCTTAGAGGGCAGGGCTCTTCCCTCAGGGAAGGAAGGGGTGTAGGTGAGCATCATCGTTGCCTGGGGGTGTGGGCTCCCTGGGAGGGGCAGCCAGCTGGAAACCAGGCCCCTGAATGCAGCTCGCTGCCCACCACGCAGGACCAACCCAGCTGTTGATGGACGCCCTCAAATATCCTCACACCATACCTCAAGCCAGTCGCTGGCGCTTTATCCTGAATGCTTTAAAAAGGAATTTACCAAAGCCTTCTCCAATCCGCTGCTGGCAGCTATGATCTTTTTGGAAGTGTAAAAAAAATTCTGAGCCAACATTTACAGGGTCTGTGTGGCTGCTCTTTAAAAATCGGAAGCTCTGACACCCATGGCCTGACTCCCAGTGTGGCCTGCATGGCAGCTGCCCTCTGAGGAAGGGCTGTGCCTCAGGCCCGACCTAAGCTGGTTTACTTTCCCATCATGCCTGCCTGGCTCCTGCAAGCATCTGATTGAGACCCCAAGGCTTTATTAGCTTCATAAGACATTTGGAGCAAATGCCACCATTGAAGCAAATGCCATGAGGTTGCAGAGCTCTTTGGGTTATTAAATCCTTTCAGTGACAGTATAATATCTGTATGGACAATCCATGTGTATAAAGAGGAAAACGGCATCCAGTGCTCTTTCCACCAGCCCGCACCTGCCTGACCCTCACTTCTGCCTGTGTCCCAGCACATTTCCCTGTGACTCCCATCTCACTGGCTGTGCCCACCCACGCTCTGTGCCCCTGCCTCTGAGCTCATGTTCCCAATGAGCAGCTTATACCTGGCAGCTTCCCTCAAAGCAAGAGTCAGAGAGCAATAAAGTATGCTCAGGACAGAAGCTACAGCCTTTTTAAACCTAATCTTGGAGGCAGCACAAGGAATCACTTTTGCAATATTGTATTTATTAAAAGTGAAGGGAAGAGATTACTCAGGGACATGGATACCAGAACACGGGTGGCCATCTACTACACATACCTTCCATTCATTCTGCCTTCCTTTCTCTGTCCTTTCTCATTCTCTCACTGCTTCCTTCTAGTACTTAGTGTGTGTCTACCATGGCCCAGGAGCTACATCAGGCACTGGGAATTGTAGACCCTAAGAAGGGCTCCTGGTGGCTAACTGGGCTCAAATTGGAAAAAACAACAACAACAAACAAAAAACAAAAAAAACAGAGCCTAGCAGCCATTTCTATGCAAGGCTCTTATGCAAATCACACTTTAGGAAGCAGTAAGCTGCCTGCCACCTTCTGGCTGCACTATGTTTCTGCCATCTGAGCCAGTCCTTACAAAGGAGTTTCTGGAATCCCATTTCAACCAATAGGACTGAAACTTTCCCCATCCAATCAGAGTTGCACAGCTCTACCCGCCCCCCCATCAACATCTTCACCAAACAATCAAAGGGGCTCAATTCTGACCAATCAAGACAGTCCCTTTTGGATTAAACTGTGAGGATCTGAAGTCCTCATTTGCATAAGGATGAACCAATCAGGGACCAAGGGCAGGAACTATCCTATATAATAAAAGAGTAATATGCAAATTGACCATACCTCTGCCATGCCCACAAGCTACACCCACCAGCCAATCAGGAGCGAGTATGCAGATTAACCCAACCAAGATGGCTGCAGCCATGGAGAGAGCAGGAGGCTTGGGTTTCCCCGGCAATGGAGGAAGCCAAGCTTTCCGCCTACCCTGGCCTGCCTTGGCCTCTGCTGAAGGCTACAAAGTTTCAATTATAGAAGATAAATAAATCCCAGATCCCAGGGCCTCTGCTTGGGTCACCAGGGGGCGTGGCCGGCCTGCAAACCACCACAGGTCCCTCACCCAGGCCGCCCCACACCCCAAGGGAACCCCCACCCTGATCCGGGACACCCTTCAGGGCAAACCAGCTGGCCCCCACCCATGCACCAGCCCTCTATCCTATCTAACAAAAGAGTAATATGCAAATTGACCATCACTCCAACACACAAGATGGCTGCCCCCATGTGGTCAAAGATGACTGCCCCCATGTGGACACAAGATGGCTGCCACAAGATGGCCATCAGGGGAGGGCAGTTGGGAGGGACCAGGCCTGCAAGGGAGGGCAGTTGTGGTTGATCAGGCCAGCAGGGGAGCGCAGTTGGGAGGGACCAGGTCTGCAAGGAAGAACAGTTGGGGGCGATCAAGCCTGCAGGGGAGGGCAGTTAGGGTGACCAGACTGGTAGAGGAGGGAAGTTGGGGGCGACCAGGCCTGCAGGGAAGGGCAGTTGGGGGGGACCCAGGCCTGCAGGGGAAGGCAGTTAGAGGTGACCATGCCAGCAGGGGAGGGTAGTTAGGGGCAAACAGGCTGGCAGGGGAGCAGTTAGGCATCAATCAGGCTGGCAGGGGAGTGGTTAGGGGGTGATCAGGCTGGCAGGCAGAAGTGGTTAGGGGCAATCAGGAAGGCAAGCAGGCGAGTAGTTGGGAGCCAGCAGTCCTGGATTGTGAGAGGGATGTCTGACTGCCCGTTTAGGCCCAAACTTACTGGGATCAGGCCTAAACGGGTAGTTGGACATCCCTCAAGGGGTCCTATATTGGAGAGGGTGCAGGCTGGGCTGAGGGACACCCTCCCCCCCCCGTGCATGAATTGCACCGGGCCTCTAGTCTATCTATCTATCTATATAAAACCCTAATATGCTAATAGACTGAACAACAGAACAACCGGTCACTATGACGTGTGCTGACCACCAGGGGCGCGCTGGACATTGGCAGCAGGTGGCAGAGTGCAGAACATGGCAGGCAGGCTGCGGCGGGATGGTGGAGCAGGTGAGCGGGGTCATCAGACCAAGGTGGAACGCTGGTCGCTGTCATCAGGGTGAGCCTCTGGTGGTTACTGAAAATTCTTTGCTCCTGCACACTGCAGTCCCTCCTGGCACTCCCACCTGCTGCTGGTGCCTGCCTTGCTCCCATCCACTGCTGGCGCCAGAGCCACCGCTCGCACCCACTGCTGGCGCCTGGCAATTGTCCCGATCACTTGGTGTTGTCAACAGATGTGAGCGGTGGCTGCTGGCCCCAATCGCCGCTGAGGGCTTCTCCACCTCCCCCCGCTCCTGAGGGGCAATCAGGGTAGCAGCCGCCACTCGCACCCACTGATGGCACCAGCCCCACTCACACCACTGCTGGTGCTGGCCCCAAATAGCACCATGCCATCAGTGGGTGTGAGCAGGACCATGCCATCAGCGCGTGGCAGTGGTGGCAGTGGCAGGAGCGAGGCTGCCCACAGAGAGGGGACCAGGGGCCGTGGTGGGAGGGGCCTGGCAGGGGTGCAGAGGATGAGCTGAGACCTGTCCCTGTGCTCACCGCAGCCTCGCGGCCCACAGTTCCTTTCAAGGTGCACGAATTCATGCACGGGGCCCCTAGTTATCTATATAACTCTGCTTCCTGCTGGCTCAGAGAGTTCATTTTCTCTTTTCATGGAAGACTGAAGACTGTTTTCTTGCTGGAGCTGAAACACCAAAGATATCTCACGAGAGCAGACCAGTGCAGGGTAGAGAAGACGGCAGGCTGGGAGCAGAGCTGCCTAGCTGGAGAGGGGCCTGGCTGCAGGCCTCCTCACCCAGGGCCACCTCGCCCCAGCACCTCCTAGCAGCCCTGCCATCTCACAGCCACGCTGCTCCATAATTGAGCTGTAACACTGTCAACCTGTTCCAAGCCATGCTGTTCTCACAGCCATGGTGTATCACAATTGAGTTGTTTGCACAGAATGAAATTTCCCTCTTCACCGCATCCCAAATTAGGGATTCCTGTTGGTGCTGAATTGGTGCCAACAACCATCAGCTGACAGAATACAAAGCCTGAAAACACAGGTTCCCAGCCTAGTGGAAAAGAAAGGGCCAATAAAACTAACTATTTCCCAAGCTTCAATCACTCACCCATTGGCCATATACAAGAACATCCCAAACCTTTTCTTGTTCAATGTTTTCCTTTAAGTTGATTCTCCTCTGAAATACAACCTCACCCTAAGCTAGTTCTTCACCCTGGCTGCCCAATTAGCAGCACATAGGAAGGCTACTCAGCCTGGGGGTGGAGGTGTGGTTAACACAGGGCAGTTACTGCCACTCCACACACTTACATTAACACCCACTATGCCCATCCCAAGTGGTCACCAGCAGGGAGGTGGCAGCTTCCCTGAGAGGAGACACCTCCCCGTACTGTGATTCCAAGCTCTGCCTCCTTATTCTCCCCACCCCATCCCTTTACCCATGTCCCCCCACCCTTACTCCTTTTATCTCTCGTGACCAAAGGAGCAAAACTAGCTTCTTTCAGCCAGGCACAGCTCTCATTCAGGAAAAAGAACTTGGCTTTCTTAATAAGAGATGGTACCTTATTGTGGGCACTTGTGACCCCCGGTGGTAGAGAAGGGAAATACATGCAGTGAAGTCAGGAAGGAAGCATCTCTCACCAAAGCCCCAGACTAGAGCCTCCACTTACACTAAGCAAAACAGTGTCTACAGGGGCAAAAGCACCAAACAAGATAAAGCACCTATGCTTCTCACCTCTCAACAGGCACATTCACCAGGACAAAAACAGCCAGAAGATACAAATGCCCCTGTCTTACCTGCATCTTGTCCCTAGCATTTAGGGTGGGCGATTCTCCGTAAGTGGGACGTCTCCTGGTGCCTGATGTGGTGAGCACATCAGCTCTGTACAGACTGGCTCAGCTCGGACTAGCTGGGTGGCCTTGGGCAAATTACTTAACATCTTTGTGCCTCAGCTTCCTCATCTGTCAAAACAAGATGAAAATAGTGCCCTCTCAGAGGGCCCGAGGCTAACCCGAGTTAATATAAGACATGCTCACAATAGTGGCTGACTCACAGAATATTTAAAAATTCCAGGAGGTATCCCTGTGTACTTGGCTGGTCTTTTCAGGGAGCGAAGCAGAGGCTCAGAGCAGTTCCCCTCCTTCAGCATGACTTCTTTTTCTCAAGTAGATGATGGAAAATTTGAACCCAGATTAGGATTCTAGATCCAGTAGTCTCTAAGCCCTGGCCTGGTAGCTCAGTTGATTAGAGCATTGTCCTGATACACCAAGGTTATGGGTTCTACCTCTGGTTAGGGCACGTACAAGAAGCAACCAATGAATCCATAAATAACTGGAACAACAAATGGATGTTTCTCTCTCTCTCTCTCTTTCTCTCTCTCTCTCTCTCTCTCTCTCTCTCTCTCTCTCTCTCACACACACACACACACACACACACATTCTCCCTCTCTCTCAAATCAGTCAACAAAAATTTTGTGTTAAATGGTGGTTAAAAAAAAAAGATCCAGTAGTCTTTTCCCTATACCCGTACAGGCCCTCCTGGAAGTAGGGGCTGGCTGTATAGGGCTTCCACTGGAAGCCTCAAATCCCTGAGGTGGGTGAGCTGTACACAGAGCTGGGACATGCAAGCTAGAGCATCCACATGCCAGTGTGCAAGGACACGGGTGCAGAACTGAACTGGCGTGGGAAAAGAAGGTGCCAGGCTAGGCGGCGGTGGTGGTGGGGGGAAAGGGGGCAGTATCAGGGCTGGCAATCCTTGTATTGTCTGCCACATTTGGGCACAGAACGCAAAGAGTTCCAGGAATTCTAAATTCAAACCTGGCTTTCCAATACTTACCTGGCAGGGGAGATACCATGATCATGAAGGTGGTTTTTCCCAGGGCGAGGCTTATCCATTGCACTCTGGATATTCGATTTCCCTAGATGTGGGAATTCCACTGCATAATCTATGTGCTGTGGTCGGCAAACTCATTAGTCAACCGAGCCAAATATCAACAGTACAACAATTGAAATTTCTTTTGAGAGCCAAATTTTTTAAACTTAAACTTCTTCTAACGCCACTTCTTCAAAATAGACTCACCCAGGCCGTGGTATTTTGTGGAAGAGCCACACTCAAGGGGCCAAAGAGCCGCATGTGGCTCGCGAGCTGCAGTTTGCCGACCACTGATCTATGGTAGTGGGGGGGAGGGGGTGGGACTGGCTTTCCAGGTCATCTTGAAAGTGAATTTCTCAAAGTAGGATAAAATTTTTTATGTAACGATTTGCTACTTTGATATAATTGATATAAATATCTAGACACATGCTATGTGGACCTCTGCACTCTAGCCTAGAGCCTGATAAATGAATGAATAGATCTTATTCCTGGACCTCAGCATTTGCCACATGGAGTGTCTGGATGAAAAATACAGATGAATGGTTCATGCACATCAATCTCCTCAATGGCGAATACATCTTATTTGATGTGGAGATCCACTTGCCCAGTGAGTACTCTGTGAAGGATGACATGTTTCTTTTCAGGGCAGCTCTTACTTGATGCTTCCTTTCTGTAATTCAGTGACAAGTTTAACTAACCATAACAGCTTATATCTGCTGGGTGCTTATGTTCAGGCACTGCTTTAAGCCCTTTATATAGATTAATTCATTTAATATTCATGACCCTAGGTACTGGTATCTAAATATAAGTACTGGTATCATCTTCATTGTACAAATGAAGAAACCGAGACTCAGAAAAATTAAATGACTTGCCCAACATCACACAGCTAGTGAGTAGCAAACTAGAGTTACATCCCCAGGCAGCTTGAGCTCTGTACCTTGTGTTGTGGTGTATGCAGAAGCCCACGTCCTCCTGAGCGCCCCCTAGGTATCAATCAAATCCTGGAATTGGCTAATATTCCCATGTCTAATTTCTACAATCAGCCTCCTCTTGTAGACTTAGGAATGCAGAGATAAGACAAAGAGCATCTCGTGGTAAAGACAGTTATTGGATTTTCATTTATTAATAACAACATCAAGGGGCCTGGATGGGAAAATAAATCATAGCTCCTAACGGTGAATTTTTCACATGCTGTGAACTTTAATTAGGAAGAATATTGACTTTCTTCAAATGCTCTAGTTTCCATTGTTAGAAAGGAAAAGCCCAAATCCCAAAGTGAAAGTAGAGAATCCCTTTCCTTCTCTCAGGCCATGGGATCGCCAGCATCAAGCTCCAAGGACCCCCTGGTGCAGTCTAAGCCAGGTCAGAGTTGGAGATTGTGGGGACTAAGATGGGAGAAGGAGAAAGGAGGATATGGACTCACGATTAAGGAGTCATTAGAATACTATGTCCCCAGATTTTCAATAGGTGCTCATGTTCTCCCATGGGGAGCAGGAGGTGGAGAGATGGGTGCCATTACCAAGGTCAGGCTCAGTATCAGCTTGATCTGTGACCTTCCCTGGGGACATTCAGAGCCACTGGAGGAATATAGGGTAGTCTCACATAGTATCAATGCTAATCAACAATTTAGATAAATATTTTTGCCTGATAAAATGTCTTTATTTCAGTGTTATTTTAGGATGTTATTCTCTGACCCATTATTCATAATAGCAAAAAATGGGAAACACCTTCTGAATTCTATTACTGGCACTCAATTCTTTTTTCCTCTCCCACTCTTGTCCTGATCTTCCACTTCCAGACTTACAAACCTGCATTTCACAGGCTTATTACAGGAATGAGATGAGATAAAATATGTATATGCTCAGCACAATTGCCTTTTAACCCTAACCACGATTTATTGAAATGATGTAATGTAAAAGTTTCTTGACACATGGCAAACATTTAACACATTTGCTAAAACAAAACAAAACAAATAAAAAATGCTTGGAAAATGGCTAAACTTAAAAGGACAACTCTCCCCTTCCAGGCTTTCATGGCTGTGTCCCAACCAGAGTGATAGAAATAAGCCAGACAGAAAACTTGGACTATTCCCAATGATTTCAAAGCAGGTAACAAAATCCAGGCTTTGGCACCAGCTTTCCTAACATACAAACAAGCACCAAATTCTTGTAACAGTAACTTCCAGTTCAAAGAAACTGCCTACGTTTTTGAATGGTCATTCAGAAGTCACATTTGTCCAGGACTAGCAAGCACTTTCAGTTCCCACTACTAGTCTCCAGGACTGAATCTATCTACTCCTTGAGGCAGTCACCTGACCTTTCCCCTCTGGGTGGCCTCCCACCTTGTTGCCCAGATGGTTCTTCCCTTGTTGTCATGCAGCCTCCTTCTGTAGGTCACATGGGCCTGGACTTGAGAAGCCTGGAAGTAGGTTCTAACCTTGTCCTGACCCTGCTTTACCAGTTGTTCTTCAGCAAGCCATTGGCTTCTCTGAGCTTCTGTATCTTCATCTACAAAATAGTGACTCCGGATGGTCTGCCCTATCACTCATTGTGTGACTGTTATGTTGGAGAACCTGGTGGACTGTTAGCTCCTTCCTGAAACTTTTGCTGAACCCTCCCACTGCCTCACCCCAGTTACTGCTTCCAACATCCCCTGAGCTGTGTGTTCATCTCTCTACTAAAGCACTTTGGATGCTGTATGTTTGGTGTCACCTTTTTTCCTTACCTCCCTGGATCTCAGTCTCCTTAGTGCCTGGAGAGAGTGGTACTCAAAAATGTTTGATGAATGAACACTGAAAAACACAATGCTCTAAATCAAGCAAACTTACCTATAAAGGTCCAGATATTTCAGGTTTTATGGACCTGGTGTCTGCTGGGATAGCCCCCAAGCAGCCACTGACACATGTTAATGAATGAACGTGGCTGTGTTCCAATTAAACCTTACTTATGAACACTGAAATTTGAGTTTTATTTGATTTTCACACACATAAGCCATCATTCTTCCTTTGATTTTTTTTCCAGTCATTTCAAAATGTAAAAATCATTCTTTTCATTCAGGCCAGACTTGAAAGAAAGTTACAATCATTTGATCAATTCTGTGCCATAAGTTGATTAAGTTATTGGAGGGAAGAGGACTATTGATGTTTTGAAAGTTGAACTTGTGACCTTCATTTCAAGCTCAAGAGATCTTTTAAGCCTTCTTTTGCTTAGAATTCCAGCTTACTTATTACGGTTGAAAATATCCAACATTCTTTCAAAAGCCAAAGTAAAATGACACTTTTACCATAAAGATCTGGGAATAGCAGCACTACCTGATTTGGCTCAGTGGATAGAGTGTCAGCCTGCACACTGTTTGGTTCCATTCTGGTCAAGGGCATGTACCTCAGTTGCAGGCTCCTCCCAGGCCCTGGCCCTGGCCCTGGTTGGGGCGCATGAAGGAGGCAACCAATCAATGTGGTTCTCTCATATCGATGTTTCTCTCTGTCTTTCCCTCTCTCTTCCACTCTCTCTAAAATTCAATGGAATCCTCAGGTAAGGATTAAAAAAAAATGAGCTAAAAAAGAATCTGGGAATAGCAGAAGGCATTTGCATTATACTAGGAAACCAATATTCCAAAGGGATTCTGTATTGCAGTAGTCTCAGTGGGGAAAGGATTGTAATGGTGCCCAGCTCATAGGGCTGTAGTGAGGATGAAATGAAGCAATGCATGAAAAGTGCTCAAATCTGTGTCAGAAGGTCAAGGCTATTTTTTTCTCTTTGTTATTTTATAGTGAAGCAAGTTGGCGTGGCAACTGTAGTGATGATCTTTGCAGTTTACACACTCAGGCTCTTGCTTGATTCAACTATCATCAAAATCAGTCAGAGGCATGCACCCATTATCGTCCCAATCCAGGGCCACGGTGGTTGTATGGAGTGTGGGACTCACAGCTCTGCCAAGGCATAGCTCACATGGATCCAATGGTCAGAGACAGGGCACTGTTCTGCTCTCTAATGATGTGAAAAAAAAATGCAGCAATGGCTTTACTAAAAAGATTTTGTTCTCATGTCTACAGAATCAATAAAGGCCAAAGGGGTCATTTAAATGCTCCAGATACAGTCATACTACGTTGTATAGAAAAAAAAAATGGTATGCTATAGGTGATATTCAGAAATCTGGGGATTCAAGGTTTCAAAATCTCTTGTGATTGTTAAGTGCCAAAGATAAACATGAGTGTGATTTGTTTCCTCATGAGAAATGCAACCACCATGGGGACTGCTTTTTCTGTGCTCTAAACCAGTATTTTCCAAACTGTATTTCTCAGTACATTAGTTCCACGAGTGGTTAATAGTGTGCCTCTAATACAGAGTTCCCTAAATATGTGGTGAATCTAAGATGAGCTTTGTTTTTACTATGAAACAGGGATTCTAGAATGTAAACTGTAGATTGCTCTGTTCACACCACTGATGAGGCTGCTGCTTTATCCATACTAATGAAGACACAGTTCCCCCGAGATTACATTTTTATTGGCTTCTTGGGCACCTAAAAGGTACAGATTGATGCTCAGTTGGGGTTACTTCTCCAGAACATTAACCTCACCAATTACTAGCAAATTCTCTCATTATTTCTTCTTTTTCAGTTTCATTTTCAGAGCATTAGAAATATAGATTTCCTCACCATGGCCAGGTAGCTCAGTGGGTTAGAGCATTGCTTCTTGTATGTGCCCTGACTGGGTTAGAATCTGCAACCTTGGCATATTGGGACAATGCTTTAACCAACTGTGTTACCCAGTCAGGGCTATGAACCTTGTTAAAATGCTACCTTATTCAGTCAGTCTGCCAGTCAGTCAGTCAATTGTTAAACATTGAGGACCTTTGTAAGCTGGACATTGTTGTAGGATCTGATTGAAAGATCAATAAATTAACGAATTTACTCATCCCTGGGGGTTGGGAAGATCCGTTTAATAATGCATGACTAGGTACGGTTATCTTTTAGGGAGACAAGTGCTCTATAAATCAGGAAACTATTATAATATTTACATGTTGCTTTCATGAAAAATGATATAAGCAGTTTTCACTAGAATACGAATCTTGGTAATTTGCATTTATATAGCACATTATTGGCACAACAGCTTTGTCCCTTTGAGTAGCTTCATTTAAAATGGTTTTGTTTTAATTATCTCTCACACAGCAACTATAAAATGATTGTAAAACAATTTGTAAGTGTGTGTGTGTTATCCATAAATGCTAAATAACAGTTAAATTGTAAGTACTATGCAGTGGAATCTGACACTTCTCGGGATAATATTTTGGTGGTTCACCTGATGTACTATCAGCTCTGGAGCATTAGCATCTGAAAAAGGGCAGATGTGTGTCTGGGGAACTAAGTGGTGGGGGGGCGTGGGGGAGGGCAGGGTACACCTACCTTAGGAGCATCCCTGAAGAAGAACTTTGGTTTGCTGTCTAAAATTTGTCTGTGACTTACTATCAAATGAAATTATTTCCAAAGAAAACCAAGGTATTCATAAAACATGTATGTACTCATGGACTGATAGCTTGCATTCAACTGCATAAGGTGCTTTAAGTATTAACTAATAAATGGACACTTAATAGACATCTGAGCACTTCATTCGGTCCTTCATTAATGGACTCTGTGCAAATCACTGTGAAACAGCACTGAATGAGTCTGTCATGATCCCTGAACACCCATCAAAGGAAGCACCTGGTAACACTGACATAATCCTTTTTCTCCTCTAGTGCTCTGGGAATAACATCTATTTTCGCCAGCACTGCAGAATTAAGTTTAAAGTTCTCAGTCTCTGCTCACTTTGAGTATAGTTGCTCTGTGAGCCTATAGTTTCACTTCCAACCCATTACTTCATTCTTTTAAGGACTAGTAGAGGGGCAGGGCAGGGATGGTTTCAGACCTGTTCTACAAGGGAAGACCTCACTATTCAGAGAGTATCAGTAGCTTATTACAGTGAAAAATGAGAGGCGGAACCTGAATATAAGACATCTAGAATCCAGGGAGGGGAGGGGGCTCACAAATATGAGACATCTACAATCTCATTTTCCCTACATCACATGCTTCACAATGAAAAAAGTTATAATTGAAAACATGTACTTTTCCATTGCTACATGAATGATTGAATAAGTGAATGAATGAATAGAAAGTTCTACTCTGATATCCTCTACTGACTTCTCAAATACTTGCTGTATTTAAAGGAAGGCCCCTGGGACATTTAATTTAACTGTGTCCTTAACATTTCTCTTGTTACTACCCATTTTATCACCACCTCATCCTGACTGCTTCTCCATCCCCATTGAACCACAGAGGAAAGGACCCCCCCCCCCCCCCCCCCCGCCCGGCTTTGTTCCAATTCTTCTCCTGAGATACTCCTTTGAGGAGATCCTGGGGCTAGAGGTGGGGCAGTTTTGAGAATTTCAGTCTCCCAGCTGTGCCCAGCCCTGCCTCTGAAGTTCAGAATCTACTTACTTTTGGATTTATACTCCTATCTGGCCTGTGATCCAAAGTGAGTAGAGGCTGGGAGTTTCAAAATGAACTGCAGCCTGGCAGAAAGAGATGCTGCCTTTAGAGCACTGGAGAAGAAAGTTAATTACGTGAATATTACCAGGGGCTTCTTTTGTTGGATGGATGCTCAGTAGAGGCACCTGTGGTCAGTCAAATCAATCAGCAGGACCCATGGAGGGTGTGTGATCCCACTGCCTATGTATTAGAATAGCCTGCTGTGTGTGCAGATAAGGGTGTAACCCTAGTTAGCCTGAGATTTCCTGGAGGTATGGATCCTTCTTGCACAGTGCCTAGCACATAAATGTTTATGGACTCAATTCAGATTGAATCAGACTTGACTGAGCCTCAGATTCCATATCTAAGATGAAGGTTCTGTACTAGAATGATGCCTGGGGGACTTCTAAAAATGAAATATGTTCTGGCTGGGAGAAGAATGTCATTTTTAGAAAAGAACATGTCCTGATTAAAATTCCAGGTCCACTGCCTATGTACTAGGTGTGTGGTTTAGACTGATCATTTTACTTCTCTGAGCCATCTGTAAATGAAGGCAAAAAATGTCCATCCACAGCATTGGGGCGGGGGTGGGGGACACATTAACGAAGGAGCTCAGGAAATATTTGTTGAGTGAATGATGTTCAAATAGTTCAGAGGAACTACTTTCCATTTCGTTTTTTAAAATATGTTTTTATTGATTTTTAGAGAGAGGAAGGGAGAGGAAGAGAGATATAAAAGGTCTGTTGATGAGAGAGAAACACTCCTCCCGCATACCCTGCGCTGGGGATATGCCGGGGTTCTTGTCCCAGCATTACAAAGGGTTCAGCAATCTGGAGAGAGGAGCTGTGCATAGATTCAAGAAGGAGTCCAAGGACAAAAGATAATTTTGAAAGCCATTGGGGGTCAGAGGAGCTTCAGCTAAAGGAGCTAAAGACTTCCCCTTGACTCAGGACCCTGCTTTTATTAACACAATTTATCCTAAGGCAAGGTGGAGACATACACTTCAAAGGGTAGGGTTTACAGAAGCATTGTCAGAGTGGGGAAAGAGCCTATAGCTGTTTAGGTGTTTGGCCAACAGGAGGCAATAACATGCAGATTTAAGATGCCCTGAGCTGTCTGGCAGCAGATAATCCTATTCAGGTTTGGGGGTAGTGTCGTTCAGGTGTTCCAACAGGTAAACTACATATGTGGCTCAGCCCTTGTTGAGCCCCCCAACCTTTTGATGAAACTCTTGTAATTATGACATGTTGGAATCGGTTCCCGGCAGGGATCGAGACCACAACCTGTGCATGTGCCCTGACAGGGAATAGAACCCTGACCTCTCGGTGCATGGGTCAATGCTCAGCCACTGAGCCACACTGGCCAGGCCTGCTTTCCATTTTATGGGCTTTGACCCAAACTACCCATACTACAGTTTTTTTCCTACAGTTGTCAAGCTTTGGAACATTCTGCACCACAGCAAGGGTGACTTGTGCAGAAAATTACTAATTTAAAGTCACTAAAGTATTAAGTCATTTGTCTGCTCCAATGCTGCCACTCCAGCTCCCTGGTGCAGTGTAGATGACCCATCCCTGTTTTCCACCTGCCACTGTTCACTCAGTGGGACACGGATCATGGTCTGTACATGCGCGCCAAGACTGCACCCTGCAAGATGCTCTCTTAGCATTTGTTGTAAAGAAATGACTCCTTCTACTCAGAATTTGGTTTTCTTTTTCTGCAGGTCTGCAAACTGGATATCTCCTTATCCAGGTAACAGATCAGGCCCTGGGAGAGTTGGCTTTCTCTACTCATGCACACACTTTGAAACTGGGCTGAACTATTTCAGAGCAATTATTTAGCTGGAAAAAAATCCATTTTATAAATTAGGATAAGAGAAGCTTGGTTACTAGGAGGAATTAGAAAGGGGAATCTTCCCCAAGTCTACCTCAACCTAACTGCTTCTGGAAGACACCCCTATTCTAACCTAAACTGGCCCCAACCAGAATGGTTTCATTCCTACCAGAGACACAGAAGTTACAGTGCAGTAACTTCATCACTGTCTAAATTAGGGCTATTTGCTTGGCTCAACAGAAACACACTGCTATGCTCTTCTAATTTCTTGGCATTGGGTGTGGAATGTTCATCATCAAAGTTCCCCATTACGAACTCCAGTTTGCTTCCTTTTGTGTGTTTCTTCTCAAATAAACTGGTATTATTGTGCAGACTCAGTCTATGTCTACGATGAGTTTTGTGTCCTGAAAGTTGGACAGAGTATGGGAATCTCATGGCTACACCTCTGCTCCCTAACTGTAGAGATCAAGGGACTTTGGTTCATAGTCATCTAGAGAGATAAATTAATAGATAGATGTATTGAATTCATATGCCAATATCAGTGAGATCATTTAGTCCTTTAGGCATTGACCCTCAATGTTGGGTTTTCTCTAGAAAGTTGCTTCTCCTTGTATGATGCAGTTGCCCAACAAGCACACTTTGCTAATGTAACTTCATTTATCTCTGTGACTTCGCATTGCATTGTGCTTGCTGTTCTAAATGATTTTATTTCATCCTAACTGCCTGAAGTCTGCATCACAGCCACTATAGATTCATTTCTAATTCTTAACCATTCCATCCCAGAAGCTCTGATAACTTTACATCTATGAATTGTAAATACCATTCTAATAAAATGAGAGTGAGTTGCCAAGTTCCTTCAAATTGGTAAATATTGGGAATATTTCCCTAGCAACAGCCCATTACAGTAGGCAGGGAAGGTCATTCTATCGGGAACACTTATCCTTCAGCCTATTTCAATGTCAGAAAACCTCTTAATTCTGATTATTCCTTCAGTTCTGAGTCAGCACAGAGATATTATGTAAATGGATCAAATAGAAGAAGTGTAATAATAATTCCTAATGGGGAGACAGTCTGGCTCAGAAGCAGCCTGGAAAACCATTGGACAGAGAGGTATTGTCCTGTTTCTTCATTAGCAGAAAGCAGTTATTGATCACTTACCCCGTGCCAGGCACTGTGCAGGAGGATCTCATTTAATCCTCATGTTAAGCAAGAAATCAGTATTATTTCCATTTCATAGGTAAGAAAACTGAAGCTCAAAGATACCAAGTTCACATAGCTGGTTAGTAGTAGAGGCAGGATTTAGACTCAGGTCCATATGACTCTGAGGTGAAATTGTCTTATATATTTAATTTTCCTTTCTGCTATTTCAGAGGCCGAAATACCGAAGATGGTAATATAGTCTTAGGCTCAGATTGGCAATTGCAGACTCAGAGCAAGAAGTGACCAGCTGGCCCTGGCCGGTGTTGCTCAGTTGGTTGGGCGCACTGAAAGGTTGCTGGTTCGATTCCCAGTTAGGACACATGCCTGGGTTGTGAGCTTGATCCCCAGTAGGGGGCATGCAGGAGGCAGCAGATCTTTGTTTTGCTGTCACATGGATGTTTCTCTATCTCTCCCTCTCTAAAAATCAATTTTAAAAAATCTAAAAAAAAAAAAAAAAAAAAAGTGGCCAGTCCAGCTCAAATGCACCAGTTGGGTGGGCTATAGTGTCGGGAAGGGGTCTAAACTCTGACCCTTTAGAGTTCATGGTAGAGTCTTTAAGTTGCTGCATCGAGGGCTTGACACTGACTTTGGGATGAAGGAGAAGATGTTGAAAATGTATGCACCCCCCCATCCTAATGGCATGTACCCCTATTAAAACTCTTGCTACTTTCCTCTCTCTGACCCTCTTTTCTCCTTGTGTCAAATATGAATCACCTGCCCTACCTGGCTGAGGCCCCGTCACCTCCACCAGGACTTCTGCAGTGGCCTCCTGAGTAGCACCCTGCCTCCACTCTCGCTCTCTCCAAGCTTCTCACCTCTTAATGAATAGAGTAATTTGTCCCATGAGGGCAATAAAGACTAATTAAGAGATAAAGAGATTTAAGCAGGGTGATTACATAATTAAATTTACAGTTTAGAAAAATTAAACTCTGAGGAGTTAAAGCATGATCTTCCCCCACTTCCTAATCTCTTTAGCCACCACTTTTTCCCTCCCATTCGCTGCCCTCCAGGCAAATTGAGTGCAGGACAATGCTCAGCTGACTCTTCTGTCAGGCGCCCTTCCTGCTCCTGTGGGCCCTGGCAGGCTCACTGTCTTAAAGACCCAACGCAATTTTCCTATGAAGTTATCCTCGCCTCCCACACACCCAAAATAATCCCACTCAAAGCGCTCATGACCCACTCAATACATTGAAATACAGTTGAGCCTTGAACAATGCCAGGGTAAGGGGCATCAACCCTTCCCCTCAAATCACAGTTGAAATCCCCATATTAATTTTGATTCCCTCAAAACTTAACTACTGAAAGGGCGGGGAGAGACCGACTCCATGTTCCCTTTGTTCCATGTCCTCCACCTGGTGGAGTCAGGTTCCTGCCCTAGAACCTCTCCAAGAGCCCAACCCACACTTTTGAATTAGCCAATAGAAATGCAAGAGGAAAGTAAGCCCCGCCCTGCCCCCATGTGCAACCTGACCCCGACCAATCAGCAGAGGCCACACTACCTCACCCCTCCTATCTCTCCCAGGCCCCCTATAAATCAGCGCATTTGGGGTCTGGGGCTCTCTCTCTGCCTCCTGCCGATGTGTCGGCGAGTGTGGTGGACGGGAAGCTCGAGCTAGTTGGATTAAAGGCTCTTTGCTTTTGCATCGGACTTGGCTCCCTGGTGGTCTTTGGGGATCATGAAATCTGGGCATAACACTACTAATAGCTTACTGTTAACCAGAAGTCTTATCAATAACATAAAAAGTCAATAAAAACAGGTTCAGTATGGTATCTGTATTATATACTATATTCTTACCATAATGGAAGCTTAGAGAAATGAAAATGTTATGAAGAAAATCATGAAGAAGAGAAAATACATTGATACTATGTATTGAAAAAAATCCAGGTATAAGTGGACCCACCAAGTTCAAACCTACATCATTGAAAGGTCAATTTTAGTTTATTTGTATTCTGTCTCCCCTACCAGAGTGTGAACCCCTCAAAGACAGGGGCTGTACCCCTCATATTTCCATCTACAGCTCCCAGAGCATAGCCAAGCCGTGGTCACTCTCAGATGAAGGTGGAATAAACTGGCTAAATAAACCGTGTCTTCTAGAAGGTGACATGATAAGGAAAAGATACAGACACTTAGGGATGAAGGTGGAAAATGACTACTTAAGAATGAGAAGTATGCCCTAGGAGGTGGGCCTCAGGGAAACCAGGAACCCTGAAAGTCCAGACGACTGACATGAGTTAGGGAGAAGAGTGGGAGAAAAATGTGAGCATCTACTGTATGTGTGACCTGTGCGAAAGACTTCCTAGGGAAGGATAAGTCACTTGACCTCAGAGAAAACTCCCAACAGCCACAGCCAGACTCAGTGCAGCCCAAACAGATCTTCCTCTAAGTACAGTAATCAGGTTACAAACTGGACAAGCCTCAGCAGACCCTACTATCTCTCCAGGAAACGAGGATGGCCTGCTCCCTAATTTGGGGTGCTCAGCCTCTCACTGCATTGGGCACTGCTTTTCTCAATAAATGCTGAATGAAGGAGTGAATGAATGAATGATTAGCTACCACTCTGCACCTCAGTCTTGGAGAGTCACCTGCACAAAGTCTGGCACTGTGAAGAATTTATTCTGTATTTTCTCCCCATCTCACCTTTAAATTTCCAGTTTTCCCCCATCACCACTCTAACCTCCCAGCAATTTAATTAAACAACTAATACTGGGCCTCACCCACCAAACATCCAATCAGCCCAGGGAGACCTCTGAGACTTTGGCCTTAAGGTAGGGAGTGGCAATTCCTAACAAGAGCTCTGGTTTCTCATTGGGTTTTTGTTGTTGTTGTTGTTGTTAATCCTTATTTTTCCCATTGTCTTTTAGAGAGAGTGGAGAGGGCCATCTGTGTGTTGTTGTTTTCAGGAAAAAAGTCTATTTATATCTTCTGCCTATTTTTAAATTGGATTGCCTGGAGGATTTTTGTTATTAAATTGTATAATTTCTTTATATATTTTGCCTATTAACTTTTTATCAGACATATGTCTTGCAAATATTTTCTCCCACTCAGTAGGTTGCCTTATCATTTTGTTAATGGTTTCTTTTGCTGTGCAGAAGCTTTTCAGTTTGATGTAATCCCATGAGTTTATTATTGCTTTTGTTGCCTTTGCTTTGGGTGTCAAACCTAAAAATCATCACTAAGACCAATGTCAAAAAGTTGACTTGCCTATGTTTTCTTCTAGGACTTATGATTTCAAGTCTTACATTCAAGCTTTAATCCATTTTGAGTTAATTTTAGTGTATAGTGTAAGATGGAGGTCCAGTGCAAACATTGCTGGTAAGTGGGGTAAGCTCCTCTCATTAGAAATTCCAAGACCATGTCTTTGCAGCTCTGCAAAGAGCTGCAAGAATTGACCAGGGTTTTGGACTATAACAGTTCATATTGACATGTAAGAGCACTGGCATTTTACTTGAGAAGTAATGCTTGCTGGCCCAGAGCCCCCTCATTTAGTCCTTATCATCATGTTGCAAATGGATCTAAGGCATGCTGGGCAGTCACAATTATTAGGTTCTTTGTTGACTTTCCCTGTTAGCTCTCCCCATGCCTGTCCCTGAGACCATTTGGTACAATGAAACAAGTCTCAGACTGAATTCTCCACCACAACCACCACACACACACACACACACACACACACACACACACACACATACATTTCCATTAGCATAGAATAGTCCTATGTCTATTGTAGGGTTTGATTAAGTCTCAGCAATTTTCCCTTTCAGTCTCTGACGAGCATCTCGAATGCAGGTACAGGACAGCGCCTGGCAGAAGGCTTAAGCTAGCCTTCCATTGGCAGATAATCCCCTGGAAGTGGCTCAACACAGGGTGGATCTCTTAGGCCCTGGCTGCCTCTTCAAAGGGTGGAGGCTGCTGGGCTCACCTGTTCATCCAGGAAGGTGCCTGTACAATAGTTCTAGTCAACTCATATGTCAACGTAGTCATTTCGCCAGGGAAAACCCTTTACTAATATTCATTGTGACAAACAACAACCCTCTGGTGCTGACTGGAGCTAGTTAAGGTTGAGGCTTGTCCAAGCTTGTGGGGGCTACTGATTACTCAGTCAGATGCTAAATAACCACCTATAGAGTGTGTAGGCCAAATTCGGGTCTCCAGGTGTTAAACAACCACCCCCCACTGTGTATAAAACTATCCTACAGACCACGTGTCACATTCAAACTCCATATGAAGTCCTTGGGCCCACTCCTTCCTGAGAGATTACACAACCTCAACCCAGTCTCCCTTCCACTTTCCAGAAACCCTAACTGGCTACCCTGGTAGCAGCCTTCCCTCCAGTTATGGGTCAGTGCTGGGGAAGCTTTTGGGCTGCCACTGAGCCACCCTCTCAGGTGAAAGCCTGCCATACCCACAGCTATCTCTGGCAGTCCCTGGAGGCAGAGCTGGCCCGACTGTCTCAGACCCAAAAGAAAGCACCCTGGCTCCCAGATTTCTGGGCACTCTCCTCTATCTGTCCTATTCTAGCACCCTAAAAGCTTCCTGTCTGCACTGGCCAGTGGTGCTCAGTGGTTAGAGCACCGGCCCCCATGAGGAAAGCAACCAATCAATGTGTCTCTCTCACATCAATGTTTCTCTCTCTTTCTCTTTTTCTCTTTCTCCCCCTCCGACCCTCCTTTCCACTCTCTCTGAAAACCAATGGGAAGAAAATATCCTTGGGTGAGGATTACAACACTAAAAAAAGCAGCTTCCTGTCCAGTCAGCTGTAAGGCCATCTCTGGCCAATTCAGGAGGCTCTGTAGCTCCCAACCTCCTCCCTGGGTAGTCTGTGTGAAGCGAGCTGACACACACTGCTCACAGGGCCCAGCCCCTCAGCACTCCAGGCTGTGGCGGTGGCCCTTGATCCTGCAGACTCACTGTGGACACCCTCTTACCACACCTGCCTGAGGCCAGGAAGCAGAGGAGCCACTTACCTATCATTCAGGCATTCCTTCCCTCTTTCAAGGTATTCACAGATGACAAGCGTGGTTGAGCTGGGTTGAACACTTAGTCCTGCCCACCCAGATATCTGTCTCTAAGGGAGACGGACAAGTGACCAGGAAATTATAACACGAATCGAGAAACGCTGTGATAGGCTAACTGCAGGAGGCTGTCGAAGAATATAAAAGGGGCAACCACAAAGCTTGAGGAATCAGAGAAAACGGCTTAGAAATACTGACCTCTACAAAGAGCATGTCCAAAGGCCCAAAGGGGGAGCCAGCCTAGGAGGGCAGTACGGCTGGCCTGCAGATGGGGACGGTCAAGGACGGGCAGGTCTTTGGAGGCCTTGGTGTTGAGCTAGATCAGTGGTCGGCAAACTCATTAGTCAACAGAGCCAAATATCAACAGTACAACGATTGAAATTTCTTTTGAGAGCCAAATTTTTAAAACTTAATCTTCTTCTAACGCCACTTCTTCAAAATAGACTCGCCCAGGCCGTGGTATTTTGTGGAAGAGCCACACTCAAGGGGCCAAAGAGCCGCATGTGGCTCGCGAGCCACAGTTTGCTGACCCCGGAGCTAGGGAGTCTGGACATGGTGGTGATGGAAATGAGGAGCCATGGAGTGCTCAGGTGAATACCTTTCCTCTCAATGAGCAGTGCAGGCTTTGAGCTGTCTCAGAAACTTCACTGGGGCCCTAATGTAAAAAGAACACGATGATAGACCAAACCTGACACTTCCATTCACTGCTCTGTGGTCAGAGAGGACCTAGTAAGGAGGGCATCCATGTAGCTGGCATGGAAACGAACGAGCAAACGCTACCAGACTGAGATAATCCCTTCCTGGGGTAAAAGCGAAATTGAAAGTCTGAATTGACTCTGCTGTCATTTGTCTGAATGCAGTTGATTTTGTCTTGTTCCATTAAACCAAGTCCCAGATACTAGAAACAGAAATCCAAGATGCCATTGCCTGTTCATATACACAATTAGTTTTTTGGCCTTGGATGGAGACACACCAGCTCATGTTTACAGAGCTGTTTGCATTTGCTGATGACAACATAATACAACTGAGAAAAGTCACCCTATGGGAAAATCTGTTTTCCTTCTGTTCCGAAAAGAAAACTCACATGACATCAGACAGAGCGAGCATGTCCGGCATACGCATATAGCACAGCAGACTAATATCCTCAAATAAAAATCTGCCCCCCCATCCTGTTTAATTTACTTATTTGCCCACTGGAGTTTGGAAATATCCAGAGAAGAACTTTATACCTTACTCGCTTCCATTCCCATCCCCATAATTAGGCAAGTCCTAATGACTCCCTGTATTGTCTCTGCCACATTAGTTTTGTGAGATGATGGTGTGTGAAACAATGGTGCATAACTCAAATACAGGGCCAATCTAAATGAGAAACTGGCAGAGGGCTCATGGGACGATTGCATTATTTGTGAAAAGACATCAGAACAATTGGAGGATAACACTAGATTTTAAATCACGGTTGCAATTACAAGACAATTATCCAAATTGGTGTAATTGCCACGGCTTCAGTGTATGTGGCAGAACCTATGCAGTGTTCGTGCCACTTTCTCTTCACACCACAAGGAAAACAGGTCTGCGCATTGTCAGAGGAAGTTCTACAGAAGAAAACATTTGTATTCTCTTCCCCAGACCCCATACAGCTAGTAACCAGAGCCTAAGTGAAAAATGGAGCCCGAGGTCATGCCTAAGTCCTTCAGGACCCCTCTCCCCACCCTTGCCTGGATTCCTCTAAAATGTGCTGCTCTCAGTAATTCCACCCTGCTTCTGTGTGGATTTCAATCCAAGCATAGAACCTGAATCCCCCTTTTTCTAGATGATGTCTCTTAGCCAAGGATACCCCATGTGGGGCCATGGGGAGTCACTTACTTTGGAGGTAGCAAACTTGGTTTTATTTTTTTTTAATTTTTTTAAATATATTTTATTGATATTTTACAGAGAGGAAGGGAGAGGGATAGAGAGTCAGAAACATCGATGAGAGAGAAACATCGATTAGCTGCCTCCTGCACACCTCCCACTGGGGATGTGCCCGCAACCACGGTATGTGCCCTTGACCGGAATCGAACCCGGGACCCTTCAGTCCGCAGGCCGACGCTCTATCCACTGAGCCAAACCAGTTTCGGCAGCAAACTTGGTTTTATTAACTGTTGTACTACTGATAGCATAATTTTGTGTCTGCTATTATAAAGGCAGCTACCAGGTACTGAGTGAATATGATATGCAAAATACCTTTCATAATTTATTTAATGTCCAATGAGTCTTGATTTTCGTGCATTCATTTATTCAACAAATATTTATCCAATATCTCCTTTGTATCAGGATCTGTTCTAAGAGCTTGCGTTGTATCAGCAACAAAACAAGACAGAGCCCTGCCTTCTTGGAGTTCACCTCACAGGAGTCATTTTGCATAACCCACACGGGTATAATGGACTAACTATAACACTGGCAGAGCCAAATGCAAATTGGTATCAAAACATTCTCCACCTCTTTCCTAATCTATCTCCTTTCCTTTTTTACTGTCCTTGCTTTAGAACGTGATTATTTTTCAGAGAAATTCAACAAATACTACTTGAGCACCTATTAATTTGACAATATATAGCAGTATTTAAAAGTGGGCATACCCTTTGATTGAACAATTTCAGTATTAGGTTTTTATCATACAATGTACTTGCACAGTATTATTAAGATGTGTTCAATGATATACATTGCAGTGTTGTATATGAGAGACCCAAACTGGAAACAATGAAAAATGTCCATCAAAAAGGGGACTATTAAAAAATTAGGGTGCATCCACACATCAGAATATTATGCAGCTGCTAAAAGAATATGCTGATTAAGGGGAATGTCCAGAGACTCCTATGACATGAAAAAGGCAAGTGTCAGAATAGTGTATACAGTTGGATCCCATATTTGTAAATTTCACATATACATAGAAGAAAGACTGGAAGGATATACATCAAAATATTATCTTGGAGAGCCTCTGGGACGTAAGTTGGGGATAAGGAAGACTTTCATTTTCTTCTTTACTTATATTTTGATTTAAAATGTGTACAGCAGTTAAAAATATATGAAGAACATGGATCATCTCCCTAGCCCTGGGCACTGAACATTCAGAGATGACTAAGAAGGCATGACTTTTTGCCCTGGAGGTTTGTGATGGTTGGCATTAGGAGTCAACTTGGTTGGGCTATAGTGTCCGGGTATTTAACCAAACATTATTTTGTGAAGATGCTTTTTAGGTGTGATCAATATTTACATTAGTAGACTGTGAATAAAACAGATTATCTATATATATAAAAAGCTAATATGCAAAGTGTCCCCTTGGGAGTTTGACCAGGAGACTGGGAGTGTGATCGCTTGCTATGACGGGTGCTGACCATGAGGGGGCAGCACGGAATGAAGGAAGGCCCCGGCCAGCAACCGGAAGGCCCTGATCTGCCCTGATTGCTGGACAGGCCTAGGGACCCTACCCCTGCACGAATTTCGTGCACCAGGCCTCTAGTCCTCTATAATATGGATGAGTCTCATCTAATCAGTTGAAGGCCTTTAATAGAAAAATGACTGGCCTCCCCAGAGCAGGAGGGAATTCTGTCAGCAGAATATCTTTTAGTTTGAAGACAAATCATCAAAACTTAAGTACGATGACTTTGTAAAAACAAGAAAAATATTATTTACACAGAGTAAATAGAATATAAAATAATGTCAATACTGTGATTACAACTGTGAACAATTATACAAATGAATGAAAGACTATGAGGTAATAAGAGAAAATAAAAATAAATTGTTAGGGTGATAGAAGTGTGTTGAGTTCTCCTCTCCACCAATAAAAGCTTATTTAGTTCTGAGAGGCATGTGCAGCTGGCCTGGGTACCAGGCCACATTCTCTTGGGGCGGGGCCTCCTTTAGAATTTAGGGGTTAATTGTGGGGTACTTATGGAGTGTTTTTCTCTTACTCTTCTTTTAGAGGGGCCAAGAGCAATATAATTCTGAAACATAACAAGTAGAGCATAAAGAAACTTAGAGGGGGGTTTTCTTTTTTAAACAGAAAAGGAAAAAGAAAGAAAAAGCTTATTTAGCACTGCAGTTGTTGCTTATTAATGAACATGTGTCAGTCAAAATGGAAAACTGGATGACATCTTTTTGCCTGAGGAGCACAGGGCTGTCTATTTCTATTGGGCTTGTTTCTTATCTCTAGGCCTCCTTGAACTAGAAACTGGAATCTTAGCATGTGCCAAGCACCTATAGTATTTGCAACTCTCAGCGGGATCTCATTTAACCACTACCCTGGATTCTGTGAGGTAGATATGATTTGTTAAGCAGTTCTTGAAATCCAGGAGTCAGCAGGTTGGTTCCTTGTGGAGTTTCTGAGGGAGAATCTGTTCCCTGCCTCTCTCCTACTTTCTACTGGTAGATGACAGTTCTTGGTGTTCCTTGGCCTGTAGACAAGTCACTTCAATCTGTCTCCATCTTCACATGGCATTCTCCCTTGTGTATGTATCTGTGTCTCTTTTCCTCTTCTTATAAGGACAATAGTCATATTGGATTAGGGGGTCACCCCAATCCAATGTGACCTCATTTTAACTTGCTTACAACTGCAATGACCCCATTTCCAAATAAGGTCACTTTCACAGGCATGGGGGAGGTGGGGCTAATATTTCAACATACTTTTTTTTTTTTTTTTAAATCCTCACCTGAGGATATTTTTCCATTGATTTTCAGAGATTTTTAGAGAGAGTGGAAGGGAGGGGGAGAGAGGAGGAGAGTCAGAGAGAAACATCAATGTGAGAGAGACACATCGATTGGTAGCCTTCCACGTATGCCCTGACCAGGGTCAGGGATTGAGCCTGCAACCCAGGTATGTACCCTTGACCAGAATCGAACCTGGGACCCTTCAGTCCGCCGGCCAATCCAGCTCTATCCACTGAGCCAAACCAGCTAGGGCCAACATACCTTCTCAGGGAGCATAATTCAACCCACAGCAGAGGGAGTCAAACCCAGGCCTCTCTGACTCCAAGTCTATGCTGTTGGGTGGGGCCCTGAGAGATCTCCGCACAATTAAAGTAGGGATTGTATAGGTACAACATGAGGCAACAGAGACCATATAATCATTCTCACAGTCTTGAAAATACAGGCTGGATAACTGTTGTCTTAATTAAAGCATTACAAGTGCACCTGAAAATATTTAAATAATCACTGTTGAAATAATGTGAAAAGTGGGTAATTCAAGCACAGTAGATTACGGCACATCTTCTGTGAATGCTGGGTTCATCAAAAATGAATTTAGTTCTTAATTTTTAACTCTATGAGTACTAATTGGAGACTAAAAATGGACAGTCTCTTCCTGTCAAGGAAAGTGAGTGCAATTTCTTGGTAACTCGAGTTCGCCTCCATTATATATAGGAATAATTTATTCATTCCCCTCACCCCAGCACATAACATCAGATAATGAAATAGATCTACACACACACTTACAAAGGGAGCAACTGCGGCAGTTTAGTGTTAAGGAAGACATGAGATTCCATTGCAATTTGTACATTTTTCTCTCAAGTATTTTTCAACTCTGATGATCATTTCCATGATTTAAATTGAATTATTTGATCCCTATTTTTACTGGAAAGTCAAAATCAAAAGAAATAATTTAATTTGCTGACTGCACCGTGTGAACCTTGCTCTTTACATTATCCAAATTTAAAATCTATGCCAGAAGATGGGAAACTTACATTTTCTCATTGTTAAAATGATTGGAATAATTCAGTGGCATGCCTCCAGGTTATGGTTTCTCTAATTACCTTGTATCCTGAGTTCTTAATTAATTATATTCTGAGACGTGAAAAAATCCCTTTGTGCTCAGAGCCCATCCTAAGCCGTGTTCTGAGTGAGGTGAGTTATTTACACAGTGCATCTCATCAGTGCATTTCAGTTTTGTCCCTGAAGTTGCTGCCCTTTTGGTTATTTTAATCTCATTCCTTTTAGAGTCAATTTCCTACCATTTGGAACAAGCATCCGGATGGGTAGCCTTCCCACACACCAAGATCAGGTCACCTTTCACCAAATTCCTCAGTGACAGAGTTAAATGCCGTTTCTTTCTGGGTCACAGCAATGATGCAGCATTAAAGGCTCTGCCGCAGGAAGTAGCTCCTGAAATTGATCAGGGGCTCAGCTTCATTAGAGAATGACTGGATGAGAGCGACGATGAGCCTCCATACGATAGGCATCAAAGCCCCGAACCTCCTATCTGTGCAAAACATGTTTATTTAAATGCGACGCTGGATAAGGCCCCAAAGGGTTTTCTCAGCCAGCATGACTCCAGAGAACACCTGAGCTTTAATTCAAAGAACTTTTCTTAGTACTTTGAATCATTATGACTGAACTGTTTCTCCAGCAGCCACACTGGATGGGACCCCTGGAAATGATGAAAAGAAAGAGGGCAGGGAGAAAGCTCCTTTACACAGTGGGACTTGGATGAAAATTAGGAAAAACGACATGTGGCTACCATTTGAGTGCTTATTTGTCAGGCACTGTACTAATTTCTGTGCATGCATAGCATCATTGTCTTCTTGGATCTGACCTATTTTGTAAATGAAACAACCAAAGTACATAGTGTGTGAGTAACTCACCCAAGTCCACATGGCTGGTAGGTATCAGAGTCCACATCAAAAACCCAGCGTGCTTCCCAGATGTTCATGGGCATACGAATCACCTGGGGGACCTGTTAACATGCTGATTCGGACTCAGTGTGTCTGGGATTCTGTATTTCTAGCAAGCACCTGGTGAGGTCAGTGCTGCTGGTCTGTGAACAGCCTCTAAAGTAATACACTATGGTTTCTTTTAATGTTCCCTTTTCCTTTTCAACTGACAAAAGCTCATATGGAAAGAGATGTTTTAAGGATTCCTTGTGGTTTGTTTGTTTGTTTTTACACTGCAGAAATGAACATTCTCAAGGTTAAAGGTTGTGAAATAACAAGCATTCAGACACACCTGATGTTATAAGAACCTCAGCATTCAAGCTCTGTGGAATGTGCTCAGGTTTTTCTTGGCAAAATCTGTCTTGCCTGGACACTCTTGTCCAAGCATATGACTGGAGAGCCAGGCATTTAGTGTGTCAGAGAGAATCCGTTCCTGGTGGTTCGGCCAGCCAGCTGTCAGCCCTCCTCTGTGTGCCCTGCCTTAGGCAGAGAGAGCATCACAGGTGACAGTGTTTATAGAAGTGGAGACTTAATGGGTCAGTTCTCAGGGTGAAGGTAAGCTGCCAGAGCAGTCCCCAACCGAAGGTCTCTGGGAATCTATGGAGTGTGGCTTCTGGAACATGGGCCAGTTCCATGCACTTAGTGGAGTGAGCTATCTAGTTGCTACATACTATGTGGGAATGATGGTGGGGTTAGTTTTGGATGATGCCATTTTGAAGGCAATTAAAATGGGAGAAATGCTCTGACTTAAAAAATGGACATACTCTTTAACCTAAAAACTCTGCTTCCAGAAACCTATTCTTCAGAAACCCTAGCACATGTGCCCACCTGTTCCTGGGAGCATTATCTGTAATGTCCAAAATTAAAAATAGTCCATCAATAAGGGCACAGTTAAGTAAATTATGGAATTACCATAATGTGGAAAACAATGCAGCAAATTAAGAAAATTGCAGCACTGACCTGCGAAGGTGTCTAAGCTAGATTGTTAAGGGACACAGCAAGTTTCAGGACAATATGTAAAATAGGATCTGATTATGTAACTCCCTCCCATCTACATATGTGTCTATGTACATACATGGGGAGTCTTCATTATTTGAGCATTTTTGAAGGCACCCTACAGGGGTTCTTTATGACCTTCTTTTGCCTGTCTTCATTTGCTCATTTTTATAATAACCTTGTGCTGCTTTGGAAAGAAAGAAAGAAAGAAAGAAAGAAAGAAAGAAAGAAAGAAAGAAAGAAAGAAAGAAAGAAAGAAAGAAAGAAAGAAAGAAAGAAAGAAAGGAAAGGAAAGAGAGAGAGAGAGAAAGAGAGAAAGATAGAAAGAGAGAAAGAGAGAAAGAAAAGAGAGAGAGGGAGGGAGGGAGGAAGATAAAGGAAGAAAGAAAGGGAGAAAGGAAGGGAAAGAAAAGGAGGAAGGAAAGAAGGAAAAAAAGAGAAAGAAAGAGGGAGGGGAGAAATAGCAGCAGAAAAATTAAGGGAACACTTTTTAAAAATGTTGTTGAATTTTCTACTTTTTAAAAAAATTCCCCCTTGAGGATATTTAGTCCATTGATTTTTTAGAGAGAATAAGTGGAAAGGAGGGAGGGAGGAGGAGAAAAAGGAGGAGGAGGAGGAGAGAGAGAAAGAGAGAGAGAGAGAGAGAGAGAGAGAGAGATCCAACCTGCAACCCAGGTACATGCCCTTGACTAGGAATTGAATCTGGGACCCTTGGGTGTGTGTGGGCCAATGCACTAACCATTGAACAACACTGGCCAGGGCTTGAATTTTCTACCTTTAACCTACTTGTTCCTGCTCTGCCTGTTAGACTGTTTTAATTTTTGTGCTGGTTGTTTCAAGTTATCATTTATTGTTAGATACTTAGGTTGTTCCAAATCTTCTTTATTAAAAACAGAACAGAGCAAGCATAATTGGCTGGAAATTAATTAGAATTTAAAAGCAAAAGAATGGAGACAAAAATGTAAGAATTTTGAGAAATGGGCCAAAATGCTTAAGACAAATATCTAGGTTAGAAACTGCCTCCCAAACCAGCAGTTATCCAGAACTAGTTACTGAAAATGATACTTTTTGCTCCAATCAGTACTGAATAGTAACATTTGATTGACCAGCTTGCATTCACCCCGGATGTTCCGGCAGAATTGTGTTGCTTGGCTCCTCTGCTGGCACACAGACGGCAGGTGACGACTTGAGAAGCAGTCCTGTGCAGGCCACATGGAAGGGTCCATGAAAAATGGAAATTGTTAATTATTGAGAGTTTGGGCAAACAGGAGTGTCCACTCCAGGTAGAAATTTCAGGTAGAAATTCCAGAGAGACTGGGCAGAGACTGGAAGGCCCAATGCTATCCTCTGTAAGGCCTGCTTACGGGTTGGCCCTTGGCTGGTGTCCGAGAACTTGAATTTGAGAGTGTTCCTACCACCTTGGTATCATTTATGCTGAACACCTGCATTCTTCCGGGGAGTCTGGAATGTTGGTACACCCCGGCTGCTGACACGATCTGGCTCTAATAAAACTCTCGGTGCTGAGAGTGTAATAAGCTTCCCAGATTAGCAATAGTCATGAGCACAACTATATGCTGGGTCCTGAGTCCTCCTAGGGAATCGAACCTGGGAGTGCTCTTGGGGACCCCTGACCCAGGTACACACACAAAAGGGACCTTTCCACAGAGACCTATTTCCAAGCTTGGAACCAGCCATTTTTCTCAGGAACCAGCAGAGAATGAAGATTGACATGAAAAGTCTTTTCTTTTCCCCTTTCCCCAATGTACCAATGCAATTAAAAAAAAATTATTTTTTTAAAATCTATATTTTCATTGATTTCAGAGAGGAAGGGAGAGGAAGAGAGAGATAGAAACATCAATGATGAGAATCATTGATCAGCTACCTCCTGCACACCTCACACTGGGCATCGAGCCCATAACCCAGGCATGTGCCCTTGACCAGAATCGAACCTGGGACCCTTCAGTCTGCAGACTGATGCTCTAATCCACAGAACCAAACCAGCTAGTGCCCAATGCACTTTCTTAACTGACATCTCTGGGTTGCTCTGCCATTTCTGAGGCATGAATGGAACTGTAAACCAGCTTTCTTTCTGCCAAGGGTGGCCATGTAAATGGACAAATATGTTCCTGGTGCTCAATTCCTGACTACATCACTGTAGTGTTGGTTGGAAAGGCAGAAGACTTCTAGCTCTCACCTCTCTTGAAATCCCTCTCACTGCAGTTTCTAAATTCACCAAAGTGAGGAAGGATTTATGAGGTCAAGGGGATTTAGCTGGAGACATCATTGATTTGTTTTTCTATCAAAAGCATTTAATGAGGGTCAGTACTGTACTGGGAACCTGGAAAATAAAGATAGCGAAGACACAACTCAAGTAGTTTATGGTCTTGGTGGGCAGGCAGTGGTACGCTGAAAGTGGGTCACACTGGCTTGTAAGGGCCACTGTTAGAAATATTGCGAGCGGGTTCACATTACCTTGGTAACTTGAAATCAGCCATGATAGGAGTACTTATATCATAGAAATTGGCAAATGCAACAAATTGGTGCTCGCCCTTTTGCATCTGGTGTTAAGCATTTACCTGCATACCACAGTGGAGGTGGCCAGGTGATCAGAGGGGTGCAGCACACCGAACTCTGCCAGCACAAGGATTTCAGGTAAGGGAGGCTGCCTTGAAGGTGTGGAGTTGTGTCTAGCAGAGGTTTCTGCAGAGGCGGGACTCCACGATCCTCCTTTGTCCTAGTCTCCAGCACTGTTTTCATTTTCATCAGGGGAAAATCCCCACAGCGTATGTGTCCAGGAAGGAGATGCATGCGGTTCCAGCACATGTGCACCGGAACCAGCAGAAGTCTTCCGGGGGTGACAAGTCTCTGAAAAAACCCACCCGCCCTGCAGAGACAGACTGCCCACCGGCCATGTGCGTCATGACTGAAGACAAATAGGAGACACTTAAGAAGAGTCAACACAATGGCTAGTTTCATTTTTTTCTTTTTACTTGAAAACTTGTTTTAACCATCAAATTTTGTAAGTTATAAACCTGTACACTGTTGGGTTTTTGTTTTTTGGCTGTCTTTTTTGTTGTTTTTTTCTTTTCTTTTCTTTTTTTTTTTTTTTTTTTTTTTTTAGAAAAAGAACACCAGACTAATCCTGCCAATAGCAATATATGCAGAAACACTCCACTTCCATCAGGGGCAAGATTTACTGCAAGTGTTAGCTTTCCCCTTTGCATAAGGTTTGGTGTGTGAGGTGTGTGCAAGTTTAGGTGAGTGCACATGTGTGTGAAGAAATGATATGTTTTAGCCTGAATCTGAAATGGCATAGATATTAGAGACTGAGTAACTGGGCAAAACACACTCATTTAAAAAATGCCAATAAGAATATTTGCTTGAAAACAGAGAAAGTTGAATGAAAACAGTAGAACCAAAGAATGTTTACAGTACATTTTGAAATGACTAAAAAACACCATTTTCAAACCCCAAATCCTTCATGTGATTGCGTGTCGTTACCTCAGAAGGTTGCAGACCAACAGCATGGATGACTTAGAATTGTATTCGACCCCCCAAATTAAAGCATCCTGATAGGCATCAAATACAGTTATCTACAAAAGCTTGGAAAATTGAAACCATTATATACAATTTTATAAACATTTTAAACACCAAAACATACATCTTTTACAAACCAGCCTGTTTGCAACAGGTAAATTTACAAGACAATCTCTCCAGTACAGTGCTTAGAAAGAACTGCTTCCATTCCCCACACATTTCTCACTTCCCGAAATGCAGTAGTATGGGCTCATAAAATTGTTCAATAGTAGCAATTCAGGTATTGGTTTGCTGGAAGGGTACTATAGTACATACTAATGGGTCCAAACACGCTCCAGGTGACTATATGATTCTCTAGTGCATCCTAAACATTGGAAGAGACTTATTATGGCCTTTGTGTAATATTACATACTTGTAATTATTGCTTTCATTTTATTACATAAGGAAAGAAAATCTTAATTCTTTTCCTATCTCTTAGCCAATTGGCTAAATAGTAACTGATGCCAAAGCCACCAATGGTGACTTTAAACCCTAGAATTATACAACCAGAAGCTTAAAGACACTGGATTTTCACCAGAATAATGTGCAGTTGAACATTGCAGTACAAAACCCAGGGAAAACACAGAACCACCTGCTCACAGACCACACAAAATGATGACGCTGAAGAAATGCCTTTCCCAATCCCCATACCTCATGGTTTGAAGCTAAAAAACATAAGACATAAAAGACTAATCACTTTATCAATATCTGTGTCTTGGAAGGGCAGCAGAGGAAAGAGAAGAGATAATTATCTGGGCGACCCTTGCAAAAGGAACACTAAATCTTCCTGAATTTTCCCATATGAAAGCGTTTTCTGGACCTTAAATGATTTATTTTGCTATATCTTTCCTCAATTTCCTGACTTTGATTATGTAGACACAGCATTAATGGGGACAGTGGAGGTGGGGTGGGGGTGGAAGTAAATAGGAGATAATTGAATATATATATGGCAAACGTAGGTTTATAGTTGTGAGTATGTGGAACAGAATTTATCCTTATACTATTTATTCTTGAATTATATATTTTCCATACAAACAACTGTCAACCTACTTTTACTCACCACTATATATCTTAATTGCTTTTTTTCTAGGCTGTACTAGTGATTCCTAAAGGGAATCCCAGGGAAGTTCTAGGAATGCAGCATAAATTCCCTTTCCAGGCCTTCACACTGGTTCTCTGATAGGGAAAACAATTGCATGGACTTGATCTACACATATTGCTAAGTCTTCTCCAGTGGCGCTTTGTGAATGGGCAGGATGTGAGTACATGGAAAGCTGGCATGGAATGGAACTCAGCAGCCACAAGGCGTGTACAAGAAACTGAGTAAACACCTACTTTATTCACCCTTTACAGCCCCGGAGCTCTGCTTCCCATGTGACAAACATCCAGTCTAACCAGAATGTGCACCATAGAAGTAAAGTGCCTACAACAGGCCATGGCATTGGCTTCCAGGGGGCGGCACATACATGTGAGCAAAACGGGAAAACACTAATTGGCTTCAATCGTTTCCATGTGGTTCAGCAGAGTGGCGGTAGTAGAACAGACACCAGGCCTGGTATGAGGAAAAAAAGGAAGAACCAAAATGCACCTGGTCGATCATCTTATGAACTGAGTGTCACCAGAATTGATAACTAGTCTGGGTTCCATTCTGTAATTATCATTCCATCCTCATTTTAGAAAACATTCATTTGGTAAAAGCAGCATTTTCAAAGAAATGTGTGAATTCTGTAACTGTATGCTCCCTAGCGGAGCTGCTAGGAAACATGAGGTCATGAGGCTTCTAAAGAAATAATCTCCATGATTTCTAATCAAGAATGGTGGTAAGTCAGAAGGTCCAGCAGATGCCATGCCCCAGGCAGTGTAGCGGTGACCAATGTTACATGGAAAGAATATTGACCAAATGGATGTTCAGCTACTTAACCTCCTGTGTGAGGTTGGGCAAGTGCCTTCCCCTCTTTGGGCATGTTCCCTCTTCTATAAAAATAGAGGGTTAGACACATTTTAAGGACCCTTCCAAATCTTCAAATCAGCAGACATCCCACCTAGTTCCATCTGACTGAAAACCATTTCATAATCTACAGGGAAGTCCAATTTTCCAAAAAGTGCAAAGCTACGTGTTCACAGGGTAATGAATAAAAACATACCATGCTTGTCTGGTATACATTTAGCTGCAGAACTACTCTGCAACAAACCAGGGAAGCTCTCCTGATGAAAGCGGTATTTTATATAGGTCAGCGCCAAGGGAGGGCACGGTTTTCTTGGGTGACTTCACAACCGCATTAGGTTCTATTTATTCTTTCATTATGGTGTCAGTCAGGCATTCTCCCTGGAGGGGATGCTGTGTAAGCAATAGTGACTCACTGGCATTAATGTCCTTCTAATATTTCCTGGGGGCGAGAAATGAATTGTTGGTTTTACTTTGATGGGATTTATGACATTGCATCATTAAAAGTGTAGCAGTGATTCCATTCTAGACCATTAGCTCGTCATTTTCTCCATGATTCTGGCAAATGTGCTTCTTATTGTAAGAAAAATACCAAAGATTTTTATCCTCCAAAGCAGCGTGGTTGAAATGCATGCATTTCAAGCCCACGGTGCAGATAATGCTTCCGTGAGTAGGTCTAAGTAAGAGACAGGAAGAGGAGAAAAGCCGAAACATTTGTGAAATGTATCTGTGGACTCAGGAAGCTTGACAATGAAAAGGAATTTTTTTTTTTTTTTTTTTTACAACAAACTTCAGAAACACTGACTCCTACAAAGAAGTGGATTGGACATAATTGAAACAACTAAAAATATGTCTGAGTGGGTGATAAACAGACTCGGGATGGCACAATTACACACCAATGCCATGTGTCATCAGAAACTGTGGACACAGATTTGCTTGTGAAGCAGATAGTGCAAATATGCATTTACTTACCATGGCCACCACACACGCAGCCATCATCTGATTGAAGCAAAAGAGGAAAGTCACTCAACGTGTCAACGTTCAGCTTCGAGTGCTGAGTTATTGTACTTCCAGTGGGATGATTCCCCTGTCAATTTTGGAAACTCAAGGCCAAAGTCCACATGTCAGATAGAGGAGAACCCCAGGGTGTAATGAAACATTACACATTTTTCAAACAAGAGTTTAGTTCCGGAAAATGATAACAAAATACTGTTTTGTTTTTTTTTAAAAAGTACAGTTTTGCTTTAAGTTAATATAAATGGCAGTACCAAAATAAGGTTAACTGAACCGGAGTAAAGTATGGCATTTGGTGTTTCTCTGACATCATAGAGATTAGAGAAACTGGAAGGTCTGCCTCACAGGCAGAATTTTGAACGTAGTCCATAGCCTAAGACGTCCACGTTCGCGGTCCTCAAGAGCAGCCTTACTGAGTGCAAGCACGTGCTTGTACATAGGCCCACACACACACACTATTATAATTTATACACAAAAACTAATCTACTTTTCTACAAACACAATTGGACTTATAGTGGTGATGCTAACCAATTTAGAACAACACTCAAATTGTATTTACATTATCAAGAATTGTGATTAGCTGGCTGAACACTTTGAAAGTGTTATATTTGATTTTTTCCCCTAAATTTGTGAATTCTGCTTAAACCTCTAAATATCTCTCATTCTAGAGAATAAAGTATCAAAATATTACTTTTTTCCCCCTTTTAATTCCTGATTCTCAGAAGAAATGCCAATTTCTGCAGGAGTGTTAAAATTGTAGTTACAGCCAGGAATGTTTCATGGAAAAAAGATAATCACATTCTTTCTAATGCATGAACAATGTTAACCTCCCCAGCCCACAAAGTGGTACCCAAATATCCTCTTGTTCCTTTTCATTATACCTTTCTCAAAGATCACAAAACCCAACTATATAATATTGGATGCTTAACACAAACAAAAATAACTAAGCATACTAAACATGTTACCTAAACCTAATTTTATAGCTGAAAATTGGGCAGCTTATAAAAAAAAAAGTTGATTTTAAAAGGCTCCAGCCCATTTTCTTGTTTGTTTAATAATACCTGTTTTTCTTTTCTTTTGCCTAAGTGACTAACTTTTCCAACAATGATAACTAGTATTTTCATTCCCTCTCCCCCACCATTGGCTGAAAATTACATGCCTCTTTGCTCACTGTTGCCAGTTATTAATACTGCAAGGGCTGATGCTGGAATACTTTCCAGGGCACAATACTGCACAAAGCCATACAAGACCGACCGTGTAACTTAGGGGGTGCAATGTATTCCCCCTTTAAAACCTCGGCGAGCTTTCTTGGTCATGAATGCAGGTACATACTGCAAGGGCGATCAGTCCCCTCTCAGAAACAATTTCTGAGCCTTTTCCTTTTCACCCAACTGACTTGAAACAGCTTGACTTGTGAAGAAGGTCCCAGTGGGAAATACCTGCATTTCCTCCTCGCTCAACACACTGCTCTGCATGGAGACGCAAGCCCAGCCAGACTCCTTCCGTACCAACCAGTGCAAAGCACCGAGGCGCGTCCCCTACACTTGGGTCTGGTGTTGAGTCTCCATAAAGGGGATGTGAAGGCTGGCGAGGCTGAGCTCGCCCACGCTCTCGTAGTCACTCATGGCTACTTCGGCATCCTCGAAGCCACAGCTGGCCGACACATCAGAGGATGAGGTGCCTCTGGAGTTGTGCAAAGATAGAGACACACTGTCTGCTGGGCCCGCTGTCTCGGTGCCCGGGTTCATGTTGACAGCAAAAGTACTAAATTCACAGCCGGCAGGCGGGCCCACCAGCTCTGCTTCGTTGGGGAATGGGTGAGGTGGGAGGTACTGGCTGGGATGGAACTGGGGCCTCCTCCTGCAGTCTGGGCTCAGGGTGCCGGCCAGTGAGACAGGCTGGGAGGGTGGCAGGGCCTCGTACTGGTCTGGGAAGTCCTCCGGCAGGGGAGGGGGCAGCTGGTCCTGACTCAAGAACTCCTCTTCATGAGGGGGCGGGTACTCGCTGTCAATGTCATAGCCGCCCAGGTAGTAGTCGCTCTCCAGCTCCCGTGTGCTGCCCTGGTGTGCAGAGCCTCCCTCCTGGTTCTCATAGTTGGGCACCTCCTCTATGTCCGACAGGCGGGCAGCTGGCATCCAGTCAGAGGTGTCCCAGTGATAGGCTGTGAGCAAAGAAGCCCTGATAGTTAATTTCCTCCAGGCTGGAGTTGGGGCAGGGTTTGGAAAGGAGCAGATAAGGAACCTGGCATGCAATTCACATCCGAGGGACCCTAAGAAGCCAAGTCACGTGCATGCTCCTTTCAGGCTCAATCAGGGGCCAGCCCATGCTCTGGCCCTGGGGGAGCAAGGCAATGGCAGCTCTGAGAGCTGGGGCTGCAGCACCTTACACCCAGCCATGCCATAGAGATGGCCAGCGAGGGCCTGCTGAGGATCCTAGAACCTCCACCCCATCCTCTCTTCCTATCCCTACGCCAAGTGCAGAGCCAGGCTGGCAACGTGCTCCCAGAGAGATAGGCGTCAGCTGTCCTGTGGACCACAAAAGTCAGGGAGGTGTGCACGCAAGTGGATGAACCGCACGCAGAGAAGTAGCTGGGGGAGGAGAGATGTGGGCAGGGCTTTCACCTCTAATACCAAGCTCACAAGACACCTGGAACATGCAAAACGCAAATCAAAGAAAAATGGAGGGAGAGGGACAGGGTAAGAACGAACTCAGCAATTCAGAACACAGAAATAAAATGTTATGCTGGGGTCACAGCAGAGTCACCTCGGTTGTAGTTCTGTCCTTGATCCATGACAGACACTGTTTAAACACAAAGTGAGAGGTAAAACTGATCATCCAAGCCATGTGCAGGGGGCAAAGGAGAACATTTTAGATGTCTTGAAAACATGCCTCTATTTCTCCCCACTATTATCTAGGAAATAAAAAGATAAATCCCATCTACACCGGGCCCTAAGTGTATCATGACACTAATATAAGTTACCTGATTGAAGTTGATTCCCATTATATCATAGCTTTTAATGATTTCTTAAGTATTCCCACTCATAGTAGGTGTTCAATGAATATATGTTGCATGTCAGAATGAATTTAGCATTAATCTCGATTCCAAGTATTTGGGTACTCTTCTCTTGGAAGAAATTTTATAAAAAGAGCATCCCATATATTTGAAAAAATTATAAACTTGAATTTTTTTTCAAAATTTTAAAATTTATCCCAATTCCTAGAGAAATATCCAGTGTCTCCCTTGAAAGCACCTGTATTGTGCCTGCTCTATTGCTAGCTGATCAAAATCACCCCTAGTTCAAAGTAACAAGGATGCAATATTTCCAAAAGTATAACTCTTTACACAAAGAAATGCTATGGAAGAAAAAAAGTAAATACCTTCATTTTCTATAGTGTCAACTACATTGTTGACAAGCTGAATGACAGTCACTATGGATGCTTGTGGCCAGGAAAAGAAGACATGAGGGAGGGGAAGGACAGCTTCAGGTTAGTTATGTATTTTAAACATATGTTAATTTTTCTTAACAACAGCAATAGCAACAACAAAGGTGCAGCATGCAAACACCCAGAGCCTTCCCACAGTCCATCCAGCAGCCAGTGATCCAGTGGACACTTTTTTCCAGGGTCCCAGGATTCTGGAAACAGAAGGGAAATGGCACACATCTGGGGCCATCCCTCCTGAAAGGCAGGATGGGCAGGGATTGCTGGGTCATAAATTCACACTTCATGGCCCAGTGAAATCAATCTAGGAAGTCAATGGCTCATCAAGCTCAGGCTAATTTCTCATTAGCAACTCCCAGAAGCTCTAGAGAAGACCTCACTATTCCCAAAGAGAATTCTTTGTTGATCAGCCATGCCGCCACGACCAAATGCCATGATGCCTTTGCAGGACTGGTGGCTTCACTCTCACACGATGCCACCGTAGCCTAGAATGACCCAAGGCCCAGTTCTCTCCAGTACAGTGTAGACAGACATCAGCATTTGACCTCTGAAATAGGATCAGGGAAGGAGATTTCTGTATGCTACAGGAGTTGCATTAACACTGGGTACCAGCAACTTGTTAAAACTAATGAGAATTCCTAGTACTGCCTGCTCTAGTCAGGACCCATCCAGGATATTAAACATGTAAGTCTGAGCGTGTGACTTTAGAGCACACAGAGCAGAGCCCATGAGAATAGTCAACTTGGCATCATTGCGGGAGCTGCTGCCAGGAGTTTGGAAACTATCTGTTCTCGGTTGCTTCTCTACAAAACACAAACCGGTGACAGCTGTTCCTCTGGCTGGGGATGAGAAAAGGAGTGGGCACTCAGGCAAACAGATCTAGAGGCAGGCACCTGATCTCCTAAAAATGGTCTGAAGAAATGTGCTGCTACACAGTGTGTCATCCCAGCAGCCAGATAAACAGAGGATCTCAGGGGTGCCAGGTATTGGGGTGGAAGTGATTTTGGGGTGGTGGTGGTGAAAGTGGACTATTTTATTTCCATGACTGCTATGGCCTTTAAGCTCACCTGCTCCTGTGTTTACCTGGAGGGCAAAGACAATGTTGTTTTCATTTTATACTTCTGGGCACAAAATGTCCAGCATAGGGTTCAGCACACAGAAGAAACTCAACAAGGGTTTATGGGTTGAATGATTATATACAGTAATAAATATTCAACTTTTGCTAATCCTATATAATAAAAGGCTAATATGCAAATCAACCGAATGGCAGAACGACTGGTTGCTATGATGTGCACTGACCACCAGGGGGCAGACACTCAACGCAGGAGCTGCCCCCTGGTGGTCAGTGTGCTCCCCCTGTGGGAGCTCAGCCTCTCCCGCCTCTGCAGCAGCTCTAAGGATGTCTGACTGCTGGCCTAGGCCCGCTCCCAGCCATCAGTTGGACATCCCCTGAGGGCTCCCAGATTGCCAGAGGGTGCAGGCTGGGCTGAGGGTGCCCCCCCGCCCTGCCCTCCTGAGTTCATGAATTTCATGCACCAGGCCTCTAGTTGCTTATAAATGAGAAAATGACATAGGTGAGGCTAACTATCTCTGTGGATGACTATTTGAAATTATTCTCAGTTCACCACTCTTGCTGTACTAAGACCATTTCTGCTACAAGGGGCACAACCCATCCTCCAAAGCTAGTTCCTCAGCTCTGGAAACCCAGTCCAGCAACTTCTTCATTAACGTAAGTTCACAAGAGGCAGAGGTAGCTGCTTTGGAGTGTCAAGGAGGTCCATGAACCACATGGAGTTGCATGCAACATCTGGGTGTATGTGCATTTTTCTAAGGAGCTGATGCATCGTATTCAATAGATTCTGTGAAGGCCCTTGACCCCAAGTGATCATAAGGGGGTTCAACTGAATAAAGATGTCACTTCTATGGGAAGGAGTTTTTATGGGAAGGTCTTGCCTCTTAACTAATTTCTAATAATATGGAGGTTGGATGTATAGTGAAGAGATAATCATTAGTAAAATTTTAAAAACACACACAAATAAATTACACTGTTTGCTAGTGGGTGTCATTTGGGATGAGGCAGTTCCATTATGATCCAAATCAAAGAGGACACATTACTGGAGGCCCAGGGTAACCTTGACAACCTCTGATGTAGATCCCCGGGCCTACTCATAGTTGCAGCTCAATAGATGCTCCTTCAGCAATGAGGCCCAACAATGGAGCCAACCAGAAAGCTGGTGAACACATGCAAATGCCCAGGATCAGGTCAAGAACCCAAACTGGTCACATCCCCTTCCTCTCAACCACTGATGCCAGCACAGGAAGCGGAAGCCACCCCGGGGAGACAGATCCATGATTGCTTACCATTGTCGTCACCAGAATCCGACTGGAAGGAGCTCAGGGACTGCACTTCAGAGTTGCTGCCTTTGTTACTGCCTGCAAAGCAGGTCACTTCTCCCGGGTCATCAACTCCTTTGTCTTGGTGGACAGCGAGAGAACAAGCAGAAATGACACTGGTTACCTCGTGCGTACTTCCAGCCCAGCCACCCCCGGAGTTCACTTCTCAGAGCTCTTTCATTTGCTCAGAGAAAATAATTTAGCTCCACAGCAGAGAATTGATTGTGCCACTGGGGGCAAAGGTCCGTCTGTCAATCAAGTGATTTACATTATGGATTCAAACCCTTAACCCTTGGTAAATGAGCTTCCAAATAGCTGACAGCCCAAAGTAGCTGCTCCCTCCTCAAAGGGAAGCCTAACTGAAGAGTGAACTGGGATGAAGTGCCGGGCTGCTCTCTGCCATTCAGAGTTCATTTAAATCATTTACATGAACCCATGTGGTGTCAACACCGGGTTAAAGGAGATTCCTTTTAAAATAGGGGTATACATATTTTATAGGCAAGAATGCCTTTGCATTATTCTGACTTCCATCTCTGGGGAGCGAGTGGAGTTCTCAGAACTGCCTTCTAGAGGGCAGTGTCGCATCAGCTTTGGGAATGACAGTGTTCTGCACTCAGGTAGGAGGGCAGCGGGCCATGTAGAGGTGCCCTTATCCACACACTTCCTCCTTTGCCATACAAAGACAGACTGAACTCTCTCTCTCTCTCTCCAGGGCTACCTTCTTATTTGATGGACTAAGGAAAACAATAAAAACAACCTATATTTTGAAACTGTCAAGTGAAAAATGAATTAGCCACCTAGAGATTGTCTTGCCAGCTAACTGCCTTGCTTAACAAAGAAAGAAATGTATTTAATAAAAACCCAATAATACTTTGGGGGGAAATGTGAGATTTGGCCGGAGGTGGATTCTAGAAATAAAGCTGTCACATGACGAAGTGGGTGGAGGGAAATGATCACTAGGAAAGCTTCAAATCACCCTGTAACATGATGGCATGATGGTATGAAGAGTTGGAGACTTGTGACTCAAGGAAAAGTTGCTCCTGCTCGTGGCTGGGGAAATCCCTGATTCTCCCACAAAGGGTGATGGCAGTACCGGGCACCTGCTGTCAGATGCTGAAGACACAGCAAAATTCTGAGCTAGATAAACAACTCATCTGAGTGGAGAGAGACGCCCACCAGGGAGAAATTCACCTCCCAACAGCCACACCACAGACAATATGAAGATGTGCCTTTGAAAAGCACAAAGTGGGCACCAGGCTTAGCCCTGAACACAAGGGAAAGAATGACAAATGATCTATCCTGGTGAATATAGTGCTGTGCATAAAACTGCTCTCTCCATGTCTCCATTTATTCAAACCCCACTTTTTCATTGTTAAATAAAAATGGGTCTTTCCTTTATCTAGTGCAAGCATGTCAAACTCATGGTCCATGGGCCGCATGCCTCATTTACTAGTATTTGGCCCGTTTTAGCCTTTGAGTTTGACATGCTTGATCTAGTTGATTGGCAAGTTTAACTTTATAGATGATTTGGGAGAGAATATATTTATGGTAAAAAGTCCAAAGACATCAACTTAAAGTATAAATATGTCTCTAGAAAACCAGAGTCAGCAGATGTAGAACAGTTGGGGCAGCTCTAGAATAGAACAGAGGCCCGCTTCTATCAAGGGATGCTCTCTCTCTTACATCTGTCTCCCTCCTTCCTGCTATAGCTTCCAAGGGCAGTGTTGGTAAGACCACAGGCTCTGAACTCAGGTTTGAATTGTCACCTCCCCCTCTTACTAGCTACTTTCCATTAGGCAAGTTATTTGGATTTAAGATGATCCCCACACTGCAGTGATGCTTTTTAAATTTTTAATCCTCACCCAAGGTTATATATATTTTTTTATTGATTTAAGGGAGAGAAAGAGAGAGAGAAGGAGAGAGAGAGGAGAAAGAAACATCAATCAGCTATGTGTCCCTATGGGGATCAAACTTATAACCTAGGTATGTGACCTGACCAGGAATCAAACCCACAACCTTTTGGTGTATGGGACCATGCTCTAACCAACTGAGCCACCTGGCCAGGGTTGCAGTGATGGCTTTATATGTTTATCTGGTGCATCTGTTTTCTCACTAAATCTCTTTGTCTTGAACCTTTGCCTTCTGGATTCTGTCTTGGTAACTAACTGAAACACTCTTGAGATCATTAAGAATCTTCTAGATGCTGAGTGCAATTCAGATTTTAGCCTGTGTCCTCCTTGACAGTTTTACTGTACTCAGCCCTGCAGACCTTATTGATAGCATTGGCTTCTGCATGGCTGCCCCTTCCTTTTTTCCGTGCTCTCTTTGTTGAGACACGTAGGCATCTCCTACATGTAGGCACCTCCATGGTTCTTTTGCAGGCCCAGTTTAACGATCCTCTCTGCTCCTGCTCCCCCAGGGAGCTCACCCTCCTAGAGGTTCAACCATCCTGCATGCAGGTGTCCACCTCTAGCCTCACCTATCTCCTGACACCCCTTGTGTGTCCTTTCCACTGTCCAGATGTTCTCTGCTTCTGGAAGGCCCCCTCCAATAGTTTCCTACCAAAATCTTACTCATGCTTAACAACACCAGTAGCATGCCCCTTTCCTCCTGGAGGACACCCAGTGTCTCCTCAGCTGCATATGCTCGCTAGCTTCATTTGAAACCTTCTTCTCTCCCTACCTTCTACCCCAACATACATCATAGTACACCCAGGGTGTCCCTGCTACTCAAATAGAAAGCTAATTGACCTAGTAAAAAGACACAGGTTACAATAGAGCTTGTCTTAGTTTCATCCTGACTGATGTTAGGGCAGGGGAAACAATCACCATCCCTCACCCAGATGTTCACAATCACCATCTAATTAGTCTCTCTACTTTCTTCTTTCATTGGTCCTATTTAGTCTTTTCTCCTAGGAATAGAGCCATCTTTTAAAAATATAAATTAGATTATGGCACTCAGCTGCTTCAAAACCCCAGAGGCTCGCTGTTCAAATGCACCCATGCCCCCGGGTGCTCACCAAGTTACAACCAAGTTACATTGATCTCCTCCCTGGTCTTCAACATGCCCAGGGCTTTCCCACCCCCAGGCCTTTGAACCTGTGGCTCTTCCCTTTGCCTAGAATACTGCTGCATGAGGCCACAGGGCTGGGAAACACCACCATCTGGCCCAGACCACTCTTCCCGCCTGTGGTTCACTCTCTTGTTTATGGACCCTGCATTCCAGTCAAATAGAACAACTTGCTTTCCTTCTGGTCATGTGGAATGTCCTCCTTTCTCCAGATCTATAATCCACCAGGATCCAACTCAAATGCCTTTGCTCTTCTCAAGTTGGCACTCTGTAAGACCGGAACACTCTCTTCCTCAGACCCTCCAGAGCGCACTCTCTGGGCATCATTCCTGTAGCTACACTGCTTGCTTTAGCACCAATGGTGCGCTACTGTGAGAAGAGCATGGGCTTCAGGGTTTGGCGGCCCTGCACTGCAGTACCTCTCATTAGCTTTTAGACTCTCACTAGCCACATCAGAGCCTCATTTCCCCCATCTGTAAATGGGGATAGGAACTAGAGCAGTTTTTCAGGGCTGATCTGTGAACACAATATCAGAACATGTCATAATGAGTGCCTGTCTCTGCGGGTTCTCTCTCCCTCCCCGAACCTCCTTCTCAAGTGCCCACACACCTGCGGCTTCCCGTGACCGCCAGTGGAAAAGGTAATAGATAATGACGCATAACTTCCTACTCACTCTCAGTCCCCGCATCCCAGCCATTCTTCCGGATGGAATCGCAGTCCGAGCGGCAGGGTGACACGGCGGGCAGGTTAGGGGCCACGCTGCACACCACCACACCCCGCCTGGCCGTCAGGATGCGTGGTGACTCGGGGTGGAAGGTGGTCATCTCCTGGTGCTCGCCCCCCAGCCCGTCCACGATCTTGTCCAGGTTGCTCCTGGAGTCGCTCTGGAAGCAGGGGGTGTAGGCCATGGGGCGCACAGGCACCTGCGGGGGCCCCACCTCCTGGTAGAGGTTGCGGCCGTCCCCACCGCCCCGCAGGTTCCGGAAGGGAATGCCGTTGCTCTTGTGGAGCAGCGCGGCCGTGGCGGGGTCCTGCACCAGCGTGATGTTGTTGCGGGAGTAGTGCTTGCGGAAGACCTTCTTGCGGAAGACGATGAACAGGACCACCAGGATGAAGATGATGAAGAGGACCACGGCGATGCCGATGAGCTCCTCCTTGCCCACGTAGGCGTGGCCGGCCTGGATGTTGGGCACCACCACGGGGCGCAGCCCGCAGTGCGGGCCCACGAAGCCCGGCGTGCAGTTGCACAGGAAGGTGCCAAACACATTGACGCAGGAGCCGCCGTTCTCGCACTCCTCCCGCTCGCACTCATTGATGTCCTCTTCACACCTGCGGGGCCAAACACACACAAGCCCCCTCTCCAGCCTCGGACCTGACCACGCAGGCTCCTACCCTGGAGCTCCAATTAAAACTGATGTCTTGAAAAGAAAAGCACGCACCACGAAAAGGGTGTGATGGTGTGTGTGCGGGAGGCGGCCTGCATCATCAGCATGCATTAAGGTATTTCTCTCCCCAGTCTCTCCCAGGTAGTCTGACCCTACCCTGGTGGGGGCAAGGGAAAGGCTGTTTTGGGAGAGAAGAGAAGGAGCAAAAAGAGAAAGGATGGATGCTGTTGACGAGGTACTGGTTTCCAAATTCTTGGGGCCAGACACATTTCGGAATTTAAATTTTGCAATTTTAGAAATGACATATAGTACATGTCTTTTATATTATGTAAAATACCCACCCCACCCAAGAAACAGGCATAGGACCCAAAATCAATATACCACAGTAAAACATATAGGTATTTACACTAAATGAAAGAAATAAAGACTAGAAATAGTCTTATAGTAGCTTTGGCTGTCCGGAGCACCAAATTAGTTTGCCACTAATTTATCCACAATCCTGTCAGTTCTCTGAGCTTTGGGTTTTATAGAATTACAGGAAAAGGCCTGTGAAACTCTACATACCCTATATGGAGTTTCCTGAGAGGAGAAAGTCTTTAGTTCTGACAATTTCCTGTAATGGTTACAGTAATTTTTGGCCTTTGTGCAACTGGGGTAATGGGGTGTGATCGGTAATAGGTGGGTAGGTGCATGGAGGGCTACATATCTACAAATCTTCAGATTTTATGCCATGTTAAAAGCTAATGCCAATTGCAGCCCCAGCTGGGCGGCTCAGTTGGTTGGAGCATCATCCCTTACACCAAAAAGTTTGCAGGTTTGATTCCCCGATGGGGCACATGCCTAGGTTGTTGGTACCAAACAGACTTGGGGCAACCGATTGATGTTTCTCTCTCTCAAATCCTTAAAAACAAACAAACAAAACATATCCTCGGGTGAGGATTTAAAAAAACAACAGCGAATGCTAATGCAGATGACTAGGAAAAAATGACTAAAACATTCTAATGAAATATAATTAAATTACTTTTATTCTCTTTAAAACAATCCAAGACTTGCTTTGAGTGTAATTATAAGGCAAACATTTAACTCTTACTATTTCTTAGTTTGAAGTTATTTGAGAACACAGAGCCATTTTTCCTTCCCTTTTCTGTATTTCAGCAATTGTTTCGCTATATTCATTTAAAAGGCCCCATCACCTGTACTTTTGGTAACCCACTTCTTAAAATGTAGTCAAATATCTCTAATTTGAACAGATTGAAGGCAGGTCAGTTGGAAATTAGTCAGAATCACTGAGTATTTAAAAAATAAATGCAGCTTTATTACTTTAAATTGCATCCAAAGACTCAAAGTCGGTTAAGTATTTCCTGGTAAAGTCCTTGGGAGATTTGCTTTAATGAATACATAAGACTGATCTGTAATTAGTCTATCACTTGCTTGAGATTACATGTATAGACTTTTAAAGCCATCAAGGATGGATGAAGGTGGCATTTTAGTAAAAATTTAAAATATTTCCTTTTCATTCAACTAACACTTTAATTTCCCTATTTCTTGGGGGTGGGAGAGAAAAGATTTGCAAAGGAAAGATAGGCTTTAGTTTCTCAGAATGATCATAAAATGCTAAGCAGTAGAGTCCTGGTAATAATTTCTGGGGAAATGGATAGTATGTCTGCCTCAGAATTATATTGGAAGCATTAGGGGTCAGAGATTACTTTCTTTAGAAGAACTGTTTTCTTGGTTACAGGACACATAGTAATTATATAAAAATTTGAAAATACAGAGAAGTATAAAGTAAAATATATAAATTATCCATAACCACATTACCAGAGATAATCCCTGTTAACATTAGTCACTCGTAAGCACTCTTTATATAAAGACTAGAGGCCCGGTGCACAAAATTTGTGCACATGGGGGGGGGGGAGGGGGACTCAGCCCGGTCTGCACCCTCTTGCAATCCGGGATCCCTCTTGCAATCTGGGACCACTGGCTCCTAACCGCTGGCTCCTAACCACTTGCCTGCCTGCCTGATTGCCCATAACCACTCTGCCTGCCTGCCTGATTGCCTATAACCACTCTGCCTGCCTGTCTGATCACCCCTAACCGATTGCCTGCCTACCTGACCACCTCTAACCACTAGCCTGCCTGCCTCTTTGCCCCTAACCACCTCTGCCTGCCTGCCTGATCACCCCTAACCACTCTGCCTGCCTGCCTGATTGCCCCTAACTGCTTGCCTGTCTGCCTGATCACCCCTAACCACTCTGCCTGCCTGATTGCCCCTAACTGCCTCTGCCTTGGCCCCTCACCACTGTGGCTTCGTCTGGAAGGTCATTTTGCTGTCCATTCTAATTAGCATATTACACTTTTATTATTATAGACTAGAGGCCCATTGCATGAAATTTGTGCATGGGGGGGAGGAGGATCCCTCAGCCCAGCCTTCACCCTCTCCAATCCAGGACCCCTCTCACAATCTGGGACCACTGGCTCCTAACTGCTCACCTGCCTGCCTGCCTGATTACCCCTAACTGCCCTCCCCTGCCAGCCTGATCGCCCCTAACTGCCCTCCCCTGCTGGCCTGATCGCCCCTAACTGCTCCCCCCTGCTGGCCTGATCGCCCCCTAACTGCTCTCCCCTGCTGGCCTGATCACCCCTAACTGCCTCTGCCTTGGCCCCTGCCACCGTGGCTTTGTCTGGAAGGATGTCCGGAAGATGTCCAGTCTAATTAGCATATTACCCTTTTATTAGTATATATATTAACCCTTTGTCTGTCCTATCACTGGTCAATATTTCATTTCAGTTAGTTGTTTACTGTTTTGTCTTCTTAGCAATAAGAAACAGCATAAAAGACTTGAACAATCTCACTTACGTGACTCCAGTGAGCCCAGCTTTGCAACTGCAGATGAAAGTATTTCCTATGGGGTCGCAGGAGCCTCCGTTCCGACAAGGGTTTGGGAAGCAGGCTGTGATCTCTGATTCACAGTTTCTCCCGGTGAACTGTGAGAGACAGGAACACTGATAGCCTGGGGAAACAGAGGACCTCATGAGCCACAGATGCTGCTGGTAACACAGAGTGCACGGACTCGGTTATCACATGTCCTCCTAATTCCTTCCAAACCAAATCAAAGGCAGATCCCAAATTCCAAAGATGATTAGTAAATTGGTTATTTTGAACTTGAAACACAACTTTTCACAAAAATGCCATGTAATGGTTTGGGTATCCCACTAGTCCTCAAAAATTCACCTCATTAATCACATACATGAATGCTCGTGAGAATGGTAAGAGACACCCAAGGAACACCCAAGATTCCAAGAGAGAGACTAGGATGGGGAGGGAGATGCTACTCCCACCACACTGCTATTGTGAAGGTCAGGATGCTTCCAGACAAGAGTTTATCACAGGTACCATGCCCATGTCATCAGCTTCCCAAGAAGAGGTTTGTGTATTAAAGGTGAATGTTGTGAGACCTTGCATAGCTGAACATATCTTTATTTCACTCTTCTGCCTCTTTGATAGTTAGGTTGTGTATGGAATTCTAAGCAATTACCTCCATGTTACTTTTCAAGAAATCCGAAGTTGTTTTGTTTCCTCAAGTTTATGTGTGAACTGGTTTCTCTTCCCAATACCGTGTGTTGTCTTGTCCCCAGTTTTCTGGGAGTTCACAATGATGTACTTCAGTGTGGGTTTCTTTCAATCAGTGCTGGGTACTTGGTGGGCCCTTGCAATTTGGAAACTCTTGTCCTTTAACTTTGGGAAATTTTATTTATCACATTGACAGTTTCCTTTCCTTTGTTCTCTCTGTTCTGTCTTTATAGAACTTTTATGGTTTTCAGCTCAGATCTTTTGGATCTTGCTTGAATTTGGTCTGTCTCTCTTATATTACATCCCTGTGGGTTTTTGCTTTATTTTCTAAAAGTGTTTCTCAACTTTGGAAACTTTTGTGAGATTTTCATTTATGTTGTCATCTTCCAAGGGCTCTTTATTTGTTTGCTGAGGTTTTTTTTTTTTTTTTTTTTTTTTTTTTTTTAAAAACACATTGCACCTTGTTCCTATTTTGTGCTTGCAATATTTTCTCTTATATCTCTAAAGATATTAATAACATTTTTATGAATTTTTCTCCCAGCATAGTTTCCTCCAAGTTGCTTTTCTCTGCTTCTGTGTTTTGGTCTCTGTGATGGTAAATTTTATGTGTCAGACTGACTAGGCTATGGAGCCAAGTTGTTGGTCAAACACTATTCCAGATGTTGCTGTGAGGGTATCTGTGGATGTGATTAACATTTACAATCAGGTAACTTTAAGGCAAGCAAATTGCTCTCCTTAATGTGGCTGAGTCTTGTCCATTCAGCTGAAGGCCTTTAGAAGAAGGGATTCGGCCTCAGAGTACAATACAGAAGTCTTGTCTGGGTTTCCAGCTTTGATGATTTCAAATTCAAGACTGCAAAATCAACCCGTACATAAATTTCCAGCCTACTGGCCTACCCTATAGATTTCAGACTTGCCAGCCCCCACAAGCCTGTGGGCCACTTTCTTAAAATCCACCTGTCCGTCCGTCTGTCCGTCCATCCGTCCATCCATCCATCCATCCATCCATCCATCCATCCATCCATCCATCCAATTGGTTCTGTTTCTCTGGAGAACCATAATAAAAATTCTCTGTCTTCCAAATTAGAGGAGTTTCTTCCTTATCTGGTAATCCTGGCTTATCAGCTCACATTGAAGAGTGGAGAGGTAAAAACTAGAAATCTGAGGGCAAGTTGAAGCACTTGAGTGAGGCTTGTTAAAGATGATACTGTGTCAGTACCTTTGAAGTGGTCAATTTCTCTACAAATTACCTTTATCATCTTCCCAGAGGGAGGGCAAAGGCCTGTTTTTAACACTGGGGGACTGGGTGGTGGTAGAGGAAGGGTGGTCGTGGGTCTCAGCATCCACTGAGCACATCATACTTACTAACTCCATAAACCCTGCAAATAACCATCTAACTCTAATTTGAAGGGCTCTTGGGCTAATCTCTGCTCCCCCAGTGGTCAGTGACTGATGTTGGGATTGTGTAGGTTGATCTCTAAAGGTATAAGATAGTTAATAATCTTTAGATAGAAACAGCACATGCTCTCATAATCATTTTCCTGAATCCACACTACAGAGAACTCTCCAGAACAGGAGGACATTATGATTGCGTGTGAGTGTTCATAGTTCAGAGAGAAGACTCATCTTCAGGAGGCAAGAGAGCACTTTACATTCTAACAAGGAGGGACTCCCCAGCCTCGCTGACACAAAGAAACACAGAGACAGAGGCTCAGAGAGACACACTCTTAAATGCAATACCGATGAAATTCCAGGGAACTAACTTATAAGGAAAGACCATTACTGATGCAAACTGTGTCCGCAGATGGCCAGCATGAAGTCCGAGGGCAGGTGCCGTGGTCTGAGATATGCTTGTTTCAAATAAAGCTGACGTGGGATTATTCTTTTCCAATTTGGAAAGTTGTTCCCCTAAATGGAACTGAGGATTGCTGAAAGCAGTTGGGACTGGGAAAAACGCTTCTTTGTGTCACCTTTACACCACAAGAAATCACTAACTGCTACAAATCAGGGCCTTTTAATTTTAGAGAGCTGGCTTACCAGCACTCCTTGGCCATTTAGAGGTAGAGTAACTTGTGAGGATGAACTAGATTCCTTTTTTAGACTAACAGGAGGGGTGGGACAGCTGCAGTATAGGATTCTGGAAAGCACATTGGTGGTGAGGAAGAAGGGAAGTCACAAAGGAGCAATCTAAGGCAAGGGGGTCAGCTCAGGTACCACTCCTCCCTCTCCAGCTCCTTTTTGGCACCATTCAGGCAATTGCTCAAATAAAATATAGCCGAGGTAGTAGGTGGCAAGGGAAAGACAAGGAGGGGCTGTCTGGAAAACAGGGACATTTGAATCACTATCATGGAAACTGGATTCTAACAAGGGTCATGGGTTTGATTCCTTTGATTTGATGTCTCTGAGCCCTGGAAAATCAGACTTTAAAACAAGGCCCTACCTCTAGTGCACTATTTTACGCCCACACATTTCTTTCTGCTTTTTGTCAGTTTCATTATCTTTTGTGGGCTCTCTAGTGCTACCTGATGCAGCAGCCTGCCTGGGTGATTAACTCATTCACTGCCTGAGTGCTTAAGCAATAGGCCTTGGTGTGTTGGGGCCAGCTCAGGCAGGGCGTGAGAGCTGACTGTTAACATTCGGGAATTTGGCAGGCCAGTTACCAAACAACGGGTAGCCTGGCATCAGCCAAGGTGGGAGTATGTACACCACAGAAATCAGTAAATGCTACAAATCAGTGCTTTTATTTTTAGAGAGCTGGCGTACCAGCACACCCCTGGAATAGGGACCATGGCAGGCCCTGGGAAGACAAAGACAGGAAAATTACAGACAGCATGAGCACACAGATAGCTCCAAAACTGCCCTGAGAGCAGGCACAGGGAGCAATGGGAGTACGGAATGGGTACCTTGGGCCTGCGCTGGAGAAACACGCATGACTGGGGAGCTCTGTTCTACATCTGAGAGAACTTGCTGTCCATTTTGAAGATGATGATGATGACGGTAGCTAACACATGACATTTATTATGTGCTAAGTAATTCTAAGCACTTTACATATATTAACTCATTTAATTCTCCAAAAATGCCTATGACAAAGGGACTATTATCATTCCCATTTTATAGAGGAGGAAACTGGGGTACGAGAAGTTGATTACTTATTCACAGCCATGGACCCAGAGTGGATTTGAACGGGAGTCATCTGCCATCAGAGGCCTGAACTGTTCAGTATGATCTTGAACCGTATTTCCGTAAATCACACTTCAATACACACTCTACCTGGATTTCTCTGTTTAGCTAACAGGAAACTGTGTCGGATCTGTTCTCATGATCTCAGATCCCTGGGACAAAGGAGAGACACTTTGGAAGAAATCTCGATTTTTAGAACTTTAAATTTGGAGGAGTTCTTATGTTAAGACAATGAGAGGGAAATGCAATTGGATTTTTTAAAAAGTGGTCAGATTTTTTTTTTTTTTTTTTTTTTTAATGAAAGAAGAGTGGTCTATTGTTTGGCTGTATGAGAGAGGCTTGTTGATCAAAATAAACTTATTCTCACAAAGTGTTATTTATGATCTCATTATCTCAGCCTGGGCACTATTATTAATAATTTTTATAGTATCAGTAAGTCTGCTATAATGATCCTAAGTGATCTAATGCTTTAGTGCTTTTAAATCACTTTCAGTCATTCTATGAAGGATAATAATAATCAGAAGAAGGAAAAATAAGAGGCCCATTAACATCCCAACTCCATGGGGTGTTAGATAGGTTAGTGGCTTGTTCAAGGACATACAGCTAGTAAGTGATTGAACTTGAATCCAGGCTTTCAGATTCTCAAATCTTTCTACCAGACTGCATCAGCATTGGGACTTGTCAGTGAGCCAGAGCTCATTACTTGCTAGGAATAAGAAGGAGGGGCTCGGAGTTACTCCCCACAACTCTCCAGGGAGCTGATGAGCCACACCGAGATGAACAGTATCAGACACCCTTTCTGGGAGCCAAATAATCATTAAATAATAAAGATAATGGCATAATAAAGTTTCTCCTCTTCCCAAGCATTACCATATGTTATTATAAAACACAAATAAAAGGAACAGAATTTCAAGAGATATCTGGGCATTATTTGATCACACATTATTTTCATTTTTGTAAATGTAAAAGAAAAATAAAATTCAGTGGATGATCTCAAAATCTTATTAAAAAGAGCAGATTTTCCCCCCCTCTGGGTTGGGGGAGAATGTCAAATAAGGAAACCATTAGCAAGAACAACAGCTTATTAGGTGCTAGGAAAAATGCTAAGAACTTCCTATGCATTATTCTCATTTAATTCTTAATAACAACCTTATGGTATAAATACTATTATGATAGTTATTTTACAAATGAAGGGACTGTGGCTTAAATCAGTTGGCTTGCCCTAAGTTACACAGTCAATTCAGTAGCAGGTGCCACTTTATACCAGTTCTCAGATTTAAAAAAAGACAATCATCCTCCAAATATTGAGATACATGTTAAAAAAACAAAACATAACAAACAAAAAAACCTCAAAACAATGTCAGAGCTTCTCTCCTCTCAAATCTGGCAGGATGAAAAGTGCATTTCATCGCTTTTCCTCAAAGCTGTGCTCTTGTTTACAGTCCTTCTAGTTACAGTGGAGGCAGATGGTTTTGAAATCTGCATCCAGACGAATGTAAAATGCTCCCTCCTTCCCTCGCTCAAAGAAGAACATGGCAAAACCTATTAAGTGCAAAAAATAGAAGTGGTTTGAGCAATTATAGAGTGTATTTGGGCTGTGTAGGCAAATAATCAAGATAATTCCTATCTTACTTCTGTGACTTCTTAGTCGTTTTCCAACCTGATTCATTCAGGTAATGGCCTCACCCCTCGGCCCTGCTCACCAGCTTAGGTGAACATCATTCTGATCGGGGTTGGCTGCCTTGATAAGGAAACATCTGTCTGCCGCACAAAGGAAGAAATAATGACAAATGTGCAATGAGCACTTGGGATCTGGAGCCAGCATCAACCACTATGCTCGCTGAATTATGGGTTTCATTTAGAAACTCTGAGAACTTACATGGTTTGGGGAGGCAGCTGTGATTTGGGGGTGAGGCCTCGGATGTACGTATATGTTCTGTCCATTATCCAGGAGCTGGGCATGATCATGGCCGAGCTGCCTGACCTCTACCTCAGAACCCCTCTATTTTTATCTGATAATTGAGCCTCAACAATACCCATTTCATAGAGGAAAATAAGGTTTCTGGATTCGTCAACCACAATAGAGCACCCACACATGAGATGCTTTATTGTTGTGACTATTATAATAACTATGGATTCTGAAGTTTCTGTGCTGCTCATAAACCAAACAATTGAAAGCAATGGGAGTTTTTCCTCTTTAGACTGGACATTGGAAAATATTGAAATTTCTAGCCTGTGTGAATCTCGGTATGAAAAAACTAGAGTGGGGCCAGCACAGCTACAGATCACAGCCTCTGTCGTTACTTCACCGTTTCATGTGTAGGCATACGGATGTTTCTCTCTCACCAGCCAAGGTACACACAATACCTAAGACCTTGTAAAGTAAAAACCTTTGAAGGCTGGCCTGTAACTTCCCCTAGGAGAACTGGCTCACGTTTCATATCTTGTATATTGGGTTGAGCCTCTTTGAGGATCTGGAAACTTTAATGTGTGAACAACACTAAGCACACAGTAAATCCTCACCTGCTAGCATGTTCTCCGTGTCCACATGTAACCTGACTGCTTTAGGGTTTTGAGTTTCTCGATTAGTATCGATATGATGTTATTTATGCCACTACCATGAGGTTTTTCAAAATTATGAAAAAAAAAGTTTAACTCTATTTAAACGCCACTCAGAAAAAGAAATTTCCCCCATAAGCTGCAAAGTTCGGTCAAATTATGTCCACAGTATATTCACGGGAGCCTGGCTTTCCCCTTCTCTGCCCTCTGTGCTCAGTGGACCAATGTGTTCAGTCCCCTTAAGCCAGCTACGAGGGGACAGGGACCACACAGTTGAGTCCATTGGTCACAGAAACAGCAATGGGACCCCAGAACTTAACATAAAGCTCAGCACAAACCAGGCACTTAATTAAAGTGTGACTAACTGCATTTATCCAGACCCTTACAAGCCAGGGACATGAAATACTCAGTTAAACATCACCCCAAGTAGCACGGGAGCTTTGTTGCTGACAACACTTCTAGCCCAACTATCTGTAACATCAGAACTTGTGGTTTTGTGCAACTTGCTGAGAGGGACTAGGAAGACACTGTTACCTTTATCTTTGAAGGGAAGCTCAGGGTGACTCCAGGCTATTGACTGTCTAGGGAATGAAGCTCAATCTTAATGTGAAAGCAATTTTAAAAATGCAGGATGAGCATCTGACACCCAATTCCTAACTCTGACCACTTAACTCTTCTGGAATTTACTGAGCCACATTTCTGCAAACACAGAGTTTACCGAGATTTCCAAGTATCAGGGGGTCCTCAAACTCAGATGTGCATGGTACCCTGGAGCCTTGTTAAAAACAGAGATTCCGGAATCCCTACCTGTGCAGAATCTGAGATTCTGACTTGTATGTTTGAGTGTCCCTTACCCCATAGACTTTGCTCTGAGAAACTGGTCTTGGTGGGAAGTTCAGAAATATGCAAGTACAATTCAGTGACCTAACAGAAGGTTCCTCTGACCCGGGCAGCAAATGATGGAGGCAAGTAAACAGATGTTCCTTTTCCCTTAACAATCAAGAGACTCTTCTATAACACAGTCTTATCTTAATAAGGTCCTCGGTGATGCACTTGCACCTCAGAGTCTGAGAACCACTATGTGTAATATGTTCAAACAAAAAAGAACTAGTTCTCCTAGGTTTTGGGCAGTTAAGAGACAGAGAGAGAAATCAGTGTATCACCTAGGGATCTTGTTAAAATTCAGATTTTGATTCAGTAGGTTTGGGGTGGGACCTGAGATGCTACACCTCTATTCCCAGTGATGTCAACGCTCCTGGTCCCTGGAACACACTTCGAGTGACGGGGTAAAAGCATAGGCTGGGTGGTTCCACAAACTTTATTAGCTGTGTGATGCTGGGATAGTTACTTAACCTCTCTGGCTTGTTTCTTTATCTGTAAAATGCGGGTAGGGGGAGAAAAATAGCATGGATCCCAGAATATTGTTGCGAGAATTATGTCACAGTGTGTGAGCACTTGCAAGGTAAGCGCCTAGCACAGTACCAAGCACACAGTGAGAGTTTAACAAACGGTAGCTCTTAGCATTTAAAAATTTACTAACTTTTCATTTTAAGATTTAGACTTCCAGTCTCATGCAAAGCTGTCCAAATGACTAGTTTGTCTGGCGTAGAGTAGCCTCAACTAGATCTTCCGGTAATGGGCTTAAGCTGCTCAGGAGAAGGCACGGAGGACTGGGGACTCCCGATTCAGACTGTGGTTGCTCGCGGGGCTGCTCCCTACCCACTGGGTCTGGAAATGCAGGGGTCAGAATGGGACCAGACCATTTCTTCTCCACAATGGTTGCTATTTCCAGTTCATGTTATGAAATATATATAATTTGAAGGCTTTACCAAAAGAGAGCCTTCCTTCTGTGGTTGCTTTACAGCCTCATATTTACACTCTTATTACAAGTCAGTGTTCTGGCCTCTGAGTCCCCGGGGACCCCATGGCTTGCTCCTGGGACAGCCAGAGTCACAACACTGGTCAAACCCGCTGACCATGTCATTCCGAGCTAGCAGGCGTGGCTTCCGTGCCCTTCATGCCAGAGTCTGATTGTGCTTGGAGGCGGTTAGAGCAGAATCCTTTTTCTCTGACAGAAAATGCTTATTGCTGTGGATTGCCTGGTGTAAGAACTCTGAGTGTTCTGCAATAATGTGCTAGGATTGCCACAGTGTGAGTGTGGGCCACCAGGAGAGCCAATGAGCAACAATATTCCAGCATTCTCCAGTGGTCGAGAGAATTATTATGCTAAATACGTGTCCTGCAATGTTAAGAGTAACACATGGTCACAAAGGGTTCCCACAACAGTGAGATGTTCAAACAGTTAACTTGTGCTATCAACATTCCCCTGCGCATGAAGTCACATGTTAATGACTTCTCTCTACTCTCTCTAGCCCCAGTTTCCTCTTTGAATACTGCATGCATTCTAGTCTTTGATCTGGGGAAGCAAGACTCTCTCCCTGCCATTAAACACTCCTGGTAGCCAGAAGAAATCCTTCAAGGCATGAATATTCTTTCATGAACGACTCAGTCTTGTCCTTTTTAAACTATCACTCATAACTAAGATGCTTTTTATTTTAAATAACCATATAATTAGCTTCATAGTTTCACAAATCTGAGTTAAAAGCCAGATTGTTGGTTCTTTCTGTTCTTGTCCCCGCTCCCTACTATTTGGCACCAATGGAGGGAATATGCAGATAAGATACAGGGACCTGGCAAAAATTACTCTAATATGAACAGATAATGCGGGCAAGGAAATGGAGTCTCTCTCCTCTTTCCTTAGAAGCTGAGGCCGTATCCCTAAAGCCAGGAAGCAGGTAGGTGCCTCCTCACACATCAGAAGAGGAATCTTGTGCCTTTGATTCCACAGGAAGCAACAGAAGCCCTCTTCTTGGATTTCCTGGTGAGTGTCAGGAGTTTGGTCTCCCTGGGCTCAGTACTGCTATGCCTAAGAGCCCCAGGTTGCCCCACCTGGACCATGACCTGGGGGCTGCTGAGATAAGAACCACTGGCCCCCCTCCATTAAACGGAGGAGTAGGCTTGAGAGAAGTAAGCTGTGAGGATACTTTCTTTGCTTTAGGGAGACATAAGCCCCCAGGTCCAAAGGAGAGACTTGAACAGGTAAGAGGCTCTCTCACTTTGGAAGAAAGAGCACCTGCTGTGGAATCCCAGACCCAATCATTGGTGGGAGTGGAGAGCAGGGGGACAAAGAGGAGTATAAGAGAGCAAGCAGGCAAGATTGACCTTGACCACTGTGGGCAAGGTTGGCCCCTGGAAAGCAAGTTCTTTGGGCCATGTGAAAAGTATATGGCAGGCGTGTCCTCAGTGCTGGAATCTGGTTAAACCAAAAGGGGATTAAAAATACAGGGAAATGCTGTTTCTGATGTGGGTTACAGTCATTTCATGAACATACTTGCACTGAATACTTAGCTCAAGGATTTCATGGCAATTAAAAAAAAAAATTAAAACGCACCCCGAAGAGCAAGATTCCATAGGCTTTTCCTTAATACAGTGATTATTATTATTTTTAAAGCTAACCCATCATGGAAACCCATAGCTCTGCCAGAAGAAACCATGTCCTGCCATCGTTAAAAAGTATGTTACAATTTGTGGCTGTGTACCTACCATTTGACATGGAGTGGTGTTCTATTTCAACGCAATTTAATTATATGCTCCTTTTATATATCCTAGATGGCTCACACTTGCAGAATTGTTTTGCCTGGTGAAAAACTGGCCATGACTTGTCATAATGGGCTGGTTTATAGAACCACTGAAGTATAGTTACTGCCCATCATTCGGGAATTATGGCACCATAACAACCCTTTATTTACATATACTGCTGAGATAGTAAAAACAGCAAATAGATTTCTTAAATCGAGCCTGCAGAAATTCCCCCCAGGGCACTCGGCCCTCATTGTGGCAGTAACATATGCAAGTCTAAATAATGCTTGTGTCAGTATTTTGGCAGTGCATCATTCCGCGGACAGTTTATACCATTCTAATAATAAAATGGACTCTAAATTTGGAGTTGGGCTTCACGAACATTAGATGGTAATGTGCACAGCAGAATCTCTAAGTGATTTGTGAGGAAGGTTTAAATTTGCTAATCACAATGCCGCCGAGAGAGTCCGAAAAGGGGCTGCCATAGAATCAGTGGCTGAGCCACAGGGAGGTGGCAAAGGCTGCAACCCAGAGAGGGCCTGGCCCAGTTTGCATGAACACACACTGCATCTGGGTAATATCAGGGGTTCTTGTATCTTCAGACTCCTAGGACTGCAATAACCTTGGCATTTCCCTCAAACAACAGAAACCCTCTCTAAGTCCTGCCACCTTTTTGTGTGTGTTTTTTTTTTTTTTTTTTGGGGGGGGGTAGGCATCCTAGTTGCTCTTTCTTTCATCTTCACAATGTATCTTTGGGAGGAAAATTATTGGGGAAAAGCACAAAACCCTCATTGACTGTTTATCTGTCTGGAGATTTCATGTCAATTGCTCTCTCCTTATTCTTGAGTTTTTCACTCCTTTATAGAGTTGTCACTAGACTCATCTTCAATACACACATTCTAAAAGCATGCTCCAAAACATCTCCACTATATTTCTACTCCTGGGTAGTGGGTTCACCGCCCACCCCACCTCTTTAGCTTCTAGTAAAGTTATATGTCTATGTGTGAAAGGATTGTGTACCTGCTGCCATATGGTCTTCATTACTCAGACTGCTACCAGTTATTCTGCAGCGACATGCAGGAGACTCAAGAGAGAAACAACTTTAAAAGGGGGTCTGATTCCTCTAAGCTGCTGAGGCATGGGGGAGTGTGGGGCAGGCCAGGGAGGGGGCATCTGTGATAGTATCTCCAGGTTCCTGTGGTCAGGGTACTACACCGCCTATGGGATGTGGCAAATGGACTGGCTAAACTGGACACTCCTGTAGTTGCCAACCACTCAGTCCCCGCAAGGGGGTTAGGAAGCTTTGCTAGCAACTTGGATGAATACCGTCTCTGGGCAAGCACTTAGGATGGTTATGCATATGAGAGCAAGGCCCCCTGCAAGCCTATCACTCCCACCCCTCTATCCACTGCTGCAGGGTACCCAGGGCGCACCCAGCACACTCACCCCCGGAGGGCAGGCCGGTGCAGCTGCCCCCGTGCTGGCAGGGGCTGCGCTCACAGGCGTCAGGGTAGAGCACGCAGCCCAGCTTCAGCTCCGTCAGGCCCACCACCTCGGCGAAGCTGCTGCGCTTGTTCTGCAGGGGCAGCTCGTTGTTGTTCAGCACCACCGAGTCCAGGCAGCCCTGGAAGCCGCTCAGCACCTGCGTGACCCGCGTGTCGGTCAGGCTGCGGACGTTCTCCGCTTGCACCAGGGCCCCGAAGTAGATGGTGCTCTCGGCGCTCAGTGTCTGGAAGTAGAGGGGTGCCCTGCGCCGCTCCACGTAGCTGTCGTCCAGGGACAGGCTGGTGAAATTGCGGTTGAGTTCCAGGAAGACCGAGTGCCAGCTCCCATCGTTGACCGCGCGGCCCGAGATGCCCAAGAGTCCGGGGCCACTGCCACAGTCCAGCTGGAACCACAGCTTACCGTCCATGATCTGCGTGGGGGAGGACACCAAAGCGCTTTTTAATATGCATCAGGCAATACATTCTGGTACACTCTGTCCTCCAACAGGGAAGGGGAAAGGGAAGGAACATAAACCTTCCAGGTCACTAAGAGCTAAGGAGACATAAATGGCACATGAATTCATAGAAACAGACGGAGCCAGTCTTTCCGAAATGTTTGACTCATGATAGCCCCGTGAGGGATTATCACAGCATCACTCATTCTCACAAATAGATTACATCTCTGTGCTTCAGTATGTTCCACTCGCTCATTCTTGGGGTCTCTCATTTCCACCTCTGTGGCTCCATGGATTCCCTGGCACCTCTTTTTTTCATAAATTTCATAGGCTCATGCCACACAAGCATGTACGCTACTATAGACGGTGGGAGGCTTTGTGAACCAGCAGAGCCCTGGGAAGTTAGGAATGAGGATCTAACTGGGGCTTTGTCCTGTATCACCCAAGTCACCTGGAGAGAGCCACCTGGTTGACCCCTTATCTGTGGAGCAGAGGTATCTGTGGTGGCTTATTTTACAAGAAGACTAGGTCTCCTGGAGAATGTTTAGCCACATCATGCACAGTTAGTACATACACACTCAGCTCTGTAACGCAAATGTATAGATGTAAAAAGACTGCAGACAAATATTTCTTTTCTTTTCAGAGAGCTTGCATGAGTAATCTATGCTGTTGTCTTTGTTACTTTTTCAGTTCAACAAAATGGACTGAGTGGATATTGTAAATCATACCAGAATACTTGCTCAGTGACAACTCCTGGATAAATATCCATATTTTTATTTCAATGTGAGTCATAAAATGATCAAATGCGACTTTGGGGACTACCTTCTGCACAGTCCATCTGCTGTTATGCTCTGTGGCTACAAAGTGGTGTCCCTAGTTTATCAAGGAAAATCTGGTGGTGAGGGTACAATTCATGTAAGGTTCTGTAAAAGGAAGTAGTCAATTAGTATATTACTTGGTCCATTCCCCTCCCCAACCCGACCCCCTATCTCCTGGGATAGTAACCAAGTTACAAATTCACCCAGGAGAACTGATGTGGCTCTGATATATTCATACACTGAAGCTCTGTAACTAAGAGTCATAAAATTATCCCAGACTAACACTGAGCATGCTAAGTTTACCTTTTTTTCCTGTTGAAAAAAAAAAAAAATAACAGCAGCAGCACTACTGAATGAATAGGAAGCCAGAGGCCTACATGATCCTCAGCTTTTTGAAAAGAAAACTCATCTGTATCTTCAAAATTCTAGGAGTTTGGAATTATAAGCCTTGTTTAGATGACAAACTAGAATGCTGATGCCAAAAGCTGCCTTGAAAAGAGTTAATCTTTTGCTATTTCACAAGTATATCCCGCCAGGAAGAGAAAAGAATGCTTTCATATGCTCTCATACTGGAAAATTACACTCTCATCCTATTTATTTTTCTCTGTCTTCAGAATAGAGTTAACCCAGGTTTAAAGGATCTTTCTTTTAAGAGAACAAAGCTTTCTCAAATCAGAGGGCAAGCTATTTTAATAGAATTTGGGGTGTGCATGAAACTGTAAGGAAAGTTTATAGCAATGATCTGAAATGATGTGCCGGGTGGGGGGAAGGAGGCAATTTCTTCAGTGAAATGCATAATTCAGAGAGTGTGGCCCTAATGTTACATAACATTTAGGCTCTTGGGGTTGTTTCAAATCAGTGATGTGCTTTAACTCAGGTCTTCTGTGGCTTGAGGCTTGGGAGACAACATATCAAGTTGTAAGAAGTCTTCTTGGAGGAGTATAGAATTTTGAGCAAAAAAGTTTAAATTATGACACAGAGTCTTACTGCTTTGGATCTTCAGTGTGTGCTTCTAGGAAGCACACCACTATCATAAACCTTGCAAGGGGGTGAGTACATGTTCTTTGAAAAGGGGACTTTTAACAAACCTATTTTCATGGCTGCCATTAATAGCTATCTGGCACACAGTAAGTGCTCAAAAATACATTTTGAATAAACAAATTATCATCCCAGCCCTCCAAATATTTTCTTTTTATAAACATTGTAGACCTACCACTCCCTAGCTTTCACTTTGGGTATGTTGCTGAATCTCTTTGAGCCTTGGTTTCTTCATCGGCAGAAGAGTAGTCACCACGGGTATGTTTTTAGGTATGTTATTATTATGATATGTTAACTCCCTTCTTAGTGATACTCTGATGCAGACCCTTGGAACACTGGGATCTTGGGTGGGGGGCTTCCTTTTTACTCTTCTAATCTATGTTAGAAAGATCTAGGTTCACCAAGTGGCTGAATAAGTTTGAAAAACCAAAGGAGCTTTCCCTGACCATCTTCCTTTCAACCCTGGGTGTTAAGCTAGCCATGTTTGAAAATCATCAACATAAAGCAATGCATCATCTAGAACTTCTCCAAAAGCGAAAAAAACGTGACAGCTCTAAATTAATAACCAAGGACTGGTGCTTTTGCTCTAACACTGGACCTAAAAGGCTGGCATAGGGGAAAAGTTACTTGTATCTGGCAGATCTCTCCTGGTGACATGACATGTTTTTATTGCAGGTTCAAGGACAGACACAGAACCTACCCCACCATTTTCATTCTTGCTTTGGCTGCCAGGAAACTCAGAGTTATGGTTTGGTTTCTGTTCAACTGAAGTAGTAACCCTAGATGATGTTCTGCCCTTCCCCAGTTGGCTCTTATTCTTTTGTGTGTGTTTTTCTTAATGGTGTTTCGATTTTATTGCATTTGAGTGTTTGTGGTAAGCCTGGAATCTCTTTTGGAAGTAAACAGGGTATCCATGGTCAACAGATGAACGCGCCCCTTTACTGCTGCCTGGAGATAGCAGCACTCCCCGTCCACGAGCATTTTCACTTCTTGAGGTCTCCCTGTACTTCCTTCGCTGTTTGCAAGGGGCGCCCTCCACCCCACTGACTGTCTTAAGTACTTTTTAGAGAATGTGCTGTAACTGGGAAAATATAAACAGCCAAAAGTGCAATTTAAACAAAGCATCTCAGCATAGTCATTGAACCACAGTACAAGCCACACATCCTACCTAAGGCCAATAAAATTAAATCTTGCACGAGGTTGGAAATGTTAAGCAAACAGATCCAAATCCCCTAAGTGAATATTCCTGGCGACTGTAGGAGAATATCTGCAATAGTTCAGTACAGCTGGGTGCTGCTTTGGGCCCAGTGGTCGGCAAACTCATTAGTCAACAGAGCCAAATATCAACAGTACAACGATTGAAATTTCTTTTGAGAGCCAAATTTTTTAAACTTAAACTTCTTCTAACGCCACTTCTTCAAAATAGATTCACCCAGGCCATGGTATTTTGTGGAAGAGCCACACTCAAGGGGCCAAAGAGCCGCATGTGGCTCACGAGCCACGGTTTGCCGACCTCTGGGCTAACCCAACATATGAAAAGCAAACATAGAGAACAGACAGATTGGGGGGTGATTATTCACATCACAAAGGGATTAATGGGAGAGTCCCCTCAATCGGCAACCATCCCGAGTTTATTACAGTTCCATTTATAGAGATTCAATTTACACAACTTCCAGAAACACGCTTGTTCCATGAAATACAATCTACCCTAGGAGCTAGCGCTGCCTAAAAGGTTTAATTCTTCTTTGCCATCCCCAGAGAACTGCACATTTTAGACATTTTCCAGTGATGTGTCAAATGACAAGCTCCATTTTAGGGTCAAGCCATCCAGGTCCAATATTTTTCTTCTTCTCAAGTTTAATGCAATTTAAGAGATTTGCTAATAGAAAGTGTTTGCCTCATAAGAATGCTCTGTACCCACCAGCCCTTTTGAAGGAGGAGAAAGGAAGGTCAGTAACACTTAAACAGAACCACCAGGAGCTGGTACCTCGAAGGACAGAGCATTTCCCAAGCAATTATACCAACTTCCATACTCAGGGCTGTTTATAACGTGATCTACAGGTTGTAGGCAGTATACTTTTGGGCCAGGAGAGAATAAAGACAGGAGTTAAGTCTTTGAATTTTTCTTCTTCCACCATGAATATCTGATTTGAAGTAACTGTTTTCTGAAATTGCACTTCCAGAATGAGTTTTTTATTGTTGTTACTTTGTTAATCCTCACCCAAGGATATTTTTTCCATTGATTTTTTTTAGAGAGAGAGAGTGGGGGGGCAGAGAGAGAGAGAGAGAGAGAGAGAGAGAGAGAGAAACATCGATGTGAGAGAGACACATGGATTGGTTGCCTCCTGCATGAGCCCTGACCAGAGCTGGGAATTGAACCCATGACCCTTGGATGTGTGGGCTGATGTTCTAACCACTGAACACACTGGCCAGGGTCAGAGTGAGTCTTTTTTGATCCCCAGTCAGGGCACATACAAGAATCAACCAATGAGCCCTGGCTAGTGTTTCTCAGTGGTTAGAGCACCAGCACGCATAACAAAGGGTCGTGGGTTTGATACCCAGTCAAGGGCACATACCTGTGTAGCAGGTTTGATCCCCTGCCACAGTCAGGGCACATGTGGGAGGCAACCAATCCATGAATCTCTCTCACATCAGTGTTTCTCTCTCTCTGTCTCTGTCTCTGTCTCTCTCTCCCCCTCCCTCCCCTCAGGTAAAAAAATAACAAGAACCAACCAATGAATGCATAATAAGTGAAACAACAAATTGAGTTCTCTCTCTCTCCTTTCCTCTCTCTCTCAAATCAATAAATAAAAATTTAAAAATACTGCTTTCCTTTGCAGAGCTAAAATTATTCTCTGAGTTGAATGAGCAAGGACAGTGGGAGATTCCCCATAAAAGTAGCCAGCTTTTGAATTCCAACTCCCCGATCACTCACTCTTGGCCACCAAGTAATACCTGGCAATAAGACCTGGTAAGTCTATGTGACAGGGGAAGCCACTGGCATTCAATTCTCTCCCTCTAGGATTAAAGTCTGGGCCACCTAATCAACTTGGATGTGACCTATAAACAATCAAAGGGTAGAAGCTAGGAAGGTCCACCATGACTCCAGTTAAACCTAGTGATAGAATCCTAAGAAGGAAACATTGTCAGCCACTTCCACCTCGGTGGACACTTCCTGCTAGACAGACTATATATCTCTGAATACCTTTACAATGGGCTGGTTTAGCAACCTGGTAAGAAAAGCATTAGATTAAGCATGTCTTCCTCATTCTTATTTCTTCTCCTCACAATACTGGAGGGCTTAATCTGTCCTACAGACACCCAGAATGCGTTTTTAAATTTTTATTTATTGATTGTTTGATTTTAGAGAGAAAGAGGAAGAGAGAGAGAGACTTGTTTTTGCACTTATTTATGCACTGGAGGCCCAGTGCAAGACATGTGTGCACTGTGGGGGGAGGGAATCCCTCAGCCTGGCCTGTGCCCTCTTGCAGTTTGGGACCCCTCAGGGGATGTCCGACTGCCGGGGAGTGGGCCTAAGCTGGCAGTTGGACATATCCCCTGAGGGGTCCTTAGTGCTGCTGCAGAGGCGGGAGAGGCTCCCACCACTGCCACGGCACTCGCCAGCCGTGAGCCCAGCTCCTGGCTGAGTGGTGCTCCCTCTGTGGGAGCGCACTGATCACCAGGGGGCAGCTCCTGCATTGAGCGTCTGCCCCCTGGTGGTCAGTGCATTTCATAGCAACGGGTCGTTCTGCCGTTCAGTCGATTTGCATATTAGTCTTTTATTATATAGGATTCATTGGTTGATTATTGTATGTGCTCTGACCGGACATTAAAGCCAAAACCTTGACATATTGGGATGATGCTCTAACCAAGTGAGCTACTGGCCAGGGCCAGAATGTTATTTTTTGATAAAATAAGTTGTAGCATCAATACTGAGAACTAGGGAAAGCATGGAGATTAAGAGAGTGGAGTGTAGGTCAAGGCTTTACCACTTATTAGCTGTACAACCTTAGGTAACTTAATTAACCTCTTTGAACCTCTATCTTCTCCAACAAATGGGGATGATCATATATAACAAATTTATTAATTTATTTTAATTTTATAATAAAAATCAAATGATATGTGTAAAGCTTTTAGTACTATTGCTGTTGTCATGAAGGTAACAGAAGGCAGCTCTGAGCTGAACACAAATGGCAGACCTGCTCTAAAGGAAATCTGGCTGCCTTTGGAGGGTTTCTGAGGCTGGAAATTACTTTAAAAAATTTGGCTACTTGTGTCAGATGGGACATATGTAATCTTCCATGGTCCAGATGTCCAACTTCTCTCTGAGCAAGGACAGAAGTCACTCTCAGAGGTCAATGGGGATAGAAGAGTACACAGCCAACCTTTTTAAAGGACTAACCCTGCCATGGAATTGATTATGAGATACATTCTAATGAGCTGTTGAGTGATTACAGCTCCAAGGAGGCCGGCCCTTGAACCCACTCTAGAGAGAGATCCCCTGTCTGCCAAGAGCCAGTTTTGAAGCCGAATATACAAAAGGAAACGGGGTGCTGGCACACTTCCCAGTTTTGCTGCTGCTCCCTCTGTCCTAAAGTCTGCTTCTGGTCTTCTGAATTTAAAAGACAAAACGATTTCAGCAGCCCCCAACCCGTGAGCCAAAAGACTAACATGAGAACTGACTGCAGGAAAAGATAACCCATTTTAATTACCTTCAGAATTATGCAGGGATTTGCTCTGGTGTACATGATAATCCCGTTGCTTTGCAGTGTGCGCAGACGCAGACCCAGCTTAAAGTCCTCTTCTTTGCTATTCTCAGAAAGCCGGTATTTGATGTAACTGTTTCCAGCAAAGCTGAGAGAAGTGTGCCCTGAAAAGATCATAATGAGAAGACACATAGGCTTTTAACTTCCAGAAATGAGCAGGGACACCTAAAATCACCAACAACTACCAAGCAAGGTGATGAAAGACCACAGGAAGTTAGTGAAGGCATTGAGGAGAAATCATTTTTGATTAAAAACTGGTCCTCCATTTCAGGTCGCACTCTAATTTCACAGTGAAAACAAATATTAATTAGTCCAGATGCAAAAAAAAAAAAAAATCTTAGTTGTCTAATGACAAAGGCAACTTGGTAAATTCTATAACTGGAATTTTATTAGTGTCATTAAATTCCCAATTCCCACTTTCTAAAATTAGCCCTATTAAGAGATAACCCATCATGCCCATCCCCATCACTTAGACACTTAAGAACTTTCAATTCCATGGAATTATGGGAAAACACAACCATTTTCAAAGAATACCCGTATTCCCCACATATCCTAATGCCAAATAGCCAAATTATGACATTTGCACTAGCTTTAGGAAAAGGTAACGGACAGAAAGGGAATTCATGTCACATGCAGTCACAATTCTACCTTGACTATTAATTTCAAGGCTCCCCTTCTCAGAATTTTTAGACCTTTTCACATTGCCCAATTCTGAGTTTACCTCTCTTGCCTTATTTTTTTTTATTGCCTCCAACTTTATGTTTTAACAAGCAAAGTAATGGTTGAAAAGCTGTCTTGCTGGGAGGAAAGGTGGTAAGTGTGGAAATACACCAAATGGATGATAATTGCGAACAATCAAAAGTTTTCTATATAGAGAGGAGAAAGGAGATGGGCAGAAAGTGACATCTGAAGTTACGAGGCTTGGCCTTATTGTCACCCTATGTCCCCACTGCTATGTGCACGGCATGTGTGCTGGGGTGGGGATAGCACAAATATCTTTCAAGTCTAAGCCTTAGATGACTTCAAAAGCAAATACACTGGTGATCCCTTCACTTAACGGGCAGCTCTGTTCTTGAAATCAACTATGAAAGAGCTTTGGCTTCCATTTCTAAGAACAGAGCTTCTCTTTGCAAAGGCTAAATTTATTTCTGGAACCCACTGCTTAGCAAAGTGCCTTGCACATAATAGTCATAATCATTTTCCATTATCACTATAATTACTATTTGATCATTACTCAATCTAGTTCTTGGATTCCAAAATTGGCATCAGTGTACCTGTATTGTAAGTATATCCTCTACCAAAGAGAGTGTTTTATTGGTGCCTAAAATGAACAATATTCTTTTTAGAAGAAAAAAGAGGTAGAGAATACATGAATCAAAAATGTATTGAGTGAAGATCAGAAACAGAGGGCCATGTGGATTGAAATAATATAAATACTGTGTTTTTTTTTCCTTTCTTTAGGAAACAGAGGTGAGCACCTATAGTTTGGGGAACATGCAGTTAAGTTAGACATCTCCAGTAGAGATGCTAACTTGGTGCTCTAGGCTTACCCCATGGGAGGCCAATTGGACAGGCTCAGCTCTACCTTCTGTTGATCTCTGCTTTGGGACTATGGGTCTGTGCAGCCCTCTGAACATCGAAGGTCATGCCACAGACACTCCAACTAGTCTGCCAACAATAGCCGTGTATGTCCCATAATTTCACACCCATACCATCCATGCAACATGATTGCAAACACATGTTGTGGTCTCCCCATTATGTCAGGAGTCTACGGTCACGGCATGTGTTCTTCACATAGGCTGCAGCTGCCATAAACGCCGAGTATGTTTGAGGGCGGATGTCAGCTCTGGTCCATTCTCAAGGACAATATTGCCGGCATGCAGAAATGTCTTCTGAAAGGGCTAGGGCAGTGTCATTTACTCAAGGGCAAAGGGCTTCAGGGCTGGGAATTTAGACCCTCGTCATTGCAACCCATTCTGCACCTGAGCACTCTCCGAGCTTCCCTGGTGGACACTGGCAGAGGAACGGTCTCCTGCTGGCTTCGTAACCGACACACTGCATGTCCCCTGGACACGGCTTCTCCACGCAAGGATCATTGGACCCCGGGCACAGTCCTCCTGCGACAAAGGGGGAACATGCATGATCAGCACAAAGGGAATCACTCTACACTCCAGAAGTACAGGAATGTTCAAGAGCTGGACTCCACAGGCTGCCCGAAGCAGGAGCGCCTGGATGGGCTTCACCTGGTGTGGGTGCCCATCAAACGTCCCTGTATCTGCCAAAAGCTCACTGTGAGACTCAAGTAGGTTGGGCGCAAAGAGAAAATGGGACTCCTCCTCTGAGGCTAAAATATGCTAAGGTTGTGACTAGACCAACTTCAGCTGAAAAGAAATCTCACTCCATGGACTCTGATAGTATTTCTTGGAGTGGGGTTCCTGCTTACCTGTGGCCATTTCTATGCATCACTTGAGTTTAGAGTTCTTCTACACTCCTCTCTTGCCCTGGAAAACTAGGGGTAGACATAGGAAGATGTCAGCTGTTGTTCTCGGGGGGCGGGGGGAGGGGATGGAGGGAAGACTTTTCTAAAGAAAAGTATGACTACATGACTAATGCTAAATTGTGAAAGCACAACTAATGTTATTTCCTAATCCCTCCTTCTGCATGCTATTGTATTGATTAGCTGTAAACGTGCCCTACCGGCTCTCACAGCTAGCAGAATTCTCTCTGGCAAAGGCAGGCTTCCTTCCTACTTGTTTGATGTTCACAGCTCAGTGAGATGAAAGGTTAATCCCTCACAGCGGAAATCCTGGAAAGCAGATTAAGTGATTGAGGTAGAATTCAGGGCCCAGGTGAGTCATTTCAGAACTGCAGCGATGGCAAACACGGGTCCACTGAAGGAAGCCCTCTTTTCAAAGGCCTTGGCTAGTTCACATGCAATTAGGCCACTTTCCAGCTGGTGAGAGTTTAAGTGGTACCCAGGACTATAAAAAAGGGGCCATTCAAAATAAGCCACAACTAGGTTAGCCGAGGCTCAAAGGAGTGCCTCTGCGAACCTAGAACAGGCTGGGCATCAGCAGGATCTGGGCCTTTATCATAGTCCTCTCCATCCAAACTCTTTCCTCATCGTTAAGCACATTATTCCATTTTACAGTCAGTTCTTTGTCTGGAAGAAAGCAAAAGTTGTTTTTTTTTTTTTTTTTTTCTTCACCCCTGGATACTTGCCCTTTGATTTTTATTTTTTTATTCTTTTAAAATATATTTTACTGATTTTTTACAGAGAGGAAGGGAGAAGGATAGAGAGGTAGAAACATCGATGAGAGAGAAATATCAATTAGCTGCCTCCTGCACACCTCCCACTGGGGATGTGCCTGCAACCAAGGTACATGCCCTTGACCAGAATTGAACCTGGGACCCCCCCCCCCCCCCCCCCCCCCAGTCCGCAGGCCAATGCTCTATCCACCAAGCCAAACTGGTTAGGGCTCCCTTTGATTTTTAGAGAGTCGAAGGGAGGGGGAGAGACAGAGAGAGTGAAACAACGATGTGAGAGAGGCACATTGATTGTTGCCTCCCGCACGTGCCCTGACCAGAGCTGAAGACCTAGTCTGCAACCCAGGTATGTGCCCTTGACCGGAATTGAACCCGGGATCCTTCAGTCTGCAGGCTGATGTTCTATCCACTGAACAAATTGGCTAGGGCGGTGAAAGCAAACATTTAATGCTAACTACTTATAAACATTTTGAACACTGTAATCCACGAGAGGAGCAATATAAGTAGCATCAGCAAACTTAGAATTCATAAATCCTATTTTCCACTGGTTTAGAGCTCAGCCCAAAACGATACTCCTTGGCAACGGTCCAGCTTACAGAGTGTTAGATGATGAATGGATTTTAACTGAAAATTTAGAAGGATCCCTACAAATGGTTCTAAAAAGACATAAAGTACATCTTCTTATTTTCATTCAAAAAACATCTTTATTCTTGCCACATATGTATCAATATATATGGAATTTGAAAAAAGCTGTTCAACCACCTTATGATCTGTCTCAAGAGGCTTTTGATAACCAGTTTTTACATAACGTTTGGTGCATTCATTCAACAAATAATTTTTCAGGGCTAATGAGGTGATAGGCCTGGACATGTAAAGATGAAAGGAAATGATTGTGTCTCTTCCTCACCTATGTAACAACCCACAAACACATGATTACAACCCAATGAGGAAACTGCTTTCATAGAGATATGTGAGTGCACCGGAAGTACCAGAGAGAGAAAAGTGTGATTCCCGGGAGAATGTCAGTCTCCAACAGAAAGGGAGCATTTTACACTCAGGCTTGAAGGATGATATCATTTGAGTAATAAGGAACTGTGTTTCGTGGGAATGAACCAACCATAGTTAGTCCTTAACTGCACTCATGTGTTTGTTTATTCATGGTAAGTTCACAACGCTACCAGCTGACCCTTTGCTGTCTCCATGAGTGGCTTCCTTTCAGTTTCTGATGGCCTGCTACTTCCATGCTGCTCCTAGATGTTGATGGGTGAATATATGCTAAAAAAATGCACACGGAGCCCAATGCTAACCTCTGCTACACGGAGGGGCAATGTGCACAAATAAAAACAAAAGTATCACATGCCATAGTTGTAACTCTAGATTACCTGGATAGTTCCTTCCAATTAGACACAGAAAGAGTAATTTAGGATTGAAGAAATCTGTTACGTCCCATTCCATGGACACACCTCTTTCCTTGTCCTATTTTTTTTTAAATATATTTTATTGATATTTTACAGAGAGGAAGGGAGAGGGATAGAGAGTTAGAAACATCGATGAGAGAGAAACATCGATCAGCTGCCTCCTGCACACCTCCCACTGGGGATGTGCCCGCAACCCAGGTACATGCCCTTGACCGGAATCGAACCCGGGACCCTTCAATCCGCAGGCCGACGCTCTATCCACTGAGCCAAACCGGTTTTGGCACCTTGTCCTATTTTAACCAGCCTAAGGACGTCCTTTCCATATACTTCTGCATTTCTGAGACACATCTTCATAATCTTTTCTGCTCTGATGCAATGGCTACATTGCTAAGAAACTTCGCATTATCAAAAATCCAGTTTAAAAGCCACTGTTTCAAAGGGGACAAGAGGGCTAGATAATTTCAGACCCATGATAGAAAAGCTATTTTCTCCTATAGGAATTATGATAACTTAAAATAAAAGAATTGTAAGTGCACATATTAAAAACTAAACACTGTATTTCAGAATAAATATAACATTTGAGTATTTCTCTCTTTTATTCACATGTTTTGACCTTTTCTTTGACTGTCACTCCTGACCTGGTAATTAGTACAGGGCTTTTCATTTTATCACTCATCTCTCTCTCTTTAAAAAAAAAAAAAAAAAAAAAATATATATATATATATATATATTGATTTTAGAGAGAAAGGGAAAGGGAGAGGGAGACAGAAACATCAGTGATGAGAGAGAATAATTGATTGGCTGCCTCCTGCACGCCCACACTGGGGATCGAGCCTGCAACCTGGGCATGTGCCTCGACCGGGAACTGAACTGCGACCTCCTGGTTTGTAGGTTGATGCTCAACCACTGAGCCAAGCCGGCCAGGCTCACTCATATCTCTTATGCTGGTTAAAGCACAAGGCCATTTAGACCCACAACTGAAGTTCAAACTCACAGCTTTTTTTCCTTCCTTTTTCCTTTTGTCTTAACCATAGAACCCATATAATTAAATCCAGTAAATTAATGAATTATGTTAGAGACAGTCCCCATTATGAAAATTCTAGGTGGAGGATATGTAAAAATATATTAATAGAAATATAATATGTGTATTCTAAAATTAATGATATGTTAGATATATAATAATGTACATTTCTATTTATTCTAGCAATTGACTCTGATAGGTTATTTTTCTTCCTTCTTCTTTTTCCAATAGGTTTTCTAAGGTAATGGGGATTGTTCTTGGCAAGCAATCTGACTCGACTCCTGATGTTTTAAAGTCCTCTGGGGCCTCGTCCCCAGTCCTGGCTGAGATGGGAGGAGCCATAAACTGCTGGGCCCCAGCTGCAGCTGTTTGTTCGCTCTGCTTACTGTCCACTCTCCTGTGGTTCAAGGAAGTATGAAGACAGGTTAGCATCTGGAGGTCCGTGTAAATACAATGGCTTCTTAGCTGGGGGCAGATGTGAGCATGTGCATAAAATACAGTCTAGGCCCTGGCTGGATAGGTAACTCAGTTGGTTAGAGTGTTATCTGGATATGCCAAGGTTTCAGGTTCAATTCCAGTCAGGACACATACAAGAATCAACTAATGAATACATTAATGAGAGAAACAACAAATCAATGTCTCTCTCTCTGTCTCTCTTTCTCTCTCTCTCTCAAATCAATTTTAAAAATGCAATCTATTCTGAGTAGATAAATACTTCTAGTTACTGAAAAATAGGTTTCCTGGAGCTAAATAGTTCCCATATTCAGTGTTGTAGTTCTCTCTCTATGGACCATGATAAGAAATATATATTGTCAGAGGGACCTGATCTTTGAATGTCCACCCTGAACAATGTCCTGCGTCCCTCAACCTCAAATGTGCTCAGGTCTGAGTCCTGGGGACAGATTCCTGGGGATAATGAGCATCTTTCTGAGCAAAGGCTTAAAGTCTCTACCAGCATAAAATCCAGTATACTTTTAATGACGCTGAGGAGTTAACTTGTTCTTAGAAGCCATGTTTATGTCATCCCCTTTACCTACCGTCATAAAGAGCCTCACAGACCCTCTCTCTGGCGGCAGAAAGTGCCTGATCAGCTTTCCAGGACTAGTGAAGAAACAACAGTGTCAGCTCCCGTTGGCTTCTGGGAGGAAGTTATCTTATTAACTATCATTAAATAATCCAGGTTTAATGAACTTGTGCTGTGATCAGTGACAGCCTGGGGGGTGGGAGCTCTAGACCTCCATGCTCGGCATCTCCAGGCACCCATCCATTTGGTGCCAGAATGAGCATGAAGGGAGAAGGGTCCCACTTTATCAAACCAGCTGACGCCGTTTGCTGTATGTCAGAGCAGGACAGGAGGAGCAGACATTTTTAGTAACTGCCAGAACATAAAGCAGGCAGAGAAAACTCTGTTCCCGTCCCAGGTCCCCTCTGTAAGGTGGGGTAGTGTAATCGACAGTGGTGCTGCGCTGACAAGCAGCAGACCTGGATTTTGGCCCTGACTTGATTGTTCAATTTATTGAGTGCATGGCTCTGAACAAGTCCCGTGATGTCTCTGGGTCTCAATTCTTTCTCAGAACAATGAGGATAATGATTCTTCATAGAGTTGTAAGAATTAAATGGGCTAATGTACTAGTATTAGAAAGCAACTTGCAAAGAAAAAAAAAACACTTACAGTAGAAACAAATTACGACAAGGCCCCCAAACTAGGGACAGGAGCTTGCCTCAGCAACATGGCAGAGACCTGAACTCAAGTGTAATCTTTTCCTTACTGTCCTTTCTGGGTCCAATTCAGCATTTCTAAATTGACAGGTAAAGTGAAATACTATGTACATGGGAGACACAAAATAGTAAGACCTGGAGCTTTGTATGAATCAGTGTCACAGGCCATGTGCATTGTGGGAGCCCCTTCATCACCTTGGAGGTGTGCTTTTCCTAGTCTCCCTCTAAGGCAGTGGTTCTCAACCTTTCTAATGCCGCGACCCTTCAATACAGTTCCTCATGTTGTGGTGACCCCAACCATAAAATTATTTTCGTTGCTACTTCATAACTGTAATTTTGTTACTGTTAATGAATCGTAATGTAAATATCTGTGTTTTCCGATGGTCTTAGGTTCTACAGCAGCGGTTCTCAACCTGTGGGTCGCAACCTGTGGGCCGCCTAAGACCATCGGAAAACACAGATATTTACATTATTATTCACAACAGTAGCAAAATTACAGTTATGAAGTAGCAACGAAAATAATTTTATGGTTGGGGGTCACCACAACATGAGGAACTGTATTAAAGGGTCGCGGCATTAGAAAGGTTGAGAACCACTGCTCTAAGGAGAAACATGCACACAATGTAGCCATTCTCCCAGAGAAGGTTTTCCACCTTCCGAAGTTTGGCTCAGACAGAAATTTAGGTCACTCTCGACAGAGTTAACAACATGCAACTCACTCAAACAGCAGCTTCAGAGCTTTGGAAACGGCAGGGAGGAGAAAGGTAATCCTCTTGAGGTTTCAGAAGGTTCTCGCTACCATAGTTAATGACTCTCCTCTCTTCATCTCCCCAGCATTCCCACAGCCCCCTCTGGATGAAGTCAATGCCTTCAGCTAGCACATCAGTATCTAGCTGTGATTATTATCGCTGCCACTTTGAGCTGATTCAACCTCTTGATTCATGTTTCTGCCTCATTACACAGAGAATCCAATAACAAATGGTAAACAATATACTGAGAATCCAGTAACTAAATGGTAAACACCTTGAATTCATGGGCTATGCCAAGATGTCACGTCTTGGCAAATGCCACAGGAGTCAATTACCTTCCATCTTAATTCCTGGACGGCATGACATTTTAAAACACCTTCTCCCAAGGTCTCCTGGCTTTGAAACGGTCTCTTGGGGTTCTCCCAGAAGCACAGAATCATGTGTGAGGGTGTTTTCTTGGCTCAGCCATATTTTCTGGGAGATTTCGCTAAGGGCTAAGTGAAGTTTCATTAAAGACAACTTTATGTGTGAGCTGAATATCTGAGGGAATACCCAGACACTGAGAAGCTGGACACCTCCAAACCGCTCCTGGCATTTTGGGACTCGGGTGCTGTAGATGAAGGATCTGCAGAGACAGAGCTAAGGGATATCTCCTTTTAGATATATTTTTATGTCAGACTTTTGAAAAATCAGTGAAAAATTTCCAAAATAGACAATCAGCCCAGCTCCATAGACTGCCCCTGACGCTCTGTCTGCTTGCTTTCCCTGAGGGGGCTCAAGGGCATCTATCAATGCCCTCGTCACTTAAGTTGGTGTCAGGTTTTCTCAGTGAAGTGCCAATGTTCATTGGACTTCTGAAGTTTACCAGGGGCAATCTCATGACATCAGAACTTTATATCTCTTGAACTTCGGTTCAAACACGATGCTGGATGGTGGCTGGAATTCAATGAGCCTATCAGGCACCAAAATTCAAGTTCGCTCTCATTTTTCAAAGCAACTTGGCCTTTTGGTTCAAGATGCTAATGATGTTAATTAGACACAAAACATTTGCATGAGAAAAAGAAGTGAGGAGAGGGATAAATATTGAGGCCAAATCTGTATAAATATTACTTTGCAGCCCTCATCATCCTGATTATTCCACCACGTGGTTAGAAAGTCCATTGAGTGAATCTGCCAATTTTCCAGGGTAAGCAAGCCAATACTAGTGTGTGTGTGTGTGTGTGTGTGTGTGTGTGTGTGTGTGTGTCTGTTGGGGGGGCATTTATGGAATTTAATTACGTCTCCTTTCCAATAAATGAGATGCCTAAAATGCCTAATGTTTTCCTTAATAGTTCTTCACTGTATTTTTATTTAAGAGGATGCTTTATAAGAAGTAAGAGAGCTATTACTATTATAACTAAAAGCTTGCCCCCTGAACCTGGAGGAAATTCTTTCTGTTTTATCTTGCTGTGAGATCTTGCAAAGTTTGATTTTCTGACGACTAGCATTAGAATCACCCAGGCTGCATATATAGATCCTAGGCTCCACCCGGAACCTCCTGATATATCTGAGTGTGGGGCTCAGCCACCAGCATTTCTTGTAAGCCCTGTGCATACTGCAGGCTGAGAAACCCACTGCCATCCTGAGATGGTATTGCGAGTCTGGGCATTAGTCTGCTGGGAAAAATGGGGTTATTTGAGTATTCCTACAGGGTACACAGCACTGGGGTTATGACTCACATAAAAAAAATGGAAGAGTCTCTGTTCTTACGATGCAGATAATAAAATAGGGGCCCCAAATGAACCTTCACTGAATCAGCATGCCCCTTGCACCAGCTGTATGGCCCTAGGCATGGCACAGAGGCATCATATTTACAAAACAGAACTGATCATATGTCACCTGCTGAGACAAGATGACCTTTTGGGGCCCTTTTACCATTAAAATCTGGTATTTTATTTTATAGCTTAATTATAAGAGTGACTTGAAGGTGAGAAGAGGCTCTGGGTGGACCTGAATCTACACAGAGCTCCCATTGAGGAAATGTTTGCTTTCCAACCAAGGCTGCTCGGGGGATATCTGGGGGCTGAATCACAAAACATTCCAACATTCTGCATTTAAAGGGAGTAGAAAGGTTAATGGGGACCAGAGAACAGAAGTCCTGGGCAAGGACACCGCCCCCAAAATTACTGCATTCGTGTCTCATGCAAAATGCAGAGCAAGCCCCACCCAATAAAAGTCAACCCACTAAATCCCCCCTTTAAAGAAATTCTGCTAAGTCTGCCCTGTCTCTTCTTGATGAACTCATACTCCTCCCTCAAGGGCCAGTACCTAGGCGATCTCTCATGTACAAATGTCACTGAAAGCTTTCCTGTGGCCACAACAGGGAATCTGCCCTTTCTACTCCCTAGCATTTACTGCAACATTTTCATTGCAAACAGGTACTTGCAAGTTGACTTCACAATAGCCAGCTCCTGAGTGCAGGGACTGCTCCTTTTTTTCACTCCTGAATCTTCAGTGTGTAGGACTCTGCTGCCTCCACCGATTTTTGCTGAATGAAACAGTTCTCAGAGCACAAGGCTTAATTAGCTGGTTTAGTTTCTCCCGAAGGGTCTGCCCTATCCTGCGGTGAATGCCTTTTGAACTCTGCTGTGAATCGTCTCACCAAGGCCCAGGCAGAGCTCTGGGGCATCAATCAGTTTGCCTACAGAGGAAGCTAGGTGAGGCCCGGACAGCTGGCATTCATAAATCCTGCATGTTGGTGGCACCTGCCAGAAAGACACTGCACCTAGCGTGCATGCTTTGAGTTCTTCTGGAACTAATTTGCATATCCAACAGGTCAGACATCACTGCATCTATGCCATGAAAACACAAACAGAATTCACTGGGTACTGAAGAGTAAGAGGCTGGAACTCGTCTGGGCTGCTGGGAGGCTGTGGAATTGTCTCTCAAAGGGAGCTATGATCTTTGTGGTCTTCCTCTGTTGAACTTATTTTCCAAACTGCAACCAAAAACTTTCTACACAGGAAGAGGCCAAGGCCCTGCCTGTCCCCCATTACCTAAGGGTGATGTTTCACAAAGGGCCTTTCTTCTGGCCACAGTCCCTTTGGGCCAAGTTCACACTGGCTAGAAAGACTGGGTGCAATTTTCCTAGAAGAGGGCAGTGAATTTATGGCTTCACATGTCAGAAAGAGGAAAGAGGGAGGGAGCAATGCTTCTCCCTGACCGCTGTGGGCATGTGACTCTGTGCAGTTACGGCCTCTGACCAGGAAAGGTCAAGGTTCAGTGATTCTAGTTACATCAACAAACATGAAGCAGTCCATCTCTGCTGCCCCGAGGGCTGAATCCATCCCTTGACTGAGCTCCCGGACATCTGGCCTCTGTTTTTCACTAAAGCAAATCTAGCTGCTGTGCCCACTGCAATGGCTTCCTAACTTGTTTCCCTGCCTCTGGCCTGGCCCAGCCTAATCCATCCCCTCTGCAGCCAGCACGCTCTTTGTGAAAGACGGAGCTGATCCTGTCACTTCTTCACTTCAAATCAGCCAACAGTCCCCGCTGCCTTGGGATCATTTCTAAAATCTTCATCCTGGCTAGCTCTGCGTGGGCCCCAGGCTTGCTCACAAGTCGCATCCGTCATCACTCCCCGCTCCTTCCAGAGACAGGAAATCTCTTTCAATCCCCTCAGTATAGGTTCCTCTCTTGCCCTTAGGGCTTCCTCATGCAAAGCACCCTCCACCTGGAATGCTCTCCTTCGCCTACCTGTTTTCACATGCCTAATTCCTACTCACCCTTTATCTCAGCCTGCACATACTCCCTTTAGGAAACCTTACCTCCGGATTGGGTCCCCCTGAAGGACTGTACTTCCCCTAACAATTCTTACTGGAGGTGCTCAAGCTGGCCTGTTTGTATGTCTGGGCTGCTCATAAGCCATGTGAGAGTAGGGCCTGTCTTGTTACCCTCATGGTTGCTAGACACATAGTAGATGGTCAGCAAATATACTGTTAAGTGAGTGAATGAACAAATGCATGTCTACCAGGAATGGCAGCCTAGTCTAATTAAATCTCGGAGGTGAGGTGGGAGGGACTCTAAGCCGCACTCACCATTACAGGTGCAGCGCACGTTCCGGTAGAAACGTGGACACACAAAGCTGATGCGAGCCGTGCTGTAGGTCATGAGTGCGTGGGAATCGAGCGACAGGCCCTGCTCACAGTGCTGCTCCTGGCAGTCCAGCCCCGAGCAGTTCTTCTCCAGGATGGCCGAGATGCGCATGACGTTCTCCAGATGCCTCCTGGCGTTGGACAGCTTCTGGATGAGGTAGGCCGGCTTGTAGAACTCGCTGCTGTGCATCTCCACGGCAAACAGCATGTCCAGCTGGCTGGTGCCTGCCACGGGCTGGATGCTGATGATGTGCAGGCTGTCCTGCTTCTGGGTGAGGACCGCGTTGCGCAGGGTGCGCCGGAACCCGTGCATGTGCAGCCCCACGAAGTCCTCGGGGGACACGTTCTCGAAGCGGATGGTGACGGTGTTCTGCAGCATCTCGTGCACCAGCTGCTCCACGTGCACGACCACATCGATGGGCACCTGGAAGCGGCCGTCACTCACCGACACGTTCAGGACGTACTTGCCGCTGTCCAGGCCTCCCAGGGCGATGATTTTCCCATCATGACTGTTTACTTTGAACAAGCTTTTCTGCTCTGATTTCAGGGCAAACGTGAGCACATCATACATGTCTTGGTCTGTGGCGTGGATCTTCCCAATGACTCCACCCGGAAAGTCGTCCTCCATGGTGACAATGAAAATCTCCAGAGGGATGGCTGTGGGCTTGTGGATACTTTCCTCAATGACCCGCACGCGGACGAAGGAGTGAGAAACTTGCTGGGGTTTGCCTGAGTCTTTCGCCTAAAGCAACCAGGAGGCAGAAAGGCAAGGAACGAAGGAAAAAAGTCAGAGTCATTAAAAAACAAACACAAACTCAGAAGACCTCTGCTCCTTTAACCACATTCGCTTCTTTCTCCATCCCCTGCCACTGGTCTGCAAAACGCTGAAGATGTGCACTTAACTAAGAGGAGCGATCTATCGCCTTTAGTTCCCACATGTCCGCTTTGCTATGGACACTAACATGTATCAATACAATACATGGGGTGAGCAGGGAAGGAGGCTAGAGGGTGCTATGAGATCCAACATACCCACAATAGGCTGGCCTTCTTTTACTTCTGGACAGAAGCCATAAGAGAACCTCATCAACTGGTGTTCCCTCTTGGAAGAAAAATATATTTTTTAAAATTTTTTATTTATTGATTTGAGAGAGAGAAAGGGAGAGGGAGAGGGGGAGAGGGAGAGGGGGAGAGGGAGATTTGTTGTCCTACTTATGTATGCATTCACTGGTTTATTCTTGTATGTGCCCTGACTGGGGATCGAATCCACAACCTTGGCACATTGGGATGATGCTCTAACCACCTGAGCTACCCAGCCAGGGCAGAAACAAACTTTCTGTTCTCTTTGGATTCTTTCCTTTTGATTGGACCAGATAGCACCCCTTTGCACACTTAAGAAGCAACATTACTTAAGTGGGACTTGGACAATATTAAGGTTTAGAATAAAGAGTGGTGTATGGGAGGGAAAAATAGGGAGCCTAACTAAAGCCTTTTCTGTCTTCTTTCTTTATGTCAGTTGATGGAACAACCACTCTGACAACAGATCTTTACTGAGCACCTGCCACATGCAACGTGGAGGTAGTCGGAGCTGTGGGGCTTCAATGAAGGACAGGTTCCCATAGGCGGGGTCCCCAGGGCAGGTGTCTGAGGATTCAGGGCTGACGTGGACCTTGCAAGCTGGATGGAATCTGGGGAAGTGTGTCCTTGTAAGGGGAAGGCAGCGTAAAAGCAGAGGTTTGGGCATCCCACAGACTTAAGTTCAAATCTTGGTCCTCATGTCTGGCTTTAGGTTACTTATCCTCTCTGAACTTCAATTCTTGTATCTTTAATATGAGTAAAATAGTAGTATTTACATCACAGGAGTCTTGCATTGTAAGGATTAAAAGACACTGTAATTGCCAAGTGCTTAGGTACGGCCTGACCCACCGAAGTGCTTTGTATATGAGAGTTACATTTATTACTCTCATCACATGCTTTATGGAATGGAATTTGTGAACCAGAGATGCTGACCTGGAAAATTCATGGAGGAAAGGATATGTTTAGCAAAGTAGGTTGAATTTGAAGTCAAACTGTGGAGGGTCTTAAAGGACAGTGATGAGTTTGGACTTTATAAGCCAGAGGTTGCCCACTCAAATGTCAGACGCCAGAAAGATGACAGAAAAGCATAAAGCCACTAGGTGTAAAGTGACAGACTAGTGGGCTGCTGTGGCCTGAAGACTACAGAGTCATGTCCTCCTAAAGACTCTGAAATTCAGAATCTGAAAGAGTCTGGGCCAGAATTGAACCTGCAGGTCACAAATTTTCAGGGACTGGGAAGCCCAGATGGTTTAGTTTAGGGCAGGGGTTGATACACCTTTTTTGTAAAGGGCAAGATAAGAAACAGTAGTTTAGGCTTTGGGGGTTATTCAACTTCTGTCAACTGCACAGCTATGATTCCAGCATGGAGGCAGCCACACAGCATATGTAAACAAAGGGGCCAGGCTGTGTTCCTATAAAACTTTATTGATACAAACAGGTGGAGGGCATGATGTGGTCTAGGGGCTATAGTGTGTTGACCCCGGGGTAGAGGAATGACATAATCAAAGTGGAATGATTAATTTAGAAGGGGTATAGAGATGGATCTGAAAAGAATGTGGCTAAACCTGGAAGAATCACCCATGAGGCTTCTGCAGTAGTATGAGGAGGGGGCCATCTAGAGTAAAGTGGGTGGTGGCAAAGGGAATGTAAGTGATGCACACCGGGACCTTGGGAAGGCAAAAACGCAGGACTTGGTGGGTGATGTTTTAATGTGAGGAACTGGGAGGAGAACGCTTTCTATAGTATTTTCGAAGTCGGAGATGTGAATCTGCTCTCCAATTATCAGAGAAGGTAGGCAAAGAAACATACTTGCTTCTGCAAGAAGGCACAACAACTCTCTCCTTGCCCTACAGCATCTATTCTGTGATATAAAACCACATAATATAGTTGGAGGAATGCATGGCAACTGCAGAGTTCATTCACGTGCTCCGAGTCCAAAGTCATTCATTTGGAAGGTTTCATGGAGCACAGTAAGCCATAACTTATCAAAAGAAATGATGTACACAATTAAATGCTGTACCAATACAAAAAAAAATTACTATGCTTATGATTGCCACCATTAACAATGACTTTAGGTTGCCCAATTGTGTATAAAAATAGTACTCAGCCCGGCCGGTGTAGCTCAGTGGTTGAGTGTCCATCCATGAAGCAAGTGGTCCCTGGTTCAATTCCAGTCAGGGCATATGCCCTGGTTGTGGGCTCGATCCCCAGCAGGGGGCATGTAGGAGGCAGCTAGACCATGCTTCTCTCTCATGGATGTTTCTATCTCTCTATTCCCTTTCCCTTCTTCTCTCTCTAAAAATCAACAAAAACATATTTTTAAAAAATAGTCACCCAGTTTCACTGATGGGGCCCAAATCTTGTTCTGTCAAAATTCACAAATAGGGACTTTTGGGTGCTCTCTCATTTCCTGCTCCTATCCACATGCTGCCCATCCCGGCTGTTTTTGCCTCTTTGTCCCATTTCACTCTACACATTGAGGGAGCAGGAATGTAGGGGGACCACTGCCATCTGAGTGCTTGATCCCCTCCTGTCTCTCTGAGAAACTTACCAAGCAAAGGTCTCTTCAAAATCAGAGGCCATGATTTGGCTCCATCCTGTTAGGACCAAGACTGGCAGCTTCCCCAAGTGGGGTGACATGGCAAACACTATTCAGTACAAAGCAGCAAGCCTCGACTTTGGGGGTCAATTAGAACCCCGGGAGTTTTCGGAATGCAGATTTAGGCCCTGTGACTGCTGCCTGGCACACTCTACAAGGCATGTCCCTGCTGAACTACGACGCTTCCCTTCCTTCCTGTTCAATTTCACACACACAGGCCGCTTTTATTGGTGTGAAATTGAATTTGAGATTAAAAGGGGAACATGCCTGCATGGTAATGAATTATGTTGACGTGCTCCACAAAGAAAAACCACCCGATGGGATGGGCCTGGGAGAGAGGCAGCCGGGCCGGGTATGGACGGGGGGAGGCGCACCTGGACCCGCAGCAGGTATTCCGGAGACTCGGTGTGCCGGAAGACCACGGCTGACCGCAGCGTCCCATGCGGGTCCAACACGAACTCCTCCTCTTCGTTTCCCGACAAAATAGAGAACGAGAAGGGAGGCCCGTTGTGAAAGGAGTCTCTGTCTGTCACCACCAGCTGCAAAATGCTGGTGCCTACTGGCTTATTTTCCTGAATAAGAGAGTCCATAAAAAAAAAAAAAAGGAGATAAAATTACACCTCTCTTCACATTTTAAGAAGCCCCGTCATTACCGCGTGGCTGAGAGTGCTGTGCTAGGAGACAGGGCATTAGAGGAAGGGATTCCCTGGGTTAGTATCTCATCTTCTGAAAATACGCTGGTGTCTGAAAGCGTGGTGCTTCAGTCCTCGGCTGCCTCCTACAGCTGCCTCCTGAGACAATGAGCTGCAGGTGAGAACACAGGACTTCACCTTGAACGGGTCTATAGGTTCCAAAGACCTATTGCCCCACCTTGCCCTTGGCTAGGCTGGGGATGTACTGAGTTCATGCACAGCTCTGGAAATACACGGTGCTCACTGGCCTTTGTGATCACATCAACACTCCTCTCAGACCAAGAAAACATCAACCTTTTGGGATGTGACATAATCATGTCACAACATGATTATGCTGAGGCCCAACACCGTGACACAATGTCACAACATTGGACTTTGGGGGGGGGGGCGGGTGAGGAAGGACATCCTGGCAACTTCCCAGTAAATATACAAAAGCTTATGCCAGATGGAAAATGGGCTTCACACCCAACACCTCAGAATTCAAGTTTTGCCATGTTTCTTGAGGAAAGAGAAGAGGGGTGGGTGGGTGGAATATTTCTCAACTTCATCAGAATATTTGGAAGCCCCGGAGTTACTATGCGAGCATTATTTTGCGGAACCTCTCTGCCTTTTCCCCAAAAACAGAAACACAAAGGATCTTTGTCATCCTCTCTTGGCTCCAAGGCCAGCCTCGCTTCGAAAAGGCCAAGTTAAATTCCTCTGCTGCTCAGGCACTGGTTCCCCTGCCCCACTCTGTTTAGACTTCGGCATTACCACGGTTAGGGCCCGAAGTCAGTCTCATTAGTTCAGGCCTCAGATGATATCGATTTGGGGTTACATGAGCTTGGGTCGCAGAGATGAAGACAACGATACGCAGCAGTTTGGAGGGGAGTCATGCACCGGGCTGGTACATTCGTTTTATGTGCTGAATTAGTCTTATAAAAACCAGGTGTTGGAATAAGAAAACTACAGTGGGTTGTAAAAAGGGAGAAACACCTTTTGTAGGAGAACGAGAGAAGGACCTCAGAGATCTCTTACTTTGCCCCTTGCCTCAAGTGGCCTTTTGGTCATCAAGATGGAGACATGGTCTCCGTCTGGAACCAGTCGTGGAACCGCCTCTGCCCAGCGTGGATTTCGTGTTCCACACTGACAGCATACTCAGCACCACACAAAACAGACTTATTGATTTGTTTGCTCAGTCTACCAAGGCCATTTCCTCCATAGGAGAGACAGGGGGAGAGGGGGAGAGGGAGAGAGAGACCCCCCGGGTCGCCATCGGAGAAAGAAGGGTGAAATATAACACAGGCCCCTCGCTGCAGCTATGAGGCAGGGTCACTGCTCATGGCGGAGGTTCTCAGTTCTTTCACTGCCGGCTTCCTGTTGTGCATGTGAAACAGTCTGTCAAGCTGATAGATGTGTGTCATAAAACTGAATGGCGAGTAGGCAAAGCCCATTTTGTTTAGGGGCGAGCACACAGAGGCGGGAGAGGCAGAGAGAGCCCAGTGGCGACAGTCTCAGAGAAGAGCAGTCCGAGAGGAGGAGGACTGGAGGAAGGTGCAGACCTGCGTGAAGCTCCGTGGGAGCAGGAGAGAGACAAGAATGCACAGCTGCTGGAAAAAGCATCAGAGAGGAGAGGAAAACCCAAAGACCAGCAGGTGAAGGGATCCGGTTTCTCTGACAAAGCGGTGGGGGACGAAGCAGCAAGCTGCTGGCTTTATGCGTGCATCTCAGCCGATTCCTAGCTCAGGGGTGCAGGGGAGCAGGCTATGGATGGCCAGACGCAAAGTCTTGAATGTTATTCCAAAAGGGCCCCTCAAGATCTGGCTCACTCTCATCTTACCTTCTACCCACAAAGCCCTGGGCCCCGTGGCAGGTGATTCTGAGGCCAAACTGGATCAAGCAGAAGCTGAGTCTCTAGACCAGTGGTCGGCAAACTGCAGCTCGCGAGCCACGTGTGGCTCTTTGGCCCCTTGAGTGTGGCTCTTCCACAAAATACCTAGGCCTGGGCGTGTCTATTTTGAAGAAGTGGCATTAGAAGAAGTTTAAGTTTAAAAAATTTGGCTCTCAAAAGAAATTTCAATCGTTGTACTGTTAATATTTGTCTCTGTAGACTAATGAGTTTGCCGACCACTGCTCTAGACTATCTGTGGTCCCCCCAAGACATGTATATCAATCTTGTCTTTGCTAAGTCCTCCACACCGACTGTACTCCCGGTCTGGATTTCCTGAGCCTCCCGAGGTCGGTTTCCAGCTTCTAGAAACACTGGGAAGTGGAGGTAGCTCGGGGCCCAGCACTGCGCTAATTAAATACCTTTTGAATAAGAGAAAAACAGATGGGAAAGAGAGTCATTCTGATTGTAGAATGCCAGAAGATACTCCATCTAATTTTAAAGAGCTAGTCACTAGCAGCTAGTGGATTTGAAGTGCTAAACAAATTACTTATGGAAAAGTGGTTTTAGTGAGTAGTGACTCTATCCTGATGCCCAGTCTCCCTTTGACTGATGACCCAGTTAGAATCAATCTCCCTCCCCCAACAGGATAGTACAAAGTGGCTTAAAGGCAGCCTCCGTGGAAAGAAAACAGTTTTTGCCAAAGACAGATCTGAGTTCTAATCCTGACTCTGTGACTTCGCTGCATGATCTTGGGTGAGCTACTTAACTCCTCAGATCCTTAGCTCCTTCACTGTAAAGTGGGGGCTGAGCCACCATCACACTTCACGGGGTTGGGGTGGGGACAGACGGTGTGTGGAAAGTACATGACACTTGAAAGAACCCCACTGGTGATTGCACTTATCAACGTTTGTGAATCAGTTGCAGGAGAAAATTCAGACTCTTTTTATACCAGCCCTGTGACTGGGTCAGTTGATATTAGGTAAAAAACAGTAATAAACCATGCCGAGTAACAGCAGAAAAAGGACGCTGAGTGTGTCAAGACAAGTGCCTGACAGGCCTGATTCACGCACCTGAATCACAGCAGTATAGTTAGCAGGTGTGAAGACTGGGCTGTTGTCGTTCACATCAGAGATGTCAATGTTGACGGTGGCAGTTGACGACATCACAGGAATGCCACTGTCTGCTGCCTGGACAAGCAGGGAGTATCCGGACACCTGTCGAAGCACGAAGAGCTGACCGTGAAGAAGTGCGGCGTCTCCTTCCTTCTGCACAAACTCAGAGGTGCTGCAGGCTCTGCTCTGCTTTGTTAAAGTTCAGCCATCTTCTCTTTGATTCTAAACCAGGGGTTCTCAACCTTGGCACCACTGGGGCCAGGTAATTGTTTGTTGTTGGGGGCTGACCTGTGCTTGTATAATGTCTAAACAGCACCTCTGGTCTCAACCTACTAGAAGGCAGTATCACCTCCTGCCAATTTGTGACAACTGAAAATTGACAGCCTCCAAACATATGGTGGGGCGGGGGGGCGGACCATATGTTCCCAGGGTGGGGGGCAAACCATCCCTGGTTAGCATTGCAGCTCTTGGCCTTTGTTCAGACAGGATCGTTGTCAACACTGATCTATCTTATTTGTTTTGATACTTCGGGAGTTAGGGGTTTATATCACCCAGTGAGGTTGTTCTGCTTGTTAGCATCACTACCAGAGCACCTTTTTCTCATATTTAATTTCTCCTTGAAGATAGTATTTTTTGGCTAAAAAAGATAATATTTAGAAACTTAGTTCAACCTTGGACAGAGGAATTTTTGGAATCATTCTTTTTGACCTAGATCCCTTCAGGGGATCCTTCTGCACCACAGGATCCCAGTGCTCAAGATGCTTTTCTGTCTCCTTGCTGGAGGAAGGACCAACTTCAAACCATCCAGGAATATACATATTTGCTTTTCCTTAAAACATTCGTAAGTAAGAAACCGCCAACATCTATTGGCAGAAAAGTCTTTCAAAGTTCTAACGCAAATACACAGTGCTGCATTTTAGCCCCTCCCTTTTCACTCTCAGCATTTAGAACAGAGAATCTTCCTACTGATACTCATTGAGCCAGTGCCTGATTCCAGTGCAGGGATGGGTGTGGGTGGGAGTGGGTGGGAGGGGAGCTGACTTAAACTAGCTTACCCGTTCCCGGTCCAATTTCTTCTTAACCTTCACAAGTCCCAAGACAGGATCCACAGCAAATTCATTGTCCCGATCGCCACTCACAATGGAAAAACCAATCTGTCCATTGGGCTGGCTATCTGCATCTTCTGCTATTAGCTTGATGGGACACAAGCAAAACAAAGGAAAGGCATGACACAAAAGGTTTATTCTTAGGGTTCCAGGTCTGCACAAATGGGCCCAGCTCTGGCGGTTTTCGTAGGCGCTATGATCAGCAGCAACAGAGCATAACCCCAGGAAGAGATGATGGGGTTGGCTCAAGAAGGAAGCCACTATTGCTGGAGCTGCCATTTTATTTCTGTTAGTTTTTACTTGCCTACATCCTGCTGCTAGTTAGGCCTAATTTTCCTCAGGCCCTGAGCTAGTAAGGATAGAGCCAGAACTAACTGTTAGGGATACTCTTGTGATTCTTTTCCAGTTCTCAACCTATGCATTTTCATGTTTTGGAAGCCCAAGAAAATTCCCTCTCCCACCTGGCCGACATATTCCCCGCTGTCTGCTGCTCATGTTGGTGTTGCTGGGATTTATATGTGTGGAAACAGTTTCATAATGTTCAGGAAGGAGAGAGGGCCTGGGAAGCCTGCCTCTGACGTGTAAAGAATGCACACCCACAGCCCGGTGCTGGGAGAGCCAGAGCAAAGGATGAGTGGAAGGGACCTGCCCAACCTAGGGATGATGAGCATGGAAAGGATGGGATTCATTGTTTCTAAAAATGTAATGTGTAAGTCCAAGAGAGCCTATGTTCTCGAAACACATGATTTGTTCTTACTGATATTAGAAAAAACCCTTCTGGAAAGAGCTTCTCTAAGAGTGGACTATTCATCTTAGACTTGCTCCAATTTCTCCCCCCACCTCTCTCTCTCTCTGTAAGGGGCTGGGAGGGATTTTATTCTCTCCTTAGCTACCTAATAACTTTACCATCTAAGGTCACAAGCTAATAGGAGCCATTATTATTATTACAACTTCATTCTATGGTGTGTCTTATTTTCTCAAAAAATACACATTCCTGGGAGGACAGTGATTATCAGTCACTTGCACCTTCATATAAATGCATTATTCAAACCCTTTCTAATAGACACACTGGAGAAGGAACAGTTGAAAGACTGGTGCCTCACTAGGGGTCTTGGGGTTAAAAGGACACTGAAAGGAAAGTGTGAAGAGAATCCAAGACAGACTTGGCTCACTTTTTCACTCTCTTGAGGATTATTAGCCCCAGACATCTGGACCTCCCACTGGCACCTACCAAAATGACAGAGTCCCCAACCAAGGCATCTTCACTTATGACAGCGCTGTAGACATCTTGGCTGAACTTGGGAGGATTATCATTCACATCGGTGAGATTGATGTTGACAGTGGCCACGGCGCTGAGAGCTGGGGTGCCCCCATCTTTAGCTTCCACCACCAGGTAAAACTTTTTGCATAATTCATAGTCCAGGACTTCAGAGACTAAAATACCCCCTTTGAAGAGAAATGGGGAGCTTTAGATTTGATTGGGGGAAAAACAGTGTAAGTAGTTCCACAATCATGGAAGTATTTATAACATCATCTCTAGCCAAGAATATTAGCTATTCAGGAATTTGTTTATTGAATGCCCTTCTGAAAGCACCCAGAGTCTGATTAATGCTGTCAGTTAAAACAGAGCGACCCATCAGACACAACGCTGAAGGCATCAAGTCTCTGCATGTTTCTGCAATAGTTCTCTCTCAAGCAGCCTGAAAGCCTCTGGCATTAGTCGTCCTCATGCAGCTAGGCAGTAAGGACAAGAACCACACCCCCGATAAGTGTCTCCCAATGACTCCTCAAGTGGACCCAGGCTGACTGAGAATGAGCCGAAATGTGTGGGTGTGAGTGTATGACCCCATCCCTCGTCAGCAAGTAAATACTTCCAGAAAGCTGAAATCTCATTAAAAATAGCTCCAATGTTCCGGGCCTTCAGCTTTCTGTGCTTGTCTAAAACTAGGATGGCACAAGAGGGCAAGGATCTCAGAAATGCCAAGGGATCATGACACAGCAGAAAGGGAAACACACCTGGGAATCAGTGGCCAAATAGTAAGTGTGAGCTCAGGGTCCACAACTACAGGACAGAGATCATGCCCGTGTCACAGATACATTTAAATTAAGCAAATAGAACAGGTGAAGGCAGCTTGCTGGGTGCCTCCTGTGGGAGAAGTTCCATGAGAGCTCTTTCCCTCCCATCCTAGCCCTTTCTGGTGAGGCAACCCAATCCTGCCTTCATTCTGCCAGTGGTTCCTGGTCATTGTATTACCTGCAGGAAGATTGGGTTACATTGTATTACAATGCTCTCAAGGGCATTGACCCTTTTTCCCACCTGAAAAGCAACCAGCAGGACCAACGTGAGTATGTCACATCCAACTTCTCTAGGAGCGAAGGCTGCCCTTCACTTAAGTCGAGAGACAGAAGTCATACCAATTACAGGAGCCTTTTTCTCTCCATAATTAAGTTTTCTTAGCAGTTATCACCCTTAGCACTTCATGTCTCGTTATCCAGTGCCAAATGTAAACAGTACTTAACCATTCCCCTATGGTGTCCATATACAATATCATAATTAGACCAGCTAAGACTAACACATATTTAAATGAGGAAAAGCCCCATACCTTTTAATTTGAAGTAATGACCTTAATAAACAGAGTTACTGCTGGGAGAAGACGCTAATGTAATTCTTCCGTCAATATTTCCACCTCCCTATACTTAAGGTCAGGGACTCTGTCTCCTTCATTTTTTGCACCCTCCATAGCATAGCAGTGTAATTTAGATATTAAGCAGATATTCCAAAGTCAGGAAGATCTGAGTTCAAATCCTGGATCCTCTAATTACAGTAGACCCTGGGAAAATTATTTAACCTCTCTGAAGCTCTGTTTTTCCTTATATGGAAAACGTGAGAAATAACTAATGATGTAATAGGAATCTGGTGCATCTGCTGTTAGTGAGTGTTGCTAATTATGTTAATTATGCTAGCTTCTAGTTTATATTTACTGGACTATGCAAATGGACTTCCTTTGCTAACTTGCTCAACAAGTGCATAGTCCTTGAGCAATGAGGGAATTATGTCTAGTGGCTGGGAAGTGTAAGACTCACCTTTCTTATTTGCAAAATGGGACTACTTTGAAAATATTAATACAAACACTGTATGAAAATACAAGGATGAATATGTTTACTCTTCAAAAAACATCTAAACTTATATTGTAAATTACCACCTTTATTTTCCCAAATTACCCCTAATAGTTTTAACTCTCTGATGCAAAAGCTCTGGGGGTTTCTCTTGTTTCTTCCTGGGCACCTTTTCCCTAGATCCGTGGTCGCCAACCGGTGGTTCCTGGAGCACTGGTGGTTCATGAGGTCCGAAAGGTTGGCGACCGCTGCCCTAGATGATGCCATATCTTCCCCAGGGTTTCAAAGTGTGTGGTGAGAAATGACAATGTTGTGAACAGGATTCAGATATGGTCCCAGTTCCAGCTGCCTGGGGTGCGGGTGGGAGGAACTGCAGGTCACTTATCAATGTCTGCCTTGGCAGGTGACCGCTGAGAGAGTGGCAGCCTGAGTGTGGATGGTGGTGAGTAGATGCTAATCTCCAGGAGCAGTTCCAAAACTCACGATGCAAGTTAGAGAACCAAGAAACAAACAGCAAAGAGAGAGAAATAAACAAAACCTGTGCTTGCTGTGCAAAGAATACGTCCTCTCCCCAGCTAGGAAGCACATCACTGCTCCCAACCTTCCTGTGGGAAATCCTGGAGACAGCCTGGGGGTCAAGTATCTGCCAAGAGAGCCCACAGCAGGGGCTTCCAAATGAGGAGGGCATCCTTAGAAGCAGGATGCCAGAGGGCACTCTGGGATCAGCCAGCAGGCCCTGCTATGAGAAGTCTTATTTCTGCTGCCAGGGAAGTGGCAGGAGAAAGAGCCCACCAAGAAAAGTGGTTAGGGGGTCGGAGTGGAAGCAGGACAGAATGAAGCCTTGAATGCTAAATAGGCTGCTGTTTACCCACCTGTCCTTGGGTTGATCCTAAATTTCCCTTGTTCATTTCCGGACCGAATGAGATACGTAATCTCAGCATTTGTGCCGATATCTTTGCTGGTGGCAAAAACGGTAAGGACTTGGGTGCCAGGGGAGGTGTCTTCAGGCACTGTCACCAGGTAGTCCCTCCTTTCAAACACAGGGGGGTTGTCGTTGATGTCCAGAACGGTGATGGTGACGGTGGCGAGAGAGGACAGGGCCCGCCCAGGGCTCTGGTCAGTGGCCTGCACGCTGATGTTGTAGGAGGGCTGCTGCTCTCGGTCCAGCGGCTGCTCCAGGATGATGATGCCTGACGACTCGTCAATGGAGAAGAACCCACCAGCTGAGTCGGCCAGGGCGTACACGACCTTCCTGTTGATGCCTGTGGGAGATGCAAGAGTGTGAGTGCAAGAAAATGCAGCCTGATGCTGGGCGTGAGAATATTGTGGCTGTGCTGACTCTGAAGGACCACACAAAGAAAAACAGCAACTATAGAATAGAAACCCACAGATTTGCTCCTACAAAGATGTCAACTTCAGTTTGTAAATATATATGTAAGTAAATTAAATAGTAAAGAAATAAATACTGGCAACAAATATCAGAAATAGTTGGATATTCCTCATATGTTGAAGGAAAATATCTAAGATGCCAATAAATACATGTGTGAAAAGATATGCCACAGAAAGAGAAGTACTAATCAATTAATTAATCACTTCAACAAATGTTTTCCTAGAGCCTATCAGGCACTGTTTATTCTAGTGCCATAGAAAGAGAAATACAAAATTAATGAATTAATCACTTCAATAAATGTTTACCTAGAATCTACCAGGCACTATTTATTCTAGATGTCAGCGATTCTAGAAATGGGCAAAAGCCAAACATTTGCTGTGGAAATTTTTACATCCCAGTGGGAGTAAATAAGAGATTGACAACAAAGAATAAAAATAAATGGCATTTTTGGGAGTAAAAAGGGAGAAAAATAAAGCCATAAGGGGGCATAGGAGTGCTGGGGGGAGAGAGTATTTGGGAGATGGAGGGAAGGGTGGTAATTTTAAACATGGTGGTCAGGGAAGGCCTTGACATTTGAGTAAAAACCCACTAGGAGAGGAGGAAGTGAGCAGTGCAGCTGTCTGCAGAAGAACACTTCAGGCAGAGGAACAGGCAGTGTAGAGGTCCTGAGGCAGAAGCCCATCTGGGTGTTTGGGAGCACCGAGGAGAAGACAGTGTGACTGGAGCCAAGAAGAGAGAAATGAAGATGAGATCAGGGAGCAGATACTGTGGGTGGGGTGGTCAGGTGGGAAGCCATTGGAGGGCTGGGGGAGTCATGTGATGTGACTTAGATTTTAACAGGTTCACTCATGATTGAAGAGCAGTTAAGAGAGGAAGCAGGGAGACCAGCTGGAGGCTCCCACAGGAATACAGGTGTGTGCTATGGCAGCTTGAACAAGGTGGTGGTGAAAGGGATGAGAAGTGAGAAGGGGTCTGGTTCCAGATCTACTCTGAACATGTAGGTGGTGAAGACAGTGTTGTAATTAACTAGTTATTCATAACAGGAAAGGAAGAAAGGGAAGGCCAGACACTATAAGCATGTTCCCAGCATTATAAACTGTTGAATAAAAATAGATAGAGGCAAAGAAGCATCGAACAGACTATCAAACTACAGCGGGAAGGTAGGGGAGGGTTGAAGGGGGGTGAGAGATCAACCGAAGGACTTGTATGCATGCAAATAAGCACAACCAACAGATGCAAGACACTGGGGTGGAGGGGTGAGGGCAAGTGCCGGGGAGTAGGGGAGGCCGGGGAGAAGGTCAATGGGGAAAAAAAAGGGAGACATGTGTACTACTATTTGTAATACCTGAAACAATAAAATAAAATTAAAAAAAGAGAGAAACAAAAAACAACAATAACACACACACACACACACATACACACACAAAAAGACACTGGGGGAAGGATCCAATAAAGGGAAGATAGACACATGCCCAGTAAAGGAGGGGTGACATAGGGAAGGTACTTTCCTGTCAATCACACCTGGGGACAGAGATGATTGGTCAAAATGGGCGTGGCCACTGTAAGGGCGTGGACATTTGGGAATACATATTCCCCCAAAGGAATTCATTTAATTGTTGCGCTGGACTCTTGGCTTGTGGGGCTCTTTTGCGCCCACTCTCTTGCATTGGCCCCTGTGGCCCTCAGCCATGAGGACCCCCACATAATGGACTAATGGGCTGCAGCGGGAAACACAAGCTAAGCTAGCCCGATGCAATAACTGGACTACACAGAAATGGAAAGGAAACTCAGGACACTGGCTCTGATTTTAGTTCTGCTGAAACCCCAGCTACATTTCTTCTATGTCTAAACTAAGGGAAATGGGACTTTGGAAACTCAGGGGTGTAATTCCACAGAAATAAAACTTTCTACTATGTAGCATTCTCCTGTGGGGCCCCTGGAAATGCTTGTTCCAGCGGTAGCCCAAGAAGCCCACACCCATAAGCAACAGGGGAAGATGAGGCACCCTCCTCTCCCTTAACAGTGAGATATGACTGTTTTCTGATTGTGGCACTGGCAAGCTATGGAATGCGGGAGAAAAAGAAGATTCCAGGATGACTCTTAGGTTTTGGCCTGAGCAAGTGAAAGGAGGGAGTTACCATCAGCTGGGATGGAGAGGATGAAAGAGGGTGAGGATTTGGATGGATCCGGAACCGCATTTTGGACAAATAAATTTGGGATGGGCATTTCATATTTAAGTAGAGATTCAAGTAGGAAGTTAGTGCAGGGGGCTGGAGATAGACAGGTTCAAGCTGGCGCTTGGAGGGTCCTCAGCATTCAGATGGCCCACTGAGCCAGGAGAACGGGTGAGGTCATAAGGGAATGTAAAAGAAACCTAATGGCCAGTGATCCCGGGGCACCCCATTGAAGAAGGGGGGAGATCTAGTCAGAGGGTGACCTCCAGCTCTATGATTTAAATAAATGCACTTAGTTGCCAAAATACAATTTTATCTTAATACTAGAGGCCTGATGCATGAAATTCGTGCAAGGGGAGGCCTTCCTTGCCCCGGCTGCGGGCACTGGCTTCCCTCTGGCACCCAGGACCCAGGCTTCCCTCCAGTCCGGGCTTCGTCCGGAAGGATGTCCAGAATGACGTCCAGTCTAATTAGCATATTACCCTTTTATTATTATAGATATACGAAAGTTGAAACATATCAACCAGGAAATATCCATCAACAACCAGCAAGTTAGTGACTGATGATTGGGTTGACTTCTGGTTCTGAAAACCGGTTTAACTGTTTTCATCCGAGGATCTCAGCACTGCAAAAAGGTTTATAAACCTAAATTCACCAGTTGTTAAATTTATAAGAATAAAATTTTAAAAGCTGTGTAGGCTGAAAAAGCACCACTTTGTTCCTAAGTGCTCCTAATGAGGACAGTCAGCAGTCATGACTTCCGTTATGACATCTGAAAGTGTCTTTTGTGAATTAGGGACTTGCAGAATAGAAGCACTTAGAGGGCCGAAGCCTGTGTTGTTTTCTATGGTAACACCTCACTACGGGGACAGACATTTGGCAGGAACTCCTCCACTGTACAATTTCCCTTAAGCCAAAATTCCCAGCAAACCAATAAAATAATATATCTAGAGGGGATGACATAAATTGCATTATGTGGCTTTAACCAAAAGGTCAACACTAAGAGCTTGTTCTTGGTTCCATTCCAGAGAGTCCATTTTTTCTAAAGTTTCGTCATTTACTTTAATTTATTTCTCACAACAACCACCGTATAATATAAACACCAACCTCTGATTTTATTGGTGGTGAGATTAAAAAAAAAAAAAAGGCTTTCCTCTTCTCTTGCTGCCTCTAGAAATCAGGCCCGAGAGCAGAGGTTTTCAGGATGGTTTTGGGCTATTTTTAGAGTGTCTGGAAGATTTACTTTTTCAGCATAAATTCCTAGGGATGTGGAGGTGAGCAAGCTTGCACCTGAAAAACAGGAACACTGCCTGGGTGTCAGAGCAGATCGCCTGCCCCAGAAGCTGCCTTGACTAGTTGGATGGTCACAGGACAGCCCTCAAAGTCTCAAGAATGAATTTATGGAAACATATGAGCAATGGACATAAATGCATCACATAGTTTTCAGGTTTTTAAATCACACACATTCCCTGTGGATTTGACTTGCACCCCCAACTCATGGAAGACTGGTTTTCCCAACAATAAGATGGGGCAGGAGATTCACGCAGGGGCTTTCCTCTGAGCATTTGCTGACAACTATAAAGTGCACTCCACTGATGCATAAACCAAGGCTGATGGATTTGCCTGGTGCCACTAGCATTTTTAGGTAAGCACCAGGGCCAAAGTCCTGTTTTCCCAATGCTCCCTGCTCAATCCCTTTAAGGATGTAAATTCTGCTCTTGGACACACTTCCTCTTCAGGCCTGAAGATCATTTAGGAAGCAGGTCCTTTTGGATTACCTGTGCTGGGAGCAGCTGAGTTGGGAGAGACAGGGTCTGGATTTGCACGGTGCTGCTCCCTGTGGCAGCAAGGCCTGAAGGGAAGGTGCTCTTTTAAATGGCTGCCTATGTCCCCTTCACTGGGACAGATAGCTGAAATCTCAAAAATATATCCCATGTTCCCAGTCTTCAGCTTTCTCATCCAGCCCCATTCAGAGGCACCGGACTCTGCTCAGATGCCCAAGCAGGAGATGCTGTGTTCTCCCGTGTCTGCTCAGCGGGCCAGCCCTGTTGCTGGGGCACTGTGCTTACAAGGCTGACATTAATCAGCCGCACAAAGACCATGACTCCCCTCCGAGCAGATCCTGTTCATTTAAACTCGATGACAGGATTTTTCTGCTTTACCACGCAGAAAAACCATCCCCTCCCCCCAAGTTGCTGACCTAAACTCCCCCCACCTCCCCATACGTTTTCCTTTTGACAGTATCTTGGGCATTCACACCAGGAGGAACTGGGAGATTTATTGGTTACCTCTCCTTTCTGTTACCAATCAGACCGATATGGAAGCAAGACCTCAAAAGGTGGGAGGAGTGGGGGGATCCCAAACCAATGAACCTGCTAAATGGCATCACTTATGATTTGGTGGCTCACAAGGAAAGAGCAGGATATATATTTTTTAAACATATTAACTCCAATTGAGACACAATTGTGATGGCTTTTAATGATTTCTAGAAATAAAGTCAGATGTGTAAATGCCAATTTGGAGGCTGTACTTTTGGTGTAGCACTTTCTGGGCTGTGTTTCCAGGCAATAGGGTGCTGTCATTGTTAAACGAATGCAGGTCATGTCACTAAAGCAGAAACTTCCTATCCAAGGGCGTTTGATAAATGCCATCCTTCAAATCACTATCCCTTTGCTACATACCCAGCAGAGAAGATGAACCCGAGCAGAAGACTCGCTCGCTAATTGGTCCAATGCTCTTACCACTTGTCACAATGTGTTACATTGAGGTATAACATTAATCCATCATTTTGTGCCTGTGTTTTTAAGTATGTAATTCTGTTCTCCAATTTGGGCCTAATTTAATGAGGACAGAGCTACTTAGCTTCTTAAAATGCTGAAATGCCAGGCTACCAAGAGAAGTATGACTTTCATTGCAAGTGAAGTTTCTGCACGTTAGCTGTGGCAAATGCAGCAGGCCTTCAGAGGATTAACATCAAGTAAAAGGAGAATGATTAAAATCCCTATTTGCTCAAAGGAAGTAATAGGTAGTGGCGTTCTGTAGAGTGAGGCTGGAGGACAAAAATAGCACATAAAAATTCCCAGCAGGGAAGGCTGTGAAATCCTGGGGTGGATTGCCATGGGCTTGTATATGCCTTCCCTTGAAAGATTTCTAAATGGAGGTGAAGTTCCTCTCAACTTGGCCAAATGGGAAGATGGGCGTTTTGGACATGGAACTCTCAATGTGGTCTAATCCTGGAAGACAGGAGACCTTGCTGCTAGCCCATGATCTGCCGAAACTACGCAAGTAAACCTGGACAAGTCACTTCACTTCACTGGGTCTCAGATCTCTTCATTTTTAAAACGACAGAACCGAGGTCAGGTGATGTCTAAGAGGATCTTCCAGCACTATGATTCATTTCCAAGTTAAACTAATGACACTGGTTTTTATTTCCAAAGGACTACCCTTCTCCCCCAACCGCCCATTAAGTTGCTAGACCTGGGCAAAGGTGGGCCATATCGGCAAAGAACAAGTCCATAGACCCCTTGATCATGATGCGCTACTGGATTTTATGAATAGAAAGAAACTCCACACAGCAGATTCATACCACTCAGTTAAATGTTCAGAGTTCACACATACAGCTCATAGCAAGGCTCTTACACCCCAAGGAGAAATAACACCCACGGTGAGGATCATCCCCAAGGATCTAATCCAGTGTCAGAATAACTCCGCCTTATGTTTGAGATTTTAAAGGTGTTAAAGTCAGCACCAAAACCAAATGGCAGGAGTGGGCAACACAGCAAGTGCATTGAGATTTTTTTCAACTTGATCTTTTAAAAAGGTTTTCTCCCCTCCTCCAAAGATCAAGCTCCCTAAATTAAGAAACCCAACAAGAGCTTACTTTGAGGTCTTATGTTGGCAGCTGCTTTGACTCTGTCAGGGCAGGGCCCTGTCTGTGACACTCATTGCTATACCCTCCTGTGACTGCACAGGTCTGGCCTATATGCAGCACACACAAAATGTGGGCCATACAAAATTGCTATAAACTGGATTTTAGAAAAAGGTTTAAATATATATGGAATACAGGGTGTATGCACACTTTGACTAATGATAAAGGCAGTGTTTACTAAAATACATTTCATTTTCAATATGTAATAGAATCTACAGACAAAGTGTGTATTCTTTTTTGAGGACACCCTGTATATATCTGGGAAAGAAGTAATTTGAAACAATAGCAATAAACTGGCTCCAGTAACACTTTAAATGTTGGTTCTAATCATTTTTATATGAACTTCACTGAGGGGTCATAATTTACATACAACAACATGAACATGTTTTAAGTGTGCAGCTCATGAATTCTACACGCCTACCCCCAAGAACCCACATCCCTCGTTGAGATATAGAACATTTTAATCCTTAAAGTTCTTCATGTACCATTGCAGCCAGTCCCCTGATTCCATGCCCCAGGCAACCTAATAGCTTGTTTTTGAACCAAGGTTTTCTCTTGCCTTCATGAATGCCTATTCATAAGCGCTTAAAATCTCACAAGTCTATTTAGATTTCATAGCTTTTATGACCCAGGCATAGTGATTAAGGCATGCTCTTAGTTAAACTATAAGGATTATCTTTAAGAAGAAAAATGATAAACAAGGCTTTGGTTCTTGAATATGTCACTGCATTCCTTTGCCTTATCCTTAAAAGACAGTAGTTACTTTTGAGAAGTGCAAGGGTTCTGTCTTCCTCACAGGAAACACTGCCTTTGACTCTTCCATTTAATAGGATGAGACACTGCATTGAGGGGAAGTGGAGCCCAAAGACATCATCCCTAACCCTAGTAGCTCAGCAATGTGACAAGGGATTACTTACATTAATAGCTTCCTGCATGTCTTCCCAGCTCCCCGCTCCCAATTGAATCCGAATCTACCACCTGTCTTGAGGCAGGTTCCACAGCCAGGTAAGGCTCCCGTCCCCTCTCACCTAGACTGCTGCAAGACTCCCGACTACAAGCTACTTCAGACTCTACCCTCTCCTGGCCAATCTTAACCAGAGTTAAGTCCTAAAACTGGATCCAGTCTTGCTCAGCTGCTCAAGATGGTTCCTGACTTCTCACTTCTTACAGTCACAAGTAAAAACTTGTGAAAATGGCTTTCAGGTCTTGAGCCTGGTCCCAGCCCACTCTTTTGGAGTCACCTTCTGCTCCACTTTCATCATGAACTGTCTACTCCCTGTGCTCCTGAAGACCCACATTTACTCCTCAGGCCTTGGCCCGTGCTCTTCCTTCTGCTCAGAAGGTTCGCTTCCCCTCCTTCCTTTGTCAAAACCCTACGTATTTGCAAGGTCTCCTCTGGCACAGTTTCCTTAATTCCCCAGTTACTGCCTTTTCTTTGGTCCCTTACCATTATTTTTGCATGATCATTAGTTATATTTATGTCTTCTCTCCTATTCGATTAAGGTACCTTTTGGGCAGAGGGACTGTGTCTTATTGTCTTTGTACCCTGTACTAAGCTCAGAGCCTTGCACACAGGAAGAAAGAAAAGCATGCTGAACTGCAGAAGAAACAACCAGGGGGCCGAAGCAGGTGTACTAGCATGGCGATGCACTGAATAGAGGTGATAGGCATGTGCATGCATGACCACTGCAAATGCACGGTTAAAGAACTGAAGAAACTCAAAAGGGTGCAACACAGAGAAACCAGGAATATTTAGTATTAAAAATGTACATAAAAACCTTCACAGCTATATCATAAGCTTTTGTTAAATAGATGTCTGCATTTATGAAAACAAAAACAAAAACAAAAAAACACACACACCTGGAAACTACCCAATTTTCCAAGAATGAGGACTGGTTCAATAAAATCTAATACACACATATCACAGAATACCTTTACCTCATCATATGAAAGTATAAAAGAACATATAATGACACTGAAATAAAAGGAGGGCAAAAGGAGGTTTATAGTTGTGAGTATGTGAGTTTACTCTTCTATTATTATTTATTAAGTACTGTGTTATTTATTACAAACAAGTATAAACCTACTTTTGTTCACCCCTGTATGTTGCAAGCAGGTTACAAAATAATATCTAGTTTATGAGCCACTTTTTGTAAAGTAAAAAAGGCAGAAGGTACTTCTTACCAACAGTGGTTACAACAGACTTGTTTTTCCTTTTTGCTTGTCCTTCCAGATTTTATACAGTGGACACAGATCATGTTTGTAATAAGTAAAATAACTATTACAAACATCACATACATGGAAAATAACTCTTTAATATCATTTTTGGAGAGAAGTCTAAATTTCAAGGTACTTCTAGACTAATTTAATGCTTACCACACATACCAACTGGAATAGTTGTAGAAAAAGATACTTATATATTGTGTAAGCATTCTTTTTCTGGGTATTTACATTCCTCATTTTAGTTTGTGCTCAGAAAGACAGTAGCTTTACTTAGAAAATCATTTTTGTTAAAAGTCTCATTATAAAGTTATCTCAAGGGATACACTTTTTGGACAGTTTTTTAACTAAAAGCAAGCCAGAGAATTTTTAGGCTGGCCTAAAATTCTCCTTTCATTGTCTGTGGGAGGCAAGTAAAATCCTATTACAGTGGAAGAACTCAAAGTGACTGCTCATTTCTGTCTTTAAAATATGCCTGCAGATGCCATGAAATAAAACGGTAAGTTGCCAGGAGGACGTCCCTGGAATTGCAGTTACTTCTCAAGTTAGAAATGACTTTTAAATAGACTCTCTATTTCTGTTTTAAGTGCCTTTTAAAAGTTTTTCACTGGGTGATGACTAACCCTGGCACTTTCCCATGGGCAAAATACCAACTCTGGGGTCTGCAGTCCCTTGCGTCTTTAAATGGTCAAAAGAAAAAAAAAAAAAGACAGAAGGCAGCACCAGTCAGAGAGTCAGGGGAGATACTGACTATACCATAAACCTCCTGGCGACTTGCCAGATGGGCTGGCACCAGCTCTGCTGGGTAGGATCGGCGACACGCTTTGAGGTCCCATGAAACAGAAAAATGTGTGAAAGATGTTAAGGAGTTCATCCAAGCAATGAACCGAGCAGGGGCCCTTCTAAGCAAGGCGCTCTGTATACCCACAAAGCTGGCCTCATTGCTGAGCGAGACCACCTCCTGTAATTTCTCAAAGACAGTCCATCTGGGTATAAATTCTTTCTACTTTGCTAGGCCCGGGAGAGTTAAGTGTAAGTAAATTAATTCATCAACTAAGTGCTCAAAACTCCATCTTTATTGATGCACAGAACTTCTACGCTGCACTGCTACCTAACAATAATATTCAAAATGTTTCCTGCATGGTTTTAACTTAGTATGATCATTGTATTGATTCATTCATTCATCCATTCAGTAAAGATTCGCAGGGCTTTGTCGCACGGCAGATATTGGGGATGCAAAGAAGGATGGGTCACTCTTCGATCCTCAAATGGCTCTCATTTCTCAGGAGACAAACATGTATATAGGTGATTTTTGGAGAGGGGTGGCCAAGGGAAGTTTCCCAGAGAAGAGAAGAACTGAACTGAATCATAAAAGAAAGACAGGAGCTGTCAGGAGTGCTGGAGTGGAAAAGAGACAAACAGAATGAGCATTTCAGGTGATAGGAACACATGTGAGGGTGAAAATGATGTAACTGCAAGGTGTACTCAGAGAAGGGTCAAGGGTTCAGCCAGTATTGCTAAATTAGAAGTTTGCAATGGCAGGAGCTGAAGCTGTCTATTTTCAGAGCCACCAGCAAATGATCAGCGCTGTTACAAACCATTATAGCTACTAGTAATCTAAAACCTGGGCATACAATAATGGGTACATTTGCAGAGAGAGAATGAAGATTGGAGGGAGCAAGTTGGAGAGGGTATGTGGGTGGGAACCGGTTTTTAATATGTGGGAAGTTATTCAAAGAGCTCCCAGCAGATGATGGACAATATAATTGTGCTTGTCAAGGAGGCTTCACAGGTTGAAGTGAGAGCGTATATCCTGCAGCAAAGCTGATAAGCACACTCCACTGAACCTCGTCACACCCTGGAAAGGCAGGGAGCCAAAGGTGGTGGATCCTTGAATTCTGCACAAAATGCCCAGGGGGAGGTGGAAATTCCCCCAGACACCCTAGCACTCCCTTAAATCCATTATTAGCGTTGCTGCATGTTGGATCAGGATTGATCCAGTTGAGCAGCTCAGAGGCACTACCAACCAGTGGCATGTATGGATGAGGCCAGTGTGAATGGGTGAGCTCATGGGAATGGACCAACTGTTCCATTCCCATGAGAATTCCTGCCCAAGATTGACTGCTAAAATGTTTCACTAAGATGTCCTTTTCTGAAAGGAATTAGCTATTTCATTTGACTAGTGTTTTATTTTATTTTATTTTTTTTACTTCCTGCTTGGAAGACACTGGATTTTTAAGAGAAATAATAACATATATGTGTCAAATGCAAAGATTCCTAAACCAGGCAAGGCATCACAGTCAAGTAGAAAAAATATATATGTAGAGCCCTACCCTAGACTTTCTGAATCAGATTTTGGAGATGGATCCCTTGTCTGTTGGTTTATTTTTGACTCTTTACTTTAAAAGCTTCCAAGGGGCTGCTGATGCATAGCCAGGGCTGATAATCCATTTGCCTGGTTTGGGTGCATTATTTTATCTGCTGTTGGATTCTGGAAATTTGGGATAAAGTGGTAGGACCCTAATCAACCGAAGGGATCTTGTTTTCTTGTGCATGGGGAGGGTGTCACTTTGTATTCCCAAATTAAACTGCGAGTGACAGAAGACTTTCCACATTATCTCCAGTGGAACTGGAGAAAAAAACTCTCAACTTCTGGGGATTCCTGCAAGAAGGACCCCAGGTCATGGGTGTGAAAGCCCCTGGAACACATGTGCTAGACAGGACCTTAGGGGATTTAGGTGGACTGTCTAACTCAGTTCCCCCAACAACTTGGCAGTTCAACAGACATGTACTGGGTAACTGGTGCCAGTGCTGGTGACACAGGTTATCTGGCTGGTGTCCCAGCTTCCCAGGAGCTCATGGTCTGGTGGGAAAAAAAAAGAAAAATTAATATCTCCATTTTCCCAGAGAAGAGGAGTAGACTTCAGAAGGGTTGGGAACTTATTTAAGGTCAGACAGATAGTAAGGTATGGAACTGGGATATTTAACCAGGACTCATCCCAAAGCCACTGTATGAGGTAGCTTCCCAAAATGACAGGCAGTGTGACACAGAGGTGATGAGGTGTCATGGCCCCGCCTTTTAGCTGCATGCACTGCAGAAGGTGTCCTGATGCTGGTGGGAGGTAAAGCATTCCAGAAGGGGCTTAGAGGACCCCAGAGCCCTTTACTTAGGACCACTCTCCATTTAACATGCCTTCGAAGAACCACTTAAACTTTTTGAACCTCTGTTTTTCCATCTGCCGATGGGAGTATCAAGATCTATTCTTGCCACAGTAAGATTACATGTGGTAAGTGTTTGGGGCTCTCTGTAGAAAGGCTTCAAATGTAAGATGATATTTTTTTTTGATATCTACAACAGACAAAGGTCTTTGACCTCAATGTGCTTGAGAGAGTGGCCCATATCTCTCCATCTTTAAGGGGATGATTTAATTTTTATAGACATTTTAATAGTCCCTCAACTGTCTTCAAAGATTTAATATTTCAGAGAATAACAGAGCTTTGGGAAGAAAAAAATTACTGACCTATGCAGCTTAGAGGTAACATTTTCTAAGGTGTTAGGCAAGATACAGAATATATGATATTTAAGAGTAGATGGGCTGAATTCAGAATTGAGTCCTTTGTGAAACATTTTCTGGTAAAATTACTAGAATATAGGAGAGAGTACTGGACTGAGTGTGTCCAGTCCTGCCACTGACGAAGTCATCTTGGGTAAATTTCTTTGTCCCTGGGCCTCAGTTTCCTCTTCAGATAAAGAACAAACTGATGGTTGCCAGAGGTGAGAGGGTGTGGGGGGACTGGGTGAAAAAGGTGAGGGGATTAAGAAGTACAGATTGGCAGTTACAAAGCAGTCACAGGGATGTAAAGTTCAGCATAGAGAATACAGGCAACAGTATTGTAATAACTATGTATGGTGCCAGATGGGTACTTTAATTATCTGGGGAATCACTGTAAATTATATAATTATCTAACCACTATGCTGTACACCTGAAACTAATATATAATAATATCAAATGTCAACTGTAATTGAAAAATAAAATTTGAAAAAAGAAGTATTTTTAAAATAATGTTTTATTTTTTATTACAGTTGATGAACAATATTATATTAGTTTCAGGTGCACAGCACAGTGATTAGACATGTATATAACTTATGAAGTGATCACCCTGATAAATCGAGTACCCACCTGGCAACATACATATTTATTACAATACTATTAGCCCTGCACACGAATCCGTGCACTAGTAGCTCTCTGTGGGGCCTGGCTGCTCAGCGCCCACTGCCCAGAGGCTTTCCGTGGCCAAGAGGCCCATCCGCGGCTGGTCATGGAACGCTTGCTTCATCGCTGCTGCGATGAAGCAAACATTCTGCCAGGCTGCTCATGCTGCCCACTCTCAGCGGCTGCTCCCCCCGGGACTGGGGGACTCCGGCAGGGCTGAGAGGACTGGGCGCCACCATCTTGTGGCTATGGGCACCGCCATCTTTGTGATGGAGTGATGGTTAATTTGCATATTACCCTTTTGTTAGATAGGTTTATTGACTATATTTTCTATGCTGTACTTGACATCCCTGTGACTATTCTGAAACTACCAATTTAGTATTTCTTAATCCCCTCACCTTTTTCACTAAATCCCCCAATCCCTCACATGGCTGGAAACCCACAAAGTGTTAGTTCATCTTGTTTGGAACTCTCTATGCTTCCTAGACATGTATGTCTATTTCTTTCACCAGGGAAGTTTTCCATCAATAATTTTTCAAATAGGTTTTCAATTCATTGCTCTCTCTCTTCTCCTTCCAGCACCCCCATAATGTGAGTGATGGTATGCTTGAAGTTGTCCCAGAGGCTCCTTACACTATTCACATTTTTTGGACTGTTTTTCCTTTTTGCTATTCTGATTTGGAGTTGTATGCTTTTTTATCTTCCAAATTGCTGATTTGATCCTCTGCTTTACCTACCTACTGTTGATTCCCTGTAATGCATTTTTCATTTCTGTTACTATGTTCTTCATTTACCACTGATTCTTTTTTGTTTACTATTTCCATTTTTATGTTTTCTATCTCTTTGTTGAAGTTCTCAATAAGTTATCTACTCTTTCCCTAAGTCTGTTGAGTATCCTTAGAATCAGTGTTTTGAATTCTACATCTAGTAGATTGTCTCCATTTTGTTTAGTTCTTTTTTTTAAAAAATATATTTTTATTGATTTCAGAGAGGAGGGGAGAGGGAGAGAGAGATAGAAACATCAATGATGAGAGAGCATCATTGATTGGCTGCCTCCTGCATGCCCTCCCACTGGGGATCGAGCTCACAACCTGGGCATATGCCCTGACCGGGAATCAAACCAGTGACCTCTTGGTTCCTGGGTTGATGCTCAACTGCTGAGCTACACCCAGCTGGGCTAGTTCTTTTTTTAAAAAATATATTTTTATTGATTTCAGAGAGGAAGGGAGAGGGAGAGATAGAAACATTAATGATGACAGAGAATCATTGATCGGCAGCTGCCTCTTGCACGCCCCCTCCTGGGGATGGAGCCCGCAACTCAGGCATGTGCCCTTGACTGGAATCCAAGCTGGGACCCTTCAGTCTGCAGGCTGACGCTCTATCCATTGAGCAAAACTGGCTAGGGCTGTTTAGTTCATTTTCTGGAGATTTGTTCTGTTCTTTCATGTGGACCATGTTTCCTCGTCTCCTGATTTTGGCCAACTCTGTGTGTTTGTTTCTATGTATTAGGGTGGAGCTTCTATGTCTCCCAGTCTTGGTAGAGTGGCCTTATGTAGTAGGTGCCCTACAGGGCCCAGTGGCACAGCCACCCCATTCACCCAACCTGGGCTCTCTAGGTGTGCCACCTTGTGGACTATGTGCACTCTTCTTGATTGCTATTGGCAATCAATGGAAGAGATTTACCCCTAGGTGGATCAACTTCAAGGACTGGCTGAGACCACTGTGGAGGATCTGCTGTTCAGAGGGAGGCACCATGAATCAGGCAACTTGTTTCATGGGCTTCTGGTACCCTGATGAGTCTGCCCCTTGAGTGTGTTGCTCATGGAGATAGTCGGGTGGTGGTTAGGTGTGGTCTGAAGCTGTATATGGGGTGGACTGGCTCTGGGGCTTCCTGGGAGGTGCAGGCCAAGATCAATCACAGCCTGTGCCTTGCATTAGTGTATTCACTGGCCTTTGCTCCATGCCAAACTACCCCAGAATATCACAGCATAAAACAACAAATATTTAGTATCTTATGGTTTCTGTGGGGCAGGAATCCAGGCATGGTTTAGATGGCTGTCTGTGGCTCAAGGTTTGTTATGAAGTTTCAGTCAAGCTGTTGGGCAGGGCTGAAGTTTCCCCTGAAGGCTCAAATGGAGGTGGATGTAGTCTACTTTCATGCTCACTCATGTAGTTGTTCACAGGCCTTGGTCCCTCATCATGTGGGGCCACTTACAGGGCTGCCTCATAAAAGCTTAGCTCTTTTTCCCCCAGGTGGATGACGAGAGAGAGAGAGAGAGAGAGAGAGAGAGAGAGAGAGAGAGAGCTATGCATCAAACTGTATCCCCTCCTCCAAATCATATGTTAAAACCCTAACCCCCAATGTGACTATATTTGGAGACAGGGTTTTTAGGAGATAATTGAGGTTAAATAAGGTCATATGGGTGGGGCCCTAATCCAATAAGATTGGTGGCCTTATAAGAAGACAAAAACAGAGAGGACTTTTCTCTCTCCATGTGCACACACTAGGAAAGACTATTTGAGCACACAGAGAGAAGGTGGCCACCTGCAAGCCAGGAACTTGATCTTACCAGAACCTGACTATGCTGGCACCCTGAACTTGGACATCCAGATTCCAGAACTGTGAGAAAATTAATTTCTGTTGTTTAAGCCACTCAGTTTATGGTATTTTGTTATGACAGCCTGAGCAGATTAATACAGAGAGTCCAAGATGGAAGCCACAGTCTTTTTGTGAGCAGTGATATCATTTGCCATATTCTATTAATCAGAATTGAGTCAGTAAGTCTCAAGTAGAGATCTGTGACTACCAAGAGGTGGGGGTCATTGGAGGCATCTTTAGAGGTTGCCTATCACATAAGGGGAAAATTTACATATTTATTTTCATTAACCTTTGACTTGATTTAGCATCCAATTCAATTATAAATGTAGGCAACAGATCAGTGTAGTATGAGCAGTTCCTGTGATTTTGTAACCAATAGAAATGATATCTATTTTCATATTATTTTATAGTTGTTGTACATACCTCTACTTACCACTACTCCAAACTATGGAAGTTATTAGACCTACTGTGATAGGTCTCATATTTAATATAGTAAAGCAGAAATTCATATTACCACATAACAACTTTAAAAATATTTGAACACACCTATTTCATTTTTAACCTTTTGTATTTTATTTTATGCATTGTAAAATATCATTCTGAGAAGCAATCTGTAGTTGTCCCCAAATTGTCAAAGTATTCCTGGCACAAAATGATTAAGTGTTCCTAAGCAAGGACCCCTCAAGGCCTGGGCCTGGGAATGCAGCATTAATATTCTCTGGGAATTACTCTCAAATGTAAATGGTCCGGTCTCCTCCAAGACCCATTGAATCAGAATCTGGGGTGAGTTCTAGGAATCCCCACTTTAACAAGTCCTCTAGGTGATTCCACATGGCTTGCACATAGCATAGGGCACCAGTCATCCATTGAGAACCACTTGTCTAGAGTCTCTTATTCAGAGTTCACCTTTCCAACAAGCTTCCAGGTGATACTCATACTGTTGATCCAGGGAATACTTTTTGAGGACTGTTGTCCTTGACTGAAACATAAGTAGTAGCTGTACATCTGTTAACCAAACCTCCCTTAGCCCTGCCACTAATTAGCTAGTAGCTCAGGCCATGTTAACCCCTCAGAGTTTATTCATATGTTAAATAGAACAACAAAAATGTATGGCAGCTTGCAGGGTTGTTGTGAGAGGTGGAAATAACATATATGCAGTACTTGGCACATGTGTGGTATGTCCTAGAAGCTGAAAACGTTAACCTTATTAGCCACATCATTATTATCACTTAAAATTTTACTAAGCAACAATCTTGCCTTGTGGTTGGCATTTCACTCCCTCATTTCTTGGTGACTCCTTCTCACTTTCCCCGGAAACAAACTCTCTGCATTCTCCTCAGAGGGCCCAGCCCAGTTGCTGCCACATTAGTCTCCTGAGATGACAGAACCTCTCACCATATGCAGATATCTCAGGGCAGATGTGTGCCTCCCATTGGGTTATCCTCAGCCTCTCCCCTTTTCATCTTCTGAGTATCTTTCTGCTTCTCTCTTTTTCATTTCTAAGGTCAAGTGTTCTCTCTGTGTTGCTGAGGCTAACAGAGTCGCAATGTCACCCTCTCCTGCATCTTTGGGACCTGCTGAGGCAGTGTCCCTTCCTGCTTCCTGGCCGAAACAAATGCTCACCAGATATCCCACGGCTGCCCCTACCTTTCCTACCTCACTCAGATTCATTCTGGGCAATGGACAGTGACAGGGTGACGTGGGCCTCTCCCCTGGCTGAAGCTGCTAAGAGCTGGCGTGTATCCTTCCCTCTCTTCCCCTGCAGTGGTGACCTTGGGAACCAAAGGTCAAGAATGTGGTGTTGACAAGATAGAGACCAGATCTCCATGTCACCTGTACTTCACATGGGAAAGAATTGAACTTTTGCTGTGCTAAGCCCCTGAGACTTAAAAAAAAAATTATCCCAGTGTGGCCAAGCCAACTTGGCTGATACAGTCCTCATTCTCTCTCTCTCCCCACCCCCTTTCTCTCTCTCACTACTGGATTTTTCCCTTGTTCTTGCCCATCCAAATTCAAGCCCCATCCTTTAATACCCAACTGATATGCTACAAAGGGACACTTAGTAGACCCTTCCTAAGTTGCCCCAGTTGAAAATTCATTGCTCACATATCAATGTTCCCAAAGGAACCTGTACTAACATTTTATATGTGCTGATTAATCCTTAGAAAATTCCTACTTTTGCCAATGCAACTCTATTATTATAACATTTATTACCTTATTCCTTGAACGTTCATTTGTGCTATGACTGTAAACCCCTTGGGGGCAAGACCTCTCTAGTTTGTCATAAGTTGCAAACTTATCCTAACATTTTTTTCTGAAGGACTGTATTCTTTAATTTCTTATTACCTCCAATTTTTCCTCTTTCTCTCTACACCAAGTCCTACTTCAGGCCACCTATTCTGTTTCTGTTCATACAGCACCTTCAGCTTGTGCCCATGCTTGACATCTTGCCTAGCCTATCTTTCCACAACTTAGAGAGTTCACATCTAAAATATCTCATTGTGTCTTTTTTAAAAAATTTATTTTTATTTTCAATTATAGTTGACATCAGTATTATATTAGTTCCAGATGTATACCCCAATGATTAGACATTATATATCTTACTAAGTGATTATCCTGATAAATTTCATGCCCATCTGACATGATACATAGTTATTAGAATACTAAAGGCATGGTACACGAAATTGTGCACAGGCGGGGGGAAACTTCCCTCAGCCCAGCCTGCACCCTCTCCAATCCAGGACCCCTTGGGGGATGTCTGACTGCCAGTCAGACATCCTTCTCACAATCCAGGACTGCTGGCTCCTAACTGCTCACCTGCCTGTCTGCCTGATCGCCCCTCACTGCCCCCCCTGCTAGCCTGGTCACCCCTAACTACCCCCTGCTGACGGCCTGGTTGCCCCCTGCCAGCCTGGACGCCCCTAACTGCCTCCCTCGTCGGCCTGGTTGACCCTCACTGCCTCCCCTGCCCACCTGGTCGCACCCAACTCCCCCCCTCTGCCTGCCTGGTCACCCCCAACTGTCCCCCTCTGCCAGACTGGTCGCCCCTCACTGCCCCCCTCTGCCAGCCTGGTCACCCCTAACTGCCCCCCCCTGCTGGCCTGGTCGCCCCCAATTACCCCCCTCTGCCGGCCTGGTTGACGCCAACTGCCCCCCCTGCCGGCCTGCTCGCCCTACGCAGCTTGCTGTTCAGTTGTTGTGTGAGGGCGTCCCAAACAATTTGCATATTACCCTTTTATTAGTATAGATTATTGACTATATTCCTTTTGCTTTTCCTATGCTGTACTTTACCTCCCCATGACTCAGATAGAGAGAACATTTTGCTCCTCCTTTTAAATCCCAAAGCCACTACTCTAATTTTGGCCCTTGTGGTCTTCCTCAACCCCCTCCTACAAGCTTTTCTTACCTGCATTTTAGAGGCTTCTATCAGATTCACATTTCTAAAACCTAGAGTTGATGATGTCTTTTCTTTTCTTTCATTAAATATTTTTATTGATTTTTAGAAAGAGAAGAAGGGAGAGGGAGAGAGAGAAACATCAATTGGCTGCCTCCTGCATGCATCCCCAATGGGGATCGCACCTACAACCAGGGCATGTGCCCTCACTGGAAATTGAACCAGCAACCTTTTAATGCACAGGATGACGCCCAACCAACTGAGCCACATGGGCCAGAGCGGTTTCTTTTCAACCTTGTTTTAAGTACATGATTCCCTTCATGAAGCACCATCCTCAGTCCCCAGACTTTTTTCTCACCTCATTTACCTCTTTCATCCTGTACAACATGATACTTTCCACTTAGTTGGGTCCACCATTCTCAGCTTTATGACTTAGTCTTTCTGAATGCCTTCTTATTGAAATCCTGGGAGCTCTGCCTTTTAGTAATGTATGTGTATTCCTGACTCATGCCCTTTTCTACTGCGTATTACCGGAGGCCTGTCGCTGCTTGTTCCTCATCTGTGCAAATCTTGCAGCTCCTTCTGTGGCACCTACTACCTAGTTACTCATTAAATATCTGTTAAATTGAATGGAAAATAGCTGTAATGTGTGTTATGAGCCTCTAAGTTCCTCTGAAGCCCCTGAAAGTAGTTCTGTGCCTTGAAGGAAACATTTTACAGGAAAGGAGTGAGTTGCTCATTGGAACATTTCTTTGCTTTATGTCTCTCATCCATAAGAGGAGAACCATGTCTTATTGTCAAATATCTGGAAATTGGACTCTCAATAAAACATGGTCTATAGCATATATTCCAGTGCAAGTTTGCATTTTATCTTCATGTCATTTTGCCTAAAATGGTCACAGACTTTAGCTCTGAACTTTATTGCTTTATATTCCACTAGGAGCCCGGTGCACAAATTTGTGCATGGGTGGGGTCTCTTTGGGTGGCCTGTGGGGATCTGGCAGAAACCCGCAGTCCAATGCTGTCTTCAGCTCCTACCTGCTGCTCCCGCTCATCCCGGTCTCACTGTGTCTGTCGCGGGCTTGCACTCAATCAGTCCCGATTGGGAGAGGCTCATGCTGCCACAGCAGTGCTCGCCAGCCATGAGCCCTGCATCTGGCACCCTCTCGAGGGGAGTGGTTTGTGGGATCAGGCTGAAACTGGCTCTCTGACATCCCCCAAGGGGTCCCGTATTGTTGAGAGGGTGCAGGCCAGGCTGAGGGACCCCACCGGTGCACTATTGGGCTGGGGAGGGACTGCAGGAGGGCTCCAGGGCATGTCTGACCCATCTCACTCAGTCCCAATCAGCTGGACCCCAGCAGCAAGCTAACCTACTGGTTGGAGCATCTGCCCCCTGGTGGTCAGTGCCCGTCATAGCAACTGGTTGACCAGTTGACTGTCTGCCCCATGGTGGTCAGTGCATGTCATAGTGAGCAGTTGAGTGGCCTTAGCATATCATTAGCATATTATGCTTTGATTGGTTGAACAGTTGACTGGTCACCAGATGACTGGACACTTAGCATATTAGGCTTTTATTATATAGAATTTGCTAGAGTAAAAAACCCTCAAAAATTGGAACCTGGTAGACTAAATTGTAAGATATTAACCCAAAGAACAAACGTCTCCTAATCTTTACGGAAAAGATTGAGTTTTATAAATGCTAGGTTGTATCATGCCATCAGTTCATGGGATTGAAGATATTTCCATTTTATAGGAAAACTAAGAACTTAATGCTAAAATCTAGACAATTGCCATGCTATTTCTTAGAACTCCTAAACTGAATATTGAAATTATCTTGTCCACCTCTGGTTTTATTTTATTCCTGACCTAGGCAGTTACTTTCAGGTAAAGGAATATGCTTAACAAAAGAAGTTTCATGACCAAACAGCCCTGTCATTTACACAAGTGCAGCCAATGTTCTTTATGAGAATCAAAACCAACTGAATAGCCTGGATGGATCTCAAGCCTGATGCTGAATGGAAAAAAAAAAAGCCAATCTCAGAAGGTTGCAAACTCTATGATTCCATTTAAATACAATCTTTGAAATAACAAAATCATGGATATGGAGACAAGCAATTGCCAGGGTCTAGAAAGGAAGTGCAGGGAGGAGGTGGGTGTGGCTATGAAGGGGTTAATTTGTTCTTCTCCAGATAGCTTAGTACTTTTATATTTAAAAGCTTAATAAGTTCTACAAAAACTAAAAAAAAAAAAAAAAAAAAAAGAAGAGCCACGATCTGGTATCCTAAGCTAGAGCCCTGTGGTGGATGAATGTGGTGCTGGTTACACAAAGCTGCACAGGTGACAAAGCTACATAGAAACACACACACACACATCTGATAGTTTACTGTAGTTATGCAGGATGTTATCATTGGGGGAAAGTGCTGTACATTTTTTTTTTTTTTTTGCAATTCCCTATGAACCTATAATTATTTCAAAATGAAAAGTTTTTTTAAAAGCCAGATATTTCTTTGTCACTTTAGAGAATAGGCCTCTGAGATCAGCAATAACATAAGCAGGTGAAGTGGGTGGGTGTAGGGAGGCTGAGAACTGCCAGATGAAGGAGGCAGCTTTGATTTGGCTCCTCCCGCTGTGGGGCTGTACACCTGGAATTGCTGAGGCTTCTGAGTGCTGTTGCTGTTTTTATAAAATGCCAGAAACTAAAGTTTTCATGTAAAAATTTCCTGACTTTTATTAACAACTAATTCAAACTTTTTGAACACTGTATACAAGCCATACTAAATATAAGCGAGGGCTGGATTCAGCCTAATGATTCCTGTGCAAAATTAGCTTCAGGCCAGAGGTTCATTTTGACCCTTAGATGAATTGCCCACTTCACAACCTGGTAGCCTCAGTACGCAGCTCCTGCTCCTCTGTGGTTCCTTACAAAAAAAGTAGAAATGTTCCCAACAAAGTATGAGTTCTTCTCTGGCCATTGCTGAAAATGGCATAAGCCACCAGTGAAATTCTGGAGACTGTCGGTTTGATTACAGCTCAGAATCATGCTACCGCTACTGGCTTCTGACCCAAACCTTCACACAGGTTTCCTCAGCATGGTGCCCAGGACAGAAGAGGTGCTCAGTTTGTGTTTTTTTGGATGTGTTAATTTGTTCTTCTCCAGATAGCTTAGTTCTTTTATTTTCAAAAGCTTAATAAGTTCTACAAAAACTAAAAAATGAGCCATGATCCTAAGCTAGAGTTTTCCTGAGGTTTATACCATGGCCCGGTGAATGCAATTTATATATTGGTGTCAGCAGCACTCAAAACTTCTACGTCTGTTTGACATTTAGTGCAAATGAGCAGAGGGAGGTGTTGATAAGGTCATTGTTCTGGTTTTGGTCCTTTAAAGACTTTATCATCTCTGCCCTGCTTAAGGCCCAGAGTCTAGCCATCCTTTCTTCTCTGATTCCCAACAAGGACAGCCGACTCAGCAGAAGTAAGAAGCGGCGGGGCTAATCACTTATTCTTCACTGTACCACATGGTGAGTCAGTAACATTGCCCCACCCTTCTGTCTGAAACATCACGTGCACTAATCAGACTCCTGTCTCAATCTCTAGTAGAGCGAGCGCAGCACCCCCAATTCCTTCATGAAGAAAAGGAGTAGAAAAATTCCAATTTCCTACAATTGGAATTTTAATTCAAATGTATTAAACCTTAAAATTTCATCTATGGCCCAATTACACATTGTCAAAGTCAAATTGAAATAATGAAAAGATTCATTTGAATGATTTCTGTCCTCTTCCCCCCCAAAAAAAATCTGCTAATGAGAGTACAGATAATGCTTTCTAATCTTCATTTAAAAAAAAAGCATTTGTAGGTATTGCATAATTATAAGTCAATAAGAGTCTTTTCCTATTTATCATTTTTTATCAAGCTTTATAATATGAGGATTTTAAAGGATTGGTTCTCAGCCTAGAAAATTATGCTGATGAGGTAAGAGCAATAATTTAAAGAGTAGCCACTAATTTCTCTAAGGGGACATATGCAAAGACCCTGGACTTTACATCTGTTTTCAACTAATTATTCTGTATTTACTTTTCCATTAGTCCAGTAATTTTTCTTTCAATTCAGAATTAAGCAATAAGACACTGAATTACATAAAGGCCTGTTTAGCACAGCAGACACACCCCATCATTCCTCTGATTTACAGCTATTAAAATGCTAACCAAGAGGCTGTCTATATGCCCTCTAGTATTTATATTCCATCATGCAGTCACCTCAGTAACCTATTCATTCTCAGAAGGACTACCTGGCAATTAACTCCAGTCTTTTCTAACTCACCATCTCATTATGTAAAGTGGTTTTGAACATAAACTTTATTAGCAACTTTCATTCTAATTTCTTCTTATTTTACCCACCCTCAGCCTGCCTGGAAATGTCAGTTTGTATGTGACCAAAATGTTCTGGAAAATGGCCGTTTAAAACCGTCTGCACTGGACAGGCAGCACATTTTGTAATTGGTCTTTGCACTATGGGGCACTAGCATAAATTGAGATTGTCATGTCTCAGCTGAAGCATGGGATGCAATTTTTTACAGAGATGGAAATGAATTCTCCCTGCCACACAATACAGCATTTTAAATACGTTCAGGAGGAACGAGCAAGTAAGGAAGCTGTTACTTTTATTCTAAAGATTAAAAGAAAAAAAAATTCAAAATTCTTGGTTAAAAGGTAAAGAACTCACAGTATCGGAAGAGCTGAAATGTGGTTCAGTGCACACGTTCTTGGTAAGGAACCAGAGTGGGCTGATGAGACTATTGGAAAGAAAGCACCTGAAAATGTGTTGAATCCCTGGACAGGGAGACATCCCATTGGTGCGACTGACTTACCAATGTCAGGATCCACGGCTTGAACTCTGGTCAACAGAGCCTTTGTGGCCGTGTTCTCATAGACACAGGCGTGGTAGTGGTCAGAAGAAAACACAGGGGGGTTATCGTTCACGTCTTCCAGGATCAAGTGGATGTCAGATTGGCAGAACCTGCCACCCCCATCTGTGGCCCTGGCGATCAGGTTGTATGCAGGGACCCTCTCCCGGTCCAGCGGCGACGAAGTTTTTAACTGGCCTGTGAAAAGAAATAGCCTGCCTTTTCAAAAATTGTCTAAATTCTCTGAAAAGCAGAGGATCTATTCTATAAAGAATCCCAATAGAGGAAGGACCAATGATATTGGGCTCAAGTGTCTCATAATTTTGAAAAATAGAACAAATACGATTTAAAGCATCAGGGAAAAAGTTCTGATTTTTGGATGCAACAACAAACCAATGGCAGGACCTTCAAATTAATTAATGTCACTGTGAAACCTCTGGCACCGGGGGTTCCTCCTTTTGGCTACATGGAGAAGCTCCACAGCTCCTTCGACCTCACCAGCTATGTCTCTGGGTTTCTGCTGTCTCCAGAGAAAGCACAGAGAATGGGCCAGGGTCTGAGTTCTCTGATAGTCAATCATGTCAATAACCTGTAGATCCAGAAGGGGCAGGCAGTCTCTCTGCTTCCTGTTACTCAACATCTTTTTGCCCCATCTTTTAGAGGAAAACAAACACTCCCGACAGAGGCTGGTTATAGCACAAAGAGGACTTGAAGGAGCCCTACTATGCCAGGTGAACCCTGCTAGCTGGACTGTGCAAGGGCCCGTGGTTGGTGGGGAGGGTTCCGGTGGAGAAATATTTGAGGAGCTCAGAGAAGTGGCTATTAGCAACCAACATGGAGGTAGGTAGGTATTTTAACCACTGGAACAGCTGTACTGGTGCTGGGTGTCAGCACCCCCTGGAGATTTTGTGGTTGTTATTTAGAATTTAATAGTTAAGCATCAGGACCTGAATAAATGGTGTCAAGTATGACTCACGAAGTATTATTATGCTTAAATAAAATGAGCAGGCATTATGTGGACCATGCCAGCCTGACTCATAAAGCAGTTCCTCCCATGGCTTCCTTGCACCAGCCAGTTCTCAAACACAGGTCAGATCAATTCCCTCTCCTATTCCAAAACAGCCAGTTTTTTGGTTGGGCATTCAAGACCCTCTGTGATGTGGCTGAAAGTTATTTTTCCCAGCACGTTGGTCACAAACCATTCCACAGCTCCTCTCACCAGTGGCAGTGCTGTCCGTGGCATTCCCTGGATGGGCCTCGCCCTCTGCTCCTGCTGCCCCTTGCAGGGTCCTGTCTTACTTACTGGGATCCTAGCTCCGTTCAAATGTCAGTTCTTCTTTAAAACAGTTTCCTCTTTCCTCTCAGTAGAATATTACCTACTTCTTCCTCTGAGCCCAGATATACCTCCCCTGATATCTCTCCTGGGGCACTCATTTCATTCTGTCTATTATTATTATTATTAGCTTACTGGTCTGTCTTCCTCACTTGACATGGTTTGTTTTGTTCATCTTGGAGTCCACTACAAATATGCCATAAGTCCTTTTATGTTGACTAGCTACCCAATAAGTGTTAGCTATTGGATACATAAACACCAGGCACATATGAACAGGTAGTATATTCCTAAGTAGCTCAATGCTTCCAAGTAGAATAAAGGTGCTGTGGGAGTGAGCAAGGAGGAACTCTTGGAGTCTCAATATTTTGTGGTTCAATAGGACCAAGACAACATTGGAAACATGCATGTTGTTCCATCTGTACACTTCATTTACAAATTTCCAGTAGATGAACCATCCAGTGCATAACACTGAAATAATTTACCTCCATAGAAAATGTCTTTTCCATTAGCCCTGGCCTTCAGTGCAGGCATCTGCTATGGCGTACATAACCTTTAAATTTATACATTTTACCTGAATGTATAAGCAAATCTGAGGGCTCGTAACTTTGGAGACAGGAATGTTTAATAAAACCCAGACCAGTATGTTAATAAGTATCGGGAAGGGACCCAAAAGGGATTTCAACGGGGAAAACTCTCTTTACTGTGCATTGCTGTCTGGTTTGCATGGCAACTTGTGTTTCTGATGTAATTCTGTTTAAACTCTTTATAGGGCAGATGCTTTAACTCAACGACTAAGAGAAACAGGAGAAGCAAGTAGACCTGTCTGATTTGCTTGATGCTAATAAATGTAAGTAAGTCAGAGCAAGTTTATAAGACAAATAAAGTTTGTGTGCTCCAGAGCACCCATCTTCAGATACCATGTACAATTAGGCTTTTTTTAAAAATAATAATTTATTGATTTTTGGAAAGTAAGGGAGAGGGAGAGACAGAGAAACATCGATGTGAGAGCACACCATTGCTAGGCTGCTTCCTGCATGTCCCCTACCAGGGATCGAGCCCAAAACCCAAGCATGTGCCCTTGACCAGGAATTGAACCTGCAACCTCCTGATGCACAGGATGATGCCCAATATACTGAGCCACACCAACCAGAGCATGTACAATTAGTATTTCTTAGAGCCCAAGATAGCCAGGCATCATATGAAGGTTCTTGTATATTAGTTAGGCACTATTGATGAGACCATATGAGAGCTTAACTTCTCTCCTGGATTAACAATGGTATTTATCCGAAGAATAAATGTCACCTTACCACTTTCTGGATCTAGAAAAAATTCACTGTGTCCAGATCCATAGAGTGAGTATCGTATATCTCCATTGGATCCAATATCAGCATCCTGGGCACTGACCTTCAAGATGATTTTATTTGAGGGAATGTCTTCAGGAAATAAAGCTGTATATGCAACCTAGTCAAAGGTAAAGAAAAGTAATTAAATCATTAGTCTTTGTGGGGCAGCTGCCATAGTCAGCATGCATTCAAATAATTTAGATGCATTCACATAATTTAGCTTCAGCTATTTTTTTTCCTGTATCATAGAACCATCTTACAATATATGATGAAACATGGTATGTCTCTTCCCCTGACCCTCCCATGCTCACTCATTCAACAAATACTCATTGAGCACTACTATGTGCTCGGTACTACTTAGATTCTAGGAGTACAGTGTTGAGTAAAACAGACAAAAATCCCTGCCCCTGTGCAACAATGACGCAGGTCTCATATTGATCACGGTCCTCTTTCTGTTAAGCACCAGTGAATCTCTGGGACCCTTCAACTCTTTAAAAAGCCACTACTAGCATTTGGCATTAGTATTAGAGATTAAGTCTATTTGCATTTTTCTAAGCTACAGAACACCAATATTGTCTCTGAGTCCAGATGGTGATTAAAGGAAGAAAGGTAAATGAATAGGGATTTAATTTCAGTAAGAAGAAAACAAAACCTAGTACTGGCACCTTGCACTGACTGTCATGTTTGGTACGTGATAGAAAAGCTACCTCATGATGAGCTTAGAGATCTGGGTTCATTCCTAACATGGCCAATGACCAGCTGTGTAAACTTAAAAAAAATTATGCTTTCTCTTTTATGAAATCAATGATTTAGACAGAATAGTCCCTTAAGGCCCTTCATGATTCCTTTAAAATTATTTAATTTTAGGGCTCATGGTTTTGTTTTTGTTTTTGTGGGTAAAATTATGTACCTGATTCATGCTATCTCCTCTACTCTTTCCATGTTTATAATATTTCATCTCAGACTCCAACTCCTAGCCTCTTATATCCAATTGGAGCTCACTAACTAAGCAGGTCAGAGCAGAAATTAACTTGGCCTTAAGCAGAGAAGGGAAATGGGTTTTGATTTAATTTTAGAGAAGCAGAGTAAAAGGGAGCAATATATCTGCTACAGCCACAAATCTTACCTGATCACACACTGGGCTATTGTCATTTACGTCGCTGACAGTCACTTCTACCATGGCCTGTGTGACAAAGAGCCCATCGGTGGCTGTGATATTGAGGAAGTAAGCGTCTTGTTCTTCCCTGTCTAGAGGTCTCTTCACATAGACTTTCCACTCACTCTGCACCAGCCCCAGGGCAAATCTTCCTCGGGGATTCCCTCCTGCAGTAAAAAAAAAAGAGTTTTTGAAGCTGTGCAGTGACAGTGAGAGGCCAGTTTAGGGTCATCCAGGTGCCCTGCAAATTATATCATTTACGATACTGTACAACAATTGATTCTCACTTCCTTTTGATTCTTGTGCAAGAAAGCCTGATATTTATATGTTTGGCTTGTGTGGAAAGTAAAACAATAACTTTCAAGAGAATAAAATGCACTTAGAGAAGCCAGAAGGTGAGCTCTTGTTTAGTTCCCCTTAAGGACAATCAAATTCAAACTGTGAACAATCAATCCTTTTCTCAGGATGATACAACCGTCTTTCCACTTTGTCTCAAGAGAGGATGTAATACACCGTAGCTCTTGTTACCAAGACAATTTCATTTGCTGTTGATAATCAAGGAAAGGCAGTCAGTTCTATAGAAGAACCTTTTTTAATTTATGGGGGTGACATTGGTTAATAAAATTATGTAGGTTTCAGGTGCACAATTCTATAATACATCATCTGCATATTGTATTGTGTGTTCATACCCCAAGTCAAGTCTCCTTCCATCACCATTTATCTCCCTACACCCTCTCCTACCTCCCCACCCCGCCTTTCCCTTTAGTAATCACCATACTATTGTCTGTGTCTATGAGTTTAATTTTTTCTTAAGCCCTTCACCTTTTTCACACAGCTCCCCAACCTCCCTCTCCTCTCCTCTGACAGCAGTCAGTCTGTTCTCCATATCTATGAGTCTGTTTCTACTTTGTTAATTTTGTGCATTAGAGTCCACATATAAGTGAAATCTTATGGTACTTGTCTTTCTCTGATTGGCTTATTTCACATAGCACAATACTCTCCAGGTCCATCCATGCTGTCACAAAAGATAAGCTTCTTCTTTTTCTTTGTTTTACAGCTGGGTAGTATCCCACTGTGTGAATGTACCACAGCTTTTTTATCCACTCATCTCCTGATGGGCACTTGGGCTGCTTCCAAATCTTGGCTATCTATATATATAAAAGCCTAAGCGACCATCTCAACTGAACGGACTACCAAACAGGCTGCATGGGGTGACTAGGCCAGCAGGGGGTTAGTGAGGGGCGACCAAACAACTGAGCAGCAGGCTGCGTGAGGTGACCAGGCTGGCAGGGGGGTTAATGAGGGATGACCAAATGACCGAGGAGTAGGCTGCGTAGGGCGACCAGGCAGGGGGGTTAGTGAGGGGCAACCAAATGACCGAACAGCAGGCTCCATGGGGCGACCAGGATGGTAGGGGGGCAGTAAGGGGAAACAGGCCAGTGGAGGGGCAGTTGGGGGTGACTAGGCTGGCAGGGGGGCAGTTGGGAGTGACCAGGGCAGCAGGGGGGGCAGTTAGAGGCGATCAGGCAGGCAGGAAGGTGAGCAGTTAGGAGCCAGTGGTCCCAGATTGTGAGAGGGGTGTCCAACTGCTGGTTTAGGTGGTCGGGCCTAAATCAGCAGTCAGATATCCCCCGAGGGATCCTGGATTGGAGAGGGTGCAGGCTGGGCTGAGGGGGACCCCCCCCCCCCGCCGCCATGCACAAATTTTGAGCACCGGGCCCCTAGTTATAAATAACACTGCAGTGGACATGGGGGTGCATATATTTGTTTGAATTAGTATTTTGGGTTTCTGCTATTAAGGAATCTCTTCATGAAAGATTTATCATACAGCTGTACTCACCCTATAAGGACTGGGGTTTGGGGGAGAGAAGTTTGTATGACAGAAGAAGACCTATTAGTATTAACGGGCCCTAATAAGGGGGTCATTGAAGGTGCAGTTCAAAGCACTACAATTAGATCAAATTTATCAGAGCAAAGCTGGGGAAAGCAGAAGAAAAGGAGAAGTGGTGAAATGGAACAGCTTTTGATGATGCTGAAACACTGACCGTGGTCCCAGCAATACTACTTCCAGCATCACTGAATTGCATGGTGACAACAGTGGCTTGCAGAAGATGGGAACAGGAGGGAAGAAAACTACTTGACCTTCCAATCCCAAAGAGGAGAATAATGTCACTCAAACATGGAGGAAGACTGAACTAGACAACTGGCAAGGAGCCTGAAATTCAGTTAAATCATCACTGTTTCCCTGGTTTGGCCATTTAACAAGTATTTATCACCTGCTCTGGGCCAGACTCGGCTCCAGGCAGTGGTGCCACAGCAGTGGACAAAACTGACCCAAATCTCTCCTGGTGGAACTCACATTCTAGTGGGGAAGACTAACAGTAAACAAATAAATAAGGAACATATTGCATCCTGGCTGCTACTTCACTGAAAAGGTGGAGCCCACTTGCCTTCTTACAATGAATCTTTAAAAGAGCCCAGGGCAGAGCTCCTGGTCCTGCCATGGTGATGGAGTGGGAAGGGAGGAATTTTGAAAGCCAGCCTGCGCACTGGATTATAAGGCATGGTGGGGGGTGGGATCAGCCCAGGGGTCTCAGGGTATGGGGCTAACACAGGATGAATGGACTATACTAGGCAGACAGTGCAGAAAAGGGGTGGGTGCACATTCCTGGGCTTTTGCTGGGAGTGACTGTGCCTCCCTCCCCCACCCCTCAGGGGACACGTGTCAATGTCTGAAGACGTTTTTGAATGTCACATCAGGGGTTGTGAGGTGGAGCTACTGGAATCTATTGGGTAGAGGCCAGAGACACTGTTTATCATCCTACAAGGCACAGAACTGCCACCTATGACAAAGACGTATCTGCCCAGAATGTCAAGGGTTCAGGGTGCGAAATCTGCTCCCATGAGGCTCAGGGTTGTCCCTGGGAGATCACTTTCCTCCACCACTGGCTAGGATTCAGTTAGACTATGGTTGAATATTCAGCATGCACAAATTTAATCTAGCAGATGCTTTTGGTGCAGGCCCACACTGTTCTTTTGTTAAATAAAATGATTAATGGTCCTTCGTTAATCTGTGGAAGCACAGCCAAGTTGTGCTACATCAAGAGCAAAAGTTAAATCTCATTAAAATCAGTTGGTGGTTGGCACTGCTAACAGTAACAGTAGCTTTAAGCTACTCTGTTCTCATTACCTTGGTAAAGTTGATAGGATGGCCCCTTTAAATCTTCCATTCAGAGACAATGTATAAATAATTAAAGCTGAGTAACAGTTCTTCCAAATAGAAGAGTATCCCTTAGAATGCTTAAGAAGCTTTTTATCTGCAACTGAATGCAAATAAAATCAAAGTGATGCTTTACTCACCTATTTCTCTTTACCACTATTGCTCATGTCTTTACTGCAGAAACATACATTTTAATAAAAAGGAAGTCATCAGCTAAAGCATGAAATGCATAAATAGCATAAACAGAAAACATCAAGCAAACAGTTCCATGAAGAAGAAGAGTAACGTGGAGAAGTGTGGCAGTCACTAGCACGGACGCATATGCCCTCCCATGGATCTTATTCTGCAGTGATTAATTAACTTTCCCATCAACGTACTTAAGTAGATTCTGTGTCCTGGGGGCATTCTAATTAATTCATTTTTCACGGTGAATAATGTAGTTTTTCTAAAGGGAAACCACCTGACTACAAGTATTGATGGATTCTTTAAAATCTTTTGGCACTTTGCTTATGTTCTGCCTTTGAATGTCACAACATCAAAATGTTCGTTTTAAAACCCCAAAATAGTTTTAGGAAGACTGCTCCCACATCACCAACCCTCTCCTCTTCGTAGTTTAAGGCCCATCACCCCCGGAAAGCTGCCCCTAATCAAGACACCCCTTCTTCACTCTGACGTGAAATCCTCAGGCTCTCAGAGCAATGGTGACATACTTTGTGCCCTCTGGGTGACCTCATTTGTCTATCTTGGCTTTCCCATTGAACTGCTACTTACTATTTGGAAAGACAGGAAAGGGATCCAAGAAAAACGAGCTGTCAGGAGAAATATCTTTGGCTTAGGGTTATAACGTTATTTTATTTTTTTTTAGCAGAAGGTCAAACCTGACTCTCTAATTTGTAAATGTGAATGTATATGTGTTTTCATTATCAGAGGAAACTTGTAAGTGAAGCTTACAAGGGTCAAGCTATTTGCTTTTTTCCCCTTAAAAATGTAGGGAAAAGAATATAGTTAAAAATACATCTCTCATATATATTTTAAAATAACAGCAAAAAAGAGCTGTTATTTTCATTTCTTCAGCTGAGAAGTTTGGCTGGACTCCATTTGCAATGATAAAAAGTGACTTAAGGCCTGGGTACCGATCTGGGTAATCAGTTGCAGGCAAACCAATCAATGCCAAATTAAGGCTGAGTGAGGAACTACCAACAACCGTATCTACTCAGATCTCTTCCTCAGCCCCAGAGCATCAATACTCTTAACCCCTCATCTCGCCTTCCTTTTTCCCTCCTACTCTCACTGCCTGCCACCTTCCATCTCTAGAAGGCACAGCCCATAGTGAAAACCAAGGGTGGTAGACTGACCTGTAATGTGGTAGCTCACTTGGCGATTGATGTCGGAAGTGTCTCTGTCCCACGTGCTGAGGACGGCTACCACCTCGCCCGGAGGGTCGCTCTCCTTCACATTCCCTTGGTACACCTCATGGGCAAAGACGGGTGCGTTGTCATTTATATCTGTCACCCTGACAGAGACCAAAGCCGTGGCAGAAAGAGTGAAGGCCTCCCCAAGGTCGGACGCCACCACGGAGAAGGTGAATGAGGGGTCTGTCTCGTGATCCAGGTCCTTCAAGGTACTGATCCAGCCGGTGTTGCTGTCAATATTGAACGCTTCCATTACCTTTTCGGGCTGGGAATCTGAGTGCAGGGAGTATGTGACCTGCCCATTAGCTCCCCAATCCATATCGATGGCTCTCACCTGGGTGAGTTTGGTGCCGATAGGCATCCCTTCCATGATCATGGTCTCATAGCTTGACGTCTCAAAGACTGGCTTGTTGTCATTCAAATCCAACACCTTGATGTCTACGTCTGCAGTAAATACAATGTCTACCTTGTCTAGGGGTATAGTGGCTGCTACTTTAAAGTGGAAAGCTGGGCTGACTTCATGGTCCAGGCGTTTGTCGAGCTTGATGGTGCCTGTGTCCTTTTCTATGACGAAGACACCCCCTTTGTTATTTTCTGGACGTTCCCCATTAACTGTGCTAAATTGGACATTCTGACTGGGCAAAATCCTTAGGGTGTCCACCGTGCTCCCAATGGCTGTATCTTCTGCAATGGTAAAAGAATACTGAGACTGGGTAAATGAAGGCAACAACATTTCAGGGGGCAAGACGTGGATGTAGACAGGGATGAGGGAGTGCTTTACTGGAATGCCCCCATCGACTGCTTTGACAAAGAAGGACAGCACTGTGTTTCGCAACTGGTTAAAATTGCCCTTTGTGACCATCCAACCGTTGTCAGGGTCGATTTCCAGCAGGTCAGCCACAGAGACCGAGGCCTCACTGTACAGGGAATAAGTAATCCTTGAGTTGGCTCCATCATCTGGATCCATGGCCTGCACCTGCGTGACCAAGTGGCCCCGTCCCACATCTGCCCTGACGCTGGCCCTGTATTCCACTGTCATGAACTGGGGAGCATTGTCATTTTCATCCACAACAATCACCCTCACGGTGCAGAAAGTCGTTCTTCCCCCACCATCAAGGGCCCTCAAAAAAATACTAATGTCGCCTTCCAGAGGGTTTTCCCGGTCAAGCCTTTCTGTTGTAATGACTTGTCCATTGTTGTCTATGAGGAATCGATCTTTAGCAAAGTCATTGATGATGGCATAGCTGATTTGCCCGTATGTCCCTGGGTCCCCATCTGTGGCTCGAACATGAATCACCTTTGTCCCAGCAGCCGCGTTCTCTCTAACCTCAGCTACATAGGTGCTTTGTGAAAAGGTGGGGCTGTACAGGTTAGCCCCCAGTACCCTAATATGCACCTGTGCAGTGCTAGTGAACAACCCGTCAGAGACTGACACATTGAGACTGTACAGAGGCTCCATCCGCTGCTTGCGGTGGTTGGATAGTGTGATGACCCCACTCTTGCTGTCCATCAGAAAGCTCGTCCGGTCATTCCCAGATAAAATGTTATATTCCAACCGGTCAAAGTCAGAGCTGTCTGCATCGGAGGCTTGCACACAGGTCACAAAATGGCCCCGGGGGGCTAATTCACTCACATAGGACTCATAAATGAGCTGATTAAAAACTGGAGGGTTGTCATTAATGTCTGAGATGTAGATATGAACCAGGACCTCACTGCTCAGCGATGGGAAACCACTATCAGTTGCTCTGACTTTCAAAGTGCAGTGTTGCACTGACTCGTGGTCCAGCATCCTCGCCGTCAGGATTAAGCCACTGGCGCTGTCTATGTGAAAATAATCGGTGCTGTTGTAAGTGTCCTGGACAATCTGATAATGAACCATTTTATTGTTTTCTGAGTCCACGTCAGTGGAAACAACTTGCAAAACAGGTGTCCCAATGAGAGATGCTTCTGTCAATGTTGTATTGTATGTAAGCTGATCAAAAACAGGGGGGTTGTCATTTACATCATTAACTAGCAAGTCAACGGTGACTTCAGCCCTGGCACCGGTAAGGGCATCACTGGCTCTTACTGTCAACTTGTAAACAGATGTAACTTCATAATCCAAAGGGCTAACGACTTTCAGGACCCCAGTGTCAAAGTCTATGTTAAATTGTTTATAAAGATCCCCATCAATAATGATATATATGATGCCTTGGCCTTCTGGACTGGTGGCATTGATGCTTAGAATAGGTGTATCCATTCCTATGTCTTCGTTGATGGATGCTGTATAAAAGGGTTTATCAAACACAGGCATTGCTTTGTTGACAATAGTGATGGGAAGTTCTATGGATGTGGACAAAGAAGGTTTTCCACCATCTTTGGCTAGGATGGTGACACCATACTCGATGTTGGACAAGTCGGAGTTGAATGCTTCTTTTAAAATAACATTCCCCGAATTAGGGTTAATTTCAAAGTGGCCATAATCATCCTGCAGGACATAGGTCACTTCTCCATTTGCACCTTTATCTTTGTCGATGGCTGTCACCCGGTAAATCGGAGTCCCAGGCTCAGCATCAACTTGCACAGCAGCATAGTAAGGGAGGCCCACAAAGACTGGAGAATTGTCATTTATGTCTTCGATGCTGACTCTGACCACCACCCTGGCCACGCGCAAATGGTCCATCTCACGGCTGGCTTCTACTACCAACTCGTATAACTCCTGTTCCTCACGGTCGAAGGGGACTCCGGTGGTCTGGATGACTCCTGAGGTAGATTTTATCTTGAACTTATTTCCTGGGTTTAAGATGCTATATTTTAAGGGCTCATTAAGGCGATTTCCAATGGCATTGACAATAGCAACTTTGGTTATATTAGTGTTGTTCTCTGAGATTGAGGTGGAGTAAAAGCTTTGTGTGAAGTGGAGGCCGCTGTCCATGGCTTCTTTAACCAAGATGGTAACCATGGACGTGCTGTAGAACTTCCCGTCTGAAACTTTAACTATCAGCGCGTAGTGGTCTTTGGAGAGGTTGTTGTTTTTTATGGAGAGCACTCCAGTATTTGAGTCCATTAAAAAGTGATCCACGCTGCCTTCCAGCAGGCTGTATGTCAGTTCGGGGGGCACCTCGGAGTCAGGATCTGTGGCGCTAACTTTCAGAACCTCCACTCCGACATAAGTAGGTAGGAGCAGGACAGTCTCAAACACAGCCTGGGTGAAAACAGGCGGGTTATCATTCACATCTGTCACCTCTATGCTGACTTCAACGGGACTCTCTGCAGTCAGCTGGGGGCTGCCACTGTCTCTCACATGCACGTGGAAATGGAAACGGGAGATGGTTTCGTGGTCCAGGGTGGCAATCGTTCGGATGGCCCCTGTACTGGAGTCCACCGTGAAGAACTTCTTGGCTGTGGACTCGACGATCTGATACACAAGCAGAGCATTCCGGTTGCTGTCAGCATCAGTGGCCCGAATCACCAGGGGGCTGTTATCTAGGCTCCTGACAATGCTATTAACTGGGGCAGCCTCACTCAGGCTGCCCGAATATTGAGAAAAGAGAAAAACGGGGGCATTATCATTTTCATCAACAATCTGAATATTGACGGAGACATTGGAAGCCATTCCTGCCATGTTCGTGGCCTGTACAATGAGTTGGTAAGAGGAAGTTCGCTCATAATCCAGTGCCTTCCGGGTAGTGATGACTCCAGAGTATGGATTTATGGTAAAGATCCCATCTATGTTTCCATCTTTGACGTCATAAATGAGGGTAGATTGACTAATCGCAGAGATCAGAATGACCGATGTTCCAATATCAACATTTTCATTTACTTCTGCTTGGTAGTCTTTGTGAACGAACTTGGGGTGAGAATTATCAGACATGGTAACAGAAATGCGCACAATTGCGGTGGCAGACATGGGGGGGGAACCCTGGTCTGTGACTTTGACTGACAAGACAAACTGACCCATAGTCGTCATGTCTGGTTCTTTGGAAATGGTGATGATGCCCAGGACTGGTTCGATCTTAAATGTGTTCCCAGTGTTCCCTACAATATGGAAATCAACAGGGAAATGAGTTACAATTGGATCATGTTTTGAACATTAACTTTTCATCTAAAGGCTATTTGACTGCAACGTGGCAAGCAAAAAGCAATTTTTCTTACTCATTCCATCTCATTCTGAAATAAAACAAGAGACTTCTCTTTTAGTATTCAAAAGCAACTGAAATGAGTTTTCTGATAAAATTGTGAATTTCAGATCACTATCTTCTTAATCCAGGTTAACAACAACAACATAGCACTGTTTACATTAAACCTGGTGAATAAAAGCTTGTGGGAGAGACTTTTCTGTTTAAACTTTCTTATTCTCAGCCTTGTGAGAAGAGGACCAGACTGGGCTGGCACAGGCTAATGCCACTGGTGAAAAGGTATTTTCACCTAAACCATATTCTATGTTCCATGTTCCGAGGAGGAGGGCTGTAGAAATTATTTTAGAACACTACCACACAGTCATTTGGTTTCAGATTATCTTAAAGGTAAGCTTTTCTACATGGAATTGGTATCATTCCATGCTATCAAAACTGCATTCATCTGAAACACTACTTTGGTGAGAGGGTTTTGCTCAGGCAGGGAGAATTCTTCCTAAGTCACTGTTGGCTTTGTAAGTCATGAGGATTTTTTCTGACTAACCGATTCTTATTTTCCCACATCCCCAAACACACACATGCACACACAGACATAAAACTAGACAAATAATGATAAGACAGTTGCTCCAATCTGTAACCATTCTAGTCGCCAAATATTTCAGAAGTTTCTGGCGAAGTAGGAAACTGTTGATCATCGGAACCAGCATGCAAACCAAAGACTGGAGATGTAACCCTTATGAGACTGAAAAACTGGTGCCCGCTTGGCCACCTCTGAAATGGGAAGGGCTGGGAACCTGGAAACTGTGCAAGTTTAGAGCTCTGTCTCTGAAACGTGCAGGGATGTGGGGTTGGGACTGTTGAGGAAAATTAAAGAGAAGATAATGGGGAACACATAACTTGAAGAATGTAAAGAATGTAGTTCAAAAATGGTGGATGGTGTGGAGCAGCATCCTTCGCCAAGTTGCTTTTGCTTCTCTCATCAGCCTCCCTAATGCTTCTCAAGAAACACAGCTGCTTGTGTGTCGAGATTCGTTTAAATCCAAAGTTAATAATCTTGGTTATTCAATTATATTGGGATTATTCTTTCTTTTTGAAGTACTGCAGTATGGCAGACACATGGAGAGTTTAAATGTCATCATTAAAGAAGGCAGTTATATAATGTGTCCATTGAAATATATAGCAAGCACAGCTGTATACATACTTCTTGCTTCATACTTACTAAATAAACTTTTCCATGTCTGAAAATGAAAAAGTCATGTCCCTATAAATCCTTTCTGTAAGATGTTTGCTTATTTTTAAAGAGGAAGTAAATCTAACAAAGAGGTAAAGAATTTGATTCTAGCCCCCAAATGTTGGGATGACTCTTACTTTGCCACCTAAACATGACCATCCTGTGATGACAAGTTCAATGATCTCATAAGCAAGTTTGCAGATTTTCAATAAGCAGAACTGTGCAATTGAGTGGGAGTCCAACCTTTGATTCATAGATCCTCACAAGGAGGCAGCAATCATTTCACTTCAGCACCTCAGAGGAGAAAAATATAGAGGTAGCTGAGCACTGGTTACCTTCCAGCAATGGTACCAGCATGCAACCCTGAATGGTGAATGCAAGAGAGCACACGGTGTTCCACGGTGGAGTTTCCAGGTAAGTCCTTCCTAGGCACAGCATATTTCTACATGCCCAGCAAGATACCATGGCAGGGGCAAAGAGGAGCCAGCCTCTGACCTTGAGTAGACCTTCGTAACCCTGCTGTTACATGGTTGCTGGCTGCTCGTTATGCTCCTGCTCGTATGTCAGGTCCAAAGTGGGCTCTCTGCTCTTTTCCTCTTCAATGTACTGTCCTATATTCTTAGAGTCCACTCCTGCTTATTCTCTCCTGCTATACTTAAATCCTTGGAAACCAACCTCTGCTTGTTTCTTTGGAGTCTACAGCTTCTTGTAGCCTTTTGGCAACTGGCAAGAGCTGTGCTTATCTTACCATTATTTATCTAGTAAACAGCACAGTACCTGGCACAAAGAAGGTGCTTGATAAATATTTGTTCAGACTGATTGGGAGGAGAGATTTTAAAAGATTTTTAATTCTCTGTCTGTATGTATCTTGGGATACAATACATCCCCATCCTAACTCAAACCTTAGTTCTGGTCTCCCCTGTACTGCCTGGTCTCAGAGCCACACACAAGCCACTGTTGGCACCAGACATAAAACCCAAGTTAAATAGAGCAGCGGTCGCCAACCTTTCAGACCTCACAGACCACTGGTGGCCCGCGGACTATCGGTTGGCGACCGCTGAAATAGAGGACCAAAGCTCTGCACTAGAATTCTGCCTCAGTCCTTCAGGCCAAACTAAAAAGCTCCAGTAGTTACTTACAAACTAGGCAGGGGAGTGAATGCATGGCCCGCCAGACAACAGAGTAAAATCTTGCTCATCGGAGGGCTGTGAGAGAACTTAAAATGCACACTTCACACAACCACTTGGCATTTGCTTCAAAATGCTGAAGCCTCCGGGATCCACCTCTCTCCTACCATGATCTGGGAAGAAACTGGCCAGGTAGGACCAGTCCAGGTCAGTGTGGGTCTATCTATCTGTCTGTCCATGAAGGGGCCCAGCAACCACCTGAGATTTATTGTATCCACTGTAATTCTCATTAGCTTTGTACACATACAGTCAAAGGCTGTTTTTTGAGTTACCAATCATCCCTGTGGGTTTCTGGAAATTCAAGTGTTCTATATAAAAGGTGTTTTAAGGAAATAACTTTTCTCTCTAGTTTTAGTCAACTGTGAGAGAAATGACCAAGTTCTTTCTCTATGCACAGAACCAGGCTGTCCTCTGTGGAGGTTAAAAGATAAGGGAGACAGTCCTTTCAGCTAGATGGTAATTTCCTTTTAAACTACTCTTCAAGAACCTCCAATTTGGTTTACAAATGATCTGGCTATCTGAGAGGAGTATAATAGTAGCCTTCCTGACAAATATAAATAGCAAGTAGGCACTCAGACAAATGCTTAGACAAAGTAAGGAAAGTAGACATAAAATCCTATACCTAAATGATTATAGTGACATGAAGCAATGTATATGCATGAATGAATATGGGGAAAATATATGTTAGGGGAAAACTGTAGAAAGAATATAAAGAGTTATTGGAGTAGGTGACATTTTCTAGGATGTTACTGAAAAATTGCTTTTCTAAAAAGAAGTTTCTCTATATATTATTTGTAGAACAAAAGAACAAGAATGAATAAACTAAGAGATATAAAATACCATCTCAAAAATTATTAATCTAGAAAAGAAATGTGTGAATTCACTGGGGGCACCTGGCTGTTATAAACCAACGTATTTTATTTTATTTTTTATTTTTTGTATAGAGTTTAGCACTGACTTATGAAAAATGTGGATGCCTAATGCAGGCAATAATTTTAGATCGCAGGGATTTTTAAAGAAGGTTGTTGGCTTTTCATTTTCCACTATTTTTTAGTCCAAAACTGTCATTCTAGCATTCATATTTTTGTTCCACCAATCACAAAAATGCTCCCCATTTACATCAAGGGAAAGAAGCTTTGCAGTGCTGGCAGGAGAGGAGACAGCGTCTGGCACGATGCGTGACAGACATAATGTTGCAGAACATTTTGGAAATATGTGGCTTGAATATTCCAAAGAAGAAGGAGAGGAAAAGGGAAAATAGAGTAGATAAATGATATTTGTAATTTTTAGGTTCACAGTTCTATCCTTTCCTCTCCTTTGATAGGACATTTATGTCTTCTGTCATCAGTTTTTTTAGTGGTCCATCCTCAAACCATCAATAAACTATGGTCCTGCTTATAGATGTTAAAATCAATTTTTTTTAAAAATCTCAAATTTAACAAAACAAGAGTGTATTTATTTATTTTTAAATATATATACACACACAGAGTTATATATATATATACACATATATATACATATATATCTATTTTAGTTACATATATATATATATATATATATATATATATATATATATATATATGTTTCAGAGAGGAAGGGAGAGGGAGAGAAAGATAGAAACATCAATGATGAGAGAGAATCATTGACCAGCTGCCTCCTGCACACCTCCCACTGGGGATAGAGCCTGCAACCCAGTGTGTGCCCTGAATGGGAATCGAACAGCGACTGCCTAGTTCATAGGTTGATGCTCAAGCACTGAGCCATGCCAGCAGGTGAGTCTGTATTTATTTATCTGTTGGGTTAAGCAGGCAGTTTAGTACCTAACAACTACTCTGCTACTCAGATCACTTCCAATGAAGTTAATTTTTGTCAAAGGTGGGGGCATAGGAATCTCTGAAGCCCACAGCCCAGCCACTGACAAGTAAACAAAGACATGTGAGGTTCATTCACAGAGCTGCCTGGCAGCCCTCAGATGATGGGAGGCTTTGGTTTTTTTCAGTCTGTGACCATGACTTGTTGACCCATAAGTAAAAGACACCGAGCTTACTACACATTTCTTCTCTCTTTTCCATTCCAGAAAAATCTGAGATTGAACCTAATAAAAGGCAACTCTTTCCTTGCTGTCTATGATGGAAAACGTATGACTGAAATGCCAAGAACTTTATACATCACCATCATGCAAATGGGGCAGTTGCTTGGCAAAAAAAAAAATCAGTTGGAGACGTTCCAGCCATAACCACGTGAATTTGACAAGGTTGTAAATACCAGAGGGTCCAGTGCCATGCATTATGCTGCAATCAGTGCAACAGCTCTCACCTGCTTCTATGGTATATATGAGTTCTGCATTTTCCCCTTTGTCTTTGTCCAGAGCCGTCACTTGCAGAACAGCTGATCCCAGAGCAGCCGATTCAAACACAGATGCTTCATACAGTGGGTTGGTAAAATAAGGACTGTGATCATTAGCATCTTCCACATTCACAATGACTCGGGCCAAGTTTCTTCGATAAGGAAACTCCTGATCTCTGACCTTTAGGCAAAATAACAAGAAGCAGTAGGACTAAAATCTTATGTTGCAAAGAACTCACATGGCGATGTCTGTAGTGAAAACAAAATGACATAATGTACACAAAGTGTTTGACCCAGTCCCAGGCACATAGTAGGTGCTCAATAAATGGTAGTATTATCAAGTCAGATAATAAACTGAGAGCAGGGACCACATTCTCTTTATTACTCAGTGTTATGCCTGATGTTTGGTCTGTGTTTATGGAACTGATGCCTGGATATCACAAACACAGCAGTTTCTTCTGGCCCCCCTCACACAGCCACTACCACTCATTTGTGCAAATAGCTGCTAATCGAATGGTGGATGGAGCCTCTTCTAAAGAGGAAACTAAAAAGTGGAATTAATGAATGCAATGTAGGCACTGTCATTCATTCATTCATTCATTCACTCATTCACTCACTCATGCATTCATTCATTGAACACTTATTGCCACCTATTATCTGTTAAGCTCCAGAATTGACTCTGCTGGTTCAATGGTGAATTAGATGCAGTCCCTGACTTCAAGAACTTTATAGTTGACTGGGGAACGCAAACTATTAAACAGACAGCCCCTCTGCCCAGTGGTAAGTGCCAGGATGGGACTAGTGAGAGGCACTTCACTTTCTATTCAGCTTTTTGGAAGAGGTAACAGAAATAAGTACAAGTGGTAAAATGGTATTGATGGTTGTGGGCACGTATCTCAGGCAAAAAGAACAACATAGACAGAGACCCAGTAAGGGGAGAGAACCCTGTTCACTGGGAAGATGAACTGAATCTTAACTTCTAAAATGTGAGACCCCATTTTCACTTCACCAAGGAGCCTGCCTGACTGCTTTCAAGTTTCCCCTCTTTTGCATATGGCAAAAGCTTGCAAATAAACAACTCTTTAACTCTAACCACATGATTCTGAAGCAATTTTATGTAGCAATGATCAAATGTGTCCTTTCCATTTGTTCAATTTTAGGCACCATAATTTGAAAGATGTGAAAAATTAGAAAATGTACTGAGAAGAGCACAGGGTAACCAAACTGAATTTTGAGTTTGTTAAGGAAAGAATGAACAGAAATGACTTGAAGAATCATAAGAATGGAGTTAGTCACCGGCATAAGGTTCCTGCCCCTGAAGAAATTGTCACAATGTAACTCAAAATTCAGTTTGGTTACCCTGTGCTCTTCTCGGTACATTTTCTAATTTTTCACATCTTTCAAATTATGGTGCCTAAAATTGAACATCTTTCAAATTATGGTGCCTAAAAGCAATCTGGTGAGTGCGCTGGATTTCCCTGTCTGTAGGCTGGCCCTCACACCCAAGGCTGGACTTTGTATTTGGGGCTTACTGAAATCGAGGTCTATTCCACATGAATGCCCAAGGGTGCTGGGACTTTGTCTACTTTATATCTTTGGTGCCTAGGACATTGTTTGGTACACACTAGGTGCTGGAGAAATATCTAATGAATGGATGAATGGTGGTCAGAGCGATGGATTTGACGATTCCCGAGTGTCTCTTCTGTTCCCTGGGGTCTCAGCTGGAAACCATTGCCGAGGGCACGGCACTCCGGTTTCCTCTGGTCCGGAGAGGTTTCTGGACTTGGGAAGGAGGAGTAGCACTTAGAAGAATATGAATTCCAGCGGCTTGGGAATTGGTAGTGTCTTGGCATGTTTTAAAGCCCAGCAGTACACGGGTTTAAGCCTCTGTTATAACTCCTGGTCTTAAGGAACCCAGGAGGGCTCTGTAGGCAGAGGCTGTGCAATTGCCTCTAGGGTTCTTGGGGGATTATAGGGACAGATTTTAGGCCATAAACGAACCAAGGAGGCTTCTTGTTAGTCTTTACCTCCCAATTATGGGAACTAGGCAAACTCCACTTTAAAATGAAAGCAACGTCTACATAATTTGGAGGCCTCGTGAACCCACATGCATGTTTAAGGCTCTCTGTAGGCTTCAGTGAGTTTGAGTTCTTTTTTGTGCACTGGTATTACTACAAGGTCAATGCCGGAGCAACGGTAATAAACCAATTCTCTAAATGTGTCCAAGGCCCGAGCACGGCATAGGTTCAGTAAAGGATTACCATTGTGATTAACTTCTCAAGGAACTTCTTTTAAACTTTTCTACAAAATCTTCTGGATGTGAACCAATACTATGCACACTGGGAAATTTATGGAAACACGGCCTGTTCCTCCCTCTCAAGTCAGTCTGTCGGCAGCATTTACTGAGCAGCCACTGTCTGTAGAATTCATCTCAAGTTTCAGTTTGGCAAAAAATATGGAGTCGCTGCCTAACAATAGTAATTCCTCACTGAAAGAAAAAGGCGAAAATGAAGGCAGCCCTGCTGTGAAGAGACCAGGTTTCCCACTGCTTACAAAACTGATGGGCCTTGGACGTCTGGAGACTAAGGTGTGTGTCTCGAGGGGTCAGTGATCCTGCCAGGAGAGCAATTAAGCGTTTGGGCCTACCATGACGTTGAGGATGTGCTTGTCCTGGGCCTCATGGTCCAGCCGCTCGGCAGTGTAGAGCACGCCGGTGCTGGGGTCCATCCGGAATTTTCTCATGCTGGCGGCGTCGATGCTGCTGTGCACCGTGTAGCTCAGCTTGTGCTTCTCATCTCGGTCTGTGGCCTCGATCTGCAGTATCTCTGTGTCCGGGAGCATGTCCTCGGAAATTGTCACATCGTAACTCGGCTGAGAGAATTCCGGGCCATTATCATTATTATCCAGCACTTTGATAAATACCTATAGTTAAAAGAAGACAAGAGTGAGGACTAATGTCAACGCCCTCTTTCTTCCCGCCCGGTCCTTGGATCCCAGCTTGGAGCAGCTATCTCAACGTGTAGGAAGTTCTTGTATGAAAATACTCTGTAATTAGAGGTTGACAGTAAACCAGGAGTTCACAGTGGCAGGGACATACACTACAGCTGATCAATACTCTCACTATTAACTGAATAGCTAAGCTTGCCCCCAGGGATGACAACTCCACAGGGTCACTTGAGGCACCATGTGAGAGACCACAAGGTGACTTGACTTCAGTGTGTTTCATTCCTATTTTCTTTTAAAGCCATATTGTGTACATATATATATATATATATATATATATATATATATATATATATATATATTGATCATATATACATATATATGATCTCTGAATGCATAATAATCTGGCCACTCAGTATATATATATTAGAGGCCGGGTGCATGAATTCGTGCATGGTTGGGGTCCAGCCAGCCTGGCCAGGGGGAGGGGACATGGGCGGTTGGCCAGCCTGCCTGCTGGTTGAACTCCTGGTCGAGGGGACAATTTGCATATTAGCCTTTTATTATATAGGATATACACTGAGTGGCCAGAATATTATGCATTCAGAGATCATAATAATCTGGCCACTCAGTGTATATATATCAGAGAGGAAGGGAGGAGAGAGAGATAGAAACATCAATGATGAGAGAGAATCACTGATCGGCTGCCTCCTGCTCGCCCCCTACTGAGGGTTGAGCCTGCAACCCAGGCCTGTGCCCTTAACCAGCATCAAACCTGGGACCCTTCAGTCCACAGGCAGATGCTCTATCGATGGAACTAAACCAGCCAGGGCCGTTCCTATTATCTTAGGTTCTTGTTACGTGCTCCTCATAGTGGACTTAATGTGGAGGCAGGGACAGAAGTAGGACAGGAACAGAAGAGACTGAGGATGGAGGAGTGGACACAGGGGTGGCCTTCTCAGAGCAAGCAGAGCTTCTCAACTGCAGTGTCCACACATGGCGGCTCTCTTTCAGAAGGGACATGTTGAATAAAGAGTATGACAGTGAAATACGAAGTTCCTAACTTGTGTTCCTTTATAAGTCATTTTCTTATAAAAATGTTCAGGCAGTTATAAAAGTCATCACTTAATGAACCCTCATGTATTCATTGCTCAGCTTTGACAATAAGGAATTCATGGCTTAACCTTGTTTCATCCCCACCTGCACCCCCATATTATTTTGAAGCAAATCCCAGCCATCATGTAATTTCAGTGTGTCTCTAAATGACAGGACTCTTAAATACACACAATACCATTATTGCATCTACACAGAGAGAACTAATTTCTTATTGTCATTAAATATTCAGTTAGTGTTCATCTCTCTATAATTGCTTTTTAAAATGCTATGTACATTTGTATTATACATATATATGTATACATATTTCATAGTTTCTTTTAATCAGGATATGCAAATAGGATCCAAACATTGCATTTGCTTGATGTCTTTTAATATATAGATTTCCCCTTTATTTCCTTGCAATTTTTATGTTGTTATCTTTGGCATTGAACAAACTGAGCCATTTTATCTTTATGGTTTCCACCGTCTGAATTTCACTCATTCCATCACTGTGTTTTTTTTCTATAGGTCTCACTGTCCCTGGTATTACTTATACATTGGTAGTTTAATATAGGAGGCTTGATAAGATTCAAGTTTAATTTCCCCCTCCTCCTTTTTCTTTGACAAAAATACTTCATGAGTGATACAGTGTACTTCCATACGGAGACACATAATACCTGGTTCTCCCTCTGGTTATGTGATATTAACAGCCATTGATGATCATTGTATACATAACATTAACTCATTAAAATGCAAAATGGTAATGTTTTAGTTCTACGATTTCTTTCTCACTTATTAGCTGGAGGAGCTCTAAAAAGAACTCTTTGGTTACTCTGATGTATGCTTCCTGTCGGAACAGCAGCATAAATACTTCTTTTTCCTCTATTTATCATTTCAAAAGTAATGATCTGGTTCTTCAGCTCCTCCCAAAGTGATCAGTGAAGTATTTTTTTTTCAAGCATCATTATGAACTTCTGAATTTAATCACATCTGATATGTTTCTGTCCATTAAAGTTACTGATGCACAAATGGCCCTTCCTTGGTCAGTGAGAACCTCTTCAAATTGACTCTTATGATATTTTGACACAACTACTGTAGTCTTTGATAGCTTACTTGCTTTCCAATAATTTCCACCAGTATTTTTTTCCAAGGTCATCTTGTACATTTTCTAACCCCAGTCCTGAATTATCCATTTCTTCAAAAAGTGTTGGTTACTTTTCAGTTAGAAGGGGCATTTAGAGATGACGATGTGGTACTAGGGATGTTCATTGCTGCTAGATCTGCTATTGTGTCTAGCTTTTATTCAGTGGACATAATCAGCAAAGTTTTTTGCTTCTTTGTTAATCCTCACCCAAGGATATTTTTCCCATTGATTTTTAGAGAGAATGGAAGGGGGGAAGGGAGGGACGGGGAGAGAAAAGCATGGATGTAAGAGAGATACATTGATTGGTTGACACCAGCATGCGGTCCAACTGGGGCCAAGGATGGAACCTGCAGCCCAGGTAGGTGCCCTTCACTGGAATGAACCCACGACTTTTTGGTGTGCTGCCGGCACTCTAACCACTGAGCACAGGGCCAGAGCAAAAGTTCTTTGTTTCTAATAATTACTTCATGAGTTGATATTGATACCTCCAATTTAAAATTAGGGCATCAAGATTTTTATTTAATTAATGTTTTTTTAATATTTGTATCTTTGTTTTCCCATGCTGAAATTTCTCATGCTCAATGACATCACCATAATTACTCATTGTTTTATTTGAAACACAAGAACAAAACCTAAGCATAACAATGCCAACATTGTTATTATAATTACTTTATAATTATGGCCATTCAAAACAATTTAGTATTATTTTGCAGTTGTTTTTGTCCTCAGGATTTATTCTGCTGGGATATACAGTCAAATTAATACCTTTAAAATCACTTAGATTAGTTCTTCTCTATGTGCTAAGTGTTCTACAATGCAGAGGACAGTTCCCCACAATAAAGAACTATCTGACCCAAAATGTCAATATGCCACTTCATTATATCCTGAAGGTCAGTCCACAGCAGTTTAGAAATATTCTTCCAATGGGTAGATAAATCACAGTTAATTCAATCAATCCTCTACTGATGTTCATTTAAAATGTTCCCCGCTTTTGTCTTAGGGTATATAATGAAGAGCCTTGTGCCCATGTCTTTTCATACTTTTGCTAGTATATATTAGTATTTGGAACCCTAGTTTTGGGATTACTGGATCAAAGGAGAAATGCTCATTCAATTTTGGGTGATAATTCCATATCCCCTTACCCAAAAGTGTTATCATTCGGCATTCCCAGAGCAACACAGGGTGGGGCAAAAGTAGGTTTACAGTTGTGAGTACATAAAACAGAGTATCATTAGATAATAGTTTATTCTATTATTATTTATCAATTATTGTATCATTTTTCCAAACAAACAACTGTATACCTGCGTTTGCCCTACCCTGTGTATGAGAGTGACTGTCTTCCCACAGCCTTGCCAACAGAGTACCTATGCAGTAAAATTTGGATTTTTTGCTAACCTGATAGTTGAGAAATGGCATTTCAATATGGTTTTCATTACTTTTCTCTTACTATGAGTAGGGTTGAGTATCTTTTCCTTTTCATATGTTTAAGAGTCATTTACATTTTCTTTTCTTTTTTTTCTATTCATTCATTTATTTAAATTTGTCTTTATTGTTGAAAGTATTACAGAAGTCCCCTTTGGTTTTTTTCCACTAACTCCCTTCACCCCACACCCACTCCTACCAAGCCTTTTCCACACTATTATCTGTGTCCATGGGCTACGCATATCATATCTGATAAAGAGGGAATATGCTAATTGACCCTCACGCCATTGCAAAGATGGTGGTGCCCACAGCCAATAAGGAGGGAATATGCTAATTGACTGCCCCACCCTCAAAGATGGCAGTGCCCACAGCCACAAGATGGTGGCGCCCAGTCCCCTCAGCCCTGCCAGGGTGGCAGGCCTGGGGGCAGGCCCGGCCACTTTGTGCACCTGCCTCTTGAGTCCCCCAGTCCCCTCAGCCCCCAGCTTCCCAGGGCCGGATCGAAGCCCAGGCAAGCCTCGGATGGTGGCTACCCAGCCATCCAGGGCTGGCCAAGGCTTGCGCTGCTGGCAGTGGCAGCAGAAGAGGTGTGATGGGGCGTCGCCTTCCCCTGATCACCAGGTCGCCTCCCACCTCTGAGGGCTCCCGGACTGTGAGAGAGGGCAGGCCGGGCTGAGGGACCCCCCTCCAGTGCATGAATTTTCATGCACCGGGCCTCTAGTCCTATATAATAAAAGCCTAATATGCTAAGTGTCCAGTTGTCCAGTCATACATTCAACCAATCAAACCATAATATGCTAATGATATGCTAAAGCCACTCAACTGCTCGCTATGATGTGCACTGACCACCAGGGGGCAGATGCTCTGACAGGTAGGTTAGCTTGCTGCTGGGGTCCAGCGGATTGGGACTGAGTGAGACAGGCTGGACATACTCTGGAGCCCTCCTGTGGCCCATCCCGGCCCCTGATCATGCACTGGTGGGGTCCCTTGGCCCGGCCTGCATCCTCTTGCAATCTTGGACCCCTACGGGGATGTCAGAGAGCCGGTTTTGGTCTGATCCCTCAGGCCAGGCTGAGGGACCCCACTGGTGCACAAATTCATGCACCAGGCCTCTAGTATGCATATAAATTCCCCTATTAATCTCTCTACCATCCCCCCACCACTACCTTCCCTATGAAATTCCTGTCTGTTTCATGGTCCTATGTCTCTGGATCTATTTTGTTCATCAGTTTATTTTGTTCATAAGATTCCATATATGAATGATATCATGGATACTTGTCTTTCTCTGACTAGCCTATTTCACTTAGCATAATACTCTCCAGGTCCATCCATGCTATTGCAAATGGTAAGACTTCCTTCTTTTTTACCACTCCATTTCTTTTTCTGTTAAAATTATATCAGATCATTCTTCTATGAGTGAAATGGTCTTTGCCTTTATTTTTGGAAAATATGATGATATAAATGGCAAATGTTTTCAATTTTGTCATTTATCTTTATTTTGCTCAGGGAGATGTTTTGCTATGCAAAGTTTTTTTTATTTTTGTGGTCATGTAATTGAATACATCAATCTTTTCCCTTGTTGTTTCTGGACCTTAAGTCATAGTTTAGAACATTTTCTACATTTCTAAGCTAGAGTGAACACACTCATTTTTTATAAATAACATTTACATGTTCCCTTTACTTACATTTCCATCTCTAATCCATTTGGAATTTTTCCTGGTATATTATGTGAGGAATGGATCCAGTTTTATTTTTCTCCCCACGTGGCTCTCCATTTATTTCAATGCCACTTTTTAGAACAACACTTTCCCAGAAATTTAAGAAGCCATGTTATTGTATACTAAATTTATACATTCAAATGGTGCACATCAGGCTTTTCTATTTTGTTCCATTGGTTTACCAGTCTTTTCAAGCATCACTATCCAGTATTTTAATTACAGAGGCTTTTCAGCACATTTTAATTATTTGGAAAAGCTAGGTCCCCTCTTTGTTCTTTTTCAGGGTTTTCCTGGCTATTCTTGATTGTTCTTCCAAATGAACTTGATAATCCACCTGCATAGCACCTGCCAGAATGTGAAGCATTTTAAATTGGGGTTATGCTAAAGGAGAAATGGTTTCTTTAGGATGGAGTCTTCCTACCCAAAAACATAGTTTGTCTTTTTTCATTTGCTCAAATATACTGTTTTGTTTTTCAGAGGTGATTTAATTTTTCTCAAATAGGTTTTGAACATTTTTTACAATTTATGCATGTGCTATCTTAAATAGTCTTCTTTTCCATTGCACTATCTTTTTACTATTTTTTTTTTTTTTGCTATAAACGTAGGCTATTGAGTTTTGTAAGTTAAATTTATAACTTGTCACTTTACTAAATTTTCTTATCACTTCCAGTAGTTTTTCCATTCACTCTTTTGAGCCTTTCTGACACATAATTATGCTACATGCAATAGGTATCATGTTACCTTTTTCTTTATAGTTCCTATAACGCAAATTGCATGGACTAATACGTAAGGCACTACTTAGACAGCAGTGGAAATAGTGACATTCTTGTCTTATTCCTGACTAATGGGCATGCCTTTTGTGATCGCCATTAAATGATAGGCAGGCATTTGGATGCATTCCAGAAAATTGTTTACTTTTAAACATAAACTTAGCATGGTTATCTTCATAACTGCATGTTGGCCCAGACATGCCTTTTTAAAAAATATATATTTTATTGATTTTTTTACAGAGAGGAAGGGAGAGGGATAGAGAGTTAGAAACATCAATGAGAGAGAAACATCGATCAGTTGCCTCCTGCACACCTCCTACTGGGGATGTGCCCGCAACCAAGGTACATGCCCTTCACCGGAATCGAATCTGGGACCTTTCAGTCAGCAGGCCGACGCTCTATCCACTGAGCCAAACTGGTTAGGGCTAGACGTGCTTTTTTGAGTGAGAGAAGTAGGTCCTGGTTCTCACCTCTGTGCCAGGACCACTTGCCCATGGGTGTGACCCTGACGTGGGCACAAGCTTTGCCTGTGGTTTAAGGCAGAAAAAGGAGTGAGAAGTGTGCCTATAGAGTTTTTGGTATTGTTTTTATCTCCACTGTCCTTGGAAAGTCTACTACATTCTCTGAATGTCAATTCTTTCCTTTAAAAAGTTCAAGTTAACTTAGTCAAGATGCTAAAATATTTGTGTTCACAGAAGCAGTTACAGCAATGAGGGTACAGAAGCCTTTACAGCAGCAAGCCTGCCCTGACCTTTAGGAAGTTCCAAAGTCGATGTGCTCTTGAAAAGCTGGCCTCTTTCTGCTTGCTTTGTCCTGAGCCTAATCTACAGTCAGAACAAGTGTTTCTCTGTAAAAGACTTCCTTTTCCTCATTTGCTTTTTATTTCCCACAGTTGGGGCCATTTGTGAGCTCCTGGACTAACAAACAAAGCAAAGTAACTCTCAAAGATGCTGTGTTCAAAATGGTCATTGAAAGGCCTAAGGAAGTACAATGGACTCAAAGCAGGAGGAGACCTGAATGTAGGAAGTCTCTTCAGGGCTGGTTTCAATGCTGCCCACCACAAACAGTCTGGGTTTTGCAGGCTCCTCTCAACTAAGTCTGGGTGAATGCCAAGCCCGGCTTTACAAAGGCTCATGGTGGGAAGCCCATGGGGTGAGTTGCAGGGAAAAGCCTGCCTTTTACTAGAACCAATTAAGTGCTAAATTACTGAAATTCTGTTCTGCCTCTGTTGGTATTTTAAAACCATATTTAAAACATTCTACCGTTGTGATTTCAAGGGTCACGCCCCTTGTATTTTCCCCACGCTAACAAATTTTGTTTTTTAATGTATAAACATAAAAATCATGTCAGTTTTGAGTTTGTTTTACAATGTACAAACCCGTATCATCTTTGTTTCTTAATCTTTGTTACCTCTAGTTTACCAGTGTTGTGAGAATCAGAGAATTTGAGGAATGTGCCCAATGTGACAATGGCAGGGCCAGGCTTGAACCTGAGTCTTATGGAGCCACATTGTGAATTCATACCTTTCATTCCATCATCCCATTCCATGTGCACTTACACTCCATACACATTAATTGTAAAACACATGTGAACAAATATGGGTGCAAATATTATGGACTTTGCTATACAGAGTTCCGAATTTACAAAATAGATAACTGACATGACAGCTTTTTCTTTAGGAACATCAATCATAGGATTATTCTAAACAGAAAGTTCCCTGCTGCCCTTAAAATTGGAATTCATTTTCAAAAACTGATTTACACATAAACTGTCAGGCACAGACCTATTAGAGGCAGTGACATTTTGTCATTATTTTTATTTTTTTAACAGAAAGTCTCACATTAGAGTTGGTTGCTGCCTTATTTTTTTTCTCTATGTAACTGCACTTGTCTCAGCATTTCCCTAACTTAAGTATACAAGGAAGTTTTGGGCCACTGCCCTTTTTACCTGCTATGTGTGCCACGACACTACAAGAGATGAAAGAAAACCTTTGATGAGGGCCATGTCCCTTGGGAGTCCCTTGATCTGGGGAATTATGGAGCAGCTTTGGCAACAGTGGGTTTTTTTTCTATCCTTCCCCTTAGCACCCACCTTTTAAGCAGGTGCAGGGTGGAGAGAAAGGATAATTCCAAGTTCAAATTTTCAAGGTAAAGATTGCTTTTAAAGAAAGGAAGTTAGTAAGGAACTCTCAGCATGTCACTAAGAGACAGAAGAGGAATGGAATCCCCATGGCTGTGGAGGACAAGGCTAACTTTAGGGATGCAGGTTCCAGACCTGCCAGCCCCAGTAAACACAGACCCTTTCTTTGGCTGAAAGCCTTGGTGGCCCATCTCAGTGAACTGGCCTTGGGGGCATTAAGAATTTTGAAGATTATGTGAAAGAGGTTTTTAATCTCACGTTTGGCTGTGGAGCATACAAATACAGGCTGATTTTCATATCTTTATAAACCGAATCAGGACTTGAATAAGAAAAGTATATTAAGATCACAAAAACACATGCCATGAGTCCCCGAATTGAACTAGTGTAACTTTTAGATTATTATTTGGGCATAGATATCTCAGTTATCTATTTGGCTCTCAAAAGAAATTTCAATCGTTGTACTGTTGATATTTGGCTCTGTTGACTAATGAGTTTGCCGACCTCTGCCCTAGAGTAATGTTATTTCTGGTGCCAAGTCATGAACTATTTGTTCCCATTCCATGACATTATTCATAAGTAACAATAAAAGCCTCACATGCATAATACTGTATAGTTATCAGGTGTATTATTCCAATTTTAAGTTGAAAGGGGGGCTGTAACAATAAAACCTGCAAGTGTCCAACACATCATGAAATTTCAAGGAGCTTCTCATAATATTTTATTCTTACAACAACCCATAAGGCATGTAAGCCTTAGCCCCATTATACAGAAGGAACTGAGTCTCATCGAGATGGAGCTACCTTCTGTGGTAACACAGACAGGAATTGGTTAAGTGCTGACTTGAACTTGAATCACCTGATTCAGGGTCAGTGCTCCTTCCACTATGCCAAATGCTTCCCCTAATGTATTAAAGTGTATACTTTGTATGTATAGGTGTGCAGGGGAAAGTTCCTGAGGTGTTTCTGAGTTTGAGAAGGAAGAAGTGGGTTTGTATCTCTTTACCTGTGTTTACCTAGGGTGGCCACCTAACCAGTCTGTGCCCCTGTTTCTCACCAGAAAAATGAGTGTAATGGTAATAGGGTGACAGGAAAATGAAACTTAAGAATAAGACTTGCTAAATCTTATTATGCAAATATGAAGAGTTTTATATTACTATGTATTTCCGTCCATTGACCCTTTGAAAGAGTCATACTCTAGATTTGATTAAATTTGCTGTGAAGATGCAGTAGCTCAGACTGGTCTGGCAGATGTTTGAGGAAAGTTGTTAAAATTCATAATTTCTCATCCTTGGAAATGCGTGTCTTTGTCGCCCGTAAGCTCGGTGGGTTGAAGAGAGGGCAGTGAGGAGGATGGGATATTATGTATGGCTGGCTATGAGGCATTCTATTCTAATGGCCACAGGGGGTGCCATGTTCCCAAGGCAGCCACCTTCAAAAGTGTCCCCCTGGTAACTACCATGTTCCCCGAAAATAAAACATCCTCCGAAAATAAGACCTACTTACAGGTTTCCTTCTGAGTGAAATATAAGGCATCCCCCGAAAATAAGGCCCCAGGCTCTGTCTCAGAATGAAAATTAATTTACCGTAAACTGGTCGCTAGGGCTGCCCAGACTGGCGTCTAGCAACCAGTGACATTACACGAAGTCCTGACGTCACTGCTGTGTGGAGGCGGAGCGGAGGTCGGAGTGAGTGGTGAGCGCGGGGCAGGAGAGAGGAGGAGACTTTCGCAGATGCGTGTAGAAGAACAGGAGGATTAGAGCGGACGGGATGCAGCGAAGGTGGTGAGTGCTGGTCTGTCTCTGGTGACACTACCTGATGCTCGCGGCCGCCTTCATGATGACTGAAGATTCTCAGTCAGTGGCAGACCCTGCTCCAGCCCAGATCCAGGCCCCAGCAAGCCCAGTGACAGTCCCCAGGCAGGCCCCAGGGGGTAAATGTCTGATAAAGGGGTAGGGGGGATGTCTGGTGAAGGTGTTCAGTGGCACAGGGGTGGGGGGAGGGGGATCACTTAAAATGACACAGGAGGATCAGAGGGGGCAATCAAAATGACACAGGAGGATCAGAGGGGACAATCAAAATGACACAGGAGGATCAGAGGGGACAATCAAAATGACACAGGAGGATCAAAAGGGGTTACTAAAATGGTAATCCCCCCTCTGATTCTCCTGTGCCATTTTTATTCCCCCCTCTACCCCCCCCTGTGTCATTTTGAGTGATCCCCCTCCCCCCACCTTGATACCCCAATTCTTTTTTTTTTACCCCTAGAAATGAGCACAAAAAGAAAAAGCTACTCCGTGGAGTATAAGAAAGGAATCGTGGAAGACTCTTGGGGCCAAAATCTTACTGCTTTCTGCAAAGAGAAGATGTTGAGTATCCGATTGGTCTGAAAATGGCAAGCAGAGTATGGTAACCTCATTGAACAAGTGGACAAGGGAAATGCTAAAAAGCGCAAGTGTGGATCAGGTCGGCAACCATTATTTTCCGAGCTGGAAGACCTGATCTGTGAATGGGTTGTTGACAGGAGAGCAAAGGCTTTGGTTGTGAATAGGGCTCAGATTCAAGAATTTGCCCTTGCAATGGCACCACAGTTTGACATATCCCCCGAAGACTTCAAAGCATCACAGCACTGGCTGGATAATTTCCTTCAGCGAAGTGAACTGTCTTTAAGAAGATCTACAACATTGTTTAGGTTGGAAGATACTCAAGTTATTAAGCGAGCACTTGCATTCAAGTCCTTTATTGATGATGCTGACTTCTCTAAATACAATCTTTCCAACATGATTGCTATGGATGAAACTGCAGTGTTTATGGGCCAATCATCTCAAACAACAATTGAACAGCGGGGTGCCTCCTTAGCGTACATTCCCTCCACTGCTTACGAAAGTGCACGTGCTTCCTGTATTTTGGCAATTCGTCTGGATGGCACTAAAATCCCACCTTTAATCATTTCTAAGGGCAAGAAGGAAAAGATTGAACGTGTTTTGGGCGTTTTTATTCCTGAAACTGAAAAAGCCTGGGCCACACAAGCAGTTATAAGGAAGGGGGTCGATTTAATGCTGCCGCTTGTTATGCGAGGGAGCCAAAGAGGTCTGCTAGTCTGGGATGCAGCGAGCACTCACCGCGCTAAAGACATGAAGACATTTCTTCACGAAAGAAAAATAGATCAGATAATGATTCCCACAGGAATGACGGCCTATCTCCAGACTCTTGATATTGCAATAAACAAGCCATTCAAAGACAATTTGCGCATGGAAATTAATGACTACACTGAAAATAGAATGGAGAGAAATCAGCGTGGAAACTTTGTGAAACCTAAACTGCAAGAAGTTGTGACTTGGGTGAAGAATTCATGGGAGAAAATCACTGACAGTTGCATTGCAAATGCACTGCGAGCAGGCTACCTTGACAAGAAGTACTCATTTAAAGACAGTGCTATTGCTAAACATGAGAGATTTGGTCCACTGATTCTGAAAGAAATGGAGTCACAAGAAATTCACCAGGAAATTCAGGAATTGGATTGTTATGATGATGTTCCAGAAGATGATGACATGATTGTCATTGAATAAATGAGTAAATTCTTGATACTGTAGGATTCACAGTTTGTCTGGTTTGTGTTGACAACTACCGTACTACCATACCGTATACAGGTAATAAATTTCCTTTATTTTCATTTAACAATAAATGTGTACCGTATTCTTCTTATGGAAAAATAAGACATCCCCTGAAAATAAGACCTAGCGTGTCTTTGGGGGCAAAAATTAACATAAGACACTGTCTTATTTTCGGGGAAACACGGTAGTAGGGCTAGGGAAGTTGCTCTTCCTGCCTTAGAATTCAGTTGTGCATTTGAGAGGCAGCACAGTGTGTGGTTCAGAGATAAGGCTCTGGAATCCAACTGACTGTGTCTGAGCCCTGATCTACTCAAGTTACTGAACCTTGCTTTGCCTTAATTTCCGTATCTGTAAAATGGGCACGACAACAGGGGATTAGTTTGTGAATTCAAAGGGGCTTGACAAGTTCAGGGGAGCCAGATGGCAGGTCTGACAAGCTCAGTGACCAAAAGGAACCACACCGGTTGGTCTGATCACAAATTCCTAATTGGGCAGGTCACAGCAGGTAGTCATGTCTCAGGCCTGTGGTTTCCTTAGCAAAGATCAATCTTTACTTTAAAGTGAGCTCTGTCCATTGTTCTCATGCATGTAGGATCACATACCTTCAACATCCCAGAGTAATGTTCTTTTCTAGACCCCTGGAAGGCACAACAGCAGGCACCAGAACACAAGACGTAACTATCCTATTCCCTGCATACCATCTCTGTGTGCTGTAATTGTTAACTATTAACAATCATGTATGTGTTTCCATTCTGCTTTTTACCCAAACCTAGAGAATTCCCTGCTTTGCTTTCTCCTGCCTCCTTAAGCTACCACCAATGGATTTCATGCACCTTCTTTCCATCTTCTTTGATTTTAATGTATGAAATAGCTGCCATTCTCCAGAGCATTTGAGGTCTTGCTCCCTGGCCTATGTCAATAGTGTGGCTCAAATAAGCTTATGAAAATTCCCTGCAGGTTTGGATGTTTCTTAGGTGGACAGTTTCCTATTTCAAATGACCAGACGTAACAGTTTAAAACAACACTCGTTTATCATCTCCTAGTTCTGTAGATCAGAAGTTTGAGTATGGTAAGGCTCATCTGGGTTCTCTGCTAGCGTCTCACAAAGCTGAAAGCAGGGATGTGTTCATTTCTGGAAGCTCTGGGCATGAATCAGCTTTTGGCTGAATCCAGTTCCTTGAGGTTATAGGCCTGAGGCCCCTTTGTCCTTGCTGGCTGTCAGCAGAAACCGCTCTTAGCTCCTCAAGGCTGTTTGTGTTCCTTGTCATGTTGCTGTCTCCACACTCAAACCAGTGGTGGTGTTTCAGATCTTCTCACAGTTGGAATTTCTGCCCCTTTTGCTGCATCTTTTCTTACTTCAGCTGGAAAAAGTCATCTGCTGAGGGGCCCATGTGATGAGACTGGCCCACCTGGATAATCTAGGACAGTGGTCGGCAAACTGCGGCTCGCAAGCCACATGCGGCTCTTTGGCCCCTTGAGTATGGCTCTTCCACAAAATACCACGGCCTGGGCGAGTCTATTTTGAAGAAGTGGCGTTAGAAGAAGATTAAGTTTAAAAAATTTGGCTCTCAAAAGAAATTTCAATCGTTGTACTGTTGATATTTGGCTCTGTTGACTAATGAGTTTGCCGACCTCTGCCCTAGAGTAATGTTATTTCTGGTGCCAAGTCATGAACTATTTGTTCCCATTCCATGACATTATACATGTAGAAACTGGGAGTAAGTTTTTAAAACCTTTGGGGTAATTCTTGGAACACAGAAAGCACTCAACAATGTTGGATGGTTTTAGGCAAAGAGAAGACTGTGTCAAAGAGCCATCAAAAGTGGCCACCCTGGGAGGGAGCCTCAGGAACTAGGAAAAGCCAGGCATGCACCTCTGGTGCGCTCTGAGTCCTTGACAAGTTCTGTCTGGTTTGATCTGCATTGAGGATACCTTCAGGGATCATCTTGCACTTCCATCCCAGGACAAGTCAGCAAGTGTCCAGAACAGTCCTCCATGAAAAGCCTGGGATGCAGCGCTGAGTCACCCCCTTCCCCAGAGCGCTGGCTCAGGCTCTCATTCATGACTCACAACCACCTGGGTGGCAGTCTCCATGATACAGATGGTCTCCTAGGCTAAGTGATGACAGTAATACTAGCAGCGGTAGCTAATATTTATTAAGAACTTACTGTGTTTAGACCTGATGCTAATACTCTGTATCGATAAATGCATGCAACCCACAGCAACTCTAATGATGCAGGTGTGAGTCTGCCCATTTTATAGATGCAAGGACTAGAGTGCAGAGAAATTTATCGACCTGCACCTGCTGGAGGGAATTCAGCTACTACGTGGAAGAGCTGGGATTAGAACACGGATTTATTGCTACCGAGCCCGTGCTGTCAAATACTCTGCTGTATTACATAAAATACAATAACATCCTTCATAAAATCAACAACTATTTTATGCAGAGGCCCTTGTCCATCTCATCAGGAGGTTTCTGCATATGTTGGGAGGCTCTGTTCTTCCATTTAGTACATCGGCATCTTTGCAACTTGACCTCCACAGAACCGTTTTACAGTCTGCGCTCACGTTGGGGAATGTTAGTAAGGAAAAGGATGTTTATTCATCACCAGATAGTGTAGCTCTGAGGCATGAGAATCCTGTGAGTTGGGAGAACAGGCCAAACCGAAGATGAAGGAAGCATTTTCATGCAGACAGAGAGCCTCGAGGCTCAGATTTATTTGACATTCGCCAAGTAGACTTCCACATGTTGTTTATGGCCGATTGAAACTTGTGTCATACCATGTTTTATGATTCCAGATGAACAAAGTAGAGAAAAGTTCCCAAAGGGAAACTGAACAGGTGCTTGGGGGCTCCAGGGCATTTATTCAGTTATACGGTGAAGGGTATCTGTTTGATGGTGGAATCATTACAGTCAGGGTTGGAGCATGCTTTAGTGGTTTCTAAAAGAAACCTAGGATGCTTTTCTTTCCCCAGACATCCTCTTGTAAAAATGTCCTTGACACGGAGGGCTTTGACTGACTCGGAGAACAGTTGCTGTCACCACTGCCAGAGGGGTTGTGGCACGTGTGAGCAGAGGCTGATTGGCAGAGGCTGGTGGGGTATCTAGGCCCAACACAGCCCGGTAGACAGAGTGATGGCTTTTTGATGGTAATAATGATGACATACAAGCTTATACTTTGGAAACTGTTAGTTCTCATTTCTTGAGAGGGTCATGGCCATGGGGACACAGAGTAACTTGGAAGCTTTTGACAAGAAAATCTCTTGATACCCTTTATTAATCCACTTAGCTTAGCTTGGCCTTACCAACGGGAGGCTCCACGTTCACCCCAATTCTCTAACTCCTTCCCAACTGCCCTGGCAATCATTAGTCTGAAATAAATTCCATATTAATTTGAAAAAACTAGGTACACATTAGTGATCTATTTTTAAAATCTGAATCACAGTGACCTCAGGCATCTAGTACAGCTCCTAACACATGGTATTCATAAAGAAATAGTTGTGAAATAGATGCTGTTAACTGCTTTCTCGTTGGGTCCTAATGAAATTCTAAAATGCAAGTTTCATTGATAATTTTTTTGGTTTACATGAATTGGTTCTGTGCTTTGGATCCAGCATCCCTGCCATATAGGTCCTGTTGAATATGTAGTGTCTGCTATCATTTACTTATTCTAAAAATACTTAATATATCTCTAGAACATCCTGGGCATATTGAATTAACATTTAATTCAATTATTCTAAAACCCTGGAGAAAAGTATGGAAATGAATAGGGTTCCATGCTTTATTTGTATTTTACTCAAATATATCTTATGTTTTTCAGTGGTGCTAAAAAGTTGAGGTTGAATATGCTAACACATGTCTAATTTAAAAAGCCTGATTTAAATTTCCACTTAAAGTGAATTAGCACTGAAGACTTAGCAGTACTGCAAGTGGGTTATTTTATACTAGAGGCCCAGTGCATGAAATGCATGCACAGGTAGGGTCCCTAGGCCTGGCCAGCAATCAGGGCTGATTGGGGCTTCCGGCAGCCAGCTGGGGCCTTTCTTCATTCCATGCTGCCCCCTGGTGGTCAGTGCATGTCATAGAGAGTGATCAAACTCCTGATGGGACAATTTGCATATTAGGCTTTTATATATATAGATTAGGCTGGTGTGATTCCTGTATGATGTTAACCACAGTGTCCTTTCCTGGTGCTTTAACCTGTGCATGTCCCTCCCTTTCTAGGTTTCTGTTTATTTGGATGAAGTAAAAGGGTTGTACTATAATAATCCTTATTGTTTCCTAGGAATCCCAGCATTCTATGATTATGAATAGAGTCAAAGGGGTCTCACCATATTTTTGAAATCTCTTCAAATTAAGAGGCAGCTGCATAGACAAGCACATGAAACACTCCTCCTCTTATCCCCTTTTCAAAACTACATAGTTACAAAGGCTTACATCATATTTTAAACACATCAACACTTGCTTACTTCAGGGCTGGCAAACATTTCATCTTCACTACCTGAAGGACTGTGTTGAGGAGGATTTCTGAGGACACCTGGGCTCAGTGGGGAAAAGGATCTTGATCAATAGTGATGGCCTCTGGTGTCATGGGAATGGGAGAGGGAAGTGGGAAAGGTTATAGGACGTGTGTGTGTGTGTGTGTGTGTGTGTGTGTGTGTGTGTGTGTGTGCGTGCCTATCCCCTGTCAGAATTGGCCTAAGGTATCTGATACTAAAATAAAAACAAACAAAAAAACCTTTTCTTGTATTTAGGGTAAATCTACCTCATACTTATAGTTAACATTGTGTTAGTCTCACCTAGAGATTTTCTCCTCCTTGATTCCATGCCCTTTCATAGCACTCAAGTAGCAGTGTTGAAGGAGTGGTCCTCGACTGTGGCTGCCTGTTAGAATCCTGTCGGATCTCTGGGGGTGGAGCCCAGGCTTCAGTGGTTTTAACAACCCTTAGGTCCCTCCACCAATCCAGGCTAAAACGGGAGGTGGGAGTCCGGGCACCTAGATCCCAGTCTTTGCCTTTATTAATGCGTGCGACCTTAGGTATATCAGTTATCTGATCGCAGTTTGTAAAATGAAGTTGGACCCTTAGGTACTCTCTAGCTCTAACTTACTGTGACTAACAAATGAGGTGGATAATATCACAGTGTGTTAACTCAGACAATGTAGATGTTCTCCTCTTTGTAAATTCAAGGAAAGCTGATGTTGTCAAAGAGATAAATCTACAGCATATGGTCAGGGAACAAACACATCTCACTCTCCCATACATGAACAATCACGATTTCTGGAAAGAAGCAGCTCAGTTATACAATACCTGTAATAGGATCCTTTTTTTGGTTGTGCTCTCAAATGATTTTTTTTTAAACACTAGAGATCCATGGACCTAATTTACTATGTCCAATGCATTTTGCAATTGTTTACAACTCTGACTTTAGCAGACCTTTCAGCAAGCCCACTATTTAGCAACTTGATGTCTTACCTGAGTGACAGCGACGTTTGTCCCGTCTGTGACTTCCACAGTCATATTATAAATGGATCTCTGCTCTGCATCCAGAGGTTTGGCAATGACAATGGTCCCGACACCCTTCTCTGCGTCAAAAGAGCTGTCAAAATTCCCCCCTGATGATTTCACAAAAATAACATCAAATTAGCATATCTGAGAATTTATTACATGGGTTGAAGCACATTGCTTTAAAGTGAGCTCTTATATAATAACATTTTTGACAGGCATCCTTATGTTTTAATTTTGTACATAATAAATGGGAGCTCTTTATATCTAACTTAATTCATATTGTAAAACACAGCTGCTACAATACATAACAAATGTCACCCCAAAATAATGTATTGTAAAGAAGACCTCAGCACTAATGTTAAGAGTAGTGAAGCATAAACTGACTCCATAAAATATTAAGAAAACTAAAGACCCATCAACCCCTCATAGATCCTGGGCTAGGAATTTGTATAACTTTTGGCTTTTCCAAAGTAGGTTAAATTCTAAATAAACAGTCCAGTTATGATGAACAAAAATGAGTAGACACTCATAAATCTATTCCAGGATTGATGGTAAACATTTGGTTGCTAGAATTCAGAGTCCCCCCATTACATGTCAAAAATAAAATTATAAATACTGGAAAAAAAGAAAAAGCAAAAAAAGAGAGCAATTTCATATAAAAAATTTTATATCTGCAAGTTGGGATATTTATAGAAATATTTTTATGCTATTTTGACAACGTGAATTATTTTTCTCCCTCCAAAGTAGAAAGTCTATGGGAGACTTACAAAATGAAATCTGGGAAGAAGTTGAGGAAAAGATTAGCTTATGTACATCAAGTTATAAAACAATTAACTAAAAAAATTTAGAAAACTTTACTTGTCCCTCCTGGACCAGGTATAATCTACAATCTGTGAATGAGGCACTGAAGACAATACAGGCCTTGCAAAATTATTGTAGATGTTTTCCATTCCTGTGAACCACAGTATGGTTTATGACTGTTCTAAAATGAAAGATTTATTTTTAGGGGAAAGAGAAGATAATGGTTTATACCATTTATAGGCTAGAACAATTTTAATTAAATATCAGTATATGTTTGCAAGCTCTATTTATTTTTGTCTGAAATTTCATGATGTGAATTTTGCTCTTAGACAGTAATTTTATTTAGCTACAGCTCACAGGGCAATGCATTTACTGAATTTCCTATTTTAGAAAAGAAATCTTGAGTTCTTTTACAGTCAGCATTCTTTTCCTTTCATTTTGCTGATCAATGAACAATACTATATACAATTTTCATGATGTTATCAATGAGCAGGTGAGTTCGGGGAAAGGAGAATTTTACTTGAATTACTAGAATTTGATATACAGTGACACAAAATAAATACAGTAGCTGCCCCCCTTATCCACAGGGAATAAGGGGAGACTCCTTATCTAAATGCCAGAAACCAAGGATAGTACTGAACTCTGAATACACTATGACTTTTCCGACACACACTTACCTATAGTAAAGTTTAATTTGTAAATTAGGCTCAGTAAGAGATTAACAACATTAACTAACAATAAAATAGAACCATTTTAACAATACATATTTTGTAATACAGGTTATGTGAATGTAGTCCCTCTCAAAATACCACCTACTGCACTCACCCTTCCTCTTGTGATGATGTGAAACGGTACAATGCCTAAGTGAGGTGAATGACATAGATATTTTCAGAACCAAGTTGACTGCAGGTAACTGAGACCGGAGAAAGGGAAATCATGGATAAGGGGGCACTGCTGTACCACGCTTAATTAAAAAAAACCTGGTCACACATATCTCAAATGCTTAGTGCTTGCAGCTGTCATATACACTTAAGATTATTTAATTGCCAGAGAGAGCATAATTGCCCTTGACATTTCATTAAAGTTATGGAGATACAGGGGTACCACCGAATTGCTTGGAGAAGGTACATTTTTCAAAAATTTCATCTAAAAAAGAGACATCTTCCAATTAATGTCTTTAACTGGTTTACTGAGAACTAAATGTTAATTATAAATTTAAAAAAGTATTTTGAAGAACAGGATATGGAGAAAGGGGAGGAAATCTAGGCTGAAGAGGGAAGCAAGCCCTCGGGCCACCATGTCTTCTCCAAGGGGGATGGCTCATGTGGATTACCACGTGAAATAAAATGTAAGGCTGATTCAAAGGTCTGGAATAAAGATCTTAATGAGCAAAGGAAAATCATTTGCTATCGAGTGGTACCTTCTGAAAAAAACTTTGCCAAGGAAACTTTCAAATCTCCTCAGACCTGTGTAGAAAAAAAAAAAGATAAGAATGCAACTTCTTAAGACATTTCTTAAATCACATTTCAAATCAGTTTTAGAATGTTTTCTTAACTAAGTATTACAGTAGCTCTGGTTTAACTTTCAACTGCGGTCCGAAAACATTAAGTGGAAAATTTCAGAAATAAACAATTCGTAAATTGCTTGTTCTTAGTGTGATTAAATCCTGAACTGTCCAGCTCTATCTGCCCCGGCCATGAGTCATCTCTTTATCCAGAGTATCTATGCTGTTTACGCCTCCCTCGGTTATCTCTAACTTGCATTCAAATAACCGTATTTGACTTAATTAATGGCCCTAAAGCACAAGACTGTTGATGCTGGCAAGTCAGATATGCCAAAGAGAAGGCGGAAGGTGCTTCATTTAAGTGAAAAGGTCAAAGTTCTCAACTTGGAAAGAGAACAAATCTTGTGCTGAGCCTGCTAAGATCTGTGATAAGAGTGAATTTTCTATTTGTGAAATTGTGAAGAAGGAAACAGACATGTGTGTTAGTTTTGCTGTTGCACCTCAAACTGCAAAAGTCACCGTCACAATACATAGTAAGTGCTTTGTTAGGATGGAAAAGGCATTCAACTGTGGGTAGAAGACATGAACAGAAAATGGGCTCCAACTGATGGCTTCGTTTTGTGCCAGGAAGGATGTCAGCAAGGGACCCCTGAAACAAGTGACACCAAGCCATTTATTGCAAGTAAGGGCAGGTTACACAGAGTCAAGTCAAGGTTTAGACTGAAAAATAAAAACTATTGGAGAGAGAAAGACCACATTCACATAACTTTTATTACAATACATTGTTACAATTCTTCTATTTTATTATTAATTTTCATTGTGAATCTCATACTGTGCCTAATTTATAAATTAAACTTTGTCATAGGTATGTATGTACAGGAAAAAAAACCCCAGTACATATAGGGTAGGGTGCTACCCACTATTTCAGGCATCCACTGGGGGTCTTAGACATATCTTCTGAGGATAAGGGAAACTATACTATATTTTCTTAAATCTGAGGACACTGATTGTTTTTGAGGGCGAGGGTGGAAAAAGAGGTCACCTTTCAACATCAATTATTTTATAAGATGAAAATTTATAGATTAAGCCCTAACCGGTTTGGCTCAGTGGATAGAGCGTCGGCCTGCGGACTGAAAGGTCCCAGGTTCGATTCCGGTCAAGGGCATGTACCTTGGTTGTGGGCACATCCCCAGTAGGAGGTGTGCAGGAGGCAGCTGATCGATGTTTCTCTCTCATCGATGTTTCTAACTCTCTATCCCTCTCTCTTCCTCTGTAAAAAATCAATAAAATATTTAAAAAAAAAAAGAAAAGAAAATTTATAGATTAAGACAAAATAGAATTTATGCAAATTATAGAACTTTGGATTAGTGAACATGCAAGCAAAGATGTCCGGTTTCAGTTATTGTCTAAATGGGGCAATCCTATATGTTCTCCCTCACCTGCTCAAGTCTCACATTTTCCTTGGGGTCCTATGCAGACATACATGATCATTTCATGTGCTTAGTGGCATAAAATGGACTTATTTTTATATATGGCATATACCTAGTAGATTGTGAGCTTTATTATTCGTTATTTTTCCTATCAAATAATATTTCTGGCTACGTTTAGGGCTGTAAATTTTTGTAGTTCTCTCTCTTTCTCTGTATGTGTGTGTGTCTCCTTCATTAACCTTTACTGTTTCAAAATACTCTAGAATAGAAACCTTTAAAGGGGTCGGGGAGACAGACAAAAAGCAGACCAAGGAGCGCCTGAGAGAGCCTGTGAGGTCGCTCCCAGTCCATCAGCATGGCTAAGAGCCGCTGCTCATTGCCTCCAGGGTGTTTGCTCCCAGTTAAACGAAGATTTCATGTAAAACAAGGTTCCCAAAATCTTGCCTTGTGTTTTAAAATGAATTTCTGACAGGGGACACAGAACCTAGACCAGCAGTTCACCATCAACCCTCACACAATTTAATAACCTACCACTTAAGCATCCCATCTCATAAACAACTCCGTCTCTCCGCCCCCACCCCCCAACCCCCGGGCTCATTTTTCAGGCTCCCTTTTAGCCTGAAAGGTGATTTGATTTCATAGCAATTCATCTGGGGTGAGATCTCAGATGGAAGGAGTCCATTTCCACTAGCAACATTCCCTTTAACCAAGCTGTGCTTCCTCAGAGCCAGTAACACAACATGCAAAGCCAGAGTGTGCTGCTGCGGCAGCCTTAGCTCAACAAAAGGGGGAAAAAGAAAGGGCACCCCAGCGGGTCGGAGTTTCAACAAAGTGGGGAATCGGAAAAGTCACAGCGCGGGCGTTGCTGCAGGGGTGTGCGGCAGAGATGGTTAAAGCGAGGTTGTGAACAGCCCACATAACAGATAAGTCACGTTGGGGACATTCCTCTGTGACTGTTTTCCGTCAAGACAGGTGTAATAGGGTCAACAAAGAGCAGACGAGGCATCTTAGATATCTACTGGGTTCTAAAATTAAATACAGCAAGACGGAATGTCCTAAAAAACTTTAAAAAAATGGGACAAGAATGAAAATCCTATGAGCCAGCAGCTACTGCTTGAATGTGCTAGGCAGCAGGGTGTTGGGCCACAATGTGGTCGTTTTTCTCTAGGAAGGGCGCGAAGCATCACCATCTCCCCACGGTGAGACCCAGTGGTGAGTATCACGCCGCTTCCCTCTCAGAGAAGCTTCCGGGCCCCTCCCCTAGCATATGATTCCATTCCACTCTCTGTGCAATTGTAAAAATATCAACCCAAACCTAGTAGTCACCAAGGGGGATGTGTTATTTGAGAAACTTCCAAACCACTGAGCTGCTGAATCTCAATGAATTAAGGGAGTCGTTCACAAGCTGTTCATTCAAGTTCTGCGTGTACACTGAACTTAAGGGGAAAAATGCTAAACATTTGATCGTGAATAATTTTCTTCCTTGGAGTGAAGCAAGCACAGCACGGGGCTGAAAAGGGCATTTACATGGAGGGTAGGAGATGCGGAGGTCAGGAAACAGTGGTAGGAAGGAAAATGCCTTCAAGAATCTGATTTAAAATTTGCTTTCTTAAAACAATGAACATAGAAAGTACTGCTTAGGCTTTTTACTATTTTCCTAACATCTCTCTGGGTGTGCTCCCATGGCCTGTATTGTTGCTATGGAGAAAAGAGGTGCCTATTTGGGATCAAATTAGGTGCAGAGTGCAGAATAGGAGAAATGAAGTGTTTGATGTCAACTGAACATCAATTGAGCAAACGTCACCTGGATGGAGAGACAGCTATGTTAGAAATGGTGCACAGACATGGTTTCTTTCAGGAGGGTGGGTAAGAGTGTTGTGATAAAGACATGCGACCATTTGGTCAGAGAAGACCCAGACACGTCCAAGCTCTGGCCAGAGAACAAGGCTGTTGCTAGTGCTACCAAAGAGTTTAACTTGTCCACGTGATCCAACCCTAAAAAGGGAGGGCTCCATTGGGGACAAGGTTCAAGAGGGACAGGTGTTAAGCTTATGAGACAGAAGCATCCGAGAACCCAGAGTGTGCAGAAACCGATGACAATGAGGGGCCAGGCAGTCCCTATCCACCTGCAACACAGAAAGGTATTTCCGCCCAAGTTGGTCCTGTGTGCTAGCTCACACCATCAGAGAAGTATTTCAAGGAATAGCCTGGCTCCTCTCCGTTTGGGTGAGGCAAATGCACAAAGATATTGTCATTGTTTACTATCTACAAGGAAAACTTTTTTAGCCTAAGTCAGGTCTGAAACTACAAAAGTGGGTGGCAACACCCCCCATCAATCTGTGGGCGAATTACTTGAGGTAGGCAATGACGGTGGTCTTTACAATACAAATATTTGCCATTGGGATAAAGATATGGGGACTGAATGGCGAACCTCAGTGTGTGCACATTTGCGAGTATGTAAATCACGGAGCTACTGAGTTGAAATTAGAGTCTCCTGAGAAGTGTGAAGATATGTGATAAAGCCACAAAGGATTATGGGTTAATTTGTTCCCTTCATCTCCCCCCCCCCTTTTTAACACACAGAAGGAACATGCTGTGCATTGGCCTGTTTAAACACAGAACAGCTGAACTTTATTATGTTTCCTTTTAATAACACCTTTCTTAACTAAGTTATAAGTTGGGCTTCTGTTTCTGGAAGCTAAGCAGAGTATAGCTGTATAACATCTTGTGAGCAGTGGTCTCTTTGGAGACACAGGAAAGTGACTGGCAGATCCTTGGGGCAGAGAGTCCATGCTTGGGAACAAAATCATGCTGGCCATACAGTTTTTGTGAAATCATATTTTGGTGGGAGGAAAGAAATGCAATTAAACAAGAATCGAGTAGATGTATAACTATGGAAATGAGGAGACTACTCTCAGGGGGAAAAGCATGCTGAAACACTGTGCTCACTTAATGAGAATTCATCCCTTACAGCAGTTGTAAGCTATAAGTGCTAGACCAGGATGTTATATTCTCTGTTACACTGAGTGTCAGTATAGGTGTCTGAATGCACTAGGTTTATAATGGAAGCCTGCCTTGACTCCCCTTGGAAGAGTCATAGAGTATTTACCTGGGCAAGACCTACTTTAACCTGAGACCCTGTTTCAGATCTATGCTGACACTGTATGTCTTGTGTCTATTCTTAGCATTCAATTATAGTGCACTGCTAAGTTTCTTAACCATTGGAAGTACTGTTCCCTCTTGCCTCTATTGTTAGCTTGGCCAGGAAAGATGCTTAGTAAGGAGAAAGGGAAGAGAGAGGAAAGTTTCAATGGCTAAGGATAAATAAGCAAGGAATCTTAAAAGTGAGAATGAAACGTTTGAATATAATAAAGAAAACAACAGGCTGTTGTCTGCAGATTGGAAAAAAAAGATTATTAGATTAGAAAAGATTTTCAAAGGGGGATTTTGTGGAAGAGGGACCATATCTAGATTAAAAGCAACCAGCACTTGGGGAAAATATTTTATTTTTGCAGTGAAATAGAGAGTTGGTGTTTCAAGAAGTTGGGTAGATGTGGGGGTGGAAATAAAATCATGTTCTGTTTGAGCCTCCAGCTAAGTAAGTTCTGTTTGTAGGAGAAGCTTGGCTAGAGGTTACCGGTGAAATCTCTGTGATGGAAGCATCACAAACCAGAGGGACAACCCTGTGGTCTTCATTAAAGGAGCTACTGAGGACACTGAACCTGAGAGGATTCTATAGGAAGAGTACAGCACTTAGAAACACAAAGAGGGAGAAGCAGAAAACTGATGCCATGGTTTTGACAGTGATTCCCAGATATACATTTGGAGCAGCCTAAAGGGACTCTTCCTAGGGAGTGCTCTCATTTGCAAACTGCCCCTCTCAGTGCGGTGGTGGATATGGCTGGGAATGCAATGGAAGGTCACATTCACTCAGCTGGTCTCAGGTGGCATCACAGGGTTAATGCATTGTCTACCTGGGCCATCTCTATCGATCACCATTGTTTATCCCACGCACCCTCAGTGGACCACAACAGAAGCATTGGCAGAAGGAAGGAATGAGGAGACAAAGGTCTTGACCTTAAGGTTTATGAATGGAGGTAGGAGAAACATGAATGAAAACATATAATAGCACTAATAATACTGATATAAAACATGCAAGTAAGGTAATATGCAGTACTACTAGGCATGCTTAGCTGTACGTAACCATACACACACACACACACACACACACACACACGCAGGAATGCTGAAGAATTGCAAACTTGACTTGGCTAACTGGGGTCAGATGGCTGGTCAGAATGAGCATCAAAGAAAGGTGTGCTTGCAGTGCTTTTGAAGAGGGTGGGCAGGGAAGGTGGTGGGTCATGCTGAGGGTCAGGAGGTTGCATGCACAGATCACACAAGGGACAGAAGCAATGTTGTCAGGCTGTCCAGGTGCTTGCAAACTGTACTGTCAGGGAAGGAGGGAAATAAACTGGTAGCTGATGAGAGAGGGCAGCTCCTCCCACAACTGGGGGCAGCACCCCAGGAGGCCCGTTGCATATTGGGTTTGGACTATATTCCTTTGGGTTACTTAAAAGAAGTCACTATCACACATGCCCCTGGAGGCCTGGCACCAAGGACACATGTTGACATTGAAATGCACTTTCTGAGATTCCACCTGGGGGTGGTGGCAAAGGAATCACCAAAGCAGAGAGCACAGACAACCAGGAGATGCATAGAGGCAACCCTTTGTTTTACCAAGAAAGAGAAAGCTGCATCAGATAATAACTCAATGAGCTGAAAATTACTGAGAAGATACAGAAGCAGAGACATCTTTCATGGATCAGAGGAGGTTCCATTTCAAATGCATTAAGCAGAGATGAAGAAGGAGTTGAAAGCTTGGAATGAGGATGGCCATGTATAGGAATGCTGTGATTAATGCCAATTAAGTAAAACAGAGACGTTCTACCATCATTTCAGAAGATGAAATATGTAGAAAACAAGCCCTTTCTTGCTTGGAGTTCAGAGGACCCTCTACTGAGGTCTGGTTGGGGGTCATGAGGCATGCTTTTTCTGTGCCTCATTAAAACAGACGTGGAATGTTCTAAATGCTTTTCCCAGATCCAATCATTCCTGGGAAAGAGAGGCAGGTTCCTGCCCATCCTTTCCAGGCAGTGACATTTGGAAGGAAATGACTCCCCCCAGACCAGCAATCTGGATTCCCCGCCTCCCACAGAGAACCGTGGGAAGTCAGCTCGAGCTCAGCCGAGTCAGATCCAGGGCTGGCAGACACTCTCCCCTCTCTTCTCTCAGAAATAGCCTAGGTTTCCTGGTCCTCAGCACTTATTTCCTCTCCACCTCTCTCCCTGCGGGTTTGTTGAGGGCAGCAGTGCTGTTTCACCCTCTCCTTTTGCAGCCTGTGTGCTTGCTTGCTTGCTTTCAAGGAATTCAAAGGTTGGCTCCCAAGGTCTATCCTGCGTGCTTCCATCTGCTTTCTCTATTCAGCTCTTGAGGGAAGCTCTCACTGGCTATATATCCTGGTTCCATTTCCTGCCCTTCCTTTTGTGGAGAGCAGCCAGGAAACTCTTCCTGGTGGGGTTTTTGGGGCTAGGAATGGCATTACTGCTGCATAACAGACGAGTTGGGATATATTTTACTTTACTTCTCAATTGGAAAAGGCCCAGTTAAATAAACCAACCTACAAAAAAAGATGAAAACAAAACAACAAAAAGCCCAGGATACCTCAAAAACAATGAAAAATAAATCAAAACAACCCCCACTGGAAACCCAAACCCCATTCAACCTCAAACAAAAGAGTCACTGGATATGAGTAATACAATCGCTGTTAGAGGCCGGTATGAGGTCTGTGGGCTGCACTTCAGCCTGTCACAGGCGGTTATGAAAGATGTCATTTAATTCGCTTAAAAAACTGTAAAAGGCAGATTGGATAGTTGTATTTTAGCAAATGTGTTTGCACTAAGGGTACCTTCTGTTGAACAGTTCTGCCCACAAGCTGTCTGTAGAATATAGAACATCTCTCGAGCATGCTTGCCACCTTGAAGCAGGGCAGTCGGGAGCAGAAAAAAAAAAAGAACAGAATGCAGAAAAAAGGTGAAGAAAAAGAGAGAAATGAAGGACAGCAAGTCTAGTCCCATCAATACATTTAGAAATGAGATTAGCCAAGTGTGACAATAGAATTTAAATGACACACAGAAAGACATTAAAATTGCAGTAAATAACGGACTATGGAAAATCCAGCCAGAGAGCACTTTCTGTTCAGCTTAGCTATAGAGTCGGAACGAAAGCACATGTCTATTACTCATTTTACTGGCTCTTTTGCATTCCAGCACTATACATGTTTCAATCTTAGCACTGGTTATTAGTGTTTTTTTCTTAATTTGTTTTTTTTTGTTTGTTTTTTTGTTTGTTTGTTTTTTGCTAGTTGCTCCAAACAGTCAATGATCACATTGCCCCATACAGCTCTGGAGGACTCAAACTTACCAACTATGTCAAACCACAGAGGGGTGTTAGCTGGCTGCACAGACACAACCCCCACAATCTCGGTGACTCTATCGCTCTCCATGACTGTGAAGTTATAAAATGGCTCATCGAAGGTTAGTGGTATAGGCGAAGGGGGTGGTTTTTTAATCCATTCAATGTGGAGACGGGCCGTTGAGGATTTCTGTGGGCGCCCATTGTCCACTGCCTTTATCTACTCACACACGGAGAGAAAACAGAAAGATGTCTTAGAGCTCGGATCCTCGCAGACGTTTGGATCTGTCACTCATACATTGTTGAGCAGAATGTACGTACTCATCAGTGTCAGCAAAGGGAAGAAGAGAGTGGAGATTTGGGAAGAATGAGCTCAGGAACTGGAAGGGAAACAGCTTCAACTTGGTCACATGGGGGTCCCATGCCACATTCACCAGAAGGTGATTTGGACCACAGTCAACCTTATACATGTGGAAAACTTGAAAAACAAATGTTGCACTTACAATTCTTAGCTTTTTATGGTCATGAGTGATAGTTACATGAGTAGAAATAGCTCATTTGATTCTTTATACCTCTGAGGGTGATGCTTGAAAGGGATAAAGTACATTGTGAATCTCTGATTAAGTGTGAATAAAGTGTGTACACAGAAGTGTGTGTGTGTGTGTGTGAGAGAGAGAGAGAGAATGGTTATGTTTTGCAGCTCCCTCCTTCTGCTTCTGCTTTATTCTGGAGGAGGATTCCACTCCCACAGTCCAGGACGAGTGGAGTAGGTGTGGGAAAGGTAGCAGCCTTGCTCTAACTGCCTCAGAGGCCCTTCAGTTATGCCAACTGACTGATGGTGAAGAACTCTCTTGATGGAAGCATGGGCAGTGGAGTGGAAGAGAGGGTGTTAATGATTCTTCTGTATGGTCTGATGTAAAAGCCAAGGAAAGCATGTCTCCTCACCCATATGTGCAGGGTTAACTGCTATGGTATCCTAGACTTAAATTGTGTGTGTGTGTGTGTGTGGGCGGGGGGGGGGGGGGCAGGTAAGTCTAACAAGCAGACACCACTGAGAGAAAAGAAAAACAAAGGATTTTAAAAATATCAGATTGAAATGAACATTTATAGATGCATGGGTAATAGTTACAGCCTTTAAACACAGTGGCACTCATAGCTCCCTAGTGCTCTGTGTTCATGGATGATCACTTTGCCCTGGTTCCCTAGGAGCAGAGCCCGAGACAGGGATTTGAGTACAAATTATTTTTGGGTGGAGGAGAAGTATTCTCAGGAGAAAGGAAGTGAAGAAAGGAAGATGGACAGGGGGAAGATGTTAAGCAAGGATGTGGTCTCAATTAAAGTCTAATCTCAGCCTTATCCCATAGGGACCTTGGAATCATTAACTGCACCACTAAACAGGATCCACCTGGAGGCTAGGGGGGTTGGAGCTTTGTATCAGGTGTTGGTCAGTCATTGGTTGTGGCCTGCTGGGGTGGGGTGGGAATGTGGAACCAAGAAGTTCAGTCAAGGATGACTCTCTGGAGAAGAGGGCAGCTCTGAGCCCTTAGCAGCCAACATCCAGTCACATCAGTTTGGGGATAGCTGCACCAGCCTAGTAAAGGGAATGTGGGTGGGCACCAATGGCATCCACTGCAGTCCATGCCATCCTCACAGATTCCCATTGGCAAGTCTCACACACCTGCAAAAGCACTTACTACATCAGAGCTTCTCACGGTACAAACAGGGCTAGTTTTTTTTATTATCTTCTCTTCTCTGCCCACTGTTCTGGATGCATTACTGAGCAGGGAAAGAACCCAAGTCCAGACCATAGAAGTGAAAAGGTAAATTAAGGGACGAAGGGCATCGTTTAAAACAATAAAGAATGGACTGTATACAGCAGAGAAGGTTGAGGACTAATAGAAAGATGGCAGATGGTGCTAACTCATGCCATTTGTTGGGTCCCTAGAAAATGCCCATCATTTGTAGGATGACCAGTTCCCTTTCTGGCATAAGTATTATATGTCTAACGTGGTTCGGGGTTGGGGGAGCAGGCTGGCATCTTAGACATGGGAGTTTAAGTCTCTATTTGAGATGGTGCTCATGTCTGTTTTTAATTTTCTAACACTGAAAAATTTAGTCACTTTTTACTTAAGGTTTTTTCCCCCCACTTTTTAGAGAATAAGCATAACTGTGATTTGTGTCTCACAATTCACAGTTCATGTTCTATCACACTGTCAACAATTATAAGAGTTGTTTTCTTTGGAAATTCTTGGAGACACATTGAGGGATGTTGAGTAGCAGGTGGGATGTGTCACTCTGTTATTCCCCTACCCTCTAGTTTACATCTATGCACAGTATCTTGAAACAATTTAGGGTCACAGGGAATGTGCTGAGTGTGTGGTGGAGCAGGATGTAGACTGGGAATGAAGGAGATTTGCTGATAGGACACAACCAAAGAAAATGGTATCATTATTTTAAGACTATCATTGAAACAGAGGTAGCCTTCCACTACTTTTTACTCTAAAGATTTATTGTTCAAATAAATATACATGAATGTGAAAGTGACTCCCTCCCCCTATTAATGTTATTGAGGTTCAGAAAAATCTTACCGTTAGGATGTCATAACTCCCAGCTGTAAATTGCTTTCTGGAAGAAACCATGCCAGTTTTAGGGTCAATAAAGAACTTTCCATCATCATTCCCATCCACTATACTGTAGGAGATTTCGGCGTTGGGGCCCTCATCTCTATCAAATGCAAAAGCTCTGTAAATGGGTTCTCCCCTCTTCTTCCGGTCACGTTCCGGTAGCTTGATCTGGTAGACCTTCTCGGGGAACTGGGGCTTGTTGTCATTTTCATCCAAAACCTGAACCACCACCCAAATGGTTGACTGTTTCGGAGAGGAACCGCCATCTGTCACTGTCACCTGAGATTTGAAAGAGAAAGCATTTTACAATCAGAAAGGAGAAAATCTGTTCTTGCCACTCGTCCTCCTGCCATCCCACAAAAGGTCTATTCTGTACTCGAGAACATCTCAACTTTTCCTATTCCTGTAGTTCACGCCCAAGGCATTGCTCTTCATAGTTCATCCACAGAGAGAGGGGAAGCCTTAAATCCAGTAGTGGAAACCATTGAGGAAAGGCTAGGAGAAAGGCAAGGCTCTCATGGTATGGAGTGAAGAGGGAGAAGAAATAGGACTGCTTTACAAAATGTGCCAGCTTATGCAGACCTATTGGACCTATCCTATGCTCTCCTCAACAGTCACAATAAACAATATGACAATTAGTATATGTTAACCCATGAATGTTTCTTCTAATCCTTGGACAATGCTATCACAATTAAAATTTTTTCACTATTCATTTTCTTTTCTTTCTCTTCTATCTAGTGGACAAAAGGGAAACTGTGATATATACTTTACAATTCTGTTGGTACACTTGACAGTTAAAATATGTTTCGGTCAGTCACAAAATAACTTTATTTTTTCCTCTCTGGAAAATAGGAGGGGAATGGATACCCCTTCCCATATTTCTGAGATGCGATTCTTATGTATATTTGTAAACATTGAGAGAGAGGAGATAAATGAACAGCATACATATAAAAATTTGCACGGCAGATATAAAAAGTCTTTGAGTCTTACTGTGAATGATCTTCTTGGTCATAGTGATGAGAATTATTAACAGATTAATACTTAACATGTGGATGGTGGCACAGTATATAAAGCACTCTTCCTTGCATTATTTCATTCACTTTCCAAAATGCCCTCTTTAGTAAGTGAACAGGTTTATTTATTTCCATTTCATAGATGAGAAAATAGAGGCACAGAGGCCCCATTGTTACTAAGCACTAAAGCCCAAGTATTGAATTTTTGGCAATTCCGCTTTACCACAAAATCTGGAAGAACCTATATTTAATCTTTTTTTCTTTTTAATCCTCACCTGAGGATATTTTTCCATTGACTTTTAGGGAGAGTGGGAGAGAGGGAAAGACAGAGAGAAACATCGATGTGAGAGAAACACATCAATTGGTTGCCTCCTGCACGAGCCCCTACCAGGGCCCGGGCCAGGGAGGACACTGCAACCAAGTACATGCCTTTGACCGGAATCAAACCTGGTACCCTTTGGTCTGCAGGCCGACACTCTATCCACTGAGCAAAACCAGCTAGGGCCCTATATTTAAACTTTAAATAACTGCCTTGAATACAACAGCTTATTACTTCAAAATATGTATTTGGAGACTGGAGGGAACATGAAGAAGCATTTGTTATCAATAGGAGGAAAAAAAAAACCCAGTGAATTATAGAACCTGGCCATCCAGTTTTTCACCTAATAATCCAAACTGACAGGAATAATGGGAAAAGAAGTCCCCATATTTGGTAAAACAAATTAAAGACTTTTTGCAAAACAGAACTGCAATCTAATTTAGTTTCTCTTACAAGGTGCCTAGGAGGATGGCTTTAATAGATTTAAGGTAAATTTTCAGAGTTCTTGCTTTCTTTGAAAAATCAATTAAGTTTCCTTCCAAAGTTATTTTCCCCATTGATTTGTTAGGATTCACAAAAGAAACACATCAAGACCAATATGTTCCAAGGCTGGATTTTGACTTTTGAGCTAATTTCTGGACATGCTGAGTTCCAAAAAGGCATGTTCTGCTGCTGCCAAACTAAAATGTTATACTCCCAGGCGAACTGTGTTGACCAAAACACATTAATTTCTTGGCTTTTCAATTCCTCTGCCTTTCTTTTTTGCTTGAACAGCCTCTCTCCAAATCCAGACAACTCTCACAGTCTTCACCTCCTCATTGCTTGTCAATAAATGCCCATAGTCAGCTCCAAGATGGAACTCTGGTGCCGATTCAGGTCCAGGTGGCTGCCAAGGGAAAAGAGCGACTCTCCTGGCTGTGGCTCACTGCTCACTTAAGGATCCTGCTGTTGTAAAAATGTTTTCCTATGGAATAAACTTGGACTGACAAACCCAGGTCCTCAAGGTGTGTGCAAGCAGGAAGAGTAGCAGTTGCATGGGCTCATGAAGCAGCTCCCAGGTGTGTTATGGAGAGATGGGTTACCTACATGACCACCTCACCTCAAGTACCCACCTCTCATTCCCTCAGGCTACACAGGCATCTTTCAGGCCCTTGAACACACTCTACCATCTCAGGGCTTTTGCATATGCCGTCTTCTCTCTCTGGAGTGTTTTCCCCATCCCTTCACCTGGGTCTTGTGTATGCTTTAGGTCCAGCTGAAATGTCACTTCCTCAAGGATTCCTCCTCTGACCCCACAGACCAAGTGCCAGCCCCCTCCTCTATTCCCCACCTGAATTATGTACTGTTAAAGTGCCCTAAGTACTTTTCTTTTGTAGTACTTATTGTTGTGGAAATTAACTACATACATGATTCTCCAACCTAAGCTGATAGGCTGCATAAGGGCAAAACAGAGTTTGCCTTTTTTTGTTCACCGCCCTCATCCATGTCAAGCCACAAAGAACATGCTTACTTAATGAGTTCGACTTTAATTCAACTCCTACTTGGACAATCTCTTTAGCTAAGACAGTCTCACCTTGTAAAACCTTCATAGGTCATTCAAGGCCCTTTATAACATCACTACAAGCTGTCTTTCCTGCCTTTAGCCCATAACCCTTCCATCTTCCTATCCATGGCTCCAATCACCACCTATATGCTGATAATTCCCCAGTGTGTACACTTGTGCCTAAGCCTCATTCCCCATCTCCAAACCAACATGTTCAACTATTTACTAGGAATGTACTCTCTGTCCCTCTCACATGCGCCCCATTACCCCCAAATAACAGACTGAAATCATTATCCTCAAACCTCTTCCTTCTCCTGTTTTCATTGTTTCAATGAATGATACCACCATCTACTCACATACTGGTCCATCCATCTAGAGAATCTTCGACATCCATCTAGAGTCCCTGCTCTGTCTAACTATCAACATCCAACCAAACTTGGAAGCCTTCAGGTATCTCTCATGTGCAGCCCCTATGTCAATCTCATCTGCCTCATTGCCCTATGGACAAGCCTCATTTGCATCTTGCTTGGATGACCACATTAGTCTCCTGGTCTCCCTGCCTCTGGCCTTCACCTTTGTTATAAAGTGTTATTTCTTCCTCAAAAATCTGACCTGTAAGTCATTCTTCAGGGGCTCCTTGAGGACAAGGAACTGGCCTTGACTGTCACCAGATTATCACTATCTGCTCCTTTCCCTCTCTCTATGCTCAGTTACACTGTGAGCCTGGGAGGTCCTCAGTATGCCATGCTCTTGCATCTCCATCCCATTGCACAGCTGTTTGTCTCCATGGAATGCCTTCTGTTGAGAATACACATGACTCATTCTAGAAGCATCTATTCAAACACCCCTTCTACAAAACCATTCCTGTGTCCCGCACCATCACCATATTCCCACTCTACTGTGTGCATAGATCCAGGACACTAATTATCATCTTGCATTTTTATGTATCTACTAGAGGCCCGATGCATGAAATTCCTCCCCGAGCCAGCACTGGCTTCTCTCTGGCACCCGGGACCCGGGCTTCCCTCACAGCCCTGGCTTTGTCCGGAAGGTCATCTGGAAGGACGTCCAGTCTAATTAGCATATTATGCTTTTATTATTATAGATTTGCTGGTTGGTCTTCACTCAATCATTTCAGACCAGGAGCAACTTGAGATCAGGGCCTGTCTCTTACTCATCATTATGTTCTGGCAGCTGGCAGAGCTCTAAGTGCCAATGAAGTGTTGTTGAATAAAATTAAGACTTAATTTACCCAAAACTCTTCCCTATGATAATAAATGGAGTGCACATTCAGATACTAAACGTTCTGTCTCTGTTTCTTCATCTGTAACAAATAAAGAGGTTAATAATACATTATCTTCCAAGTGCTTCTCACTCTATGATTCTATGAATGGGGGTCAGGTAGAGATAGACAAAATTTCAGCCATGCACTCTAGGGTTTATACGTCACTGAGAACACTAGTAATCCTATGATTACTCATAATGATTTCTAGCCAATTCCAAAACTGAGCTGGCCACTTATCTACAATCTACTGAAATGATTTATTCATGTGTTTGGCTCCTTCAATTCACTGTGAGCTATTCAAAGGCAGGGACCTTGTCTTTTGCATCTCTTTCCTGGAACTCAGTGTACTCTTAATAATGTTGGCTGAACTGAACTACATCATTGCTAACCTCAAAGTCTTAATTTTCATTATTATTTCTGTGAAAATTAATAAACACAAAGCTCATTTAAAATGGAGTTGAGAGTCTAGAAAGAGATAACTCTCACACATATGTCACTCCACGCATACTACTGACCCCAATAGAAAGAGATATGTACCCTATATCGCCAACAGGAAGTGATACCACATTACTACCTCAGCAGGAGAAAGAAAAGATTCCTCCTTGCCCAGTAACAGCTCAGCCAAAGGGAAACTGCTATAACTCAGCCAATGAAAACACACATATATATATACTTTGAACTTTCAGTTTCCTCCAATGGAGTCTTTGTTTACCTCACCACCTCTAAGTCCATAAAAGAGCATTCCATCCCCTTTTTCCCCTTCATTTCTTTGGTCTTGTTTGGTTCACCTTTAGGTCACCTGCCCCAAATTACAATTCTTCCTTGTTTTCAAATAAACCCATTTTGCTGGAGAACTGCCTGGCAGCCTATTTGTTTAAGGTCAACATTTTTCTAGAATCATGCATGTGTCTAGCCATGTTTGTACCTGGAATATTAATCATTGATGTTTCCATCAGATTCTTAGACTTTATATTTAATACTGCCATTGGCCTCAGCCCATCGTGAGGAATTAGCTTATATGGGAAAAGTAGCAGCACTGGGGACTGAAGCAAAACTAACTGAGATAAGTCCCCATTATCTCGTCCTCTGTATCATTTTTCATTAACAATGCAAGAAATTATCCATTGCGTAGAAACTACCCATTGTCTTCTTGCTCTGCCACAACCTGACAAGAAAATACCAAGCTATTCTAACTTAGATTTTCTATTCTCATCATTGGTCAATAATCAGTGGTTTGGGAATTAATCAAAAGCCCGGAAGATTAATATCTTTCTATGTTTACAGGTAATAAAAGGAACCACAAATAGTTCAGTACCACTGAAAGAATATCACAATCGCTTTCAATTGTTTATCATACTCTTGTGGTCTGTGAATATCAGGTGGACTGAGAAGGTTATCCACATGCCCCAATAGATTATGACAAAATTACAGAGGGGAACATGATTTCAAGTCTCTCCCTGAAAGATGCAAAAGCTGTGTAGGGCCAAAAATGGATGGACATTGAGAATTCTAAAGTTATAGCATCTGGTGGAAGGCCATACTTCTCATTCACTGAAACTGCCTGACACATTTATTTTGTTGTCTCTCTCCCTGCAGTTGAATATAATGTGTAAACAGTCTTAGAACCGAGACTTTGTGTCTTGCCCACTGCCTTGTGCCCAGTGATTGATTATAAGAGTGTCTGAGAATATATTCAATTATTTTTAATATGGAGAGTTCAATTCTGCCATTCTCCTCAACCATTAGTTTATCAAAAGTGGCTATTTACCAGACACTATATTTAAAGTTGTAAACCTTTCTTCAGGTTTACATATCTCCTCCACTGCTTTTTATATGTCCTAGACCCTTTATATTTATGTGATTTAACTTATATATATTTATTTTACTTTTATGCTTATTGCATGTCTGCCTCTATTAGAATATGAGTTCCATAAAGCATAGATTTTCATCTGTTTTGTTCACAGATGTATTGATAGCACCTATAACAGTGGATGTAGTAAGCATTCAATAAATATTTGTTAAATGAATTAATGAAATTTTCATCCATTGCCATCTAGTTACAAAATTCTTTTCGAGGCAAATTGGGAAATAAACCAACAAACAAGTATACATAGATTCCTATCAAATTTATTCCTCCCTCATGTCTCAAATCTTCTATAATATTCCAAACTGGCTACAGTCTAGATATTTTCAATAACAGCCCAATGTCTTATGAAACGGCCCACTTATTGATAGATTTAATTTTTAGAAAGCTCTTCTTAATATTGAGCCTGAATCTACCAGCCTATATTTAGCCTAGATTGCCTATGGCTGGATAGACTACTTTTACTCCTTGTAACTTTACAAAAAAGTCAAATTCCTCTTCCACATTGTCTCAGTTATTTAATGCAGTGTAACCCAAAATTAGGTGGCTTAAAATAACCATGATCCTTTTCTTGTCTCTCATGGTCCTAGAGGCAGTTCTTACTTGGAGTCTCTCACGCAATCACAGTCATAAGTAACTGGGCATGTAGTCATTGAATATGCCTATTAGTTGATGGTGGCCACTGGCTGGGACCTCAGGTGGAACTGAGATCAACAGCCCCAATACTTACAAGTGGCCTCTTTGTGTGGCCTGTGCTTTCTCACAGCACAGTGGCTGGGTGCTAAGGGCAAAAGGCTGAGAGTCCAGAAAGCAGCAGTTGCCAATTTCATAAGGCTGAGCTCAGAAACTGGCACAGCATCACTTAATCCATATGCTACTCAGTAACAGTCTCAGAGTTCAGATTCAAGGAGCGGGGGTCATAAACCCCACCTCTATGAGAGGAGAGTTAAGTAATTTAGGGGGTCATATTTTAAAATTGTCATACTCATAAAATCCTGAAGTATATTTGAGATCCTCACTCAAGGCTGAAAAACTAATTCATATAATCATCACTCAGGTCATTCATTATTTATAATGAATTGGTTATTCATTATACTGGTTACTTCTTCCAAGTATTTTCTTATATAACAGCTTTCTTCTTAGAATACAATGGCCAGGACAAAACAATACCATGTTAAACTTACTCAGATCTATGCTCAATAACTCTGATGTCTTAGAGACAATCTCATGTGTATGTATTCAGTCCATGACTACTTATTTTGGATGGCAGCCCTGTCACACAGCTCTGTGATATGAATGAATTAAACCACTTGGGTCTTTTTCCTGTGAAAAGCAATAAATTATAAGTTTGTGGTTTTCTTTTGGGAGCCAAACTGCAGGCTTTTCCATTTGTCCTTACCAAATTTCATCTTACTGGAGATTTTGACTCTCTACTCTAGATTGTTGGGATAACCATAATGTTGACAGGTACCAGGTGTCAAAAACCTACTATCAAGGACTCACTGTGAGAGGCCAGCTCATGCTCCTTCAATTGTCCCTTTAATTCCTATATTTGTTAAAACAATCTCATGAGATAGCTACTATTATTATTACACACATTTCATAGATAAAGTAATTGAATTTACAAACTTGTCTGAGGTCACACTGCTCATACGTGGCAAAGCCTTGTTTTAATGCTGGCAATTTGGCTTTGAACCAGGGGTCCACAAACTAAAACCAAATCTGGCCACTTGTTTTTGTAAATAAAGTCTTATTGGGATATAGCCATGCCCATTCATATGATCTATGTACATATTATCTATGGCTGCTTTGCTATGCTGTAAAGGCATAACTGAGTGGTTGAAGCAGAGATTGTAAGGGCCACAGAGCCTAAAATATTTGGCCTTTTACAGAAGAATTTGCTGATCTCTGTCCTAAACCCTGTTTCTGCTGCCTCTTTTGTTATACTGGTATCACTTATTTCATACGTGCTTTGCTCAGTGCATGGCATGATCACTTACATTGTCACTATTTTTTCACAGGAACCCTGTAGGCACTGCCATTTCTATTCTTCCGCTGCAGACAATGAGACTCCGGAGTTAAGTAACTCTTCCAGGGCCACTCAGCCAGTAAGTGACAAGACGCTGCACCCAAGTCAGTTTGGCGTCAGAGCTCATGCTCTTTCCCCTCCCCTGTACAGCTTATGTAGAAGCATCTGGTAACCATCTGTTGAAAATCCCCTCCCCAGTGTGGCTCTGGATCAAAATCAAGCTCATAGCTGTGCTTCTAGAATCAAGCTTTTCCCTCTTTTGATAATCGGGACCATCCTTGGCTGTCTCCAGTCTTTGCACACCTGTTTTCCTCAATTGCTTACACACCGCCCCCAGGCGTGGCGCACAATGGCAACTTCTAGTTCTCCAAGTCTTGAGACCCAAATTTATTTACATCTTCTGCTATCTTGTTACACTTCTACATCTTCAGCTCCCTCTCTCAAAATCTGCTTTACCCTTCTCCCCGATGAAGGAAGTAGAAGGAAGGAAGGGCTGGGTGGTCCCCAGTTTTCATTCTCTTTTATTTATCAGGCACCTGGTGTTTACTCTGTGCAGACCTTCTTCTAAGGCCTTCACAAATATCAACTTCTGGGTCCTCTGGTCAGTTCTGGGAGAAGTGGGAATGATTGCCCCTATGCTTCAGATTAGAAACCAGCACTGAACAATGAAGTGGATTCAACCTGGTCCGGGGTCTATGCACCTAACCACTACCTTCTCACCTAAATGCTTGCCCCAAATAGTGTGGCCACACTTTCCATCCTTGGAACAGTTCCATTGGCCTCAGCACCGTGGTTTTTGTGAGGATGGCATGTGCGCTGTGCCCACTCCATTCTGCCAGCTGCACCCTGAGGTAGCTTACTCTTCACACTGTAGGTGGGAGATATTCTCAGCACCCCCGATGGAGATCCCAGAGCATTTTTACTGCTAATGCAGCTGCCATTGTCCAGGCTGAACACCCCCAGATACCAAGTGTCTCTGCACGCATACTTGGCTGCTGCCTTCCTTCTCCCTATCCTGGCAATTCTCCTTCTTCTTCCCCAATACTTTGTGCCCTTAGCCTGAGACTCCTGGTTGCTCTAAGCTACTTTAGCACATGATATTCTGCTAAAGCAGAAGACAAAGATCAAAAGAAATTTATTTCCCCCTCTTCCCTCTCACTATCAAAAGTCTCAGGGTTCAGCTAATAGATTTTATGCAAGGAAGAAATCTAAAGATAAAACTATTTCAACTGAGGCATAGCTTCCAACTACAAGCGCCAAGTAGATTACAGATATGCAGCAACATTGATCCTCCTAATGCTTGGGTAGATGAGTCTAACCTCAATAGCTGGGCCCTGGGGCTAGTCACCTCTGGCTGGGGTTAGCCTTTCTCTTTACCTAAAGACACGGTACGAATATTATCATAGCTTATGTGCATCATAACTGGAAAAAGATTAGGACGCTCTGTAATAAATTACTAATAATATGTTACCCTTCTCTTAGATTTTATTCCATTTTAAAATAATATGTCTGGAGAGACCACTGTATCCAAAGGACACACACACTTTTTAAGGGTAGGATTTTAGATGCTGTGACTATGGGAAATTAATTCTGGTGAGGAAGCCTATCTATTTTCATTAGTTTTTTACAAGACCAGTTGTGGATAGCACAGCTTTTACCAATTGTGTGTGTTTGGGTGTCTCTATCCTTGGTCACCGCACAGGTAAGCCAACAGATGACGGGACCCTCTGTCATGTGTTCACATGTACTGAAGAACTTCAGAACAAAGGGAAACTGCCTTTCCTTACCTCTTTTGTACACAGGAAAGCACAGAGTCACTAGGCATTAAGAGAACTCAAGAGTAAGTGAGAGTTTAGACATCATTCCAGTTCAATCCACTAGTTTTACAGATGAAAAAACAGGTTTAGACAGATGAGCTTCAGAGCCCAGCATCATACTACTAGCAATAACCTCAGTCTTCCAAGACATGGGTTCCATACTTCCAAACTGCCCCTTTCTGCACTGCATTCATAATTCTCATCATTATAAATTAATTCTCACCTAGGGGATCTCAATACTGCAGAGGTTTTGATTAAGGTATTTTTCAGAATATTAAACTCTTAAAAAAAGAAATGTGTTTATTTGTAATCTTTAAAATGTTTCACAAACATTAAATAACATTAATCCTCCCAAGAGAGCCGAGAGGTTGAAAACAACTTTATCTCCTTTTCAAAAGTGGAGAAACAGAAATGACCTTCTCCACGACTCAGGGGCTGATAGCAAGGGCGGAGCTGGAGTGCAGACCTGTCTGCCTATGGGCTCAGGCCACTGCATAGTTGGGAAGACAAGTGTTTTCAGCCTTTTTCCGGAAAGAAAACTATGTGCAAAGAGTAAATTAAAGAGTAGGTCTCTAAGGAGGAACGGCTCTTGAAGATAAACTTTCTGAAAGCAATGAGCTAAAATTAACCTGTACTGTGACCCACATTTTCCATGGAGGAAAAGAAACAAGCCAGCCTTCAACCATCTGCTCAGGTTTTATTACATGTGATTCATGTGACCTCTAATTTGGCATTAAGAATTAATTCTACGGAGATGGGTAGGTGCTCCAGTCACTTACCCTCCTGTCTTCTCTGCCCTGTGTTGTTATCTATAAGGTACGGTTGAGGGACATATTCTCTGGACTGTGAAATACTCGTGTCCCTGCTATTTCCAGTTTCAGTAAGTCAGGTATTTCAGGAGATATCTACTTACTAGGTTGAATAAATTTATCAAATGGTTTATTTTGTAAGGGAAAAGTCTTCATCTGAAATAATAATAAGAAGTGAGATTTAAAAGGAAAGGAGAAAGAGAGGAAGGAAGGAAAAGAAGTGGGATTTAAAAGGAAAGAAGGAGAAAAGGAGAAAGAGAAAGAGAGGAAAAAGGAAAGGAGGAAGAAAAAACGAAGTATGGAGTAAAGGGAAGAAAAGAAAGGGAGGAAGGAAACAAGGAAGGTGGGCAGCTAACCTTTTGGGAAGAGGTGAATCTGGGAGGCACAGAGAAGCTTTCTCAAGAGAAAGGGGTGCATTCCCTTCTTACAGGGAAGGCCCTTTAAAGAGGAATCAAGAGAATCCATTGGAATAAGATAGATCAATCAGAGGAGAGTTTACTCTGAAGTGTCTTTCAGAAAGTCCATTTTTCCTAAATCGTTTTTTGAAAGGCACAAACTAGAGGCACTCTATGATCTGTGGAACCATGGAACCTAGATGTTGGGGGCCACACCATTCATTTTTGTATCTTTCTCTTTGCCCAAAGATGCCACAATAGTGTGGAGCCCCAGGACAAAATCTAATCACAATCAACCCAGAGACCCTTTCTGTGGTCTGTCTCATGCAGAGTGTCGATTCCCATAGGTTTGCCAGCTACTCCAGGGCCTAGCACAGCCTGGGCATGTAGCTGGTCCTCAATAAATATTTGTTGGTTGAACATATGAACATTGCATATATGAACATTGCATCTCAGGACAATGAAGGCATCTTTTCCTTGCCATGGTTAGACCCAGAAACTGCTAAATGGCAGCTTTTCAGAAAGATCCTTGACCAATTCACTTTGGCAGAGGCTGCTAGGATTACAGCTTTGTCCAAATCTCTTTGCACTTCAGGAAATAAAGTATTTCCCAGCCTGACGTCTCTTAAAGCTTTTTTTTCCCTGCAGAGAGGTATACATCAGCTACTAATCTCATCACATTTCCATTTCCTTGCAGGCTCATCTGCTCATCATTTTCTATTCATAAAATGTGCTTGATTCTAATCTTCCCTATCAGCAGGAACTAAACACCTCCTCAAAGTTTCTTTAGAATGATGGCGATTACCACACATGTGCTAACTCCTCTTTCCAAACACATGGGTCCAATCTCTGGGCTCACATGTGAACCATTAGAAAAGTTCTGCCATGAACCAAGATGTGACATCATATTAGCCCCAGGACTAAATCCGCCTTACTATTTCCCAATTTCCCTGACATCAAGGCCTTAGTCAATATGCTACTCCACATTCCCCTCCCCGTGAAATAGAATCCACCAGGTATGAATTACAATGCAAAGTGTAGATTCCTGGCATCCCCCATTTTATAGCATTGGACCTCACACTTTATGGAACTTTTATCCTGGAAGACCCTCAGGCCTTACCTCTGCTGATTGTGCTATTTGAGTTAAGCACTTCCCTTCCACTAGGCATCAGGTTTTTGGTCTTTCTTCCCATAGTAAAGACTTCATGCAAAAATAAAAACACATTCTAATTATTAGCTCAGGAAACATGGCTTTTCTCCTCTTACTCAACAACTCAACATGAGTTTGCAGAGCAATTTAGCAGGTCATTTAACACCTTGTCTTCCTAAAAAAATATGAATTTTAAATCTATCAACTTAAAAAAATTAGGCCCATATGGACTGAGGTAGGTAGAAATCATCAACCGGTGGCCCAGAGATATGCTTTTATTTTGTTTTGGCCTATACAGTGTATTGTGAAATTTCTGCCAACATTTCAAACTACAGAAATTTCACATACAAAATTCAAATCACCAGCTTCTCCTGAAAAATCAGAATACCCAGGCCACCACTCTCTATTGTGTTCCTAATACTGCAACCTTATGAGTTGTCATTCATCACCAATACTGTCAGGAAAATTTTCTTGGAACTGAGAACTATTTCTCATGATCCATATTCCTATCTAAACTGGTTATGAAAAACTAGAGGCCTGGTGCACAAAATTTGTGCAATCGGGAGGCGGGGGGAATCCCTCAGCCCGGATTGCGAGAGGGTGCAGGCCAGGCCGAGGGACCCCACCGGTGCATGATCGGGGCCAGAGAGGGACACAGGAGTGTGGCCAGCTGGGGAGGGACCGCAGAAGGGTTCCAGGGCGTGTCTGGCTTAGTTCTGATAGGCTGGACCCCAGCAGCAAGCTAACCTACTGGTTGGAGCGTCTGCCCCCTGGTGGTCAGTGCACATCATAGCAATTAGTCAACTGTCTGCCCCCTTGTGGTCAGTGCACATCATAGTGAGTGGTTGAGTGGCCTTATCATAACATTAGCATATTACGCTTTGATTGGTTGAATGGCTGACCGGACAACCAGATACTTAGCATATTAGGCTTTTATTATATAGGATAGATAGAGAAGACTGCATATTCAAAGGCAAATGAAAGAGAGCATATTTCTTTTTGTAAGTGAAGTACCTTCCTGTAAATTTAATGTATGAACACTCAGCCTGCTATACACTTCACTCTTATATGATGCCTGAGTGGGCTGTGTACACATTTGAGTTTGTAACCCTTGGTTCAAGGTCTTTGTAAAATTTCTGTGTGATGGTAGGATGTATATTTTAATGCGTGTTGGAGATAAACCATAGCTTTTGAAATATATATATTTTTATTGATTTCAGAGATGAAGGGAGAGGGAGAGAGAGACAGAAACATCAATGATGAGAAAGAATCATTGATCGGCTGTCTCCTGCATGCCATCCACTGGGGATCGAGCCCGCATCCTGGGCCCATGCCCTGACCGGGAATCGAATTGCGACCTACTGGTTCATAGGTTGATGCTCAACCACTGAGCCACACCAGCCAGGCATCCATAGCTTTTGAAAGGGACTGTTCAGAACAGTAGAACTTACACATTCATTATCCCTTCAGATATTATTACTTTAGAAGAACTTTTTTTGGAAAAAAATTAAGGCCTCTTTAGCCATATGATCATTTCAATATGAAATAAGAGTCATGATGAAAGCTTCTCTTGCTTTCCTTCCACATCTCATCAGACATTAACCAAAGACACTGCTAGCTGTGGATTAGAACTAGGAGGCCTTCCTGAGGATGAATGCAGCCAAGCCTCTCGATGTGCAGTTTACTCACAAAGAGTGGGGACCAGATTCAGTTCCCTGTGACCTACTTGGTCGGGTGTCCCTGAGCAGGGCACAACTTGTATACCTCTAATGACAGCCCTGACAAGTTCTATTTCTGAAATGTCAGTTGTAATTCTTGGTTCTTTGTTCTGGATTCTTGGGGTCAAGCTCTCATTATCTCCTGCCTAAGCTGTTGCACCTGTCTTTAACCTGCTCTCCTTGCCTCTGGTCTTGCCTCATCTCAGTTCATTCTTCAGAAGAGCAGATAATCTTTTAAAATGATACAATTTCCTGCTGGAAGGTCTTTAAGTCCTCCCCATTGCTTTGAGTAGATTTCATAAAATGTGTCATGGAGAACACCCATCTTGCAAGGTGCCTGGCTTAAAAGAGATGGTCCAGGACCCTAGAATTTTGAAGAACAAACTTTTCTTTAGCTTTACAATGCACGTATTCAGAGTAAAGGCTCAAAGAAAGTCCAAACAAATAAACCAGTATTTCCCAAACTTATTTGACAACAGAACCCTTTTTTTGAGTGATGCGTATTAATGTCCTTAAGAGTTGACATTTTAAGGAACATACTTTGGATAAAGTCCACACACTTAGTACTTGCCTACAAGATTCTTTAGTAGCGAGAGAGCCTGTCCATGGGGCTATTCTCAGCCTTGAGTTTCTATCCACTCTATACCTAAAGTTTTAATCACACACAATCACATCACTTACTTCAACTCACAATGTGCAGAGTTTTAGACACTTTATTCTTGTAGTTCTTAAAAAAACCTCCAAGGCTCAATCCAAATGTCTGTTCCTTCTAATGCCTCCTCAGAGACCACACCCAGGTAGATTACTCCTTTTTATGCCTCACTTGACTTTATTCATATACTAACACATTACTTATCACATATAAAATCATTATGTCTGTCCTTTTTAACACCTTTGCATTGAACTAGCTTGTAAGCTCCTGGGGGGTGAAGACAATGCCACATCAATTACTATATTGGCAGCATCCAGCACAATGTTCTGTTACACTAATATCAATTCTCTTTGGTTTCCATAAAAGGGATCATGAATAAGGCCCGGCATTGCTGAAGGAATTATTTATCTTGCTTTGTTTTCCTACTTTTAATTTTGAGTCATAGCAAGCATCTTAGATTGTTATAATTTAGGATAAATTAGGTAGATGTCCTGTTGGTTAGAAACAATCATCATTCATTATCTCATTAACAGAGCTATTAAAAATCCTGTGTACTCGTGTATTCATTATCCAACAGGTAGGATTTGTTCTCTACACATAATGAAATTAAAAACCCTGGGGAAACATGTCTCCGGATACAGCTACTAAAAGAGAAAAATGGTTCATCTTAGATATTTAAAGTATCTTAATTACTATCACAAGACAAAAGGGAATAGATGTAAGTTTTAAATAAAGATCATCAGTAGACTTAATAGATTCAGAAAGATACATTCCAGGGTGAACATTATAATCAATATGCAATATTTATGAAGTATTTATCATGTATCTATAGTCAGCAAATTTATTAGAGGTGTATTTATATTCATCCAGTTCTTGCCTTACTTGAGAATGTAAGACACACACACCCAGGCCCAGGTCTAAACTATGTTCTTCTTCTGGCTTCCTTTAGAATTTATGTTTATTTCTATCAATCCACCTATAAGCCTACATTGAAACTGTTTGTCTCTGAGTGCCTTGAAGGCAGAAAGTGTGTCTTTCATCTTCCCATTCTCAGTACTTAGGATAGAATGAATGAAAGCAATGCATAAAAAAGTAAACTGCTAAAGATATAAAAACTCAGACATGAAAATTGTTGATGATAAAATAATTCCACTATATACAGAAAATAAAACAAATCACAAATATAAAATATAAAACTCATCTATCAAACGAAAATCCTGGAAATTTTAATATTTTAGTAAAGAATGTAAAACAAGAAAACACATATGTCCTTTAAGACCACCTCTTTTGTTAAAAGTTCTTGAAAATTTGAACATCTGTTGCAAAGTCAAGAATGCAACAGTTTTCTTTTTAAGTATAAACAGTGGTTTTTAAAATTCTTTCTCCCAGAGATAAGGAGGGAAAAAGCCAAATTAACTTTGGTCATGAAATCAAATAGATTCAGAAATCCAATAACTTAAGAGAGTGCATAATTATCAGAAATAATAAATTTTTTTTAAAAAAAAGCTTAAAGCTTCCACTCTGCTCCCAGTAACTGTTTAAATTCCATTAAAAAACCACAAATGATTCTTTGCTTTTCCCTTTTTCAACAGTGGAGGCAGAGGGCTAAGTATGAACATTCTCATCATTATCTCATCTTATCATCAGACCTAAGTAATGTCAAAACAGAGGCTGTGAACTTTCTGCCCAGTCAAAAGCAAAACAGATTAACTGTTAAATCGTGGAAGAGAAATGAGTCCAAGGAGTCAATAAAAAAAATGTATAACTCAGTCGTGCACCTGTAAACTCTAGAAATAATTTTTTGCCCAGCAGAAAATAATGAAAAGCCACCTGAAACAAAAAACTTCCAATATATACTCAATTTCTCTGCTGGGTGGAAATATGATTCAGTAGTTTTCACAGATGATAATGATACTTCACATTCCTGAATTTTTTCCTCAGAGTGTTATTATGATAATTATATATGACACCCTACTACGTGCTATCTTCACACATCCCTGTAAGTAAAGGACAGCCTCTCCCCATTCATTTTGTGAACCAGGGCATAACATTACCAGGACAGTTTGACTACTTTACTTTATCTCAATTTTTTTCTCAGAAGACCTTGCCCACAATTAGCTATGTGTGAAAACTTCTGAGATCCCTGGTAGGCAGCACTAGAGAAAAGTGAGTAATGGATAATGAATGTCTCTTTGTAAGAACTCTATTTAGCAGGCAGCGGAAACTATTTTTACTTTATGGCAAAAGTACTCTGGGAGAAATATTCCCAAATCACATTTCCGAATGTGTGAGAGGCAGCGGAGACTGCCAAGCATTTGGAGAGATTTAACACCAGAGTGCACGCTCACGGAAGGTTCAGTTATTTGCTCCAGTGGTCATGAAAAATCTCGTCCTAGACTTAAACATGTGTCTTTGTGAATGAGCATCTTTCTTTTCCTTCTGGCTTTGTCAAAGGAGTATGTCAGGGATTCCAATATTCAACCAATGCAAGAAAAAATAATTCACTAAAACGTATGGAGGATGTCCTAGGAAGCTTTGCACTATGACAGGATGAGGAACCAGCTTCTGAAGTTCCCAAACTGATTAGATTTTACTAGAATAAAAAACTCAGCAGAAAGCTTACGAGAAAAATAATTCTTGGACAGACTTCATGGTAATGGGGATATCTATTGATCTTAAAGAATTATCAGTTTCCAGGCTCCCATGAATAGGTCCAATACCATAACATATCAGCTCACAGCCTTCCCTGGAAAACGCCAGAAATTATACAAACGAAAAGATCACAGGGGGCATCAGGACAGTGTGTCAGCAGCAGCTGAAAGCTAACTGGCTGTTACTCAGATGCTGGTCCTCTCAGTTTTGGTGGTCATGGGACAGGACACATCTGTGTGGTCCAGGGCCGGCTGAGTGTGAGATGGCCTGAGCTCTCGTAGCTGCTCCCCAGACACACATTACATCCTCAAGCAGCTCAAGTCTTAGGGCTTTTCCTTGGTGCTTTTGAGGTTGGTGGGTCTGCTGGCACGGTGCTTTATTACTGAAAGTCACAGGATAACAGGGACCCTTCATTTTCTGGGTCCCTAACCCATTACAGTAATAATATTGAGGCCACCTCACTTATGCCACTCTTTCTTACCTGTGACCTCATTCAATTCCTCCCAACAAATTAACTAGGAAAATTGGTTCAGGAATATTAATCCCATTAGATAGCAGATGAAAGACCCTGCAAGGTCGAAAGCTTTGGGTAAAGTCACTCAGCTCCTGGGTGACAACATGATCCTGCGACACAGCACTTTGTGAAATGCAGACTGATGGTATGACACCCTCACAGACTCATAGGGCAGCAGCGACACAGCACTTTGTGAAATGCAGACTGATGGTATGACACCCTCACAGACTCATAGGGCAGCAGCCCAAGTTCACATTTACTCCTAGGAAAACCAACTAAATGTGGGGAAGGGGTAGCATGTCTTCATATATGCAAGTATTGTATTGTTTATGTCAGAATGCGATGAATTCACAACTCCATCTGAAATATGTACTGCAGGTTCAGCAATCTTTTCTTGGGGACCTGCAATGAAAGGTACTCTTGGGGAGTGACACAGCAAGATGAATGAAAACATGGTCTCTGCTCCTGCAGGAGCTTGCATCCAGAAGAGGAAATGGGCATGTTGATGAATAAGGAAGGGATGATGGAAGGGGGATAAAGCTCTGCAAGTGGGCTGTGTAGGAAAGCTGTCACTCTAAAGATTCCTAGTGGCATTGTTAATGTTATGGTGCTATTTTAAATGCCACCCTAGTGTCCTGGGGAGACTGGTGTTTTTAGGAAATTCCCTTTACTTTTGGAAAATCAAAGTCCTGGAAAAGAAATCTGTATTATTTATTTCTCTTTTTATAAGGTGATTATAGAATTCTTCCTCATGAGATGGGGTGTTCTGAAATCTATCGGGAGTGATACAGTTGTGCTGTTTTGGAGGGCTGCCCAGAGGGTTTCTCAAGGTCCTGCTTATCCTTAGACCCGTACTTCTCACAAAATGCTACAGAACAAAAGGTGATAGGTTTTACACATCTTACTTATGGATTTATAGGGCATCAAGTTTATTTGCCATGACTCTTGGCAACCCTTTCCCTACCCCCACCCCTATGCCAATGTGAATAAGGAAATAAATAGTTCTCGTTGTTTCTGGGGGCAATCTTAGAACTACGAGGGATGCCAGCATCTGGATGACCTGACAGGACAGCAGGGCAGAAGAACTAGGTTTCTTACTTTGTCACACAGTGGAGCAATTCCTACCATGCATGGCTGCTGGGCTCCTGTTACAGGAGTAATGCATTTTCTGATACAGTTTATTCTACCCAAGTTTCAGGAACGAATTCTACTGAATTTTAAAAAGCTGGCTAGCCCTGGCTGGTATGGCTCAGTTGGTTGGTGAATCATCCTGTACATCATTTGATTCCCAGTCAGAGCACATACCCAGGTTGTGGGTTTGATCCCTGATCAAAGCAACTGATCGATGTTTCTCTCACACTGATGTTTCTCTCTCTCCATCTCTCTCTCTCTCTCTCTCTCCATCTCTCTCTCTTGCTCTCTCTGTCTCCCTTCCTCTCTCCCTAAAAATCAATTTTAAAAATTTAAAAAAATAAATGCTGCTAAAAATATACTGAGAATTCTGACTGCTCATTTTTAGTAATCATATGTAAAAATACATTAACCAGGTCAAATTTTTATCTAATGGCTGGTATTCCGTTTTTATTATTCACATGACTTTATCATGTGATCCTTTATGAATAAACTTTCACACACACACACACACACACACACACACACACACACCATTTAACTGTAATTTAGGAAGATGCTCTGGGTGAGGTCTTTAGTGTGTCTTTGGATTGCTGTAGGTAGGGGATTAGGCTCCCATTACTTGTATCTGACATCACCATATTATAATAGAACAAAATGCTCTTTGCTATTCTTTAGATCATAAGTACCTGGCTACCCAGAGAGAAACCCTCTCATAATGAAAGGACCCCAGATGAATGGAAATCAGAGACTAAAATCAAGGGCTGGTACATTCTCTTTGTTACAGAGTGTAATCAGTAGGCCAGGCAGATTACTCGAAATTCCAGTGTCCCCCCCTCTGCTGACAGTATGCTTTCTCTTCTGCTTTTCCAAACATTTTGAATTGTGACTGAGGATTCTAGGAGGCATTACAGCTTTAGTCTTTTGAAAGTTGCAATTAAATACACTCTAAGTAGCTGTCACCTTGCCACCTTTTTGGAAAGGTGTAAGTGGAAAAAAAATTAGCCATCAGAGGAAAAGAATTCATAGTTAGGGCTCTTTCTTCTTCCTTAACCACAATCTGTTGTCTCTTTATGGCAACAAATGTCTGTAATTGGAGTCTGGTTCCAGCTTTCTAAAGACATCAGCAAGATGGGACAGGCAGGAGGATCCTACCTCCGTTTTACACATATGAAAGGGGGGAAAAGAAAAGACCACCCTAGAAGTGACTGAAATTGCATCTGAGCAACAGATCTTTTAAATGAACAGATCAGAGTCTGAATTTATAGCTCAACTACTAGGAATCTTTCATTTCCAAAAGGGTATAGGTGTTGCTATATTTATGAATTTCTTCATAAAGACGAAATTTCTGTAATATCAGTAGCTGAATGGGGCTTGGGGACTTGCTGGAGAATTTGGTAGGACAATGCTAATGGCCTCTGGTGGCAGGCATTCAGGGAGAAGGTCTCTTAAAATGTGTGTGTTCTTGTAGCAAACAGTCTTATGTGGGTCTGACCGAGCACCTAAGGAGTCAATTGGAATTATTTACTTTTTATTACTTAACAATTCTGCCGCCAAATGCCATTCTTTTACTCCATTTCACTCGTTTGCAGTGTAATCGGGTTCCACTGAATCAATGGTAATCATCTTCATGGTTCTCTGAACTTAGCCTGGTGGCCTGTGGGTGAGGAATCACAGTGTGCTCTGTGGAGGGTGCACATCTGGGCTTGGGGAGCATCTTGCACCACTGGGATCCTGAAAGTCATTATCTGGTTCATTTCATGAAGCTGGGGGGCTGGGGCTGCTTCAGCTCGGGCTCTTGGCAGGGGTTTCTTGAGTGCAGATATGAAATGTCTGCATCAGCACAAACAAGTGGGCCGCTAATAATGACGACACTTCTCTATGACCTGAAAGCATAACCAGGGAACTGTATAGAAGCTCAGGTAGGATCACATCACACAATACCTTCAAAGAGCCATCTCCATGGCAGTGGGGAGGGAGAGAAAAACAATGCTCCTGGGTCACATAAGCTTGTGTTCCATTTCCAGTTCTCCCTGCTTCTGAGCTGTACCATCTTTGGGGCAAGTTATTTAAATTATGCCTCATTGTCCATGTCTGTTATATGAAAATAGTGGTATCTTTCTCACAAATATATTACTAGAATTAAATACAATGTTATGTTCATTACTGAGCAAACATTTTTAGAACCCCAACTACCTGCCAGGTAAGCACTGAGGATGCAACGGGACGGGACCCTCCACCTCTGTCTTCCAAGAGCAGTTTTTTTCCCCATTGCAAAGGGATTGTCCCCCTAGCTGAACACCGCCACCATGCCACATAATTCCCACTTCTTTTTTTGTGGTGAGAACATTTAAGATGTACTCTCTTAGCAACTTTCAAGTATATAATACAGTATTTCCCAAAAAGACATACACATGGCCAACAAGTAAATGAAAAGGTGCTCACTGATCATCAGGGAAATGCAAATCAAAACCACACGAGCTATCATCTTCCGCCTGATGAAATGGCTCCCTTCAAAAAGACAAGAGGTAAGTGTGGGCGAGGATGTGGAGGAAACCCTTGTGAACTGTTGGTGGGAATGTAAACTGATGCAGCCAAGAGCTTTGAGCCTATTAGTGTATGTAAGTGATCTAAACAGTGCCTTGAATCTAGCTGTTTTAATAAATATAAGTTCTCTTGTTACTAAGTCATTTTTCTTTAAGATTAAAAAACAATTTAAAATTTGTTTTAAGAATTTATTATTTCAAAATTAACATGTTCATGGAAACAGAGCATCCTCTAATATTAATTTCTATTAATTTGTCTATTTATCTATGTCTATCCATCCATCTTACTATCATTCATTCATGTACAGTCTGCATCCATCAGTTTAACAGACACACACACACACACACACACACACACACACACACACCTGGTTTAATATTCAAAGTATTTAATACTGAGTGTGCTTCCGTGGTAGCTAGGATTTTGAGAGCAAAAGCTACCTAAGTAGTGATTTTCATGACCCTGGTCTTATGCAAATGACTTTGTCCTAAGATAGCAAAATCTTCTTCCTGTGTGACCTGCAGTGATTATGCTCTCAGAACTGTAATTCAGTGTACAATTGTGGAAATGGCTACAATTAGCCCCCTAGTGACCTGAAAGTGTTAGTGCCACTTCCCTAAGTGTCAAGCACACAATCAAGCAGAAGAGCATAGGTGCTGGAAAGATCAGGCTCATCCGTCAGCACAGGTGGGTCAGACAGGCATGCTCCCAGGCAGAGGTGACTTGCTCAGACTCCACCGGGAGTCCCTAAATGGTTGCATTCCAGCATCCTTGCCTGTTTATTCACACATTTGATCAGTCACCAAGTTCTGTCAATTCCACCATCCAAACCTATCTAAGGTCCACCTTGCTTCCCTCCCTACCTTAGTTCAGATCCCATTTATTCTCCTCTAGACCTGGGCAAGAACCTCCTGGCTTGTCTCTTTGGATCTGGTTTTGCTCCGACTGTAATCCAGGCTTCCCACTGCAGGCTCAGGTATCGTTTTGTAAAGCAAATGTGATTGTTTACTCACTAACATTTTCAGCATGATCTCCCAACAAACCTGCACGCCATGCCCACTCTTCCATTCTCTGTGTTTTTGGACACATACCTTATTCCTTCCTTCTGGAATAAACACACCTTATCTTTAATCTCCTTACCTATGTAACAAAGATTTTTTTTTCATTTTTGAATTCTTTTCCTGTTCCAAGGAAATAAGGATGTTGCTTTTTTAAAAAAGTAATAGACTTCCCAGTTTTCCCAATTATTTATATCTTGTATTAGTGTGGTGCATATGTTACAACTGATGAACTGATAACGGTATATTATTATTAACGAAAGTACCTAGTTTATATCACAGTTCAATCTTTGTGTTGTACATGCTATGGGTTGATAAAAGAATGATGAATGTGTCTACCATTACAGTATTTATTGTACAGTTCTACTGCCTTAAAAGTCCCCTGTGCTCTACCTATTCATACTCCTTTCTTCCCCTGCAAAATCCTGGCAACCACTGAATAGTTTTTTATTTATTTACTTATCTGTCTATCTATCTATCTATCTATCTATCTATCTATCTATCTATCTATCTATCTTGATTTCAGAGAGGAAGAAAGAGGGAGAGAGAGATGGGAACATCAATGATGAGAGAGAATCATTGATCGGCTACCTCCTGCATACCACACACTGTGGATCAAGCCTGCAACCAGGCATATGCCCCAACTGGGAATCAATCCATAACCTCCCGGTACATAGGTAGATGCTCAACCACTGAGCCATGCTGGCTGGGCAACCACTAAACTTTTTATTGCCTCCAAAGTTCTGCCTTTTCTAAAATATCATATTGATGAAATCATACAGTATGCAGCCTTTTTAGATTGGCTTCTTTCATTAACCAGTGTACTTTAACCATTCTTGCATGTCTTTTGGTGGGTTGATAGTTCTTTCTTTTTATTATTGAGTAATATTCCACTCTCTGGATGTACCCCAGTTCATTTATCACCTAATGAAGGACACAGTGATTGCTTCAAAATTTTGGCAATTATGAGTAAAGCAGCTATAAACATCCATGTGCAGTTTTTGTGTGGACATACATTTTCAAATCATTTGGGTAAATACTAAGAAGCATGACTGCTAAGTCCCATGTTTGATTTTGTAAGCATTTTCCACACTGTCTTCCAAAGTGTCTGTACCATTTCTGCATTCCCATGAGCAATGATGAGAGTTCCTATTGCTCCAAATCCTCACCCACAAACACAGTTATTTGTGTTTTGGATTTTTGGTATGATCAGTGTGTTTGTGTATCTCCTTGTTAACTTTGGGTTATCTCCTCATTTTTCAAATTCAGGTGTTTTCCCTTTGTAATACCCTCAGAACGCTCTTATACCAAGTGTTGATTGATGTTCTTGAACTAGAAGACCTGTATGATTACTGTGATTTTCAGAAATCTACATGCAATGCAACTACCATTATATGCTTAATGAATATTTTGTTAATCATAATTCTCAACTAAGTTAGATAAACAAGTTTATGACATAAACTTAATATGACCTCGGTATTACTTATAATAGATGTACCTTAGATTTGACATCACTAATAAAAGCAGCAGCCCTGAATCTCAGTTTCAAACATTACCCTCTGTGGTCATCCTCTCCTACCCTTCCAGCCTCCCTCCTTCAGTATTCCTGCTCAAACAGCACAGTTACAAGATCCCATATCCACTGGATTTTCCACATGTTCACTATCCACTATGCCCCTTATTCATCTCCCTCTTTACTCATCTTGGATTCCCCTCTAACCTACTCAAGTGCTTTGCTCATGCAATTTCATTTCTTTCTCCTGGATCACCACTTTTCACTCCTTCAATAGTAGTCACCTTAAAAAACAACCAACAAAAGAAAATCCTTCCTTAACTCGAATCAGTTGTTATTGCCTCTTTTCTTTACTATCCTTTGTAGCCAAAAACCTCAAAGAGTTGGCACTACTGGCTAACTCTACGTCCTAACTTCCTACTCGCATTCAGCTGAGCTTTTGCCTCCACTATTCCACTGAAACAGATCTTACCAACATTGTCAATGATGTGTGCTAGCCAAAGCCAATGTTCCATCCTGTCTTCATCTTACTTGGCTTCTCACTACTTCTGATACCTCCAACCATAGCTATTTTGAAATCTTATCTTCTCTGAGTCCAAGGCACCATTGCCTATATGCTTTCCTCCTGCCTTCAGTACCTCCACTTTTCCAGTGTTAGCAAGATAGTGGACAGCCCAAAGCCCTTAGCCCTTAGCCCTTTCCTCTCTTTCTATCTACATTTTCTTTCTCATGGCCTCAAAGACTATCCATATGATGATGGCTCCCAGCTTTAGATCTCCAACCTGGGATCTTTCCTTAGAGCTCCAATTCCCAGTGTAAATCCTTTAAAGCCTTCCCCTTACATCTGGAGTAAAATAAAGTGTGTGTGTTTTTCAACATAGAGTTTTTCTTAACCGTGTCTTGTAAGGCACCTACATAACTATCAGTCCTCAAACTATGTCCACAACTCTATCACTTATTGCTTTTACCCATTTACTAGGTTCCAGCCACTCACAATGGCTTTCTTTTTGCCCCTGAAACATACCAGATTCATTCCTGTTTGGGGCCTTTGTACTTGGTGTTGCTTCAGCTTATAAATCTTATCCCCCACCTGTCCTCTTCTTTTCATTTAGGTTTTAAATCAAATAGGACCCCCTCATAGAGACCATTTACTGAAGCAACTTCCTTAGTCACTCCATTATTCTACTTCTTTTAAAAAATATATATATTTTATTGATTTCAGAGAGGAAGGGAGAGGGGGAGAGAGATAGAAACATCAATGATGAGAGAGAATCATCAATCGGCTGCCTCCCGCACACTCCCTACTGGGGATGGAGCCCGAAACCTGGGCATGTGCCCCTGACCGGAATCGAACCTGGGACCCTTCAGTCTGCAGGCTGACACTCTACCCACTGAACCAAACCAGCTAGGGCTAATTCTTAACATGTTTGTTGTCTACCTAATTCCACTTTAATATAGGCTGTATGAAGACAGGCACTGTGACTGCCTCCTCTCTGCTACACCCTCAGTGCCTGGCACAGACTGGTTGCTCAATATATACATTTGGTGCCAGCTAACATTATCGCATTTAACTGCTAAAGCAAATGTTCAATGTGACTTAGCCTTTAGGGTATGCTTTAAATCACTGGCTTTTCTGCCCTACTTCCCTGGGCAAGGTCAGCCTCTGCTTCCTCTAGTGCTTTTATAACTTTTGTACAGCTCTCTTTTTAGGCCTTATCCATACTCATTGTGATTCTTTTCTTGACTTGCCGCAATAAGAACTTGTTGTATCCTTAGTATTTAATCCAGCGCCTGATACATATTAGGCACTCAAATATGTTGGGGTCCCATTGACATAAGTGACATCAAACTGAACCTAAGCTTGCTTCTCTCTCCCCACCAGAGACTCTCTTTTCTAGAAGAAGCAGGTAAACGCCCATGCATGGCATCTGGTTATTAAGAACTCTCATAATTAAACTAGTGATGTCCCCCTATGTATTACAATGTCAGATGCTCATAGAGTGCTTGGGAGGCTGGAAATTTTCACACTGCTTCTAAAGGTGTCAATTTATCACGAGGGAGTTAAAGAATACGCTGGCTTATTAGGTAGTAGCACATATTAAACAGATGTTTCCAGAAAAGAAAGTGTATTTACAAGTGCTGCTCTGTTAATCAAATGTCTTACAAAAACAACTATTTAACACCAGAAAAACTTTCAAAAACTGACATTAAGAACATGAAGAAGCATTTGCTTTTTCTTAAAAATAAATCTATATTTTCATTATTCCCAAATCTGTACCTTCAGATTCAATTTCTTGCACAAGCCTTCCCCAGATATATCCAGGATCCAAATGGAAAGTTTCATTTCTTTGGCTCTCTTGCATCTAAAACATAATGTAACCAAACTCAGCTCACCATCTGTCTCTCAAAACACATCTGTCTATTTCATCCAGGAACCACCACGCTCTCATTTACCTAAGCTTATACTTAGTTGTAGGCTCTCTCCTCTCCTTTTCATCCTGCTGGTTCTTCCTTCCAGAAGGCTGGGGCCCCTCTCTTCATTGCTGTTTCAACTGCTCTCCCCTATCCAGGTCTATAGTTTGATAACTAAATAATAATCACATTATCTGGTATGTAAGCCTCAAGTCTTGTGCTAAAACACTCGTCCCTTTGCAGATAATTGACCACCAAGACTACCAAATTCTATCATAGTCTTGCCTCATTCTACTTACACTAGCATCCTAGATGGTCAAACATGATCCTTGGGCTAGTAACTCCAGAATATGCCAAATTCACTTGAATTTTCACTTCCAACTTTCTGAAATACAGGATTATTTTATTCATCTATTAAGTAGTGAGCAAGTACTCTGTTTCTTCCAGTGGCTCCCACTTGTATCCATACTCTACTAATGCACACAAGCCTGCTGGCATCCAGCTTTGCTTCTCAATTTCTTGTGTTCCTACTGTCCTTGTCCCTTTCAGCACCCATGTCTCATCTTCCTCTAGGTTCTAGTCAACTACCTACCCATCAACAATCTGCTGTTTTGTTTTTATGTCTGGAACACTGGGATCAGTTTCTTCCAAAGACTAAGTTCCAATCATTTTTAACATTAAATTGGTGGCTTTTCTTCCCAGGAAAGCTGTTTTTCTTCACCTCTCCACCTTCCAAGTCAAGTGAACCTGTTCTATGATCCCCTGGATGGAATTTATCAAACTATCCCAGAAGATTTGTTTACTGTTCATTTTCCCTTCCCAAATCATGAGCTCTTTGAGGAAGAAACAGTATTTTATTCATCTTTGTATCTCTAGTAGACACTCAAAATTGCTTCCTGAATGAATAAATGAGTGATGAATAAAAATATAACTGTTTAAATCCCATCTTACTTTCAGGAGCATAGCTTCTCCTCTACAATTAAAATTATATTTCTATCTTTCAATGAATAGATTCCTATAGCTTCCAGCCATTATATGATTGTAATTAAATTAGATATTGCCTTTACTCAAGTCTTGCTTCTTCATTCCTGAAAGAGGGGACCCCTTATACTTCTCTGGAAATGCTACACCTATCATAAGGAACAATTACTAAATTGATGAATTAACTGTGTAAAAAATAGAGCTCCAGATGACAAACATAAAACCAAGGGGAAAAGTAAACTGAAATAAAAGTAAACATGCTTTGATTCCAGAAAGCATTGTGATTCTGAGGAAGGTGGCAGAGAAATATAAGCAACTGGAATATATGATCTATAACTTGAATATGAAACTGTAAACAATACAATTAAAGTAATTCATTCAACAAACATTTATCACTTAATTTTTTTTGTGTGTTGCCATTATGCTAGGTACTGGCATTATGCCCTAATTTAATTTACTAAGGAGACCAAAACAATATCCTTAAATTGTAACAAACAAAAACCAAACAAACCCTATTCTGCTAGAGATGTAAAGAGAGGATAGAGATGAAGGAGTAACCAACTGCACTCCTTTACTCATGGGTGTCTTCTTACTAGCCTAAATGTTTTTTCCCCACTAAAAGAATGAAGCTAAGGCCTCACAGGATCCTTAAGCCACCAGAGGGCAAGCCTCCTTCATTACCCTAGATCTGAGGTGAGAAGAAAGCCATTTGCTATGCAAGGTTACCAAGAAGAACCAAGAGCGAGTCTGGATCCCTGGAATGTTGGTGGACCTGCTGGTTTAAATGCACATCTCGTAAAGCCCGCAGCTCTATTCTTCAGTGGGAAAGAGCTGGGAACATCTGAAAGATGGAGACAAAAGATCAACGCTGTTGATCTGTGCCAGCGTTTCTTACCATGGGCAGTACTGGCATTTGGGGTCATGTAATTCATCATTGTGGGGGAATATCCTGTGCATCTGCAGAGGTTTAGCACCATTCCTGGCCTCTACGCACTAGATGCCCATCCCCACCGGGCTCCCTCCACCCCTCACTATTGTGACAACCAAAAAGTATCTCCAGACATTACCAAATGTCCCCAGGGTGCAAAATTGCCCCTAGTTGAAAACCAGTCAGGTATGTCATGCTTTGAAAGCATTTCTGGTTTAAGAATAAGTGGAATTCAAACCATCAATTAGTTTTCTCACACACATTTCCATATTCAATAAAAATGTCTAACCACTATGCTGTACACCTGCATATATATATATATATATATACCAGAGACCCGGTGCATGAAATTCGTGCATGGGGGGGGGAGGGTTTGTCCCTCAGCCCGGCCTGCACCCTCTCCAATGCGGGACCCCTTGGGGGATGTCCAATTGCCAGTTTAGGCCCCATCCCAGGAATGGGGCCTAAACCAGCAGTCAGATATCCCTCTCATAATCCGGGACTGCTGGCTCCTAACCACTTGCCTGCCTACCGGCTTAATCACCGCCTAACTGCTCCCCTGCTGGCCTGATGGCACCCAACTGCCCTCCTGGCCAGCCTCATGGCCCCCAACTGCCCTCCCCTGTCGGCCTCATGGCCCCCAATTGCCCTCCCCTCCTGGCCTAATCACCCCTAATCACCTCTGCCTCGGCCCCCACCACCATGGCTTTGTCCAGAAGAAGTCAGATGGTAGGAAGATGTCCGGTCTCCCGGTCTAATTAGCATATTACCCTTTTATTAGTATCTACCTAATAAAAGAGTAACATGCTAATTGACCGTACCTTCAGGACGCCCACCAGCTAATCAGGAGTGAGTATGCAAATTGACCCAACAAAGCTGTCGGGTTAATATGCATATGCAGGTGCTGAGCACAGGGTGGGACGCTTGCGTCGTCGCCATGGCGACAATGCAGGTGTTCTGCACCACCCCAGCCGCTCCCAGCCTCTGGGCAGCATGGGAAGGCAGAAAGGCTGCTCCAGCCAGAGCGAAGGCGGTGCCGGCAGTCAGGAGAATGAAGGCTCATTCTTGCACAAATCTTCATTCATGCATCAGGCCACTAGTAGATATATAAAAGGTTATATCTATATATATAAAAGGTTAAGCGACTGTTACGAATGAACGACCGGAACGACCAAAAGGAATGGTCAACCAGTCACTACGATGTGCCCTGACCACCAGGGGGCAGATGCTCAATGCAAGAGCTGCCCCCTGGTGGTCAGTGCACTGCCACAGCCAACCTCCCACAGCCAGCCAACCTCCTGCAGTCCCTCCCCCAATCTGGCAGGCCCTGTTTGGCAGGCCCTGTCTAGCAGCTGGCCCCAATCAGGACTGGGTGAGACATCCCCAATAGGCCCTGATCACCGGCCAGGCCTATGGACCCCACCCATGTATGAATTTCATGCACTGGGCCTCTAGTCTACACTAATAAAAGAAAAAGATGCAAATTGACCATACCTTCGTGACACCCACCAGCCAATCAGGAGTGAGTATGAAAATTAACCCAACAAAGATGGAAGGTTAATTTGCATACACTCTGGGCCTCTGGGCAGCATGGGAAGGCAGAAAGGCGGCTCTGGGCTGGAGCAAAGGTAGAAGGCGGCTACGGCCGGAGCAAAGGCAGTGCCAGCAGCCGGGGGAAGGAAGGCCCATTTTTGCATGAATCTTTGTGCATTGGGCCTCTAGTATAAAATAATATTGAATGTCAACTGTAATTGAAAAATAAAAAAAAATATTTCCTCTCTTAATGATTTTTACTAGAGGTTTTTTTTTGTTTTTTTTAACATAGCTATTTACAAATTTCTTATGTCTTAATCACACAATTTCATCTCTGGTCTTTCATTTATCTTTTTTTAAAACAAATTCGACATATTTATAACTTTTGTTAATAATATGGATAACTTGTCTTCTGGTATTGGTTAAAATAAAACATTGGTGATCTCAAGTCTAAACTTTGATAATCCTTAGATTTCTAAAAAAAAAGACTATGTGGAGTTAAAGCTTGGGAACAGTGCAGCAACATACAGACACTTCCTGATAGTGGCAGGGACCCACAGGCTACATCTAATGAATCTGAGGTGTTCAATCATCCTGGGATGCCATGGCTGGCCAGCATGTTCTCTCATAGTCCTACTAGCACCTTAAGATGTACAGCAGGTGACAGGGAACTGCAAAAATAAAAATCCAGAGAAGAAAAGGAAAAGAACTGGGAGACCAGCCTTAATGGGGGCCCTGGAGAGCATTCACAGAACAGCAGCAGTAGGCAGTGAGAAGCTAGGAGCCTACTGGTGAGACAAAAGACAAAAAGGCATGGGAATGTGGTAATCTGCAGCGCATGTGAAAACAACAGGAAGGGCCCCTACAAAGATGAACACTGGAGACTTTAAAGAAAGCCAGCCCCTGCTCCTCCACCAGGACCTTCTTTGCCCTTGGTCTGCATGCCTCTGCCCCTGTTGAGCAACCACATTATCTGCAACACCTGCTGTGGGGATAGCACCTCTATTCCTCTAATGTTTTGGCAGGCAGGCACTGCACTTGCTGTTTTATAAAATGTTTAATTGCAAACCAATTAAAAATAGGAAGTTACAGCTATCAGACCCTCCTCTTATTTCACACCATGCCTACTTTTTCTTTTCTTTTCTTTTTCTTTTTCTTTTTCTTTTTAAGCACTGTTACATCATGGCTTTTTAAAAAAGCGCTACTTTGACTCTAGCTAAATAACTATTTATGTAACTTTTATTTAATGTTTGTGTCTGTTGGTATACTGTAATTCCCATAAGTTTAGGGGCAATGTTTGTCTTAGTAACCACTGGATACCCAATTTCCTAGCCGGTGAGTTTTGGCCAGTGAGTTTCGATATTTATTTATTTTATAAATGAATCTTTGATTATCCAGTTTGTTCTCTCTCTGAGGGGACCAAATATCAGAAGAAAGCAGAACTGCCAAAGATCAATTTGCTGAAATAAACAATGCAAAGCCAATGTGCTAAAAATCAATGTGTTAAATTCACCAAAACATTTTTTTCTTGTAACTGTTTATAGGTTTAATGAAAATTCATTTACATGGTTTTAATTAGGTGGTTTTAATAGTTTCTAAGGGTTTTAGGGAAGTGACACTTTTCCATTTTGTCTTAAGAGCAGCATTTTAGTGAATGTTCATTTTGTTGAGAGTTAAGAACTGAGTGACTTAGACTTCTGAATAGATTCAACTTGATGATAAATTTGATCTTTTGAGTAATCCCATCCTATTTCTTTTCTATCGTATTAGACAGTTTTCACTTTTCAGTAGCCTGCCCATTGCTACCAACTTGACATATTCCATTTATAGATACCCCAGTTGCTAGGGAATAACAAATGAGCTAATCATTTGAGATGGAATGGTTTTAGACATTCTAGATTTCTTTAGTTGTTTTTGAATGTCATTTTCTATTATTTTAGAGTTTAACAATTTTTATATTTTCAATCAGAGTGACTTAGCCTTAATTTGGCTTCTGGCAATTCACTCGTTAAATTTTATTATATCAAGTGTGAAGATGTTTTAGGCATCTGAGTGTCTTCCATCCTCTGTCATTAAAAATATTTCAAATTTTAGGCATTTTATCATTCTTTTATCAATGACTCAAAGGGTTTATCAGCTTAAACTTGCATTTCTAACAACAAAATTCACCATTTGCTATTGATATGGTTACTCTGCATCTTTCCTCAGCAAATTCGTATGTATGATGAAGATATGGGAAATTAGTGTCATCCTCAATTGTGGTTGTTGATTATGAAATATACATTTCTGAATAATAAACATATTGATAAGAAAATTAAGCCAAAAGTGACTCTTAGTTCTTGAAAAATTAAATATACTTAAAATGCTGGATATAGAAAAGAAAAAGAAAAACCCTGAACCAGAATTTCCTAGAAATTGACAATTCCATTCAATGTGAAGTCCTGCAGACTTCAGAGTCGGTATTTTAGTAAATTTGGTAAAGTGCCTTAGAGATCTAGAGAGAGTTATTTTGGAGACTGAATAATCAAAAAATTTTGAAAATTAGAAATTTTTAGAAATTTAAAAAATATTACCTATTTGTAGAGCAATACTGGAGAGATGGAAAGTCTCCCCAGTGTTAGCACCTGGCGAGGCTTTCGCCACTGTTCCCCTCTTCACTCAGTGGACAGAAATGGTGGAAAGGAGTCTCTATATAAATGTATCAACCTGAAGATTATAGCAAAGAAAAGAAATCTCTGCTTTAAAAAAGCTCTTTATAATCTTCAATTTACATGCTACTAAGAAACTGCCTTAGTACTTTTATTTAAAAAAATCTCAACTGTATCTGAGGGCAACAGATTATAGAAGAAAAGAGTCATTTAAGATACCCTTTAAGATGTTAGACTTCTATAACTGTATAATCAGTTAAAAAAAACCTCTCAAGTAGCAAGTTCCTCCCTTCTTTTCCTCCTCTCCTCCTCCTCCTCCTCCTCCTCCTCCTCCTCCTTCTATCAGATAACTTGGAAGCAGGAATTTATTTTGATACCATCACATTGGGAGCTGTGTTTATAGAAAATGGATGCCTAGGGATAGGAAATTAAACTGAACAGTACACTTTGATAAAGTAGTTGGGGCGTGAATTTTTCTGTTTGAGACCCAAGGTTGAACCTGAAGAGGTTTTTTCAAAGTTGGACTGTAAAATTTTTAATGGCTGTGGACAAAGGTCTTTGGGTCTGACATGGCTAATGTCAAATGTCCAGACTTGAGTGGTTTTTCTAGCTAGACCTGGGCATTCTGCTCTCCACCTAAAAGGGGGGAGACCTCTCTCTTAGGGACAGTTGGCAAGGGAATGATGATCTCATAGTTTTAACAAAGATGTGAGATCATATTTGGCAATTTTCCACTTCCTGTGGATGATTTTCCTTTTGGTGGGTAGCTTAACCAAGTGTGTATTTTTATAATTTCTTTTCTAACATTAGTCAATAGGATTTAGGGTGTTATTTCTTACTCTTGTCTTGTTGTGTTTCTTCTTGTATTCATGTGAATGTTTCAGTCTACTCCCCAACTTTTCCCATTGCTGTGAGAAAAGTTCTAGATAGCAAATGACCAGAATTAGAACAGAAATCATGATGTTGTTGATTCTCAATAACCAATGTGTACTAACTACAGCATAGTTTTAATCCCATCATGGGTTCCCCATGATCCTCCTACTTAATGGTATAAAAATTAGGAGCACAAAGAAATACTTATGTTAGATAAATCTCTGGCAAAACTCAAAAGCAAAATTTAAACAATTTTTGTAATAGTTGCTGTTATCCCTGCCACTTCCAATGAGGCAATTAATCCAAAATTTAATACATATGTAACATCATGACTGTGTATTTAATAACACCTAGGGTCAAATCATCTTCATTATGAGACTTACTCTAATTAAAATGAAAGTGGTATACAACACCAAACCAAATTCACATAGATAGTATATCATGGTGAATTGCAAAAATGGCCACGCAATTTCATAGCTTCCTGTATCAAGAAGTGAATTCTATTTCTATTTCCCTGGCTTTTGAATCAGGTCTGGCTTGGTGTTCTGGACTGAATGTTTGTGTGTGTCCCTCCAATTCATAAGTTGAAATATAATCTCCAATGTAATGATATTAAAGGATGGGGCCTTTAGAGATCATTAGGTCATATGGATGGAAGGAACCCTTATAAATGGGATGAGTGCCCTTATAAAAAAAGACCAGAGAGCTAGTTGGGTCTATTTTTGTGTGTGTGTGTGTGAGGATATAATGAGAAGTTGGCAATTTTCAACCCAGAAGAAGGCTCTCACTAGACCCCAACCATGCTGGCACCCTGATCTTGGACTTTATAATCAGTCTGTGGAACTCTGTTATAGCAACCTACGCTAAGACATTTGGTGACTTGCTTTGACTAATAAAATGCAGTGGAAGTGATGCTGTATGCGTTCTAATTCTAAGCCTCAACAACCTTCGTGGTTTCTGCTCATGCTACCCTTTAAACTCTGAGATCACTATGTGACCTAGTTAGAAAATAAGAGGCCAGTGGAGGAGAACAAAGCACCTCAGATGCCAGCCTGCCCACAGCCAGACATACAAGTGACTCTGTCCTAGATCAACCAGTCTTCTCACCAGCTGACCATAATCTCCTGAAAAGCCCAGCAGACATCAGCCCAGCCAGGGAAGATAACAGCAACTGAGCAATCCACAACTTTGTGAGATAAATAAAATGGCTGTTGCTTTAAGCCACAAAGTTTTGTTACACGACAATAAGTGACTGATGCAATTGTGTTTTATATTTTACTAAAAGCCTGGTGCACGAAATTCGTGCACAGGTAGGTTCCCTAGGCCTGGCCTGTGATCAGGGCCAATCTTCCCCAACTGCCAGCAGCTCACCCCACCCCCACCACCTGTGGTCACTGGTCGCCCTCTGTGTGTGGGGCTATTGCCAGGGCGATTGGGGCCCTAGGGCCACCTGCATCTGCCGCCACCCATCCCCAGTTCCCCATTCCCCAACGGGCGATCAGAGCCTGTGGGCTGGGAGCAGCTCCTGCATTGAGCATCTGCCCCTTGGTGGTCAGTACGCATTATAGCCGACCTTCTTCTGCAGTCGGGTTGATTTGCATATTACACTTTTATATATATAGATACCTTTGCCTCTTCAGGAGCAGTCCCTATCAAAATTGAACTCAATAAATACCTCACAATTGGCAGGATCATCAAAGATGCTACATTTCTATGTCATAAGATGGAGCCATAGCTACAGACAAGACAAACCTTTAAAAAAATTCCTTGGGCAGTTGATGTTTACACCATTAATGTTGCAATTAATATTTGTTTCAACTGAAAGTTTGTTAGGATTACTGAAGCTTTTCATAGTACATGTAAATTAAGCCATTCTTTCATTCCTTCACCAGGACACAGTTTTTATTTATTTTTTGTTTTTAAACAGAATTTTATTGATTTCAGAGAGAAAGGGAGAGGAAGGAGAGATAGAAACATCAATGATGTGAGAGAATAATTAATTGGCTGCCTCCTGCACAGCCCCTACTGGGGATCAAGCCGGCAACCCAGGTATGTGCCCTTTACCAGAATCGAGCCATGGACCTTTCAGTCCACAGGTCAATGCTCTATCCACTGAGCTAAATCAGCTAGGGCCAGGACAAAGTTTTTTTTAAAAAAATCAGCTTTACTGAGATATAATTTAGATGCCATAAAGTTCACTTGTTTAAAATGTGCAATTAAATGTTGATGTTTTTTAATGTTTAAGATCTATTTATTATACCATATTTACAAGTAACAAAGTCCCTCTGTTCCCCCCCTTCCCCGGTTAATATACATGAATATAAAAAACTATTGATTTCCACATTGCTCACCCCACCCTCATCCAACTGGGTTAATAGGAAGTTGTGAACCATAAACAGACTCCTGAAGTAGCTGTGGTTTCCTCCTTAACTTAGTCTTGAACTCTAGCACCCTAGTCAGTCATCCTCTTGCTGATTTCTTTTCAGTTTAAGAAAATTGATGAGTTTGTGAGCATCTTCCTGTGTAGAGAGCCACAAAGTCCTGGGGCAGTCGATAACTCAGAGCCTGGGTTGAACTGTAACTTCACTGTTTCCAGGGGTCCTCAAACTTTTTAAACAGGGGGCCAGTTCACTGTCCCTCAGACCGTTGGAGGGCCGGACTATAGTTTAAAAAAAAACAACTATGAACAAATTCCTATGAGCACTGCGGGCCTGGGACGAGTCGGCTGCTAAGCAGGACAGGCAGCGGCACCCGGCGGGCCAGATAAATGTCTTCAGTGGGCCGCATGTGGCCCACGGGCCTTAGTTTGAGGACCCCTGGAAGCTGTAGAATCCTGCTCCAGAGCCCCTCCTTCCCTAAAATCACCTTTTAATTTTCTTCCAGATATTAGTTCTTCCCAAGTAAACAGCAGTGAATCTGTTACTTCACCCAATGGATTAAAATTGATTAGACGCACCTCCTCCCTACTGTCTTGATATATATCCAATACAAAGTCTTCATCTAAGAATTTATACTATCTGTGTTTCTTCAGGAAGTCTTGTATACATCTGAAAATCTCATCCCTTTGTTTAGAAATATGATCACAGCATTGTGTGCAGTCCCTCTGAGAAATACCAATAAGCTTGTTTTTTCTTGAGAAAATATTGGCACTCAGCCCCAGTAATTAATTCACACCATTTTCAAAGCTCAGATTCCATACCAGCATCTGCGGAATCATCAGTGCAATGGACAACTGGCTGAATGAAGTCACAAGTGATGATAGCAGAACTCCTGAGCAGTAGAAAGATGTCGCTATGGGTTTTAGATTTCAGAAAATGATTCATTGCTATCCAGTACTCATCCCTTGGGGTACTCCAGGTAAGCTTAGGAAATACACTGCCCCCAGGGCATCAATAGCTTCTTGGAGTCTAGTGGGGAACTCAGGAAATTCGGGTGCTTACGTGTGACTGTTTTCCTCATCCAACCACTGCCTTTCTTCTGCCTCATCATCCCCACCCGACTGAGAAGCTGTTGGAGGAGCTTCTCTTGCTCAGACCACCAGAGTTCCCTCATGGAATAAATAATCCTTCACATTCGGAGGGAGAGGAAAAAAGACACTCTTGACGGGAAGGCTTAGGAACACAGTGTGTACCACGCAGAGAACTGACAGTGCAACACATGCTCCTTCTACGTCTTACACCACCTGCTGCAGCCTCTCTCTTTCTCGCAGCACCCTTTCAAACCCACTTCCCCAATGCTGGAAGTGCCCACCGAGCTACAGTGGCTCAAGGACTACTCTGGTCCATAAAGCACGTAGAAAGTGACAGAAAAGGCAGCGGAGGAAGAGAATCATGGGGTGTACTTTTAGTGTACACTCATACACTCACACACAGAGTTTGAGTCCCAGAAGAGGAATTCTGAAAGTGTTGAGAATGGGACTTTAAGAAGAACATGGCTCCCTCACCCCAGTTTCTCTCGTAGATGGGCTTGTACTGCCCAAAGGTAATCCCGTAAGGCCAGGTGGTAGAGGGGGAGGAGGGGGACGCACCTCTAAGGATGCCCTGGGGGCACCTGCACATCCTCTTATAACTTGCTCAGGGCTGTGTCTCATCAGTAGTGTGAGCTTCTCTGGAGACTGCTGCCTCAGATTCATGCTTTCTTCTTTCGACCCCTTCCCAAAGCAGTCTTAAATGGTTTTTAGTATGTTTATAGAGTTGTGCAATCACCAAAATCCAATTTTCATCACCCCCAAAAGGGACACAGCTTTTTACTTCATATTTTTCGAACAATAGCTGATAAGACACTTTACTATTCAATAGCTGATAAGACCCTTTACTATCCCATTTAACTTGTAATAACATATTTCCTGCATTTGCTCAGGTAGCCCTTATTGTACTATATGCAGTGTGTGCTTGTTAACTAAAGATATGCTATGGCATTTAGAATCCAGGACTATCACACATAAGTAAATCCTCAGAGGATAGCAAATGCTGAGTTCAAATATTATTTGCATTAAAGGAGCTGTTCAATAGGTTTTGAGTTTGAAGTCCTGGTGTAGGTGAATAATAATTCATTTTTTAAATGAAAACATTTTACGTGAATTTAGATGGCTATTAAGATACTTCAAATTATCATTAATAAGATGGAGAAGAGTTAGTTAAGTTCCAGAAGCTGGAGCATTGAATCAATCTAGAAATGGAGATGAAGAAAATGGGAAAACTGGATAGAGTTGAGACTTCTCAAAGTATTAGGAAATGCTTTTAACACTCTCTCACCCAGTATACAATACTGTCAGATTAAAAGTCCTTCCTCACTAAATGCTTCACAGTTTAATATCTCATGACATGTTTTAAATAAAAATGTATTTCTAATCGTATGGCAAAAAGTAGCTGGAGAATAGATTCACTTTATAGAAACAAACTCTATAGCTCACCTTGTGTATACCTATTTCTTAAAGAAAAGTTAATTTGATTATATTTTAAAGCATTTTAAATTATAGGTTAAAGCAACTATATTGGCAGTGGCTTCTTGTTTCATTTTCAGTGTATCAGGGTCTAGATAAAAGAAGATAATCAATCCCATATTTTCGAAGATGTTAAAGTGCTCCTGGAGATCAATCAGTAAATATTCCACAACAATTTTTGGGGCCTCAGCCGTAGGCACTGTGTTAAGCAGTGAGAGGATACAGATGAAAATCAACCTCTTTTTCGACTTTAAAGATATCCTCTGGGATATCTCTGGAAAGTGGACATGTTTCAAATTCCAGACCCTTATATTCTACAAGTTCCAGTCATAAATAACACTAATTAAACCCCTATGGTATTAAAAAAAAAAACTCAAGGAAGAGTAATGCAACAAACTTTTATTGTGCTAAGGGAGACTTAAGGGTGAATAATGCTCTACCTCTGAAGGAGTAAGCTCACAGCATCACTCTCAGCTTTCCACCACATTTCCCTTAAACAGAGGAAGGACAATGGAAAGTTCCATCTCACTTGGACTTTTTCCAGTGTGTCTTAGGAAGAAGGTCCATTTATTAATTACTAATACTACAAAGAAGGTTTGAGGAGACTTACTAGAAAAAGTGTGTGTGTAGAGACGTATGTCATTAAAATTATCTCTATATATAAAACCTTAATATGCAAATAGACTGAATGGTGGAACAACCAAACCACCGGTCACTATGCCATGTGCTGACCACCAGAGGGCACGTGAGGAGGAACATGGCGGGCGTCGGACACAGCAAGATGGTGGAGCAGGTGAGCAGGGGCGCCAGACCAAGGTGGGGCACCAATCACTGTCATCGGAGCGAGCCTCTGGTGGTTACTGAAATTTCTTTGCTCCTGCATGCCACGATCCCGCCTGGCTCTTGCACCCGCTGCCAGTGCTGGAGCCAGCGGGTGCTGGAGCCACTGCTCGCACCCACTGCCAGTGCTGGCCCCACTCACACCCACAGCCGGCGCCAGAGCTGCCGCCCACACCTGCTGCCGGCACCATCAGCAGGTATGAGCAGCGGCTGCTGGCCCCGATCGCCCTGAGGACTTCTCCACCTCCCCCTGCTCCTGCGGGGTGATCTGGGCAGCAGTTGCTGCTTGCAACCCCTGATGGCGCCAGCCCTGTTTACACCCGCTGCTGTCGCCAGTCCCAATCGCTCCGTGCTGTCAGTGGGTGCGAGCGGTGCTGGTGCCATCAGCGTGTGGGAGCAGTGGTGGTGGTGGGAGTGGGGCTGCTAGCATACAGGGGACCGGGGTGGGGGGGTATGGAGGGGGTGCGGTGGGAGGGGCCAGGTGGGGGTGTAGAGGATGGGCCAAGGCCCACCCCACCCCTGTGCCCACCACAGCCTAGCAGCCCGTAGTTCCTTTCAAGGTGCATGAATTTGTGCACTGGGCCCCTAGTATATATATAATTTTATTATGTATATGGGAAAAATGGCAAGAGCTAGGGGTGTGAGTGTGGTAGGGATAACAATATGAGAAAATCAAAGCTAAGGGAAGCTACTAGTGTTTAGCACAATGCTGCTCTATAATAGATGGCTAATGTAATAAAGGAGGAAATTGCCCCAAGCCCCAGCTCTAAACTTGGAGATCCTGCTGCATTTTCTTTCCTAGTGAATGACCTAAAAGACATTGTTCTGAGCAGCACCTTTACAAAATATTCAGAGACAGGTGGACATATCTGTGTAGTACAATAATGTCAATAAAAAATCAAGAACATAATGCTGTAAAAATATTTCCATAGGAAGCCAGTGTAACTTGATCCATGTACATGGTTTTCTGGCAATCTGACTTGATACGAAAGATAAAGCATAGAGAACCAAAGGCTAACATTCCGCAGCCATTCCTTTGGGAGTTTCAACTTATAGGAGATGCAGAGCAAGCCACTCAATCTTAAGATCATTACAATTTACCTTCAGAGCACCTGTTCTCTGATGGGTTTGCTCTGCATTAGGATTGAGTACAGAGAAACTAATGTTCACTAGTAGAAGTTCATTGATACGCAAATATTTACTGAGCACTTACTGGGTGTCAAGTACTAATCTAGAGGCTGGAGATTCAGTGGAGAACAATATAGATTTGGTCTCAACCATTACGCAGTTTATAATCTGTAGAGAGGGTAGAGAAATTAATAAAAAATAGGTAAAAAATTTTAAAATATACCTTTAGATGCTAAGTGCTACGAAGACACTTGCAATAAAGATTAAGAAAGAGTCTGACTCCATTTTTTCTGGCTGCTAACAGCTTTCAGGCTCCACCACATGCTCTTCTCTCTTTGCCCCACATCTGGGCAAGTAGATGAGAAAGCTCAGGTACTCCCGCCTTCATGCTGGTAAGAAGTGCCAACCACTTCAGCAGCAGCTCCACAGCAGGAACACTCACTTCAGCCCCAGCCCCAAGCACATGCAACCCCACGCCAGTCTCCTTTCCCTACTTTCTCAAGCCATTTTTGGACCAGCTTGAGGGTTTAGTCTGCTTTCCCCAGAAAGTGAATTATTCCAGTAATGAACCCTTCATAACCTCTTGGTGAACGTGTGGCATCTTGTCTAGAGATTCAACCCAAAATTTGGTAGGAGGGTCCATCTCACCTCTGAGGAGTGACCACATCATGAAAAGAGGGCAAAGTCACAGGATTAATAAGCACAGTAGGAACAGAAGCAATTTATTTGGGGGCTCCAGCTCAGAAATTCCACATGTTTTTTTTTTTCGCTGGATGCTATTGATGCTTGATCACAGCAAGTCACCAAGCTAAGGCTCTACCTCTTGATGGGAGAAACTACAAAAATGTGTGGCCATTGTTACAATTCATCTTGGTTATCTATCTGAATCCAGTTTGGCATCATCCAGTTCACCCTTTCCATTATAATGTCCCTATCACGCTGAACACAGAACCTGCATATCCTAGGCACTGAAGGAATGGTTGTGGAAATGAACTAAAATCAATTTTAAATGAAGAGCAATGTAATAGCTAAACCATAAGAGTAAAAATAACGTCTTTCATAAAACGTTTTTAAAAAAACTCTTCCATATATGTTCATACATCATCTCCTATCATCCACATTCTTCAGTCATTTTAAACACAGCAGTATCAAACCTAGGTCTGCTGTCTGACAAAGCCATTCCAGATAGTTCTACTTTCTAATAACGTAATTGGCCACCTGATCTGTAGGAGGCTGAGTCATCTGAGCCTCCTGACAGACCTGTGAGAGGGAATAAAAGGGCTCACCTTCAGAAGTACAAGGGCAATACACACACTTGCATGTCAGCAAGGATGTACAAGTTATGTTAGCTGAAGTGCTGAAAAGATGCCTCCAGTGTAAGCAAACAGGTATATTTATAGATACTGCTGCTTTCCCTAGTCCTTAAAATGCCCTTTGGCTTTTGCATCCATTGAGCAAAATATTCACTGACTATGCTAGGACTGTGCTAGGTATTGGGGACAATGAAACATGCCTTGTTTTTGCCTTGAAGAAGGACATTAACAATAGTTGATATATTGCTATTGGCAAAGCATTTTGCTAGTCTCTCTACATATGCTCTCCACACAGCAGTTAAAACCACCTAATGAGGTGCTATTATCTTCCCCATTTATCAGATGAGGATACTGAAAACTATCATAGATAACAAATTTGCTGTATTATCATTCAACAAATAAATGGCAGAATCTTGATTCAAAACACCTTGGTCAGCTTGAACCAAGACCCAGGCATTTTGCAGCCTGTAACAATGGGTTTCTCCCAGCCTTACAAATGTTCCATTGGTTTCCATTCTCTTAGAGGACATTAGACCTCTGCTACAGTCATAAAAGGGAAACCTCCCTCCTTTCCCTAAAGAATCTCTCTAGAGTCCATCTCTACACCATTGTGATTCACTTGGGATGATGGAATTATAAGACAAAGAGGCCCTGGCGAGTGAACTGCTTCCTCCTCATGGTCACATCCCAAGTACACATTCAGTGAAGAAGAAAATTAAAATACATGGACTCTAAGTCAAACTCACCCGTGTGAGAAACACTGCAGTTTCCAGAGTTGTTGCAACATGCAGAGTCAAGAACTTTATGGAAATGAGTAAAACTAAAATACATGTATATTTACAACAAAGAAGGAACATTTTTCTTTCTATCCACCCCCCCAAAAAAGATGTATAAGGGCTTCTTTTTTGCAGAAGACAAGAGTAGACCAATCCTGGGGTCATATTCTGATGGTGAATGAAAAAGGGATACTTAAACAGAATCGGCATGATGAGCACATCATTTCATTTAGGAAGAATCACAGATGAAGCCAAGCACACTTACGAGGTCTTTATAGGTCGGCTGCTGAAAATTAGCTTCTGGCAACTGTGGGAAATAACTACCCTTGTGCCTCCTGTGAGTCTCTCATTCAAGCCCCAAGTTTTGCATATTTTCCCACGTTTCTTTCATCTTACTGATATCCCCACTAGTGTGTGATTGGGTAGCAATCCCCTCATACCTGGAGCTGCCCTTTCTTAACTGGCTGGCTTGCTCTCAGTCCCTTTTCTTACTCCAAAGCCCCCTTTCACTAGATAAATTATCTTTATATACAACTTCCATCATGTCACCATTCTGCTCAAAAACCTTTCACTGTTCTATATTTCCTATGGTCAAAACTACTACCTCATTCTCTCCACCCCCACACTTATCTCCAAATCCTATCTCCCTTGGCATTTAGGCCACTCTAGTCACAGTCTCCCAAGGGTGCCATATCCATCCCTGCACACTTGGATCATACATATCCTCTCATTTTACAGGGATCCTCTTCTTATCTAAGGCCAGATCAAGTCTCTAATCTTCCATGAAGTCCCCTTTGGTAAGCTCAGCCCTTAATTCTTACAGGACATACACATTGTTTCTCACAATTGGACACATAATGTGATTACATTCGGTCCTACAGTGAATTATGGCATTAATTGTGCTATTCTGGTGTCCCAACTGTTTAAGAATAACCTTGAGTATAACCACTATGTTTTATGTGTTAGAAGTAAGCATGTGTATGTAAGTGTGTGTGTGTGCATATATGTATCTGTAGTTATTTACTAGGGGCCCAGTGCACGAATCTGTGCACCTTGAAAGGAACTGTGGGCCACGAGGCAGCAGTGGGCACAGGGCCAGGTCTCGGCCCATCCTCTGCACCCCCGCTCAGCCCCTCCTGCCACGGCCCCTCGGTCTCCTGTCTGCTGGCAGCCCCCCTCCCACCGCTGCCACTCCCACATACTGACGGGGCTGGCCCCGCTCACACCCGCTGACAGCACGCAGAGCAACTGGGACTGGTGCCAGCATCGGGTGCAAGCGGGGCCAGTGCCGTCAGTGGGTGCAAGTGGCTGCTGCTGCCCCGATTACCCCTCAGGAGCAGGGGGAGGTGGAGAAGCCCTGAAGGGAGATCGGGGCTGGCAGCCACCACTCGCACATGCTGATGGTGCCGAGCAATAGGAGCTGGTGCCAGAGCAGCGGCTCTGGCACTGGCAGCAGGTGCAAGTGCTCGGCGGGAGCATGGGACATGGGAGCAAAGAATTTTTATTAACCACCAGAGGCTTGTCCTAATGACAGTGACCGGCGTACCACCTTGGTCTGGCGCTCCCGTTCACCTGCTCCACCATCCCACCGCAGCCGATGCCCACCACATCCCGCACTCTGCCGCCTGCTGCTGACGCCCGCCATGTTCCATGCGCAACCCCTGGTCAGTGCACATCATAGCAACCAGTTGTTCGGTTGTTCCACCATTCAGTCTATTTGCATATTAGGATTTTATATATAGAGATTGTATTAGCTATGGTCTGTTAACCAAATCTCATACCAAATATTTGCCTATTCTCACAAATAACTATTTACATAAATTTAATATAAAATTAAATATTCCCACAGCATTTTATTACATTATTGATAAATTAGATTTTTAAAATGTAGGCTCATTGCCCTATAATCCCAAATGAGATACAAGGAAAAGTTAAGGATTTTGTCAGGTAACTCCAACACTTTTCTCTTTTTTAAAAAAGCAATAAAATAACCAAGACCTTGGTTTTTATAATAGCTGTGGATTTTCCTTCATGAATCATTCATTCATTCATTCAGTTAAATATTTCTAGACTGCCTATGAGATGCCAGGTACTGTGGCAGGTATCAAGAACATTATTGGTATCAAAACTCTCTGTGGATAGTTTGTATTAAGCCAAAAGGGAAATTGAGTTTTATAAGAGAAATATATATATGCAAACTGACAGATATTCCAAAGTCTACTGATAGCCGAATTAGGCTGAGGGACAAATTTGGTTTTCCTGATTTAAAACACACACACACACACACACACACACACACACACACACACACACACAACCTTGTTCCAGCCCTGTTCCATTTCTATTTCGACCTCTACCATGGGCAGACACAGTTCGATTGAGGTTGGTCAGAACTATTTAATTACCATAGACCTACTCAGTTTTTCTCTATTACTCTTTCTTTGGGTTGGGGGATTATGATGTGGATGGCTTAGAGGACAGAGATTGGAAAAGCCAGTACACTGAGCTCCTGAATTTTAGTGTGGGAAGTAAAGTTTCTTTGCTTTTTAATGAATTCTTGGTCAACCGCATGGCTTTGCTCCAAAAATGTCCTGCTGGAGTGGAGGATTATCTTACATGGGTCATTACACTTCCAAGCTCTAAGCCCCAGAATGAGCATTAAATTAAAATTCCCTGCACCTTGTAGGCAGCACATCATGACAGTCAAAAGATGCGAAAGTGCTAAATGAGTTCTGAGCAATAATATTATCACTACTGCACATTTATCGAGTTCAATAGGGTGCTAAGTACCATATAGACAGATAATACAAGCAGATTCCACACAAAAAAGCAACAGCAATGGTCTTATAAGGACTCGCCCATTCATTTGCTCTAGGAACAGACACCGTAACTAAAATTGTTAGAAATAGTCTCTTTTCAAAAGTATGCTCAAGGCTGTCTATGCCTTTTTGTTTAATTTAAAAGTGGCCGATTTTCTAGTTATCACGTATGAATGTGGCCACGTCTCCTAATTTCAAAATGACCGTAAGAATGCTGCAGGCTTACACTGAAGAACTTCATCCCCTTGCAACTGGAAATTATGAATGGGGTTTTCTGGGCCATCTTAAATAAATCAGTTGTAAAATATGATATACATACCATTATGTTTTTTTAGTCAACTAACAAAATAAATGTTTTCAGAATTAATAACATTGCCTTTTTATACTAGCCTTCAATTTTCTGAAAAAAAAAGCATACATTTGAAAGCCAAAATAACTTATAGTTCAGTCTAAAATTGAAGTGCAAATATTCACAGATAAAAACCATGAATCAAATGTCCTATTTTTAACAACTCTAGACACCAGCAGAGGAAAAGTTAAAGTACAATACATCCAATATGTATGTATAAGAACCAATATGCATGTGGTTGAGCACAAAGAATAATTTTGCATATACAAAAACTAATTGAATTTCAGAATCCTGACTTTCTTTATTTAAATGCCAGCCCATCAGGGTTATAAGAAAAAAAAATCAAGCACTTTAGAGAAAATGGGTTATAAACTGTCATTGTTGAGTTTAGTGTTCTGACAACTTTGAAAGTAGCTGTAATGTAATTTCCCAAGTTGGTAGCTAAAATAATGGAACATCTGGATGCCATTGAAATGTATGACAATCAAGAAGAGAACAGAAAAGCAGTGGGAACAATACTTTCCCTTTGATTATAATTCTTTGTGGTTTTGAACTCTGACTCCAAACCTGGGTTGTGGCAGTCCAGGGCAACTCCCTTTGCTAAGATTCACCCATCATTCCTGATCATATGAGTCCATCTCTGGGCCTACTTATTGCTTCCAGCAGCTGTACTTTCCACTGGCTTGTCTTCCTAATCTGCTGTCAGACCTCATGCCCGAACACCTGTGTGTAGTGGTAAGCAGCGTGCAATGTCACATGTAAACTGGTCAGAGTGCTGATTTCAACCTCAAATTCTGCGTCTGGCCTTTGGAAATATAGGCATCTCCAGAAAATACCGTTTATTAGGCAACCACAGAGACATTCTATTCTTCTGAGAACAAGTGATCCTTGTGGATGACATAATGAAGTTTAACTGTAGAGACAAATGAACCAGTTAGATTTGTCTTACCAACTAGCAGCCTCATGGATGGTGCTGCCTTCTATGGTTTGTGGACTGGTTTTGTCATTTGGCAGGTGTCTAACATTATATGTGATGTTGTTAGAAATATCTGGGCACAGGCCTACATAGCTGACCCTCCTCCCAGATAAGAACTAATCGTAACTGAGTTAAGATCCATTTTTTCCTTCCTGAGTCTAACCCAGCCGTGGGAAAACTACGGCCCGCGGGCCGGATCCGGCTGTTCTATCCGGTTCTCTTGCTCTCCCCTCCGCTCCTTTACTTTGAATTTATATTAGTTCACATAAACACTCCATCCATGCTTTTGTTCCGGCCTTCCGGTCCAGTTTAAGAACCCATTGTGGCCCTCGAGTCAAAAAGTTTGCCCACCCCTGGACCGCAACAGGGAGGAGGGGAAAACATTTTTTTTTTCCATCCAATCCACTTTGAGTCTAGTAAGTATAACCTCAGTGCCAGGAGGAAAACAAAAAGTCATTAAGGACCTTGTAATCTGCGGCCTCACAATAGACACATATTCATGAATTATATATTTCTTTACATTTTTACCCTCAAAAAAGGATATTCCATGGAAGTATGTTATTTTTCTTGCCCTTCCTGACTAAAAAAAGTGTTTCAAGGTTGTCTGCAAGTGGAGTCACTCTGAGTGCAGAGATGACTTATTCTTGGCGTACATGCTAGCCTCTCTAGAGGCCCTTGTACTTCACAGCTCCAAGCTGAAACTGATGGGCACACGCAGGGGCTGCCCTTCTTCCTGCTCCTTCTACTTGCATCATCTGTGGGATTTTGCTTTTAAACATGGACGGCATATGTGCCCTCTCAAAGACACATCAAGCCTCAGCTACAGTTTGGTTTGGATCTTGTCCCTCTTTTTACACCATAATTTGTCACCAGTACAGAATGCAGACAGCGATGCCAAATGTGAATGCCGCTTGCATGCCCACATTTGGCAAATATTTACCCAGATCTTTAATTTGGGATTTAATAGTCTATCATCTAATAGATGATTTCTACGGCACTGTTTAGTGCTGAAATTTTATGATTCTCTGGGGTTCTTTTGCACTTTTGTGAACAGAAGCTTACAATGAATCATTTTGCCTTCAATGAGAAAATGTTATAAGGTAGAATATTAATAGCTGCCCAATGCTGTCATATTCTACAGTGGAAGAGAGGGGAGTAGTTCACTTTGTGTGTAAAACCTTCAGCTGTCTATGTTTCCATATTTAGGTTTTACATGTTCAGGTTTCTGATATAATTTTCCAAATGACATGCTATAATATAATATGCAGGAGTCTTTTCCCCCAAGTGTTTCAGAGATGTTGATGTAAAAATGTCCTTGCTCTATATTTTTTCTTTCAGTTAGTGAATCATATAAGGTAGTCTTCACAATCCTAGCCAAACGAAGGAATTCACTCATATCTGTGTGCAGTCTGGTCAAGTGCCTGATACAACCTGTTAGATGACATCCTACCATGTCCAGGGTCTTTCTTCCAGCTGACCCACAGGCAGAAGAGAGGGAAAGTAAAGTGGGCACCGAACCCACCACCGAGTGCGAACAGGGGACGCAATCTTCCAGAATAAGTGACAGACCGCCCATCACTTAAGATCATTATTAAAAAACCTACCACATGCACTCTCATGCAACTGAAAAACGAACAAACTGAATGTGAATTGGCTAATATAAAAAACGCCACAAAATAAATTGATAAATGCAAAAGAAGGGGTTATGAAACAATATGCAGAGCATTATTTCAATCTTTTTGACAAATTTTATGCAGAATCATAAGTAATGTGTGAGCTTATATATACACAAATGCAAAATGAAGTTTTGAAAGTTTATATTCCAAAATGTAAAAATTGATCATTATTACATGGGAAATTATGAGTGTTACATTTTTTCAGAAACAGAAAAAAAATTGCTTATCTCTCTCTCTCCTTTTTTTTTTTTTTTACAATGAACATGTATTCTATAGTACATATTTCTGGTACATCATAGTTACCCATTTCTAATCCTATCTAATAAAGAGGGAATATGCTAATTAACCATCACTCCATCACAAAGATGGCTGCACCCACAGCTGAGGCCAAGTTCTCATAAGGAGCCTTAACAAGCAATCAGCAGGGACCTGAGGCTACGCCCTCCCCCGCCCCTGTGGGGCTTGACAGGAGATCTCAGGCCTTGTTCCCCACCTGGCGGGGTTTGACAAGGGACCTCAAGGTGTGCTTCCCGTCCTGGTGCTGGGCTAGGTCGGGACCTCAGGCTGCTCCCCTGGCCCCAGCACCAGGCCGGGGGACCTCAGGCACGCCCCCCACCAGGTGGGGCTTGACAGGGGACTTCAGGCCACGCCCCCCCACCCCAGCACCAGGCCAGGGAACCTCAGGCTGCACCCCCCTGCCCCAGCACCGAGCCAGGGGACCTGAGGCTGCGCCCCCCTGCCTGGTGGGGCTTGACAGGGGAACTCAAGGTGCAGCCCCAATGCTGGGTCGGGGGAACTCAGGATGAGCCCCCCACCCAGGGGGGACCTGAGTCTGCACCCCCCTGCTGATGGGGCTTGACAGGGGAACTCAAGGTGCACCCCAGTGCTGGGTCGGGGGAACTCAGGATGAGCCCCCTGCCCAGGAGGGACCTGAGGCTGCACCCCTCTGCCAATGGGGCTTGACAGGGAACCTGAGGCTGTTCCCCCCTCCTGGTGCCGGGCTGGGGGACCTGAGGCTGCGCGCCCCCCTCCCCCGCCTGGTGGGGTTTGACGGGGGACCTCAGGCCATGCCCCCCACCCAGCGGGGCTTGACAGGGGATCTCAGGCCATGTCCCACACCTGGCGGGGCTTGATGGGGGACCTCAAGGCACGCCCCTCCATCCTGGTCTGGGCTGGGGGACCTCTGGCCATGCCCCCCATCCTGGCGCTGGGCCAGGGGACCTGAGGCTACGGTCCCTGCCTGGCGGGGCTTGACAAGGGTGGGACTAGCCAAGTCTGGATCTATCCCAATGAGGGGGGCGAGGGGGCGGGCGGCCCGGTCTGGGTCTCACACGATTTTGAGGCACATGTGGGTGGGCAGGGACTTGACTCTGGGTCCCGTGGTGTGCCCCAGACTCTGACAGGAGGAAGGTTTTCATATACATTTTACTAATTTTCTTTCATCTCTGACACTTCTATTATAGAGAAAGGGCAAATAGCAATATTAAATTATTTCCTCTAATTAATCCCCTTTTAATGTACACGAATTTCGTGCACCGGGCCACTAGTTACCCTATAATTAGAAATAAACAGTTTCAAAATTCCTACCCTAAGCACTACGTACTTTCTAGAAGAAGAGTTTTGAAAGAGACTCTAATTTTCCCTCTTTCAGGGAGGTGCTTCAAACTGTTAGAAATTGAGTTCACTCTTCCTAACATATTGATGTCCTTGTGATATGACAGGAACTTTTAAATGAGTTGCTCCTGGAAGCATCATTTTTGAAGATGGGAAAAGGTTTTGTGCATGTTATCAAAGCACACATCATAGGTCTGTCACAGCCCTGCACAGAGAGATTTGTCATTCTTTATTGCGAGGTGGAGCAAGCATGTTCTGGCTACTGCTGATAGAGATGGAATGACATCCACTGTTGTAAAATGCTAAAGAAAACCCCACCGTATTCTCTAGCTGAAACCAAACAAGCCCATCTCCAATTCCTGCCTTCCACGAGGATCTATTGCAGCCCTGACTCCCTGCTGGCAGGGCTATAATGCCGCTTTAAAATGAACTGCTGACATCCTGACTTCTTCTCCACCTATTGAGCAGCGGTCCAAGGCCTTTGACGGTAGTGATGGAACATGTAACCATAAGACTTGGCCAAATTCATTCTCATGTGGCAAAGAGGCTGTCCCCAAGCAATGAAGAGAAAAATGAAGCAATCTTGTAACCTATAGGATACCAGAAGTTGTTTTCACAGCATTCAACTTAAAAATAAGACAAGAGGCATGGATATGTGAAACAGACTGAGAGATCTCAGAGGGGAGGGGAGAGAGGAGCCTGGATGAAAGATGGTGGAGGGATTAGCCAAAGAACATGTATGCATAACCCATGGACACAGGCATCAGTGTGGTGAAGGCCCGGGGAGCGGGGTCAGGGGCTGGGTGGAGGTGGGCAAAGAGGGGCTGTGAAGGAGGACACCTGTAATAGTGTCAACAGCAACAACAAAAAGGAGCAAATTAAGTCCCTCTTTACAGGAAGAAAGTTGGAAGACATCCTGCTTTTTCAGAACATGGTGTCATTGGTCAGAAGCCCCTGCTCCGCAGGTACTAGCTGCCTAATTTAAAGTGTCTGCATGAAGCTTCTTAAGGGGGCGATTAATAAGTACTCAAATATCTTTCAAAATATTGAGCTCTTTCTATTTTATTTGAAAGTAGTATCCTAAAAGTATATTTTATCTCAATTACATAATAGCAAAGTATACATTAGCACAGAGCTTAACCCCATATCCCATTTTAAGATTTATCAGCATATTTAAAAGTGTATTGCAGCATGCCAGGAATTATAACACTTTAATGTGCAATGTACATGCAACCTGCCAATCCTCACAAAATCCTATAAAGAAGCTATTATTATTATTATTATTATTATTATTATTATTATTATCATCATCATCATCCTAATGTACAGAAGCGGAAACTGAGCTGGATGAAGAAAGATTACAAAGCTAGTGAGTTGTGAAGTCTGCCTGTCTGTCTTCAAAACCTATGCTGTAACCATCTCTGTCTACATTTGCAGCACAAGATTAGACTGGTATAAATTTTAGATTGATGTGAATTTTAAAAGAACTACTATAATCAGGACATTATTTTATGAGATGTTTTATTTCTTACTAAGTCAGACTAAATAACTGTGTAAAATCCATATAGGGCTACAATAGAAACAATGCAATAAGCAAATTTACCACGGGTTTTCTCAGTTTTAAAAGGACTGATAGTTTTGCCCTGATATACCGACCTATTTTCCTTGGCTCTGACATTGGGACTCTCCTAACTTATCTTCCATTCAGTGATCTGTGTCTCACTGACAACCCTCTCAGCATCTCACTGAACCAGTCTTGCCACCAAATAGATGAGGCTGGTAGCCCCGAATTTGCCACCAAAGCAAGTCACTTGAAAGGTCCTGAAACAACAGCTCATTTGCTCAAAGCTGTCTGCAGCGCGCAGGAGGCAAGCCAAAGTAGCTTTTCCTTTTCATTAGTAGAGGCACTTGAGTTGGCATCTCCTGTCCCGCTCCTGCTGCCGTTACATTTTTATTTTCCCACAGGCACACTTACAGTGCTCAACTGGGTCATTCACACCTGGTGTTCAGCACAGGCTTGGATGGTTTCTGAAGGGCCCAAATGAAATCGAACCGGACAGATCACCTCGCTGCTCAGAGAGTGTGCTGCACAAAATAAACAAGGGAAGCAACACGATGGCGGAAGTGGGAAGAGGAGCGTCAGAAGCGCAGGGCAGAGGGTCAGTTTAGCATCGCTGCACTCAGGGGAGAGCCAGCCTGGCTTCCAGGATGTGAGATTTGCAATAGAGAGTTCAGGGATAAGCCATTTATGTGACCAGACCTGCAGGGTAAGAGGTTCTCCTCCACTCCTTTCCTCCCCACAGGCCCCCACAGCATGAGCCCAGGAAGGAGCAGCATAGCACCCCATTCGGGAACCTTTCAGCAGTGGACACAAAAGCACAGCCTTGGTGCCCAGCTCAACAAGCAGTGACCCGCCTGGAGCAATTATCACTGGCCCAGTGCAAAAGCCAGCTCATTTCCATTTCCATGCTGAGCCAGGGAATGGCAGGACCCTCCCAGGTCCAAGGGAATGGGGTTTCATTTACTGTTGCTCTACTAATTAGGATTCAGACTCAAGGGGGAGCAAAACAAATGCAACCTTGCACTACCAGGTAAATCAGAGGTGGTTATTTATGGCATCAAGGATTTATTCCAGTTAATTCTCCTACTGTATGTGTTTGGCTGCAGATGTTTAACTTGGGGGCTAACCGGGAACACAGACAAGCAAGGTTAGGACTGAAGAACTGCCAGGGGGAGACAAAGCAGACAGGAGGCCCAGGAAACTCTATGTAATCCAAGGACCCACAGCACACCACCCGCCACCCCCCCCCCCCCCCAGCCCCGGCCCGCTCCCTTCCCTGGTTCATAGCATAGGGGGTGGGAAGACACCCTCAGCTGAGATCTGAACCAAGTCCTCACAGGCTGCTATTTCCAACCTCTGGGCTCATTTCTAACATTTCCCTGAGTCCAAGGGGCACAGTGTGAAAAAATGTGGGTTAAAGAGGTGCCAAGAAACAAACTGTATTCTGTGAATTTTTTTATTGTGAGAGGATTACACATTATGAAGCAGCAAAGAAGTCTTCCTTTATATCGTATGTTGCAAATCAGAGGCTCATTTTTTAAAATGGAGGTGTCAACATTTAGTATAAGGAGATCTGACATGTAAATCCGACTTTGTTATTTGTCTGATGAAACTGGGCCCACTTGTTTCCACACCTGCCCCTGGCTGAGCCTGTTTAGAAGGGCAGGTGAGACCCACCATGCTCCCCCTCTATCCCCACCACACACACATGCTGCTCCTCTGAATTCCCTGTGGGCATCTCACACTCTCTGTTTTGAACAAAGTACCTTTGAGAATTAATAATTTGATTTGAAAAATTCGTTTGTGTGTCTGATTCAATATTTACTCTTTGGCCAATTGGGAAATACAGCTGCAGTTCACACTGCTGGGAGGATCTCACAAAGGATCGCTCTTCAGGGCCCGCACCAACCTGAACTGTTGTGCCGAAATTGGAATGACAACCTCCTGAGAATGTGCGTGCATATGTGTGTGTGCACACACCACTGTCAACACAACTACTGCCACCACCACTCCTCTTGTTTAACTGGGCAAGGAATGCCACAGGCTACTCCTAACTGCTCTGTGGACACCCTCTCCGGGCATGATCCCAGACTTAAGAAAAATGTGCTTTTGAGAAGAGCTTCATTCCCAAGCTAGAACAAGTCCCATGGGTAAAGCTGGAGGGTTTCTTGGAAGGATGGGTGGGAAACCTTCAGTGAGGACTGTGGAGGAGGCAGCGCTCAGAAAAGCAGGCCCTCGGACCAGTTAGAAGCCAAGGTAGGCCCTGAGGGGGACTTCCGTGAAGATTTTAACTGGTAGCATGGAGCCTGGAACATGGAAATAACCATATTTAGATGGTGGTTTTATCCCCCTGGACTGTAATTGTGGTTGCCTCAGTCCCTCAGGAAGCCTGTGAGATGGTTGCGGAGAAGGGAGGGGCAGGCCAGGCCAGGAAATGAAGTCTGGCTTGCTGTAGGAGTTTGCTTTGGGTTGCCGTAACAGAAGGTAAAGACTGGGTGGCTTACATGACAGAAATTCATTTTTTCATTCTGGAGGCTAGAAGCCTGAGATCAAGGTGTAGACAGGGTAGGTTTCTTATGTGGCCCCTCTCCCTGTCTTGTAGATGGCTGTCTTCTCCCTCTGTCTTCACATGGTCTTCCTTCTATATGTGTCTGGTCCACATTACCTTTTCCTAAAAGGACACCACTCCTATTGGATTAGGGCCCACCCGAAAGACCTGATTTTAATTTAATTACTTTTAAACAAAATTTTAAAATTGATTTGAGAGAGGGAGAGAGAGGGAGGGAGAGAGGGAAAGAGAAGAGAGAGAGAAATGTTATAAAAACTTAGCAAAGGGCAGTATATTTTTCCTCAGAAAATAAACTGTAAAAAGGGATGAAAATTTCAGACAGGAAGAGAAAACAGTCACATGAGGTGCCCCTTACCCAGAACAATGGTTATGGATGAGTATGCTAAAGGGATAGAGACTAGATAACTTGCATCCCTATAGATCTAGTGTACTCCTCTGTAATGTGTTTTGCTATTTATACCAACTGCGCTATAAAACATCACCACAAAATATCTTGGCTACTTCACGTTATATGCACACACAACATCATTTCTCATCCTCTGTCTTTATACGGGTTACTGGGTCTTGTCATCCTTTTTGATTTGCAAAGAAAATAATCTCTCTGTTCTCTTATCAGAACCATCCAGCCCTGAACAGAGAAACATTTCAAGATCAAAAGGGAGGCAAACTAATACTCTTTCAGCAAGCAAGATAAAGATTCACACATAATTAAGCCAGCAGTATAGAGTTATTTAAGTGGACATATCTTTTAAGAATAGTCAAACTGCTATAAGCTATTCATACTACTGGGGTCAGTACTGAAAAAAGAAAGGGAGCTGACAAGATGTTTGCTGAGGACAAGGGAAAAAGAGAGGAGGTAGAAAAGAGGGAGGGACAGAGGATGGCTTAGTAGTGTCTCTGTGGGCCAGGCCCTTTGTGCAGTTCATCCATGAGGTCTGGATTATTAACTCCATTTTACAGATGAGGAAATGGAGGATCCAAGCAAATGCAAAGAGGCAGTGCCTTCCACTCCTTCTGTCTCTGAGCTCATGCACTTTACAGTATGCTAATACCCATGCATGATCTCATCTAGGGGTAAAATAAAGGTCTCTTAGGTTAATCATTCAATCACAGGACATTTATTGAGTGCCTCCCATTTTTCAGGTATGGGTCTGGCTGCTCTGAATACAGCAATGAGAAAGACATTTATTTGGTGCTGACATCAACCACCACCATTCATGGAACACTTACTGTCTAACAGGCAGCATCCTGAGCACTTTTTACCTGTCATTTCATATACTCTTTATATCAACCCTATGTTAGGCATTGTTACAGATGAGGAAAAGGGGGTTCAGAGAGGTCCAGTGGCCTACCTAAGCCTGTGAGTAGTTCCAAAATAGCATCTCAGGCCTGCCTGAATTTAACATCCAGGCCTTCCCACACCACGTCCATTTACTAGCTTGATAAATCAAGTTTCAATCCCACAAGGAGTTTAAATTTAGGTGAGGAAACAATCTGTACAAGTGATTATAAGAAAACATTAGTGCCTTTATTTCACAGCTGCCATCTCTGATAACGAGGTAATCAGGGCTGAAGTCACAACCACTAAGCTGAAATGTTAACCCACTATTTAGTTTATGCATCCATTATCAACTTCCTGCATCTATTTGCTGGAATTAGGCGTCTACCTCCACTATCATCATAATTGGCTATAAAGTTATGTATATGACTTTGAATAAGTGAGCTGAAAATTCCACATTTTTGCATTTTATGGGAGGGAGAGAAGATTAGACTAATATTTTCACAAAACAGAATTACAAGTTAGGCAAGAGTTTAAAGCTCAGAATTCACCTAAGAAGTATAAGCTATACTTGTGAATTTTTCTACAGTTCTTTGTTGTTCTTACTTTTTCTGCAAGTCCCTTGGATTTTGTTAATAACTTTCCTCCTATACTCACAGATTTAAGGTGAACACTTACAGGCACAAAAACCCTTACAGCCCATACGTGGTCAAACTAAATATCTTAAATCAATGTACAGGCAGACGCCCAGCAGTGTACAAAGTGCCTGCTATCATGAGGATTGCAAACTACAAACAAATCATTAATGTCCTCCTGGTTACTTATTCATAAGAGCACCTGCCAGGTCAGCTTCTAAATGGGTCCTTTCAAGAAGAGAAATTTAATTTTATTGGGACGGAGAAATATAAAATAGAGCCAGAGGTTAATAGGAGTTTAAAAGGAACAAAAGGTTATCTTAGCAATTAAAGGCTCTCCAGGAGGTTAATCACCCCCGCATAGCACTTACAAATGACACATGTATCAGCAGATACAAAAACGTGTGTACAGTGCAGAACACTAATCTGGATGAGACACACACACACACTCACACACACACAGACATTAGAGGCCTGGTGCACGAAATTCGTGCACTCAGGCGAGGGATCCCTCAGCCTAGATTGCGAGAGGGCGCAGGCCAGGCCGAGGGACCCCACTGGTACACAATCGGGGCTGGGGAGGGATATGGGAGGTTGGCCAGCCAGGGAGGGACCGTGGGAGGGCTCCAGGGAGTGTCCGGCCTGTCTCGCTCAGTCCCAATTAGCTGGACCCCAGCAGCAAGCTAACCTACTGGTTGGAGCATCTGCCCCTGGTGGTCAATGCATGTCATAGTGAGCAGTTGAGCAGCCTTAGCATATCATCAGCATATTATGCTTTGATTGGCTGAATGGCCGACTGGATGACCAGACACTTAGCATATTAGGCTTTTATTATATAGGAGATATATATTATGTATGTATGTATGTATGTATGTATGTATGTATGTATGTATGTATTTTGCAGGGCTGAATTAAACTGATATTCTTTCCATGATCCATTCAGAAAAAGTAAAAGGCCCTGGCCGGTGTGGCTCAGTTGGTTGAGCATCATCCTATGCACCTAGAGGTCACTGGTTAGATTTCTGGTCAGGGCATATACCTGGGTTGCAGGCTTGATCCCAAGTAAAGGGCCTGCTGGAGGCAGCCAATCAATGATTCTCTCTTATCATTGTTACACAGATTTCATATTTGATTCTCCCAACAGCCCTTTGAGGTTGTTAACTGCTCTACTACACTACTTCGTTAGGCAGATGATACCAGACACTAAGACATGATGGGCCAGATGCATCATGGTCTGTCTAAAGAACCAGAATGTTTCGTCAGTATTGAGGCAAGTCTGTAAAGGATGTATATTCACGTGCTTGGAAAACACTCTTGTGTTTTTGTCTATAGTCACACTTTGCACCACATACCCTGAATATACCACCTTTGCAGGGACAAGCCAGTAAGTGATCTCAGGCAGATTCCCCAGCTAATGAGACCCCCTCCCATTTCCCTGCAGGAAGGTAATGGGTCCTACTATTTGAGAACACAGACTCCAGAGGAATTTTGGACTCTGCTGCAAAGGCAAGGAGCATAAGATAATATACAGTGTTACTGTTCTGGCAAATGTTCTCTAATTCTGGACCAGGTATATACTGTAGCCCATTAGTGTAATTTTGAAAAAAAATATTAGAATTATTATTTTTTGGCAGCCTGGAGTCTTTCATCTTTATAAGATGATAACAATGTTTTAAAAGGGTTATCAGGATGCTGCATCATCATAATAATGATTCTTTATTATGTACATTATGTTTTAGGAGTTTTAAACATACTGTGATATGAAAATGTAAGATTTGATCCTAATAGCGATGCTTTGAGGTATACGGAGTAGTAATTATTTGTCACATTTCACAGTAGGGGACACTGAGGTCCAGGGCAATGAAACAGCTTCTGAGACTTCACGATAATCATGGCAGTGCAGTTCTGGGACCCAAGGGCACTGATTCCTAGTCCGCTGTTCTTTAAATGTCATTACAGGTGAACTGATTTAAAGGAGAACAGCAGGGATTTGAGGGGCGTGTGTGTGTGTGTGTGTGTGTGTGTGTGTGTGTGTCTGTGTGCATGTGCATGTGTGTATGCCAAGAGGACCTGTGAATTCGTGTTTCTTAAAGCCTAACAGATCATCTTAAAAGCATATACACATTGCAACACCTCAACAAACCCCTAACTTCTAAGCATTGTCATCTGTTCCATACCAGACAATCATACTTAAATCACAATGTCGCACATCCTACTCAGACTTCAGGCTTCCCAATAAACATACTTGAGATATGTACAGAAAGACTGTTCCACAAAGCTCTTTCATGCCTATTTTTCTATCTTTTGCCTTCTGGTGTTTCTTTTTCCCATCCAGAAATAATGTTCTTATAGTTTATAATTCTGCTGTTTCTGTCTTAATGAATTAAAGGAGTGCATTTTATAGTTTCAGAAAAGTCATCTCGGGCAGTGAATCAACTCACAGCCTTCCCTTCCTCAAACCTCTCCCAGAAAAAAGGAAAAAAGAAAAAGAGGAACAAAGCCAGGCACTTCACAATGATGCACTTCTCAGGGTAGCACTCTGCTCCTTCTCACTCTGCAGCTGAGGCTCAAAGGGCTCTGTTCCTGAACTTTCTTTTCCGATAGTTGACCAAGGAGCCTGAAGTCAAGGAAGAGAGGTCCATGCATCTGTTTGTTTTCAGCAGAATGCAAAGGCTGCTCTGCCTCCCTTGCTGGGCAGGCAGGCGTGCGTACAGAGCTATGCGTGAGAAATCTCCAAATTCAGAACCACTCAGCCCCAGATAAACACCTTCACTGTGTAGGCCAGTGATCAAAGATAGTAAAGTTATAGTTTATGTGGATGGATAAAGAAGTTTAGTGAAAGTCAGTTTTAATGAATGCCAGTTCCCTCTATGTGCTTACCTCCAGAAAATGTTCTGCCTGTTGTTCTCGATCCAGTTTCCTTGAAGTTGTTGTAATCAGACCTGTGTAGAAATGAGAATATTTGACTTTTAAATATCTGGGGCATGGAGTGTGGGAAACAAGTCCAGTTAAAGCAAAAGCAAAAGTGATGAGGAACTGTAACTTTCCAGTCCCAGTGGCAACACGATAGTCTCAGAATTCTTCCTTGTTTTATTTCCAAATAAGCAATTCAGGAATCTTCAGAATTATTTTGTTATTTTTAGGTTAATCCTCACCAGAGGATATTTTTGCCATCGATTTTTAGAGAGAGTAGAAGGGATGGAGGAAGGAGGTGAGAGAGAGACATATGTGTATGGGTTGTCTCCCGCATACACCCTGAGCAGGGGCCGAGGATTGAACCTGCAACCCAGGTACCTGCCCTTGACCAGGAATCGAACCCATGATCCTTCAGTGTGAGGGCTGACGCTCTAACCACTGAGTAACACCAGCCAGGGCAGACTTATTTTTAAAGCAAAATAACATTTACAAAGAAAACCTGAAAACTGTGTTGGAGTTTTGCTTACCTCAGGTAATGTAATCACTTTGGGGATATAAAAATTCACTGAAGAACCATTGTTTTTCTGATAAGAAGGAATTTCAATGATTTATTTGCATATGATTAAAATTATACAGTAGGAACCTCATTAAAGAGTTTAGAGTTCTTGAACAATTAATATGTTGTTGATGCAGATTAGATTCAGGCTATGAAACAGCACTTTCTTATTTAACTTTTTTATGCTTATAATGGTTGTTTTTTTGTTAAACTTGACAAAGAAGGTTATTTCTGTAATAACTATTGTACACAAAATTATTGCAAATTTAATAACTCACATACCTAAGATTTCATACTGTAATTTTATCTTTTATTATGTGTTTAAATCTTCACACAAAATAAGTCCCACCTGGGAAATATCTATCTTGCCTTTGAATGGGGTTTCTCATAAACGAATCGCCCATTTGAGTATAAAAACAAAGAAAAGGGAATGAGAAGACAAAACCTTCAGCCACCCAGCTTATTGCACCAATTTGTCTCTTGTAGGTTTTATTATTATTATTGTCAAATGGCAATTAGGAGATCAAACTTACATTCCATTTCTTGAGTCTACAATGTCCCTAAAGACAAGAGATTTATGGATTGGGCTGTTTTCATTACATATGCTGATTGACAGGAAATCGCCACCGAGAGTAAAATCCCTTGAAAAGCTCACTCCCAAGGTTGGCAAAGTAGGTGCCATAAGGAAAAGCTCTCCTACTGAGGTTGGATGAGGATCTCATGACCTCCAGCTTTTATTTTACACAGAAGTGGTGGGTGGGAGTGCGTGGTAGGCTTTAGAGAAAGCCAGGAAGAGGCCCCAGGAGATAAATGGCCTTCAAAATGAAATCCGATTGTGAGTAGCAGGGCTCTTTACAAGCCACTCCCCTCCCCTCCACTCTCATCTGTCTACACTCCTATGAAGGCAAATCTACGTTCCCATTGCACAAACAGCCTGCCTTTCTGTGAATTCTTTCTGGAATGTGCCCCACTTCATTACTTCACCCACTGACTTTTCAAATGTAGGTCAGCTGTTAGCTCAGGTGTTAGTCAGGGTAAGTACCCATGTGATGTGTCCTAACAGAACTGGTATCCTTCACCACCATTGTTCTTTGCCCTCTATAATCATCCTTTGCTCATATGTCCATTTCCCCAATAGACAAGTTGACACAGAGTTCCTTCATGGGAAGGGCCTGCCTTTTCATTCATAAGCCCACCTAGCTCCTGGCCTAAAACAAAGAATGGGAACTTTATAAATGCTCAGTTGACAAAAATTGCTGTGGAAGAGAGATATTATTTATATTTTAATCTTCAGTTTAACTACAGACTTAGAATGTTTGCTTGGGAGGGTACTGCTTAGTGTGTAAGGAAAGTATATGATGCTGGTCAGAGGGTAGATGCCTTTAGCATTTATTGGAAGCCATTGACTGAGGTCCTCTCTGTGAATGGTGACATGCTCCTCACTCTCAGCTACAAAGATGAGCAACTGTTCAAGGTTATGGAGAGAGAACTGTTATCAGGAATTGTAAGGGAGAGAATCAGTAACTTCTCTTTTCTAGCTCCCCATCAGAACTTCAAGGGAAACTCAAAAATTAGATTCTGTGTTCCACTCCATCCCCCATTTACTGCATCTGAATCTCTTGGGGTGATGCCTGAGAAGGCCCACTGATTTTAAGAGAAGGTTTACGTCATCCCACGATCCTTTGCTGAATCTCACTATGACTTTTTATTGATATTCGTTTTTCTGCTCAGCCACATGCAGGATGGGAGTACACTGAGCTGCTTTAGCATCTGGAGCAGAGGACTGGGCTCAGTGTGTGCCTGGGGGTGAGCAAGGGGGAGATAGAGATGGTGTGTGAGTGCACTAGAGGGTGGGGTGATAAAATAGGAATAAAAGGGAGCACAGCTCCCTGATTCATGTTGACTATGGGTCGATGTGGTCACACCAGTGGACATCTAACACACCAATACGATGCCTTAATTTTCAGGCTATTCTGTTCTATAAGGTCCTATGTCACAGAGGCTCTTTCCAAGTGAGAAGTAACTGTCTTCTCAAAACGGGGCAGGGGGCTTTCACCTCTTCCGGTAGCATCCTCAGTGAGAGGTCACAGTGGGAATGAGAAATACTCATTATATTGAGGCTCTGAATGGGTGCAGGGCTGTCACTCCCACTCTGCTGTCTGCCTGCTGCTCTTCCAGAAGCCCTTTGCCCTCTGTTCCCCTGAGGACACTCGTGTCATTTCAGGTCCTACTCGACGGGGTTCACGGCCCACAGCGGTGTAACTGGGCCCAGGGAAGAGGCCAGCTTCCTCCCCTGATCATTCTTAGGGTAATTTTTTAGGAGAGTCATACATTTTAACAAAGTGCATGTGCAACTGAGAGAGCAGTGACTCCCCTCCCATCTGTATACCTTCACCAAGATGTGTTTTTCACATATTTATCAGCCAACAGAGGAAGCTACAGGCTTCCTGAAAAATCTGAAACAGCATACACAACAGTGAACCTGGGGCTGTGAGGAAGGCAAGCAATGCCTGCTCCTAGAAGAAAGGCAGGCCTGCTTCTGTAGGCTTCAGGTCTCTAGGTTTGTATTGCCTTTATTTTCACAGAAATAAGAAAAAAGTGTCTAATTGGTAGGAAATCAGTTGAGGTCGGCTTGGGGACAGGGATTGATGACTAATGGGCACAATGTTTCTTTGGGGGGGCAGGTGGTAATGAAAATACTCTAAAATTACAGATTACGGTGATGGTTGCACCGTTCCATACGTATTCTAAAAAACACTGAATTTATACTTTAAACGAGTGAGTGATATTTTATGTAATTATATATCAGTAAAGAACCATAACTCTGTCTTTTAGATTTTAACAAGTCTTTCTAGTTGGAGAAGACAGACATTTCAGAATACTTGATGAATGGATGATGGGCTGAGTGAGTTATTTAGGAGTCAGGCGTGAAGAGAGGCTGGAAGGAAGAGAGATCAGGTTTGTCCATGGGGCTCTGGAGCATAAAAGTAATGAATAAAACATTTTGGGTTAAAGCTGCAATTGGTAGTTCTTTGCACTGATACAAATAATCCTCATTAAGCCAGGGCCAGCTAAGCCAAAAAGGAGCAAAAGCTTTCTTCCTTCTAAAGCAGTGATTTTCAAACTTTTTCATCTCATGGCACACATAAACTAAAATTCCGTGGCATACCAAAAAAACACACAAAACATGTTTTGCCAACCTGTCAAAAAGGTGTAATTTGATTGATTTACAAATGATAATAGTAACAACAATAATAAAAATGATATTACTTCCCCTTTTGGCTCCAAAGTAACTTTTAAAAAAAGTCAGGTGCCTATAGATGTACATAAGGATTTCTGGTACCAAGAATTAACCAATGAGATGCAACCTTCTTATGCAGCATGACCAATAAGATGCAACTCTATTATATGACCTATATATTTATGGTCCAAGACAGGGCATTCACACTAATGGTTAATGTTGTGTTGACTGGTGCCATTTCTTTTATTTGACAATCTAGGGGAAAAGAGGTCAGTGCCCCTGACTAAATAGGTATTGTATGTTTTAAACATTCTTGCAGCACACCGGTTGAAAATCGCTGGACTAAAGGAACACACTTAGGATGAGCTATGATGCTTCAGCAGCACTGTGTATTTTACTGTCAGAAAGGAATGCAGTGAGCCATCCCTCACAGTCCAGAGGAATTAGTAGAAATCGCCAAAGCTGCATCTTCATTTTTAACAACTTTGTTGTAGCAGAATGCAGTTGGGCTTTAGAAAAGGAAAAAGGATGAAGGAGAGCAACCTCCCTCTTCAACTACTGTGATTCATCACTGTGGAAGGCAACCTCCTCGCAATCTCTGCAGGAGACAGGCATCTACATCACACATATAGCTGCAGACCCATTGGGCATAGTAAATTGGGGACTGACATGACGAAATTGAATTTCAAAGATAAATCATGGGCAAGCTTTTGGATGTGGTTCGGAGATAGAAACAAACACATCATTTGATATAATTACATATGCAAACCTCCAGTTCAGGAAGCGGGGTGAGTCCAGTCCCCAGTGAATGATACTCGGTAAAGAAGGCAGGAGGGCACATGGCTGGGACCGTGCAATTACTTTAAAAATGGCCACTTTTGATTTTCTGTTGTGGAGACGGAGGAGTCTAACAGTCGCTCTGAGAAACAGCCTGAGCATGAACATGTGGCTGCCTGTTCAAAGGGGACTCAGGCTGTGCTCAGCAGTTACGGTCAGAGGAGTGATACTTGGAGGATGACATCTTTCCCCTGCTCCTTCTCCCCATGGGTGTCCTGGGTCGCAGCTGTGTAATCTACTGCCGTGACATTCACATTTTCTTTAAGTGCTACTTGAAGCAGTATAGTTCTTAGCTGTTTCAGCATGATTTTCCAAGACCCATGGAAGCTGGGTTTGTCCTAAAAATAAAACTAGAATTATCAGCCCTGTGAACCAAAATTAGTGCTTTTACTCTGTCTTTTTCATATCCCATTTCTCCACGCCTACCCCCAACTATGCAGTAATCCCTTCACCCTCCTTCCAGACAGTTCAATGGTCTCCTTCTCTCCTCTAGCATGTTGCATGTGACTCTGCTATTGTCGCAATCCCCATCATGATTTCAGCAAGGCAGAGACTGGGTAGTTCCCCAGTTGAGCTCAGGAGCATGGATCAGTGCCTATCACATTTGTGGAATATATAAATACTGCAGTCATATCACCCAAGAGCTGGCTCTAGTTATTTGTTGAAGAGTCAATCTTTCCAGATAGTATATAGACAAGAGGGTAGTGACTAGATCTTATTCATCTCATGTTCTTGGTATTTAACATAGAACCAGACACATTGTAGGTATCAAGCAAAACATGTTTGAATGATGGTGACATGGATGCAGTCTCCCAGAATTCTCAATATTGTTTTATAAAGAGGCCATAATGGTCCCAAACCATGGGACTTAACGTTATCTGAATGCTCTCTTCCATTCTCTAAATGATTTTAATATTTTCCCCCTTTTTGGATAGCCTCTTCCATGCTGATAGTTGGAGGTCATTAGGATAATTCCTGAGAGCCTTTAAAATTTTTTTCAGCTGCTGATTAAAATTTTTATTCTTTAATGTCATGCACAGGGCCATTCCACCATTCTCCCACATCTATCTAATTTACAGGGAAAGGTGGGCAAATACTAATATAGTAGTGTCCAACCTTTGAGTACTATGTGCCAGGCACTATACTAAATGGTTTACATATGTTCTCATTTAATCTCACAAGAGTTCAGATAAATGGGAACTGTTCTGACTCCATTTATAGGAAGAAACTGAGGTAAATAACTTGCACATCGTCTCCAATGACTGAGCAAGGATTCAAACGCAGAAACTCTGAAGCATCTTGCCTCTTTCCCTGGCAGGCGAGCACGCAGAGTGATGGCAAAGCCACCCACTTAGGAGCCAGGAGACCTGGGTCCCAGTCTCAACTCTGTCAGTAACTGGCTATGTGATTACAGCAATCACATCTTTTCTTGAGGCCCTTGTTTCCTCTCCTAGGAATGCCCTAAAATTTCTTCAGTGTAAAAAGTGTAACTATCAGAACATGAAAAGGACATGATTCTTCTTCCTACTCTCACCACTTTCTTCTTGACGGACTGGAGTCCAGCTGTGCTAGGTCACTGGGCAGGAAGAGGGGCTGTCGTCTAGCTTTTGTTTACCCACAAAATCAATATTGAACACCCACGTGGATACTTCGTAAGAGAGAAAAAGTAAAAATGTCATTTAACCCTGAGTGCATGTTTTTCACGAGGAAAATAAAATCCTTAGTCATTCCCATGAATTCACTGTCTCTTCACTAAGATGATAACTTCTAGAACCTGTTTCCACCGCTCATTTTAGCCCATCAGGAAGCCTTAAAAGTTCCCTGCAGTATGTACACATGGACATAAGGCTGTACAATGAATTGAGACAGAGAATAAAAGGGCCACAGTAAATGCAAATTCAGGATGGTAGAAAAAATTACAGTTGGAGTGAACACATGCATTATGCTTATTTTTAAAAATACTAAGTAATGGGTGGTATCAGACTATAGGATGCTCGTTTGAAAAGAATAATACGAAAGAAAAAAATATTAAAGACTTACAACATCAGTTGTGAGGGGGTTAAAAACAGGATTCTAGAAATTGGCCCCAGAAGACATGCTTCTTAAGTAAGGGCTGTTTCAGCAAGTGTAAAGATTTGGAGCTGCTCGACTGAGCACGCAGCGCCGCTATTAAGTTTACTTAAGAAAACCTGACAGGGGAAATCACCGAGGGAGCTTACGCCTGCAACTCAAACTTTCTTTATAAATAGTTACTTCCAAGATGCTCACAGAAGCTTTAAAACTGTGTAAGGGAGGGAGCATCTTAAGCCAAAGTCTGAAAACCCTGTGGGTCAAATGTGCTGCGTCGCTGTTGCTTTCCTGTAACAGGCACGTTTCATGTTCTTTTTCTGCGAGCCCACAGACGGTACGTCCTGCCTTCGCAGCAGGGAAATCATAGGCGGCATTTCTTCAGCCAGAAACACTTTCCCTTTTGGACACAGGATTCGGTAGCTGCTACCGGGAAAAGCCAGCTTGTGAAGGAAAAGTGCTGATGCTGGCACACCTGGCACTGTCCCTTGGGGTCCAGTTAGCAGATGGCGTTGCCCACAGCTGGAGAGAGAGTTCTGAGGTGCAGGCGAGCTCTGGTCCCTCATTGTACCACTCATTGTAGACTAGTTCAATGAGGGACAACTGGGTCAAGGCAACTGCCATCAGGGGAAAGGATAAGATAGTGGTGAACAAAGGCGGAGTAATAAGTAATGAAGAAGATTGGTGGAGAATCTTTCCAAAGGCCTTTCCTCTGAATAATTCTCTCTGGTCCTGACACACAACACACACACACACACACACACACACACACACACACACACACACCTCTGCTTAGGACCAGAGATGCTGTGAGTTTAATTTTGCCAGAATACTTCACTAGTTCCGTATGTCCTCCCCTCAATTCCTCCCCATATCACCAATCCTCATGGCTCTCCTGCAAATCTCACACAGCCCTGCGGCTCTGCCTTTTGATTTGGCCAAGATGGAGAAGTATTTACGCACCTGAATAAGTCTCAAGGCGATTTTAGCTAAACCTTGAATGCCATATGGATTTCTTCAGAGGAGTTCAGCTACAGATGGTGAACCAATATTAAGGATGGAGTATGAAATGATGCCACCTTTAGGTGCCATGAACATGCCACTGACGTGTGTGCTCAGATGTGCAATATGGTGCACATCTCCCCCCTTCTCTCTCTGCCAAGATTTTTTTTTTGCATAATTCTAAATACTGGTTGATCAAAATAAGAAAGAAAATGTGTCCTGCAATCTGAATTACACTGTCTGGATGGGTCTTAGAGATGATCTAGTCTGAGAAGCATCCTGGTTTACTGGTGAACAGTATGCCAACCAATCTCAGGCTCTGGCATCAGATTGCCTGGCTTCACATCCCAGCCCCACCCCTAGGAGACTGCCTGTGCTTCGGCAAGTTACTTAGTTTTCTAAATACCAGCCTCCTCCTCTGTAAAAGGAGGCTTATTAAATTAAATAACCGATTTAAAACACTTAGCTTGGTTCCTGGCACGTATTAAATGCTCACAGGATGTTACTCTTATTATAAGCTCCAAAGATGATGCCTGGAGTATCATATGTGTTTAAGTGTCTAATCTTGCTCGTTTCCATTCTGAGGTTCCCTTAAAGGTGTCTAGACCAGTGGTTGGCAAACTTTGGCTCATGAGCCACATGAGCCTCACGAGCCGCGGTTTGCCGCTCTGTTGACTAATGAGTTTGCCGACCACTGACCTAGACTCTTGATTCCAATAATTACAGGCTGTTGTTGTTCCTTGTGATTAAGCCCCTATCCCAGTGGTCGGCAAACTCATTAGTCAACAGAGCGGCAAACCGCGGCTCGCGAGCCTCATGTGGCTCGCGAGCCGCAGTTTGCCGACCACTGCCTTAGACCATTGTTGGTTTTCAAACTTGACTGCGTGTGGGAATTACCTGGGGAGCTTTAGCATAGGCAGATGCCAAGGCCCCACATCCAGAGGCTCTGAATGATTAGGTATGGGGGGAGGCCTAGGCACAGGGATTTCTAAACAGCTCCAGGTGACTCTAATATCCAGCTGAGGGTGAGAATCACTGTCTAACAGTTGTAATCCTCCTTGGGTGATGGGGTTGCAATGATTAATTTTTGACTTATCTAGTTTTTCCACAATGAAAATCACTCAGTTTTATAATCCAAAAGAACTTTAAGGCCAACACAATGGCACAGTCCCCTGCCTGTCCTCACTGAATTCCACAAAGCTCTATCTAAATCCTCCCAGCAAAGGAGTCCATTACGTGTTTACCAGGTTTGTTCTTTTAGATCTGACACATGCTTTGTGTCATCCCCTAAAACACTGGCTTGTGTCAGTTACAGTCTGGCTTGTTCCTTCCAGCATACTTTCCTGTACTGCCTGAGGTTTACACCTCTCCCAGCTCCACCTGCCCCCAGGATTCTTGGAGCAGAGGTAAAGCATTCTTGGAGAAGAGGTAATGCTACACATTCCCCGCAGAATCACACTGGACAGAAGGCACAGTGGTGACGCACGAGGATACAAGTCCCCACGTTTGCCTCATGCAACCAACAACCCCCTGAGGTAGACAGACACACAGGCAAGTAACTGTGATCCAAGGTATGATCTAATACATGTCCTTGACAACTCAGGGTGCCCTGAAGAAGGAAAGATAATGCTGAGTTGTGTGACTGGAAAAGATAAGAGAATAAGTTGTATTTTTACTAGGCCTTAAATGGCGAATAAGATTCCCATAGAGAAGTTGGAAAAAGTTGTAATACCTAATCTGTAGCAGAGAATAAGGAGACAGAAGACTAACATAAAAAGGTAAATGGGAGTTTAAATTCAGGCTCTGCTATTTCTTAGCTGTGTGAGCAGAGACAAGTTACATAACTTCTCTGACCTCAGTCTTGCCATCTATGAAATGGGGATAGTAGTTCTCCCTCAAAGGCTTTTGGTACCAAAACAATACAGATGACGTGCTTGGCAGAGAGCTTGCACTAAACAGACACAGCACCCATAAAAAACAGTGTGTTATCTTTTATGTTTGGTAAAAACCCTAAAAGCACTGGGATGCTATTTCTGATTACATTCAAAAGGGAAACCTTATTGTCTCCAGATTGGTCACCTCTGACAATGTCTGAACATTTAATAACCAGGCAACTGAAAGTTTGTTTCCTTCTGTTTACTTGAATGAACACTGTAAAGTTGTTTAATTCCTGCACACCCTGGAGGTGTGAAAACCACCACTGCACTCCCCTTAGAAATGATTTCACTGGAAATGATTTGTTTCTACATCTGTTTTCACATGACAGATGAAATCAGGAGGATGGATGAAGTGCAAATGACTCAGAGGAGGATGTGCCAAGGCTTGAGAACACGTGTGTGCTTTGTAGGTACCCAGGTCATTAAGAATGTCTTTGCTCCATGATTGATACAAGGTCTTAGGTAGGAGCAATGTTTTAAAACCTAATTTAAAATATTCTTGGGAAAAATATCACTTGTTATGGAGAGCTTTGAATGTTATCAGAAGACTGACAACACTTTAAAAAAAATATCACACATTTTCAAGTTAATTTTCACATACTTCAATGCTTTCTTTCTGTTCTAAATTTTACATATTTACTAGTACTGTAAAATCTCATTTTCCATTCCACCTATCTGGACATTTGTAATAGTTATGTGGCTGGTTGCAGTTTACCTTTGTACTACCGAGGTAAATTAATAGGGTGGAAAAGTCTCAGAGGAGTATTTAATGTACTGGAAACAAACCATTTGCAAAACATTTTAATTTTAACAAGCAGCGTTTTGATGTTTTAATTGCAAACAAACTGTGTAACTATTCATTAGAGACTGTCCAAGCAGGTCTTCTGCTAGGCCACACTCTTAATAGTAACATTAACCTTATGAAATTAGTAAACATGTGTTCCCACCTTTTCTTTTGTTTAAATTCTTTTTATTGATTTGAGAGAGAGAGAGAAACATTGATTTGTTGTTCCACTTAAGTATGCATTTATTGGTTGCTTCTTATAGGTGTCCTGACAAGGGATTGAACCTGCAACCTTGGCATATTGGGACAACACTCGAACCAACTTGAGCTATCGAACCAGGACCAAACTCACCTTTTCAACTGCTATAAAATCCTCCACAATGAGAGTCCAAATTAATGAAATTTTATGGTATTTCTCTTCTTTGGGAAGAAGGGCCATCAATTGCAAGAATAATGAAATTTATGCTTAATCATTTATCAGTGCAGCGATTTTGTGCAAGTCTTTAAAATTGTTGTGTGCCTCAATTTCTTCCTTTGAAACATAGCAATGATTTAATGGGGGAGCAATTAAATCTCTTCCTCGATCGGGGGAGCATCCACTTTTCTTTTTTCTTTATAAGTAGAAATGAAGCAGGAGCTAGAATCCTAAACACTTTATTAGGGGAAAATGCTGTCCATTCTGGGAAAAGGTGTATACTCCTTCTGCTATCTTTTTTTTTTTTTAAACATATTTTATTGGTATTTCACAGAGAGGAAGGGAGAGGGATAGAGAGCTAGAAACATCGACGAGAGAGAAACATCAATCAGCTGCCTCCTGCACACCTCCCACTGGGGATGTGCCCGCAACCAAGGTACATGCCCTTGACCGGAATCGAACCAGGACCTTTCAGTCCGCAGGCCGACGCTCTATCCACTGAGCCAAACCGGTTTCGGCTCCTTCTGCTATCGTGTAAAGAGGATTATAAAAATTCTGTTATAGCTTTACCACACTGTATTCTGTCTGCATGTTTGTTTCCTTCAATAGACTGTGGCCTGTCCAGGGCAACCATGTTTTTATTCACTTAACTAGAGGCCTGGTGCATGAAATTCATGCACTGGGGGGGGGGGTGCCCCTCAGCCCAGCCTGCACCCTCTCCAATCTGGGACCCCTCAGGGGATTCCTGTGGGATCGGGCCTAAACAGGCAGTTGGACATCCCTCTCACAATCCGGGACTGCTGGCTCCTAACTGCTCACCTGCCTGCCTGCCTGATTGCCCCTAACTGCTTCTGCCTGCCAGCCTGATCACCCCCTAACTGCTCACCTGCTGGCCTGATTAATACCTAATTGCTCCCTTGCTGGCCCAATCACCCCAACTGCCCTCCCCTGCCGGCCTGATCTCACCCCCAATTGCCCTCTCCTGCTGGCCTGATCTTGACCCCAACTGCCCTCCCCTGCAGGCCTGATGGCCCCCAAGTGCCCTCCCTGTGGGCCTGATGGCCCCCAACTGCCCTCCCCTGCAGGCCTGGTTGCCCCCAACTGCCCTTCCCTGCCAGCCTAATCGCCCCTAACTGCCTCTGCCTGCCTGATCACCCCTAACTGCCCTCCCCTGCTGGCCTGATCTTGTCCCCAACTGCCCTCCTCTGCCAGCCAATTTAGTTCTGATTGATCGCTTTCTATGCCAGTCAGCGTCAAAAACTCTGCCTCCTAGGCAGCCATTGGCTCCTCACACTTCACCCAGATTTGGTTCTGATTGGTCAGTTTCTATTCCAGTCAGCGTCTCTAGGCCTATCAACGGGGCCTGATTCAAAAGGTGGGGCTGATCAGCAGCCTCGGTGGAGGTCTGGAGAGAAATGGAGGTGCAGCTGCTGGCCAGGCCCAGAGAGAAAGAGAGAGGAAAGTGCTGATCAACAGCTGCCATAGAGGCTACAGATCAGACCCTGCTTCTCTCTTCAGGCCTTATTCGCAGCCCCCTCAGCAGTCAGTGCTGGGTCGCCACGGCAGCCCAGTGCTAACTGCAAGACTGACTTCTGGTTGGTCGAGCCTCCGGTCGTGACAGACCCAGGGTTTTTATATATTAGGATGTGCATTACAGGAGTACCTTTTAAGAGCCTAGGCTAATCTTTGTATCTTCAATGCTTAGCACAGTGCCTGGCATATGGATTGTGATCAGTTCATATTAGTTTGCTGGATGAATAGCTATACTATTGAAAATATGTATGGAAGTATGTGTGAATGCATGTACATATACACCATCCATAGCAGGTAATGATCCATCTATGTGAGAATGATCACCTAGCATTTTGGGAAAGGCTCCCAAATAAATTCAAAATAGAATTATGTGCTCTAATAATTACTATTTTTGATTTTTAACAAAAAAAATTACACGTTCATAAAGCCATGTGTTTGATTTTCTTTCTTTTTTTTTGTTTTTGTAATGTATGTCAGAGTCTCCGTCTGTGTGGTTAATTGAGGTTAATGGGAGGAAATGGCAAATTGCCAATGTTAATGTTTTTCTTGACTCTTTATAATATGTATTTTATTTCTCTTTTGCCTTTACTTTCAGTTTAACTAAATTGTTATTTATCCAAGAATCTGTCTCATAAGTAGGGATTGCTAACCTGTCAGAGAGGGTTCAGCCCTTGTTTCATTTCCCACAGCAGTGGGCCTGGGGGAGCGAAAGACAATGGGGAGGGTTGCAAAGCAGCCAGCCTCTGACTTCCCTGGTCCACCAAGCATGCCATGGTGAACATCGCAATGGAAGAGGAGTCAAAGGGCCTTGTAGGATCACACTCCTGGCTGAGCCAAATGAATTCATCCATCCAAAATGCAACCAATAATCTAGAAAGGAGTGTGCTAAGAGGTACCTCAGTCATGTAATATCAAAAGGGTAACAAAGGTGGCATTTTAGTTTCTGCTTAGAAAATGAAAACAAAAAACTGGCAAGAAAGTGAGAGACTCATTGAAAGAGTAAAGGTGAGGGGAAGTCAGAGAGCAGCAAATGCTGGTTCTGTGAGATCGGGGCTGGTGCGTGGAGTTGGGCAGCCTCGAAGCCCACCATGGCTTCTGCCTCTAGTTCTTGTTTATTGCATACTTATCCACAAAGGCAACATAAATCCATATTTATTGAGAGTTCCTCTGTGTGACTTATAAATTTGTGCCCTCAGCTAGCATACTGTAATTGTTTTTCTTGGTTTCTCTCTATTGGTTCTCTTGGTAGAAGTGGCAAGAGCTTGTTTAGGGCCTTCTCCTGTTTCAGTGATGAGAATACTGACAGCAGACCTGAAATGCGGGCACGGTTCCTGGCAAATCCCACATGAAAGGCTGCAGCTAAAGGTGGGTCTGCGGGGCACACGTGTTCAGGTTTCTTGTCTCTCTTACTCCTTCTCTTGCATCCCAAGGTTAACCTCCATCCCTTCCCCCATGCAATCCAGCCAAGGCGCCAGAAGCAGGGCTGCAAAATGTTTCTTCTGCATTGTCAGCAGTTTAGCATCCCCTCTTTGCGACCAACAGTTTACACAAGAGATACCCATTTCAAAACCAACCAGCCAAATAAACATGCCACCCATGTTAAAAGAAAATGTCATCTTTGTTGGTGCTCAATACCTACTGAACAAATGGCTGTGCATACAGAGACTGAGCGTGCATTTTTACAGATGTTAGAGAGAGAGAAGGAAGGAGAGAGAGAGAGAGAGAGAGAGAGAGAGAGAGAGAGAGAGAGAGAGAGAGAGAGAGAAACATCTTATTTGTTGTCCCACTTATTTATTCATTCATTGGTTGCTTCTTGTATGTGCCCTGACCAGAGATCAAACCTGCAACCTTAAGTTTTGGGGATGATGCTCTTACCAACTAAGCTACACTTCCAGGGATGAGTGTGGATTTTAAAACCACTCATAACACAGTGTCAGTCCTTCATTCTCAGTGAAAATGAGCTCAGTTCTTCTCTGGTTGTAATTAGTGGCTGATTAGTATTTGTGCATGTCAATGCTACCGCCTGGCTTAGCATCCATTCAACACGATTATTTCATTTTGCTGCAATTTTAATGCTTTCGTGTCACACAGGTGCCCTGGCACTAGAAAACCTGGGACTCAAGCTCAACAGACTAAGGTCTAAAATTATGTTAATGGGTTTCATTTTTCCCATGGAAAAGGAGAGTGTTGGAAGGTTTAATAAGCCAGCCAGCAGACAGGACAGAGGGCAGGATGCTTCAGCAGCCATTCTCGGCTCTGGGTTTCTAATATAGCACACGCTAGAGTTTCTGACCCACCACTGACATGGCACTGGGGTGCTTACCTTCAGAGATCTCTGAGAGGATGGGGAGTAGCAGTGAATAAAAAATTATAGCCCAGCTGTTAAAGGAGGAATTATGCAAAGAAAGAAACACGAGGGCACAGAGGGGTCAGCCATGAACCCCACTTGGGGGTGCAAGGACATGCTTTTCAGAATGGGGTCCCCTGGTTGGAGTGAGTAGATGTTTGTCAGGTAGACAAGGAGGAGAGGAACTTTCACCATATTCTGATGGGACAGGAAAGACACACAGGCAAGAAGTACCCCTGGGCCTGTCCCAAAGTCCCTTCAAGAGACCTTGAAGTAAATCTTTACATTTTTAATATTTATGGTTGGGAACAGAAGGAAAATAATACTTTCTCCTTGGGAGCACTCAGACAGTCAGCTCTTAACTTTTAACAACGAGGAATTTTTACATTTTTGCACATCATGAAACAGCATTGTGGGTGACTATGGGAAAAGTTCTCCTTCCTTTCCTGTCACACTCAAAATAAAGGGAACCAAGACCACATTACTAGCCAAGACCTGACCCTAACAAAGTGACACATACAGGATAATAGGAGAACGCCCACCAAATACCATTTAAATAGAGCTCCCTCCCACTCATTCCCTTTGCCTCCCTTGGGAGCAACCCTCCAGTTTGCCCAAGACTATCATGGTTTTAGCACTGAAAATGGCAATTCTATATCCCAAGACACCTCTCAGCCTTGGACCAACCAGGACGTTTGGGCTCCCTAGGATTAGGCCACACCGAACGCCAGATCTCTGTGACTAAGTTGTCAAAGAGTAGGTTTTCAAGGCTGGGTGCCTGTGAGTGAGAGCTCTTACTATCTTGCCCTGGCATCCACTTCTATTTGCAGATGGGGAAACTGAGGCCTAGCTAGGAGCAGCACTTCGTCAGACTCCACAATCCTTAGCTCCGATAAGTTGATGCGCAGGCTCAAAAACATTCAGAACTGCTTTAGTACTTCCTTTTGTCTTCCTCACATAATCACACGTTTCTAGATAGATAGTCTATGGTATTATGCAGGTCACATAACCACTCTGTTTATGTGACCCTAGGTTTAGTCCACACCGAACACACTTATAACAGGGATAATAAGAACTATTCTTATGACATAGCTTATCCATTTATCATCACCCATCACTTTCTGACCACCACATCTCAGTAGCCTATTGAGTCAAGTTCCGACTCAACCTGATGTTAAGGGACTTTGTGATCAGAGCCCAGCCTTTTTCTAGCCCTCAGCCTCCTGTGCACTGTGCCTAGACATAGTGCTTTAGTAAATGCCAATTGAGAGAATGAATGAAAATGAGAGGATACAAGTAAGACAACGTTAAAAGAGCTATTTCAAATAAAAAGTGTTACTTTAACAAAACAGGACAGTAGTTAAAATCTTTCATATTTTATGCCTCAGTATAGATATGTGAATAAAAAAAGGATGTGAAATGACAAACCCTCCAGCCATTCCACAATTAAATCATCATGCTTTGACTAACTTCTTCCTAACCATACCTATTTGAAAACCCAGTTTCAATGTCATCCCTTTTATTGATTCACTCAACAAGAGTGTATTCAATGCTTTCAGGCTAGGCACCAGGATACTTACCTCCTTCAGGAATTTTTCATGTATGATCCTTTGGGGACAATGCCTGCCATCTCATTTGCCTGTGGGTGAAATGCCTTTGCGGCAATCATGCTGACGTCAGCCATTCTAAGTTAAGATGACCAGAATAAAACAGATTGGGACTTTGGTCAATGTGGCTCAGCAGCTGAGTGTTGACTCAGGAACCAAGAGGTCCAAGGTCCGATACCTGGTCAGGGCACACGCCCAGGTTGTGGGCTCATTCCCCATTGGGGGACAGATAGGAGGTAGCCAATTGATGATGTTCCTCTTTCATCAATGTTTCTATCTCTTTATCCCTCTCCCACTAAAAATCAGTAAAAACATATTTAAAACAGATGGGACTCTAGCCCAAGCTTTGTTCTTTATTTACTTTGCTCGTCTGTTAGGTGGGAAATAATAGCAAGATTATGTGCTTACTAAAAATATGAATTATGATCATATATATAAAAGCATGTAGCATGAGGGTTGGAGCAGAGTAAGTGATGAGCCCATGTAAATACCTTCCTTATGCTGACGGCATCACCATCATTCATGACTTCCCTACAACCACATCTTCGTAGCCTATTGAATCCTGACTCAATCTGATGTTCAGGGTCTTTGGTGATCAGACCCCAGCCTTACCCTGGTCTTAGCTGAATCATTCCGATTGATATTAAAGTTTTTAACTTGGTGAAATGCAAGGGTAACAACAATTGTGGGAAGCCAGACAGATATTTGCTGCTTACTGCTTCCCAGGGATTCCCTGGTTCTTTTTCCTGGGCCCTGTGGCCTCAACCTCTACACTCATTGTCCCCCTCTTGTGTTTCTCTATCTGGGAAGGGAGTCTCACAAAGGCTGCCCCTGTCATGTGGTCTCTGGAAGAAAAGAGAACCGAACAGAGCTTGCAGACAGCAGCATCCTCTTTACAGCTTTCTCACCTTTGAAACTGAGAAGCTGGGGGCACCACCCTAAATGACATAATCAACCTAAAAGGGAAGACCATTTGTTTTTCTTCTGTGAAAACTTTAAACGAGGAGTAGTGTGAAAGGCAGGGATCATGTGTTTCACTCCTCTAGGAATGATCCTTAGAGGAGAATAAGATCAGGTGAAATTTAAGGTCAATTTGACCCAAGTTCTCTTAAGATAAACACACCTCAAATGGAGGGTGATGGGAACCTCATTACTTAGAATTGGACAAATAACCTAAGGCAGTAAGATTATAACCTGGCAGCAGCAATGGTTTGCTCAGCAAACTACTGGAACCTCTACTGGGAACATTTAACAACCCTTGTATTTTGAAATCAGAGGCTACATCTACAGGCAATAAAGACTGTTATCTCTCCGATTCATTGCAGTTGCACAAACACCCAGTTAATTCAGCTATAACACATCTGCCCAGAGAAATATTTACTTTTGGAGCCTCCTGGGTATGCTTTAAATTTCTCCTAATTGCTACGCATTGAGTTCTAAGTTTAAGTGCTGTTGAGATGAACTTTAAGTCCTATTGCTATCCAGAGAAGCTCACCACTATCAAACATAAAGAGCAGGTTCTTACATGACCTAGGTGCCCATTTAGGAACTGTTTTCTTCCTCTAAATTGCACAGAAGAGATTCTCTCTGAACCTACCTAAGAAGATGCATTTTTTTCCTCACTGCTCATTTGGCTTCTCAGTAGAGACACAGACGATAAATGTTTCTCAAGGATCACAAGGGGAGTAACAACTTTCATGCTTCCTCTTTGAGAATTATAGTTCTCAACTACTCAATTTGTAGGAAATGAAGTCTCAGGATACCTCTTTAAGTAGTGACGGCAACAAGGATTCTTATCCCATTAAAATGCTAAGAAAACAGTCAGAGGAAGATCAATTTCAGAGGAGGAATAAGGAATGCAACCTAGCAGATTTAATTCTCAGAGGTGGTGCTAATGATAAAAATACCTTAATGAACATTACTTACTTATTTTGTTTGTTCCAAAACCATATATATATGTATATGTATATATATGTATACATACATATATATATATACACATATACATATATATTTTTTTAAACATATTTTTATTGATTTCAGAGAGGAAGGGACAGGGAGAGATAGAAACATCAATGATGAGAGATAATCATTGATTGGCTGCCTCCTGCACACCCCCTATTGGGGATCAAGCCCATAACCCAGGCATGTGCCCTTGACTGGAATCGAACCCAGGACCTTTCAGTCCACAGGCTGATGCTCTATCCACTGAGCCAAATAGTCAAGGGATATATCTATATATATAAAAGCCTAAGTGACTGTTCGACTGGTAGCTATGATGCGCACTGACCACCAGGGGGCTGACGCTCAACGCACAGGCATGGAAACATGGGACAGACTAATGAATGTCAGAGGGAAGGGGGAGGGCGGGAAGAGATTAACCAAAGATCTTATATGCATACTGGAGGCCTGGTACATGGATTTGTGCACCAGTGGGGTCCCTTGGTTTTGGCCTGCCTTCTGCTCCTTTAAGATGTGGGGTTAAGTAACACAATTTAGAAGTAAAAGTCAGAACTGGGGTGGGTGGATGAGAAAGAGGGAGTCATAATGTATTGCCCCCAGGTTCTCCATGTTTTTGCTTCTCTGTGCACCACAGTGCACACCTGTAAATCTCCCCCTTTCTCTCCTTGTCCTAAACCTCAGGAGCTCACAGTCCTTGGAAACACTAATGTCACAGTGCTCTGCCCTCTACTTCTCCAAATTCCTCATTGCTTCCCACATTACACTCAGCATCTTGCCTGGCCCACAAGCGTTTCTCCTGGTAAATTCAGGAAAGTCAAGGAGAAATACTCACTCACCTGGTTTCATACCATTTTTGAACCATTTCTACTATGTTACTAAAACATTTTTACTGCAAGATTAAAGGTCAGACTGGACTGAAAAGTAATATACAGAATTCATATCACAGTTAATGTCCAACGTATAACAAACTAACATAGCACCTTGTGAATGTGTAGGTTATCTTACGATGGGAAAATACCAATTTAATTGCAAACTCTTGGAGGAGAGGAAACATGTCTCATCCTTCTTTGCATCTGGGTGTGCAGCAGCTGACCTCCCCCTGGAAGCCTCCTTAACCACTTATTCTCACTGAGTATGACATATGTAGTCTTCTTTACACTCACCTAGTGCCATATACTAATGTCCCTCACCACACACTCACCACCAACACTGTTACTGCTGATGGACTTGCCTGACCGTGCCCGTGAGCTCCCTAATTACAAGGTCTATGTTCTCCGTGTCTAATACAGCCTGGCCCACAGTAAATAGGCAATAAAGATTTGTTGCACGAATGCACAACACAAGTGTTCAATAGTATTTATTGAATCGAACATAATTGTATACTTAATAGTAAAAAAAAATAGAAACAAAAATGACACTTGGAAAAAGTTTTTTAGTTTATGACTTCGTTGCAGACCAATGAGTATGTGTTGGTCATGAAAAATTGAGAAAATAATCTAATTTCAATTTAATTTCCCTTTTAAATCAATTTAGAAAATCAGCCTGACCTTCAGATCCTGAGGCCTGAAGTCAAGCAGCCTAAATCCAAATTCAAGTCAAACCAATAAATGGAGTTTAATAATAATCCCAAACAGAATTAGAATGACTAATGCCTAGTGTGGAATGAGCTCTGTAGTTCATCGGAGAATCAATACGAATGCTTTTAGCAATATCCCTAACACATGGTCAACCAACCTCTATCTGGATTCTTCTCACAGCTTCATGACAAGTCATCCTTCACTTCTGAATCCAAAAAGAGATCATAAATTCCTTCTTGTAGTGATTGAAATGGGTGTCCCTATCTACCTAGTATGTCCTCCAGTAAAACACAGAAGACTCTACTCCTGTTCTACACACTCTGGATATTAATGAAAAACATCGAATTTCCCTTTTGTCTTTAAGGATAATCTTTATGTCCCAGTTCCCCATTCCAATTCAAGATTCAAGGATTTCAGATCCTGTCCCATCATGGTCATCTGCCTCTAAACCAGCTCCCCGATCTGTATATCTAGATCACAAAGAAGTGGAAACAACAGGGCTGGCTGGTAATGTTTGGGGTGATTCTAGATGCTGAGACATGTCCTGATTAAACCATGTCTGTCAGCGGAGAATAAACAGCAATATGACTGCCAGAGACTTTCCATCATAAATTGCAACAATTTAAAATAACAGGCAGAATCAATGGCAACATTTACTCCAAGGTTTCAGATGTTTGGAAACACTGCAAAATCCATTTCTGCTCTAAAGTTGCGTCTGTTAGATTTCCCTGCCCATCCAACGATGAGCAGGCTTCGGAGAGCCTGACTCTAACAGTCTTTCGATGTGATAAAGATGTCAGGGTGCCAGGCGAAGAGAACCAGGATTGGATGGATGGATGAGTATGGGGATGAGAGGTATCCACTATATATTTTGTCCTGTTTGCTTAGCCATTTCCTATCCCTGCCAGAGACCTCATTCATGCATTAATCCATTCTAGAATTTATTTCACAAGCCTCTATTATTGTCTAAGATCTTTACTAGATATAAAAAGGGTATATAACAAAGAGCAAAGTAGATTCAATCCCCACCCTCATGGAATTTACAGTCTAGTAGGAAGGACACACATTAAGCAAATAAACACATAACTATAGGATTGGGAATTATAGGAACTGCCTTGAAGGAAAACCAGTGAATACAATAAAATGGATAAAAGGGACCAAATTTAGATTGGAGTTTACAGGGAAGGCCAGTTTAAGCAGGAAACCTTACAGGTGAGCCCTCAGGATGGGCACAATTCAGTCAGTCTGAATAGGGGACCATCCTAGGCAGTGACCAGCATGTGGAAACAATCTGGGTGGGAGGGAAGAGCTCAGTGAAAGAAGGCCAGTGCGATTCAGAAGAAGGAGTCGGGAGTGATGGGGTGGGATGAGGCAAGGGCTTTGTGTGTTGGGTTTAGGAATTTTTTGAAAATTATTTTTACAGCACTGGAAAGCTACTTAAGAGTTCTGAGAAAGGGAGTGACATGATTGATTATCAGCATGGGATCTAGAGGCTTCCTGAGCCTTCTTCTTGTCCTATGATTAAGCTCCGGCTAGACTTGGAGTGTTCCGTGTCCAGACAATTTGTCCACCTTAACCTGTCTCGCTTCCCCGCCACAGGTGGTACCCATTTATAAAATGCCTTTTTCTCTTTTGAAATTCAAGCCATTTCTCCTGCAGATGTTATCACCGTGTAAATAATCTAGCACACGCTTTGCTACAGAAAATTTCAGGCAATGGAATTCAGGAAACTTGTGTCATAAAACACTGTCTGGCCCCAATTCCCAGGCACCTTGGCTCAAAAGGATACCTGATATGTCAACACAACTCATCCTGCTAAACAAGGCAGTTCGGCTCATTAGCAAAGTACTTCATCCCCGGGGGTAATTTGAGAATCTAAAAGGATGCGATTTGCTGCTATGTTTCATTAATAAAGAAACATGCAATGCGGCTGCAGATCCGTATCTAGAAATGGCTGCACAGTGGTTTTGTCTAATTGGGCAGGAGAGAAACTGATCAGCAATGAGTCAACTGAAGTTTGTAAATGGGAAGTCTGCTTTGAAGGAATGCTCCAGCATAGAAAGCAGCTATTTCGACCAAAGAAATGAAATGTCCCTATCACAAGCATATTCATTGAAGATCAATTAGAAATTGCCCGTGCCTCAAAAGTATGTCTATAAATCTGATGCCAAGCCATCAAAATGAAAGCCATCTCTGGACATCACCACAATGACTGATTAAAGCATTAATCAAAATAAGAAGGACACCACTTTTATGTTATCTCTTTTAAGCCAGAAAAAAACGCTGTGGTATCCACATGAGAAGAATTACTAGTGCTTTTGACAACCTAAGGAAATACAGCCAGGGAGGGTTAACTGGCTCCTCGGTAGTCATGTAACTAGTTGGTAGAACTGGGTCTTTGGCTTCTGCACCATTTTCTGTGAGTGGCTCATGCTGCCTCTTTATGACCATAGCACTAAGCTGCCTTTCCATTCATTTACACGCTCTCGTGTAATCTCCACAATCACACTGGGTGGTTGGCTTGATTATCTCCATTTTATAAATCAGGAACAGAGGCTCAGACATTAAATGATTTGCCCCCAGGGCCTGTAGCCAGTAAGTGATGGAGCTGGAATTGAAAGCCAAGGTTACCTGTCCCTAACGTACATGCTCTCAACACTGTCATTGCCACCCAGCTCCTGGATAAGAAGGCTCACCATCTTATCCTACCCGGAATGGACAAAGGTGCTGTTTGCTCAGAGGATATTACAAAGACAGGCAAAGTACTGAGGAACTGGCAATCGATGTGCCCAAAGTGAAAATTCTGTGTAGGACAGACTGGGTGTGGGGGCAGTAGGCACAAGAAGGGATATGGTCAAAATCTGTATATTCACGCCCAAGCAGGTTTGGCTCAGTGGATAGAGCATTGGCCTGTGGAGTAAAGGCTCCCAGGTTCAGTTCCGGGTGGGCGAGCTCAGTCCCCAGTGGGGGGTTTGCAGGAGGCAGCCCAACAATGATTCTTTCTCATCGTTGAGGTTTCTATCTCTCTCTCCCTCTCCCTTTTTCTCCAAAATCAATAAAAATATATTTTAAAAAATCTGTATATTCACAAAGGCATGGACCCAGTGAACATGGGCTTGCCTGTGAGACTCAAAAGGTGACTCTTGTGCATTGAGTCCCCCCTCTTCAAGCCTCCCACAACAATATGCTTGTAGAAGTCAGGGCATGAGTCATTTCATTTATTTTGCACAATAGCTCTACAGTACTATTGATTTTGTGGTCCCTATTCTAGAAGCTCAGGCGCATTGAGTGACTGGGTAAAATCACAAAGCTAGAAACTTTTGGCACTCGGATCTGTCCATCTGAAACCAAGCCCAGTCTCTGCAGGGTGCAATAATGAGTTCTACACGTTCTACAATTACTTGAGATGATGAGAGTCAATTTAGATTCTTTATTCCAGGGCACAGGATAGGGTGAAACCCTAAAAAAGGTGGAACAGGATCTAGATAAATAAAATGGTTCTTGGTACTGTAAAGGTGTCTTGGAAAGCCAGGCATGTTTTACAGAACCCCTGGTAATGCTGTAATTAAAATAATTGAAGACAGAAATTTCCTCACACAGGCAGTCCTTATTGCTGTTATCTCAGTACCTTGCTTGGTCCACAACTTCCATGTTACTCCCTGGTCGAGGAATCCTCCAGCCGGGGAATTTTTCATGCTGTTGGACACAACCCACTCTGAAAGTTGACCCCAATGCCTGAGTAGCACCTAGGAATCTTAAAGCTTAGAAGGTGCTTAGAAGTTATCTGGTCCAACCCCCTTGTTTTACAGATATGAGACTGAAGAGACAGGCGTAGTGTAAAAACAGACCCTTTTACTAAACAATTTACACTATGTCAGGCATGGTGCTAGGAAAGTGATTTTCAATCTTTTCCATCTCATGGCATACATAAATAATTATTAAAATTCTGTGGCATACCAAAAATGTTATATTTTTTGCTAATCTGTCAAGATATAGGTATGATTTTGTTTCATTTACACCGAATGTCTATTGTGCTGGTTGTTATTTTATTTTTTTTTAATATTTGACAATCTAAGGGAAAACAGGTCAGTGTCCCTGACTAAATAGGCAGGTATTGCATGTTCTAAAAATTCTTGCAGCACATCTGTTGAAAATCACTGTGCTAGGAGCTAACCTCACAAGGATTTATTTTAAACTCACAAAGATCCTACAGGAGGATACAGTTTTCCTTGTTTTACAGCTATTGGAAAGCCAGGTTTAGAAAAGCTAAATGATTGCACCAAGGTGACACCACTTGCAGGCAGCAGAATCCAGTTTCTAAACCACATTGCGTGAGTCCAAAGCTCATGTTATTGCTCCATCCCTACTGCAATCTCTGTTTCTACGTTGGAAGCCCTAATTACTGCCTCAGGCCAGTGTGAAACAGAACCACCTGGGTCACTATGAAAACAGAAATTCAAGGCTGCCCTGACGTACCACATTTCCCAGGGGCAGGGGTCATTTCTTTTCTGTATTTTCCATTTCATGCGCTGGGTACATGGATGTTACTGAGGCTATGCATTTGGAAAAGACTCCCTGAATGGTGTAACAGGATTGGGAGCTTTGGTTGAGGGCATAGTCAGCCAACCCTAATCCTGATACATGTTACTAGGGGGAGATTCCTCAAGAACCTCACACAAATGCATGTCGACATTTGGTAAGAATTCTTAGTGAGGTCTTTTAACTTTGTTGTCCTGTCATCAGTCATGAAGGCATGCTGGGCTCCCAATCCAGAAGAGACAAAAAGGCAAAATATCAACCCAACAGTCCATACAGGCTTCATGCTGTTCTGCTGCATCTTGCCTAGTGGGGAGCGCAAGGCAGGATCCCGTCCCACCACCCTCCCCTAAAGCAGGTTCACTTCTATTTGCACAAGGAAAGCATACACACCACTATGCTGATATCGAAAAGGCCTTCGTGGCAAAAGTGGCTCACAATCCACTTTGATATGAGAGTCTGACATTTGGGCAGCAGAAAAAAAGAAATCCATTAGAGCCAATGACATCTCTATGGGAAAGGCCCCGATGCCACAAAAGAGCTAGGGAAAATGGCAGTTAACCCTGTGGTGGCCCTATTGTTCTTCATTCATGGCTGGGAACACCAGGACCTCCTGGAGGAGGGCTCAGAGAAAGAGGCTGCCACCTGTTGCTAGGGATGACATCACCACCCCAGCAAGAGCAGCTTGTGTGTATGTCGTTAATCAGCACTGGCTTCTCTGCAGGCCCGTTCACTAAGATCTCAACTGTCAGCACTCCGGCTTCAAGCTTCCAAAGGGATCTGCCAAAATGCCTGGCCTCCGTCCGAAAGAAAGTTGGCCTGCATTCAAAATTACCTTTGAGGGGAGGGGTGCTGGTGGTGTGGTGATATTCTCTTTCTTTGTTACTATTGTGTGTGTTTACAAGCTTGCTGGGGTTAAGTAGGAGAAGGGGGAGGGGAGAAGGGGAGAAGATCAAGCAGAAACCCACCCGATCCCATGTGAGCAGAACAGGAAAGAGGGCAGACAGAGTACTTCCTTCTAACACAAGTGCTGTAGCCCACTTCTCATTCTTCTTCTTCTTTTTAATGTTGAAAAAAAAAACCATCTAAGAATTAACTGCAAATGGTGTAGCATAATCAGATCTGTTAAGGAGTTGGAATCACAGATGTTAGTTAAAAGCAAAATCTTAGGCATCACCTCTTCATCTTGCAGGTGAGTAAACTGAGTCCCAGAGACAGAGTCTTGTCCCTAGTTCTCTATTGGCAATAGCTAGCTGCTCACTGTAGCTCGTTTCTTCTTTCTGTGCAAACCACTGGACTAGAATTCCCAGCTTCCCTTGCAGGTAGCTGGGTGTGGCCATGTGGCTGACTTGAGGAGATGAGAAGCATGTCACTTTTAGGCCCAGGATAACTTTCCATGCCCTGGTTTTATGCTCTGTCCCTTCTGCTGGCTTACTGCAGTCACTGATAAAGCTGGACTGTAGCTCAGCTCTCCTATCTGCCCCTCCCCCCGTCTTGGTCCGTGGAGTAGTGCCTGGTTCATGCTGCTATCTCTCACCATAGCAGAACAATTGACACCAGCAACCTACCCTTCAGGATATAATTTAAATGCCTTTCCAATTCATCTTTAATTATGCATTAGAAATGAAATCGAGATAAATTAATCTATTAAGTATTTTCTGTTCCCTTGCCAAATTAATGTCTTTATCAATTACATTGTCAAACAGATGTTTCCTCAGACACCTCTCTACCTTGATGTTCCTAGTTACTACTTTCATAACTCAACCCTTTTGTGAGCCTCTTTTTTTAGCAGCAAGTTGCTAACAGGCAGTATCATAAAATTTGCACCAAATGAGGCAGAAAAGGTGTTTCAGAATAGAGTATGTGGATCCTAAGAAAGAGTACATCTGTCAAGAAAGACTTCTCATGGTTAACTGGGCTAAAATTCATAACCGGAGTCTAGCAGCCATTGCTGATAGAGGCCTCTCACAAGTACTGCATTTCAGGGAAAACTACAGGCTGAGCTGCCAGCCTTCTGAACTGTGTTCCTGCTATCTAAGCCAACCCCAGAGAAGTTCCTGGTATTGTCTTTCCACCAATGGGTTGAGACCTCCCTGTCCAATCAAAACTACACTGCTATATCCTCGTTGGCATCTTTACTGATCAATCAGAACTGCTCCTTATGACCAATCAGGATGCATGATTCTGACAAATCATCAGAGTGCTACAGTATTTGGACCAATCAAGCTGTACAACTTTGGATCCCACATTTTCATGAAAATAGACAGGGACTAAGGCAGAGACTTTCTCTATAAACCGTGGGCTGTCCTTTGTCTCTGCAGAGCACACTTTTGGTTTCCACCAGAGGCTGTGTCTCCCTGGTTTATAAATAGTTTACCTGAATCAAGTTTTTCCTTTTATTGCACCCCAGATTAGACTCCTGCTGGCATTAGATTGGTGGCAGAAAACTTTTGTTGACAAGTGTCCAATAGAAAAATCTTGAAGTGCAAGAAATTTGAAAGTAGAACAAAAGGAAGACTCAGAGCGACTTGCATCTCTCCAACACAGAAAATGTCACAATCCTGTGAGAGCATGGCTATACAACAGTATGAACAGAATGGTTTCAAGGCAGCCTGGTAGAGAACAGAGAAGGGGAAAGCCATATCTAGTCAAAAAGGAAACTTATGTACACATAACCCGTTTTCCACTAAGCTTAGAGCTAAGGAATGAAGACTGAATTGATGCTTCACTGGTCTCTGGTCATTCTTTAATTAAGGTTTCAGTGATTAGCAACTGAGTGGCACAACTTGCTTTATTCAGTTCATGGAAGTTACAAGTTTAGAAAAACTCTCTTGGGGGTTCATTGAGAAATGTATCTATTGCTATCATGTGTTGCCCGTTTTGAGTATTTTTATTTCTTCTCCTTTTATTAATTTAGAAAAAGAAACCTGCTGTCAGTAGAACTGGATGAACATACTACAGTTGGTACTTATTACATTTTAAAAAATATGTTATTTTTACTGGAGTCATTCTTTTATACTTGACAGCATCATGTTGTGAGATGCATTGGTCAACCACTCATCTCTGGTGAGAGCACAACAGAGATGATGCAAGGTCAGTACAGTGGGGACATGGCATTCAAACAATGTCAACATGCATTTGTGGGAGGTCCTTGAGGAATCTTAATTTATTTATTAGGCAAACAGAGACTCTTCAAATCTTCCTTTATTATATTATTAAAGTAATTTTGGCTGTAGAACATAATTGGATTAAAAATGTCCTAACAAGCTCTTAGAAGAGTTTGAGCATGAACTGGCATGGCAACTATCATAGATGACAAATAAGACAAGAAGATTCCATGCTTAGGATTTTTAGGGTAGAAATTTCAGAACAAACATGACCAAATCAAAACTGTTTCTTAGTCATTAAATCAAATAAAATGCAAAACAAATAACCAATCCACCATTTTGGGGGATAAAGGATGGGGCTGATGTGATGAGGAGGAAAGACTAAATAGAGCAGAGGAATTCATAAAAGTATCTACTTCAAATAGCAAACATAAATAATATAATATTTGAATACTGTATATGAGAAAAATATTTCCCTGAAGGATCAGAAGTTAATCTAATGTTTAAAATTCTGGTACAAGGACTTCACTGGTGAATTTTATCAAACATTTTAAAAAGAACACCAATCACTCGCAAACTCTTCCAAAAGAAATCAAAGATAAGGGAACATTCCCAAACTCATTTTATGAGGCCAGCGTTATCTTGATACCAGACCCAGAAAAGGACAGCAGTAGAAACAAAAACTACAGGCCAACATCTCTGATGAATATAGATGCAAAAATTCTCAATAAAATACTAGCAAACCAAATTCACAAGTGCATTGAAAGATCTTTCACCATGATCAAGTGAAAGTTATCCCTGGCATGCAAATCAATCAATATGATACATCACATTAATGGAATGAAGAAAAGAATCATATGGTCATCTCAATAGATACAGAAAAAGCACTGAATAAAATTCAACATACATTCATGATAAAAACTTTTAACAAATTAGGCATAGAAGGAACATATCTCCACATAATAAAGGCCACATATGACAAGCCCACAGCTAACATACTCAATGGTAAAAGTTTGAAAGCTCTTCCTCTAAGGTCAGGAACAAGACTAGCATGCCCATTCTCACCACTCCTATTCAAGATAGTACTATAAGTCCTAGCTAGAGTAATCAGACAAGAAAAACAAATAAAAGGTATCAGAATTGGACAGAAAGAAGTAAAATTGTCTTTATTTGCCCATGACCTGGTTTTACATGTTAAAAAAAAAATCCTAAATACAGTTAAAAAAAAACTGTTAGTTCTAATCAATGAATTCAGTAAAAGTGCAGGATATGAAATTAACATACAAAAGACAGTAATGCTTTGTGTGAATTTTATGAGACAGAAATAAGGATATAAATCCAATTTACAATAGCATCAAAAACGATAAAATATTTAGGAATAAATTTAACTAAGATGGTAAAGATCTCTACTCTGAAAAAATGTAAGATATTGATAAAAGAAATCAAAGAAGACACAAATAAATGGATTGAAAGAATATTGTTAAAATGTCAATATTGCCAAAAGCCATCTATAGATCCAATGCACTCCCTCTTAAGATTCTAATGGCATTTTTTTTACAGAAGCAGAAAAAAATGAAACACCTAAACTTATATGAAACCATAACAGACCCTGAAACTGTGAAACTCATAGAACTAAACATAGGAATAAAGCTCTTTGACATCTAAAATACAGGAAACAAAATAAAAAATATATACCAGGAGGCCTACATCAAACTGCATAGCAAAAGAACAACAACAAAGTGAAAAAAAACAATCTACGGAATGGGACAAATATTGCAAACCACATACATGATAAGGGGCTACTATCCAAAATATATAAAGAACTCATACAACTTGATGGTCAAAAACCAAATAACCCAATTAAAAAATGGGCAAAGGACCTGGGTAGACATTTTTCCAAAAACACATATATGAAAGGCCAACAGGTATATGAAAAGATGCTTAACATCACTAGTCATTAGGAAAATGCAAATTAAAATCACAAGATACCACCTCTTGCCTATTAGGATGCCATCATCAAAAAGACAAGAGATAACAAATGCTGGTGTGAATTTGGGGAAAAGGAAAGCCTTGTACACTTCTGGTGGGACTGTAAATTGATGTAGCCACTATAAAAGACAGTATGGAGTTTCCTAAAAAAATTAAAAATAGAACTACCATATGACCCAGTAATTCCACTTTTGGGAATATAGTCAAAGGTAATAAAAATGCTAACTTAAAAAAAATCTGCATCTGCAAGTTAATAGAAGCATCTATATATACACATATATATAAAAGGCTAATATGCAAAGTGTCCCCTCGGGAGTTTGACCAGGAGACTGGTTGTTTGATCGCTCGCTATGACATGCACTGACCACCAGGGGGTGGCGCAGAACATGGTGGGTGACCAGCAGCGGTGGCGGGGCACTGAGGGAACAAGGGAAGGAGGAGGCGGGAGGCAGGGGGAAACAAGGAGGTGGTGGCGTGCAGGTGGTGAGGGAAGGAGGAGGTGGTGTGGGGGTGGGGAACCTGATTGCCGGCTAGGCCTAGGGACCCTACACATACACAAATTTCATGCACTGGGCCTCTAGTTATTTATAATAGTCAAGACATGGAAACAATCTAAGTGTCCATGGATGAATTAATAGATTAAAATGCTGTGATACAATAGAATGTTACTCAGACATAAAAAATGAGGAAATCCTACCATTTCTAACAACATGGATGAAACGTGAAAGGCATTATGCTAAGTAAGTAAATTAGATAAGACAAATACTATATGATCTCCTTATACAGAGAGTCTAAACAAAACAAAACAAAAACAAACTCATAGAAAGAGTGATCAGATGTGTGGCTACAAGAGTCAGAGGATGGGAGAAGGGGGATTAGATAAAGATGGTCAAAAGGTACAAACTTCCATCCTATATAATAAAAGCCTAATATGGTAGGTGTCTGGTCGTCTGTTCAACCAATCAAAGCGTAATATGCTAATGATATCTTAAGGTCACTCAACCATGCGCTATGACGTGCGCTGACCACCAGGGGGCAGACAGTCGACTGGTCAACCAGTCACTATGATGTGCACTGACCACCAGGGGGCAGACACTCCAACTGGTAGGTTAGCTTGTTGCTGGGGTCCAGCCAATCGGGACTGAGCGAGACAGGCCAAACATGCCCTGGAGGCCTTCCAAGGTCCCTCCATAGCTGGCCAACCTCCTGTGTCCCTCCCTGGCCCTGATCATGCAACAGTGGGGTCCCTCGGCCTGGCCTGTGCCCTCTTACAATCCAGGACCCCTTGGGGGATGTTGGAAAGCCGGTTTTGGCCTGATCCCGCAGGCCAGGCCGAGGGACCCCACTGGTGCAAAAATTTGTGCACTGGGCCTCTAGTTTATAATCTACCTAATAAAAGAGTAACATGCTAATTGACTGTACCTTCACAACATCCACAAGCTAAACAGGAGTGAGTATGCAAATTAACCCAACAAAGATGGCGGGTTAATTTGCATACACAGACGCCGAGAGGCCGGGGGTGGGACACTTGCGTTCCGCACCACCCCAGCCACTCTGGGCCTCTGGGCAGCATGGGAAGGCAGAAAGGCGGCTCTGGCCAGAGCAAAGGTGGTGCTGGCAGCCAGGGGAAGGAAGGCCCATTCTTGTATGAATTTTTGTGCATCGGGCCTCTGGTATAAAATAAATAGGGATATAATGTACAACATGATGACTATAGCTAACATTGTTATATGACACAAAAGAAAATTGTTACGAGAGTTAATCCTAATAGTTCTGATCATATTTTTTCCTTTTTTTCTTTTCCTTGAATCTATATGAGAAGATAGATGTTAGCTGAACCTATTTCTCAATATATGTAAATTAAACCATCATGCCATACAACTCAAACTTATATAGTGATGTATGTCAATTATTTTTCAATATAACTGAGAAAACACTCTGGAATGAAAGCATATATCAAATATATTATGTATTTCACATTATATTTTGTAAGTTACACTGATAATTATTATCTAAAAAGATATAAATTATTTCTTTAAAAGTACATGCTTATGCTAGTAGGATAACACATTTGTCAAGTGCAAACAATATGATAGATCAAGCATATCAAACTCAAAAGCTAACATGGGCCAAATAAACAAGGTTTAAGTTTATGTGGGCTGCAAAAAAAACCAAAAGCTTCAATTTTCATAGAAACGTAGGTTTATTTCAATAGAGACATACTGAATACAAAGGGCTAAAAGAAATGAGTAATAGTTAACATAAAATAATAGAACATTTTAATAAAAATTAATATTTTTTCTTGAACATTAACTTACCAGACACTGAATAACTGCACAAATTAATAAGTGTGACACAAATAAACCTATTTTTCTTGTCCTCCAAAAGCGAAATATTTCCTGTTGCACACACCAAACAAGTCAGTCTAAGACTAATGACTTGGCAATTGGCTGCTAAAATATTTCCTGCTAGTATTAGTGGAGATAAATGGTATGCCTATGCGTAAGGCACATAAGGGAAATGAATGCAACACAACCATAGAATTAGCGAACCTTGTAGTTTGTTATTAATAACCCTATATATAATAAAGAGGTAATATGCAAATTGACTCACGCCCTCACAAGATGGCTGCCTACGACCAGGTCGGCAGGGGATTTAGTAAGGGATGACCAAATGACTGAACAAGCAGGCTGTGTGGGGTGACCAGGCTGGCAGGGGTGGGTAGTTGAGGGCAACCAGGTTGGCAGGGGGGGCAGTAAAGGGTGACAGGCTGGCAGGGGGAAGGCAGTTAGTAGTGACCAGGCAGCAAGGAGGGAGCAGTTGGGGGCGACCTGGTCGGCAGCGGGGGGCAGTTAGGGGCAACCAGGCAGGTGGGGGGGGGCAGTTAGGAGTGATCCGGCTAGCACGCAGAGGCAGTGAGGGGTGATCAGGCTGGCAGGGGGGCAGTTAGGGGCAACCAGGTAGGCAGGCAGGTGAGCAATTAGGAGCCAGTGGTCCAGGAATTGGGCCTAAACTGGTAGTCGGACATCCCCCGAGGGGTCCTAGAGGAGAGGGTACAGGCTGGGCTGAGGGGACTCCCCCTCCCTGTGCACGAATTTCATGCACCGGGCCTCTAGTTATGTATAACAAGATATTGTAAAAATTAAGTTACAAAATTTTTATTAAAACGTTTTTTACATACCATTATAGTGACTGGGCCACAAAAATATTCATTGTGGGTTGCATGTGGCCTGTGGGTCGCGAGTTTGACATACTTGTGTTAGATGTTTTATCTTTATAAAAAGTAAATTTAAATGCTATTTGAGAATGTGGTTAAGAAATGGGACACTGATAATCAATTTATCACCAAGATTCTGAATGCAGTCATCTCTGGACATGGATTCCTGTTTCCTGTTTATCAGGTAATAGAGGGAGAATTAATATCAATCAAACCAAGTCACTATCTTCAAGAAGTTCACAGTTCAGTGAGAGAGGCAGATATGGGAAAATAGCTTGTTAAAATGCAACCGATTAAAAAGGCTAAACTATTCACTCTGCACTAGGCACTATTGGAGCATAGAGTGGTGAACTGATCATTGTGAAGAGGGAACAAAGGAAATAATCTAGTTGGGTTTTGAAGGAAGATTAGGAGTTTGTCAAGCAGGAAAAAGACATGACATGCTGAGCATGCATTATGTATAAAACCAGGGAGATAAGAACAAGCATGTGCACTTGCAAAACACAAGCCCAGACATGTTAGTGTGGAGTGGGGTGGGGTAACAGTTTCAGGATTGAAAGGAGAACAGGGAGAAGCAGCAAAATTGTGGTATTCTAAGAAAAGCATGGGTTCTTCCTTTGGTCATGGAGAGCCAATGTTGATTTTATAATTTGCAAGTTACATGAGTTTATCTGTTTTCAAACAATGAGCAGCAGCCACACGAAGCCTGGACTTGGAAGGGGAAAAAAAAACCAACATAGAACTGGATTGGCTGATGTAGGACTGTTTTAAAAGAGTGGTCAGAAATAAGTAATAGAAAATAAACAGATTCATAAAGTAGGAGTGATAGCCTATCAGATGTGAAGACTGGTTTGAGGTGGGAAGTGGGAGAGAGCACACTTAAGAATAATACTATATATTTTTTAAAAGTTTGAATGGGTGGATGTGCATTTTTCTCAAAAAGTAAGAGTGAGTTTAGATTGGTAGAACTTTTGAACATGCTGGATTCAAGATTTCACATGAGAAATCCAGATAGAGCTACTCAGGCGGCAGTTAGATACTTAAGTCTGAAGCTCGGGAGAGAAGGCAAGGCGTGGTGGTGGCATATCTGGGAGACAATCAGCAGTGTGCTCTTCCTGAACTGCAGGTCTGTCACTCTGGTGCAGGGTCTCCCTTTAGCTCCTCTGCTGCCCTTAGAACCAGGTGCAGGCTCCTTATCTAGACATTCAAAAACCACTGTGAGCTAGTCTCCACCCTCTTCTCAGACTTATTCCTCTTAACCTGGACGCTCAAGCCAAAGAAACCACTGTCACTTCCTGAACAGGCCTTAGGTATCTGTGCTGTTACCTCGGCTTTGCATTCCTGTCCTGCACATTCACTCCACTGATTGAAATTAGACTCATTTCAGGTTTCATTCCAGATCCCATCTTGACCTTCAAGTGTTCCCCCAATGGTACCTCTCAATGATAATCAACCTCTCTTCTTGACTGGACTCCCAGAACACGCAGTTCACACCTCTGATGCAAGGTCTTACTTCCTCCAGCCTGGCCCACGGTTGTCTCCGTGAGTCACCCTCCTGCATTCGACTGGGAGTTTATCTGGAGCAGGGCAGTTCCCCTAGGACAGTGGTCGGCAAACTCATTAGTCAACAGAGCCAAATATCAACAGTACAACAATTGAGATTTCTTTTGAGAGACAAATTTTTTAAACTTAAACTTCTTCTAATGCCACTTCTTCAAAATAGACTCTCCCAGGCTGTGGTATTTTGTGGAAGAGCCACACTCAAGGGGCCAAAGAGCTGCATGTGGCTTGCGAGCTGCAGTTTGCCGACCACGGCCCTAGGACAAGCTAAATCAAGGAGTGCTGAACAGAAACGGCTCCTTGGGCATAAAGCATGTAACCTCCATTGCTCTGCTCTTGGGAACAGTCTTGCTATCACATTGGAAGTTAAAAGCTTCAGGGCTGATCACTTGGGCCCCAGTGGGAAGAAAGGACTCAGGATGATGTGATGAAACATGACAAATGACTCAGTGAACTGACAAAATTGCAAAGATTAGCCCTTCCTTCTTTCCTGGTGCTCATCTGGCTTCTCTACTTGACATGACCCTTCTTGCCAAGCCCGAGCGTCAGAACTTCTGCATGCAGAGCACAAGAAGAGGGGACATTGGACTTCTTTGGCAATTTAATAGTGAGGTTTTCATGTTTATGTACTCATTAGATTTTTAAAAACAATTATTGCTGCTTACGTGAAAACACAAGCATCTGTGACACAGACTATGGATAAATGTAGGCTGTGTGTGACCTTCGCTGTCAACAGTTAATATCTTTCCAGGAAAACAACGTAACTCGGCCTCTAATTATAAAGGGATTAATCTAGAAAGGAATTAGGCTAATGAGGGGTGGACCTCAGAGTAGAGAGGCAGCCTCTCTTTCCTTATAAACTCTCTCATCACCCAAGAGTGAGGGATGCAGAGACAAGTAGAAGATGCTCCTCATCCCCCACTATTGTTGAAAGGTTGACAGCACACTGTGTCTGCTTCTGATAATGGCTCCTGGCACCTGATGGCCTGTTCTCACTCCACATTAGCTGAAAAGACACGGGCAACTTGGATTCCAAGTGCCAACATGAATGCACATATCCTTAGATTCTGTTCATAAAATAGAGCTCCTTCTCTATTTGTACTGGTCAGGTTTGTTAATGTTATCCTAATAATTATGGTAACAGCAGTAATAATATTAATACAGAGGTAGAAGAAACAGAGCATCTTCTTGGCTACCAAGAGAGTCACTTTTCTGTTTAATAATCACTCCCATTCACAGATGTGTAAGGCATGCCTCTTACATCTGCTGGGAGATCCCCTGGCTGTCAAACAAAAAACAAAGATTCTTTGTATTGCTCCATCTTATAATTCCTTTCTTCCCATCTCTGCCTGGACTATATAAATAGCCAGTGCTTATTTTAGGAAAAAAATTAGATGCTGATTTATTGATCATTTGTAAAATGCTTGTCACCTCTCTCCAGTTCTTTCTGAAATGTTCGCTTTTTAAATTTCTGAAGACAAATCCGTTTCTCCACATATGAATGTCTTGATGCTTCCAAACAGATAGTGGAGATGGAAACAGTTATATATTTGAGTGGATATGTGTCAACATGCTCTAAAAAAAGAAAAATGCAAAAAAGACACCAGTGCATCATAGGAGCACTGCCAAGCACACACTTTAATGCCCATCCATTATGCCTTGGAATCCATGTACGAACTGTTTTCGTGACTCCAGGGGGTCCTTGGAGGCAGGATGTGGATCTTGAAGTTGAATTAATTTCAAGTCTTCACATATGGTAACAGAATCTCCCCTCTGAGATGGTGGTAGTTGCGGGGGCGGGGGGGGGGGCAGTTCTGGACACCTCATGGATCACGGCCAGGGTTCAAAAGACCACACACCTTTCTGTCTGCTCCATGTGACCACATTTTATCAAGTGTATTCCATGAATATTTCTGTGCACCCTTGACTGAGATGGAATTATGTATTGGATGTGAACTCAGACAATCCGTGCCTGAATTGCTTATCACATAGTCACCCCTGCCTCCTGTCCCAACTTCCCGGGCTCCTCTTGGGTTCTGAATCATTTCCAATACCACTAAAAGCATTATTTTGCCTCAATCCCACAGCTCCTAAAAGTTGAAGAATCCCCACTGTGAAGACAGCTGTTGATGTTTAAGACAAAATCTAGAATAAGATGTGTTTATGTGCCTATGATTTTGGAGAAAATTGTAGGTGAAAGCTATATGATGAAAGTCTTTCCCATGAGGTCAGTGACAGGCTGACTCTGTTGTTTACCTTTGTCTCAAAGCCATGAAATTCAGAGCGAGAAAAGGCTAAGTCCACAGTTGAAGACCACAATTTAAATCACTGCATGAGAGACACAGACTTTTCATTCCCTGTTCTCCTCTCAGGGTAACACTACCCCTCATAACAATTACCATTGCTCCCCAAAAGTGACCACCATGAGACACCTCTTCATCAAGCTTAAAACAAGATTTCATTAGTAAGTGGGATGCAGTAGGGGCAAGCACTACTGGTGTAGGACTGTTTATTGATTTTATACATCTTAGTGGACAGACTGCTCTGACCCTCAAAAGGGTAATGCCTGCTTATCTCATCACCCAGCCTCTGCTAGCCTCTGCTACCCCTGTCCTGGCTCCAGCCCCCACCACTTGGTAAGATCTCAATGAAAATGAAATGCTCTTGATATCTTTATTCAGTCGGAACTCTGAATGTTAATTTAGGAACTCATCTCTCTCATGGATTTAAAAACATTTTTATAAACCCTGTCCTCACCCCAACCCCTGCACAAATGTTCATGTATTTCAAATGGAATTCACTCTTAAAATAGATGCTAAAAGACTGCAATAAATAAGTAAAAGAATAAAATAATACCAGTAGAAATCCAAAGAGTTATTTGGATTTTATTGTATTATTCTTACACTTATGTGGACATCCCTACAGTTTATCAGACCAAGAAAAACAAAACAAAGTCCTAAGTGATGCATAACATGGCTACATCAAGTCTTTCCTAATTTTCCTTTCATGATTTTTCTACATGTCACCTGGAAAGTCCAACCATAATCTCAACATGTGGCTAAGTAAGAGCCCCAAGAAAGAACTATAAATCTTGGCTCCCATTTCTCCCTAGTACCTTTCCAGTGTTCCTCAAAGAGTTCCCGCGTTCCTCAAAGAGTTCCCGCATTAAGCAGCATGTGCACAGGCTTGGTGTCCACACACAGGAGGTCCAGTCTGAATTCCCTGAGATGCACTTGGCAGGCTCTCCATCGTCTCTCCCACTTGGATACTCCCTGTAATGTGTCTTCATCACTGTCAGTCATCACTCGTCAGTCACTCGTGCTTTGGGAACAATGCCATCTTCTTCCAACAGCTTCACACTTCCTTTTTTTTTTTTCTTCTTCTTCTTCTTCCTGCTGTGCTCCTGACTTTACAATAGGGAGTCTGAACCTAGGCAGCAGCCCTCCCTGAGATATTATTTCCCCAGAAACCAATGTTCCTTCACTAACACTTGACTATTTTTCCTCTCAGAGACTTCCTGAATTTTTCATTGGCAAAATCAGGATAATTAGGAGGAATTTGTGAGGAAAGTCATATGATAATATTTTTGAGCATTCTTAGAAAGAGAAGGTGATAGTAGAATCCTCATTTGATACTCATGGGTATGACTTTATAACAAACAGGGAAGAAGGCAGTCTGCCCATCAACTTATTTGGGAGTACAAACTCAACATACAACATACTTGTGTAACAATGAGGATTTGCAGCATTATGACATTTCCTCCAATAAGAATAAATAGCATGGATGTGGGAATAAGGTCCCCCTGGATTTGCATCTGAGCTCTGCCATGAGATCTTGGGCAAGCTGTGTAAAATCTGTGAATTTCTGTATTCTGTACTGTGAGGGTTATGTAAGATTGAATGCCTAGCATATTATTGTTTTTTCTCTTTTCCATAAACTCCATAGTTGGATACATGGTATGAGGACCTAGTTTCTCTTATCCCCAAATAGGAGCTTTAGTTACATAATGAGATTTTGGGGATCTAAAGGGAGAAAGGGAAGATGACCACACTGATGATGACAATGGCCAAGACCATGAGGGCAACTACTTTTTGACACTTGACCCATAAGGCACTTAAAACTCATAATGAGGCTAAGCTGGTGAAGCAGGCTGAGCCAGCTGTCTCTCCAAAGAGAGGTTATCTAATGGGTCCTTGAGGAGCTATAAACATGTCTTCTTTTAGAGAACTTCAGAAAACAGGTGACATTGTAACTATATGAAGACTAAAAATGTTCAGGCCTTGTCAGCACTGAGTCAACAGCCTCTGGGGAAACAGCAAGGCAAATGGCAGTCACTGGACTGGGGCTCAGCAAAACTGAATGAACTGAGATCAAACTAGAGGTCATTCAGTCTGGCTTCCTTCCACTGCGTCCCTGATGGATGACAAACAACTCCTTCACATTTGCCCCCTATTCTTGATAGAGACGCTACCTCATCCTGAGGCCCACAATGGGTATGATTCTGAATCTACCCCTGCACTGTCCAATACACTAGCCACCAACCTCATGTGGCTACTGAGCACATGAAATGTGGTCAGTGCAACTGAGGAGCTAGCTTTGAAATTTCACTTAATTTTAAGTAGTTCAAATTTACATTTAAAACCTGATACTTGATTTCATTTTGAAAACTTTTAATTGTATTTGGAACAACTTGGATTTGTGAATCAATTTTTTTCTACCATAAATCTTAGGAAATCTAAATACAGATATTTCTGGTGAAAACAGTATTCAAATTGAGATGTGCAATTAGTGTAAAGTACACATTGGATTTTGAAGACTTTGTATGAAAAAGAATGTAAATATGCCACTAATATTTGTATAATAATTACATATCAAAATTATATTTTGTGGATATTAAGTTAAATAAAGTATATTATGAAAATTTATTTTGCCTCTATTTTTTAAGCTTTTAATGTGGGTAGTAGAACATTTTAAATTACTTATATGGCTCAAATTATATATTTATTGGACAGCACTGGTCTATACACTCCAGAGATAGACATACAATTTCAGATATTGTCTGACCACTAACAATGTGCTGGGAATATCATATCCTTTGTAATGGGTTTGCCAGGTCTCACAGGGCACAGACATTGGAGCCAACAGCGGAATCTGAATCTAGCCTCTACCAATTTAGATATCATCAGCTTGCTATTGCTGTCTGAGTTCTCCCTGGACTGTGATGCAATATTCAAAAGCCTTTGCTTTCCCTTTTATCTTTATGTCCTCTGAAAATTTGATAAATATGCCTTCCACTATTTGGTCAAATGATAAAATGCTGTGGAATTCATCTGAGAAGGCTTCAAAGATGTATGAATTCCACAGTACACTCCAACTTCCTGACATCATTTGTAACCATTAAGACGTCCCCTCTCAGTCCTATCAAAGGGGTTCTTCTATACGCTACATGTTGATTGCATAGTCCTCACCATAAGCCTGGCTACCTAAAAGTCCAGGGCTGCAACCACTACTTCCTTTCTGGGTGTCCAGAGTGAAAATAATAATGAAATGCTGCCTACTGAACATCTGCCATCAATAGCATTCCCCAAGAAATATTAAATGAATATATTCAGATTTTAGTGATTATTTTTATTCAGCAAAATTTGCTTACTCTAAATTTATTGGGAACACTACTGGATGCACTACTGTAGATGTATTTGGGGGATGGCCAACCACTCAGAGTAATGGGGGATCAGCTTGATCCCTATTCTGGGTGGGCAGTAGGGTGGATCTTTGGTGATGCCACTGAAACATGGTCATGCCTTGCAACAGATAAGAAAAACATTTAACAATGTAACTTCCAGGTGGAAATATTCGCTCTGGTTTCACCCCAACCCTTTTCTCTTCTAGGACAAGGTCTTCTTTAGCTCAATTTTTGGTGGTAGTCACCAAGGTATTTTGTGTGCTATAGCTATCACAGACTTCTCCCCACCCAGAACAATCTGTAATGTTTTGCTTCTGGGGAGGAAACGTGGTAAAATGAACAGTAGAGGAGGAGGCAGAGAACTAAATGAAAAAGACAGAGCTCTAAGGCCAAGTCAGAGTCGACCTGTTTCTGTTGCTCCCTCTACAAAATGGAGTCCAGCATAACAAAGTCTTCCACCCAGGGAGGCTTCATTAATTGGCTAATGACCATGATTCACTTTTAAAAACCCAAAGAATGTCATTACTGCTAAGTATTTTTACCACAGAAACCATTTAAGTAATTAGCGAAACTAAGGTCGCTTTGAATTAGAAAGTAAATTTTAACTTGAGAATCCATTATCAGGATGGTAAAATAAGCAGAACTAATGTGGTATAAGCCATCATAGTGAGGATTTTATATCACTGTCTAGTGGTTTGGTTGTGTCATTATATCAAGAAGATGGGTTATATACAATGAGCAGGTGGCTTGGGTTATAAAAACAAATATGTAGAAAAAAATGCATGCATGCAGGTGCAAAATTGAAGTAGAAAAGAAGACACCTATATGCTGGAGGCCGATGGACCTTGCCCAGGACAAAGAATCACCACTGTGTGCCCAGTTGACTACACCAGCACTGGGGTGGATTTTAATAGGACAAAGCAAATGCATTAGCAGTTACTAATCTGTATTCTACAGTTGAAACAAAGGGAAATTTAACAACCAAGCCCCATCTTCATGCCACTAAACATTATATTATTTTGTTTATATTACCAAGATGATCTGGTGATCATTTGTCACAGGGAGCAGAGTCAATGGCTTGAATCAAATGTGAGGTTAAGCAACCCAATTCCAGGTGCTCATAATTCTCAAATTCAGAGGTCTTTGGGCTTTTACCAGTGTGTGGGCCAAGATTTCAAAGATCTCACAGCTCAGTCCCTCCTGTGTCCACAAGAAATACAGGGTGGAATAGATTTAATACATCTAGTAGCTTAAGATTTAGTAAGGGTTATTCACTCAACCAATTACTCATTCATTGAATAGCTATGAAATGAGGATTGTATGCAAGGTGTAATCCTGGCTAGACAATATGAAGTTACAAAGTGGAATTAGACAGAGACCTACTCTTCAGGAGCTTCCAGTCAAGCTTCCAAAATAAACCAGTAATAATCGACAAAAGTAAATATGTTTATACCCAGCAGAACACCTGGTACCTTGTGGGCACCACAAGAATGTTGACTAGCTGAACACAAGGCAGAGAGGTTGTGAATGCCGTGTTCAAGGCAAACACTCTGGGAGGTCAGAGTCAGGAGAGGGCACATCCCACCACCTCCACGGAAGGCTGGTGGAACACCTTCCCCGAGAGCTAAGCCTGAAGGATCTGGGAGCAGACCGATGAAGGGATGAGGTAGAAATGTATAGGGAAATAACAATAATGATAACAAACACTGACAATTGCCTATTTTACTCAGAGGATTGTATAACTATTATAGTTGGTCCTGATGACAAATCTCATTTACAGATAAAGAAACAAGTGCAGAAGAATTAAGCAATACGTCTATGGACACAAAGTAATAGAGCTAGTATTCCTTCATTTTTTCAGCCCGCTATTCATTTATCCTATACTTACTAATTGTCTACAAAGTGTCAGAAATTGTTCTATGTGGCGGAGACACAGAGCTTTACAAAACTGGCACAGGTGCTGCCCTCCCAGTGGGTTGGCATTCTGAAGGAAATGTGTAATAAATTTGTCTCTGATCAATTTATCTCTTGAATGCTGCAGAGTGTGCAATATCTAAAGTCCCTCAAGAAAGTGCATTTCTGGCATCACTGGCAAAGAAAGATATTCAAAGTAATTTAAAAATATGCCACAGAATAAGAAAGGAATGTGGGCTTAGAATGGGGTGATTTAGTAACTTACAAGCAAGATTTAAAACAAAATATCACAGGCTTAGAAATATGCAATATGTCAAGATTTATGGAGAGCTTTGAAAAATGGTGGGCAATATGCATAGGAGTTGTTTTTCTAGAAGCATGGAGAAGCCTTGGTTTAGAGGCAGCACTAATAATCTATTTTAGTGAAAAAGAAAAAAGAAAAGTGGGTATATTGAAAATACATGGAAGAATTAATGTTAATTAGGCCATACTTAGGCAGCCACAATGATGAGATGTAATTTGCTAGGTTCACAGTAGGAAGGAATAACAAGGAATAGGAAAAATCTCTCTCCAGATCATCCAGTGTCCCTTCTCTGATTCCTAGCTGCCTTCTGATACCTGGAGGAGGAGCAGACACCAGCAGTGTGCTCATTAGAAAGGTATACTCTCAATTGTAATGACGGAAAATGACATTGCTATCAGCTCTCTGTGGACCTGATAGTTCTCTAATGTTTGATCCCTCCTAGGTGGACTGATGAAGCCAATCGTCTCTGTACACAACAAGGACCCAGTAGTCTCCTTGGAAGGGCCGGACTTCCTCTTCATGTATTTGCCGCAGAAATAAAGTGCATAGGGAGAAAGAAAAGGAAAAGAAAGGGAAAGGAAGTACATAAATAAAGTGGGTGTTCAGTGAATGCTTGCTGAATAAATGACAAAAGCTAATGAAGAACGGAGAACTCACTTACGATTTCATTTTGATCTCTAACCATCTAATATCTAGATCTCTGTCATTGCACACATAGAAGGCAGACAGACCAACCTGGCTTCACTGGAACATAGGCACATGCTCCTTCATTTGCATCCCTGCATTAAGGGGTACTCCATGCAGCCTTCTGAGATGAAGGGCTGGGTATCCAAGCACTTAGCCAAGGTGTGAATGCCTGCTCTGTCGCTTTAAAAAGGACATTTCCAAAAAGTGGGCAATGGATGTCCAGAACAGCCACCTTCTGGCAATAGGACAAGGAGATAAGTCCTTCTCAACAAGGGGCAGAAGAAAAGGGAAATGAAGACAGAAAACAGCCACTTTTAGAGGAGTTCTAGAGCTCTGCACTGAACTCCATAGTAGCCCGTGCCTCAATCAGGCCAGTACTACAAAGAAGGGCAGGGAGACATTTGCAGACAAAGCACAAGCAATCTTTTAAGTCATAAACCCTCAGACGAGCATCCATTGCTGATTTTTATGGCACTGTCTACAGAGTCCTGCTTTCTATAAAACACGATCCTAAGGTATCTACAGCTGTGGACTTCCATTTAAAGATTCATAACTCCACACAAGTTAATGGAAATCAATAGATCCGGTGACCCTATATTCTTTATAATTAGTGAGAAATGCTGGTCTTCATCATAATCCAGGGTGAGGCCTGTTTCATCATGGGCCCAGACTGCTGTTCCACACACTGGAAATGAAAGAGCAGTATCAGCATTTATGCCTCACTGGGCAGGGACCTGAAGCTGAATCATAAAGACAAACATGGATGAACTCGGAACAGGACTGAGGCAAACAGGGATGGGAAACAGCAGGGAAGAAGAGCCATGCTCAGTCCTGGAGGAACCAAAATGCTGGCAGCATTCTCGGGCCATCCCTGTTGTTTCTTGACAGCCTCAGACTTTGGGTTGCCATAGGCCTTATTCAAATGCCTGTCGTGAGTCCCCGGCAAAAAAGTATGGGCGTGACAATTGTTAGTTAGTTATGTATTGGGACACAATTTTGAAGACAGGATATATGTTGGGCTCAGGTTCCCCAGGAAGCAGACCTAGACAAAGATTAGCGTGCAGGAAGTGTGCTGGGAGATCATGGGACCAACAGTCCTGGGCCTGTGACAGGAGTAGGATGAGGCAAATGGAGGAACCGAAATGCAAGAAAGGCCTCAGCTGATCCAGGGAGAGCGCTGGAGCTCGCGTGACCTTGCAGAGTTGTTCTACCTGGAGAAAGGCAGGCCTTTGCATACTCCTGGCTGTGGACCGGCCCCGGGGAGGACGGGGTGGCTCTCTTCAGCTGAACTATTCTCAGAGATGGAAGCAACTCTGAGCATCAGCTGCCAGCACTCCCAGAAGCAGGAGGAATGGTGTCTCCACTCTGGAGGGGTCAGATAGCACACCACAGCATCTACTTCATGCCATAGTCTAGAGTGGTCGAACGTGCTGCTCATGCCCCAGCCGGGTGGCTCAGTTGGTTGGAGCATTGTCCCGTACACCAAAAAATTGTAGGTGCGATTTCAGGTCAGGGAACATACCTAGGTTGTGGGTTCAATTTCCAGTTGGGGCACGGGAAGGAGGCAACTGATTTATGTTTATCTCTCACATCAATGTTTCTCTCTCTCTTCCCCTCCTTTCCTCCCTCCCTTTCTCTTCTCTGTAAAATACATATCCTCTGGTGAAGTTTAAAAAAAAAGTGCTGCTCACATACAAAGCTATTATAGCGCCTTGTCTGGTTTTCAGTAGTGTCAATGACCACACTGTAGTTATCCTTCAAGTGACCATCCACATGTACCTTCTGTGCATAAAGACTCATTCCTCCAAACTAAAATATCACAACTTGATTCATCTGCTATTTATAACCCAGAAAGAACTTCACCATTTTCTCTACCTTATTCATCACCACAGTCACTTGTTAGAACAGAATCTGACAGATCAAATGATCAGAATGAAGATAAAAACACCTTCTCTACCTCCAATGTCCCCCACTGATCGCTTCCTGGGACATGGCCAGGTGAATTTCTACTGAAACCTCCATTCAGGTCATTCTGTCCCACAGAGGTGAAGACAACCTCCTGAAATCCAGGTCTGCCAGTGAAATAAGACTGGGCATAGTTTTTCACAGGGTGAATGTACATCACAGGAAACAAGCACATTATCATTTCATTTAGTTACTTCCTGTGTCTGTACATTTAACATTTATTAAAACCCTGGTCATGAGGAGCAGTGTATTTCCCCCAAAGTCTACTATTTCCTGTGTCCCTTGTTCAGAAAGCCAGAGGAATTAAGATCAGGAAAATCTGACAGGGGAAGTACAGCTTATCTGCTAGGCTGCTGGCTGCTAATAAACCAAAGTGTTGTCTCCCCAACTCTATTATGAGCTTCCTGGAAGTGCAAAATGCATTATACCAGTCCTGACATTTCCCAGACCCCTAGCAGAGCTTGCTGTTCATGCCGGGCCCTCAATAATGATGAACTGAAAAATGTTAAAAGAATTCTGACTGACTCTCTTAATGAGGAAAAAGGATAGAAAGAAATATCCTTGAAAAAATGCAAATCCTTAAGACAAGGATATGTTGTATCACTCTGAAATACTTTGTCATATTGATGTCAGACTTTCCCAATTTTACAGTTAAGATGGCCCTTTATTCTGGCGTTCAAGAACTAGTTAGGTGACCACAGCTCACCTTATTCATCTTATTTCTATCAATTATCACATTTGAAGTCCATTCCACATATCTGTCCTTGTTCTTTTAAAAAAAAAAATACACACACACACACACACACACACACACACACACACACACACACCAGAGGCACGGTGCATGAAAATTCATGCACTGGAGGGGGGTCCCTCAGCCCAGCCTGCCCCCTCTCATAGTCTGGGAGCCTTCAGGGGCGGGAGGCGACCCGGTAATCAGGGGAAGGTGACGCCCCATCACACCTCTGCTGCTGCCACTGCCGGCAGTGCAAGCCTCAGCTGGCCCTGGTTACCTGAGCCTGGGGCAACCCTGGGTGGCTGGGCAGTCGCCATCTGAGGCTTGCCTGTGCCTCGGGCTGGCCCTGGGTTTCTGGGAAGCTGAGGGCACTGGGGGACTCTGGAGGCAGGAATGCGGAGCAGCGGGGCTGAGGGGACAGGGCACCACCATCTTTGAGGGTGTAGCAGTCAATTAGCATATTCCCTCCTTATTGGCTTGGACGCTTCCATATTTGTGATGGCATGAGTGTCAATTAGCATATTCCCTCTTTATTAGATAGTATATATATATATATGTATATATATATGTATATATATATGTATATATATATATGTATATATATATGTATATATATATATAAAATTTTCCTTTTCATTGAATTTATTGCGGTGACACTGGTTATGGAAATGTTTATACAGGTTTCAGGTGCACAATTCTATAACACATTATTTGTACACTGTATTATGTGCTTATCACCCCCATCTATCACCATTTATATCCCCCTATACCCTCTTCCACCTCCTCGAAGCCCTCTTCCCCAGCAATCATCACACTATTGTCTGTGTCCATGAGATTTTCTCTCTCTCTTTTTTTCTTTTGTGCTCAATCTCTCCATCCACCTCTACCCAACAGCCACCCCCCTCACCTCCCTGACAGTTGCAGCCTGCTCACTAATTCTTCTGTTCAGGAATCCTAAGTTAAACTATATATTCTTTTTTAAATAAGGATTTTATGTTATTTGTTCATAATTATTTCTATACCGGTTTTTAACTTTAAGGATTAGCATAATCAGTATAGCTTGCTTAAATCATTTTGTGGGCAGTTTTTGAGGTAGATTAAAGCAAAAAGTTCATACAATAAACTAGCAAAACAGAAAGAGATTTGGGATATTTGGACAGAAGAAAAGGAGATGCTGCAAAAATTCCAGATGGAAGGCTCAGCATAATTGCCTGAGCCTCAATTTGGGTCTGAGCCTCCCAGAAACCAACAGGATAAAGCAAACAGGAACTGTCCCAGTTCTTGTCAGAAAGAAGAAAGCAGGACAGGTTTCACAAAGCCTATTCTTGGCATGATTCCGGAAGATAAATCTCAAGGGATTCTCTAAGGAGAATGCAATCAGCATTTCACAGAAAATGCAGTTGGAGACTGTATATATTGTTTCCTACAGTGCCTTTCCAAAAATGGTAGAGGTGATATTAGGCCTATTCCAGGCCTGTCCTCTCAGACAACTGGCAACTGCTGTCTTCCCCTTGGAACCCAGAGGGCCATGCTGTGGGAAGCCTAAGCCCCGTGGTCCTCTGATCAACAGCCCCAGTTCAGCCCGTCCTTCCATCCATCCCCATCAAGGACTAGGCATGTGATGAAGCTGTTGTGGACCCTTCGTACCAGTTCATCTGCCAGCTGAGCACCAAGTAACCATCAACAGCGAGCAGAAGGAAAGAATTCTTAGTTGAATCCTGCCCAAATTCCTCGACAACAAAATCTTGAGATCTACTGCAATGATAGTTATTTTTTATTTTATTGATTTCAGAGAGAGGAAGAGGTAGAGAGAGAGGAAAGAGAAAAACATCCATGTGTGAGAGAAACATTGATCATAGCCTCCCACATGTCGGCCCCGACCAGAAATTGATTCCACCCCCTTTGGTGCACAGATGGTGCTTCAACCAACTTAGCCACAGTGGCCAGGGCAATGTTAGTTATTTTAAGCCACTTAATTTTGGGGGTGGTATGGAACAATTTGTAACAAATCAAAAGCATTCTGAGGCTGAAATCATGTAATCAGAGTATCCACCACATATAAGGAACTACTGTAGGAGCATAAAATGAATAAGGCAAAAATCTCTGCCTTATTTAAAAAATAGGTTTTTATTTATTTTAGAGAGAGAGGAAGGGAGAATAATAGAGAGAAAGAAACACTGATGAGAGATAAATATTGATCTGCTGCCTCCTGCAGGTCCCCTTCTGGGGATTGAGTCCTCAACCCGGGGAATGTGCCCTGATGGGGAATCGAACTGGTGACCTCTTGGTTTGCGGTTTGATGCTCAACCACTGAGCCACACCAGCCGGGCAAAATCTCTACCCTTTTAAAGCTGATGTTTTAGGTGGGGAGTCAGATAATGAACATGAAAACAAATAGTGCTACTTCTGTAATATTCAAATTGCCAGGCACAGTGCTAACTACAAAAAGTGGCTAATGAATGCTGCACTTCTCTGCAATATAACACAGCTAAATCTGTCATTCTCAATTTAACCTAAAAAAAAAAAAAAAAGTAACTGAATCCAAGTATTTGGAAGACTAAGTTACTAATAAGACATGTTAGATAAGCCAGAGAAGTTTATAAACAACCCATTTCTGGAACAATGGGTATAATGAAAGGATGGTTACCTGTTTCTCTAAAGCAGCGTTTGCCTGTGGACTCCTACAACTCTTATTAGGAAAAAGGGGGTAAACACCCAGGTTTTCAGAAATGTAGGTTATTACCTAACCAGGGCGGAACGTAAGGCTCCATAAAATGTCAACATCAAAACAATATAGAAAAAAATAATTACAGATAGTGTTAGTGTGGTAAGCTGATAAGGACCAGATGGTCTTTTGTATTTATGGTTTTCCTTGTGCATACAAATGCTTTGGGGATCTAATTAGCCTTCTACAAAACTCAAACTGGGTAATTACTATCATTATCCCCTTTTCAAATAAATCTGAAGTCTAAACTGCAATTATGTTTTTTCATTTACATTTGGTATTCACACATTTTAAGAATTGTTCTTTGCCATCCTCTGAAAACTTTTTCCCATGGACTGGAGTAAGTAAGGCGCAGGAGGGTTATAAAACACCCTTAAAACACACACACACAAAAACAACGAATCACTCTGTGAGAGCAAGTGCTGACAATGAGTGAAGCACTTTCTCACCGTGAGTCCTGTTTCTGTCACATTTACACTCCAATCAAGAATACAGCCCCTGCTCTCTGAGGCTTCGTATTCCCACTTCTGCTTTGCACAGCAAAAGAGAAGACTTTCTACACGGAGACATAACCAGTCACGCATGTTAGAGAAAGGATTCTCCGCGAGATGCAATGTGGCAGCCACTTCAATTAACTTCTGACTCTGCCCCCAAAGTGCTGCACCTGGGCTGGCGGTGAGCTGTGGAGAAGCAAGCGGCGGTACACGTAACAAGGCGGGCATGTCATCTTTATTGGATTTTTGGCCTCAGGACAGTCAAGTCACATGGCAACAACATCTCCGGACTGCGAGGCAAAGGAGATGTAATCATGTGCGCCAGTGACTCACGATACGAATTCATCAAAATCTATCTCCAGCGAGAAGTGTGAGAGAAGGGGTGTGAGGAAGCAATCATTTTATTTCTGGCGCAAGGCCAAGGCCAGAGGTTATCAGGGGACACGTGGCTCTTCCCCGACAGGATGAAACATGGACAATGACAGGTATCAGAAGCCATCTCTTCTGCAATAGCTCTCACTGAGGACGGTCAAGAATATTCAGAATGTCTGGGAGATATCTCAAAATTTAGTATCATGGTTATTGGTCCAGAGGGCACAATCTGAAAATAGTTGACAGAGGGAAAAATGCAGATGATGAACTGAAACTGAAGGGAGTGCTTGACAGGGGAGGCATTTCTGCTAAAGAAGATGCTATCTGTCAGCGCAGCTTCAGATGGACCCCTGGCTTGCCTGACTGAAGGTGCTTCTGGGCCCTCCGCCCCAGAGACCGCCCTGGGCGGCCCTGGCAGGCAGCAGTTCAGGTGCCAGGCACTGACAAGGAGGGCTGCAAGGTCAGCACTTATCCTCCCCGAGTTGATGGCAGTAACCTCACAGCCCACTGAAAAGAATCTTGAAGGCATGCATTCCTTCTTCCATCCACTCAGCAAATATTTACTAGGCATCTACTTAGTGCTTTCTCTGTGTGAGGCAATTTATGCAAGTTGGTGTGTCAATGACACACTGGCCGTACAAATATCACAGTCAGGTTCCATCATCAAAGGTGTTAGAGCCTCAGCCCAACACTGAGCCCGAGTCCACATGCATAGCACAGCGCTGATGGCCTGGAGGGTGTAAGCACAAGCAGTGGGGTCGTCTTTGTGTCTTGGGCTTTTGTGCCAGCCTGGCGTGTTCACAGCTGTGATCATGGCTGGAGATTTGTAATGCAAGGGACTGCTAAGAGTTCACACATCTCCTGTATGAGCCCCTTAACATTTGTACAGCTATTTTTTATAATGTATCTTTACTTACCATCATCATTCTCCCTTGTTGGAAGCCTGACATGACAGGTGGCATTATTCTAATTTTACGGATGCACAAGACAGATCAGAGGCATGAAGGGACTTGCCCAAAGCTAGAAAGCAAGTAAGAAGCCTAGCAGAACTCACACCACGTCTTCTCACTGCAAACTCAAGACTTCCCAGACACAGCGCTGTCTGACGGACACTCTTGCTGAAGCCACTGAACAGAAGTTTGGGTGCCAGGGCACCTTGCTGCAGGGCTGTCTCAGCCTGTTAGGCTGCTTGACATCTCAAATGTCCCTCTTGCTTCTGAGGTTGCAGGTAAAAGCCCAGAGGCATCTGAATCAGGACAGGACCAAGGTACCTGCATCAGTTAACTTGCAATCTGATATAGTAGAAAGAGCTAAAATGTTCAGTTGGCAAGCATAGGATCAAGTCCCAGCCAGGCCCGGATGAGCATCATCAAGTAACTTAACTTCTTTGAGACTTGGCTTCCTCACAGGTATAGGTGACCGGTGGGTATGCAGCAATGGATAGTAAATCGTAGCATCTTGAGGTTGACATGATGTATTCAACTCCCTTTACTCATTCACACCACCTCTCAGGGTCACTATAAGGATGGGATGAGACGATGTGGCTAATACGCACATGCAAAGCCTGGCAAGAAGTAAGGGTTAGCTCTGCTCCTCCCTCTGTCAGACTCCCCTGTGGGTTTCGTTCTACTCTGTAATGGGGGGAAGGGGAAGTGTTCTTAAGTTTCCATCATGAGGCTGGCCCAGAACTTTTTGTAAAGCAAGAGATTGTCCATCTAGAGAAGGCCTTGTTGTGGCTAAAGGTCAAGAAAGAAATCAGAGGGAAGTCCCAACATGACATACTCTGCTGTCTCTCAAGGAGTGAGGGAGGGAAGCTGTGCCCCAGTGCTATCCAGATGTGCTCAGCAAATCCTTCAATAGGCAGTAGTGCTTTGGTGTGTGCCCTTGTTTAAGAATGTGAGTTAGGCCCTGGCCAGGTAACTTGGTCGGTGCACAGTCCTGATATGTCAAAGTTGCGGGTTTGATTCCTGGTCAGGGCACATATACAAGAATCAATCAATGAATGCATAAATAAATAGAACAACAAATCAACGTTTCGCTCTCTCTTCCTATCTCTCTAAAATCAATCAATCAATTTTTTTAAACAAGAATGTGAGTTAAAGAGAAAATAATAGCAATTGTGTCTGTAATACTATAAGCATTCCTTGCTGATTTAAATATAACCTCAGTTCTCTGGTTAGGATGAAATCCAAATAACCTTCTAACATTCACTTAGCTGAGTGGGCTTCCTGCCAGTCAAATGGTTGCATGAAGCCCGGACAATAATTGAGATGACAGTCCAGTTTTGCACCGGAGGTTAAAGTATCACATTGCATCAGCTCTGTGTCCTGATCATGATTCACCCTGTCAACTTGCTGGGCTCTGCTGATGACAACTAACGGCGCAGGTTGGCCATTCTTTTGTATGAGGGCATCTTTGTGTCATGCTACTCAGGGACTCAAAGGTAACCATGGGGCAGGGTAAAGATGGGAAAGAGGATGGGCCTTAAGGCCAAGGCAGATCTGCCAGGAACCTTTCCTCTACCTGCATCCAGGGCTGTCTTGGATCTGTTCCTTGGGTTTCACAAAGGCGAATCACAAGGCAAGATTCACAGGCCCCTGTTCCTGATATATGCATCTCATGGTTTATCACAGCTGCTCCCATTTGGGGGAATGGACAGGTGGTCCAGATTGGACCAATGGCTTTCAGAAGAACTCAATCTTCCTCAAAAGACTCTTACAATGTGCTTTGTGATCTCCTTCAACCATGTTCTATGGATCTCAGCATTTTATGGTAGTCAGTGTGTTGAAATAAGTTTTCAGTTAACCTAACAGCTATTATTTTTGTTTGTGCTTTAAAGTTGTAGTAATAAACTTCATTTCCAAACTTACCATAAATGATAGAGTTACATAATGGTTATAACAGGTATGCACAAGGGTTGTAATGTGTATGGAGTGGGTTTAATGGTGGCTCCCTCAAAGACAGCTTCAGATCTAACCCTCAGAATTTGTCCATCTGACCTTATTTGGGAAAAAGGGATATTTGCAGATGTAATTAAGTTAAGGATCTTGAGATGAGATCATCCTGGATTATCTGGGTGGAGCCTAAATCCAATGGCAAGTGTCCTTATAAGAAAGGCAGAGGGAGAGGTGAAACACAGAGAGGAAAGCCTTGTGAAGGAGGCAGAAATTGGAGTTATGCAGCCAAGAGCTAAGGAATGCCTGGAGCCACCAGAAACTGGAGGAAGCAAGGACAGACTGTCCCTGAGAGCCTTCAGAGAGAACAGGGCCCTGCATACTTTGACTTTGAACTTCTGGCCTGTTATAACTGTAGAGAATAATTTATGATATTTTAAGCCACCAAGTTTATGGTACAGTAATTCCTCACATTAACCCTTGGAAACTAATACAGTATATTTATAACATGTATATGTTTAATACATGTCTATGTCTCTACTTATCATCTATCTATCCATCCATCTAGTGTTTGTGTATTATATGGTGAATGTATTGTTTCATCACAGGAAATATAAATTCATCATCCCAGGTTGCATGATGGGACACAAAATAAAAGAGGTTGTGACCCATTGACCAACCACATTCGACAATTCTTATGTGGGGAAAAGTAATGGCTCTGGAGCCTATAAATTGGGAACTGAGTTGAAAATAAAACACAATACAAGGTTATGTTTTACTCAGAAAGAATCATTGAATACTAGGTCAAGTTAGGCTACCTCACAGAAATCAAGCTACCTGCATTAAGAGAATATACACTGAAGTACAAATGTGTAGTATGCTCAATAAATATTCAAAGGACATATGGTATGAAACACAGAGTAATGGTTTGTGTAAACTATTGTAATTTGATATCCTTATTTTTATATGTATTCATTTTGCGAAAAACTTTTTTATATGTTTCTAACCTGTTCTATAATAACCATAAAATAACAGTCATGATGGCTATAATTAATAATTAATAACACATAGTATAATTCAGGCACCAGGCTAAACCACTTAATGTATATTATCTTGTTTTAAAAGTCCAGATAGAATTTCCCTGAAGAATATATCATTGTATCTGTTTTTCAGGTAAAGAAGCAAATGTCATGCTTATCAGGATGAGGTGACTGGCCCATGCTGGTGGTTGTTAGAACAGGCAGGAGGGACAGGTCTCCAACCACAGCTCTTGGGGTCCAGAGTCCTGACCCTAACAAGTACAGAGCAGGCCTAGGGCAGGTATGACCTAAAACCTGCTGTGTGATCTCTCATTTACTAGTCATCAGTAACAGGATACCGATGTGACCTCTCCAAAGTCCCTGCCCCTATTTGTTTGAAGACAGAAAAGGGGAAAAAAAGTCATAATACTAAAATGAAGACTTGGAGAAACTGGGAGGTATTAAAAAGCTGAGTTGGGTTTGGACAGGGAGAGCTGGGAAAATGGGCCCTCCAAGGAGGAGATATGGAGGTGGAAAGTGCAGGCACATTTGAAAATCTGGCCTGGCACAGACCATGGGAGCCTCCAATGCCAAGCACATGAGACTGAGTGTAGCCCAGTCCTTTTCTTGTAAGGTGGTGATTTTCAACTGGTGTGCTGCAAGAATTCTTAAAACATGCAATACCTGACTATTTAGTCAGGGGCACTGACCTCTTTTCCCTTAGGTGGTTAAATAAAAACATGACAATAGCCAACACAACAATGGCCTTCTGGTGTGAATGAATAAAAATCATATTCATTTCTTTTGTTATATCGGTACAAAATATATGTTTTTGCTGCACCATGAGATGAAAATAGCTGCTGTAAGGTGATTAATAAATTTCCACTCCAGAGAAGATACTTGTAAAGTGGTTAAGTGTGAGCAAAATCCATGTAGTTCATAAGACAAAGTGGTAATTCTCAGCAGCAACAGAGCCTACCTGTAAATAAATACCACGGCTGGCTGGTAAAGGAGTGAGGAGTACAATACCTTCAGAAGAGGAAGGCCCACAGAGGCCCTCAGACTCAGGCTCCTCGCGGGCAGAGTAGATTCACACAACTCAGATGTTTCTGCTGCAGGCGTATTTCTAAACTTAGGTATGTTGTCAAGTATCATCCTCAGACTTTAAATGGCTCCCAGCAGAGTGGGCCAGGTGAGGTAAGGGGGGAAGAGAGAGAGAGAGAGAGAGAGAGAGAGAGAGAGAGAGAGAGAGAGAGAGAGAGAGAGAAAGGGAAGAGGGGAGGGATGGAGGGAGAGGGGGAGAGAGAGAGAGACTGATTTCTTTACAACCACACTGCAGTGCAATTTGCTGAGAACTACAGGAGAGGCATCTGGCCCAGTGGATAGTCATGATCCTTAGAGTATAATTTATTAGACTAGAGAAATCTGGCTCAGTTGCTCCCCAACATAAGGAGAATAGGGAACACATTAAAGACTGTGTCAGAGAATCTTCCTCTGGAGTGGCAGATACTAAACCTGGAGCCTCCAAGGTCCTACCAAGGCTTCTTGTTATTATTTCTCCCCCGACACATGCATATGCTGATACACATACTAGGGACGGGCCAGAGGGTTGATTCTAGTACAAGAGGGAACTAAGTCTGGAAGGCAGTCTGGCTTAATTATCTGTGTTTGTGCTTCAGGCTATTAGCACCAATATACTTATCATATTATAATTACTAATTAATGTATTAATCCAGAGAAATATGGGTTCATGGGGAATGAACTATGCTGATTGTGCTTGGGGGTATGGGATCTGCGCCTTCTCAGACATGGCTTATGTAAGACTAGTAGGGGTACTAAGAGGTTAATAATAGATCAATGAACAAGTACCATTATAGTCTGAAACATGCCTAATATCACTACCAGACTAATCATCATCAAGTTCCTTTATTGCATCAGGTTGAACTTTTGGATAAAGGGATTAATGAGTATTGGAAATCAGCATTGCTGCATACAATTGGCCAAGTTTCACTTACTCCTTGATGAATACGATCCAGAAAAGCAAAATTCACAGCGGAATGTCTTCATGACATCTAAAATTTACTGACACTGACATTTGCTATGATGCATGCTAATAAGTTTCCAATTCAATTGCAGAATACACAATGGGTCCAAATGTGTAGAATGGAGGGGAAGGACCCATATTTCAGAACTCATTTCACTGAAATTTAAATACCACAGTGCCAAACATTTCTTTCTCCATTTATAAAATCTGGACTCCATAAAGTCCAAATTAATGATCTAGCATAGCTTACTCAGTTCACTTAGAGGTAAAGGGAGAATCACAGAGCGGCTTCCAAGGCTGACAGTCATGATGGGATACACTTGAAATCTCAGCTAAGGCAAACTGACATAAAAGCAAGAGCGGAAAATGCCTAAGGAAAAAAAAAAAGTCCTAAAGTAGAACTGTGACTACTTTCTAGAATTTGGTTCAAAATCACATTCAATAGATCATGAAAAGACAAAGGAGTTCAGGGTTATGTATATACTTGCATACACATACTTATTTGCTGTCCATGTGATTTAATGTAGCTTAAATTTAATATGCAAATAGTCACCCTATCACCCAGTCCAATGAGTTCCTGTCAACCTTTCTGAAAGGCATTTTACTGAGATCTACTTATTGAAAATTGAAGTGAATAAAATCCATGTGACGAGATTCAACATTTCCACATGACCATGACCCATGCCAGTGGAAGCGCCAAACATAACAAGAAGTATGTGGGCTTCCCAAATCTCAATAGGAGGAATGTGTAACATAGTAAGGTAAAAAAGGTAATATTCACACAACAGGCAGCTTTTACGGAGAGTCAAATTTATTTTCAGGAGCTTCCTATGTCTGACGCGTTATCTCATTTACTTTAAAAACAAAAGCCCCATGTATCATTATCTAGACATACGATAGAGTCAGAATTATTTTCACAGTACAGACAATATTCTGAAGCCCAGGAAGGTAAGATAAACCCCATTATTCACAATTACCTTCCTCTGGTTTTCTTGGGAGATTTTCATAAGCACATGGAGGTGAACACTGATGAAGTGGCTACAGTGCTCACATCTCTTAACATCACACGCTGATGCCAGACCATAACTCACATGGCTATTCAGTGTGTGGCTATTTGTTAAGCCCTGCTGTGAGGAAAACATTTCTGACTTCAGTGCCATTAATGAGGAAGGTTTCCTTTGGTTCTTATTATTCTCTGTCATGATTCATTGCAAAAGTGATAGAAATTAACAATCTTTTCAGCAAGATGGGAGGCAGGTTACATTCTCTTAATTTTGTTGCTAATGAAATAAACGATATAAAAATAGAACCCACCCTTCTTGATCTCGTTAGCCATTTTCTCTGAAAACAAACAGACAGACAATAGATATGAATGGGGCTTTGAGAAGAAGGGATAAGCAAGAAGTTGGGTACTTTTTCCTAAACCCATGTTCAGTGGAACATTGTCTTTTCAAACATTCCATCCCTGACACCACCTCCTCAACAAACTGTCATCTTTATAAGCGTAGGGGCTGCCTTTTCCTTTTCATGTAACTTTGTACCTCCCTTTCTCACTTGGGTCCTGACTCTCTCAACATAGCACCTAGCCCTGAATTTTCCTCAGTAAAGGTTTGCTATCATTGAATGAGGGGTCCTTTGAATGTTGACAGAAATGGGCAGGTTGGAGGAGGGTGGAGAAAATAGTATGAAAAGACTGTGAATAGTTTGGCACATGTTGAGTTTGCGGTGACAGCCAGATGTCCAAGTAGAGAGGATATACAGGACCTGCACTGATATTTTTAGCCAAGATGACTTAAGTTTACAAAGGTTGGCCATTAAGTCATGAAAAATATACAGCTGGGTTGTCACCATGGTTATTTGACAGAAACACACTATCTAGTCTGCACCCTTCACCTAAACAAAGGGAAGGTTCTGAAGCCTGAGTCAAGTTCAAGCCTAGTCTTCAGTAAATTCGATTACCACCCACAGAAAGCCCAATAGCTATTGTGAATCATGCTGGTTTTACTTTCTTATAACACACTGATTTCTCCTTTACTAAGTTGAATATTTGTTTCTCAGAGACTACTCAACGCCCAAGGATGTTTTTGGGAGTTGCTAAAACTTCCTGTCCAACAGCTAAGATGGTCTAAATCAGCAGTGGGCAAACTACGGCCCACGGGCCGGATCCGGCCCGTTCGGCTGTTCTATCCGGGCCATGGAGCCGAAAGAGCGGAGGGTTCTCTTGCTCTCCCCTCCGCTCCTTTACTTTGAATTTATATTAATTCACACAAACACTCCATCCATGCTTTTGTTCCGGTCCTCCGGTCCAGTTTAAGAACCCATTGTGGCCCTCGAGTCAAAAAGTTTGCCCACCCCTGGTCTAAATTCTACTTAAACCTCTCAAGCCCTACTTGTCCCTGCTGCAGTCTAAGTCCTTTAAGAAGATGTAATGACTGAAAGGAACTGTAATTTCTGAAGAATTCTGACAGGAATGTAGATTATGGATAAGGTAATGACAAGTCTCTGATTTATGGAAAGATGAGTCCTTGGTATAACTTAGCCTCACTTTCTTTTGCCCAATCATGGATCATAACCAAGTTTGAAGGACACCTTTGTGACTTTTAAGAATAGAGCCCTGCCTGGCTGGTGTGGCTCGGAAGTTGAGCATTGACCAATGAACCAGGAGGTTATGGTTTGATTCCCGGTCAGGGCATAGGCCCCAGGTTGGGGGCTTGATCCTTGGTAGGGGGCGTGCAGGAGGCAACCAATCAAATGAGTCTCATCATCTCTCTCTCTCTCCCCTCTCCCTTCCTCTCTGAAATCAATAAAAAATATTTTTTAAAAATAATAGAGCCCTATAGGAATGGCTTACATCTATCTCTAAAGCTTTGTTACTGAATTGCTGCCCAGTGACCGAGTATGCTTTTCCTAAAGATATTATAGCCACTTCATATTGTAATATTTATTTTGAATTGTGAGACAGAACACTTTTCTCCTATGCTTTAATCTTCCCTTAGCACAAAGGACTGTAAGTATTTAAGTCACTCCAGTTACATTAAAAGAGAATAATCAGTTTCTGTTCAGTACTAGCCGAGTTAAATAGCAGCTCTGTTTCCAGAAAGATAATAATGTCAAAAATTAGAGAGAAAACAGCAGGCATTCTGGGGAATTCAACTATTGAACAAATGGCTGGGAGGTGTTTCAAAGTCAATTTAAACAATTTTAAAAAAATTAGACCCTGGCCGAAACCGGTTTGGCTCAGTGGATAGAGCGTCGGCCTGCGGACTGAAGGGTCCTGGGTTCGATGCCAGTCAAGGGCATGTACCTTGGTTGCGGGCACATCCCCAGTGGGAGGTGTGCAGGAGGCAGCTGATCGATGTTTCTCTCTCGTCAATGTTTCTAGCTCTCTATCCCTCTCCCTTCCTCTCTGTAAAATATCATTAAAATATATTTTTAAAAAAATTAGACCCTGACTTGAGTCCTCAGAACTCCTTTTCTCTCTATGTAATTAAAACATAATGCTGAAGACCTCATCAGACAGTGATCCCTGATATTTTAATAATAAAGTAGAATGCCCTCATGATATGTCTGATTATTAAATACTAGAGTCCCGGTGCACGAAATTGGTGCATGGAGGGGGGTTCCTCAGCCTGGCCTGCACCCTCTCCAATCTGGGACCTCTTGGGGGATGTCCGATTGTCAGTTTAGGCTCGATCCCTGTGGGTCATTGTGGATTTTATGACCCTGGCTCTTTATATATAGAGATATTTGAATGCACTACAGATTAAGTCAATTCCAATGGAAAAGGAATGGCAGCATACAGTAAACACCTGTTCAACAAACTCTTCCATGCAATGGATTCCTCAATGTCAGTAACATGAAAATATCCTGTTATGATCTTTTCCCAGCTTTTCTTGGAAAATATGAAAATAACATGACCGGGGGATGGGGGGCACAAAACATGCACATCATAGTAGGTTCTGCAGGAACAAATATTGTGAGGACTGAGGCACAGAGGAGCTGTGTAAGGATTGCCCAAGAACTGTGTGTATTGGTATACTCAGGTTGCCACAACAAAACACAGACTGGGGGGCTTAAGCAACCGAAATTTATTTTCTCACAGTTCTGGAACCTGGAAATCCCAGATCAGTTTCGGCATGGTTGGTTTCTAGTGAGGTCTCTCTTCATGTGCCTTTCCTCAGTCCACAGGAGTAGAGAGAGAGAGAGAGAGAGAGAGCAAGCTCTCCGAGTATACTTTTCCCATTGATTTTCCTTTTTCTTTTTTTCCTTCTTTTTTCTTTCTTTTTTTTTTTTTTAGAGAGAGAGTGGAAGGAAGGTAGAGAAACACACACAAAGAGAGAGAGAGAGAAACATTGATGTGTTGCGAGAGACACATTGATTGGTTGCTTCCTGCATACATCCCAATGGGAAGAGGAGGAGGCGGGATTGAGCCTGCAACCCAGGTATGTGCCCTTAATTGGAATCGAACCCATGACACTTCAGTCTGCAGACTGACTCTCTAACCACTGAGCAAAAACAGTTAGGGCTGGTGTCAGTTCTTAGAAGAACATTAATACTACCAGTTCAGGGCCCTACCCGTATGACCTTTTTAAGTTACCTACTTAGAGGCCCCATCTCTAAAAACAGTCACACTGGAGATCATGGATTCAACATTTGGATTTTAAGGGGACACAAGCATGTAGACTGTAACACTTTTCATCTCATCCCTGTTCTATAGGAGGTGCCAGGTCCTCAGAGTGTGCGTGATGGGCCCCAGAAAAGCCGGGAAAAGATCTTACCGCCTCCCTATACTGAGGCCCTACAAGAAGCCGTGTGCTCTCCTCCTTGGAGCAAATGATCAGCCCCTGATTCAAGAAAATAAACTTCATGAGGAAAGGTCAAAGGAACAGGGATTGTATAGCTGTGAGAAGATGGAGGTGACTTAACATCTTCAATATAGGAGGAGGTATTATGCATAGATTTCTGACCAGCTGTTCTCTATTGCTACTGGGAGCCAGTCAGGAGAAAACAGGATTAAGTTACAACACTGGAGAGATTTAAATGAGATCTAATGGCTAGAAATCTTGACAGCACAAGTTTGTTGCCTGATCATGACAACTGAGATATAGGAAACTGGATTACAGTGGGGAAACCTGGGCTCCCAGGAGCTGTAAGAAATAGGCAAGGGTCCCAAATGGTGGAAATATACAATGAAAGGTCAGAAATAAAGCACCGAGTCTGTCACAACAGTCCTTGTGCAGGGCTCTGCTGTGTTTGAAATTTAAGATTTCACCGTTGGAATCTCAATTCCTTGGCATAGGAAATCAAAAGTTATGGGTATGCCATCATCGTTACATGCTCATGTACCTGTCTCTGCTTTAGGCCAAGCTCCCTGAGAGAAGTTGCATTCATTTAATGCCTATATTCATAATACTTAGCACAGTACTCAGGACATATAGGCAAGGATAAGTAAATCCTTCCTTTCTGAAGTGAAAATTTTAACACCTACAGACAGATGATGAACCCACTGATCCTGGACATGTTCAATTTTACTTTATCTTCAACCTCACCCACTGAAGATCTCTTTGGAAAACCATCATTGGAAAGGAGACCAACAGTGACCAGACTCATACTTATCAAGTGATATATGTCCTTCCTTTATCTCTTAAGCTAATAAGTAGCAGGATGAGCAAGAGTCTGACATGGTTTGCTGACCATGGATTGGTCATGTACATGGTTTGCTGACCAATGTATGTTTGAAAGGGGAAGTTCACTGCCTTTCATTGTAGGCCTGAATGTTTGTTCTCCCTTGCACATACCAGTTTGCTGAATCTGAGGACACAGAAAGTGAATGACAGACTGTGGAATTATTCAACAGTCTACTGACTACACTGACCTCCCAGTCAGTCAATGACATTCACAGAGTTCACAGGGGCAAGATCCTGATTTTTAGGTTGTTGGCAAGCAAAGGATGCTTGTTAAAGCCACTCTCTGACAACATATTTGGCTTATTTTGCCTTGGAAAATGTAACCAGCAAATTTACTCTTTTTGTTGTTGTTGTGGATCCTCCCTGGAGGACATTCTTCTATTGATTTTTAGAGAGAGTGGAAGGAATGGGGAGATACAGAAAAGGGGAACACCAATGTGAGAGAGACACATTGACCAGTTGTCTCCTACATGCACCCCAACCAGGGCTGGGGATTGAGAATGCAACTGAAGTACGTTCCCTTGACTGGAATCAAACTTGAGACCCTTCAGTCTGAGGGCCGAGGCTCTATACATTGAGCAGAACAGGCTAGGGCAGCAAATTTATTCTTATCTAGGAACACCCATCAGATAAGAAATGACTGTCTGAGGCCATAGGAGCCAGGACTTCCTGATATCAAACCTGGGAAAGCTGTCTCTTTTATATTAAACACCATTAACCCACGAGGTATTAAAACTCCCTTCTTTGTAGTCCTTCTGTGAGTGAAAAGCTCCTTTTGTTTGTGAAGCTACTTATGCATAAACAGAATTCATGAAAGTAGTCAAGCCACTAATATGTCATAAAGTATTAGAGAATGAAGAAAAAGAACCAGGAATACACAGCTAGCTTATTGAATAAGCAAAGTAAATTTTACTAGTAAAACAATCATTTCCGTTAATCTTCAATACAGGTAGTGGGGAAAAAGAGAGAAAAATGTGTGGAGGATAAGCATAGGTAGTACTGTCCCCGATAACATGAGACACTTTTTCAGAGGCAGTAAAATAACTATGTACTTCCCAGCCCACTGCTCCCATGTGCTCAAGGCACATGTTTCTCCAAAGACTGAGGAATAAAGAGAGGCACTTCCTTCCTGACCTCAGCCCCGAAATAGGAATTAACCTCTGATTATACATACGCAGTGAAATGTGGAAGAATTAAACTACAGGCCAGAAGGTGAACTCCATCAGTGCTTCTCGGCCTCCTCCCTCTGAGCCCGCAGCACACGGGACTTTTCCTCTGACACTGATCAGGGGCTGGATTCTATTACAGGAAATTGTGTACAACCATGTCTTGTTTACCTGTTCAACTTCTCTCGCATCCCCCTGAACAGAACCTGGCTGAGAGGAGGCCTCAGTGAATGCCTGTAGAACAGAAGTGACTGCCTAGCCTCAGGAGCAGTCAAAACGAGTTGAATAATGCCTTTTGAAGCTGATTTTCAGGAGCTGATTATCCAGTTGTTGCCTCGGCTCATCCCCGAGCTACAGCTCCTTCTCCGGTAACCCGCCTGCCTCTTGGCCATTTTGCCTCTCATTAGTGCCTTTCATGAAAGTGTAGGGGGCGGGGGGAAGGGGGGACGAAGAGGATGTGAAATTCAAATGACAGCCCGCGTGACAGCAAAAAAAGATAGATAATGCTGAGTGACTCGAGATATTTTTTTATTATTTGTAGATTTAAATTATCCATACCATGTCCAGTCCTCATTAGCATGGCTAGTCAAGGCCTTGCTAGAATGGCTATATTTACTACATGACAGGTTATGCAGCAAACTGCCCTTCAAGTCCTCACATATGTTCTGTGTTGATGATCTTTCCAGTGGCTGAAGTAAAAAAAAAAAAAAAAAAAAAAGGAAATATAATCCTAAAAACAGTCACTGTAAACATGGGCTTTTAAATGTCACCTATTGCCCATGGCTACATGAATAACTACTTATTGAACTTGATGTATTTCCTCTAAGAAACTACAGATGCTCTTTATACATATTACATAATGCAGTTATCCAGTGTTGGGCCAGAAAAGCCAGCAGGTTTTGCAGAGGGAGACAGGAGCGTCAGAGGGAAGCTCAGTGGCTTACTCAATGTCAAAGAAGACGGGAACTCTCAATTCTCCCAGGTAATCAGCTTACTGGGCGAGTGCTTGCTGCCTTGTACATGGTGTATAGAGTTTTAATTTTTCAGTGATATTTTATTGCAGCAAGTATTCCCACGCTGTGAAATACCCAACAGAGAAATCAGAGATGCGGTGAGGAGACTGCTATAGTGACCCTTTGTGACAGAGGAGACCCCATCCACACTGACCATGCCTGTAATTCACGGCTAATCTAAGTAGGTCAGGAGAGAATACAAGTTTGAGTAACTCATTGTAAAGTTGAGATTCATGGCAGTGAAACCAGAAAAAGGTCACTTTTAAACGAAATAGCTGTCCTCTCTCAGTGTGAGGAAACAGTCCAAGCTGACCTAGTTAGGCGCTGAGGACCTAAGGGAGGGAAATAAATTGCAAACTTCTCAGCTTACCGCCAATGCCAAACTGGTTGCTGGCAATTCAGGTTTTAAACACTCTAGCCCTCAAGCTCATTGCTTTGAATGTTTGATCTGTAAGTAAGAATTTCCCAAGAAGCTGTGTGCTAGATGGCTCACACTTTCATTCATCTAACACTATTGATCACCTGCCAGACATTCAGCTAGATGCTGAGAATACAGCATGAAGAAGCCATATTTTCCAACTTAATGGACCTAACCATCCTAGAGGGGTAGTGAGAACATAAATAGCTGCTAGATGCCTGGAGGAACCTGTTAGAAGACTGTCACGAAGGGTAATGAAGGTCTGAAGCTGGGAGAGGAGAAAACATGAAAAGAAATATGTAGGACAAAAATTGGAAGGTTTTGGTAATGTTTAATGTTGGAAGTCAGAAAAATTAAAAGGTGACTGCACATGTTTGGCTTGTTTGACTCTGGGATCTCTCCTGGGAGAAAACATGCCTTGAGTGGTTTAGTGAGGAAGACAATGGGTTCAGTTTTGGACACAATGAGCCTAAGGAGCTTACAGGGCATTGCCACATGTACCTAGTACATGAAGATACCTATGAATGTGAAGCTTAGGTAAGAGATGGTCAGGAATGTCAATACATGTGGAGTGTCATCAACTTATCTGTGGTAGTTAGCCTTAAGGATGGATGAAATCGCTCAACATCTTTAGGGAAATAAGATTAGAAGGCTGAGCATGGTATTTGTGGGGGGAGGGGAGGAAACCAACATTGTAAGGATATGATGAGGAATTAGAATCCACAAAGGATGCCAAGAAGGAATTGTCCAAGGGGCTAGAGGGATGACTGGGAGAGCACAGAATCACAGGCACCAAATGGGGAAAGAGTTTCAAAGTGGGGATGTCACACCATGTTCAGCATTCTAAGTGGGCCATCATGCCACTGCATTTAATGATGAGGAAGGACACAGTGACCTCAGCAAATGCATTTTCACTGGCATGAGAGTGATAAAAGCCAGACTGAGCAGGACTAATAGAGTGAATAGGAAGAGAAGAAATAAGAGGCGATCAGTATAGATTAGTGTTCTAGTACCCACAGCACACCAGAATCATCCATGGAGCTTGCTGAAAAGTACAGATAACTGAACCCAGGAATCTGTATTTTATCAGGCTCCCCTGGTGATTCTGATGTAGAGGTTGGTTGGGCACAGACTATTTTTGGAGAGAGAGATGGGCAGGAGTCGGATTCAGATGGGAGTGGGGGCCAAATGTGAGAGACCAGCATATTTATCAGTTGATGTCAGGGAGAGAGGAGTAAGAGAGGTCATAGTGCCAGGAGAGAAGAGGCAGAGGATTCAGGGGAGTAAACTGCTTATCACATAGTAAGTTCTCAATAAAATGTTAGTCTTCTCTCCTTTCATTTTTCCCTTTAGCAGAATAAAATTTCTAGCATTGTTATGAGTATGTGAATTCTCTCATTGCTACTATATACTGATTCAGTTCCAGTCACACTGGTTAACAAAGAATGACCAGCTTGTAGGGAACGATTTGGGTGCACACTACACATTAAGTAGCTGTGCCCCAGATTGCTGCAGTTGTAGGTAGTATCTTATGGAAGAGAAGCTGTACATCTTCTTTCTCTTGTCAGTATTTTAATCCTGAATGACTGAGAATCCAGGCTGTCTGAGAGCAGAGCAGAATATAAGTTCAACTAAGTTAGGAAAAAAAAAAAAAAAAAGAGGATGCATTTTTCCCTTAAAAATGCCTGTGATAGGATTATTTTAAGAAACAATTCCTGCAGTGCAGCGTGGGAGGGAGGGAGGAAGGGAGGCAGGGAGGGAGAGATTGGGAGAGAGAATGAGATTGAGTGTACATATCCTTCTTGTTTTAGAAGATCCAGCTGCCAAGTCACCAACTTAAATAATAGCTCCACACACATGACATCATAATAGTCTCCACAGCAACTGTGAATGATATTACAAACCTGTCTGTGACTAAATGGGAAAGATAAGCAAGAAGACAAGAGTAGACAATCTCCTAAGCAACAAATGCGCCTTTTCCATGGAAACACCGCCTTGTGGAAAAGAAAGGAAACACAGATAATAGACAAAGGTACACAATAGTCCCTAAATACAGGATTTCACTAAGCGCTCTGTCAATTGCAATTTAAAGACCATTCCACCTATGAGAACGATCGCTGGGAGAAACGTTTCCCCCAGTTTAATGTTGCAGGAGAGGAGGGCAGAGGCATTGTCGTGAGTCAGTCACCACGTATCATCACAGCTGCTCACAAAGGAGGGCAAATGTGAATGGAGCAAATTCTTGGTAAGCTTTTAGGTTTGCTCCACTTTAAGAAAACACCACAGAAAAGAAGCCAACTTCATAAGCCATATAAATTATAAGTAGCAAATTAACATTACTAAAATCCCTTTGTGAAGAGATTCAAGCTGGACTCCTTTGGAATAGCAAGTCCGCTTAGTGAATATAGGATAAAATTTGTATTCTAAGAGTTATTTTAAAAAAACAAATAAGGGAACATTTGCCAAACATGCCAATGAGAGAGTGCACATATGCATTACTCAAAATTCAAGGCCCCATTGCTGATGGCCCCCTATCTGCAGACACGTTGCTACACTCTGGGTAACTAATAACTGAACTATCTTATTCAATATCCCAGTGAGGAAGACTATCATCCTGTGTTAAATGAGGCAATGGTACCTGTGGGGGTAAACATCTCCCCGTTAACACAGTAGATGTTGAGCTCTGATTCAGACCTGTTTCCCAACTCCAAAGCCCCTCACTCTGTTTGCTGGTCTTTTGCTCACAAAGTTGTTCATACCTTACCTTTCCCTGAAAACCTTTCATGATTGATGTCAACTCAGCCTCACAGTGCCATCGCCCTATTTTTTCAGTGGCATGCACATTTTGCTCTCTACATTATAATCATTACCTGTTAGAGGAAGGGGAGACTTCAAGAAAAAATGACCAAGCATCTCATGTTAATGCTGAGAAAACCAATGTGCAAAGACAAATTCCTTCCGCAGATGTGAGAGTTGAATCATAGTCTCTCCTGGTTCTGGAACCACAGCTCCTCACCACCCCATACACCCATGATCTAATCCTTGTTATTTATTATTGATAAGTTATTTTCCTCAGAGGTCGTCTCTATCTCTTCTTCCTTTCCCTCCCTTTGCCCCTGGCAACTGTAAATTCCTGGATACTTAGGAGCCGTTTTATATGATAAAAGTTTAAATCCCAGGGACCAGTTTCACAAAGGGCTTCCTCCCACTCTGTTAACTGTTATAAAGGAGACTGTCCTAGGCTGCCTCTTTCCATCCCTCCCCAGCCCATCATAAAATCGTACTTCCTTAGATTGCATTTATCTTTTCTGATGTAACGGAACATTCACCTACGCATCAAGCCATCGACCTTATTTGCTCATGGAGGGCCAATCAAATCACTGCCTGTGTCTCCCTTACTAACCTTTATATGAAAAGTTCTCTCTCATTAATCTGTGACGATCACTGATTAATGTTAACATGACTTACAGGCATACCAAAGAAGACCCTGATGATTCAACAACAATTCAATTTTCTCTGAAGGCCATTAAAAAGTAAGACCTCTGTAGATTACCCTTCACTAATAAATGGGGATTTGCAGGCTGATTAGAATTCACAGGACGAGGAAGTCTACTCCAACAATGTTGCAGCTTCACTGGTAAAATTCACTCATTTTTTTCTTAAGTGTATGTCACTGGGTAAATTAAAAGTGTCGCGCCGAATGGCTCTTACTGAGATGAAGAGCATTAATGATGGGCTCCTTCTATACCAGCACAAGCATCATGCGTAGTTCCTACAAAATGAAATAAGCAACTTCTGGCAGCACCATTGAGCAGAGGATACCTCCTATGGCAGCCCTGTGACAATGATCCCATTTACTCCATATTCTCCTTAACTCTTTGTAGGGTTGAGGAGAAAATCCAAACCTCTTCACAGTCACCCAGTTCCTTGTGAAAACGCACTTCATTTCTCCATCAAAGCGAAGTTCCAGAACTGCTCCCCATTCATTCTGGAGCTAGCACATCTAAGAAACTTCAGTGTCTTCTGGGTTACAGTAACTGGCCCAAAAAAGGACCTATGCCATGTCAATTGATGGTCATTGGCACTAATTCAACACCAACAGGAATCCCCAGTTTGGGGTGGTGACTGGGGATACTTCATTCAGTGTAATCAGTTCACCTGTGATACCGCAAAGCTGTGGAGCAGCAGAACTGTGAGACAGCTCAATAGTGTTACAGCTCAATTACGATACAGCACACGGCTATGAGGTAGGTACGGGGGCTAGGTGGCCCTAGTCTGCAACTCCTCTCAGCTCCCCATCAGCAAGACAACTGCTCTGGCCTGGTGTTGGAGCTTAGCCCCTCTGCGGCAGCATGGCTCCATTCCACTCTGGTCTGGCAAGACAGCTTCCATGTTACATTTCCAGCCAGGGAAACACTCTTCGATGGAAAGGGAAAGTGTACGCCTTGAACCAGAGGGGAGCCGACTTATATAGAGAGAATTCCCTGTCTCTGGTCTCTGATTGGTCTATCTTAATGCAAATAAGGACTCCAAATCCTCAGAGTTTGGTACAAAAAGCATTGTCCTGATTGGTCAGAATGGTGCTGCTCTGATTGGTCAATAAAGATGCTAATGAGGCTATAGATGCACAGCTCCTAATGAACAGGGTAAGTCTCATTCCTATTGGTTGAAATACACTCCTTTATAAGGGTTGGCTCAGATGGTAGGAACACAGTGCAGGCAGGCAGTGCAGGGCAGGTGGCAGGCAGTTCAATGCCTGCTTCTCCCTGAAGCATGGCTTGCATGAGAGGCCTCTGTTCAGCGCTGGCTGCTAGGCTGTGCTTTTGTTTGTTGGTTGGTTTTCAGCCCAATAAGCCACCAGGAGCCCTTCTTAGTATTTTTTTTTCTTTCTCAGGTCAACAACAAATACTAGAAACAGAAACTATCAAGTAATTTGACAAATTAACTCATTAAGGAAAGTAAGAGGTTCTATTTTTGAACAACAAAAAAATGGATTATGCCATGTCAAGGTCAAATTCTTTTTTCTTGATCCAATTTTTTTTCCTTTTTTTTTTTTTTTGCTTAGCCAACAAAATGATACATATGAATTTTTTTTGGACCATTGTAATATAAAAATTCCCCGAATGTTAGTCCCCGGATGTTATTAAATCAGGCCACCAAGTTAAATCCCAACTTCTGAAACTGTTATCTCAATTGTCTTTCTTTGAAATGAACTCTCAGCAAAAATAATTTGGGCAAATATAATGCCTTTCTTCAGTTGAGGAGAAAAACAGCCTTGGATAAACCCAAAGTTAGGCTTTGGGGCCGCTCCAGGGGCTATAAGAAAAGGTGTTTTCCACAGTAATACTTCGTCGTTTTCCAAACCTCAGGCATCTTCCAGCTAATCCTCCATTAGGATGTCATTTGTTTGGTTCACTTCAAAACCCTGGCCATGTTCTTGCATTTTTTGAAAACAAAGAGTTATCTGTGGAAATCACTGTCTCAGGCAATTTGGCAAGTCACTTACAATGCTCATCAATTTGGGTACTTTAATTAAACCCAGGAAGCCCCTCTTTCTGATGTGAATCTCCTGAGTCACCATTCATCTCTGCCTTCAACAGGACCCAATGCTTCAAAGTGACAAAAGAGAAGACTCTCAGACTTGAGGGTTAGCTAAATATGTTTCCGGATTTTGGCAATACTGACTATCCTGCTTTAAAAAAATTAAAGGACAGATACTTGGTTTACTGACTTAGTGGTTGACCATTTACCCACCCCACCTCACCTCACCTCATAGAGCATCAAGTGACCATAGCCAATGACAACTTGGGGGAAAAGAAAGAGTCAGTGTGGTGTCTGAGTTTATTTAGCCGCTAAATTAGACAGCAACATCTTTGCTCTCTGGGCTACTGGTCTGGGCTTTGCTGGGGGCTCCAACTGACAGTATGATTGTGGAGAGCTCCTACAAGCTGGTTTTGCTGGCCGCAGGTGTCATTCCTGGCGATGACAGCAACTGTCTTGAGAAGGGGGGAGTTGAAACATGGCTTAACGGTGTCCACAGAGAATATCTGAAATGCTATTCAATCTGACAGCCCATGTATAATAAACTGGACAGCCCAGGCTTTCTCCACAGCAGCATTCCCTCAGGCACTGTCAGAGGACTGAACCAATAAATCCAGATAAACACAGAAACAAAGGTGCTGAATAGGCACAAAATACGTCACAAAAGCATGCAGCTGTGTGACTGTAATACCATATTTAAGCAAAATGTGGCATGGGCAACATATCGTAAGACAAAATCATCCTATCAGCCCTGCATCCGCCGAATCTCCCCCTGCGTTTTCAGTGAGTGCCCCACACCTACTGTTAGGGACTGAATTGTGTCCCTCCAAAGATATGTTGGGGTTCTAATCCCAGGTACTTCAGAATGTGATCTTATTTTGAGATAGGGTCTTCATAGAGGTTATCAAGTTAAAATGAAGTCATTTACGGTGGGTCTCAATCTGAGAATGATGTCCTTAAAAGGATGGGGGATTTGGATTCAGGCTCAGACCTATATAAAGGAAAGACGATGTGAAGCGATAAAGGGAGAAGATGGAGATCTACACACCGAAGAGAGAGGCCTTGCACAGGTCCTTCCCTAACAGCCCTCTTGCTGACTCCTTAATTTCAGACTTGCAGCCCTCAGAACTACCAGACAGTAAATTTCTCTTCATGTCATCCAGTTTGTTATACTTTTTATAGCAGCCCTAGCAACTAAAACAGCCGCCAAGGCAGACATTGACATTCCATTTCTCTCCCTCTCTCTTGATCTATAGCCAAGAGTAATCTTTGGTCTCACTAACTATATCTGCTTAATGTGTTTAGAAACCATTCACTTTTCTCAACCCTACTGTTAGACTTTAGTTCAGACCACCATCATCTTTCACGTGGATCACCACCTGAGGCTTTAGCTGGTCAGCTTGCCTCAAATCTTGTCATCTTCCAATTCTCACTGTTGCCAAAGTAGTCTTTCTACAATGCAAACCTGTTCCTAAACCTTCAATGCATATCTCCTGACATCAGTGTAGGGGAAGTGTGCTTAGCCCGTACATACCAGACCCTTGGGGATCTTACTCAGCTAAATTCTCCCAGACTTTTATCTTGTTAATGTCCCCTCCCTCAAATTCATGGCTCTAGCCTTACCTGGTTTCCTAAACCTGCCAGGCTCACTTAGCCTCATGAGTTTGTGTTTATGTTACTCTCTCTGCTGGGAATAGCCTCCCCTTTACACGTCACCTGGCAGAATACTGCCCAACCACAGCCAGGTGTCATCACTTCCAGCGGCTTCTCTGGGATGCTTTCTCTGACCCCAGTTGGGCTTAATTCCTGTCCTGAATTGCTCCCATAGTACCTGCACATACTCTGTCAAAAGACTTATAGAAATCCCCCTTACCTGTAGTCAAAGTTATTCCTAGTTAATCATGGTCCAAAAGTATTAAATAGAAAATGCCAGAACTAAATAATGCATAGATTTTAATTTGCTTGCTGTTCTGAGTCATGCAATGAAATCTCATGCCATTCTACTCCATGCTGCCCAGGTTGTGAATCATCCATTCGTACAGCTTCTCCACACTGTGGATGCTCCATGCTGGCTAGTCACTTAGTAGCCGTCTATGATGTCAGAACAACTGTCACAGTATCACAGTGCTTGTGTTCAAGTAACCCTTATTTTACTTTACATTGTCTCCTTCATCTCACTTCATCTCATCACATAGCCACTGCATCATTTCACATCATCCCAAGAAGGGTGAGTATGGTATAACAACAAGATATTTTGAGAGAGAGAACACATCCACATAACCTTTATTACATTATATTGTTATAGTCTTATATTATTAGTTACTAGAAGCCCGATGCACAAAGATTCGTGCTAGAATGGGCTTTCCTTTCCCTGGCTGCCGGCACCACCTTTCCACTCCAGCCCAGCCCCTTTCCGCTCAGGCCCCGGAGCTGCCTCTTTCCACTCCGGCCCCACCTTCCCATGCTGCCCAGAGGCCCTGAGAGACCAGGGGTGGGGCACCCGTCACTTGGCGCCTGTGTATGCAAATTAACCGCCATCTTTGTTGGGTTAATTTGCATATAACTCCTGATTGGCTGGTGGCATAGCGGAGGTACGGTCAATATACGTTTATCTATTATTAGGTAAGATTATTGTTAATATCTTACTGTGCCTAATTTATAAATTAAACTTTATCATAGGTATGGATATATAGGAAAAAACATAGTATACATAGGGTTCGGTACTATCCTTGGTTTCAGGCATCCAATGAGGGTTTTGGAACAGGGGTCTTGGAATGTATCCCCCTTGGATAAGGGGAATTGCTGTCCTATATTGCACTGTCATAGCTTCTTGCCTGTGAGCAACTTGGGCGTAGGGGCCATATCTTCTTTCACTTTCTATCCTTGCTTTTGTATCTAGCAAAGTGCTGGGCATGTAGTAAGAGATACATACATATCTGTTGCATGGAATATAAAGTTTTAATATTTAAAAAAAGGTGATACTAATTCTACAACATTCTAAATGTTATCATTTAAAAACAATCACAGTATCTCTCCCCCCACCATACACAATTTAGTATTCTTTCTAAAGCAATAAGTAAGTAATGAATTAGCTTGCCCTTAAACATTGACATGGCATATTCCTATTCGCTTTTAGGTCTACATAACAAAAATATGAGTTCACAAATCCTTTGCTAATCCATCTGATTTAAGACTAAATAAGACCAATCTGCTTTAAGTCAAGCCAATGCTATTCTAACAAGTGCATGTGTACTGTGATTTCTATATGTTGCATATTTAGTAGGGCATTGGAGGGCACATGGGTGAGGAAGGCAGGTGGCATGGGGAAGACTGAAAATACCAACATGAATTATAAGGTCCATCTATTCAGTAAGCTCCAAGATCATTGGGGGAAGCATATCTCCTTCTCTGCAATGTTTAATTAGCTTACTCCATATAGCTATAAAGGATCAACATTACAGAAATATTTTGTATTCAAATTCTTTTTTAAGTTTTTAAGATGATGTCAGGGATGAACACCAAGGCTTTCAAGAGGGAAGAGTGAAAGACACTCCAAGTCATCCCTGGGTCAGCCTCAGTATCGGAGGAGCCTTGAGTCCTACATGCTGGGAGGCCACTCTGGGAGAGCTCTCAGTCAGTGACTGACAATATGTCATGGAACCACCCAGGAGCTCGGCCGTAATTCTTTAAGGGGAAGCTTGTTCACACAGTGGAGGCAGACATGAGGTTGCTTTTATAGCCAAGTCTCTTATAGGGCGTCTCGGGGAAGAAGAACATCATTTCAGGGAGAAGATTTAAACTCCTTTTTATTAACCTCTGTGGCTTAACGATGAAACTAGTAGAGCTCAAATGAGAACTCTACGTGACCCTGCACTTGAGAAGCATCCTTCTTCTCCTTTTAGCAAATTTTCCACTGCTTCCTAAAATCCCATGAAAACAGGTCATGCGTGACTTCTGACGTGAGACAATTTCACTTGAAGGTTGATATAAATGCCCACAGCATACACTTTTTTTTTTTAATCTATCACAAGGGGAAACCTCAAATGCTCCCCAGGAGTCAAAGCTGAGGAAGCAGCAAGGATGGATTCACAAGCAAACTCACTCGGAAATGACCTTGCCCTCTGTCTCCCTACCCATCTGCTGCTGCAAACACTTGCTATTGTATGTATTCTACTGCCTCCAGAGAATTGCTCAGCAAGGGATTATTGGGAATACTGTCTGTGATCAATAAGTAATATTTACTACATAAAATGACTGCATTAATAAGAGAGTCTGATCTCTGGAACTCTTTCATAATTATGTTCTACCAGCTTTTTTAAGGTACTGGGGGAAAACTAACTAAGGGCTAACAGGGCAGAATTCTTACGTACAATGGAGAATTCAACAAGCCTCTGCATCAGTGAATCTAAAACTTCAGTACATTAGAATATTGGGGATTGTTAAAATATAGATTCCTGGGCCATAACCAGAGCTACTGGGCCAAGATATGATTTCCAAACAAGTGTCCCAGGCATTTGATACAGCAGTTCTGCTGATCAAACAATGAGAAACAACAGTGTGATTAGTCATTCAGGTTGGCTTTTAATATAAACTCAGACACCTTTAATGCCATTCTTACTATTAGAAACTCAAGCAACTCAAAGAAAAAACTTTAGGAATCACACACATTCAAAGAACAGCATGGGTTACTAGGATAAAGTAAAAGAACAGGGAGAAGAACAATCCTGATCATTAATGGCAAAGGATGGTCATGAGCTACCTGTGCTGTGGAAACTAATGGTGCTGCAGTGGTGTCTGGAAGAGTGAGCCTCCTCACACAGTGAAGCTTAGGCAAGTGTCTTTGTGAGACACTTGACTCTCTCCATTGCCCCCAAAGAATTGATCTGGTTGCATGGACTTCAACATCTCAGGGAGGAGGATTTAGGAATCTTATATAATAAGAGGCTAATATGCAAATTGTCCCCTCAGGAGTTCGACCAACCGGGAGTTTGACCGCTCGCTATGACATGTGCTGACCACCATGGGGAGGTGTCGAATGAAGGAAGGCTCCGGTCAGCAGTTGACAGCCAGGGGAAGGAAGGCCCCAATCAGCCCTGATTGCCAGCCAGACCTAGGGACCCTACCTGTGCACGAATTTTGTGCACTGAGCCTCTAGTGAAATATAAGCAAAAAGTGCTGGTGATTTAATCCACTGGGAAGTAGTTGCTTCCCAAAGATCTTAAAACTAATTTTTCTTTCTTCCTGACTTCTTAGACAAGACAAAGAAATTTCCTGCTTCCTCTAATCTCTCTTTGTTTGGATACTTTTGATTCCCTGATGAACTTCAAGCATATGTAAATGCATTACCTGGCTGACTGGGAAGAAGATGTTCTGATAGGAATAAAAGTCAGAATTAAAGTTTGAAGTCAAATCAGGAGGCAGTTTTCACAATCAGGCTGTGACATAGGACGGTAGGAACTGCATGTTTGTATTCCACTAAACACGTCTATTGAAACCTAATGCCTGATATGATATGTGTGGAGATGGGAACTTTGGGAGGCAATTAAGTCATGAGGATGAACACTCATGATGCGAGTGGCCTTCTGAAAAGAGACAGAGAGCTGCTTGCTCTCTCTCTGCTCTCCAACCTGCGAGGACACAGTGAGAAGATGGCTGCAAACCTAGAGCTGGGCTCTCACCACACACTTGTCCTCTTACCACCTTGATCTTGAACTTTCAGCCTCCAGACTATGACAGATAAATGTTGTTTCAATTTTCCAGTTTATGGTATTCTGTTATAGCAGCCTAAAATGACCAAGGCAGTGATGGAGGGAACAACAAAGGAAATAACATCAAACAAAAGAGATTTTGAATCAAATAAACCAGTTAACTCAATCTTCAATTACAAATATAAACTGCAAAATGGACTGTGTTAAATAGCGGGAGGATAAAGGTATATGAAGGTGGAGTAAATAAAAGAAACCATTTAAAAATTTTTTTCTAATTAGTTTAGGGGATGGAAACTTGTTTGTTTTTTTAAAAATATATTTGCTATAGGAAAATACTGGAGAGAAAGGTGAAATTTTTTAAAACATGGGCTTAAGTCAATATAAAAATCTATACTATGGAAATTTCTATGTCAAAGCACATAGATTGTGGAATAACTTGGCAAAAGATCAACAAAGAAATAGAAGACTTGCCTGGCTGGTATAGCTCACTGGTTGAGCATAAACCTATAAACCAGGAGGTCACGGTTCAAACCCCGTCAGGGCACATGCCTGGGTTGCAGGCTTGATCTCTAGTAGGAGGCATGCAGGAGGCAGCCTGTCAATGATTCTCTCTCATTATTGATGTTTCTACCTCTCTCGCTCTCTCTTCCTCTTTGAAATCAATAAAAATATATTTAAAAAAATAGAAGACTTGAACACCACTAAAAACCAACTAGGCTAATGAGACATCTGTATAACATGCAAAAGAGATTATATATTCTTCTCAAAACCACATGGAAATCTTCAGAATAGGTCACAGAATAAGATTCAATGCATTTAAAATATTAAATCATGCAAAAGGTATTATCTGACCCAAATGGGATGAAATTAGAAAACAATAGAAGGAAATTTTGGGACTATTCATACATGTGGAAATTAAAGAACGCGGTGGTCCTAAATACCCAAAGGGTCAATGCAGAAATCACAGGGAAATTACAAATACTTTGAGGTCAATGAAAACAAAAGCATAACCTCTCATGTGAAGGAGGCAGAGGACTGAAGCCTGTTGCAGTCTTTGCACATTCACTGAGTCCCTCCACAAATATCTCTAAGTACCAGCCATGTGCCAGGCCCTGTCTGTGAACAGGATAAACATGGTCTTTATCCTGTGAAGCTTTTAGGATAGAGGGGAGAGAAGCACTAAGAAATACCTTTAATTATGTAATTTCAATTATGATAAGGGCTATAAAGAAACGTAGGATGCTTTGAGATCATAAGGAGGTGAACTCAACCTGTTCTAAGATGCCAAAGACCGTCCTTGAGGACAAGATACTTAAACCTAGATTCCATAGGTATAAAGAGGAAGCTCAAAAATGGAAAAGATACTAAAATGTCTGAAAAAAGAAAAGTTGGGCCTAAATACTGGTGATTTAATCCACTGCATTGCCCCCAAATAGGGGAATGATGGAACTTTAGAATATTTTCAAAGGAGTGTAGCCTGCCCTGGTAAGGTGGTTCAGTTGGTTGTAGTGCCACCCTGTAAATCAATGGGTTGTGGGTTCAGTTCCCCATCAGGGAACATACCTAGGTTTCAGGTTCCATCCCGGGTCTGGCCACATAGAGGAGGTGACAGATCAATGTTTCTCTTTCAACATCGGTGTTTCTCTCTGTATCTATCTCTCTTTGTCTCTCTCTCTCTCTCTCTCTCTCTCTCTCTCTCTCTCTCTCTCTCTCTCTTTCTCTCTCTCTCTCTTCCTCACTCTAAAAAATCAGGTGAGGATTAAAAAAATAATAAATTTTAAAGGGGTGTAGCTTGATACTATTCAAACATATATTGTAACATAAGTAAATGTTATAACAATGTTTTCAAAGGTAACATGAACTTGTATTAAGGACCAGACTTATTCTACAGTGTCCCATTAATATCTTTTAAAAATTACAAAGATAATGTCCTTAAGAAGAATCTTCCTGACAATAAGTTAGAAATGTTCAATAAATACTTCCTGAAAGGGTGACTGAAATAACCCTTCTAATATGGTTTTTACTACTAATTTAGTATAATAATTTAATATAGTTAGCAATCCTTAATACCAGTGCAACAGTAAATGTCAGCTCTACAAAAATTAAATTACCTCAAATTTTCAACTTACTAAAACGGATATTAAGTGAAGAAAAATACAAAAGGAATCTGCTTAAAATGCTTTGTGAATTATTAATATGAAAAAATGAGAATCTCGAATGGGAATTTATTTTTAATATTATTGACAAAGTTTCAAAGTTTGTAAGTAACTCTTCATTTCACTTATTAATAAGAAAATACAACTTTAGACTGCCAATTTTAAGTAGCTCAGTTTCAATTATTCAATATCTGAACCCATAAATTAATAATAAATGATACAGCTCCCAGGCCTTTTTGGAGAGTGCAAGTGAAATGGTATCAATAGGAAATAATAGGATCAAATTGTAGACACACACACACACACACACACACACACACACACACACAAAAAAAAAAAATCTTTCCGGTATGTTCTTTTATTCACAGTGGACAATCTTTAATTTTCAGCCCTTGATAATTACTGGTTTTCACTTGTGTATCTGTTCTCTAGTTTTTATTGAAGTCCCCAAACAATCTTTGATACAAAAGTATATTTTCTTGCCAGCCACTTAAGTTGGGTTAGACAGTACCTGATTTATAATGAATGAGCTTTTGTACATTTGTTTCTTATAAATTCATAAAGTGAAACTAAATTCAGAATCCTTCAGAGATTTGTACACATTTAAACACAGGGTAACATGCAAACTTATGTGCATCACACCTAACAGACACACTCTCACAAGCACAAAGCAAACACATATTGCTACCTGCAAATTCCCAAGAGGTTTTAACCTACATTTACACGAATTATTAACTAGAAACTCTCCCACCCCCATTCTGTGCTTCTGTAAGTGCTTTGCTATCATCAAGGAATTGCTTAAAAGTTCATTTTTGCGTTGGAAGCAGCAGAGAGACACCAAGGAGCAAGAGGTTTACACAGCGCATTAGAGTTCTGAGAACTGAAGGACCCATGGTAAGTTATTCAGCAATCAAGAATAAATATCAGTGGGAAAGAGAGGGCCTCTTTGTTCATAAGTGCTCAAGGATACATCACTCTTAAAATGTACGCAAAACAAAACATATGTGTTCATAAACAGCAGTATTCAAAAACCGCAGCCACAAAAATTAAAAATTAGGAAGTGTCTCTAGAAAAGGCCCCCATTTATCTTCATTCTCTCCCTTCCTTGCTATGTGCCATGAAGCTGTAGCCTCAGGAAGCCTGGGCCAAGGCAAGAGTTTGCTTTCCATCTTTCCAGCAGGTTCCTGCAAAGGGTAGGTTCTCAGAGTGTTCTCTGACTGGCTGGCTCATAGATTACTCCAAGGTTACTTCCACCCCACCTGGTGGAGGGGCTATTCCCTAGGCATTGATTGCTGTGCTAAAACCACCTCCTTGGATATAAGTTGTGTTTTTTTGTTTTTACTGCTGAAGTCAGGACTGTATTTTCATGCAGAACATTACCTCACTATCAGATTCATTTTAAATCCCTGATTCTTATGTGCATAATTACCAAAGAATACTACTATACAATCAGCTAGCCCATTCTAAAAGCTATATCCTATTTCATTATATTGTCAGGGTAGAGGGGATAGTTGGAGAAGTTTTGAGGTATGATGCAAGAAGGAGAAACAAGCCGAAAATATGTAACCTGCAGATTCACATATTTCACACCCAAGTAGGATTTTTCCATTTAGTTTTCTATTAAAAGTTGAGTAATTGCAATATGAAAGTGTGAACACAAGATTGAAAAGTAACAACTAACAGCATATCATTCCACAAGAAGTTGAAAATGAAAAGTAAATTAACTGAGTGTTGGCAAGTTTCAATATCCGGGTAATATAAAAGCCATCAGAACTCATGTGTGTAATACTGCCTCAAACAACTCACTGGATATGGAAATAAAATGCATTAACTTAACGTTTGAAGATGTTAAGGTCAGGGAATTGGTATTTGTTCACAGCAAAAAGGCAGCAATGGCTCAGCTTTCAGATATGTGAAATTTGTTACACTTATCATCCGTGTATCATTATCTTGCGGTTCCTGCAGGGATTCTAGCTTTTAATTTCCTGAACATGCTTAAAACTTCAAGCACAATGTTAGATGCTGTGGTATTTCATTTTAAGGTGAAAAAAACACACAAATGTGCAAAAACAGAAGGCATTCTGTTGATTTGACCATTTCTAAGGGAATGTAGGTAGACGTGAGAGATGTTGGCCCAATGTTTTCTTAGGGAAAGGAAATTGGACAGGGCTATGGAAAGTGGAAACCAGTATTATTAAGAGTGTCCAAACCCATGTTTGTATCTACTCACAGCTGTATAGAACAACTGCCTGAAAAATGGATCAGCAAGGAAAGTTGTTGCCTTTTCAATTTTAAATGTAAATGAGAAATTGGTAATACATTTTTTAACCAAAAATGTGACTCCTGTTTAAAGAAAAGGTTATAATAATAAATAGTACATAAAATATGGGGACAATTTTAATAATGTAGTATTTAAGAGGATCCTTAACATTTGAACTGTTTATCTTATAGTTAAATACACGTTTAAAATATAGTTCTGTTTGGTTAATTTGTTTCAAGACTGAAGAGCAAAACAATAATTATGCCTTCATATATGCAAGAAATTCCTCAACATTTTTTTTTTAAAGGCAGCTTGAAAAAAAGTGTGTGTGGGGGGGAAACAGATGAAGTTCTTTAAGGAGACAAAACCGTTAGAGAGTGGGAATTTTTGAGCATGCTTACTACTACCATTCCAGAGAGGCCATGGACTATGCCCCAGATAGAGTTGTCAGTGCTGACACCAGGCCAGGCCTTGAGATACGGTCTCATGGCCCCTTCCCAGCACGTAGGCCTTCTTTCATAGAACACTGTCAGCTTTTGGAAGAACAGGATGACCCTGTGAATATCATGGTTGTCAATGGCATGACTCTGACATTGCTTGGAAAAACTGTTTTGTCTTGGGTTGCTTGCTCTGCAAAAACAGGATGTGGTTAATGTGCTTAAAAGTGCTTAAAAGTGGTCCTGCACAAAGGGTCGGGGCTGCTCTTTGGACTCCCTGTGTGGAGAAAGGCAGAGCAGTTGCTGGCCGGCCAGCTAATAAAGGCTCCCTAAATTTTAATTTGGTCTGGACTCCAGTGGTCATTCACTTGCGTTCGCTCCACAACATTTGGAGGCCCCAGCGAGATCACCAGCCTTTGACTGGTCCTGTGAACGGAGCCCACCAGGGTCCCCGGACTCTCCGACCCAGGGGGAGATCTCTGAGAGACGTTCCTCAGCCCCGGGACTGGTAGAGGTCGGAGACCCTGTCTGCTAAATTTCCTGATTGACTCTGATCGGAGCCGCCTGGATCTGGTTCTTATTGGTAAGAAACTTATTTCTGGTTCTGTGGACATCTGGGGTCTCTGGAAGGCTGGACACAGCGCTACTTCCGAGACCAGATCCCAGTGCACAACGGTGCCCGGTGATCCTCAGTTGGTTGTCATTGCCTTTATTATTCTGTGTTATTGTGGTCTAATTGTCTCTATCATTAGAATGGGTCAGTCTGATTCATGTTCTTCTGTCTGTACTGCCTTGCAATGTTGTTTGAAAAATTTTCAGGAATTCAAGTGGCGAGTGGATGATTACGGAGCCTCCGTTAATGCTTTTGATTTACAGAAATTTTGTGAGCGGGAAGGGGAGAGCGAGAGGACAGAGGCGTGGGATGGGAACAGGGAAGTGTTGGTGCAGGAGCGCCACCGTGTAAGTCAACAACTCAGACTATCTGGTGTATAAATGTAAGTGTGAGGGTCTGTGTGAAGTGAAAGCTACTTTGTGCCATCCGGCTGAACACATAAGAGTATTTGTTATCTCTTTCTGTTGTTTAATTTGTTTCAAGACAGTGCACCTCCCTGCTTTAGAGGGAAGACAGTAGAGAACTTTTCATTGCTTTTCCTTGATTTATAATTTTGCTGTGTTAGTTTAAAATTTTGGAATTCTAGGGTTAATTTGTGAAGGTTGCCAATCCAGAGAAGTTTAAACAAAGGCTTGTTGGGTTGAGATTAGTCATAATTAACTGCTTTGTAGGCTGCCTTTTCAGCCCTGCTAGCAAACAGAGAATCATGTGGTCCTGAGAAATGCGACCTGCCTGCCCTTCCTGATAGATTTACAGTGGGTCTCTCTCTGGGGGAGGAAGAGAGCCGAAAACTGCTCTGGAACAGGTGTGAGAAAGGGTAGAGGCAGTGGAATTCACTCTCAACCTGCTGAGATAGAGAAGCCCTAGGCTGGGGGACAGGGGATGGTTGGAGATATCAGAAGGCTGAGATCTTCTGGGGCCTTGGAGTAAAGAAGGAAAATCTGGGAGAGCAGCTGTTCCTTAAGTGTAAAAAGCCTCGTTATACAGGATCTCAGACCGCTTGCCTTATTTCCCCTGCTAAGGACAGAGTAAATGGTTAATGCAGAAAGGGGGGGGGGGGTTGGCGGGGAGAGCAGGGAGAGATACAACCCGCTCTGCTGGCGTCCTTGGTTTCTTAGTTATCTGAACTATGCTAGACTCAAGGATTTCTACAAAACACAGTGGATCTTCTTTTTAACCCTTCCAATACACATAAAGAAAATCTCATTGTCCGAGCCTGGCAGGGAGGGGTTACTGGGTACTTCTTGGAAGGTGGTGGAATATTAAGCAAAGGAACTTTAAGATATAATATCTTTAATGTTACAACTAGTTTAAGTTTTAAAAATCTCTGTCTCTCAAAAAGAATTATTTTTACCTACTCTTAGTTTTATCACAGAAGGTCTAAGTCATAAATGTTAATCTAAGAAATTGTCTGTTTACTTTTTAGGATTCGTTAAAGGATTGAGGTTTCAAAGAATAAGGAATACTGAGTAGAAGGTCTGAGGCATGGTTATGCATTTTTAAAGGACATAGAAAGAAGGCTTGAAGGCTAATTTAGAAGTGTAAAATTTATATAAAGGTTGTGTATGAGATAAGAAGGAGAAGAGAAATGTTGAAAGAAAATCAAATAATACAGGCCAGTAAGCCAGGAAGAGTAAATAATTTGCATTCTGCCTCCCTAAACAGAGGGTAAATAGCTTATGCAAAAGTACTTAGGGAGGGACTGATAAAAGAAATCTAACAGTTACTGTTTGTTATAATACATTCAGAAAATATTACTTTGGAAAGTCCATAAAAAGGACTGGCAAGGAAAATCCTATCTTAAAGCAGGTCAGTATATTTTTCTCCTTATACAATTCCTCCGAAATTTGGCAATACTTAATAAATAAATCATGGCAATACATTTCTTTGCATAAATTCAATAAGACTGGTTTCCAATCGTAGTTTTATTAACCAGAAACTTTTACTGGAGTATCATGTTTTAAAGAGGCCTGCCTGAACTCTGAAGACTTGAAGCCAATAAGAGTGCCATGGAGAAAGTCTGGTGTCCTCCTTGGTAGCCCTGAAAATACCTGGTGCTGGAGCATCAGGCCCATCCCCTACCATCACTGGCAGTTGGTCAGAGTACAAGGAGAGCAATAAGGGCGCCTCTGCGTCCCTGTGGGACCCCCACACACTCTGAGCTGCGATGAGTAGGAGGGATGAGATGGGCCTTGAAGCCTAGGGCATGGGCCCGGGTAGAGCCACTACAGGTGAGGACTTCACCTAACTCAGCAGATATTACAGGCAGGCCTGACAGCAGCTGGATGGCTTGGCTTCCTGGCCCTACGGGGCACATTAAGATTCAATCATGAAATTCCGGCAAAGGTAGTCAGTTACCATTCTTGTTATGTTTATGCAAACAATCTGGCCAAATTAAATACAACAGATAAATCAGTCTTGATTTGGCTCTTTTGATAAACATGGGGGTAATTTTGAGGAGAAAAATTCTATTTCAATATAAGTTATTAAAACTGAAAGGTTTTCTTTCCAGACCATTTGTTACAGTTTGTCTCCACCAGGTCACAAGCCCACCTCCTTCTGTGCCCAGGCCTCATTGTCCCTCTGACAGACAGCAAGGATCTCTTGGCTCTGAGAGAAACTTCTGACCTGCCTCAGCAGGAAGTAGCTAGAAGAGCCCACCGATGTCCATTTTCCCTAAAAGAATTCAGAGCCAGGATCCTTAAGGTAATATGTTAGGCAGTTAGACAGATATGAGCAGAGCAAGGACGATGGGCCAACTAGCACCACCAGATGTAATTAAGTCTTTTCATCTCTACCTATGTGAGACAAGGGGACTCCCCAGAAGCAAGAGGGAATGAGGCTACAGATGAAGCAGCCCGGGAGGCTGCCCTAAAACCAGTGGGGCCTCTACAGATTATAGTGACTCTTCCAAACCCTGACCTATCCACCTCACCAGCTTACATGGAAACCCAATCTAGAAAAGCTGAAATCCATAACCAATCTTTACTCAAGTTCTTGTGGGCTTTACAGTCTACCCAGAAAGCAGTCCAGAAGCATGTCTGATCTGGTCCATTCTTCCACCCTGGTGACTGTTTGGATAAAGAAATTTGCCACACAAGGACTGACTCCTACCTGGAAAGGACCACCTCCACAGCAGTCAAGGTTGATGGGATCCTGAAGTGGCTTCATCACACCTGGTTTAAGACAGCCCAGGCAAAATAGAGAGTCCAGGACTCTTCGGAGCCTCTAAAGATTAGTCCTGGCCCTCATTCCAGGCCCTTATCTTATAAACAGGCCCACTGACTTTATTCAGCAGAGAATTAATTCTATCAAGCTTATAGTCCTCATGGGTCAATATAACTCCCTCGCCAACAATGACCCAAAAGAGTCAATGATTTGACTCATGTACATAAAACCAGTGGGGAATGTTAGAGAGTAGGAATTTTTGAGCATGCTTACTACTACCATTCCAGAGAGGCCGTGGACTATGCCCCAGATAGAGTTGTCAGTGCTGACACCAGGCCAGGCCTTGAGATACGGTCTCATGGCCCCTTCCCAGCACGTAGGCCTTCTTTCACAGAACACTGTCAGCTTTCGGAAGAACAGGATGACCCTGTGAATAACATGGTTGTCAATGGCATGACTCTGACGTTGCTTGAGAAAAACTGTTTTGTCTTGGGTTGCTTGCTCTGCAAAAACAGGATGTGATTAATGTGCTTAAAAGTGGTCCTGCACAAAGGGTCGGGCTGCTCTCTGGACTCCCTGCGTGGAGAAAGGCAGAGCAGTTGCCAGCTGGCTGGCCAGCTAATAAAGGCTCCCTAAATTTTAATTTGGTCTGGACTCCAGTGGTTGTTCACTCGCATTTGCTCCACAACAAAAACATTCTGTTATTAACCAAATATTATATTAAAATTTCTCTAGAAGTAAATTTTAAAGATGGATGTAATTACTGCCCTGCTTCTTTGATCAAATGGATGATAGATAAGTCAGCTAGGTGCGTGACTAGGGACAAGTCATTTTCCCTCTCTTTCTTAGTCTCCTCTGTCAGCAGGCGCCCTACCCTGCTTACCATGGCAGTGCATGAAGATGTGAGAGAGTGCAGAGAAATGATGGAAAACATTATGGGGTAAATCCCAGTGAGAACGTCACTGATCACCAACAAAAATTTCTCAGCATCACAGAAAATTCACATCTACCAAAAATAGTAATTGTGCTCCCAGCTAAAATCTTTCAACCAAGAAATACACACATTACCATAGACTACTCAGTAAGGACCTCAACAGGATGTGATGGTTATGTTACACTTGTTCATTGCTAATGATGGGGTGGCTTGGAACAGAAAGGATGAAGATGAAGGAAGTTGCTAAAGCTGTTCTGTAATGTAACAAAATGCTAGTGTCACTTAACACCTTCCATTTCCCCCACTGCATTGTCTTGGTTGTGAAGGGATACCTGCAGTGAACCAAATGATCATAAATTGAAATGAGATGGGATACTTCCCACCCCCATCTGCTCCAAAACCCACAGGAACTCATTAAGAACCAGGTTTGGGGCCCTGGCCCGGTAACTTGGTTGGTCAGAGTGTCATCCTGATACACCAAGGTTGAAGGTTGGTTCTCTGAATCAGGACAATACAAGAAGCAACCAAAGAGGAGGGGGGGGGAACTGGAGACACCTGTAATACTACCAGCATTAAATATATATATATATATATATATATATATATATATATATATATATATATATATATTTAAAAAAGAAGCAACCATTGCATGCATAAATAAGTGGAACAACAAATCATTTCTCTCCCCTGCCTCCTCTTTCCTTCCCCACTCCCACCTCCTCTCTCTCTCTCTCTCAAATCAATAAATTAAAAAAGAAAAGAATCAGGTTTGGGATTCAAACAGAACCAGGTTTGAGCTCTGAGCAAATCAGTTGACCATCTTGAGTCTTAGTTAACTCAGCCCTAAATGTGATTTCATAATAGCGACCTCAGAAAATCATGGTGAGGATTCAATTAAACCATGACCACGTGTATAAAGCATTTAGTGGGATGCTGGCACAGAGCTCACACTCCACAAATTAAAGTGCTTTCATTATTGCTATTATCACTTTCAGCAAGTGGAAGTGTCTGCTCATCTGTGAGTGGAATACAGAGATGGGACGGCAAAAACACACCGGAGCTCTGGGCAATGCGCAGGTACTGGGTCCTCGGAGCACCCGGTCCCTGGCCTAGAGATGTTTTCATCTTCTGGGCAATGCGCAGGTACTGGGTCCTCGGAGCACCCGGTCCCTGGCCTAGAGATGTTTTCATCTTCTAGGCAAGGACATGCAGGTGGCACCCCTGTCCTGGCAGGAAGAGGGATGACTGCAAACTGGATGAAGCTGGAAGGGATGGCGTGGCTTCCACCCAAAAGAGAATAGAATTTTTTGCTTAGCAATTAAAAAAACAAACAAAAAACAGCAAGAACTTTCACCGATCACCAACAAAGATTTCTCAATATCCCAGGCAACTCCTGGGACAGAATAACGAGGTACCAACACTGCAGTAATAGACATTTCCTAACTCTTTTGACTGAGAGAACACGGCGATGCTTTCTTGACTTCACAGAAGTAGGTGGAAAACAGGAGGCAGCTGAGGCCTGGGAATCAGTCACCGGTTGTTGACGGCCTAATGAGGGGAAAGCAGACGCTGTATCACAGGACCGACTCACTCAGCTTGTAAATGAGGAGGGAACAGGGGTTTCTGGTTAAAGGATAACATTCCTCCATGTTCACTGAAGTTGCCATCTGCTCTGCTCCAGCCGCTTCCCTGGCTGGTCACTCTTATGAAAACTGATGTCCCAGGAGACCTGGCGAAGGAGCCCTGGCAGGGAGGCTGATAAACTGATCACTGAACTAAGCACCCTGCACTGTGGCTACTCCTGGAGGCAGTCCAGGCTCTGCCAGGTCATTGGGGTTGATTTGGGTAAGAATGACTCTCCCTGAGTTTCCGTTTTCCCATTTGCAAAGCGGGGGGGGGGGGGGGGGGGGGTAATAATAGTGGCTATTTTATTGCATTATTTGAAGTTTAATTTTTGGAGACTTAATTTTTATGATGTGTATAGAATACACAAAGTAAACTGTGCATCATTTCAATTATTATTTTGCCACTTGTACCATTCAGATTTCTCTGAATTTTCCACACATATTAGCACCCTCTCCACTTATTTTCTCTGCGTCCTCTTCTCTTCAATATATACTAGTGTGTGTTTACTGAAGCACCTTTTCCCCGGATGGTAACCTGTCTGAGGGCAGAGATCTGCAGGGCTATGTACACAGCTGGTAAAAGTCAGCACCTGGGAAATACTGGGGGACGAGGGCCCCCTGACCCAGCACAGCCCAGCCCACCCTGGAAGCGTGCCGTAGGTCCAGGATCGCCTCCTTTCATACACATGCTGCTGACTTATACCCTCAGCAGGAGGAGGCAAGACTGCTTTCATCAGGCAGCCAAGAGTCAGTAGATATTTGTCAAGCCTCTCTTCTCTGTCCAACCAGGTGGCATGTGGGTATTCAGAAGACAGAATTTAAGGTTTTGCCTCACAGGAAGTCCGGGACTTTGATTCCAAGTGCAAGGAGGCAGCTTGCGGGGAGGGGATGTGAGAGGAGGGGAGACTCTGAATGATACTGGAGGCACTGGAAAACCTTCATAGGATGGGCCCTGTAGCGGGTTTGTGCATCCAGCAAGCACCTACCTGCGCCAAGCACTGTTCAACACTCTGCATTCTTACCTCATGTCCACCTTTATAAACAGAGGCACTATATTTCCAGATGAGGAAAACCAAGTTCAAAATATTTAAATAACTTGCTCAGAAGTGCTCAGCAAGTAGATGCCAGAACCCATATTTGAACCCAGGCCTTGCTGATCCTGAATCCTCTGCTCCAACCATTACTGAACATTACCTCTTCCTGGGCTCCTCTGAAGAGGGCGGTGTCATGCCTGTGAGGAGGACAGGGGAGTGGGGATAGCCCTCCTGGGCCCAGTACTGCTGCTGGGAGCAGAGTAAGATGATGTAGGAGGATATGCACATTGGGGTCAAGTACTGCAGAGCAGTGACTGTGAAAGCCCCCATGAGTTTGAGTAGTGCAAGAAAATCCTCTTCTTGGAATAGATTGTGGTCCTGAGGTATAGCACGGTTTGGCTCCAGGGAAAGACTGTGGGACTGGAGACCACCCAGGAAAAATTATAAATTAATTACCTACAAGAAGGACAATACTTGTGCCATTTTTTTCCCTTCACCATTCCTGGCCTAGTACTGTAGATGTAGAAGATATTGAAGTATAATTAAATATAATTAAGTTTATAATATTTCTCACTTCTCAAGCACAAATCCATAATAAAAAAAATATAATCCTTCCCCAGAAAATTGGTCCATATATATTAACATCTGCTTTTTTACAAAGCATTTTTGGAACATTTTGCTGTCTGTTCAGTGTTAGGGTGGGATGTAGGCCTCCAAGGAGCTCCCCTCTGGGAGGGAATATTAGAAAGTCATCAGCACGGCTGGTGGGCACACTCATAGGACAAACAGGACCCTTGGACACATGCAAACACTGAAGAGACCACAAGGAAATCTGTGTGTGACATCCATCTCATTGTAAAGGAAACTGTGTTGGCCCCCTCCACAGAGGGAAGTTCTGATGCACAGCACAGAATTTTAAATATAAGTGGTTAAGATGGTATTTTCAACTGAACATTAAGGGCAAAATAAAATATGTATCTGGGTTTGTTTTCAGGATGCAGAGTTTAAGTCCATGTAAGAACAGAGATCTTGGAATAACTAAAAGGAAGAAAAATGTAATGTTGTGCTTCTTTTTGGTTATTTCTGATGCTAGTTATTTATGTGCAACCTGGTGAACTGCTCAGAGCTGTTCAATTTCACAAACCTGTTATAGGCATGAGCTATGTACAAAGCTTGGTGTTAGGTGGTGAGAAAACCCCAAGATGAAGCAAGACCCAGGGACCACAGAAAACAATGGGACAGAAGCACACCCTGGTGAGGGCGCAAGGGAAAAATAAAATGCACTCAAACCAAATATCAAATGACTTAACCTGAATCTATACCTTTATGAGGAAGGTGGGACTTCTGAAATTCTAACTCCTTGTTGAAATCGAGGTACAGTTTTAATTAGTGGGGCTCTCATAAAAAGCAAATCCATTTTACTGAAATGACCAAGCGATTAGCCTTGAGAATTACAGATGAACAAACACAGTTCATTGTTCTCCCACCATTTAGAATGGTGAGCTCTGAGCTTTTGGCCTAACTCATTCATACACAACCTAGTCATTCAGGATTGCCGGAAGCCAGTTCCAGCATGTCATAATTGCAAGAGTTTCATCAAAAGGTTGATGGAACTTGGGGACTCAACAAGGGCTGAGTCACATATGTTATTGCCTGTTGGGAATGGCTGAAGGCATTTCCCCAAACCTGAAAAGGATGCATTAAATTGATTGTTTGCTGCCAGACAGCTCAGGGCATCTTAATCAACAAGTTATTGCCTCCTTCTGGCCAAACACCTGAACAGCCTTAGGCTATTCCCCAACCTGACAATGCTTCTATACGAAACCCTACCCTTTGAAGTGTATATCTTCACCTTGCCTTGGGACAAATTGTGTTAATAAAAAGCAAGGGGTCCTGAGACAAGGGGAACTTAGCTAAAGCTCCTCTGGCCCAAAATGCCTTTTAAAATTATGTTTCGTCTCTGGGCTCTTATTTAATCTACACACAGCCCTTTCTCCAGATTCCAGAACCCTTTTAGATGCTGGATCAAGACTTACCAGCGTTAAAAGGGACCCAATGTCCGGCACAGGAGGAAGTGGAAGTTACTATGAAATTACATGACCCTGGAAATGCTTTTCCTGGACAGCAGCTGCCACAGAGGTAGAAGGGCAGCAGCAGGGCACTGGAGCACCTGCAATTCTCACTGATGCCTTGGAAGTCCTGGGAAGCTTGCAAACTTCAGGAATGACTGAGAAAACAGCAGCCATCACAAGTAACTTATGTACATCTATTCTGATTAGTGAAGTTTGGGTTAAATGTTTTATCACCCTATCTCACAGAATGCATACTAAAAGTAATGAAGTCTTTGTCAAATGAACCTCCCTTATAGTGCAGGCTATTAAATCTTCGTTGAAAAGCATGTAGAAGCTGCTAGGATAATGCCTTTAATTTTTTGTGACTGATACCTAGCAGAGCCAACAAGTAAATGAAAGAAAATTCACCAAAGCTGAGTCCACTAAATCTTTTGTTCAAGGGCTCAGAGCCTTTATTATTATTATTATTATTATTATTATTAAATTTCTAATAAACCCAACAATAAACACCTACCATCCTTCTATCAAAGGGGTCTGGGGTTGATTATTGTAGCTATTTAACAAAGAAATAGAGCAGATGGGGGTGGAGCGAATAGTAAGCCCTTCCTGGAGCACTGAGTGGCGGCTCATCTGAGCCTCTCTGGTTTGCCTCATGCTTCATCCACACTTGTATCTCTAAGCATTCTTACAGGAACATGGCATCAGCCCCTGAGGCCTGAGGGAGGTACACTGGTGAATAGCCTGGACTCAGAAGTCAAGTTGACTGGGTTCAAATCCAGACACCTCTTCTCATTCTGTCACCTGGAACATGCGCATTGGCTGACTGTGCCTGTCTCCACATCAACAAAATTAGGATAAAAACGGATGTGAACATTAAATAAGGTAATACTCATAAGCACTTAGGACTGGGCCTTGCACACAGTATGAACTCAGTAAATGTCAGCTATTAATATTCTTACTGAGGGAGAAGCGGAATCCAGGGTGTTCTGAGTACCTGCTGGAATCACTCCACATTCACCTTCCAAAGCCCCAGATTCACTTAGGGCACATGTCAGCAACATTTAAGGATTACCTATTTTGGAATGAGAAACTGTGGTGTCATTTCTTTTATGGAAACTTTCAGATGATCAACTGGAACTAATGGCATGAATACCAACCTCAAGTTGTTTTGCAGAAAGATAAACAGAAATGTAGCCTTATCAAATACAAAATTTGTTCTGTATGCAATAGATTGCATACAGTTATGTCCTCCTTTAAACTCTGTGTGTCTGTCTCTCTCATTCTCTCTTATGTGCGTGAGCGTGCACACACACTCACACACACACACACCCTTGCATTCTATGCTTTTTTTTTTTTCCCTTTGAAGATGCCTGCTTGGAATGGCTTTGTCTATCTTTACAATCATCTCCACTCCTGCTGCCGTCTCCACCTGCTCCTCACAGCATACTGGCAACTTTTAAAAAGAACATTTGGTTCACATCACTCTCCCCTTCAAATCTTCTCTTGCTTCTCCTTGCACTTACAGTAAAACCTAAACTCTCGTGTGCTCCTGCCCTTCCTCCCTCTATGAGGTCATTTCCCCCTCTCCTCCTGGCTCCAGCCTCAGCAACTTGTTCTCTGGTCCTTGATGTTACTAAGTTTGCTCCAGCCTCGAGGCCTTTGCATTCCTGTTACCCTTACTGGAATTCTCTTTCCCTGCTCTTCCCCGGTCCAGATCCTTCTCATCATTCAAGTTTCAGCTAACACCTCACCTCTACTATGGCCTTTTCAGCCACCTTCCCAAAAGCAGTCCCTGAAGCCCTCACCCAAAGTCTCTACCATTCACTTTCCTATTTTTCTATTTTATTTGGAATGAGAAACTGTGGTCTAGTTTTCAGTTGTCTAGGTTTCTCCTCTTTTTGTGGGGCATGTCTTTTCTGGTGGCAATTTTATCCTTTGATATACTCTTATTTCTGTTTTGTTTACTTGCCTATGTCTTTCTACTCTCACATATCTGTCCTATGAGAATAGAAACCTTTTTTGGCTTATTTAGTTTATCTTGTGCACCTATAACACAACCTTGTCCATACTAGGCACTGCATAAGTATTCTCAGAACAAATGCATGAGTGAGGGAGTGAATATCACCTCTAAGTAGTTCTTGGAGGTCTAGTTGCTCTTATCCTATGAAGCTCTTTCTGATGGCTTCCCCTAATCTGAACTCCTGATGCACTTACTATCAAGACTGAGCAGTTTCTTATAAACATAATTGTTCTATTTCATCTGTAAAAGTGTAAGTCTCCTCTCTCCAACTGGCTTCCACTTCCTTTAGAGCAGTGACCTCAACTATCTATCGCAAATGCAGTGTAAATCAGAAGTCATCAGAAGTTCATGCACTTAATTTGGGGGAGAGGCTGCTGGGGCCTCACTAAGGGTCTTACACAGGTATAAGAAGTCAAAAGGCACACCTGTATGTAGGGGGGATGGCATTTCACAGTGAGAGCCAACCCCCTACTTACCTCAGCCAATAAGGTGTCATGAAAGCAACCTCCTTATGGCACAGTGTGATCACAGATGTGCTTAATGATCACTATCCATTTTTAAAGACACGGGAAAGTATTATGTATCTTAGGAAAGTTTACAATCAAAGTAAGTTCCTGGAGGTATAAGCACTTAAAGGTATAGTTTTCAGTTGTCTAGGTTTGTCCCCTTTGTGTGGAGCATGTCTTGCCTGGTGAGTTCAAATACATAAGGCATTCTTGTTGCAGGCTCACACAGGGATGGCACACAGTTTTTAGCGATGGCATTATTTCTTGGGGAACCAGCCTAGGATGTGAAACTTAGTCTCTGCAATTGCTAATTCATGTTGCTAAGTGGTAATGGTGTTAACTGATATTGGCTGGGTTAGTGGAGGGGCTGGGTGATTAGAACCCCTAAACTTTCTATTAATGTTTCTTCCTGAAATGTGGAGATCGTTCCCATGGGCAACTACTTCCTAGAGAGTAACACAAAGCAGAGAGGTGAGAAGCAGCAGAGGACTGTTCTCATCTCCAGGCCTGAAGTGGTCCGGAGATGTCTTCTTGAAAGCGTCTTCCAGGCCATCAGGTGCAGGATGGCATGGAGTAAGGAGCACAGGCTAGGAGTCAACACCATTGCAAGAGGAGCTGCCATTTATTGAGTATTTATTTTGTGCTAAAAACTGTGCTGAGTACTTTTGACCATTATTTAATCCTAAGAATAGTTGTATTAGGTCTTTTCTATGATCATCATCGTTATCACATGGAAGAAGAAACTAAGGAACACAGAGCTTAGCACCTAAGGTTCACCAGCTGATACATAGAGGAGCCAGGCCTCAACTCCAGACCCTGTAATTCTAAGGTCTTTCAACTTATCATTTACACCACATTACCTCACAAGGTCCAGTTTCTTTTTAAAAAAATATTTTTATTGATTTCAAAGAGGAAGGTAGAGGGAGAGATAGAAACATCAATGATGAGAGAGAATCATTAATCAGCTGCCTCCTGCATGACCCCTACTGGAGATTGAGCCTGCAACCCGGGCATGTGCCCTTGACCAGAATCAAACCCGGGACCCTTCAGTCCACAGGCCAACACTCTATCCACTGAGCAACACCAGCTAGGGCACAAGGTCCAGTTTCTACTGTGCCTTGCACTTTCTAGTTGGATATCTTATAAATCACCTAAGTTTCTGGCCTCAGTTTTCTCATCTATAAAATGGGAATGTATACATCCACACTCTGTCCCTCACAGAGCTGCATGAAGCTCAAGTGACTCCCTTAAATCTCTGCAGAAACTTTTATGTGGGATACAAAAGTAAACTCTATATAATATATCTGATTATTTCTATGTGAACAACCACAAGAACAGGAAACATGTTTTTCTCAAACCCAAGAAATCCATTTAAGAAAATGCTATCTAGCCTTTACACTAGGAGTTCACATGTTTGATTATTCTCCCCACCTCTCAATCAGATTCTTCAATGGATTTCTAAGTTGTTCTCCTGCTAAGATTGTTCTCTTAGGAAACTTCAAATAAAATGCAGACCTTTTAAATGAGTGAGGCCATTTGTATTCCCATGGGTTACTGATGCATTTCTTTTTCTTGAATAGTTCACACATTTCCCCAAAGCTCTTTTCCTCTTTTGATTCATATGGGTCTGGCATGCTGAACTTTGTTATAAACTTTGGACTCATCATTCATCTCTGGGTCATTCAGTTTTGTATCCTGTTATCAATTAGATATAACAGGAGCTACTTCAGAAGAAATGCCTACATTTCTCAGAATATACTGTGAGTCCACATTTTCAGCAAGCTCCCCGGGAGGAAAGAAATATGTCAAACCTTTATTCCTATTCTGCATGCAAATGAGCACCTAAGGAAGCATTGCTTGAGACATGGTCAAAGGGGCTGCCAACGACCGAGAACTCTCCCCAGGAATTTTTAGAAGAACATACATCAACGTGTAGTATTTTTCTAATAAACAAAAGTGGTTGCGGTGGGACTTATGTATGGATAAAGATGACCTGGGAAACATCACTCTCACACCAATGAGTTCTCCACCACCCGATACCCCAATCTTTTCTGGGCCATACACACAAGCATTGCCTGATGTTCTCTCTTATCCTAAGCTAATCAGTAACAAGTGAGTGCTGATTACCCTTCCAGGACCCACACCTGGATCTCAAGCATGAGAACACGAACAGGGAAAGGGGGATGGGAAGCTGCTCTGGGGAGTCTGACCAGCCCTGCGGCTGGGTGACATTAACAGCACCTGAGAACATGTCTGTATGTGCACACAGGGTCAGTCTCAGGGTGCAGCTGAATAGGAGTATGGTCATATTTATGTATTCTGTCTACAGTCCAGTCCACTGCCATGAGTACTTAAAATGTTTCCTAAGGAGAAAGCATGTGTTTTGTACCTGGGAATAAGATGTGGGAATAAGCCTGCCTTTAGAAAGAACTTATTACTTCTTTATTTGGGTTACAAAGGTCTGATTCTTTTCTTTCTTAGGTCAAAAACCAACAAAAGAGAGAACAAATTCAACAAACATGGAAATCCTGGGCCAGGAAGTACCACCATAATGTTCGGGATGAAAAGCAATTTGTGCTGTGGACAGAATGCATTTCTCTCCCACTGTAAGCAGAGCCTTTTAAAAGCCTGTCAGGAAATAAATAAAACACTTTTCGTGCAGTTGCCCACATTCATGTACTCAATTAAACCGACTGTAGCCTGCTCAGAAATGTCATCTAAGGTCAAGCCAAGGAGGACACACAGGCTGGGGGGTGGGAGTGTCCCCTGGAGCTTTGTTCAGTAGGGACTCTGGCTCCCAGGGACACTGGCTTCACCAGAGACTCTGCCTCCGCCACCCTCTTCTAAAAGCACATGCTGTTAAATTCAGATTCACATCCCTGCCAGTCTCATCCTTTGTGGCAAAGAGAAGCATTCATCTTAGAAAAAGGGGAGTGTCATTAAAGAGCCTACAAGGTTTATGAGGGGTACATGTAGACATCAAGATGGCTCTTATTCCCAGCTCCAAAGGAATTATACACTGAGTGGCCAGATTATTATGATCTCTGAACGCATAATAATCTGGCCACTCAGTGTATATCCTATATAATAAAAGGCTAATATGCAAATTGTCCCCTCGACCAGGAATTCGACCAGCAGGCAGACCGGACAACCGCCCACATCCCCTCCCCCTGGCCAGGCTGGCCGGACCCCACCCATGCATGGATTCATGCACCGCCCCCCCCCCCTCTCTCTCCCTCTCTCTCCCTCTCTCTCTCTCTCTCTCTCTCTCTCTCTCTCTATATATATATATACACACACACACACACACACATACACACACACACAGATATACTGAGTGGCCAGATTATTATGCATTCAGAGAGCATAATAATCTGGCCACTCAGTGTATATGCATATATATATATATACACACACACATATATGCGTATGCGCGAATGCTTTATTATTCATGTTTTTTATAACACTATGTTTTATTTTAAGTGAACCCTACTATACATAATTTTTTCCTCTAGCCAATCCACCTCACAGCCATTTAGAAGCACCATCAAAATAGAAAGCAATTTGAAGCATAATGTGGATTTTGGCAGCAAATATAAAGGGAGGGGAAGCGGGAGCTGGGTTTTATGGTAAAGCCATATGGGATACTATTGCAAAATATATAGCAGTCTTTCGACTAAGAACCTCTGCCTTATGAATAATCCATAAAAATCAACAGACATTAAGTTCAGAGACTAAGTTATGCTTCTCTCCACCTTATCCCCTGTGCCCAGCTGACCCACACCAAGTACCGAAATGTGTTCAGTGCAGTTTGGCCCACTAAGTGAAGGCTAAGTAAGGTACAGGGGGAATTTGTATATAGAGGTGAAAAATGGCCTTGGTTTCATGGTTCTGAACACCTAGCGAACCAGGAAGACTGTATTAAATCATTCCCTTATGCACATGTGCAAGTTAAATGATTGGTATTCAAAAGTTTCTGCCGTGTACTCCTACCCCCAGCTCCTCGAATACTGCCTCTAGATTCATCCTGGCTCTAGTGCTGAGCCCTCACTGTGACATATGCCACTGCCTATAAATGGGGAAAAGAGGGCTGGGGAAGGGGTCCCTGCCCCTCCTATTTTGTTCAGGATATGCATACTCCGAAGAGCGGGGATCTTGGGAACATGTGTGACTGAAATAATGCTTTATAACAAAAAACTATCATACCTGGTATCATTTTTTGCTTCATAGGCTCTCCTAGCCCAGCCAGGGAATCCAATCCTATGTCATAATGGCATGTGTTCAATGGCATGTGCTCCACATTCCTAGAATGTAGAAGGTACAGATGCAGCTAATAGTTGGCTGATGCCACTAGGTAACTGCGGATCAGCCAATTGATTAGAAGGAAAACACTCCCAGAGCTTGCACAACCTAGCCTAGAGTCTTCTACCCAGTAGGGGCTCCATAAACATGTGCTTAATGGCTAATCAAAACCAAATCAGAGCACCTCACACCCATTATAATGGTTACTATAAAAAAACAACAAAATAAATGTTGGTGAGTGTGTGGAGAAACTGCAATCCTTGTGGACTGCTAGTGGAAATGTAAAATGGTAGAGCTGCTATAGCAAACAGGGTGGTGGGCCCGCAAAAAATTGAAAATAGACTTATCATGTGATCTTGCAGACCCACTTCATGGAATATACCTAAAATCTGTGAAAGCAAAGTCTTGAAAAGATAGTTGTACTCATGTTCACAGCAGCATTATTCACAATAGACAAAAGAAAGAGGTAGCCCACCGATGAGTGAATAAATAAACTGTGATGTTTACAGTTTACAATGGACTATTACTCAGCCTTGCAAAGAAAAGGAAATTCTGACAGATGCTACTACATGGATAAATGTTGAGGACGTTATGCCATGTGAAATAAGCCAGTCACAAAAAGACAAATACTATATGATTCTACTTATGTGAGGTGCCTAGAGTAGCCAAATTCATAGAGATAGAACATAGAATACCAAGGGTCTGTCGGGAGAGGAATTGGGGAGTTGTTTAATGGGTATAGAGTTCCAGTTTTTCAAAATGAAAGGAGTTTTGGAGATTGGCTGCCAAACAATTGAATGTATTTAACACTACTGAACTGTACACTTAAAAGGGGTTATGATGGTAACACTTATGTTATTGTATTTTGCCACAAATAAAAAAAAAACAAAGTCCAGCCCTAACCGGTTTTGCTCAGTGGATAGAGCGTCGGCCTGCGGACTCAAGAGTCCCAGGTTCGATTCTGGTCAAGGCATGTACCTTGGTTGCGGGCACATCCCCAGTGGGGGGTGTGCAGGAGACGTCTGGTTAATGTTTCTCTCTCATCGATGTTTCTAACTCTCTTTCCCTCTCCCTTCCTCTCTGTAAAAAATCAATAAAATATATTAAAAAAAAAACCACAACAACAAAGTCCATAGCAACAAACATAATATTCATAATACCTAAATAAATATACTTCCTTAAAATGATCAAATACCCATCAATAGTCAAATGGCCAATTGTCCCATAAACATCTTTTAACTATAGCTTGTTTCAACCAGTACTAAATATGGTTCATTCTCTTTAAAGAAGAATTAAAGGATTTCTGATCTATTGTTGGGCAATATTGTGGTCTATGAAAGAGTTAGTGACTAGACAAGTTTATACATGATACCTGTTGCATGACCATAAGACTAAAAATGACTTGAGGGCAGGGTCTGTCTGATTTATTCTATATCCCTAATGTCTAAGAACAAATACTGAATAAATGGCCAGAGACCACACTCTTTCAGTTTAACTACTTTTGAAACAGAACAGGTCCAAAGAAACATAGATAGAAAATGTTCATTTCCTTTGCAACAATTCATATGTCAGAAGCCATATGCTTGTTATTCTACCTGCAGCTAAAATGATAACATGCTATGCCTTTTTAGGAGTAATATATTTTAAACCTCCCTTGTGAGTTTTTAAAAACAGCTTGTATGCTTATAATTCAGAAAAAATTGACTTGGTATTCCTACTTAGCGTCTACAATAGTGAAACTGAATTAGACATGAAAACTCTGAGAAGATAACCCTATAGGAGAAATAAGGTTAAGAGTGATGTAATTAACACACTGAATGTCCTAGTTGTAATGCTTTTGTTGCTGTGATGTGGTTGTTTATGATAAAACTAGAGGCCCAGTGCACGAAAATTTGTGCATTGGAGTGGCGGGGGGTCCCTCTGCCCAGCCTGCACCCTCTCTAAGTCCTGGACTCCTCGTTCTTTAGTGCCCATCTGCTTGCTGCTCCTCAGCGGAGGAGGGAGAGGCTCCCGCCACCGCCGCTGTTCTCGCCAGCCGTGAGCCCAGCTTCTGGCTGAGTGGCGCTTCACTGTGGGAGTGCACTGACTACCAGGGGGAAGCTCCTGCATTGAGTGTGTGCCCCTGGTGGTCAGTGTACCTCATAGCAACCGGATGTTCTGGTCGTCCCACTGTAATGGTTGCATAGGCTTTTATTATATAGATAATGCATCCTTTGAACTGATAGAAATATATGAATATATTCCATGGTGATGTTGAATACTTGCAAAATCACCTCTCCTAGAATGTTCCTCTTTTATAATGCTTCATATATATAAGGCCTGCACTGTGGAAACTAACACCTCCCAGAAGCCCATGTGTGCAAGTACAAAGGCCCATTAGGAACCATGAGCTATTCTGGCACTTACTGCAGCGATGAGGATTATTAAACTTTGGCCTAAGAGGCTGAAGTCACTAAAGCCTCATTTTCAAAGCCAGAGGCCATTATAAGTACTTTCAGTGGGTTTTACCGTTTTGTTCCTGTGGCAGGTAAATTTATATTTGGCTTGGTAATAGAATTCTTCCCAAGGGTCCTAAATTTGTATTAGCCTTTTGGAGACTCTACCATAAACTGCCCAGGCCAACATACACAGAAGTCAGCCTAGTTGGGCTTGTGGTTGAATTATCAGTCCAGCAGTGGAAATGGGTTCTGTTGACTCCTTCCCAATTTCTAGTCCATTTTCCCTGGTAACCAACTTAGCACAGCTTTGGTTCTGTGTCAAAATCCTAGCTCCTCTGACCACATTAACAGAGATAGAGAGAGAGAATGCTTTCAAAAGATGAAGATAAAAAAAATATCACCTTTACTTTTTTTTTACTTCTATATCAGCATACTCTCCAAGCCCAGAATACAGTGAATGCTAATAAACTATTATTACAGTGAATGTTCAGTAAGCAAAGGCTTTGAAGTATTTGCACTTGACCAAACTAGAAGATAACTATACAACATACAGGACTATTTTTGGATAAAGAAACATTAGTTTTCAAGCTCCCTTTTCTTTAACCATCCTATATAATAAAAGGGTAATATGCAAATTGACTGAACGGTGAAATGACTGATCACTATGACACACACTGACCACCAGGGGGCAGATGCTCAATGCAGGAGCTGCCCCCTGTTGGTCAGTGCACTCCCACAGGGGGAGCGCTGCTCAGCCAGAAGCCGGCTCACAACTAGTGAGCGCAGCAGTGGTGGCGGGAGCCTTTCCCGCCTCTGCGGCAGTCAGACACCCCTTGAGGGCTCCTGGACTATGAGAGGGCACAGGCAGGGCTGAGGGACTCCCCTGAGTGCACGAATTTCGTGCACTGGGCTTCTAGTTTGATATAAAGTCAGCAATGTTTAGGGCATAACAGAAGTAGTGATAACTAGCCAAAATAAGTGTTTGATTTTATTATGAGAAATTGTACTTTGGTGACCCTGACCACTTTCTGTCACATACATTATCAGTTACTTAGCCATCCACAATTTGGCCTCTATCTACTTACGCAGTTTTTCTCATTTACTCTCCAGCCCCCTCCAAACAGAGAAGTGCACTCTCATTCTGAACTTTGTCATCTCTGAAACTCAGCTCTCCTTCCTTAGATTCAAAGCCTTCCTGCCATGTATGTCCTTCTTAGGTTTAGCAGCCAAGTTCAAATCTTCTCAAGGAGACTTTGTCAGACTTTCTCATTTTGAATTCATTTGTCCCTCTCCCATACTCATCCAGTATATTGTTTATATATTGATTATACCACTTACAAGTTCCCTGAACTTAAAAAGGAATTCTCTGTGTCAGCCTTCACATACTAAGCATCTGAACTGTGTATAGCACTTCAATCATAGAAGCTGCTTCAAGGATATTTATTGAAATTATATTAAATAACATCGTCCCCCACCAAAAAAAAAAAAAAAAAATGGGGAAAAAGGTTCTACAGGGAGAGAAGTTTGTTTCAACTTAAAAATCTACTGAAATTTAATTTGCGATAAACATGAGCACCTAGGCATCCATTTATATTGGTCTAATGTAGCAAGCTGGTATTCCATGTGCTCCCTGATGTATAAGATTGATTTCCTGTATTTAAGCATCCTTTTATGACAAATGGTGCTTGATACAGAAGTAGACAGCAGCCTCACAATATGAATAGGCTCAATTAGGCCTCAGTTACATGTGTCACATCTCTGTTATTGAGATCTGAGGGGACAGAATTCTGTTTATATGGCCAGAGAGAGAAAGACCATCCAAAGTCATTTAAAAAGATAAGCTTACTCAAGTAAAGCAAATATGATAGAGCCACTTTGCTGAGCAAGTGAGCAAGTGTAGACTTATGTGGGCAGCACAATTAAATTAGAAGGAGAAAACTGTGCTTAGATAGTGTGTGTTTACCCATGAGGAGAAGGTCAGGAATTGGTATCTAGAGGTTGGAACTTGCCATACCTCTTCATACCTAAATCAACTCATTTAATAAATATCTATTGAGTACCTACAAGTGCTAGTGATATGCCATTTGACAAAACTTTCAATAGTAAGGGAAAAGCGCTATGGCAAATGAATCTGCAGTAGAGACTGCCACTTGTCCACCACTAAATATTCTCTTCTTACACAGTAATGGGAAACCATGGCCACTAGGAGGAAACCACATACATGTTTCAGCCTCCTTTTAGCTGGATATGGCTAGTTCAGGCCAATGGAATGCAACTTCCAGGTCATCTCCAAGGTCAAAGTCAAGTTATATACCTTGGAGTTCCTTTCTTTCCTTTTTCTGAGAGTTGGAATATGAATGTGCCTATGACTCAGCTTCAACCATAGATATAAAGATAATGCCCAAGGAGATGGAGTAGAAAATTCCTAGCCTGTGACTCATTCCATGGACTAGAACCAATGCCCCTCCCTAGACTGTCACTTCATATCTGTTAAAGAGAAATAAATGCTGGACTTTGAGAGTGTCCTTGTTGTAACTTAATTTTTATCTTATTCAATATAATTATTCATTAATTCCCTACTATACATCTCCCAGAACTATTGGAAGGTGGTTGCATTTAGACTTTCCATCTTGATTCAGAAGGGGGACTCTGATATGATGATCATATTTTGTGGGAAATGTGCCACATACTTTGTGTACCTTCACTCCACCCACACTCATCTGGTGTCTAAAAAAGAATGGCTGATTTATTTCTCACCCTGTCTGAGAGTACCAGTGACTTGCTGAATGGTCTGGACAAGTTTCTTAACCCTTTTCCATCTGTGATAGAATAAATACCCATTTTCCTCTATGGAGTGTTTCATTAATTAATGTCGGTAGAACAGAGGCTGTTCCAAAGCAGAACTATTATTTTTAGCCTCCTTTAATCCAACTGCATAAACAATGTTGAAACTAATCACTCAAGAAGCAAAATCAGTAGGAAGTTGTCAAGAGGGTCAGCCTGTAATTAATCAATGAGGCCACTGTCAATAACAATAGTACATTCTGTTACATGTATAACTGGATTTAATGGATGTACTACACTAGCAAGTTACTGGGGGGGGGTGGGGGGAGTTGGGGGGGGGGGAAGCATTCCATCTCTGCCCTGGAATGGCATCTTATTGCAACAAGCAGATGAAAAATCAGTGAGCCATGCCAAAATGGCATCAAAAAAGGAATAATAACAGAGGCTATTGTTAAAAACACTATTGTTCTAAAAATGCACCAAGGTAAATGGTGATAAAAGGATACTGCTGTTGAAAACAAAATACTAGTATACATGTTTTCTAAGTCTCAAGCATAAATCTATTGGAAAATGTCAGCACATGGAGATCTTTACACCTGTATGGTCATCCTCTTGAGGGTGAAGCAAAGTGGGGGGCCAAATGCCTAAAGTCTTGGAAGTCTTCAGGTAGCTCAGAAAAGTGATGAGATTTTACAACAGACTTTGAGTAAATGGAGGGTTGTTATTCAGTACTGCCAGTCAACTTTTCTCCAATTCCACTGTGGAGGAAAAAAATGAATGAATTTGTTCTTTGATGAGATTTGGCTTCAGATAAAGCTAGGTAAGGGCTAGCTTTGCCTCTTATTTTAGTTCCATCTGTGGACGAAAGGGGCCACATGCCAACCTGACAAGCTCAGGGAAGGCCTGCATGGCGGTCCTGCAAATTCAGAGATCTAAGCAGGGGTCCTCAAACTTTTAAAACAGGGGGCCAGTTCACTGTCCCTCAGACAGTTGGAGGGTCAGACTATAGTTTAAAAAAAAAACTATGAACAAATTCCTATGCGCACTGCGGGGCCGGGACAAGTTGGCTGGTAAGCAGGACAAGCAGCAGCACCCAGTGGGCCGTATAAATGTCCTCGGCGGGCCGCATGTGGCCTGCGGGCCATAGTTTGAGGACACCTGAACCACAAAGGATGGTCTGAAATTAAACTTTGACTAAAAGCAGTTATGGTGGATAGCTACATCCTAGGCTGGTATCTTCACTGACAAGGTCAACCTTTACCTTAACACTGCCCATCTGTCCTTTTGCATCTATAAGAGCATACCCTTGAAATGTCTGGGTAACTTGTAACTTCCTTTTCCAGACCCTTGGGGCACAACCTAATGTGCCTGGGCATCAGGACCAATACCACAAATTCCTTCATTGTTATCATGTTAACTGGAGGCCCAGTGGTACACGAATTGTTGCACAGGTGGGGTCCCTCGGCCTGGCTGGCAATCAGGGCTGATTGGGGGGACTGGCCAGCCAGGGGGAGGGATGATGGGAGGTTGGCCGGCTGCTCCCCCATCCTGCCCTTGGGGCTGATCAGCGGGGGCTGGTGGGCCAGGGGGATGGACTGTGGGAGGTTGGCCAGCCAGCTGCGGGAGGTTGGCTATAGGAGTGCACTGACCACCAGGAGGCAGCTCCTGCGTTGTCTGCCCCCTGGTGGTCAGTGCGCATCATAGCAACCAGTCAACTGGTCATTTGGTCGCTTAGGCTTTTATGTATTAGTATATATAGACTAGAGGCCTGATACATGAAATTCGTGCTAGAGTAGGCCTTCACAGGCCAGCTGCCTTGGTCCTCACAGCCCTGGCTTCATCTGAAAGGTCGTCTGGATGGTTGTTCTGCTGTTTGGCTGTTCGGTCAATTTGCATATTACACTTTTATTATTATAGATTGTTCCTGCACCCATTTAAGTATGTGTCTATCATTTTACTTTTTATCCAAACCCAGGGGTTTCCCCACTTTTCTTTCTCCCGCCTCTCTAGTCTATCACCAATGGATTTCATGTAACCCACCTACGTCCCTTCCTTTGATTGCAATGTATAAATACAGATGTAACCCGCCATTCTCCAGTGCATTACCTCAGTTCGTTGAGGTTCTGCTTCCTGGCAATTGTCTACAGTTTGGCTCAAATAAACTCACAAAAATTCTTTACAGGTTTGAATATTTTTATGTTAACATATCCCCCCACACCCCAGCCAAAAAAAAAAGACAAAGAATTGTAAAGAATTGCAATTGTGTTCCTTGAAGGAGGATCCAATTCCACATTAGCCCTCCAGTACACTCTTCAGAGGTCAGAGCTTACAATCCCACCTGCCCTGAAGCCTCCCAAGGAAAAAGAACATCTATGTTCTCTAGCATCATGTGTGGTCTAAGTCTACAGACTATTCTAAGAACACAATGGAACATTCTAAATCAAGGCTTTATTTTGCTAAGTTAAATATGATATACTTGAGCATTTTTAATATTAAAAGTACCTCATGTACATAAAACAAGGGGGCCATTTTAGTTTGTGAGACTACAAATGATTTGGCAACATTTATAAAAAACCTGAAAAATGTGCATTGCTTTGACATGGAAGTCTGCTTCTGGGAATTTACTCTAAGGGGAAAATAAAAACAGATTAGTTTACAAAGATGTTGATCACATTATCTTTTTAATATCAGTAAAATTTTAAAAACAGCCCCACCGTGGCTATTGGAGACAAGAGAAAAGATGGTAAATGTGATCTGCTGTGATGAAATTTTACTAATATCCCACTTTCTATAGATCAAGGTCCTTGTCTTGAGGATCCTACATATATTTTAATGAATTTATTTGTATTTAAGAAGACTGTAAAAGTGGGCACAATTTACAATGAAATAAAAAATACCCCTAGAAAAGTCATATTGATATTTTCCCATCTCTGGAAGAAAGTGAAGTAAAGAGAAAAAAAACAAACAGCTATCAGGAGATTCTCATCGCTACTAATGCAGGTAAACATTTACTAATAGGAAATCAGTTGCAGAGCTTTATACATGTCATTTCTGCCATGCTTCTTAGATTTGAAATTATTCCAAGACAAGGAAAACACCTTTCCCTTAATTACCTGGAATTGATCTTCTAAAACTCTCCAGTTAATATCATTCAGAAACATGATTTTACAAAAGCAATTCAGAGAAAGTAGTTGCTGAAATGCAGCCCATTACTTAAAACCATGGTATATCAGTGAACCAAAATGTGTTCCCTAAAGAAAGTATACAAAACTATTGCCATTATTCAGACTCATTAACTGCAATTAACAGAAACTTATTTTAATCCACGATTAGTGGAATTTAATAATCCCAGATTCTGGGGTCTTGGTTAAATTGCAAAATTTTAAATTTACTGACAAAAAGAACTAGAAAGTAACAAGACAACTCATTTCCAGACCTTTATTTATTTATTTATTTATTTATTTATTTATTTCAAAATAATTTTAAATTTACAGAAAAGCTGCAAGAGGAGTACAAAGAACTCTCATAAATCCTTCACTTAGAGACCCCGTTCAAATTTGACTAGTGGTCAGAATAATTTCCTTTATAGTAAGAGAATCCAATCCAGGATCACATGTGGCACTTAGAGGTCATGAAGCTTTAGTCTTCTTCAATCAGGAAGACATTTCTTTAGTCCTTCTTGACCTTCGTGACCTTATCCTTGTGGACAACACAGGCTGGGCTCAGGTATGCTTAAAACTACCAAGGTGTCCCTACTTCCAGGCATTTTTTGAGGACAACACTCAGAAATATTTGTATGTACTAGTAAATACACATAGATACACCCTTGCATCAACATTTACTTCTATTGCTAACAATATACTGTGAAAATGTACCAATACCTTGAAAATGTACCAATACTTCTAATTCCAATCCATCATCACAGATTGGGTCTCGTCTTCCACTTTTCCTATTTGCGACACCCTCTCCTCTGATAGTAAAAAAAAAACAAAAAAACAAAAAAAAAAACACAACAAAAACTGGTTTCCATATTTGCTCAATACCCCCATATGTCACCAATCTCATCTACTGACACAATCAGCCTCTGCTCTTCCCAGAACCTCCCTCCCTCCATCTCTGACTCCAGTGTGTCACCCTGCTCAGGCACCATCCTGAGGCACCAACCCACTTTGTCACTCCTCTTCACCTGGGCCTGCTTTTTTTTTTTTTTAACTGAAATAGAAAGGAGGAAAAAAAGGATGGAAGAAAGAACATTGTAGCAACAGGTAAGGAGCATTTAACAAGGAAAAAGGGGGAGGAGGGCGGGGAGAGAGGAGGAAAAGGAGAAAGAGAAAAGAGTCAGCAGAGAATAATGGTCTAAGAACATGCTCTCTGGAACCCAACTTCTTGGGTTTGAATCTTCAATCTGCTACTTACTAGCTGTGAAAATTTGGGCAATTTAATTTACTGTCTTATGCCTGTGCTTTTCACCATCTTTAATACAGAAATCATGTGCCTATCTTATTAGACAAATGTGTTCATAGCATATATGTAAAGCATTTGGAATAGCACCTGGTACATTGTAAGAGCAACTGAATGCCAACTCTTTTATTACTTTATGTATAGAAGTGCATAATTTCTCTCCTTAGATAGTACTATAAAAGATGTCACTGTGAGACAACCATTTTAAGACACAAATGAGTCCAACCAAGATTTTTACCTTAAGCTGTCCTGGCAGGAATGCTGATGATACAGAAAGACAGTGCAAAATTAAATTCATAGTCACCAGAGTTAGAAACACTGAAAATGCTACTCATTATCATATCCAGCCCAGACTCATTCCTATTCCCCAATTCCTCATTTCTACAGAATGTCTCCATCATAAGAACAGTCTAGGTTTTCTTGGTATTCAAAGATTTGCAAATATTAATTACTCTCCCAGTAACTTCATTGCCAATGACTGCCATTATCATTTCTATCATTTTTCTTCCCACAGGATATTAAGATATTTCTTCAGCAGTTAGCATTCCTAGAATGAAAGCACCTACATAAATAACAAAGGGGTACTACTTTAAATTACAAATCTCCAGCTCAAATAATCTAAGTAAATTCCACAGGCTTTTCAAAACACAGCTCAAGGCAAAATACTATCCTCCAGCTGAGATAATGACTTAATTTCCTAATGAGTCTTTATTTTTTAATCTACTGAAAATGATCCTCAGCACATTTATAAAATGAAGTGGTCTCTAAAGAAATATTCTAATTTATATATTGTGGTCTCTAATTTATATTCTAATTTATATACCACACACACCTCTGTGAAGATCACAGGCTATCAAAAAATTAAAATGTATGCATTCCACACTTTTGTATGTTTTGTAACACTTGCCACTGCATCAGTACCCTATGAAGACCCATTTCAACTTCTATTTCATATTCCTGGACACAACTGTTTCACAAATCAATGACACTAACATGGCCACAAAGTGAAACGCTAACTCAGCATATACTCTCACCTTTGGGTCTACAAACAGGTGCAGGGGCTGCTACTGACTGAATATTTATGTCCCCCAAATTCACGTGTTGAAACCTAATCCACAATATAAAGAATGTATGAATGGAATTAGTGACTTAATAAGAAGAAACTTGAGAGAGTTCCCTCACCCACTCCACCATGTGAGGTTACAGAGAAGACATCTACCTATAAGAAAGTGGGCCCTCACCAGACACCGTATCTGCCAGCACCAGGCTCTTGGACTTCCCATATTTATTTTCTTTAAGCTGTGAGAAATAAATATCTGTTGTTTGTAAGTCGCCCAGTCTGTGATACTTTGATATAGCAGCCTTTACGGACTAAGACAGGTGCATCTGGATAGTAGGATGATAAGGTAAAAGAATTTCTCCAAATGAGTTACTTAGTCTTCAGGATCAGACTTAACTAAATGTCAAACATAAAAAAAAGCTTTCTATACCCAAAATACACTTCAATAAACTACATGAATTACAGGTAAATCAATTTTTTAAATGACTGAAAACACAAAGATTTGGTCTTGGAGGAATCCGAGGACCAGTATGATCACTGATGTCACTGTGAAAGGAAAGTCATTGTGCCCTAGGAGGGAGTGGATGAAGCTGAGGGCAAAGGACTGCTGAAGGGACTGGGACACCTGATCCCAACTACCATATACAACAAATATTGATACCGTTGTAATAACTGGTTATCATTTAACAGGAAAGGAGTAAAAGGGAAGACTGAATATGGACATGCCATTTATAAGCTTTGCCAAAAAGCTACATTTTACACTGTCCAAGTCTGCTTCCCACTGCTCATTGATGGGGAAGGGACTAGACCAGTGGTTGGCAAACTCATTAGTCAACAGAACCAAATATCAACAGTACAACGATTGAAATTTCTTTTGAGAGCCAAATTTTTTAAACTTAAACTTCTTCTAACACCACTTCTTCAAAATAGACTCCCCCAGGCCGTGGTATTTTGTAGAAGAGCCACACTCAAGGGGCCAAAAAGCTGCATGTGGCTCCCGAGCCGCAGTTTGCCGACCACTGGACTAGACAAAGGCGGTTTAGACACATGCCCAGTAAGGTCTGAGTGACCTGGGAGGCTAACTGCCTGTCAATCACACTTGAAAACAGACAGTTGGCCAGGATGGGTGTGGCCACTGCAAGCAAGAGAAATTGAAATGTATATAAACAGAAGAGCTCCACTCTGTAGGCTCTAGGGCCCTCTGCCCACATGGAGCATGGCCATGTTGGGCTCCACACATGGGCTGATGGACTTTAACCTGGCCTGATTGCTGAGGCACACCCCCTGCAACATGGAACGAAAACTCTGGACACTGGCCTTGTTTCTGGCTTTTCTGAACTCCCAGCTGCACCTTTTCCAGGACTGGCTTGGGGGAAATGGGACATTGGCATCAGAGAAATGTAACTCCATTCAAATAAATAACTCCCTGTTTCCACGTACCATCGTCCCATGGGGGCTTCTGAAAATTCTTATTTCAGGAGCCTCATTCCCACTCGTGTTTCAGAAGTCTGACCCATTAATCTCACTGGCAACAATAGATATTTAAAAAAAAAACATATTTTTATTGATTTCAGAGCGGAAGGGAGAGGGAGAGACAGAAACATCAATGATCAGAGAGAATCATTGATCAGCTGCCTCCTATACACCCCACACTGGGGATCGAGCCTGCAACCTGGGCATGTGCCCTGACCAGGAATCAAACAGTGACCTCTTGATTCATAGGTTGATGTTCAATCACTGGGCCACACCCATAGGGCAATAATAGCTATTATCTATGGAGATTCAAAACTGGCCTTCACCCAACAGAAAGAAAGGAAAAACAAAGGAAGGAAATGCTCCCTAGACTTTTCCCCTGTTCTTCCTCCTTAATACAGAAAAGAGTTTTTCTATTCCAGGGGAATATACCAAGCCCCCTCCCTTAATAGGAAAGTTCTGTATAATGCTAATTAGATCCAGTAAATGCAAAGATATTTCCTTTTAGACAAGGAAGCCTGAATTAAATTTAATTTAATGTAATTGTAGGAGATGGGTGGTTTAAAAAAAAATTCTGCAAAGTGCTAATGTGATTTCACTGTAATAACAGTCTAATAAAGGAAACCAATATTTACTGAGAAGTATATTAAGTGAAACACAAGATTATTAAAGAGTATTTAAAAGGCGCCTCATACAACTTATTTTATTTCCACTGCTCTCTACTGCACCTATTGTGGCTAAGTTTGGATGTACGTTTTGCTTTCATGCTTAGAAGAAGTCCATTCCTACATTAAAATAATATGTAGAGGAATATATTTTCCAACTACTGAATAGACCTTATATCTTGATAATATACTAGAGGCCCGGTGCATGAAATTCGTGCATGGGGGGGGGGGTGTCCCTCAGCCCAGCCTGCACCCTCTCCAATCTGGGATTGGGCCTAAACAGGTAGTCGGACATCCCTCTCACAATCCAGGACTGCTGGCTCCCAACTGCTCGCCTGCCTGCCTTCCTGATAGACCCTAACCACTTCTGCCTTCCAGCCTGATCACCCCCTAACCACTCCCCTGCCAGCCTGATTGCCCCTAACTGCCCTCCCCTGCAGGCCTGGTCCCTCCCAACTGCCCTCCCTTGCTGGCCATCTTGTGTCCACATGGGGGCAGGATCTTTGACCACATAGGGGCAACCATCTTGTATGTTGGAGTGATGGTCAATTTGCATATTACTATTTGATTAGATAGGATAGAGGCCTGGTGCACAGGTGAGGGCTGGCTGGTTTGCCCTGAAGGGTGTCCCGGATCAGGGTGGGGGTTCCCTTGGGGCATGGGGTGGCCTGGACGAGGGGCCTATGGTGGTTTGCAGGCTGGCCACACCCCCTGGCAACCCAAGCGGAGGCCCTGGGATGTGGGATTTATTTATCTTCTATAATTGAAACTTTGTAGCCTTGAGTGGAGGCCAGGGCAGGCCAGGAAGTTTGGCTTCCTCCATTGCCAGGGAAACCCAAGCCTCCTGCTCGCTCTGTGGCTGCAGCCATTTTTGTTGGGATTTGTTTATCTTCTATAATTGAAACTTTGTAGCCTTGAAAGGAGGCCAGGGCTGGCCAGAGTGGGCAGAAAGCTTGGCTTCCTCCATCGCCAGGGAAACCCAAGCCTCCTGCTGGCTCCGTGGCTGGCTGCCATCTTGGTTGGGTTAATTTGCATGCTCACTCCTGATTGGCTGGTGGGTGTGGCTTGTGGGTGTAGTGGAGTGAAGGTTAATTTGCATGTTTCTCTTTTATTAGTGTAGATATTTCACATTTACTAAGTTCAGAATAGTGTTTAGCCCTGGCTGGGTGGCTCAGTTGGTTGGAACACAGTCCCTTACACCAAATGGTTGAAGGTTCTATCCTAATCAGGTAGCATGTGGGAAGCAACAGATGGATGATTCTCTCTCACATGACCTCTTTCTCTCTCAAAAAAAAAAAAAAATCAATGAACATATCCTTGGGTGAAGAGTTAAAAAAAAAAAAAAAAAGAATAGTGTTTAAGGAACACATACTTTTGCATCCAAACGGTTTAATCTGAAATCTAGCTCTAGACAAATTACTGAATGTCACTGAGGCTCAGTTTCCTCATTTCTAAAATAACAGATGTAATAAACACTTCGCTCTTAGGTATTTTGTGTAAAGGGTTGCTAGGTTTAGCAAATTAAAAGACAGGATACTCAGTTAAATCTGAATATCAGAGAGACAACAATTAATATTTAGAGTAATTATATATTTATTATAATACAGGTTTCAATATTTGCACCCTATATTTTATCTGGCCTAATTGTGTAAATTAAGTTAAATAATTCATGTAGAGTATCTAGTATCATGCCTGGTACACACATACACACACACACACACACACACACACACAAACACATAATTACAATCATATTTTCTGAGGAAGGTTTAATGGCAAATAAGAAGTTTCTGGCATCATCTAGCCCTTGGGATCCTTTATAAGCTAGCTGGTAAGATGAGCTACCCATTCCTGGAACAATCATAGGATAACAATTCATTCAAGGCCAAAATCATAAACACAATGTGGGGGTAAGGATAGGGAAAAAATGAGATGGCCTGAATTATTGGATTAAAAAAATCATAGACAGAGTAGACCTTAAATTGGGTCCTAAAGGAATTGTAAGGAAAAAATGAGTAAAGAGAAAGGTGTTCTGCTAGTAGGTGAGGGTCCACTCTCTGTAAGGAAATACCCCAAGGGGGATGAGCCTGTCATCCTAAAGCATCACCAAGATCAGCCTGGCCTAGAGGAGGGGTTGTCTGAGGGTAGATTAGACAGAGTTGTCGATGCTGGCACAAGAATCTGGCTTGCTGGTTTCACAGAGGCCATAATTCCCCTTCTTTAAAGGAGAATAGCATATCTCTGGCCCCTGGTAGGATCTGGGGAATGCTGAACGGTGACTTGCCCTGGGTGGGGAAAACTTGAAGAGAAAGTAGAGCCAAGGGCTAGTTCCTGGACAAAACTGAAGTGGAAAGCAAAGCCAAGAGCTGTCTAAGGAGGGCAGTGATATAATGGAATTAGCCAGAGAGGCCAAACACAAGCATGTGGAAACAAGTTAGAAACTAGGGACCTCAAAGCAAACATGGGAAGATGAAATGGAATGACATGATGAAGGTAGTTGTTGGAAAAGATCCCTGAGCAATTAAATTGTAGCTGTGGGGTTCTGATGGGCTCCCAACGCTTGGCAGGTGAGGAGGAGACTGCCAGGAAATCCAAACATGCTCAGAGGTGGTAGGCGGGACAGGAATTCAGCTATAAATCACCGAGAAATGCCCAGGCCATGATCACTGAAGTGAAAATAGCCAGAAGACACTCTGTTTGAAGGCAGAAAGAATGGAACCATAGAAACAGTGGGCAAACAGGACATAGGAAGGGGAATAGATTCAACAGATATTTAGTAAGCATCCAATATGTGCAAGATAACATTGTAAGCTTTGCAAAGAAGATGAGGGTAAGTAAGACATCAATTCCTTTAAAATGCTCCTGACCAAAAGGACAAATATTGAGGATAAGATAGAGGACAATCAACAGTCAGATTCTGATGCAGGGCAAGTGAAGGCATGAGCTAGGTACTGTGCTTAAGGCAGGGAACTCTTACCAAATTAGGGGTGAGGAAGGAATTGAAGAAAGTTTTGTTGAGTTGGATCTTAAAGAATTGGTAAGGTTTTAACAGGTGCAGCTAGTGCTGGGGACATTTCAAACAAAGGTAACATAAAAAATCATGGTAGGCCCCGGCCAGTACGGCTAAATGATTACAGTGTAGGCCTGTGAACCAAAGGGTCGCTGGATTGCTCTCTGGCTCCAGTTGGGGCGCCTGCAGAAAGCAACCAAGATGTGACTCTCTTACATCGATGTTTTTTTTTCTCTCTCTCTCTCTCTCTTTTTCTTCCTCTCTCTCTCTCTCTCTCTCTCTCTCTCTCTCTCTCTCTCTCTCTCGTGCTCTTTCGCTCTCTCGCTCTTCCCCTTCCTTCCACTCTCAATGGAGAAAATATCCTTTGGTTAGGAGTAACAATATATATATGTATATATGATGGTAGTATCACTGGATTAATTGGCCCATTGGGCCCAGGGTATATTGAGGCATCTAGGTAAGACTGCTGTGGAATTGGCTGGAAAAACGAAATTAGAGTTAAGGAGAAAAGTAAGATCCTCAATAGAAGATAGGAGTCATTATTCATCCTGACCTAATCTTTTTTGTAACAACAGCAAAAAGCTTACATTTTTAATTTTTTTCCATGCTAACTTGAAAATAATAAAAACAAGAATAAAAGCAAGGCAATTTTATGTGCCTTAAGCAATTCAAGCACCTATGAGGCATATAATGTACTCTGAATAACTAGGCTTATGTAATATTCTAGTTTATGCCCAATAATTTGTTTACGCTAAGTACTGGTGTGTTTAAAGTTTATTAATTATAATGAAATATTCAGAGATTATATAATTACTTCTTTTTATAAACCTTTTATTATTTTCAAAGCGGGCATCCGGCACAGTTTGCCATCAGCAATATCAAGAAGGTGTTTCATGCCCTGACCGCTTTGGCTCAGTGGATAGAGCGTCGGCCTGTGGACTGAAGGGTCCCAGGTTCGATTTCGGTCAAGGGCATGTACCTTGGAGGCGGGCACATCCCCAGTAGGGAGTGTGCAGGAGGCAGCTGATCGATGTTTCTCTCTCATTGATGTTTCTAACTATCTCTCGCCCTTCCTCTCTGTGAGTGTAAACAATCAATAAAATATATTAAAAAAAAAAAAGAAGGTGTTTCATAAGGTGATACAGTGTGGCTAGTCCCATAACTTGATTATGGGGAGACTTTTCTGATGCCATTGCTAAGGTAGTCAGAATTCTGTGACTGTGTTTTCTTTAATTCAGAATATAGGTCTTTACTTAATAGGCTGAGTAGCATTTGATTGGGGTGCTGAAATACTGCAGCTCTTCCAGGGATACACCAAACACAGAAGTACTCTGCCCCCAGATTTCATTATCTTAGGGCATAACCACTGCATGATAGAAGGCGCCCTTTTATCCCCAGCCTCTAGCAACCTGCTGAAATGGAAAGGTGGCCTATTATTAAAGATATCTCCAGAAAAAAGGAGATTCCATAAATTAGATCAATAGTACATTTCAGTAGCTCACAAGCTTCAGGTGCATCAGGCTCTCCCTTGGGCGCCACCTATAGTCCTCTGGTCATAATTTAAACCCATTTCTTTCCATTCTGTCCTCCAGTCACCATCCACCTCTCATATTTCTCTCATCCTTCAGCCTTGTCTTTTATTCCTTCCCTCCAACCATTCCCTAATAGGTTCTGCTTCCCAATTCTTGAATCATTTTCACTGATCCATTACTGACCTCCTCCAAATATTTCATTTGATGTAGGTTCTTGACATAGCGATTTAATAAGAACAGATCATTGATCTTTAGGTTACAAATTTTACTCCCATACTAGCCTGGCTTTTAGCTAACAACACAATTATGGAGCTACAGATACTCCTCTGGTTTTTAATAAAGAATTGTCTTGGTGAACCATGGGCTCAGGAATGCCCTTATAAGGTAATACAATTCCAGTCACAACGATAACTATTTTTATTTTCATTCCTTTCAACTCCTCTGTCAAAGCCACATACTTAATTACCTTTCTAACATTGGTTTTTATGACACATTAGACGATTATGGTGAAAAATGTTACTTTGCCATGTACTTATCTTCTAAAGAACATAAAGCTTTTCTCATAAGTGATCTAATGTGTCCTTAAAACACTCATCCCTGAGAGATGGAAGGTTTTATTACTTCTTATCTTATAAACAGGGAAGTGAGGCCTGGGAAGATTATATGATTGAGGTTTTACAGACGGAAAATAGGGGCGAACGTGCGGCTGCATTTCCCAGGCACTCTGCTGCCTAATGCAGCCAGGAGATAGCTCTGTGTAATAACTCTCAAATCTGCAGTCCAGTATCAAAATAGGAAATGTGTCTGGCCAACACAGTGTGACTCTGGGCAGGCGACATGGCTTGGTGGAAAACCGACAGGGTCTGCAATGTGAAGATACCAGGTCACCACTTCTTAGATGCGTGCCTTCCAGCAGAGCACTTAAGCTCTCTGGGTTTTTGTTTTGTGAAATGGTCTTGAAAACAATGTGGCCCACAGGATAAATACTGGAGGACACACAGTGCTTCCAAACGGGGTACAGAAGTGACCACCATGATAAACCCCTGGATTTTTATTTCATTTCTTTATTTAATTTTTTAGTTTAATCCTCACACGAGATTACATTTATTGATTTTAGTGAGATGGGAATGAGAGAGAGAGAGAGAGAGAGAGAGAGAGAGAGAGAGAGAAAAGAGAGAAGAGAAGAGAAGAGAAGAGAAGAGAAGAGAAGAGAAGAGAAGAGAAGAGAAGAGAGAAACATTGATCAGTTGTCTCCACACTTGGCTAGGGATCGAACTCACAACTTTTTGGTTCATGGGATGACACTTTAACCAGCTCAGCCACCTGGTCAGGAGACCCTGTGAATTTTTAATGCAACATATAATTATTTAAGACTAGTGGCCCGGTGCACAGATTCGTGCACATTGAAAGGAAATTAATTAGAAGAAATATTTTAATATGACTATTCACCCTTTTTCTATAATAGAAGTGTCAACCAAATTCACGATCGACAATGACAGATGGAAACACACACATGCTACTGGTGCTAGCAAGAGCTTTATAAGTATCTCACATGTGTGAGTCAACATTTATTTTAAAATTGCCAGTGCACGTCATATGTACCTGCTGGTCGGTTGGTCAGATGGATGTATGGATGGACAGTCGGTCACTTAGCCTTTTAGTATAGATTACTTAGCACATGTACAACTTGTTAATGAGGACAACCAAATTATCCTACTAGTCAGTGTTGGCTGAGTAATCTTCTGAATACTACCTGTTAGTATTGGTCAAAATGCTAGTTTTTCTTATCCTTAACATTTAATACTCAAAGAGTGATTTTTTGGCAACTATTTCAGTATCTCTTTGAGTCAATCATTTATTAGCCTGCAAATAATTTTAATGTCTTTTTGTTCAAGTTTTATTAAGATATAACTGATATATATCACTGTATAAGTTTAAGGTGAATGGCATAATGGCTTGATTAACATATACTGTGAAATAATTACCATTATAAGTTTAGTTAGCATCTATCATCTCGATAGCTATAAAAAGAGAAAGCAAAAAAATAAAAAATAAAAAAAATTTTCCCTTGTGATGAAAACTCTTAAATAATTTGGCAGAGCCTGCACTTTATTTTACATACTAGCGATGTATCCCATCATACTGTACAAACCATAACTATACCACGGATATCTATTGGCTTATTTCTAATATTTTGATTACTTTCAATTGATTTTCTTTTCATTGTACATGTTCTCTAGTTCAGTGTTTTCTCTCTGTTTATCTCTTCTCATTCTCTCTTTAAATCTCTACCCCTCCCCACCCCCCTGCCCACTGGTGCCCCACAAGACACAGGTGAAGGAAATAAAACAGTCAAAAATGTATATCAAAAAAGAAAAATAATTGTGCATCACAAATAGACCTACATTTTTTGTTTGGAAATGACTAGTTTATTTCTGATGCCCTGGAATGCCTTTGCTGAGCTGCTCGAGGCAGCCTGCCTACAGGGTCTCAGTGCCAGGCTACTAGTTTTTGTTAAAGCATGTCTTCTTTCTTGAGGAAATTAAAACTTTATTATAATGCATGTACTGCTTCCTTCTCTTCTTGATCATTATCAAAGCAAAATCTAAGTTAGATTAGAAAGTTGTTGTTCTTAAAGAAAGCTGGTTTTTCGCCACAAGGAGTGGTAAAAATGTAGTAGTTCTTCCTATCCTGCTCCCTCCACTGATTGTAACTTTTGCCTCAAAGTTGCTGCCAACTTTCAGCGCAGGTATTCCTTAGAGAGTATGCAAACTTTGTGTGCTTTGCCCAAATCTACAATATTAAGCATTTGCACCGAGGCTAGAATTTAAATGGAGTATCCCAAAGGCCTAACAGGGTTTCACAGACTGTACCTGGTGAAGTAAGAACAGTGTACACATCCTGCCTGGAAATGAGCACAAGATCTATAACACAGAAATATGAACTCCTCCCTCAGTCTGAAGGTTTATAAGTTTACTTGGGATATAATCCACCTGTTGGTTAAAATGTCCCAAAGACCTCACCACAAGATGCTATTTAATGACACAGGCAAGGTCCTGTTAAGGTTCAGACCAACAGGCAACTGAAACCAAACCAGGTAATTAAATATCCTCTGGGAATTCACTTTGGGGAGGCCCCTCATCACTGCAGCTCTGTGATGAAGCTGGCCCCTCTGGAGACTGCTGCTTCCCTTCGGCCTCAGACCTGTCAGGACCGAAGTCCTTCCCTTTGAAGCCACTCCGATAATCTGCCTGGGCCGCAAAGCTGGTCCCAGGTCTCAGCACTTACCTGCACGGGCGGAGCTGGTACTCAGGATCAGCGCACATGTTCAAACTTCTAATTTATAATTCACTTTATGACAGCTAATTATGAAAGTAATTAGCATGTAAAACTCAAATTAAGAATGGCACATTTTAGTACAACCTACAGGGCAAGATATCTGATACTTTTAAGTGTCTTTCATTATTTATTTCTAGTCTCAAAAAACAAAAAACAAAAAACAAAAACGTAAATATAGTCCTGAAGAAAAGCCTTCTTCCCTCTGCCTATTAACTCATTTGGATTAAAAATAATTTTGAAATAACAATAAGATATTCTCAGGGAAAAAGAGAGAGAGGAAGACAGAAAGAGGCAGATAACATTTATTCATGTTATTTATGAAACTGTACCATTTAAAAGTGCCAAATATGAAATTAGCATATCCTCTTATCACTAAATTATTATGACAAGCATGTGAAGTAACTGTTATCAACCCCATTTTACAGATGAGGAAATTGAGGCATAAAACGGAAGGTAAATGTTAATATTGTCAAAGAAAGAACCCCTCCACCTATCCTCCTCACCCTCAAATTCTTTTACAAGGTTTTTAGAAGGGCCTTAGTTACTTAATATTTAGATTATTAAGTTGAAAGTAGGAGAGACAAAATACAGAAATGATTTCGTCCCCTACCTTCATTTTAGGATATCTCATTACAGACTCACAATGTGTTATTATTATTGTTTCTGCTGTATCATTTGCAATCGACTTATTGTGTTGGCTGAGAAGTAGAAAGTAGAAGAAACTGGACAGGGGGAGGTGGTGGTGGTGGGCACTGACTGGGAAGCCAAAGGGACTTTATTAAGTGCATGCCTTTAATGCGCCAGAAATGGAGCTGGAGTTTACCTGTTACCGCAAGTAATCCTTACATCACATGTATTAGTTTTATATACTGTCCCTCAAAGTCCATAAAGTAGCTAAAAGATAAACATGGAAAATAATATCACAAATGACTAATAAGTGAGAAATCAGGGGAAAGGTGCAACCATTTTATAAAAGCAAGGCCCGGTATAATACTAATGTTTTGTGTACTCGGAAGCTTGGGCTCTGAAGCCACCAGGTCTGAATCCAAATGAAGCTGGCAATTCCATCCCTTCACAGAGGTGGAACCTCGAGTTAAGGAAAGAAACACTCAAAGCCTCAGTTCCCTTTTCTGCAGGGGAGCTGCTGAGAGCCTCACTACCCCCATTCCTGGTTACTATAAGATATGCAATTAAGACAATATCTATAATAATAAAAGGGTAATATGCTAATTAGACAAGACATCATTCCAGACATCCTTCCTGACGAAGAAGCCAGGGCCGGAGGGAAGCCAGCCGGGTGCCTGGTGCCTGTGGATGGCCCGGGGGAAGCCAGCCCGGGTCCCGAGTGCCTGCTGGCAGCCGGGGGAGGGAAGCCCGGGTCCTGGGTGCCAGAGGGAAGCCAGTGCTGGCAGCTGGGGGAAGGAAGGCCTACTCTTGCATGAATTTTTGTGCATTGTGCCTCTAGTACGAAATACTTAGCACAGTGCCTTAATTGAAGCAATGCTCCACAAACATTATCCACCAATACTAAGGGCAACACACAATACATAGTTCACAAGAGGTGTGCCAAAAGCCCAGTCCATTTGCTGGAAGCTCACCAGGATTTGGCTCCATCTCAAACCCATTAACGTAAAAGGGGAAAAGATCTGCTTGAAGATGTACAGGTTGTTTTAGAGGAGAGCAAAATGAACCAGTGAGGAGTATAGCTGCTTTTCCCTGCATGTAAGGAGGCTGGTGGGCAGTGTTTCCCGTGGTGGGCAGCATTCCCCCCATTCTATCAAAGAAATGAAGGCCTGCAAAGGTAAAGGCCAGGTTCAGGGGCATGAGTCAGAGGCTGGGCAGGACACAGGGCTCATTCCACTTGAGCCCTTTGCCAGGTGAAGGCATCTGGGCTCTGCAGAGAGACTGCTGGGGAAGCCATCCTGGGAGCAGATACGTCTGTCATCTCTGACGTGCACCATGAACACGTTTCAAAGTCTCTTCTAAATCTGATGCAAGGACTGGGAGTCTGGGGTGGGATTTTTGTTTCCTGTTGCTTTGCTGATACAGTATCATCTCAAACATTTGTGTTTAACTTCGGCCACCCAGGACCACAACACTTCTAAGCAGGTGTGTGGCATGCCTCTGTGACAGCCCGCCTCACCCGCTGCGACACTATTTTCAACCAGCCTGGGGAATAAATCCAATTTCTCTTTCCCCTGAAAGCCCTGGGGATGTTTCAAGGCATGTCGGCCTTGGGAAAATAAACATTTGCTCTTTTATTAAACTTGTCTTGAGAGGAATGTGCCAGGTTTATGTGGTGGCTGAACGGAGAACTTTCATTGTAGGTGATTTCAATTTTCTTTATTAGGTTTTTTTTTTTCTTTCTTTTAATTGACCAGTGTGTTCACTTCCCAGGTCTGCTATAACAAATTACCAGAGACTTGAAGGCTTAACTAAACAGAAACTTATTCTCTCACATTCCTGGAGGTTAGCATGCCAAAATCAAGGTGTGGGCAGGACTGGCCTCCCTTCTCTGAGAAAGAATTAATTCTACTGCTTCTCCCATAGCTTCTGAGGGCTACGGGCAGCCCTGGACATTCATTGGCTTGGAGCTGCATTTACGCCAATCTTTGCTTCTACTTTCACATGCCTCTCTTCTCTCTGGGTGTCTGTCTCTTATAAGAAGACTCACCATTGCACATAGAGCCTTCCCAAAATGACAGTGATCTCATTTTGAGATCCTTGATTTAGAGACATCTACAAAAACCCTATTTCCAAATATAGTCACATTCACAGGTTCTGAGGTTAGGACGTGGACATATATTTTGGAGGCTACTAAGCAACCCACTACAACCAGTAATGATTGTGGTTTGTGTTCACTTCCCCCAAAATAGAAAGCATAGAGGTGATCTATTTGGGAAACTTCTATTCCCTACCAGCACGGACACCCCTAGGGGGCCAGGGAGGGAAGGCAGAGTTAGCCACTCCTTTAGGGTCCCCCGTCACAGCACCTTTATTTATGCATTTATGACCCAAGATAGTAATTTAGCTGATGCTTCCCCACTAATCTGTTGGCTGATGAGAAACAGGGACAACCTTTTCATATTTGTACTTTTAGCACCTGCATAGGTCCCAGAACATAATAATTAAAACAGGCGAGCTATAGGTAAGGTAGGGGACAATGAAAGGAACTGGACTACGAGAGAAAATAAAAGAGCTTTAGTTTTGCACAACTCATTATTGCTGCCTAAATCAAACCCTGGGATTTCTCAATTTTAACATGAATCTACTTCTAACAATATGCCTTCTCTTTTTCACTTGTATTCTAGGCACCATCTTCACATGGCACCAGTTTCTTAATTAGGTTAGCAAGATTCTGCATGCTTATCAGTTAAGTCATGAGGAAATCAGATGCTTAAATTATAAGTACTGAAAATTCAATGTATATTAAGGAAGATGAAAGGTCCTATTGTCAAGGCAACAGTACAGGCGGAATCAGGACAACCCACCCATTCAGCAATTAGCTACTTCAATTATTGGTTAACTAGTTAAAAGCAACTCAATGTACATAGACATTTTAATTCTTTTTTTTCCTGTAAGATTCTTTTTTTTATTAAATATATTTTATTGATTTTTTACAGAGAGGAAGGGAGAGGGATAGAGTTAGAAACATCGATGAGAGAGAAACATCGATCAGCTGCCTCCTGCATACCCCCCAATGGGGATGTGCCCGCAACCAAGGCACATGCCCTTGACTGGAATCGAACCTGGGACCCTTCAGCCCGCAGGCCGATGCTCTATCCACCGAGCCAAACCAGCCAGGGCTCCTGTAAAATTCTTAATCTTTATTCCTCGCCTAACATGCCAGTGGTTGTAATGATGTATTGCCACGTGCTATCTTTCTTTTTGCTGTACTATTAAGGTTGCAATATTGACAGCTTTTTTAAAAGCATGGTCAGATATTATTACACTGCTCAGGTAGCACAGAGAGCAGCACTCTTTAAAATAGCCCTTGGCATTCAGTGCGTGGAGGAGAGAACACTGAACTATCTGTAGTGCTTATTCCATTTTATTTTCATTGTCAGATTCTCAGGTACCATTCCATCCTGACTGGCTTCAGGATGAATCTCTTCAGAATCTATCAGCTTTTGAGCATAAAAATTACCAATGCAATTTTTTTGGTAGAATGATATAGTAAGTATCTTAAGTAAATAATATATTTAACATTGCAGACCTTCAATAAGATAATCATGTTTAAATTGTATAATAAATGATGTCTTTTAGGGGGACAGTTTCTCACCATAAGAAACACTGGGTGGTGAGCGCCACGTGGGCAGGGGCTATGTCTTCTTCATGCCAGTGACACAGCAGACACTCAGCCAACACGGTCTGAATGAATAGGGAATTTATGGCCTTTATTAAACACTATTCAGTAGAGGACAGGCATTTCATCCTCCGAGAGTGAATGAATGAATGAATGAACAAGCTCCCAGCTCTGACACTGAAATTATACCTGTCGGTAGTTTAGTTCCACTAGCTATTAAAGAATGAGAATCTTGAGAAACCCTGGAAAAGGCGGTTCTGTGTGGTCAAAACAGGGTCCAAATAGACAGGGAATGTGCCTCTTTCCATCAGCAGCATTAAAACACCACAGAGAGCTTGCTGTCAGCAAGTATCTTGTGAAGGCTGACAACGCAAAATAAGTCCTGTGTTTATTTAATTTACTGCATTATCTGCACACACATGTCAAAACCTTTTTTATATGTTTTCTTCAAAATAGTCTGGTGGCGAAAGGAATGCTAGGGTTAGAGATGAGACAAGGTTTGCCAAGAGTTAACAGCTGTTGAAGCTAGATGATAGCTATACAGGGGTTCCTTATACTATTCTCTTTCCCTTTTGTGTACACTTATGGATCTTCATAATCAAAACTTTATGAAACTATGCCAAGGTAACATCACTAATGATTATCCAACACGATGTTAGAGTCTCCCTCATGCAGAGAGTCTTCCTCATCTGGCAATGACTGAAGAGTCATATGTACTGAAACAGCTTTATATGCAAGCATTAGGAGACCAAGGACTGGGCCTGTCTTAAGGGAGCTTACAGTCTAGAGGTGATACCACATGTGCATCTACTGTTATAACACTAGAGGCCCAGTGCATGGGATTCGTGCACTGGTGGAGGGCGTGGCCTGCGGGGATCGGCCTGCTGTGGGATTGCCACTCATCCCGGTCAGCCAAGCAGCGCTCCTACTGTGGGAGTGCACTGACCACCAGGGGGCAGCTCCTGCATTAAGTGTCTGCCCCCTGGTGGTCAGTGCATGTCATAGTGACTGGTTGACCAGTCGTTCTGGTCGTTCCACGGTTCAGTCGCTGGGCTTTTATTATATAGGATGGCAGAGGCTGGAAAGCGCTGACAGTGAACATAGAGCTAAAGAGTAAATTCAACTTAAACCAATTGTAGTTTTTCATTCTAACCAACTGTTGCATATTCACTCTATCCTTGTTTTTTTTTCACAGCCCAAACCCAATTTTATTACATGGGGCCGTATAGCCATTAAGGACACACTCATAACAATACTCATCACCAACTGAAGTTGCGAATTTCAGGTACTTGCTGGCAGAGACATTAAAGGAACTTACATAGTCAGACAAAAGAGAGAAATAACACATCACAGACTGACAAGGAGGCCTGTGGTGAGATGAAACATTCACTTGGAGCTCCAGATAACATGAGCTGCTGGAAATCACTTTTCCAACCAATTACGGTGATGAGCCACTGAGATGGTAAAGACCTGCAAGTCCCACAGCATTCACTGGGCTCCTAATGAGGCGGCAAGCATTCTAGCTTTATTAAATATGCAAAGTGATCTAATTAAAGGGATGGGGCTTTAATTAAGTAGGGATGTGTCCACTAAATTTACCTTGAAGACAATGGGATATATAGCATAGTTAACCATTTCTCTCTTGGGTAAACAAGAACAACTACAAAAATTACAGGGGCAGCAGTGTTTCTGCTAAATTCCCCACCAGTACAACAGGAAATCTTTCAAACTTAGAATTTCTCTTGGGAAAACGGGGGCAACAGTATTTTTGGTGTCCCAGTCTCATCTTTCTTTACTCTTCTTCCTGTGGTCACATTCCTCCCTCTATCCACCATATCAAACTTATTCAGAACACGCAAGAACATAATGACATAAATACATCATTTACACTTTGAAGGCTATGCATACATATGTGTACTTGCATAGACTTCACATTTTTTTAAAAATATATTTTATTGATATTTCACAGAGAGGAAGGGAGAGGGATAGAGAGTTAGAAACATCGATGAGAGAGAAACATCGATCAGCTGCCTCCTGCACACCTCCCACTGGGGATGTGCCCGCAACCAAGGTACGTGCCCTTGACCAGAATCGAACCTGGGACCCTTCAGTCCGCAGGCCGATGCTCTATCCACTGAGCCAAACCGGTTTCGGCCATAGACTTCACATTTTAACAGCAGTAGCTACATTTATTAAATGTTCTGAGAGCTTTGCCTTTAGTATCATATTCCTCCTACCTCATACCAAGGTTATAAAATAGGTATGCTAGTTATCTTCATTTTATAGAAAAGGAAACTAAGACACATGGAGTTAAATAATATAAGACTATAGAGCTAGGCATATGATAGAGCAGGGATTGTGTCCTAGTGAACTGAAACCCACGTTTGGCCACTGGGCCATACCGTATCTGTTAGAAGCTTTTATTCTATTTGCAAACAGAGGGCTTGGATCTCTGCTCCTTCAAGTTCAGTGATGTGAAAGCAGATGGGGCAGACACACTGGGGGAAAAGAAGACTTTTTAACCCCTGAAAATCAAGTTTTACCCTGAATGCCTCCCAAAACAAAACTACTTTAGCTTTCATGAGGACAGGGAAGGGTGGCACGTGTTCACAGTTTAGCAAAGAAAGAGAAAGTAAAGATCATTAAAATAACAGAGACCTCAGGGTTGACAGGCATCCAGGCAGAGGTGCCCCCGGAGGTGAGAACACAGTGAGTAATAACCCTCTGGAAATACCCAGGATGACTTCACAGAGGGGAAGATCTTCCAGCCGAGTTTTGAAGGACGAGTTAGAAACAGGTAAACGGATGAGGATGACAGTCAAGGCATGTGCAAATGTGAGAAACAGAACTGACAGGACTAGAAAGCAGGCAGGAGCCGGAGAGCGAAGATGTCTGTAGGCCAGGTCAAGGAGGGTGGACTCTACCCTATTATGATAGAGAACTAGTCAAGGGTTTAAAGCAGGATTCTTTAATCAGTCTAGTCACCAAGATCTAACCGCTGCCTCAGGTTTTGTTCCAGTTTTGTATATGTAGATATAACAGGGACACTTTTTCTGTTCTTTGCATTGCTGGCATTAATCACAATGAAGCGTCATCACATACATATTTTTGGCTCACTCTAAAGCAGATACAAAATATAAAAACTTGCTTACTAGTCCACTTCCTCAGGTTCTGATGAGTGATGCCCTCGGGATACTGAAACTACCACACCTGGCAGGTCACCACCTAACTCATGGATAAGGGGTGGTGTCAATGTGAATCTGTATATTAAATACCAGTAAAAAGTAAATTCTTCTGGTCTTGGGGGAGGTTAAAATAAATGTATTTACAAATTCCAAAATGCATTTTGCTTGCCTCCCCTTGGCAGGTAGATTTGCGTAAGGACAAAGACAGAGGCTGTGTTTATTTGTACCTTGCTGCATTTTCAGAGCCTAGAATAGTGCCAGATGGCTGAGTAGACATTCAATTCTATTTTGTGCTGACTGAATAGGGTGAATTTTGAATGGGGTTCAGATGGAGAGAAAGTCAGTCACAAATTTCTTCAATTTCTCAGCTAAAATTAGTAATTTATCAAGATGCCTATCCTTGTTCATATTTCTTGGCCAAGACTTAAAGAACTCTGAGATTTTTTATTACTACTACTACTAATAATAATATATTTGGAGAACCATTTAATTTATGATGTTGACATAAGTCTGTTCTTCAATGAATCACAAAATATTGAGGTGTTTTACTGAAAGTTGTACCTGATCAAAAAGTTGGGAGACCACTGTGTTAGTTACTAAATCACCATAATTACTTACAGCCCCTCCTTCTTCCTCACATTTTTCTATCACTTCTATATAATCTGTATTATATACAGAGAATCCCTTCACTATTCAAAGAATTAAGCAGCTACCCAGAGACCAATTAGAAAACAATTTCTGAGCAATTACTCTCCAGATGACAATGGGTTTGGAGCAGAAGCATCTTGGGGAGAAGACACAGAGAAGCCAGAGGCAGAAGCCCACTCTCCAGCTCTTCTGAAATGCATCCCCAAAACCAAAGCTGTTCATAAACATGATCTAAATTCATACCCACTATAGCACTATTAGATATTACATCTATTTTCTAGATGAGATAACTGAAGCTCAGCATATTTAGTGATTTATTAAAATAGTAAATTATGTGAATGCAGGGGCGAAAGAGAATTAATGAGAATGGATAATTTCATAAGGAATTACCTTTTTTTGTACCACCTTTAGGAGGCAGCCACATATATACATCACATATGAATATAAATATCTCAGTGACTCCTATGTGTAAAATCTTCAACTGGTGGAAGGCTGAAGAGTGACAGAGTTCAGCAAGGCAGGGAAGGGTCAGTTAATACTGCCATGGAGCTGAAAGCATGCAGGTAACAGGACGGAGGATGGAAGGGAACAACTGCCCTTTGTAGGGTATTAATTACCCAATTTAGTGAAAGGATGCCAACACTAATTAAATCAACACCCCCAAATCCTCCTCCTTAATAAGCAAGAGACATTTCTATTTATTGTTTAAAATTTCAAATGGTTGATGCCAATTAGAAAGAAATGTATTATTGCTTCTGAGGAAACAAACAAAGCAAAAAAAAAAGTGGTAAAAACTAATGAACCACAGTCCTACTTTACTTAAAGAAATGTATTTCAACACTCTAAGGTATTTTGAGTGCATGGATTTGGGTGGAAACTTTATGAATATTAAACAAATAAATAATTGGCTTTTCTTTGTATAAAGGCCATACTTTCATTCAAAGAGCATTATTAATACATAAATCAGGTAACATTACTAATGTATAAGGCAGATAAAAGTGTCATAATGGAACTATTTTTGGGTAAACACACACATGAAGCAGAAGGCTCTGAAAGACTGTCAATGCTAAAGAGAAGGGCTATGAAAGTGTCAGGCATGCTGTATACACTAGGGTACTGTAGTGACAAAAACATCTCTGAAATTTGGAGAATTTCCTTTCATATGCTTCAGATAGGCTATTAACTAACTGAGAGAAATTTTCTTTCCTGCTGATAAGTGCTGCCTAACCAGGCTTAAATCACCTGTTAAATATTCTGTCAAAAAAGTTGATAACATAAGAGGGTAGTGCATTGACAGGTATTCTTTCAATTTTTAAAAGCTTCTTTCAAATTTTTTAAGTTTTTGCAGTAAATACTACAGTATTTCTATAAAAGTGTTTATAAGGCCAATCTGGGAGAACAATAGAAAATAGCAAAAAACATAAGCATCAGATAAAACACAGGAGCTGAAATATGTAGTTCACACAGTGACCAATAAACAACAGCAAAGCACCAACCAAAGGTTGCCCAGCACTTACAATGTACCAAAATGATGTCTGATGGGGGGGGAAAGGAACCTTTAAATAACCCACCAATTGGATGACAGAAATCTCTATGATTATACATATCAGAAACAGGGTTTTTCAACAAATCTCAGGATTTTAGACCTAGGGAATATACACATAAGAAGAAAAATATACTTGAGAACAATAAAAATAATTAGAAAAATATAGGGGCAAGTTTTTGTGACATTGGTTATCCCAGTTGGTTCTCAGATATGACACACAAAAAAATCACAAGAAACAAAAGAAAAAAATAAACTTGGACTTCATCAAAATTAGCAACAGTCCTTCTTCAAAGGACACTATTAAGGAATCTAAGGACAATCCATAGAGTAGGAGAAACTATTTGCACATGATATAACTGATAAGGAACTTGTATCCAGAATATGTAAATAACCCTTACAACTCAGTAATAAAAATAAAAATAACACAATTAAAAATTCCAGAGAAGATATACAAATAGGCAAAAAGCATAGGAAAAGATGCTCAACATCATTAGCAATGAAGGAAATGTAACTCAAAACCACAGTGAGATACCACTCAACACCCAGTGGGTTGCAAAAAACAAAAAGCAAGATAATAACAAGTGTTGGGAGATGTGGAGAAATTGAAACCTTCACATACTTCTGGCAAGAATGTAAAATGGTTCAGCCATTTTGGCAAACACTAGGACATTCCTTACAAAGTTTAACAGAATAACCATGTGACCTACAGATTCTACTCCTACATATATTCCTAAGGGAGTGAAAATATATATCCACCCAAAACTTATACACAAATAATCATAGTAGCACTGTTCTTAATAACCAAAACATCACAAATGTCCATCAGCTGATGGATAAACAAAATGTAGTATATGCATATAATATTCAGTCATAAAAATAAATGAAGCACTTAGACATATAGCAACATGAATGAATATTGAAAACATGCTCACGGGAAGAAGTCAGTCACAAAAGACCACATCTGATATCATTTAACTTATATGAAATGTCCAGGAAAGGAAAATATATAGGGATAGAAAGTAGGTTTGTTGTTCCTTAGGACTGAGGCACAGTTCTTTGAATATAACCAAAAATAATGCCCTAACTGGTTTGGCTCAGTGGCTAGAGCATCGGTCTGCTGACTGAAAGGTCCCAGATTCGATTTCGGTCAAGGGCATGTACCTTGGTTGCGGGCACATCCCCAGTAGGAGGTGTGCAGGAGGCAGCTGATTGATGTTTCTCTCTCATCGATGTATCTAACTCTCTATCCCTCTCCCTTCCTCTCTTTAAAAAATCAATAAAATATATATTTAAAAAAATAGTGATTGTGTACTTTAAATAGGTGAATTGTATGGTATGTGAATCATATCTCAATAAAGGTCTTATTTTTATTTTTTTTAAAAAGGTAAGTTGGAAGTTGCTAGTGGCTGCAAGTGAGAGTGAAAACATACTTGGTGCCACAGAAAGGAAGACACAATAGCACACAATGGGATTTTGAGGTTGACAAACATAGGTTGAATTCCAATCATAATACTTATTAACTGAATGGTTTGAGGAAAGTTATGCATTCTCTTTAAGCCTCAGTTTGCCTCTTCTATAAAAAGGAAGTAATGATTTTACCAAGCATAGAATTATAATGAAGAGCACCAATTTGTTTTGAAACCTAAGGATTCAAATTTGTATTGAAAACTAAGAATTATCTGATGTCAGTGGCCCACATTGTCCCTTGGCAACCAACAACAAACATAGAATACTAACAGCAGGTGCTCATCAATCAGCTGCAACCCCAACCGATAGGTCTAGGCCCTGTGGACCACTGAGTTTGCCACTCCTGGAATAATGATTAAGATCGTAGGGTTGGGAGAAATCACTCTTAAAATGCAAAAGTAGGTTTAAATACTATGTTACTACATATCCATTTGCTCACCTCTGGAATGGGGAACAACAGCAGTGACCTCATTGGTTGTTAGGAAGGCCAAAAAGAAATAAATAACTGAGCACAATACCTGGCCTATAACAGCACTTGGAAGGTTTTCTTTAAATCACTGGTGGAAGTCAGAACATAGTGTTAGAAAATGAGGGCTCTGGCTCAGTTTTAATATGCACCTAAGACTAGTCACCGATATGTGTTCTAATACTCTCTGAAGTCCCCCTTGACCCACAATAAGTGGGGGTTGGAGGTATGTGAAGGTGAAGGAATAGAACCCTGGAAGTTTTTCAAGAGTCAGCTCTTTGTCATCAAGGAGAACAGCTTTCCACCCAGGTGCAAAGCAGCTATTTGCAAAGGCTCCTGAAAATTTCTTCTTCAGGTAACCAAAAATATAAAAACACTACACAAACAATTTTGCCCCTATATTATTAATTACCTTTCAGGACAGAAATAAAACAAAACAAATTACCCCTGCTGAGTAGCATGATAACCAGACACGGCACCAGATGAGCTAAGCCTGTTTCATGCCAGAGACAAATAGGGTTCGCTCCGTGCCAGAGATAAATTGGGCAGGCTCATCTCCTATTAGAAATAACCCTCAAAATACAAAAGCAGGTTGAAGCACCCAGCAGCTTGCTTGCGCACACACACACACACCACACCACTGGCATACACAAACAGATCACACTCTACACTCATACTTTAGCTTCTGAGAGATCATTTGAAATGTAATCTAAGCTGGTTAGGCAAGAGCTCATCTTCAGGAAAAAAATGTCCTCTTACCTAAACAGACATTTTATGGAATTATTAAAATAAATTCCTACCCATGTTTAGTAATTTTGCTCCATGGAATAAGCATCCTGACAAATGTATCTGAGAGAACAAACAGTATCCCTGTGTCTTCCAGAGAGCCAAGACTGCATGCCCAGCAAGCGTGGGCCCATCAAGGAGGACTATGGCATTCCTGGGATCCTTCACATCTCCAAGCATTTCCCACACACTGGAGGCCGGCAGTAAATGCCTGATATGATAGCATGAGACACCTACCCTGGCCAAATAAAAGAAGGCACTCCAAAGTAAGGCCCATAAAATACCTGGCAAGTGCCTTCAGGCCTATGAAAGTTTCACATTTTGTCAAAAACAATTGTGGCGAATCTTCACCCCCAAACAAGTCATCCCTCAGGAACATGGGATGAGCTCTTTTATTTTCCTTATTATATTCAGACATTTCTGGAGTTCTAGCACACCGGAGGCCAAGATTTTAAGGCATTTTTAAGTCATCATATGAATCTATTTTCCTTGCTTCCAAACCAGGACAACCTTACTGAAGCACAGGTTTTATCTTCCCTCCACCGCTCAGGAATTTAGAAGGCTCCCCTCCAGTCTCAATGGGGCAGAGAGCTGTAGACTGGCAGTACACCATGGCTGGATTCAGGGTAGGCCTGCCATTGACCCCAGAGTTTATCAAGAATGGACCAATCCTTATTGGCAAGGTCAGGGCTGCGCAGATAAGAGGACTAGGGTTAAACAGGAGTGAACTAAGAGACGACTTCTGGCTTGAGGGCTGGAACATCCCACAAGGCCAAAGGCAGGTAATGAAGGCACAGAGATAAAAAGTATGGATCCACAGAGCCAAGGAGGACTTTAGTTGGTTTAAGGTCAGTCCTCTGGGAAGACTCTTGGTGGGGGGGACACCTGACAATTAAATTCAATAAACTTCTTTTTAGCTTGTGCTATATTGCAGGTGACTGACCTAGGGCCCAGTAGAAAGCACAGATGGAGGAGCATCTGGGAGGAAGAGGGAATCTCCCACTGCTTCCCATAATGGTGGGCGTAGTGAGGGACAGTGACCGTCAAAGCAAGTTAAAGGGAACTCAAGGAAACTCACATAAAAAGGTATGAACACCTTTGGTAAAACATGAGCCAAATTCTTCTGTAGAAAGTGAAGATGGAGTGAAGGGTGCAGAAAAGTTTGAAAGAGAAGCTGAGAGGACTGTTATAGAGAGGAAAAGAAAGATTAAAAAAATATGAATAGTGGATTTGCCAATCAACAATCAGACTAGTTACAAATTTGAAAATGAGAAACACATTAACTGACATAAATTCAACACAAACAAATTGAATCTGTACTTTAAGCCAGGTTTGAATCAGGGGTACAGAGACATATGAAACAGTGTATGGATCTGTGAGTTTAGTTAGGAGACAGTTACATAAACAGAAAGTTACAACTCAGTGCCTGATGAGTGCTGCGATGTGCAAAGGAACAGGCGTTTATAAATAATCTGTAGTGGAGATAATTAGCAATTCCTATATGTTTTCCCTTCATCTAGTGGGACTTAGCAGTCTAAAAATAGCAGATACAACCAGTGACTCCAGTGACCTAGAATTATGAGTTAATAAATTATACGTGGAGACATTGTGCTTATGAAACACTATTGCTTCTACAAGTGTTTCAGCACCTTGGAGAGTACCTGGGTCAGCCTGAGGCCTCAGTAAAAGCATTTGAAATTAGGAGTACATGAATTAAAGTAATAAATTACCATGGCTCTTTAGTAAATAGGAAGGCTATGAACAGATACAGAAAACTAAGGAATTGTGGGAATTCAGTTTCAGGAACAAGGCTTAATGGAAACACAGTAGCTTTGCCATGTAAATGAGCTGAAGAGTAGAGAAAATGATTTTGGTTCAAATAAGGCACTTTTGGGAATCGCCCATGAAGGTGCTGTAGGATGACAGTGAGGGGAAGGATGGAGTAGATGATGGTAGATGAGGTGTGGAGCACATGACTTGTGAGAAGCCATCTGGGAGGCTAGCAGATAACAGCTAAAAGGAGAAGGTGAATTTAGGGCAAGAGACTAGATATACATTACCGTGATTCCTATATTATATTCTCCTTTACTTGATACAGTTTCCAGAAAAGTGAAGTTCTCTATAGTAAGCTGAACTGGCTAAGGGTAAACTCATAAAAACTATAATAATCATAGCTAACGTTTGTTGAACACTTACATCCTGGGTGCTGAATTAATCACTGTACATGCATTATCCCACTTAATCCTCCCCTAAGCCAGTACTGTTATTAGTTTCATTTTTAAAATTAGCAGATTGATGCCTTAAGGGTTTATGTTTAACTTGTCTGGTCAAAAGCCAGTAGAACTAGGATGTAAACACACAGTGCACACTTTTAACTAATAGGCTACAGAATGGATGACAAAAAAGTAGGGTTTGGGAATAAGTGTGGTGATTTTTGTGTGTTGTTTTTTATTAAAAATATAAAACTACATAAACTTCTCAAAATGAATCCATGAATACTGTTGATTCTACCAATGGCTGAGCTGAGTCTTGCTCTGGCCCAGCCTTGAGGAGGCATGTGCCTGGCAGGATTAATAACCACAGGCCACTCACTGCTCTCCCTTCTGTTCACACACAAGGCACAAAGGGGCAGTAACCAGGGAGCAATCTCTCCACTCAATACAAGCTTTAATGAAAAACCAAATTTGTCCCGGGAGTTAAAGGTATACAAACTGTTGTTATCCCAGAGGGCACTTGGCTTAATAAAAAAGGAAAACATCTTCAAACAACCACAGCTTCCCATTTCCATTTAAAAGTAATTTTAGGGCACACAGTTCAAGTTATTTCCAATGTAAAGTTGCATAAGAAAGAATATTATTCCTAACCTTAACCAAAGGGAACATTTTTTTTTTTCATTTTGCACTTAGCTATTTAAATTGTTAATTCTGCGGTACAATTGCTATTACATCATGGTAGTGACAATCAGAATCTGAGAATCACCTCAGCAAGTCATCTTGTCTTCCAGGAAGAGAAATGTATCTGGGTTTGTGGTATCTCTGCAATTTTTCCATCTAAAGCACCAACTAATTCTAGGTATCATGGGGAAAAAAAAAAACCCCACTAGAATTCTTTTTGTCTCGGAGCTTTTGTTCTGACCATAGGATTTAAAAGCATGCCTCTGTAACATGAGATATTATCTTTCTGAGATATGAGTGAATTAGCCCAGTAACACCAATGAATAAAACGGTGCGACCAGCTCTCTAATCCTCAGTGTCATCATTCTCCCAAATTATGAGCTCTGCAGCACACATGTTAGAATCGGAAGCCGAGGCGAAGATGTTTCACACTTTCTCCAGTGACAGCCATGGAAGTGCACAGGGCCAGCAAAGACACTGGCACCAACACACCATGCCACATACAGCAGCTGTTCTCCCTTAAGGAGAGGGGACTACTTTGCTCTATAAGCAGTGTGCAACGACCATAGGAAATATAAGGGCTGGCACAAAGAAAGGGGCCTAGGAGGACATACTTCTTGACTTTTATATTATGTTTAAAGGAAGTGGATGAAAGATTGGGATTAGAGTTCGATTGTAGATGTCATAAGCATTGATCTCATCCACTAAACCAGTGGCCACTTCTTTCTACTGTGCCTCCTCTAGTTATGGGTTTGAAATAAACAATGAATGCTGCCAAGTCCTACATTTTCTTTCTTTCCCAAAGCAAATCCTACCCCACCCTGCCTCTCACAACGATAAACCATAGCGGGTTCTAGAACATATGTCTTCAATTTCCCATCAGTGCCCCTCTGGGGATTAGATCTGCTCCTGGTGTGGCAAAAAGCCCAACTTCGTTCCAATTTTGCACATGCAGCTCTGGTTTTCCTGTGTAATATCAGCCTTCCCCCATTCTACAGCTGAACAGATGCCTGGTAACTCCAGTGACGGAGTATTCCTGCCGTGAATTCCTTTTTTTCTGGAAGAAATAACCTCTCTAAATGCTAACTTCCTTGGAGCCAGTGCTTGTTCCTCATTCAACTTTATATCTCACAAAGTTCTTGGCACAAAAAGGAACACCACAAACATTATTATTAATTTAAAAAGAGAAGGGGGAAATACCTGGTATATGGGTAAGATCTAACCTTTGAACAAAATATAAAGAGGTGATGCTTACACTTGTAAAACTACACCTGGCATATTAGCCGATTTGCCTCAGTGGTTCCAGTGTCAGCCTATGGACTGAAGGGTCGCGGGTTCGATTCTGGTCAAGGGCATATACCTCGGTTGCAAGCTAGATCCCCAGCTCCAGTAGGGGTGGGGGGCATACAGGAAGCAATCAGTTGATATGTCTGTCTCTCATCGATGTTTCTCTATCTCTCCCCATCCCTTCCATTCTCTCTAAAAAAATCAATGGAAAAAATATCCTTGGGTGAGGATTAAAAATAATAATAATAATAATAAAAGATGTTAGCAGGGTATTAGGGACCATGTTAGATACAGTTAAGAGAAAATAGTAGCCACTATAGCAAACATACCATCAAATCCTGAGACTTTAAGATTAAGGAATTGCTTTAAGCTATTTATTTATCTTGTAAATAGCAGACCATGAACTTGAACCCAGAGCTCATTAATCTAAAACCAGAACTCATTGCACCACATGTTTGTGCCTCTCCCTCCCTCTCAGCAGGAAATGAAATAAATTCCTTATATTTATTGATAACAGTAAATAAGAGTCATATGCTTCATTTAAAAAAAACAAAACAGAAAACAGTATTTTTCTCTCTGCAAATATTTTAAAATGAGTTGGTATTTACCAATATACTGAAATTTGACTTTTTCCATTTAAGTATGTATGTTATAAAGAGAGACACTAATATCTAAATTACTTAAAGTGTAATTATTCAAGTTATATTTAGTCACAAACACATCACGATATTTTTATGTTAAAGGAGGATAAAGTATCCCTTTAAGTAATTCTGCCATGATTTTCTACTGTCATTCAATAACTGCCTAGTCTTGAGGAGGCTGAAATTTTCATTTCAATTCTTATAGTTAACATTTTACATCACTGGCTGCAACCCTAGGGTACCAGCAATCTGTAATGTTAGCATTTCTTTGGGTGCTGAATATTAAAATCTACTTTTGTATTTCAAGGGTTATTTCTAATTACATGCACAATTGCTGATCCATCTGCCTACTACATAGATGTCTGTGGTTATATATGCTTGAATAATTATTGAAAATTAAATAACATCGTAAACAGTCAAATTAATTTCTTTGAGCATACCAAAGGCAGGGAGGCTGCACTAAGACAAAATACGACTTGCCTGGAGAAGCAGGAAGACAGCTTATCTTATACCTCGCTGAGTTTGTCACAGTCTATTCTTACTTGATAACAGTTTAAAAAAAAAAAAAAAAAAACTTCCTAAAATTGGAAACAAGTAATACCTGAGAAGTACTGAATAGCAACAAACCTTAGCTGGATGAATACTATAAATTTTTAGTTTAAAGATGTTTCACTGACAAAACAATAAGCCCATAACGTGTCCCTGTAAAAACATGGCCAAGTGTAGCAGTTTCAGGAAGAAATAGTTTCCTTGAGTATTCTAATAATACAGAATTGTAAAAAATAAAAAGAGAGAGAGAAAGACTTGTAGGGTCTGTGAAAAATGTTTTTAATCCAAAATTTAGAAAACAGGTTGAGGGGAAGTTTGTTTGTTATTGAGAACGAGAGAGAGAGAGAGAGAGAGAGAGAGAGAGAGAGAGAGAGAGAGAGAGAGAGAGAGAGAAACCACACCTATGCCCGAGTTGCAATTATAAAACAGCTCAGGTCTGGCGGGAGGAAACTGAAGGGACAGGTCTCCCTGTTTTAAATATGGAAGTCAGGGAGAATTCCATCCCATGCTTTAAAGCTAGATAAGAGGGTTGCATTGACTGAATCATTTTCCTAGAGTGGAGAGATTTGGGAAGTCCCAAGGACTGCAACTTTGAACCTTGTATTTCCACTGCATGTTCTTTCAGAGGGTGACCCCCATACTGGACCAAGACATCTGTTAAGTTGAGGTTATTTGCTATTAGTGTGTAGTAACCATGTGGGGCCCAGCTCTGCTAAAGAGGGATCTGATCATAGACACAGATAGAGGAGGATGGCGGCACAGGTAAAAGCACTTTGAGGTTCAGCCTCATCCAGAACAAAGAAGTACGGAATCTGGAGACTGGGGCATGCTCAAAGGCTGAGGCTGGTGCAATTCCTGGGAAGGAATTACATGCACAATTGCAGATCAACTGGTAGCTCAGGGGTCAGAGAAGTGCAGAACACAAGTGCTCGTTCATGGAGCAGGTGACAAGCAATAGCAAGGATGGGTGGAGACCTCACAGCCAAAGAAGGAGTGTAGCTGGGATTGAGGAGACAGAAGGAAGCTAGGCAGTCAGGACTTGGCACCATAGAGGAAGAGGGTTGGGGGCGGGAAGGAAGTAGGCCCAGGAACCCAGCTGGGCGGAGTTACTAAGGCACCCCAACTGGACAGGAAAGGAAAGGCGAGCGGGAAAAGCATGACCTTTAACATGTATGGGTATTGCTAAGACAGTTAGCGTGCAGATAACCAATCACAAGGCAGTGAGGCATATAAACCAATCCCAATGTTGTTACTAAGGCAGAATTATTTGAAAGAACCAATCAAAAACTAGCAAGCATGTATACAAAAAAGCATGTGTTCCTTTCCCCTTTTGCACAATGGGTTCCTGAAATTCCTGTGGCAGGGGAGCACATCTCCTCCACCCACTTGGCTTATGGCCATGTGGGGCTCTACACATGGACTAATAGACTTTAACACCCGACTGTAACATGGAAAGGAAACTCTGGACACTGGCCTGCTCCTGGAACCCCAGCTGCACCTTTCCCAGGACTGGCTTCTCTCAATAAACTTTGCTTCCTTTAACCGTTTTTGTCTGTGACTCCATTCTTCACTTTTGCCAGACAACGAACTCGGACTCAAACCCCACATTTTGGTTTCAGGATGCTGCTGGGGGAGGTCAGAGGGTTGAGCAAGAGGCCTGCCAGATACACGGAGACCAGCAATGAGCTGCCAGCAGGCCAAAGGCACTCTCCAGTGGGGGCCCAAGGACAGTGTCTCCTGAGTTATCCTTAATACCTCAAGGGTCCATTGTCCAAAGACACAATATCATAATAAGCAGCCACGTTTTAAGTGTTAACTAAAATCATTTTCCAATACGTAGCTTCTTAAGAGCACAACCTGACTTAGTACAGATCTAGAGTTCTATTCCTCCATCTGCTGGCTGTGTGACCTTGGACCACTTAACATGGCAGTGAGCATCAGAGCAGACACACCTGGGAAGTGTCTGGCACATGGCTTTCCCCTACCCTACACTCTCTTCTTTTCTCACTGAAGTGACTATTACCAGTGATAATATTTATTTCTTAATGACACACAGAATTACGCTTGTTTAATTCCTGCATGTTTATAGGTATCCCCCACAAAATATATTTTAATTTTTTATTACCTCAGTGTCACACCCTTCACACGTAGGTCGATGAAATGTCCAATGAATAAAAATTAGATTAATGATCTTTGGGGAATCAATTAAAATTTGAGTATCTCAGTTTCTGTTTCTGTATAATGGGGAGGCGAGGTTACATAAACGCTGAGTGCCTTTGAGTCTATGCTTGTATTGAAAGGAAAAATTGGGATGACTTACCACTCAACACTCTGACATACAGCACACACTCGCACATATAATCTACCCTCTTACAATTTTCAGATAAGGTGCCAATAAGATGTCAAGAAGCAGAGGACTCTAAAGAACTGCATTTTAAAATGGAAGGTCATTCATTTTTCTAAGCACCGGTAAAGACCAAATACGCTCATGCCAAGGACAGTTTTAACAAAAAAGCTGTGAAGTAACATACTTGCACACACAAATCCTGTATTTTTTAAGAGAAAAATGAGGCAACCAGGTGAAAGGAACAAGGTAATTTCAAAAGTCCTAGCTTTCTCTTGGCAGGGGATTTGGGTAATAGCTTGCCAATTGCTGGTTACTGCTGCCAAAGACCAGGACTGCTGTGCTCAAATTGCTGGCAATGGCCACCTATTGTTTGTGAATTTCTATCTCAGCAGGGGCTCTGCAAAGAGGCTACTCAGGTTAGCAGGAAAAGAGATTTAGCCAGTCCTCCCAGGGGTCATCTCTGCCTAATGCAGAGAAGTCACTAGAAACAACTTGAGAAAGAGGACACCTATGAAAATATCCCTGAAAAACATTATTTAATATATCCAGGACATTTTGCAGGGAAATTTTATAATTATATAAAGATGATAACGTATGTAATCACACATATATACAAATGGATATGTCCTCTGCAAAATAAATTATAAAATAATACTGATAATAATCCACTCTAAATCACTGAACATTTACAAAACCACACTTTGCAGCCTGCTGGCTCTCTGGATTGGCTGGCGGTTTGTTCATTATGCTGGGTGGTAATACACCACACAGCCAGATAAAAGGACTCATTGGGAAATTTTTGTTTGGTGAACCAAATATAGACACTTTGGTATCTCTTTAATGGCTTAATTCTCTAAAATTATCTGTTAAATGTCATAGAACGTGATTTTTATCAAACGAAGGACTTGTATGTATGCATATAAGCCTAACCAATGGACACAGCCACCCAGGGGGGAGGGGGAGGGCATGAGTAGGGGGGAGAGTAGGGGGACAATGGGGGGATAAGGACACATATGTAATACCTTAATCAATAAAGATAAAAAATAAATTAAAAAAAAGAAAGTGATTTTTAAAACAAAAATTGGCTTTTAATTCTTGAAGGTTTTTCCCCTTTCTTGTCCAAAGTCAATGCAGCACTCCTGAGGCTCCAGAGTAAATCCTAACTCCTGTATTTCCCAGCTGTGTCAATTGGGCACAATTATAAACTCTTGGAGCTTCAGTGCCCTTGGCTATAAAATGCAGCTAATCATAATACCCTCCTCTGGCTTGTTGGAATGAAATGAGAGCATATGTGTAATGCACTTCCTATTTCTGAAAACTGTTGCCTAACATTAATCTCTCTATGCATGGAGTACTGAACAGAAACACAGGCTCTCATGTAAGTGAGTCTGGCCTTGAGTCTTGACCTTGCTATTTACTAATTGAGCGACTCTGGCAAGTTAGATTCCTACACTTCATTTTTTTTCAATGATAAATTGGGAATGATCATTCTAATACCACAGACTTCGGTGTATTATTGTGAGTATAAAATCACAGCTGGCCCTGGCCTGTATGGCTCACTTAGACATCGTCCTGTGTATGGAAAGGTTGTATGTTCAATTCTTGGTCAGGGCACATGCCCGGGTTGCAGGCTCAATACCTGGTGGGAGATGTGCAAGAGGCAGCCAATCAATGTTGTGCTCTCCCATGGATGTTTCTTTCTCTCTCTCTCCGTCTTCTTTCCTTTCTCTCTAAAAATCAATAAACTATTAAAAAAAATAAAAATCACGGCTGTAAATATTTTTGGCAAAGACATATCAATGTATAAGCTCATCAGCACCATCATCATCAATCTGTACCTTCACTAAGTGCCAAAATCATAATAACATTCGCATATATCTTCTACCGTTATCTGAGATCCACAAATAGTCCATTGTCCAACTCATTCGGGCCATGTAAGAGAAGAGGAAAAAAAGGTACTTCAATGACAGGCTGATGGTGAATGAAAAAGAAAACCTTAATCCACAACATAATAAAACTAATGGCTCATTTGTTATTAAAGCAGCAGAAAACATTTTGAATGGCCTAGGACTGAAATATTCTTATATGCAACTAGATCTTATGCGTGTACCAAAATATGACTTATTGCTTGTCCTAAATGAAAAAATCCACTTAGTAGGGACAATACCTAAGATAAGAAAAATGTCAATGAGTCTGTAAGAAAGTGAGTGTTCAATAATACTTATTATATCTAAGAAGAAGCCCTAATGGTATTTTTTAGGCATTTGGAACTATCCTGCACATAGAAGAAGTATTCTATGATGGGTTTATACAGCCTTACAACTAGACAGTGATCATTATTTTCTCGGCAGACTAATTAGCCAGACTTTCTTTTTTAAACAACTCACTTAATATTCTAAATAAAAGAGAATATAAGCTTGATGTCAACATTCAAAGGCTATCATTATTGGCCAATAAAAACTGTAAGTGCAATTTCCTCAATTCAATATTAAGTTCTAAATTCCACACCAAATAGCCAGTCTTATAATTTAAGAGAGGTTTTGGTTATACTGTATTTAAGATATTTCCCTCTCAGTAAGGAAACCCTCTCTCCCTCTCTTCACTCCTTCCTTCCTAAAACAAAAACTGAAGGCTGTCTTTGCAAAGACCTCCTACTGAGCCCATTCCTCAAAGTTACTCAGGTATAACTTTCCAGGAAAATGTAGGCCAGAATCCCTGCACCGAGTCTTGTGAACAAATTAATTTTAAAATTATGTATAGCTTTGAAAACAGTTATACAGACCAGAAAAATGAAAAAATATCACCATCAGATTCAGAGAAAAGATGAACTTTTTCATGTTTAAACAACATCATCTTGCTAACTTCCTTTCTCTGTTGTTGTTCTCTACATAAAAAAGTGAAAGATAAGTCAAGGACTGGCAAGGTAGGCTAAGACTGTCCTTGTATTTAACCAGAACTGCCTAAGCTGAGAGAGTTACATGGGATAGCACATTGCCAAGGGTGGATGTTCTGTTAGGATGAACCAGAATCCAAAGGTCTCAACCACACTTGGTCAGAAAAGCCCTTGATGTGCCAGAATAAAATGGACTTTGCCATTTTCCAGAGGAGCATAGCAGCCTCAAGGAAGTTAAGTCACATGCCACTGACCTAGCGAGTGTTTGGATGAGGGATTTAGGTTCAGGTATTCCCATGGGTCTGACCAAAAACCTGCGATTCTACAGGAAGATGCACTGCCTCACCTAAGCTGATCCTCCTTTGTAAACTGAGACCTCGGGACTCATAAGGGGATCTTTAACATCTCATTGGGAAGAAATAGTCCATAAATCAAGGGCTATTAAAAACTGCCTTTTATATCCCAGCCATGGAGGCCTCTGCCCCTACAATGCAGAAGGCACTCCCGGCCCTCCCAGCCATGCCTCTTCCTGCAAGGCCAGGGGTGGAGTAGCCAAGGAGATATACCCATGTGGTGTCTGTGCATGTGTTCTTCCCCACACATTCTCAAGTCTAGGTTCCAAACCAAGCTCTGGTTCTAGGCACGTGGGCGTTCTCTGCCCAGATGACCCCCGAGGCTATTTCCAGGGCCAGGGTGGGTGTCTTTGCTGGATCCAGTCTCCCCAGGACAGGACAGGCCTCCCCAGTGCCCAGGATTGAGGATTGCTGAAGAGGAAGCTGTTTATAGGGGGTGGTGAGGTGAGGGTAGGAGATCAGAGCTGGAACATGTGGCCTGAGGTATCCACACACCTGTGCATGGGACAGAGCTGGGGTGAGAAGAGCAGCTGGGCAGAGCGGAGGGTAGGCAGGGCCTGTGCTCCCCACTCTCGTAAGACTTAGAGAACTCTAGTTTCAAATCTGGCCTTTCAGACTTGAATGTTTGTCAGAGTCAGAGGATGGAATCGATTTCTTTAATAATTAATAGTTTGATTTATTGCTTGTAAATATTTACACTTGTGGTCTGCGGGCCTCTGCTTGTTCTCTTTTTTATCTTGGACCTGTGAAAAGGTTAAGGCCACAGGATGTTTTGTTAGGCTGGCAGGAAGGACTGCTTCTTTTAGATTTGAGCTAACACTCTATAGTAATCAGGGGATTTGACATGAAAACAGCAACTGGTAGCCCCTTGTGAAGGAAGACCTCTGGCCATTCCAGGGCAACACTGTGGATTCAATCATCCTTTGGGATTCGCAGCAGCTCCCTTTTAGACAGGGTGGCACAACCACTTGGTCCCCGTCAGAGATGCAGGGTAAAGCTTTGGGCTGGACTGCATAACCAATGCTCCCCTCTCCATGGAGACCTTTGACCAGGCCGGGCTCACTTCCATTACCTGTCTTCCTAGGTCAGCATCTGAGCACAAGGCCCTGGGTCTGAAGAAACCCTGAGACATTAGCTGAATCGCCATACCTAAGAGGATAACCCAGGGAAATTAATCGAATTGAGCTTGTTTCATGAGCATATCAGTGCCATTTAGTGTAATTAAAGATATAATTCCAGGCCTTGTGACTCTCACTTAAGGCAAGAACATGCAGGAATCACTTGCACTGGGAGAGAAGTCTCTCTTAACTAACTTGACTTCTTCAGTTCAAGGCAGACCCGAAAAGCAGTTAGTTAAGGGCATCTTTCCTGACTGAAAAAAAAAAAAAAAAAATTCCCCCTTAAAAAACCTTTTGGGAAAATAATAAATCCAAACAATGAGAATATCATTTGTATCTTTATATTGGAACCTTCATCTTTAATAAGAAGGATAATGTTATTTGTGCTTCACTGTGTACAATAATTTTTTCCTCCCTAAAATTGAAAACACTACGGTGAGTCTAATTTCAGTTAAGATCAGGAAATAACAGCATATGGTGTATGGAAGCAAAATTAATTATGGCCTCAACATCCCTCCTTAGCTCTTTCTCCTCATCACGTATTAATCTTCTGGGTACTGTTCTACATGTTAAAATAAGGAGTATGAATGGCGGTTAATATGCTGTTGCCAGGGTAAAGTACTAGGGAATGTGAAAATGTCAGAAAACAAATCCCAGGGAGAAATGAAACACTGTTTTCCTTAGCTTGTGATTACCATACAAATAGACTCCTTCTGAATTTAAATTACAATGACAAAAAAAAAAATCCTTTACATTCACTTAAGCACACAGACAAGGGATAGAAGGCAGATGATCTGCACACCAAGGTTCCAGGGTATTACCACCATTTCCACAGTCCCACATGCAAAAACACAGTCAGGCAACACACTCCCTCTCGGAAACTTGGAAAGTAACATGTTGTAAAACATTACAGAAGACGACATTTCTTGAATTAAGAGCAAAAATCTGTTATCTTCAACCGCAGGGAGAAGTTATTATAAACAACGTATGGAGAAATCTAACAAGCACGTGTGGAGAGAGGAGTGGGGAGAAAAATGACAACTTCTCTAAGGAGAGTTGTGAATGTTTCTGGGATCGGAAGCTTAATTTCAGAAATGCCTGGTCACATTCACTGATCAGTTGTAATCTCAAGGTGGAAAGGTTATTCGCTAAGCACCAACACGTCCAGAGGTGGCTCTGAAATGGCTTTGGTGTGCAGCATGACACACCCATGACTGAAGAGGGAGAGATGCTATCCTTAGAGGCTTGGCAAGCAAATTCCCAAACAAACCCAGGCCAGTAGAGAGAGGATGTGGCTGGCTGCCTCTGTTTGCACACCTTCATGTCTTTTCTCTCCTTGACCAACTTGCCAACATCTACACATTTTTAAAGATCAGGTTTCCATCTTACCTACTCCGTGGCCTCTTGGTTTGGAAGATTAAGGCATGGCCTCTAGATAGAATGAGTACAAATGTGGGCCTTACTATGTGTAATCTCTCAGAGGGAGAATTCTGGCAAATGTGTTCTTTTACAAATTCATCCATTCATTCAACTAATATCTAATAAATACCTACAGCTTGCTAGTCAATGTTCAAGGCAGAATATGAAATGGTTCACAAACAGATAAAAGCCCTGTCTTTATGGAGATTCCATTCTAGTGTGTGTGGGGGATAAAGAATAAGCAAAATAAATAGGTTACATATGACCCTTGTTAGATAGTGATGAGTGCTCAAGAGAGAAGTAAAGCAGAAAGGGTCAAAGAAAGAAGCAGGAATTGCATCATTAGATGGGTGACCAAGGAAGGCCCGGTTGGAGGATGACCCACAAGGAATGCCCCAAAGGGAAATGAGCCAGTCATTTGGGGGCCAAGGGGAAGAGCATTCCAGGCAGCAGGACCAGCAGTGCCACAGTCAAGAGTGTGTCTTGAGTCTCAGGTGACATAAGGAGGGAAGTGGGGAGTGAGGTGAGGAGGGGGCAGAGATGGGGCAGATCAGACCTGACCTTAGCAGCCAACGGAACAACCTGAGCTTTGATGCAGTGGGACAAATTTCTCTGAACATCTGTAGAACAGTGAACATTAATCACAGTGTGTGCCTCCAAAAGTGATGCAGCTTCAATAAGACCCTGGCACAGTGTCTGGCACACATCAGTCTCAAAACTCTCTAGGAGAGCATTATACTTGCACTGCTTTACCGCCTAACCACATGAATGTCTGTCCATCTAGACCTGGAGTGCCCTGAGGTGGAAGTGGACTGTTAGTCCTTCCTGTCACCCGAGGAGGGCACTGCACCCTGGAAGCACCGAGAGTCTTTGTGAATTCTCAGAGCTTTCCTGGTTGGGGACAGAGCTCTGGCACCTCTCTGAAGGATGACCCTGTTAAAGGTCCAGCTTTCTTTCACAGTGTGATTTTCTTCCTCGGTGCGTGGAGGCAGGTCAGGTGCTGACAGACACAGACTGTCCTTGTCATGTTTGATTGGTGGTTATAACAGATTGGTGGGTCTACAATTACTTTTTAAAGAAACCAGCTACTCCCTGCCAACATTCTTTCAGACATGTGTACGTTTTAATGCTTAGCTGGGAAGTGTATGCCTCGAAGCAGAACCATCTGAGATTTTTCTCTGTAGAAAGGGCTGACGATAGGGTTCACACACAGGAGAGCTCCCCTAGCACAGTGAAGTGCTGGTTTATGATCACTCTTGACTTGGCAAAGAACCTAGGATGCAGGGGAACTTAAAGCTATAAAGGGTAAGAAGCCAGTTGTTCAGCAGGGATCAATAAAAATGAAATGAAGTACTGCGAAATTTGGAACCAAAGTCCAAGGGAAGTGGGCCATGACAGACAGACCCTGCGGGCCTGGAAGGATGACTTGTTTCTCCTTTTGTTCTCTTAGGGCCTAGCACAGGGCCTGACACAGAACAGGTGTTTCATATATGTTTGTTGAATTAATTAATTCATAATTAATGCATAAGTCAATCAAAATATTATAATGAGTTCATTAAAGCCAGAGAATGTTTAATTTATTCAGAATGACTTTATGAAAGAGGCCAAAGCCATAAGCACACCATCTACTACTTTTAATATTTTGTTATAAATAAGGTTTATAGACAGGTGCCCCTACTTTTCTTTTATTTAATTAATTTATTTTTGGGATTAATCCTTACCTGAGGATATGTTCCCATTGATTTTTAGAGACAGTAAAAGGGAGGAGGAGAGATATAAATATAGAGAAACATGGCTGTGAGAGAGACACATGGATTGGTTGCCTCTAGCATGTGCCCCAACCAGGACTGGGTATCGAGCCTGCAACCTAGGTACCTTCCCTTAACTGTAATCAAACCAAGGACCCTTCAGTCTGCAGACTAGGCCAACACTCTATCCACTGAGTCAAACAGCTGGGGCTGGCCCTACTTTTATCACCTCCTCCCCCTTTATTTATTTACTAGAGGCCCAGTGCACGAAATTCATGCACGAGACGGGGGTCCCTCAGCCCGACCTGCAACCTCTCCAATCTGGGATCCCTCAGGGGATGTCCTACTGATGGCTTAGGCCCTCTCCCTGCTGTTCAAGGGAAGGTGCCATCCCCATCACCCCTATGCCACTGCCACTGTCAGCCACCACAGCTGCCAAGGTGTTTTCATCAACACGGACTCCAGTCCCTTCACCATGAAAAAATGACAATTTTCTTTAGGCATTTTCCAGATGTCTCTTTCATGGGATATGACATTTCTTTCTTTCTTTTTATCCTCACCTGAGGACATTTTTCCATTGATTTTTAGAGAGCATGGAAGAGAGAAACATCAATGTGAGAGAGACACTTTGATTGCTTGCCTCCTGCATGAGCCCTGACCTGGGCCCTGGCCAGGGAGGAGCCTGCAACCTAGGTACATGCCCTTGTGCCATCCATGGCTTGCCTCACTGTGCATGCAGTCCCCTCCCACCCACCTGTGCACGCAGCCTCCTCCTGAGTGGTTATGACATTACGGCGTCCTGGCTAATTTGCATATCACCTCTCTCTCTCTCTCTCTCTCTCTCTCTCTCTCTCTCTCTCTCTATATATATATATATATATATATATATATATATATATATCGGTAGGTAGATTTTTCTGTTTCATAGCATTTTTTTTTTTAAAGAGAGAGGAAAGGAGAGGGTGTGAGAGAGAAACAATGATATGAGAAATATCAATCTGCTGCCTCATGCACACCCCCTACTGGGGATCCAGCCCACAACCATGGCATGTGCTCTGATGAGGAATCAAACTGGTGACCCTCTGGTGCACAGGATGACACTCAACTAACTAAGCCAGGACACCTCTCCCTTTATTTTAACTATCAATGCAATGGCTGACCTACCTCAAAAGTGAAGGAGCTAATCAGTGTGGTTTGGCAACCTAGATTTGTCTGTTGCTTTTGATTCTAAGGCATAAAATTATAATTCTAGAGAACTTTCCTATAGATTCCCTAGATAGACCTTTATCTTGTAAAAGAGGTTATTCTTAACCTTAACCTACCATAGATAAAATAGGTAAGCGTTTTAATATTGTGAAGCATCATATAATTTACAATTATGATAGAAATTAGGGTATCTATTAGAGGAGACCAACTCCCATATTTTTCTTGTTTGTGAAAGTAGAAGGCATTTCTCAAATAATTACCTGCTTTCTCCCCCCCACATATTTAAATACCATTAAAATCAAACAATAGAATGATAGTATCACAGAGGTAGAATATCAGTGTTAAGACCTGGCACAAAATTGATGCTGCAATTCTCAAAGAGCTTTTACAACCTAGAATAAACTGATGTACAAAGCAACTAAGGACCCCTTAATTTTCCTTTATGAACACTTATGAAATTTCTAGTACTGTGTGCATTCTGAAGACTTGTAAACCATGTCAATATAAAACTTCCCTTAATTCCTCAGAGGCAAGTGAATCCAGAGATGGCATTTTGAAAATAGTTCAAATGTCAAGTGGAAGTTTAAACAAAACAATTAGAAGAATTTCAGCCATGGATATATTTCAGAAAGGTTTAAGTACTTCTTGCTACAAAAGGAATTCAGAAATCTCTGTGCAATATTAATACATGATACATATTATTCAAAGCATTCATTCACCTACTCAGTCATTCACTTATTTGGCATTTCCTTAGAACACACCTACTGTGTATAAAGCACTGTCCTTAGGATGGATAACTACTGTGTTATTCCCCATTGCACCCTGGTAATACCACAGTGCCTAGCTCACAGTAGGTGCTCAATAAAGAACACTGAATGTTGAATAATAAAGGACTAAGTAACAACCGTTTCCCCATTGTGAAAAACTTACCATCTTGTAATACATTTCCTATATTACGAATGACCTAAAAATAACGACAACGTATTTCCTTGGTTTTTGCTTGCTTTTGCTGCAGACAGTTTGGATGTTGGAAACCAGCAAAATACACCAGAAGGAAACTAGAAATCACTGCAGAGAGAACACTTCTACTTGATTTAGCTGATAAGAGCCTAAGTAGACAAATGACAAAGGAAGTTGCATAAAGGCAGGCAAACCTAGCAACTGTGGCCTGTGGCAGAAGGTATGCCATGGTTTACTGTAGTAACGTGGACAATCTGGAGGGACAGAAATGACTGGCATCCAAACAGTTCTCTTACGGTCAACAGTGAAACCTTCGTTGTTTATAAGATTTAGGTAACAGTGGTCTCATAAAAAGAAATCTCACTTGCCTTCTAATCATCCATACTACTCTTGCAATAATGGGGCTTTTAAAATAGATTATTTACAACATTTTCCCTTTAATGGAAATGGGCCAGCGCTGCACGGTCCCACCTGGTGTTAGTACAGAAACGGCCTCCTCCCCCCTGTGATCGGCCCAGGAGAGGCACAAAACCCGCCTTCCATCACTGAGCACATGTTGCAGAGGCTCGCTGCTGATGCTGCGGTGCTTTCACTCGGAGGGAGGAGTCTTCAAGGTCACCCTTCAGAGCCTGGTGATTCTCAGCCTACTGACTATTCTAATACCTTATTTATATGGTGTCTCAGCAGATGAGAAGCAGCAAATTAGGAGGCAGGGACCTGGAAGAGAGAGGCATGCTGATAACAGAAGTGAGTGCTGGCAGGCTGAGCTCCACTGAGGAAATGGGACAGGACTGCACTTGATGGCTCCAGACAATAATTACCAGTCCAAATGGAAACCTTGTATCCATGATGGGCTACATAATTTGCAGGGCCCAGTACAAAATGGAAATGCCCAGCCCCTTGTTTAAAAATTATGAAGAATTTCCAGACAATGACAGCAGAGCAGTAAAACAAGCATGTGGCCCTTCTGAGAAGGGGCCCCTCATGACTGCATAGGTTGCAAGTCCATGAAGCCAGACCTGCTTGTACCGTTATACTCAGTATACTATGCTTGAAAATGAAAAGGCACATTTCATGCCCTTTGGAAAGCAGTTCAGAAATATAAACGTTTATTTGTTTGTTTTGGCACCTAAAGAGTTAAACTTCGGTCACCTGGGAAACCCACGTATGTCTTTCTGAAGATACTAGATATCACTAAAATTCCAACATGCAACTTCTGTAATAGCTCAGGATTCACCCTAAACACAGGCTTTCCCTTTATAGCCAAGTGTTTTTGTCTTGTGAACAGCCGGTTTGCTTCTTAGGACTGAGAAATTTCCTATTTCTTTGTATTCCTCCCTTGCCCATGCTCAGAATCCAAATCCATAAAGACTTATTAAATCGGAGAAAGATAAAAGCATGAAATAATTGATGTCATTTACTAGTCATTACAACTCGGCAAAGCATTGTTGGAAATCTACGAAAACACCTCTAATATTTCTACACGTTTGCAAGTAAACACAAATCCACCAAGTGTATTTGATTGGAGACCGATGATCAAAGTCCACTTCACACTGAAAGTCATTTCATTGGGCACTAAAATACTTAAATACTCAAATTATAGAAATACTTCTACATCTCGTTTTGTAATAACCATTTTAATAAATATCCCTATTTCCCATGCATGAACATCATTTCTTCAGAGGAAAGCATTTCTCACTGTGACAGGAAACAATTTAACTAAGTAAAAAATGAACAATTTAGTATGTACATAGCCAAGATGAAGTATGTCTTTATAAAACAGGAAATTTTACAGAGAAGAGAAATTAACTTAAGTGGTAGGAGGTAAAATTGGATTTGTCTTCCTTAACTAAAGTATCTGCAATGGCAACATATTTTAAAATGGTGCACTGGCAAAGGCTTAGCATTTTCTGCCTAGAATAGTCAAATGTGATGGATTTATTTGACATATCCTCACTCAATGTCTCAAGATGTTTACCTTCCTAATACAACCAATATATATTATAACCATTTATTATTGTCAGAAAATAAAGTCCCATAAAAAGCCTGAGTATTATTTTCATTTTAAAGATGTGTGACAGTAGCAATTGATGACGGTTTACAGTGAAATCATTCTGGCTTATGAGATATTTAAGGATAGAGTTCTTGTTTTACCATCCCAAGACCCTCTATGCCTAGCACAGTACCTGGTATACAGTAGGCGTGCATACAACATGAATATGTGTTATACATCTTATATTTTTAATGTATTTAATCAGGCTGATTCTTCCTCAAATTTCAAGAAAGGATTCTTTTTATTAGCAAGTTCTGTTGAAAGGCAAGGAAGTTGAATGCATTTAATAAGTACTGTATATTAGTTAATATTTACTGAGCACTTCATGTGTACAAGGCTAAGCTACGTGTTTTATAAAATACGTTAGCCCTTTTGCCCTCCCAACAACTCATGTGGTATCCCCACTTTACAGATGGGGAACCTGAGCCTAAGAAGTTGTCCTCTGCCATGTGACTGAGATGGGGCTCCAATCGAGAAAGGATCCAGACTTCCCAAGGATGCGCTGGGCGAATTTTCCAGGCTGAAATTCCTAAACGACAGGTGGTCACTGTGCACATCTTGTTCCATCGGTTAAGGATAAGCAGAGCTGTCTAAAATAGGATACTTGTTGGCAGATTTTCCTATGGAATGCTACAGATAAAATTTAAACCAGTAAACATCCATCTACGAACTCTTCATAAAGAGAGACAGAGCTTAATCCAAGCACATGCTGGAGACCACACAGATTCTAGGTCATGACCCACAGAATTTCAGGAATGGCAGATAAAAAGTGGCGGTCAGCATTCAGGCTAATGTAGATGAGACACCCAGCCATAATGCAACCTATAAAGACAAATGCCTCCCACTGATCTCTCCCCTTTACCCAGTCTATAGGTTTCTTGTGGTCTTTAACCTCTTTGCAGCAGCAACACGAGAAAACACATTTCTTCTTTCTGGAGCCTCACTCCTGACTTGCTTTCTACAGCAGCAGCCTTTGATGGTCCTCACATAACGAGAAACCTATTTCAAACTTTGGCAAAGTTATATATTATTAGACAATCTAAGGGCAAAGAGTAGAGCTGAGTCTCACTCACATCGGGGCAGCCACTGAAAGGTCTAGGATCAAGCCTCTCAGAGCCCATCTGTCCATGTCTCTAGGCTGCTTTCATGCACACAGCCACTACCTAAGTATGTTCTGGGCGCCGTCACAACAGACCTTACACTGGGTGGCTTATGAACAACAGGACTTTCTTTCTCACAGTTCTGGAGGCTACAAGTCCAAGGTCAAGATGCTGGCAGCTGCTTTCGGCATCTGGTGAAGGCCCACTGCCTAGCTGACAGGTTGAGTCTCCTAGCTGAGTCTTCACATGGTGGCAGGGGAATCAGGTCTCTCTGGTGTCTCTTTAATAAGGACCTTACTCTTATTAACGAGGGCTCTGCCTTCATGACACAGTTACTTCCCAAAGGCCCCACCTTCAAATACCATCATACTGGGGCTTTGGTTTCAACATATGAATTTTAGGGCGGGACACAAATACTCACTTATAGTTCTAAGGCTTACAACTTCTCAATCCCACCACAGCCAGAGATCACCTCTGAATCCCACTAACAAATCCCAGAAGGCAGAATCTCGGCCTCAGTGTCTATCCCCCTCTAACTGGCTGGGGCAAGGAGGGGGTACTCTGAGAAAAGGGATGTTGTGGGCTGGACCAAATATGTCCACTTATTTACAACAAGATGTCTCCTCTGTGAGATTTCAAGCCTGGTACCCCTTTTTCCCTACACCCTTCAGACAGTCTTCACTTCTCATGTTCACCTATTCTCAGTGTCAACAAGTCCCCGGGTAACTGTATTTCCACCACCTCTCTACCCTCAGTTCCTCTCTTTCCTTCCCTTCAATGCCACCGTCATTTATAGACTCAAAGGCTATCAGAGGTAGAAATGATCTCAGGGCCTTCAGTGGAAAATAAATGCAACTTGTCCCAGCAGCTCCCCATCAGTGTTAGGCTGACCTGGTGCCAAGCATGGGCACAATATGAAAGGCTGCTACAAGTGATTAATGATGTCTACCATGGGAGCAGGAAGCAGGGGCGGCACCCATCAGGTACTGATGTATTTGATTCTTGTTCAGACTCATTGATTTATAGGTGAGGATTCCGAGGCCACGGGAATGAGGCAAACGTGTCCATGGTAACAAGAGTAGCTAAGGGCAGGGTCTGGATAACCCAATTATTACTGCTAGTGCTCTTTCCAAGGCATCTTATATTTTACTCTTGTGAAGTAGATCTAAAACAGGGAGAGGGGTTTCCAGGAGCCCTAGAGAGGGCTCTTTGTGCCATCATAGTCCACTTTCAGCTACAACTTAATTTAAATGATCACACAGGGAAGTGAGCATGGCAGATGGACAGTCTTATAAGATGATACTTAAGGAACCTACAAGCAAAGTGTTATTGGTAGCTTGGAAACACCAACTGCCTACGAACTTAATTGCATAATGTGGATGCAAATTAACTAAAACAAACTGTGCATGGGAACACAATCGCATTTTATATGCATTGGGAGTTTACTACATGCCAAGTACTTTTGAAAGTACTTTACATATATTAACTCCTTTAGTCCTTGGTGGTAAGCCAATTCATTAGTTACTATAATTTTCCCCATTTCCGCAGAGGATGAAGCTGAAGCTCAGAGAAGTTAAGTAATGTGCCCAACATCACACAGCTAAGACATCATAGAGCTCAAATTCATGCAAAGACATCTGGTTCTAGTATCCAAGTTCTTGAACACTACTCCAAGCAGCTCTTCCCCCTTCCAAAGTTATGACTTTGCATGGCAAAGCTCTAAACAAACATTTGTCATTTTTGCTATAAAGTTGAGGTTGCTACCCATAACTCACCACATGTTGGTTTTATCATTTCACTGTTAGATTTTCATATGCTTTCCTACAATAATCTACCTCACTGTGAATAAAATTAATATATTTTCAAAACAATTGGGCATTTTCATAAGAATGTCAAGAAGCTAGAACCAAAGTCATTCGAAGATGGCAGACAATGACAAGAGGAGGATATGCAGTGGTAACAATACTAAAGCTGAACTTCAAGTTCTCAAGGTCGATGTTGAAACTACGTTCCATCCTGGAATAACTTTTCAGGTAGAAACTTTCAGTGATTTAACAGAAAAGTACTTCCAGAGAATCTACCTTAAAAGACTGAGAAATGACCGAATAAATGAGACTCTGATGGGATCTGATTTATGAAGCACATCGAATGCCAGTCAACAGTAATTTCTAGGAGACTACCTGCTTTACATAAAACACCCCCACAATCAGCCCTATGTAAGATGAGAGGACCATCCATGGATGATCTCTCAGAAGTCCTGGAATAGTTATAGTGATTCAATGCCACATGATGCTCTCTTCAAAGCCCTATCGCTTTTAGAACTATGAAATAATTAAACTCAACTAGGTCAAACGTACTGCAAAACAAACAGAAACCTAACTAAGGCCAGGCTTGACTATGGTTAAAAAAAACAAACCTGCTTAAACTCTTAACATTTAGTCTAGTAAAAAGAACATTGACTAGGAGTAGGTGGCCCTTAGTTCTGCCAACTAGCTTCATTCACTCCCTTAGGTGAGCTCAACCTTCTCAACTGTAGCCTGAGTTTGCACCTGTTTCCTAAGGCTGCTATAACAGTACCACAAACGTGGTCACTTAAAATAGCAGAAATGTAGTCCTGGATGGGTTGTTCAGGTGGTTCGAATGCAGTCCCCATACGCCAAGAATGTGTTCCTAAAATAATCTACTTCAATGTGAATAAAACTTATAGATTTTCAAAACAATTGTGGGTTTGATCCCCAGGTCAGGGCACATACAAGAAGCAATCAATGAATGCATCAACAGATTGAACAGCAAATCAATGTTTCTCTCTCTCTCAAATCAATCAATAAATGATTTTTTAAAACAACGTATTTATTCTCATAGAGTTCTAGAGGCTGGAAGTCTGAAATCAGGTGTCAGCTGGGCCACACTTTATTTGAAGAGTTGATGGGGAGAGTCCGTTGTGTTTTCCTAGCTTCTGGAGGTTGCTGGTAATCCCCAGCATTCCTTGGTTTATGGTAGCCTAGCTCCATGCCCTGTAACCTCTATCTCTGTGTCCGAATTTCCCTTTTCTAATAAGGACGCCAGTCACTGAATTAGGGTACACCTCAATCCAATATGACCTCACTTTAACGTAATTACTTCTACAAAGACCTTCTTTCCAAATAAGGGACTTCAAGCATGTCAATTCAACCCATAATACTCCTGTAAAACAGAGAGTGTGCATACAATCATCTGAAAGATTTCCGGGCACTCCAAAGTTCTAGGATCAGTAATGTGTTTATTGAGTTTGCTCACATTTTTCAAATTGAATAGCATTATGGACCATTCATCAGAACAACCCTAGCTCTGCGCCCACTAGCTGGGCTACCTGGGGCCAGTCGCCCAGGTTCCCAGAATCCAAGCTTCTTCCAGGATTGTGGTGAGAGCCAAAGCAGTTCATATATGAAAACACCACCATGGCTCAGGGCACCGAGCAGACCTCTGTTCTGGGTTAGGAGTCCTCCTCCCACCCTCCTGTCATAGCTGGGAGGGAGGGGGCACAAACTCAGAGAGTTCCAGGAGTCTCCCTAACAATGACCTGGAAGAATGAAGGGAGACAGACAATGGTTTCAATTAAAATTCACTGTTTCTCTCAGAACAGAAGAAAGTAATAAACTGATGTAGTAAATTACTGCAGTGGAATAAATAGCCAGATAGAAGAAATAGAAGAGGAATGTATAACCTTAATCAATCAATCAATCAATCAATTTCTCTCTCTCTCTCACTCTCTCTCTCACACATCATCATCATCATCATCATCATCATCATCATCATCATCATCTTCTCTATTTACATGACTCAATCACCTCCCAAATAATTCTCAGTAATTTCCAGCAGCAGCTATGCTAGCAGCTGAGCTCCAGGGCTAGGCTGGATGTCTAGGAAGGCTGTCCCTCCTCCCCAGCCCCCAGGTGGGTGAGCAGGACACAGGACCAGCTTGGAAGACAGGCAACACCACTGGTCACACAGAGTGGCTGGCACCCTGCCCCTCCAGGAGTGCCTCTGAGTCACCCACAAGCCCAGGGTAGGTTCCTAGACGAGCAGCAGCCTCATTTCTCCTCTCTCCAACTTGTGCTAGCTCAGTCTTTGCTCACTTTTACCCAAGTTACCATCCCTGCCTGTAGTTCAGTTTTATAAAATCAGCTCCTGAAAATCCTTTTTCCAATCGCAGTCATATTAACTCAAAGATCTGAATCTCATTAATGGGAAAAAAAAACATGATGCTGCCTAACTAGTGGCCAGGCCCATCAAAACTGGACTTAATTTTGGGGAAAAGGTTTCCTTCTTATTACTGAGGGTGGCACCAGGTCCCACTCAGCTGGTCTTTCCAATCCTAAGACTTAGCCAAGAGGGCGATCTGGGACACTGGTTTAACTTCCCAGGAATCTACCACTTCCTGGGGCTCCTAAGTGAGTGCTGCACGGCTACCAGGTATGACCAAGAGCTCAGAGCCTTATCTAGCGACATGGCTGCACAATTCCCAACCAAGGTCAAGGGACAAGTGATTTTTTTTCTTTTTCATCACTTTTATTCCAGGGAAGAAACAGTCTACATATGTATCTGTCAGAGGCTGACATTAAGCAGGAACAGGACTTGGAGGTGCTTAAGCATTTCAAGGGAATAAACCCTTCAATCCTCAAAATAATCTCTGCGTGCTGTCTTTGGAGAATGCTATTCAAAACTGACTCTGGTGAGAATTTAGTTACCAGGGAAATCCTCTCCAAATACTAAGATTTGAGAAAATGATAACTTCATCCATATTCATTGTTTGTAGATTTGTTATTTTTTTCTTAATAGATTTGATTTCAAGTATTCATAGGGCCTTCAAAATATGAAGATCCTGGAGTTACAATGGAGTGAGAGGCAGCTTTGAATTTCTTCCCCTTTGTATTTTGTCATTTTATTATTAACTAGTGACCTGGTGCACGGATTCATGCACATTGAAAGGAAATTAATTAGAAGGTGGTTGGTGAGATGGGACTGGGCAAGATGGGCCAGACATGCCCTGCAGCCAACTTCCCACATGGTTCCTCCCTGGAGCCTGCAGAGTGAGAAGGGTCCCTCCGGCAGGTGGGGTCCCTCAGCCTGGCTTACTGACATCCCCTGAGGGATCCCCGAGTGCAAGAGGGCACTCTGCCAAGTTGCTGTTGTACAGGGTGCGGAACGCAAGTGTGCAGTAAAACAGATTCAGGGCTGACAGTGCCCCAGCAACAACATAACTCATGGCCGAAGGCAGAATCACGTGGTCCTGCAAGGAATCAGGCTCCCTCCTCTCTAGTTTCGGGGTGTGTCACCTGAGAACTGCAGCTGCCAAGTCACTGCAGCTTGGCAGCTCCTGCGTTGAGCGTCTGCCCCATGGTGGTCAGTGCACATCATAGTGACCAGTCAGATGGTAGGAGGGACACTTAGCATATTAGCCTTTTATATATATATATAGACTAGAGGCCCGTTGCACGAAGATTCGTGCAATAGGCCTTCCTTCCCCTGGCTGCCGGCACCGGTTTTACTCTGGCACCCGGGACCCAGGCCTTTGCTTCAGCTGCAGCAGAGAAGCCAAACCTCTTCAGTCTTTAGTCTTCGCTCGGGCCAGAGCCTTCAGTCTTCGATCTGTGCCTGTGTATGCAAATTATCACGCCATCTTTGTTGGGTTAATTTGCATACTCATTCCTGGTTGGTTGGTGGGAGTCGCGGCGGTGCGGTCAATTTGCATATATCTCTTTTATTAGTGTAGATGATACATATGTACCCATATATAGAGATATATGCACATACACATTTTTTTTAGTTATCAATACCATCACACCAGTATATCATTTTGTAGAGGGTGCTTTGCTCAGGGTCATATGTAACAGAGGCCTATAGATTATTCTGCATTACCTCATGACTCTCAACGGGTCAATTTTACTCCTGGAGACAATGTCTGGAGATATTCTGGCTGTCACAAAGAGGGGGAGTGGTATTACTGGCATCTAGTAGAGGCCAGAGATGCTGCTAAACATCTTATAATGCACGAGACAGTCCCCTACAACAAAGACTGCTCCAGTCCAAACTGTTAGCAATCCTGAGATGGAAAAACTCTGAAACTGGTACTTACATTCACAAGCAGCATTTGAACAAAATCACACCACAGAAAGGCAGAGCCAAAGTCCCCACTAGGAGAAAAGATGGCCACCTTGACCAAGCCTTCTGCACCCCTGAGACTCCCTACCCCATCCCCTAGCTCCCAGTTAAGAGTTGATCAAATGGGGAAACACACAGCCTCCTTAGGGACATAATGATGGGGCACGACTGTTCCCTTTGTCCTTGTTCACAGGGAGCACATGCACAAGGGAGGCAAAGGTCACCGCTGAATTTAAATAACCTCCTGTGATAAATCTGCATGAGCCCCATTTGTTCGAGGGGACTTGTTGGATTAAATGAACACAATTGAATGTTCTATAGGACAAGGTCTCCTTTCATGGCTGAAGGAAGGAGCGAGGGTGATTTACAGTTTCATACATACTCATTTGCTACATTATCCACTTTGTGCCCGGACTTATGAATATCAACGCATCATCCAGCGGCCATTTCTGCTCATTCAGAAGTGAGCTTTCATTAGGCAGGAATAAGGAATAAGAAGGCAGCAGGAGGTTTCTACAATGTTCACTATGAAGAAAAAGCATCAGTATTCATATGTACCCTTGTCCCTCATACTCTGATTTTCTTTGTAATCTCTGATTTTATACATAGTAATTTATCCTACTGTTTTCCAGGAAAAGGTGGTTTTCTAAGCTGATTGTCACCAAACAGACTGTGCATAAATCTAAGACTTAGCTTATTTAAGATACAAAATTATTTTTGAGCATGACTGTCTTAAGAACTAACACTTTTTTTTATAGAGATATACTAAAATCAAATGCTTATTTATTTATCCACGTAGCTAGGTCTGAGTTCCACTTTAGTAACAATTTGTTTTATTCTACAAATATGAAAATAATACAAGGGTTTCTAAATATTATATAGCCCATCATTTTTTATCAACTAAGAATCTAGTTCTGATGTTTTGCTCATGGACAATTAGAAAAACAGAATTTTCTTTTTTTCACTTCATAAAACAGGAAATATAAGCAAGTTGATTGGGGGTGATGGTAGAGAGAGCACTTTAAATTTATAGTCAAATCTCAAAACTCCAAGGACTGTCAGTGGATGAATTATAAAGTGGGCTACTTTGTCCTCAGGTGCATCTCTGAGCACCGTGTGACCTCCCTCTTTTCTTTCTCTTTGGATGCTAAAGTCCAGAGTCTTACTAACCAGGCTCTCAGGGGAGCAACATCAGCATCATCTGGGAACTTGTTAGAAAAGCAAATCACTGGGCTCTACCCCAGGTTTCTGTATTCTAACAAGCCTGCCCTGTGATTATCGTCATGCTGAAGGGTGGTCGTCTAGATGTCTCTTTCTGTTGCCTCTTCCATTAATACCCACTATGTCTTATACCATAGACCAAAGATGAGCTGATGTTAGAGTTGATTTTAGAAATAAGGACATTCAATATTTTAACAAGGCACTCTCTTGTTTTAATAGGAAAAATGTCAAACCCCAAGGGAATCGGTGGTTAAGAGAAGGATTTGAGGTTTTCCTGCAGCTGACACACTTTGGGAGGGGATCTCTTCCTCTCAACTCACCTGGTCAGAGGCCAGCTGGTCTGCCTATAAGTCAAACAAACTTTGGTCAGGGTTTGTTCACAGAAAGTAAAAGAAAGCTGAGCTTCACCTCCACTCAAATACAGGTGACAATGCCAGGGATGGGTCCATAGGGAGATACTGCCAGTGCAGGAAGGACTTGAGAAAGCCCATGCCTTAGATATCCAATCATGGGAAGATCTGGAGTGAGCAAGGTCTGCTTTCAGAGACAAAGGCCCTCAACACAGCCCACGCTGATCTTAGACTTACGTTTATTTCAAGTAGGCCTCTCTGAAGGAAGTTATAAAAATACAGATTTTAATATATTTAAAAAATACACAATGAAAGATATCATTAAACTAAAAAAAACCAAGGAGGTGTGCCTATTTGCTACTCCTAATATCTTGCAATACTCCAGGCAATTATGAGTCTTTTAATATTCCTTTTCTAAACATATAGTGCCTCTCAAACTAGTTCTAGTAGCAACAGATGGGTTTTGAGGTCAGTGTAACTTGTTTCTCTTCCCTGGGTAGCCCTCTGGCTTTTCTCTGTGCAGATGGACTCACGCTTCGGGACCCACTTCAGGTCTGTGGAGTCCTTGCTCCAGCCCCTCTACTCCAGCTGGCACCAACCTTCCCTAATCTGACATGTGACCTTGTTCACAGCTTACATGCCCCAGAGGATGACCATGTCTTTACAAATTGCCTCATGTGATTCCTATTTTTCCCCACGACGCTAAATTCCCTGAGTGCATAAACCATTTTATACTTTGTAATATCATCCAGCCTGCCAACACCTGGGGTCTAGAACAGCAGCAGCACAAAGTCGTGCACAATATACTTTACAAAACTGAATGGAAGGTTTCAATGCTACATACTAACTGGTAAGAAGAGACATGGCGGTCTTTCAAGTATGCCTTCCTCAAGACAGTGGAGGTGTATGCTTGCAACTTACACAAACTTTATCCCAGTGAGGAATACAGGATGGCTGACAATAACAACAACTAACGTTCGCCGAGTGTTTTATTAAGTGTTGGCACTGTGCTAAGTGGATTCCATGCTTGTAGACAGGACTGAAATAAATATTCTGAATCCCTAGAGGAACTTCCTACACCTGTTCCCCAATTCAGCCTGGATGACCAATCAGTGGCCAGCCTGGATTTCCTTACAAGTGCTGAGTCCTGCTCACCCAAAAAGCAAGCGAACACCAGTCTGCTGGGTGTCTGCTGTTCAGAACACACGGGCAGGGCTCTAGTTACTGACTAGCAAAGGCATGCACATGTGAGGGGGCTGCATTTGATTGAATTCAACTGCTCAGCCTGGAATTAATCAAATGTTTCTGTACAGGCCAGAAAGGACCTCACACCATTACAGCTTTTGTTTTTCTTCTTAAGCCACAGGAATTACTGAAGAAGGTCCATAGACTACTGATTCTACGTGATTTCAAATCTGGTAGAAAAAAAACAAACAGTTCTTTGGAGAGAGAACAGAGCGTTCAATACAGAAACCTCTCTCCCTCCCTGGGTCCAGGACATCTGTTATCTGCTGCAAGCTGTGGATAATAATTATTGATAGTATTTGACTTTGCATTAATCATTTTAATCTCTATTTATTATGTAGCACTTTGCCAAAACAAAACAAAACTCTATAAATTTCAGCTCTAACCCAGAGGAAGGAATGAAAGGTCAGTTTAAATGAGTCTACATCCAATTTTTACTTGAGAAAATCTAAAGCACAAATCTTTCCTAAATATACTGGGTAGGTACATCTCCAGATTCATTACTAAAAAAATGTCACATTAACATAACTGTTTCAGGCAAATGACTTTAGAGAGACAGGAAGGAATGCCAAAAATGAAACTGACTCTTTGGGAAGTTGGTTGAGCTGGCTGAGCATTTCTCCACAGGCACTGTGGTACTCAGGGCAACACGCTTAACAAAATTACACCAGGCCTGTGGTTCTGCGAATCCCAATAGAAATGCACATAGTAAAAACACGATTCTTACAGAGCTTTGTAGTTTACCTACAGCCTTCAAACACAGCATGGCATTCAGTCTCATGAGCGACCCCTGTGTAGTAAGTAAGGTCATTCTCACTCTCCAGCTAAGAATCTGAAGTGCAAGGAGATTAGATGGCTTGCCTGTAATCAGAGGGAAAGCCCTCAGGATGTGCTCTCAGCCTGCACTGCAGAGCGTCACTGTGCCAGGCACCATGCAAAGTATTTCACAGGAGGTTTCGGTAGTTTTTGCAATAATCCCTGTTCCCTGAACACTGAAGGTCAGAGAGTTCAATAACTTTCCCAAGTTCACGAAGCTGGTGAAGCTGTCTGATGTAGTCTATGTTTTCCTGTTTCTCAGGAAGTGCAGCAAAAGGATTTGAAATATAAGACTTCTAATCTCAAATGTCACCTCCTCCATGAAGCACTCCTTGACCATCAATCTCACTAACCTCATAATGAGTGAAACTTCTCTACCATAATCAATTATTGTACTCTTTTATTGTATTATATATATATGTGTGTGTGTGTATATATCCTATATCATAAAAGGCCAGCAACCATAATGGGGTAATGACCAGAACAACTGATCAACCAGTTGCTATGAGGTGCATTGACCACCTCTAGGTCCCTCTCCCACCCCCTGCCCGCAGACTCCGATTGCTGGATGGCCAACGAGGAACCATGGGGAACCGGGGTAGGTGGTGGCGGGGTGGGGCTGGGGACTGGCAAGCAGGTGGAAGGCAGACCTCTTGTTCCCTCCCCCTGGCCCACAGGCTCTGATTGCTGGATGGTGAACGGGGAACCATGGAGACCTGTGGTGGATGGCGGCAGGGCGGGACTGGGGACTGGCAAGGGCGGAAGATGGCCCTGATTGCAGGCTAGGCCTAGGGACCCTACCCGTGCACGATTTCATGCGCTAGGCTTCCAGTATATACATACATATATATGTATGTGTGTGTATAATTTTAATTTTCATTTTTCCTTGGGTCCCTGAAAAAATTGGAACACATCTTATTTATTAGATCTTATTTGTAAACTGCTGGGCACAACATATACTTGGTGAGAGATCAAATGAATAAACAATATCCAGTGTTTTCTTACCATGTGCCTGAGAATTACAAAATATGCTATATATTTATCGTAGGCAATTTAAAAAGTTACTCTAAAATGACATTCCTAGCACAAATGCTTTTAAAAATCTATCGCAAAAACATAGAAATTAGAAATATGATTAAGACTCTTATTAAGTAAGATAGACCAAATTGTAAGAATACAGTATTTTCTTAACATTCATGTGCACACTTTTTAAAAAGCTATAAAAAAGACAGCTTTAGTTAGACGAGTCTACAGATTCTCTGCACATAATGTACAGCCTACATTCTTCACATCCAACCCCAGTTCTTCACTGTGACATTCACACTTCCTTTATTTTCAGTTGAAAGTGCCCTTCTGCAGTGTCTTTTATCATAAGGAGCACGCTGGGCTCACTGTTAATGATCAAGGGCTAATGAAATCAAGGTGGAAGGTGCAGAATCCGACTTGGTATCTCATATTCCACAGGCGCTATGAAATGTAAAGATGTTTGTGTCCTCAACCTCTTTACTGGGACTTTTTTTTGCCACTATTCTCTCTCTCTGAACTTTCTAAAGTATCAAAATTCATTTCTCTGTCACTGTATTACACGGGGCTCTTTGTTATAGCAAGAAAGCAAATCAGGAGGGACTTCCCAGCACAGCTCAGGCGTTCTTCAAGTGCACTAGCAGTTTTCCCTACTTAATGGGGCTCTGAAAAGTTGGGCCAGGCTCCAAATCTCTGAGACTTCTTCAGGGTCAAGTAGGCCTCACTCATTGACAGATGAAGACCACTCTTTTTTGTAATGAAACACAATTCAAATACTGATTTAACACGTTAGAATGCTAAACTCTGCTTAACAAAATGAGTGACTCACTCATAATTAGAGAAAATCAATAGTTTCCAAAATACTTGGTATTCTCTTCAAATTATGTTAATGGGAACTTCACATTTATAAAATGCTGTGTGTTTCTACTTTAACAAACACAGGCAGGAGAAATAACTACCAACACGATCAGCTGTTTGTTTGGAAACCTAACCATGTCCACAACAAATACCAACCTACCCTAACTTTTCACTTTTCCAGGGTGAGATAGCAATAGTATCTATTTTTTACATTCTTCTAAATTTCAATTAATTAAAACTTTATCCATCACAACTCTCACTGAGTGTTTTACTTCCTGAGTTAAGATCCAGAAGAGGCAAATCACAAGAAAGCAACAAACTGAGATTCACTCTACAGAGCATTTTCCAGTCTATGTACTTGTCTCAGAATGCATTCAAACAAATTCCACTCTGGCCCTTTATGATCCTTATTCAAAAAAATTTTTTTTCATTACACTCTCTAGAAATGTTTTGAGCAAAAGACCAGAAAATTAAATGTTTGTCTACTTTGTGTAGAGATTGAGACACCAGAAGTTCTTCCAAACACTGACACTTCATTGATGGGTAGGTACAGGAATCACAAGAAACTACAGGCTTAAAGTTAAGACTTTAAGGAGATCTTACAGCAAGCTGGACTGAGGATAAGCAAGAAGGAAGTTCTGAGAAGGAGGGGTGTCACAGATAGCTCACTCATAGCCACCTTACTCTCTCCCAAGAAACAGAAACAGAAAGTCAGTAGTTGGCCCTCTGAGTATTCTGGAACCATTTTTTTCTCTTTTTTTTTTTTTTTCAAATAGCGTATCTAATAAAGAGGGAATATGCTAATTGACCATCACTCCATCACAAAGATGGCTGCACCCACAGTTGAGGCCAAGTTCCCTTAAGGAGCCTTAACAAGCAATCACAGCAGGGACCTGAGGCTACACCCTCCCCCGGCCCCGTGGGGCTTGACAGGCAGGGGACCTCAGACTGTGCCCCCTGCCCCAGCACCAGGCCAAGGGACCTGAGGCTGCACCCCCCTGCATTGCTGGGCTTGACAGGGGACCTCAGGCCATGCCTCCCACCCAGTGGGGCTTGATGGGGACCTCAAGGTGCACCCCCAGTGCTGGGTCGGGGGAACTCAGGCCACACCCCCACCTAGCGGGGCTTGACGGGGTCCTGAAGCTGCACCCCCCTGCCGGTGGGGCTTGACAGGGGACCGGAGGCTGTGCCCCCGTGCCTGGCAGGGCTTGACAGGGGACCTCAGGCCATGCCCCACATCCAGTGGGGCTTGACAGGGGATCTCAGGCCATGACCCCCACATGGTGGGGCTTGACGGAGGACCTCAAGGCATGCCCCCCACCCCGGTCTGGGCTGAAGGACCTCAGGCCACCCTCCCCCCCCCCACCCCGTCCTGGCAAGCGTGGGACTGGCTGGGTCTGGATCTAGCCCAATGGGGGTGGGCCAGCCGGGTCTGGGTCTCCCGTGATTTTGAGGTGCATGTGGGTGGGTGGGGACTTGACTCTGGGTCCTGTGGTGAGTGCCAGACTCTGACAGGAGAAAGGTTTTCATATACATTTTACTAATTTTCTTTCATCTCTGACACTTCCATTATAGAGAAAGGGCAAATATCAATATTAAATTATTTCCTCTAATTAATCCCCTTTTAATGTGCACGAATTTCGTGCACTGGGTCACTAGTATATACATATATTTGAGGAAGGGAGAGGGAGAGAGAGAGATAGAAAGATCAATAATGACAGAGAATCACTGATCGGCTGCCTCCTACACGCCCCACACTGGGGATAGAGCCTGCAATCTAGGCATGTGCCCTGATCAGAAATTGAACCGTGACCTCCTGGTTCATAGGTCGACCGGCAACCACTGAGTCACACCAGTTGGGCCATTTTTTTTTTCCTTTTGAATAAAGCAAATACAAGGCTTTCTATAAAAGCCTCTAATTTTTATTAGATCACTTCACCTTGGTATCAGTTGAAATGTAAATATACCATAGATAGTAGAATGCTTAGCTTTTCAGAAACTCCTCCTTTGAAAGGAGGATGCTGTCCTCCACACAAAATAAATAAATAAGGGGATAAATGAAATAATATAAGTAAGCAAGCGTCAGGCTGATGTATTTAAAAGCTGGACTACCAATTTTAAAGTCATATGAGCATGCCCTTACCTGTTTTGATATTGATGGCAAAAAAATTCTGAGGATTCCCACTTGTAATCCTGTATGTCAGTTTTTCATTGGAACTAGAGTCAGGATCCTCAGCCTGGATCTGAATGACAGATACATCCTTGGGAGAGTTTTCCATGACGACAGGATAATAAATAGGTTCCGAGGTCAGCGGGGCATTGTCATTCACATCCTCAATTTCAATGTAGACCTCAATAGTGGAATAGAGTGGAACCACGCCCCGGTCTGTGGCATACACTGTCAGCCAGTAGGACCCTGTTGTCTCTCGATCCAGGATGTCTGCAGTAGAGATGACTCCTAGCAGGAAACAGAGAGCATGATTGCTACCATGAAATTGAAGGACATTCAGTAAATCATCCCTAATTCACGAGGGCTGTGCTAAGTAATGTTGGCATATAAAAAGAAACCCATAATACAGGATTACATTAAGATGTTTCCGCCTTACACTAGTGTTCTTACACTACTTCCTGCAAAACCATATTAATGAGTACTTCTACCATTTGAGGATTATAAATACATTCACAAATGCTTTATTTGCATTTTGGGTATAGGCAGACTCTCACTACATGTGCGCACAACACAGAAAACACAGTTGGAAGCAATGGGAAGAGAGTGGGGCAGAGGTCAAAATACTTCCCATGTTGCCTGAGGAATTAGAACAATATCAGGTTAATGTCTCCATGTGAGCTGATATTGCAATGATTTCCTATGCAACAAAAGCTCTCTCAGGGCAAATTATTTTATGTGCTCATTCACAAAAATGAAAAAAAAAACCCTTTCAAATACTCTTTTGCCAATTAGGATACAAATTATTTGCATGCAAATATGTTAGCCTTTTTTCATACCATTTCCCTGAAACTCTAATGTCACAGTTATTCCAAACAATCCGTGAAGACACCATACCAACACACTGTCTGAATGAGCTCTGGGCCCCCGAAGAACACGATGGGAAGCCATAAATAAACTCTGAGCCACTCTGAGAGATGCTCATGGACGATTATTCAAAATTAGGACCAGATAAATGCCCAATCTTCTCCCTCCCACCTCTTCTCATTTCATGGATGAAACAAGTGCCAACAGGAAGTGAGGCATCTGCCAGAAAAGCCAGATACAGTGCTATTCAGTGTCTTTACAGCCCTCACCCAAATCAACTGGCTCAGAAACAGGATAGGGACAGGACCGCACGCATTTCCACTGTGGTGGGGAAGAAACTCTGGGGCTCAGTTACAAAAACTCTAAGCAGTTAGGATACTCATGGAAGGCATGGAATTCATGTTATACCCCAGTCAAAAATAGTCTTTCAATTCTGATCTGAAAACTCTATCTTCTGTATTTCTGTCAAACTCTGGGCAGACCATATTAGGCACATACAGACCCTGCATAAGCAGACTGACAAGTATAGCAACTGAGAGGGAGGAGGGCATCTGTCCAGAAACAATTAGGATGATATACTCAGTTGCCTAAATCTCAGAACTGCTAACCTCTTCAAAGGAGTTAACCCAACTGATGCTGACCTTTCAACTCCAAAGTTAGCCACTGAAGAACCCTGCACAATGTTAGCCATCTGACAAAAGATAAGCTTAAATATTCTCAATGGGAATATGTAAAGCACAAGGGTTCCTGTAGATTCATGGATGATTCCTGAAAGTCAGAAATGCTAATATGGCATTAGAAGATTAAATACTAGATACGAGGTTAAGAAGAAAAACAGGGGAAAAAAATATAATGATTGCCCTGGCCAGTGTGGCTCAGTTGGTTGGAAGTTCATCCTATATACCACAAGGTTTCCTATTTGATTCCTGGTCAGGGCACATACCCAGGTTTCGAGTTTAATCCCCAGTCTAGGCGCAGAGGGAGGCAACCAATGAATTAAAAAATAGTGATTGCAAACATGAGGCTATGTGTCCATTGAATGAATGAATAACAGGCAACCTTATCAGCTGGGTTGAGAGGTAGAATGTCAATATGACATTAAGGTCCAGGGAAGGCTTTGAGAGAAGGAGACCTGGTCAGGTGTGAGAAGATCTATGAGTACAGGGCACATGCCCATCACAAAACCATGGCCAGCTTAGTGGAACACTTGAAGCAGTCCCAACCCATGTGCCACCACACAGACCTGGGTTGTGCTACCACCCAGGGGAACTGGAGCTCTTCCAATCAGAGGATGTTCAAGTGATGGAGATGAAGTGGTCTCTGGAATGAAGACAAAGAGTAGACAGGGAGAATCTGGGATGTGGGACATTGGTTGCAAAAAATTCTCTAAAAGCGCTGGAAACACCTCTTGAAGACGCCTGTCAATCCTATATGCTAAAAGGCTAATATGCAAATCGACCGAACAGCAGAATAACCGGTTGCTATGATGCACACTGACCACCAGGGGGAAGATGCACAGTGCTGGAGCTGCCCCCTGGTGGTCAGTGCTCTCCCAAAGGGGAGCGCCCCCTCAGCCAGAAGCTGGGCTCACAGCTGGCGAGTGCAGCAGCGGTGGCGGGAGCCTCTCCTGCCTCTGCGGGAGTGCTAAGGATGTCTGACTGCCGGCTTAGGCCCGATACCCCTGGGGAGCAGGCCTAAGCCAGCAGTCGGACAACCCCTGACAGCTCCCGGACTGTGAGAGGGCGCAGGCTGGGCTGAGAGACCCCCCCTCCCCCAAGTGCACAAATTGTGTGCACCAGGCCTCTAATTTAATTCATAAACATCTACTGGACTCTGTGCTGGGCACTGGAGGGACAAAGATAAGTGAGAGAGAGTCTTTGTCTTCAAGATACTCAGAATCTTTCTGAGTAGACAGATCTTGAACAAGGAGAGCTGCACCGAGTGGATAACTGCACAGCCAACAGCTGGACTCGGTCTCATGTGCTTGAGACTGACAGACTGGGAAGGCAAAGGATCTGGAACCAGAAGAGGTTGGGAGGCAAGTGGAATAGCGTTTACTGAGCATCTATGATGTTCTATGAGACTTGCAACACAACTTCCCTATAATGTAAATATTATAATTCTTTCTTATAGATGAGGACATTAGGTCTCAAACTCAAGTAAGTAACTTACCCAAGGTCCCACAACTATTTGTATAAAAACCCAGTCTGTCTTCCTAGAATGCTCTAGTTTCAAATCCAGACTCTATTACTTACTACCTGTTTGACCTGGACAAGGTATTTAAACTAAATAAGACTAATTTTATTACCCATATTTCAGTTGTAGTGATCAGATCATGGAATTAAATGTATCCTAAGACTTTGGCCAAATGCTTGCAACATAGTAGATGCTGAGTATAAGATAAATCAATGTGAGTCAAAAGCAATACCAAAAGCCTGGTAAATAGTAACCACACCCCAAAGAAAGGGACAATCTTGAAGGGAGAGAAGTTGGGGATATACTATCTTGTGAGATATTTATTTCTTCTCTGGTCATGGGGCATTCTTGCAGTTTTTGTGACTTGCCAATGACATACCCTTTCATAAAAATACCTGGCCTGCTTGGAAAACAGAAAAGTAAGGCCACTAAAAAGAAAAAAAAATGTCTCAATAAGCAACAACATGAAAGAAGTTGGTGTGGTTTGTACCTTGCCTGACCACCCACAACTCATGCCCTCATGTGCACTCACAACTCATGCCCTCATGTGCACTCACATGCACCCAGATTTGCCTTCACAGAATTGCTCTGTGATTCCTGGAAGTTACTTAATTCTCTTTCCTTTCAACTGTCAGACAGGAAGATGGTCTATCAGAGACTTTAGACATTAAATGACTTGGAGAAGTCCTTGATGAAAGGCATCCACTAATGCGAATTAAATCATATGGTTGGATTTTACTGTATTTTTAAAGGAAGGATAGAAATGTCATCTAGAAATCAGAATTCACTCTCTTATTAAGATAAAATCATGTCCATGGCTATATTTACTCATTAACTAAAAGTGTGAATGAGTATCATGGAACACAGTGTTCTGGCATCCATCTCATGATCCAAAAATTTGAGGACAGATTTAAAAGAGTGACTGAAATGTGTTAACAGTGATTGTAAGATTCATCTCAAGCTCCATATTAGCCATATGACTACTACCAATATCCAGCGATAGCATTTCCTCACTTTCTTCTATGCCCTCACAGCTAATGATGATCTGCATGGTCACAACTGAAAATGTAAATCCACATGATTTACCATCAAGCAAAAACTCACCCTCAAGGTTGCCCAAATCATGTCATGAGCCCTTAGTTTTGTGACAACCGCCATGCATTCTTTATTACTTTTTAAAATTGAGACATAACTGACATATAATGAACTACGCATGTTTAAACAATTTGGCAAGTTCTGATATCCTGAAACCATTAAAACAAGCTAACAAACATAACCACTAGCCCTAAAAGTATCCTCCGCCTCATTTTTAATCTCAATTATAAATGTTCCTATTTCTCCCTATTGCCAGGCATCAGATTACCTTTCTGTCACTAGATTAATTGGTATTTTCTTCAATTTTATAGAAATGAGTCATACAGATGTACTCTTATTATTTGTCTTCTTTCAGTTAGATTAACTTTTTTGAGATTCACTCCTGTTGTATATGCAGTGTGGGGCAAAGGTAGCCTATGGAAAATAATGCAATCCTATCTAATAAATGAGTAATATGCAAATTGACCGTCACTCCAACACACAAGATGGCCACCCCCATGTGGTCAAAGATGGCTGCCCCCATGTGAACACAAGATGGCTGCCACAAGATGGCCTGCAGGGAAGGGCAGTTAGGGGTGACCAGGCTGGCAGAGGAGGGCAGTTGGGGGCAATCAGGCCTGCAGGGGAGGGCAATTGGGAGGGACCAGGCCTGCAGGGGAGGGCAGTTGCGGGGGGACTAGGCCTGCAGGGGAGATCAGTTAGGGGTGACCAGGCCGGCAAGGGAGGGCAGTTAGGGGCGACCAGGCCGGCAGGGGAGGACAGTTGGGGCTGACCAGGCCTGAAGGGGAGGACAGTTATGGGTGACTAGGCCTGCAGAGGAGGACAGTTAGGGGCAGCCAGGCCAGCAGGGGAGGGCAGGTAGGGGTGACCAGGCCTGCAGGGGAGGGCAGTTAGGGGCAATCAGGAAGGCAGGCAGGCAAGCGGTTTGGAGCCAGCAGTCCTGGATTGTGAGAGGGATGTCTGACTGCCCAACCGGGATCGGGCCTAAACGGGCAGTCGGACATCCCTTGAGTGTCCCAGATTGGAGAGGGTTCAGGCTAGGCTGAGGGACAGACACACACACACCCGTGCACAAATTTCGTGCATTGGGCCTCTAGTAAATAATAATGCAAGAATAAAACCTGTGTTTTGAGTATTCACAACTGAAAACCTACTTCTGCCCCACCCTGTATAACAATATATCATCCCCTTTCCCTTTTATTTCTAAGTAGTATTCCATTGTACGGATATACCACAGTTAAAAAAAAAATTATTGACATGTTGAGGGACCTTTAGGTTGCTTTCAGTTTTTGGATGTTACAAATAAAGCTGCTAAGAACATTCACATACAAGTTTTGTATGGGAGTATTTTCATTACTCCTGAGTAATAACCTAGGAGTAGAATGGCTATAGCATATGACAGGTCTGTGTCTGCACCATTTTCTATTCCACCAGCAGTAAGTGTGGAGCATTCCAGGTGCTCCATATCCTCTTTTGGCACTGTCAGTTGGGTATGCAGTAGCATCTTGAAGTTTTAATTTTCACCTTCCTGATAATGTTGAGCATATTTAAAAATGCTTACTACCATCTGCATATCTTGTTTGGATAAATGTTCAAATTATCAATTTTTAAAATTGGGTTGTTTTCTTACTAAAATTTGGGAGATCTTTATAGGTGTGGGTAGAACTTCTTTATCAGATAATTTATTTTGAAATATTTTCTTCCAGTATGTGGCTTGTCTTTTCATTCTCTTAATAATAAATATCTCTGGAAGAGCAGAAACTTTTAATTTTGATGATATCCAAATTATCGATTTTTCTTTTGTAAATCATGCTTTTGGTATATACTACCTATCTTTGCCTAATTCAAGAACAAATATTTTTCTCCTACATTTTCTTCTAGAATTTAATAATTTTAGGTTTTATGGTCATGTCTAGGATCAAGTTTGACTAAAGTTTGTATATGGCTCAAGGTATTGGCCTAAGTTCATTTTTTTTTTTTTTAATATGTAGATGTCCATTCTTCCAGCCCAGCCAGGTGAAAAAACTCTTTTTTGTCCACTGAATTACCATTGAATTTTGTCAAAAATCAATTGAACATAAACATCTGAGTCTATTTCTAAACTCTCCATTCTGTTTCATTGATCTATTCTTTCTATCTTCACACTGATATCACACTATGTTAAGGTAGCTTCATAGTAAGTATTGAAATCAGGAGGTGCAACTCTTGTTATTATGCTCTTCTTTTTCAAAGTTGTGTGAGCTATTCCAGATCGTCTGTGTTTTAATAAAAAATTATAGAATCAGCTTTAGAATCCATATAAAATTTCGAAAACTCAACTATGATTTTGACTCTAAACCAGCCGTGGGCAAACTATGGCCCGCGGGCCGGATCCGGCCCATTCAGCTGTTCTATCCGGCCCCTGGAGCCGAAAGAGCGGAGGGTTCTCTTGCTCTCCCCTCCGCACCTTTACTTTGAATTTATATTAGTTCACACAAACATTCCATCCATGCTTTTGTTCCGGCCCTCCGGTCCAGTTTAAGAACCCATTGTGGCCCTCGAGTCAAAAAGTTTGCCCACCCCTGCAAAACATTTTGGTCAGAATTGCCATTTTAGCAACTTTGATTCTGTTGATGCTTAAATCTCTCTATTTATTTATGTTTTCTCTAAACAATGCTGTATATTTCTATTATACAGATCTTGCACAACTTTTGTCAAATTCATTCCTAAACGTTTCATGTTTCTCATGCTAGGCAACGGCATTATTATTTTATTTTCAGTTGTTAGTTGTAAATATATAAAAAGTCATTTTTTATGTTGATCTTATATCCTGTAACCTTGTTAAACTCACATCTTAGTTGTAACAGAATTTTACAAATCCCATAGAGCTTTCTATGCAGATGACCATATTATCTACAAATAAGGACAGTTTTACAACTACTATCATCACTACCATCATCTCCACACCCATTCATTAAGGGCCTGATACTATGGACATGTGATAAATGCATTCTTCATTATATTTTCTAAATCCCTCACTTATTCAGAAATATTTATTAATGCCAAGCACTCATGAGGTAATTACTGTTTTTATCCCTATGTTAATGATAAGAAAACAGAGATTAGGTTAAGTAAACAATACATAGAAGATGTAGTTCTCAAAACCTGGTCTGCCAAACTTAAGACCAGTTGTTAACTAAAACACTATGAATCCACAGAGATATCAAACTTGCATAATATTTTGTGCCCAAATAATTTTTTTCTCCTTTGATAGAGAAGTGTCATTAATTGGGCAAATATTATTGAGTTAATATTTTTCTATATTAGTTCTCCAGATTGACTGTAGAAATCATCATAAGGTACTTTTTGGTATATCATTCTAGAATATTAAAAAAATAAATAAATAAAACGGTACTGATCCTCTGCAAAGAGAGTCTGTTTTGATTTAGAAAAATATGCAGAATATAATATTTTGGACATATTCTTGGTCCATTACCCAACACAGTGCTGGAGTGTTGATCTCCAGAAAGGAGTTTCCTTCCATAAGCCTGTTACAGAAAGTAGGCTCCGTGGGGAGAATCTCTGTCTGTTTGCTTTAATATATTATAGTCTCACTGCCCACAATGGTGCCTGGCATATAGCTGACACTCAGTAAACCGTGTTCATGAATAAAGGAAGTCTTGATACTGAATCAGCAGTAAGTTAACTTATATCAGTGATGAGATAAGTTAACCTCACTCAAATAAGACCTGGAAGAGACTTCAAAGATCACTGACTATAACTGACCCTCTAATGAAAGCATCCTTCCCACAACATCCTTGACCAGGCACCCAAGCTGGTTCTTAGTCTGGTGACAGGATCCTCTCTATTTACTAGGGTGTTTCAGCTAAAGTGAAGTTCTTTACACTGAGGCAAAATGTTGGTCTCTCCAATTTCGAATGCTATTTCTACCTGCACCACCCCTCATATCACAGAATAAAACAGAACGAGTCTGCATCCACTGTTTTCTGTGACAGCTCTTTAAATAGCAGATGTCTTTCTCTTTCCAGGGCTTTTCTTCTCCACTCCAAGAATCCCGCCCTCATGTGTTATGTAGGCTTCTAGTTCTTTCTCCTCCTCATCTCTGTCTGAATCAGCAGGGTCTGACCTCTGTCCATCCACACATGTGTATTAAGCGGCAGTGGACATGGGTAATATATCTTATTAAACAATAAACCATTCACAGTGAGTTTGTAGCATGTTCCAGGGAGTGCTGCTCAGTGAAAAAATTCAGGTGGGATATCCAGATGTGGACTCCTACCCTTCACATTTTCATCTATCACAGAAATGCTCAAAGAGGATTCAATTGAGATGCTCGAATTTTATGCGGATAGGAAAATGTCATTTAAAAATTCTTTGGAAATATGTTTGAGTTTTTATACTCTTTATTTTTTTGAGATCTGTTTGTGATCATAAAATTTTTCTTTTCCTGTTTCGTCTTTATTTGCTGTATAAGAAAGACAATAGCAGACCAGAATTCTTTTTGGCATCTTAATATTTAATTGTATAAGCAAAGCAGATACACAAACAATATGTATGTATGTATGTATGTATGATGCATTTATAAGAACTGTGAACAGCTTCAAATGGGATTAGTTGATCCCAGCATGAAGCACATGTAAACTATAATTGTTCTTCTTCATTCAAAAACAAGTATTAAAAAAACAACAACAAAAAAACAAGTATTAGAAAAGGATGTGTACATTGTTCTCATCAAACAGGCTCTACGTATTTGAGCTGAAAGGGAAAAATGTATGGAGCTGTTCACAATCAGATGACTATTATATGCTGGGGTTTTCACTTTATTTTCCAATCATATCCCATATGCCATATCCCAGGTCTCAATGACATCTTGCCCCAAAAGAATGACACCCGAACACCCACAACAGTGCTAACACAGCATGTCAACAAATAGTTCAGGAAATCCTCTGGGGTCATGTGCTTACAACATAATGAAAATCACCCTGTAGAGAAAAGTATTAAGGATTCTGAGACAGTTAAAAAAAAAGACTAAACAACAATATCAAAAACACCCTGATGGCGTTTTCTTTGTAGATGCTTTTAATCAAGTATATTCATTTGTGCTAATTCTTATTTTTAGTCAGTCAAAACATTAACTCCTAATTCTCAGTGCATTTAAAATATTTGTTAACTTCTTTATTTTGAAAACATTATAAATTCGCAGGAAGGTGCAAAGAAATGTACTGAGAGTTCCCATGCACCCTTCACCCAGCATTCCCAGATGTTAACATCTAAGTGCACTTTTAAATTGTTGAGAGCACCTTGAATTTCTTCAGGAGCTCTGTAACCACTTTTAGCCAACCCTTGCTTGCCTTCAGCAGGATCACACAGATACCATTTTTCTTTCTTTGCCTATTAATCCCTGGACTTGCATTAGGCTCTTAATGCCTTAACAGTGATCACTGTTGTGAACAGATGGTCATAATTAAGAAAGAATGGGGCTTTTTTTTCATCCTTATAAACCCACGCAGTCCTATTGTTACATCTGTAACTGCTGCCAATTTGAAATGACATAACTGAAATGAGCTGAAATGGGATGAGCCAAGATGAGTAGAGAAACTGTGGGTGAAGATGATCTTAGATATTTAAAATCATTCAAATAAATGTTAGTATATACATATTATAATGTGCATATTTTTTTATATATCACATATCTGATACACAGTGTATTTAAATATATACTTTAATGTACTTTTTTTAATTGGCAATTTTAAGCGAATCGCCCAGCTCATCAAGTGACAAATTCAAGCCTGGAATCTGGAGCAGTGAATAGGAGTCACAGACTCTTTTCATTACAGGAGTTGCCTGCAGATCTATTCACATGTCTCCATTATCATGAAAAAGAAGGCAATTCCTTGCCCTTGAGCTCCTCACAGTGGGTTGGTATCAGCTCTTTGGTAATAGGAAACTCAACAGTTTTATTCCCTTCCTCCATTTCTAAAAAAGGTATCATTCTGAATCCACTTTTATATCTTCTCAGAAGATTCTCAGATGGTGAGTTGGTTTGAGACCAGATGAATTGGTGGACCGAACCTTCCTTAAATATCCATCACTCCTTTGCTTTTATAAAAGAACTAGAGGCCCGATGCACAAAATTCATGCACAGGGGAGGGGGGTGCAGGGGGAAGGGGGGGAGGCATGTCCCCTCAGAACAGCCTGCACCCCCTTGGGGGATATCCAACTGCCGGTTTAGGCCCCATTAACCAGCAGTCGGACATCCCTCTCACAATCGTGGACCACTGGCTCCTAATTGCTCACCTGCCTGCCTGCCTGGTCACCCCTAACTGCCCGCCCCTGCCAGCCTGATCGCCCCTCACTGCCTCTCATGCTGGCCTGATCACCCCTAACTGCCGCCCCTACTGGCCAGGTTGCCCCTAACTGCCCCCCACTGCTGGCCAGGTTGCCCCCAAATGGCACCCCCCCGCCAGCCTGGTCACTCCCAACTGCCACCCCTGCTGATCTGGTTGCCCCCAACTGCCCTCCGCTGGCCTAGTCACCCCACGCAGCCTGCTTGTTCAGTCATTTGGTGGTCCCTCACTAACTCCCTTGCCGGCCTGGTCGCCCCACGCAGCTTGCTGTTCAGTCGTTTGGTTGTCTCTCACTAACCCCCCTGCCGGCCTGGTTGCCCCACACAGCTTGCTGTTCAGTCGTTTGGTTGTCTCTCGCTAACCCCCCTGCCGGCCTGGTCGCCCCACGCAGCCTGCTTGTTCAGTCGTTTGGTCATCCCTCACTAACCCCCCTGCCAGCCTGGTCGTAGGCAGCCATCTTCTGAGGGTGTGAGGGTTAATTTGCATATTACCTCTTTATTATACAGGATACTGCACATGCTGCTTTGGTCCTGCCTCCCAAACTGCCTCTGTGTTCAAGTTTCAAGGTTTCAGATTTAGAGAAGGTCCCTCACCCAGCCAGGCAGATTTGGGGCTTATCCCTTCTGTCTTTATCTTAGCACTTTATTATTGTCCCTGTGGCACTGGACTAAGAGCTTCCTATGGGAAGGAACCTTGCTTATTTTTCTCTATCCTAGGATGGTGGCTAGGAATCTGGAACACTGTAAATGTTGAATAAATAAGTGAAGAATAACATTATGACACTTGGTAAATTCAAGCAAGTTGGGGTGTCTGACCAATAACTGCACTGGGGGTAACTAGCTGTATTTGAGTCAACTAGATATTTTGCTATCCTGGAATCACTGGGAAAAATGAAATGATGGGCTGAACTTGTCATCTAGTTCAGTCTTCTGTAATGCATATGCAGAATTGATAGTTCACTGGCTCTGAAATTTAACTATTTGTGAATTATCCTATTCGATAAGACAGTTTTCTTAAAAATCACGTCCACCTTTGGGTTATCCCTTTGCTACCTAGAAAGCAGATGGTGTCATGGTAACATCCTCTGAGCTTAACGTCAAGTTGTAGCCTCATAGAGACACTGGTTGATTTTCTCCTGCACTTAAAGGAGAAAAGGTACACTCCCCAGGTAGTCAGAATCAATGCCTCAGGCCCCCAGATAAAGCACCAGCAGGGCTCTTTCTCTCTGCGGGCTCTCATTCACTGGTTCACATCCACCCTGTGACACTTTAGTTCTACTCTGATCCCTCCTCTTCATGCCTACTCCTATTGATTAAATATCTTTCATCTTGGCAGAAGGAGAAGAAAAACCCACAACGCAGTGGTGGGGAACAATTATGTGCTGGAATGCAAGCCACCTTCATTCTGTTATTCCACAAAGCTCAAAGCTGGAGAGCTGCGCAGAAGATGAAGACAAAGGGCTGCTGGCTGAATTCAAGCTTTTATTGGGAGTTAATGAAAATGGACAGCTCTCCTTGTGTGTGTAGGACCTAGGAAATCTAATCTGTGCTGCCTGCTCTTACTAAGCCTCCCTGGTGGTGTAGATGTGTAGGCTCAGTAAACATACATTTGGGGTTAGATTAAAAACAAAAACAAAACAACAACCCACAAACTTTTAGGTACTGGTTTTTAATGAACTCAACATGTATACCTGTTCTCACTCCACAGTAAGTCTAGTGTTCAGGCTGTTGGTGAGTAGCTGGCACCGAGCACCAACAGCCTGAAAAGAGGAAGCAGACAGGGAGTAACAGGCAGGGAGCAACACACCCAGCTTGCATTCAGTTTTGATCCTTTTCTTTCCTGTAACCCAGGCTCAAATCTTTTCTGTGGTCTGTGCTAATTTGCATATCTACCATACCCAATACAATGGTATGAATCCACACAGACAAATGGAAAGGGAGGCTGAAATCTCAATGGGAAAAAATGCTTTCAGACAATATAGGAAATAAAGTCCAGAAGTGGTTTTGTTAAGTGTCTGAAAGCACGGAGGTTTTTACATGAAGGGCACTAATTAGCTAGATTCTATTTCTTTAGAAGAAGAAATGAGCACAAACTGGAGCACACAGGAGTTTGGTTGGGTATCTAGACATAGAGTCTGATAGCAATGGTAGACAAAGGAATAGGGAAGCTTTTTTGTATTCCTGTGTTTCAGGCACAGATGATAGATGAGATAGATAGATGAGAGGGGAGAGGAAAGGGGGAAACTGAGTGGGGAGAGGAGGGCAGGAATTTTTTGCAGCAATCAAACTGGTTACTAGGTTAGTCTTTGTATTTTAAATAAATGAAGACTTCATTATAGAAAAATATGCAACATAAATAAGTAAAAAAAAAAATTTCACTCACAAAACCTCATTATCTCATGACCCAGAGATAATAACTGTTACTCTCTTTGGTGTATTGCTTTAGTCTATATTATTTTCACCTCAAAACAGCGTTTTTCTCAGTAATTGTAGAACCTCACCATCGCATACTGAATATTTCTCCACATCAGTAACTATAGTTCTATATAATTCACTTTTAATAACTGTGGAGTAACGCTCACTTTCCCACTAGCCCACCAACACAATCAAATGTAAGCTTCTGATGTGAAAGAATTTTCTCTGTTGCATCATTGTTGTGTACCCTAGAACAGTGGTTGGCAAACTCATTAGTCAACAGAGCCAAATATCAACAGTGCAATGATTGAAATTTCTTTTGAGAGCTGAAAACCGACTTCTGCGCATGGGCCACAAAGTTTCAATCGTACTGTATGTGTGCGCCCACACGTGGAATTTTGTGGAAGAGCCACACTCAAGGGGCCAAAGAGCCGCATGTGGCTCGCGAGCCGCAGTTTGCCGACCACTGCCCTAGAAGAATGGCTAGTACGCACTAGGTGCTCAGTAAGCATGTGATATACTCATATGATATTTATCATTTAATGAAGCCTCTCTTGCTAGGTCATTCATTAGGTCGTATTTTTATTTTTCCCTATTATAACTCATGATCAGATGAATTACCTTGTATCTATATCACTTTCCAATTATTCTTCAGAATAAATTCCTAGAAGTAGAATTAATAGGTCAAAGGGTATGTACATCTTTAAAAGCATTTGAATTGTCTGCCTTATAGAAAAGTTGCACCAATTATCACTTATCAGCAGTTTCTGATCACATTTTTGAATAAATCTTTGTAAGATTTGTATTATTGTTGGGGAAAAAACAAAAATAAAAAAATACAACTTACCATCTATAATAGTTGACCTCATAAATAAAAATCTTTAAACCACTCCTCACTGTATTTCCACCATTTGACTAAGCAACTAACAACTGGGACGAAACTTTGCTGACAAGAGACATGGTGCTGAAAATGTTGAGAAGAAAAACTTCACAGGAGGCACAACTTGCATTAAATTAAAATTTGTTCGGAAAACTCTTCAACCTTGAAAAGTGCTGTGGGAATTTTAAATAAAATGTCAGAACATAGCCTTTAGCTCTTCAAGTAAGAACATGTTCATGTGGACAGGCGGTCAGCATTAGTCATACTTTAATCCAATATTTAGACTTACTAGCAACCAACTCTAACTCAGCACAAGAAGTATCTGGGGCCTCTGAGCAGACGATCTATACACAAGTCTTCATGTGGACTGGGACTTTGAGGTTTGCTTAGAAAAGCCTTTTTAGGCTGTAGATGTTAGCCTTGAAGAAAGATTCTCTAAAGCGAAATGACTGGGGCAAATGCTTTGCAGTGTGTACACAAGTGTCCATTCACAAAAGCACATGCATTTACTCTGCAAGCGATGCTGGATGGTATGATGCCCAATCCTGACTCTGAGACAGACCCACTGGAACTTCTCCCTTTTTATGCTGACATTTTGTGGTTTTGGAAAGTTGAGGGAACCCTATTTTCTTTCTTTGATTTCTCCCCATGTCAGAATAGGAAAACTGTAAGTAAAGCCACATCCATCCAGATACAAATCTCCTACCCACCCGTCCACCCAGAACAACAGCCTTCAGTGATGTTCTAATAAAATAACGAAACATGCAGCTCACTTATTCTTCTCTTAAGCGAATGGGCTCTGCCTTCACAGATGATTGGACGCTTACTGAGTAAGCAAAATAGCTGAACTCGGTCCCTTGGCAAAAAAACACATTCTAGGTGATGGGAACCAAACAGAGACCAAACAAAGGAAGATGGATGGGGTCTACGTTTAGTGTTGTTGCTTTTCCTTATTTGTGACCTAAAAACTTTGAATTATCTTTATTTTGACAAGTTTAGAATAGCTTACCATGGGAAAAGCTCCCTACAGAACTTCTGTTTTCTTTCATCCTTTCAGGTTAAATCCTCCTAAACTTCTTTTCCCTTTGGCCAGCATGCTGGAAATCTCAGACCATGCCATGCTTAGGTAATTAAGTTAGGTTGATTAGGTTATAGGGACTCTACATAAGCACTGGAGAACATGAATGACATCTTGGGAGACCACCTCACCTTTCTTCACAATGGAAACAATAAACTCTTTGCTTTCCTATTTAAAACCAAATAAGCAACTACAATAGTGCAAAGAAAGCCCAGCCCAGAAGGAGGAAAGTGTATGGTTTTCTCTAATTGAGTTTCTCCTGTTCTCATCTTCTACAGAGGCCTGGGATTGTTTTCCAATTTTCATTCGCATTTCATCCCATTAAATGCTTCTAACCTCTGACTCAGGCTCATCACCCTGTGTTCATCTTCTATTCGTAATTGAGATGAAATGTGCCCATTTGCTCTGGGCAGTACCAGAAGCATCGACAATACACAAATAAGTACTAACTCACTCTGTTAGATCAGGCTCCAACAAGACAAGAGACAAGAAAACAAAACAAGGATCTTCATCTAGTTACAGTCATGAAAATCAGCATGCATATGCACAAGGCTTGCATTTTTGCTAAATACATAGCTGTTGACTTGTACAGAGAAGGAAAAAGAAGGGGGGATGCTGTTAGAAGACCCATGTGTGGTTACCATGCTGCTTTTATGCTGCAGATAGGATGGCTCTTTCAAAATTTCTATTTAAATGTGCTTAGGGATTCTAAATGGTGTAAACAGTAATACAGGTAAATGTTAGTTTTAGAACAAATTACTGAGATTTGTGAACAAATTACTATGCACTTTCCTTAAGACAGAGATGAGATATCATGTTGATTTTTCTCCCCTTTGTAAGAATATTAATTTAGAACCTGCCCATAATGTAAAGCAAGCAATATGCATAGATAAGAAATAATTATTTTAGAAACAAAAAAAAGATACTGTGAAAATTCAAGATGATATGAAAAATTTTCCAATCTTATATTAACAGACTATTAAAAAAGTGCTTTCTTGGTGCAAGTGAGCGATTCTGATGCTCAGTACAATGTATGTACATTACTGATACATATCCAATCTCCAAAGGAAAACTGGTTCATGAAATAAAAATGTATGAGAGTGGTATGTTGGAGCTATCACTCGACATAGGCAGCTCTAGGATAAACTTACGAGTTTCTTGGTCAGACAAGAGGGACAACCTTAGGATTCAAGGGGAAAAAAAGGGACTATATGTTCAAAAAGGAGGGCCTCTTGGATACCTTGGCCATCACCACATCCTCACTCCCTCCTTTCACTCATCTACACTTCAGAGTCCGATAGAGCTAAAATCTTAGGTACTTGTGGAAGTTTGCAACAGATAGGAAAACACGGGAACTGTGGTGTGAAAAGAGAATAAAAATGGAATTGCAGATCATTCTGGACTGTAGGTTGCATGGGTAAGTTTTTGGTTTGGGGGTCAGTTCTGACCAGCTGCCTGCTCAAAATGAGCTAGCGTGGCTCAGTGGTTGAGCATGGACCAATGAACCAGGAGGTCACAGTTCGATTCCTTGTCAGGGCATATGCCCAGGTTGTGGGCTCCATCCCCACAAATGATGGTGGTGCATGCAGGAGGCAGCCAATCAATGATTTTCTCTCATCATTGATGTTTCTATCTCTCCCTTCCTCTCTGAAATCAATATAAATAAAAATCTAAAAAACTATTTGGCATGTTCTATAGCCAACGATGCATTGTCCTGCCTTTCTCAGAAGTGGGTTCCATCACATATGACTTTAATTGTAAGGTTAATGTTCATCTCTCCCAATAGACTATAATATCCCCCAGAGCGGAGAGGATCCTGTGTGTCTTACTCAACCCAGACCCCAGCACCTACAGAGAACCCGACAGTTATTGCACATAGTATCTGAACAATAAATATTGGTTGAATAATGAATGGTATCTCCTTCCAATGTTGCTTTGATGATTGTACAGAAGAGACCAGCCGAGGATTATTATAACTTTTTACATCCATTCACAGTGTCAACCATCCGGCAATGAGTTGAAAAGCAAAATGAAATACACAAATACACCTAGTTAGCCCCAGGAGAGTGGAAACAGGAAGAGCTGCTAAAAACAAAGTTTAATTAAAATAGCAGGAGGCCCAGTTGAGAAAATCTAAGCTTCTCACCAGTGGGCAAAGTCTTCACATAACCCGAGCAAAGCTGTCGCAGATGTAGCTCTGCAACCTTGTTCCAGCAGACAGCCCGGGGCGGGCACTGATGGACGCCAGCAGCACTCTGGCTGGCACTGCAGCCTTGGCTCCTCACAGTGCATCTGCTGCACAACTAGGAGCCGGGACCAGAGATGTAAGCAGACACCCAACGTCATGAATCAAGTGTGATGTTGTTCAGTCTCCAGTGAAAAGTCTCAGCAAGTCCAAGAATAATTGCCAAGGGAGTGCCAGAGGGAACCATTCTCCTCTGAGAGACTGTACATGATCACATGGGCGAACCAGCATCCAGAGCAGGTCCAAAGGAGGTAGCGAGTGCACCGAGACAATCTCCAGTAGGCACACATGGCCATCGAAATGATCTTTCCACTCCTTTCTCCAGCCTCTTCGACTTCCACCCCCTGTTCCATCCACCCACATAGTCCAGACACCCCAGAATTGCTTCATGTTGTTCCCTCATCCTGGAATAACCACCCTTTCCTGAACACTTCCTCCTCTGTGATGTCACTAACCCCCAAAACAGTCCTGGCCACTTATTTCACACTATATTTACATCTACCACTAGGACAGTACTTGGCACACTATTTTGAAATTTTCTTCATATCTGATACTTTGATGAGTGTCTTAAAGGGGGCCAATGTCTTATTCATCTTCTGTACTCTCTGTCCCTGGCACATATAAGCTCTCAACAAATGTGTGTTGGGTGAAAGGGAAACGTTCCTGAACTAAAGGCATTTGCAGAAATGCCCTGCCAGGGAACATGACAACAGGTAAATCTTGTGAGGAAGATTGTAAAGTTCGCCAGGATAACTGTTCTTGTAGAAAGAAAAATTAAAACAAGGAAGGGGAGTCAAAAGTGCAATATACTAATTCATAACCAGTTAAAGCAATCCTTCCAAGATATCTCCAACATAGGACTTTTAAAATTAGCTATAAAATTGCCTCATTTTTAGTGGATAGAGCTTATCAGCCATTTGCATGACTTCCTGCAGAGAACCAATATTAAACTCCTAATAACCAGGGGACCTTTGGAATATCTTACTTCAGTTTCTGCTATTAAACCTGAGCCCCAAGCAGAGAACAGAGAGGTTTCAAATGGCCCTTAAACAAATAGGCATAGTCACTGGGAAGCATCCAAGAGAAGATGAGGTGGAAAAAAACCACCAAAATAAATTGGACCTGCTCCCTCCACACCCTGGTCTAATCATTGACCTCCCAAGCAGCCTGGCTCCTTCACAGACTCTGCTGTCTCCTGGTTCCCACATTGTATTTTTTATGGCACAACTTGGCTTTTATGTATGATCTGGGACCTGACAGATATGGCTGTTCAAAAATGAAAAACTACAACTAGTTAGTTTCCATTACATAATAATTCACAATCTCTGATGGAAATGTTCAAGTCACTTAGGACTCTGATTTGGAACAATGTATCTGTTTTAATTCAGATGACACCAGTAATTCATTTGGACAACATGATTCATATAATGTGCTTCTCCTTCACCATAACCTCTGCTGTTAGGAAATGACACTGTTTCATGGGACCATCTCAAAAGAGGAAGAAGCAAATCCTTTTACATACATGAGTACTATAATTCATCCAATGTATACAATTGTTAGTCCTATAGGAAGAGATAGAACAAGTCTGCATTATTTTTAAAATTGTAATTAGTTATGATTACTTAGTAAGATCACTTAATATGTTTGGCCTGTGTATTTTTTAAAATGAAATACAATATGATGAAAAAATCAGAATATGATGTATGGAGTAAGGATAAATAGTGCTTTGTAAAATATGTGTGTGAGAATAAAACAGGAGGAGAAGGGAGGGAGGGAGAGAGGGAGGGGAGAAAATGAGAGAAAGAGAGAGAGAGCAAGAGCGAGAGAGCCTTTGCAGCTACAATGGATAAATGTATTTCTTTCCCCCACCCTCTACAACAAAACGTTATTTACTGCAAAATGTTCCATCAATTCTTTTTTTGTTTGTTTGCAATTATAGCTGACATGTGATCTTATATTAGTTTCAGATGTACTACAAAGTGATTAAACATTTATGTACCTTAGGAAGTAATCATCCCATTAAGAATAGTACCCATCTGACACCATACAGTTATTGCAATTTTAAAATATGTATTTATTAGGAGAGGGATATAAACATCAATGATGAGAGAGAATCATTGTCCAGCTGCTTCCTGCATGCCCCCCACTGGGAATTGAGCACAAAACCCTGGCATGAACCCTGACTGGAAATTGAATTATGACCTCCTGGTTCACAGGTCAACGCTCAACCACTGAACCACACCAGTTGGGCTATTGAAATATTATTGACCATATTCCCTATGATGTAATTTACATCCCCATGATTATTTCTATAACTGGAAATTTGTACTTTTTCATCCCTTCACCTTTCTCACCCATTTCCACAACCCTCCTCCCATCTGACAACCATCAATTTGTTCTCTGTGTCTATGAGTTTGGTTCTTTTTTGTTTGTCCATATGTTTTGCTTATTAGATTCAACATATAAGTAAAATCATATGGTGTCTGTCTTCCTATGTCTGACTTATTTCACTTAGCATAGTACCCTGTAGGTCCATCCATGCTGTTGCAAACGGTAAAATTTCATTTTTTATGGCTGAGTAATATTCTATTGTATATATGTACCACTGTGTCTTTATTCATTACTTTACCAATGGACACTTAGGTGCCTTTTATATCTTTCCCATCATGGATAATATTTAAATGTATTTCTTATTGAGGGTCCATGGCCAAAAAAGGTGAAAAACAGCTAATTCACTTTGATTCTGGAGTAATGATGAAAAAAAAAAACCCACAACAAACAAACAAACAAAAAAAACCCAAAACCAAAACATCAAGGTATTTTTCAAATGAACTGCTGGGCCATCTGTCCACCCTACAGTTCTACAACCTCATTTCTGAACCTCAATTTAAGTTTTATTTTTATCCCTGTAGTGCTTCCTTGCCTTGCTTTGACCCAGCTTTCCAGCCTAGAGAGGTCATTTCAATGCTTAATTCTGTCTTTCATAAATTTAACTATTATTCTTGGTAGTAGATCACATGCAGATGTAAAAATCATGGGGTTACATTAAACTATAATAAGTTGATAGACTATTAGAGACAGATGGAAATTCACATACACACACAAAAGCCTACTACATTTTGGATTCCCTCGTTAAATTCTAAACTCCTCGAGCACATGAGCACTGCATGGCTCTTTTAGTACATTGTGGGCACAGAGGTCAGCATATTCATTTTGACTGAATGATTATTAATTTGCACATGTCAAAATTCACTGCTAGAATTGATGATGAGCCAAGAGGCAGGAGAGAAAATAAAACGCCACACATCTGAAGTGCAGGTTCAAAGGCAACGACTGGCACATGTTGCTTCCCTGAACCCACTCAATCATAGAGTTGACAGAAAATGGAAATTCATACTAGAAAAGAGCCAAGCAGAAAGACAAAGAGGAGGGAAAGGGACAAAAAGAAAGCACACGTGTGCACATGCACACACACACAGACACACACACACTCCACTGATGGCTGAAATACCTTAAGGTAGTTACTAGATGGCTTTCACACATGAATAGCACCACCAAACGGCATTAGGTCCTTGGCTTTGTATTACTATTAATAGGCAGTCTATTAGGGCATTGCTATTTTTGAGCTTCCACAAGGCAACATGATTTCCCAGTGGTATATGATCATTAATTGGTAAAAGGCACTCTAGGAATACCAGTCCAAGACAATAGCTCAGCCACAATTAAGACAGGGTTGCATTTGCTGACCTAGACGACAAAGCAAAGTGGTGCCTGGGAAATTCTCAGCAATATTTTACAATCTGAACTAATTAAAGTTCACATTCCCCATACAGCTAGAGAGCAAACACGAGGAATACCCCAGCTGAAGACTTTCTTGTTTGATGGTGACTATAATGACTTCAATCCCAAAGGTTCAAGACAACAGAAAGCATTTCCATTTGAAGGGTGTGCAATGAAACTCTGACTTCCCTTAATTCCAGAGCAATTCCTCCTTGTGCAGCCCCAACCAAAGGCCGCAGTCCAATTTTTCTGCAGTGAACACAGGGAATATAGGGGGATGGCGGGGGGAAGGGGGCTGATCTCATTGTAGTCTGCTACATTTCTTCAACAGATTTAATGCTGACAAAGATTAAGAATAGCATATCATCATTGCCAGACTGTGTGCTGGATGAATTTAATTTATTAACATAGGCGAGCCTTCGCTCATCTAAAGGAGGCAGCACACTAAAAATGTTTTTACTGTATGATTAAAGTATCTTTACACAGGCAGCCCTAGGCAGCCCAAGTTATTGCTCTATCGCCTGGAGGTAAATTAAGGTGATACTTTTCCTTTTTCCCATCTCTAATAGGATTGTACATTCTGCTGCTGGCAAAACCAATTGCACTACTACCTATTGCTAAAACCTCATTCCTGAAAGCTGATGTGTGTTCTGTCACATTTGGCTTGAAAAAAAAATTACCTCTTACTAACTTTGTTCTTCTGATAAGGGGGAAAACTCACAGGAAGAATATGTTTCCAGGGAGAGAGAGAGAAACATAAAGGAAAAATGCACATAAGGCCATGAATGTGAGTTAATAGGGATCATTATCTGAAACAGTTCATCTTATTTTCTTCCTTCACATTTCTTTTACAACCAGCTTAATCATGTTTGCCAACATTTGAGACGATCAATGCTACCTTAATAGGTTCAGTTAGTTTTAACCTTGAACACAAATCTGTTCTGAGAAGAAAAAAAATACCTCATAGATAATAAGATATCTAAAATTAAACTAAATTTTATAACTTAGTTTAAAGTAATACTGTAGGACCCAATACAGATCTGTGGAAATTGATCCTTAAAGGAAAAAAATAAATATATGTGTCTGTGATGAATCTTAGCATTTTCATGTTAATGAGCCTTTTAAAATCCAGTCAACAAATATTTACTAAGCATCTACCATATTTGTAGACATTTCCACAGTCTGTGGATATAGTGTGGAATGTGAAATCCCAAGGAAGCTTAAAAGCATTCTGAATTGTACAGCATTACTTACCCTTGCTATTCTAGCATATTGCTTAGGTCTCAGTATAGTCCCAGACTGAACATCAAAAATTTCTACATCTATCTGACTACTGCTTTTCTGAGAAATGCCACATTTCTTGTGCATCCTTTTCCAACACAAGTTAACTGACTAACTTTCTATGTTTTTCAAGGTTTAATATTTCAAATGATGCTCCTTTCCAACAAAGCAATCAAAGTCTTGCTCATATACAAGATGATTCTACATGGCACGAGAACAACAAAGCCAAGTTCAGATGTGACCACTGGGAAGTCAGCTAGGACCACTCACTCTGCAAATGCTTTGCTTCCATGAAGCAGCCCAGGCCAGGTGTTTAAAACTGGATTCTCACCTGGCCAGAATTGCTCAATGGTTGAGCAGGGACCTATGAACCAGGAGGTCATGGTTCGATTCCTGGTAAGGGCACATGCCTGGGTTATGGTCTTGATCCCCAGTGTGGGGTGTGCAGGAGGCAGCCAACCAATGATCCTCTCTTATCATTAATGTTTCTATCTCTCTCTCACACTCCCTTCCCTGAAATCAATACAAATAATAATAATAATAAATGATCCCCATGCTAGAATCATTTTCCTTTTGAACATACATATTCGAGGTCACAGAAAGATACGGTCACATGTAGTAAACACCTCTGTATCAAGAAGACAGTAGGTCCTCAAGAAATATTTGCTATATGAATGACACCACAATGCCACACAACAGAAAAATACACTATAAATATAAAAGGAACGCACAGGTGGCTACTGTGTGAACATGAGAAGTTTAGAGTTATTTTTAGGACCACGATATTTTGGTATAATAAGCAGAGTGCTGGAGGGTAAGTTCTTTGAAGGCAAGAGCAGGTCTGCTTTTCCCCCGAGGCATAGCGGTCCTCCCAGAGCTTCACACTGAGTCTGGCACAGCCAAACTCTCCATAAACAGCTGGGGGACAAAATGAGAAGTATTATAAGGGATCTCAAAACCAGACTCTCTTATTTTTGTGCGTTTTATCTGTAGAACAATCTCCTTTATAAGTACACTATCTGCATTAGAGATAAAGAACATAGATGCATACTCCATGGACACGGACCATAGTTTGGTGAAGGCCAAGGGATTGGGAGGTAGGGGTGGGTAGAGGTGGGCAAAAGAGGGCGGGGGAAGGGGACATCTGCAAAAATGTCAACATTAAATTAAATTAAATTAAAAACATTTTTTTAAAAAAGACTACACATCATGCAATTGCATCATCGAATTACAGACCAGTAGGGAGAGAAGAACCTTGGAAAAGCCATTTAGTCCACATTTGCTTTTAAGAAAGACCTCACAAAAATGACCACAGACTAGATTCCTTTATATAGTATCCTTGTCCTATTGATTGATGGTTTCGGACCATCTTAAGCTGTGTCACCTCCATAATTACCAGATGATGTCATGTTATAAAATCTGGAGACAGACTTGGTTCAAGGTCTGACTCTGTCATTAACTACCCATGTGACCTCCAGCCAAGAATTACATTGCTCAAGAGCCTTGATTTCCTCCGTCATAAAATCACGATGAGAGTGACACCCACCTCACAGGGGAGTGAAGAGAGAAATGTACATGGGAGCTGCCACTGACTTGAGGAGTTATTTGTATAAAATGGTCTATACTAAAATAATACGTTTCCAACTAGAAGCTCTGTGTTAAGCACCAACTGGCAGTATTTAAAATGCACATTGACTGATTTGAATCCTCTCTGTAAAAATAATCTTCCTGATGCAGATTCAATTATCTAACAAAAATGCGCTCAAACCTTAAATGCCAGGCAGCAGGGACCCAGCCATGGTCCCTTTTCTACTGCAGTGAAAAAACTAAGAGGGAGACAGAGACTGAGCACCCCACTGTGACAAAGTGCATGGCTTATGACCATAGTCCGCAAACTGCGGCTCGTGAGCCCCATGCGGCTCTTTGGCCCCTTGAGTGTAGCTCTTCCACAAAATACCACGGCCTGGGCAAGTCTATTTTGAAGAAGTGGCGTTAGAAGAAGTTTAAGTTTAAAAAATTTGGCTCTCAAAAGAAATTTCAATCGTTGTACTGTTGATATTTGGCTCTGTTGACTAATGAGTTTGCCGACCACTGGCTTATGAGGCTACACACTTAATTCATTAGAGAAGGGGAAGCCCAGGGAACCTTTGGAAAGAGTAGCAGAGAGAGACAAACTAAGCTAAGGAATTCCAGGTAAACTCCATGACCAAAGTCAGGTTCAGTGCAAAACATACTCAACCCAAGTGGGAAAGCTAACCAAAGGCTAGTGTGTGGCACTTGGGTGGCACAATAAAGTAATCACTGTGAAGAGAGTGCAGTAGGGAGTGTGTGTGAATCATTTTTACAATCATCACCGCGAGGGCTAGGCTGAATTTTTAGCCCTTCCCCACTTCGGAGTGTTACTTCCCTGCTCTCTATGGCTCTCTCCAACCACACAGAAGGATCTCAGAATTCAAAACTTAATTCCCTTCTTCCTAGTATTGTGGTTTGCAAGTCTAATAATAACCTTTGAGCTACACTTAGCATCCCTTCCTTCCTTCAACCCAACAAGGAATTAGCAAGTGTCCACTGTGTGCCCACCATGACCTGTGAATAAAAGAGGCTCTGCACTCATTGTTGTTGCCTCAGTGAACTTAGAGCTCCTACCATTCGTGACAATGAAGGTTGTCAAATATAGCCATGGAAGCGTGTGCAAGGAAAAGTGAAGCACAAAACAGGCACGCTATGAACTCTGAGGCCGATGTCACAAGGTCCCACAGAGGAAGAAAATATGATCTGGCTTCATAAAGTGAGTAAGATCGCCAGGCAGGAGATGGGCTATGGGAGAAGAGATTTTTCCAAGAAGCAACAGAAAGTATGGTGTGCTTGTAATGGAGGGCACCAGGGTTAGAAGTGTGTGTGTGTGTGGAAGACAGGGGAGCAGAGGTGAATGGAGGAGAGTCAAGGGGTAAAGATGGCAAAGGTCCAAGACACTACGCTGCACTCATGCAACAAATATTTACTGACTACTATGTGTCAGGCACCAGAGACAGAATCATGAGCAAAATCTCAATGCAGACAAAATATCCTATATAATAAAAGCATAATATGCTAAATGTCTGACTGATGGGTCGAACTTTTGGCCGACCGCTTGACCAGTCGCTATGACACGCACTGACCACCATGGAGCAGACGCTCTGACTGGTAGGTTAGTTTGCTGCTGGGGTCTGGCGATTGGGACTGGGCGAGAGGGCTGGACATGCCCTGGAGCCCTCCTGTGGTCCCTCCCTGGCCAGCCAGCCCCCATCAGCTTCGATCTGGACTGGGCGATCACCAGCCAGGTGGAGGGACCCCACCCGTGCACGAATTTGTGCACTGGGCCTCAAGTTATTTAAGCAAAAGGCTCCATATGCTGTAAAATCCCTTGGCCTTTGTTAAGTGCCCATTCTATAGGTGGGGCAGCGACAGGGTGGTTATGTGCTGGAAGAGGGATCCTAATCCGAGCCTTCCCTCATCCTCTGCACAACAGATTTAAGCAATCAACAGTCCCCGAATTTTGCAATGAAAATTCTCAGCGCTCATCTTTTGCATGGATCCACACCAGAGCAAATGCACGTCCAATGAAGATTTTACAGATTACCAAGATAAATAGCTAAAACTTGGAAATGTCTCTTCAACGCTGATGTAAACCAGGTGATTTGGGTTCAAATAGCTAAGCGTTAATGCCCAAAATCATCCCCATCGCACTACAAAGAACTCCTTTAAAACACTCTATCGACGATCTGAAAAAATACTACATGGTGTACACAGTTTTATTACTCTCTCAGGACCTCCTAGTGGATATTATGTCCCAGAATTCACAGTCGTTGGATGGGTGTCCTCTCTACCATGAAGCTGAGCTCCATTTTACAAGCTGCAGGCAGATTATTCCCAGTCATGACTGAAGAGAGGAGAGTCTACGTTAACCACTGACTGAAACGGCAAACTTCCCTGCTCGGAAGTCAGTTCAGGCTTTGGAGGAAACAAACTTCCAAAATGGTTCCATGGTTTGCTTTCTGTCTCTTTCCTGCACACCAGCACACTGGAGATAATGTGCTCCTAAACTCCTTTACAGACACAATGGAAATCACCGAGAAAATGTCTTCAATTATTTTGAGCCAAATCAGCCAGTCAACATTTGTTGAAGATTTCATTGTGTACACCTTTGTTGCAGCCTTCAGATACCAATGCAACAAGCATTTGGGGGAAGATGCACGCTGAGCCAAGAGACCTGGATTCCAGCCAGGCTGTTACTAATTACTTGTGTGACCTTGGATAACACCCTCCCTAAGAGCCCCAGCCACCTCATCTATTCATAAAGAAGAATGTCCTTTGCCTGGACTACCTCTCCTGGTGCTATGAGGATCAAATGAGACAGGTTTACAAAAGCACTTAGGAAAGTGTAATTTGCTAGACAAATACAATGATTTATCATTAAGCAGAAAATTCTACCTATCCTTGAGGAGGTAGAAAGGAAAAAACAAACACACACATTATAGATTTCTTTTTTCATGATAAAATCAGCATATATATCTGTTAATCTGAGAACTTTAAAGGAAGACATCAAAAATTCATCTCCTAAACCAGTTTTCATGCTGCTCTAAATGATGCTCAGTGGTCTCATCATTTCAGTACAAAATTTATGTATTAGGATTATCTGGTCCTTTGGTCCATTTCTGGGTAAATCTGTGCCTTGAAATACAGTGTTTCATGTGTGTTTTAAAGGCAGGAATTGCATTTCCACATGTCCTGTTAAGGCTCCTATAGACACACTCAGGATAGCTTCACATGGGTGTTTTCCAACAATCCTGTAAGGGATAGTGGTGAGGAGTGTAGAGATTTCAGCAGGACAGGTTGGCTTAAATTACTTATTATGGGAGATATTGGGCAAGCCACCTACATTCTCTAATCCCCAGTTTCCTCATCTGTGTAATATACACTGAGTGGCCACATTATTATGATCTCTGAACACATAATAATCTGGCCACTCAGTGTATATCCTATGTAATAAAAGGCTAATCTGCAAATTGTCCCCTCGACCAGGAGTTCAACCAGCAGGCAGGCCGGCCAACCGCCCATGTCCCCTCCCCCTGGCCAGGCTGGCAGGACCCCACCAATGCACGAATTCATGCACCAGGCCTCTAAAATACACACACACACACACACACACACACACACACACACACACACTGAGTGGCCAGATTATTATGCGTTCAGAGATCATCATAATCTGGCCACTCAGTATATATCACACAGGATTACTGGGGGTGGGGGAAGTAAATGAGAAAATGTATAGAAAGTGCCCACCACCGTGCTTGGCACACTAAATGTTTATTAATGATCCATGACGATGGGAATAATAGGGTAGATGCTGTATACTCAGACATTGCAAAAAATATATGCAGGGAACACTTTGAGTATATATCATCTTCAGTACTGAAGTTAATAATAGGGCATTTCATTGAGTGCCTACCATGGGCCAAATGTATCAGCTCTAAGTAGGTGCTACTAACCATAGTTTTACCGAAAGTGAACGGTAGCATCAGAGAACTGAATTTGAATGAGGTCGTAGAGCTACTAAGTGATGGAATGAAGATTTGCCCTCCCACCTCTGAGTCCTGCTCATCTGCCAGGTCATTCTCCCAGCTCACTACTAATTGTGGCTCAGTTTCTGATACTCCTGGTATCTTCACTTTCCAAATGCTTAGTTCACAGTGGCACCGACAGAATTAAATCTGAAGGATCTACTCATAGTCCCATTCCTGCTATTTTCCTTCAGCATGTCTGCAGGTCGTTTTTACTTCTCTCCCTGTCTCCTTAGTTATATACATTAGGGTACATTTACTCTATGCTTATATTGTACCAGGGACTGTGGATCCAATAAAGATTCACTTTTTATAGTACCTGTGCCCTAAGAAATCAACCTAGGAAACTAACAATGCAAATAAGTATTATAATATGATCATCACAAATGCTATGTGCTTAGGAGGTAGCAAGGTAGTATGGGTTGAGGACTGGAAGTGACAGTCACCCTCATCCCTGAGGATGGAAGGGCAATTCAATCAGAAGAATGTGCATTAGCATATTCAAGAACCAGCAAGCACTGTAAGGTATCAGAAGAAATAACTGAAGAGTGGGGGAGAGCTACTTGAACTCCACTTGGAGCTCAGTCTGGGCCAGAGAAACCTGAAGGGCCTAAGGCAGGGAAGTACACACCATCAGTAAAGTGCCTTGGGTACTATCTGCAGCTTGGAGTAAGGCCTCGAGCCAAAGGGCAGGAGCTCTGGGAGTAAACAGGAAAAATGTCTCCTGAGGTGGTGGTGGTGGGGGGGGGTCTAGTCCAAGCAGACCCCCAGAAGCCAGGGCAGAAGTGACTGAGCCAGAGAAGAAATTCTGGGAATTCAAACTGGGAATGGAAAGGGTATAACCAGGAGACTGTGCTGACAGGGTTGAGCTATCTCTATCCAAGGTCAAAACCATCTATGAGAAATGTCCGGAGATGTCTCGTGATCAAATCAGAAAAATACTTTTCACCTTTCACCTTGGAGAATGACAGGTCATTTGAAATCCACTCAAGTTTGAGGGAGAGAAGAATCTCTGCATATTTCGTAAAACTTAAAGAAAACAAAGCCAAACCAAACAAAAATTGTGATTCCCCTTCTTTTCACCCTTGACTTTGATTTAACCTCGTTTGTTTTTGCCAGCAGTGAAATCCACAAAACATCTTGACGATGACTGCCTCAGGGAGAACAGAATCAGCATTTGCTCAGTGTCTACTTCGTGCCAAGACTTTCAAATGTTTTATTTCATTTGGTTCTTGCAAATCACCCGGTGATGCTCAGGGAAGTTAAATAAACTACCCAAGGTCACAAAGCTCAGGATCACAGCTGCTGGTGCAGGACTGGCACCACGTTGAGGTGGTGGGACTAAGCAGTACAATGCCATTGCTAGAGAGTGGGTGCTCTTTTAAGCGGAGCTCCAAAAACATAAGAATGCACCTTATCACCCTTCATATCCTCCACTATCATCAGCACTATCATCAGCACTGCCATAATAGCAGTAATAATAAAGCTAATATTTGTTTAGAATACTTATTATCACAGTTTCAGATTCTTTGCATACCATTTCTAATCCTGAATACAACCTTGCTAAGTGTTATGATGTCCATTTTAGAGAGGAAGGCATCTGGCAGAAGTCCCATAGTAAGCAAAAGCCAAAGCCAGAATTCCAACCCAGGTTTGCCAGCACACACACATATAAGGGTTGAAAGATACATTGGATAGAATTGATTGTAACCAAATTGAAGCTGTGGTATAATAGAGGAGGGAATCATTCTACATAATTGATTCAATAGCATGGAAGGCTAGCAAACTGCCTTGGCTGGAGATCCTGTATTACTGCATAAGAGCGCCCTGAGTACCACTGTGCATGCTGCCTCATCTCACTTCTCTAGAGCCGAAACCACGCAGGAGACATTGTACCAGGGTCCGTGGATACAAAAGCTAGGAAAGACATATTCAGTGCAGGTGTTCAAGTGCTCGCCTACATGTGATTCAGTCCTTGCAGACACCCACTGAGAGGAGGCGAGCACAGGTCTGTGGGGACTTGAGGTTGGCCTTGACTACCTGCCCGCCTCATTTCTGGAGAGTTGTCTCTCCGTGAACTTAAGAACTGGTGGGATGTTCACAGGTGTCCAGCAAAAAGAATGATCATCAAAGACAAAATGAGTTTATAATCCAACTCATATTGTGAATTACTTCTAGAAAAAGGGAACTTAACACATTGCTTCAGTGTCATCCACTACTTCTCCTCCCAGAAATGCTAAAACAGCGCCAAAGAGCTCAAACATTCCTACAGGGGAGGCACAATTTCAGGCCTCTCTACTTTGGCAAATGCCTCACTCTTTACCTGCAATATACCCTTTGCTTCTCTATAGCCTGCTTGAAGAATTTTTAAATTATATTTTCAACCCCAGTTCTGTGTTGCCTCCTTCAAGCCTTCCCTAACTCCTCCAGCTAAAGAAACGTTGCTCAACCTTGGCACTATTGACCTTTTGGGCCACATAATTCTTTGCTGTGAGAGGTATGGCTGTCCTGCACGCTGTAGGATGTTTAGCAGCATCCCTGCTCTCCAACAACTTAGATGTCAAGAGCATCTGCCAGCTGCAACAATAAAAGATGTCTCCAGATATAGTCAACTGTGGGGGTGGGGGTGGGGTGGGGGCAAGGGCAATGTCACCACTAGAGTATTTTAGTGCTAGATCTATACCTTGGTTACACTTAGATCTCAGGAGACTGAAGGCCCCTTCTAGTTCCATGTTTCTCCACTAAAGTAAGTGAAGGTTAGTAGTCAAAGAGGAGAGCACAGTGATCCACTCTAGCAAACTCAAGGTCCCTTTCTGTATTATTTCCAATTTTCTTCACAGAAAAGAACTATGCCACTGAGGACAAGAGAACTATGAATTATAAAGACCTTCAAGCTGTATCACCTTAAACCGTGATCCTAAATTTCTTATCTAAAAAATGGAGCTAATTTTAGCTTCTTCACAAGGTTTCTGGGTTAAGTGAAATATATACATCAAGCTGCCTAGCAAGATCAACTTTCCCCTTTCACCAGGTAAGGAATGGGTTAATATGTGAGAAACTGTTTTATAAATTGTAAGTGCTAAACAGTTATAAGTTGCTATTATCTGACTTTTAAAAATAATCGGTAATGAAATCTAGCTTTCTTTTCTGAATGTAGTATTCAAACAAACTTTGCAAAATCACTTCAGGATGATATGAATTAGAAATAATAATCACTTACAGGTAAAGAAGACATAGTTTATTAAGTCCTTTAATTACACATGATACCTTTTTATTATATATTCTCATCTGAGGATATGTCCATTTACTTTTTAGAGAGATGGGGAGGGAAGGAGAGAGGGACAGAGGGAAGGAGATAGTAAGGGAGAGAGGGAGAGAGAGAAACATCAATCGGTTGCCTCCCATATACACCCTGAATGGGGATCGAACCCACACCTGGTACAATTGTAATTAGCTAGTTATTAATACCAGCAGTACTCCCAATAGCCCCAATTCCACGAGTAACACAACCTTTTGGTGTATAGAAGGCCATTCCAACCAACTGAACAACCTGGCCAGGGCCACATGATATCTTTTATGGTCTTGATTGTCAAGACAGTATTAGTGGAAAAGTGAGGACATAGCCAAAGAGAACTAGAGAATCTCCCCACAGTTCAGAGTTGCAAAGTAGAGACACAAATCCAGTTTGCAATAATGGACCTGTTTCCAGTGAACACTGCAGTAATACTTTAAACATAGAACCAAGAGCCATTCTGTCCAACCTTCCAAAAATTTGAATTATATCCTATATGCAAAACTAGGTAGACAGTAGAGATCATTAGAACTGATTATGTCAATGGCTATCATCATTAGTTGCATATAAGCCAGCATTAAGGATTTGCAGACCTAAGAAAGAGCTAATATTGTATAATTGTCCAAAGCAATTATAATTATCAAAAAATATATGTTCAACCCAAATCAGATGAAGGAATAACAAAGGGGGGAAATGGGCAACTTCTATAATTGCATGCAAAAACTCTTAATTAAACCCAGACATTCAAAAGTAGTTTCAGAAGAAAGGTCACTAAATTAGGGTAGAGAGGAGAACATCTCTAGGGAATCTTGCAGACTGTAGTTTTATAAGTCAGCTCTCGGGATAAAGTAAAAAAAAAATCTACAGAATGAATTTCTATTTTAGCAATCAAAAATGAAACTGAGCCACCCGCCAGCCCAGTACAAAGAGAGCTGTGTCATCATCTCTTGTGCAGCACTCTGACCAGCCCTGAAGAAAAGTAGCTGAGTTCTGGACTTGATCTCAGAGAAACATATTTTGGTTTAGAGCAATGATGTCCTATTGGCATCTTGCAATGCCCCCTCCTGGGGATCGAACCCACAACTCGGGGATGTGCCCCAACTGGGAATTGAACTGTGACCTCTTGGTTCATAGGTCAGTAATCAACCACTGAGCAACACTAGAACACTAGCTGGGCTATTGTGTTGTTGATTTTTAATCCTTACCTGAGGATGTGTTTTTATTGGTGAGAGAGAGAGACAGAGAGAGAGAGAGAGAGAGAGACAGAGAGAGAGAGAGAGAGAGAGAGAGAGAGAGAGAGAGAGAGAGAGAGAGAGGCATCACTGTGAGACAGAAATATTGATCAGCTGCCTTTCATAAGTTCCCCAACTGGGGATCAACCCTGCAACTTTTTTGGTGTTTGGGACAATGCTCACAACCAACTGAGCCACCCAGCCAGGGCTTAGGTACAATTATTGAAGAATACATCTCCTCCATATTACATGGCAAAACCAAATTGTAGGTGATGGAATGGAGTCCACTGGAACCCAAGATCAAGAACAACCTAACAGACTCATCACAACCCAGTGGATGAAGGGTAGAGCTCAGGGACTGTTACAACTAGGAACTGAAATATAGAGGAAACTGCATTCCACCCAACTGGAAAAAAAAAAAACATATTGATCAAGGAATAGGCCTCCTGGACTGGGGTTGTGTTACTGTTCATTCATCAAATATGCTCTGGATCTTTTGACTGTCCATGTTGTGCCAGGTACTGCTCCAAGCACAGGAGCTAAGAACAGAAGCAAGATTGGCCATAGTGCTTATAATCTAGAAGGGGAGATGGACATTCACACATAGAAAATTACAAAAGCACTGAAATAAGGGAAGATGTGTCTATGGTAGATCACAAGAGTAATAACAACACAGAAAGTAGGCACCATCACCATTTATTGAGAGCATACCAAGTGCCAGGCATGTTTCCATGCATTTAACTCATTTGATTTTTTTATTTTAATAAAATAACCTAGTACCATCAGCCAATCAATCCTATTTTAATGTGGGAGATGTTAATTTTCCTAATATGAAGTAACTAAGCATATCACTTTAGTATTGAGGAAATGGAGACACATAAAGGTTAATTTGTCCAAGTTTCCATAGCTAGTAAAATGGTGGAGCTGAGAACCCAGACAGATGAGTTTCATAAGCCCATATAATTCATCCCCAAGTTAATCTACAACAAGAACTCCTCATCCTGGCAGAGGTCAGAGAAGGCTTTGCTAAGGGGGTTACCACTTTTGCTAGAAGGTGAGTCAACATTCATCCAAAGAGAGATCAGAAGTTATCTGGGTGGACAGTGTGGTTCTAGGCAGAGGAGGGAACCGGGGAATGGAAAGGAGGACCTGTGTAGGGAGGGAAAAGGAAGAGACAGCAAGGGAGCAGGGCTGCAGCACCAGAGCGTGCACCCTTGGGAGAAGGTGCTGAAAGGTTTTTAGGAAACAGTAGTATGATTTGCATCTTAAGAAGTTCTCTGGCTACAGTATGAGAAATGGGAGAGAGAGGTTAAGAGAGTGTATGAAGAGAACAAGGAGGATATAATGCAGTTGTCTGGGTTCTAGGCCAGTGATTCTCAAAATTAGGTCTCTGGACCAGCAGTATTACTACCCCCAGAGACATTCTGATAAATTCAAATTCTTGGGACCCAGCTCCAGATCCACTGAATCAGAAACTCTTGGGATGTATTAGTTATCTACTGCTGTGAAAAAGGTACCACAAACTTAGCAGCTTAGAACAGCTCATATTTATTATTTCCTAGTTCCCATGGGACAGGAGTCTGAGCACTGCTTAGGTGGGTCCTCTGCTCAGGGTCTTAGGAGCTTGCAATCACAATGTCAGCCAGGCTGTGTTCTCATCCGGAGGCTTGAATGGGGAATATCTGCTTCCAAGATTATTCCAATTATTGGCAGCATTAATTTACTTGTGATTGTGGAACTAAGGGCACCAGGTTCTTGTTAGCTATCATCTGAGGGAGGCTACTCTTGGGCCATGGAGGCTGCCAGCAGTTCCTTGCCACATGAGCTTGCTCAGATGTCTACAGACTTCAGCAAGCCAGCATTGTCTCTACAGCAAATCTGTTAGCAATAGAGTCTTTATAAAACATACTGTTAGGGATAGAAATAGAATATTGGGGACCAGCTACAATTATAAGAAATATTAATCATGCTCTGTTAACCATGATGGTTCTGTTTTGATTAGAGTAAGGACATCCTAAACTGGCTGGGAGTTATACACCCTGGGACACTGTAGCTAACATCAGAATGCAGTCCATCCTCCTTTGGAGAACTGCCTATCGTTATGGAAAGATTTACAAAGATTGTTTGTGGCCAAAACAATCTAGTCAAGGAGGCACCTGCTCTTTCCAACCTCCAGCCCCTATCACCTGTAATGTGGTCCCTGGGCACCAGGAGGCACCTGCTCTCTGTATCACGCCCTCTCCCCAGCCCGCATGATTTGTAACCTGTAACAATTATCCCGTGCCCATTTCCCCATGCCTGCAATTCCTACTTTCCCATGTAATATTTGTCCTTATACCAGAAGAATCTACCCAATATAAGCAGCTGGCTCATGGTGGGGTGGAGAGCAGATTTTTGTGGATGACCTGCTTCTCTCCCATAATGCCAGCATTATTGCAATAAACACTCATATACGATTCAACCCCATCTCTGCTTAATTGGAGGAAGTAGTGACCTGCAGCCCAGACCCCTTGGTTGTCCAGTTATAATATCATAATCATGAAAGTGACAGCCATCACCTTTTCTATAATCTACTGGTGAGAAGCAAGTTGTAAATCCCTTGCACAAAAAGAGTGGATTGTACCAAGACAGGAACACCAGGAGGTAGGGATTATAGAAGACCACCTTAGTATCTGTCCACCCCAGATCCTGTGCTCTGGGTTTTAGCACGTTTTCTAGATAACAGTGATGCATGCTCAAGTTTAAGAACTATTAGTGCTCACAGCACTTGTACTAAAATTGGAATACATATAAGTTTAAGAACGACTACCCAGACAATAGATTTGAGAGACATTTAGAAGGCAAATTCTTTAAACCTTGCCTTCTTGATCAAAAGATGGAACGATTATAGTAGTTCTGTTAGATTACATAGTTTAGCACTGTGGTCATGAGCATGGGCTTTGGAGCCATTAATATGTAGGTTCAAGTCTCTACCACCTTCTAAATGGTGTGAACTTGGGCAAGTTCCTTAACCTTGGGTGGCTTTAGCTTCTTTATCTATAAGATGGCCTTCCCATGGAATCTGTTTCTTAGAGTTTAGGGTTGTCATGAGACTTAAATGATCATCAATGTAAACTATATCTGGGTCTGAAACAAAGACCATGCTCAATACATGTAGGCTACTGTTGCTAACGTATGTGGGGTTCAGTTTCTTCCATAAAATGAGATTAGAATGTGTAAGATGTAATGCTCCTCCTTCTAGATTTCAAATATATTATAGATGAAAAATCTTACTTTTGAGAAAGGTGTATTTTTTCTCTGCTACCTATAATAAGAATAGCAACCCCCAGAGGATGAGGTTTGTTTTGGTTTGATTTTTTAAACTCCTGTGTAACGGAAAGTAAGCCACCAGCAGCTCCCCTCTGTTTGCTAGAGAAACGTCTTCTACGTAGACCTTCTGAATGCTTTGTATACCTCCAGGGACCCAGTTCCTAAACTTACCTCCTTTGAAAGAAATAATATGAAACAGATCACACAAAGTTATACCAACACCCTCAAGGAAGTAGCTAAACAATGATCCTGTGGGGAGCCCATTCTACGGAAACGCTTGCCTTTGGCACTTACCACACAATACTATAATTGTGGGCTGACTTTTCTATCTCCCTCACTAGACTGAAACCTCCTTGGAGGCAGGAGCCATGTCTTACCTTCCTGGATAAGGGGGAGGAAAAGCTACTTCTGGAAAGTGGAGATGACTCTTTTATACCCCAACCTTCTCTTTCCCCTGTTCTTTGAGGTCCTCATTCTCTTTTCCAATCACAATTAACTTCCCAATTTTGGGGAAAGATTTTCACTTAAGAGAATGTCTGCTAGTAGGGTCTGAAGGGAAAGTTCTTGGTAGAAATAATGGACACTAGGGAAAGTTCTTGGTAGAAATAATGGACAACTAACTTCAAACCCTCCTCTAGTTCTCTGTGCCATAAAGGTAAAGATGAGAGTTCCTCTTTGTAAGATGTTTTGTTTAGAAAAGTCACTTGAATGCACTTTTATCCTTGCAAAGGTAAAACAAAGACTTAGAGAATAGAGATGAGGATACAAGAGAGGAAGACATGAGGAAACATCTGGAGAATACCAAACTTGCAGCTATTGGTTGTGGAGTTCTGGGTCGTGTTATTTGGGTTGATCAAAGAGGAAAGATAGAAATACTAGGAGTTTTTAAAATTGCACTTGATCACATTATCTAGAGCAGTGGTTCTCAACCTTTCTAATGCCGCGACCCTTTAATATAGTTCCTCATGTTGTGGTGACCCCCAACCATAAAATTATTTTCGTTGCCACTTCATAACTGTAATTTTGCTACTGTTATGAATAGTAATGTAAATATCTGTATTTTCTGATGGTCTTAGGCGACCCTGCCGCGACCCACAGGTCTCAACCTGTCGCGACGCACAGGTTGAGAAACGCTGCTGTAGAGCCTAAGACCATCGGAAAACACAGATATTTACATTACGATTCATAACAGTAGCAAAATTACAGTTATGAAGTAGCAAAGAAAATAATTTTATGGTTGGGGGTCACCACAACATGAAGAACTGTATTAAAGGGTCGCGGCATTAGAAAGGTTGAGAACCACTGATCTAGAGCAAAGTAAGTGCTCAATGCTTATAAAATAGAGAATAAATGAAATAAAATCCTATAATCTTTTTCTGTACATTGCAATTGACCTCCCATTACTGACCACTGAGATAAGAGATGGACAATGTCCAAACAAATAGCATGTGTGAGAAAAAAACACACACACACACACACACAGCAACATGTCCCTCCAAAACAGGCACCACCATCTGCCTACATTGGGAAGTATAATTTAGTGTAGAAACAGGCAGAACATGCAGTTCTGAGAATGTTAATACACAGTCAATAAAGTAACTAACCAATCCATGGTAACAGCCCCCCAAAGGACAATTCTGGAGTGTTTTATTCTGAGAGCAAATTAAAACAAAACAAAGATGAGTCTACAAAAAAATAAATAAAAAAAAAAGGCAGGCTCTCCTCTATTTCCCATATGAGTCCTTAGAGGAATTCATGGAAATTATTGCTATCTTTCCCCTATCTCCTACTTACAGCGTACAGTGCCCGCCTAAAATCCCTTTGTTCCAGGGCAGCTACACTGTATGAAATGTGGGCTCAGCCCTTTTCTATTCCCTGCACACAGAATATTTTCAGAATTAACTATTCATGAGTATTCATCTAGGAACAGAGTTTTGATAAGGTTGCAATTAGCCAGTTAACCAATCAGAAGTCCTTTCATCAAATCATTAATAATTATTTTTAAACAGTACAATTCTTAGACTTACTAAAAGCTAGTATTTTATTCTTTGTGATTGAGGACTGTTTCCATGTGTTTTTGGTTAGTCCAGCAGCTGACGAGAACTCCCACGGGATGTGTGGTTGTTTAGTACAAATACATTTGTGTGTTTATGTGTGTGGGGTGGCGGGACAGAGACAAAAGCTTTCATTCACATAATATATACAGGACCATAGAATTAGCTCTTCAGACGCTAATTTGGTGCTTAGGCCCTTTCATTTCTCCGCAATCTATTGGATTTGGTACCTTCATTAAGATAATTAAAATAAGCCAGTCTATCAATATGTGGTCCAATTATTTCAATTGTCTAAACACAGCTTTAGCCTGGTCCTTTTCTGTCTCTATAGAAGAACGATTTTGGAGATCACTTTTCTGGACCTTTCTCAGAAAACTTTGGACACTCCACTCTCCTCTTTGCCTTCCAAAAGAAATCAGTCAATGAGTAGATGAGTGGAGGGTAGAAGAATTTCTCCAGTCTTCAACGTTTATTTAATACCTATGATGAGTCACAGTTTCCAGATAGTAAGTAGTGGACACTAGGGTATAACCCAACACTAGAATTCCAAGGAGTTAAAATGTCATGCTTTCATTATATTACTATGATGTATGGAAGCTTTTCGAATTTGAATTATTATTTTATTTGAAGTCAACTGACATTTAAAATGACCTGTTTTTTCCCACAGAGGAGCCCTCTTGTAAGCTTAGTTCTTCCTATATTCTTTACCCTGCAAATTTTGTTTTCCAAAAATGGTATACTCTGTAAAGTTAGGTTGTATAAATATATACATGAACACACATTTTCACCACACGCATATTTTCAAAGGCATTTTTCAAAAATTACTTGTCCAATTAACTTCTTTATGAACAAATAAATCCTGTTCATCTATAGATAAGCTACACTTTACAGTCTAGCAACTGGGTGTCTGATTTCAGAATATTATTAATGACGGTTATTAGCTGAAGATGCAATGTAGAAGTGAACATATAGGGTGAAATTTATAGTTACTGCTCTGTGGAGAAGAGCAAGAATGACTCAGTCCTTCTAACTTAACTTACATACAATACACTGTGGGTTTCAGATGAAATGATTAGATTTTTTTCTGTAGTCCAATAATTTACGTAAGATACAACTGATGCTTTGTTATTATCAGCTTCCATCATCCAATATTTTAAATCTTTCTTTTCCCTTCTCTGAGGAGGCCTAATGAAGGAGATATGCCATTGCTCTAAAATAATTTTCATTTTCTCATTTTCAGGTATAGTACATTGAGTTGCATGCTATTCCTATACCTACCCACCCAATGAAAATAGACACCCTTATTAACAACATTAGAGGCCCGGTGCATGAAATTCGTGCATGGGAGATGTGTGTCCCTCAGCCCAGCCTGCACCCTCTCCAATCTGGGACCCCTTGAAGGATGTCTGACTGCCCGTTTAAGCCAGATCTCACTGGGATAGGGCCTAAACGGGCAGTCAGACATCCCTCTCATAATCCAGGACTGCTGGCTCCCAACCGCTTGCCTGCCTGCCTGCTTGCCTGATTACCCCTAACCACTTCCCTGCCAGCCTGATCGACAACTAACTGCTCCCCTGCTGGCCCAATTGCCCCTAATTGCCCTCCCCTGCCAACCTGGTCACCCCTAACTGCTCTCCCCTGCTGGCCTGGTTGCCCCTAACTGTCCTCTCCTATAGACCTGGTCTCCCCTAACTGTCCTCCTTTGCAGGCCTGGTCGCTCCCAACTGCCCTCCCTTGCCAGCCTTGTTGCCCCTAACTGCCCTCCCCTGCCGGCCTGGTCCCTCCCAACTGCCCTCCCCTGCTGGCCTGATTGCCCACAACTGCCCTCCCCTGCTGGCCATCTTCTGGGGCCATCCTGTGGGGCCATCTTGTATCCACATTGGGGTGGCCATCTTTGACCACATGGGGGCGACCATCTTGTGTGTTGGACTGATGGTCAATTTGCATATTATGTCTTTATTATATAGGATTCTTTAAGCAGCAACTTCCAAAAGTTTCTTTCTTTTTTTATTTATTTATTGATTTTAGAGAGTAAGAGGCAGAAGGGAGAGCGGGGGAGGGGGTGAGGGAGGAGAGAGAGACATCAGTCTGTTGCTCCACTAACCCATGCACTCATGGGTTGACTCCTGCTCCTGTACATGCCTCAACAGGGTGCATCAGAACAATGCTTCCCGCAAACCAAGTGAGCTACCTGGCCAGGGCTCTCTTTTTCTTATATTAGTCAAACACTAGTGAAAATTCTACACATGGGTAAAATTTTCCCAAATTGACAATATATAGTATGGTAATAGTTTTGGCATTAAAAAAAGTAAATAAAATACAAAAGAAAAATAAAACTACTAAGGGGGAAAATAGCACAACAGAACCTGTGAGTTAAAATAATTTATTTTATTAATTTATTTTTAATTTTCACCCAAGGATTTTTTTTCCTAACTACTTTTTTAGAGATAGGGGGAGGGGGAGATAAGAGAGAGAGAAACATCGATGTGAAAGAAACATCAATTGGTTGCCTCCTGAACATGCCTCAATGGGGAATCAAACCTGCAACCCAGGTATGTGCCCTGACAGGGGATCAAAATGGAAATCTTTTGGTTCACAGGACAACACCCAAACCAACTGAGCCACCTGGCCAGGGCAACAAGAATTTATTTTTATAACTTACATAGCATAGACATAGGGTCAATTGGGGGGGGGGGGGAGGGGCGCGTTCCTATGCCAAAGACACACTTTGGAACAATAAATGATCTTTTAGAAAATTTATGCAAATAATCACATTGAAAAAGTAAAAGGAGTATAACCCTTGACCACCTGTCCTTCTCACATGCCAATTCTTAGAAAATTAACACTGATAATGAGCCCTGACAAATCACCCTCATCTTAGTGTATTATGATAAAAATAACTACCATATTTTCCCATGTATAAGACACTATTTTTTCTAAAATCATTAGACTGAAAATCGAGGAGTGTCTTATACACAGAAGACAGCCAAGTAGGGAGCAGCGTGGGTGCATAGCTGCTTGTACCTTGTCAAACAAGCTTCCTCCAATTGTTACTGACATCAGCTGATGCCCTAATTGGAGGTGGAGAGTGCACAGATGCAACAGGGACCGGAGAGTTCTGAGCCCATAAAGATGTCAAAAAACAAAAAGTAAATATGGTAAGTGATTGTCTTACTCTGCGAAATTCAAACTGAATGTAATCAGCTATGCAAAAGAGCTGCAGGGAGATAATTTGGACCTCCTCCCCCTGAGTGTATGATGAGACAGTGGAGAAAAGAGGAAGAACAACTCCTTAAGATGCCAAAAAAGAAGAAGGCCTTAAGAGGAAAACCAGCAAAATGTTTAAAATATTGATTTCTTAACTTTGGGTTGTAAGAGTGGGGCGTCTTATACACGGAAAAATACAGTACACTAACTGGGCAGAGAAGATGGGAATTGTATCATGGCAGCAGGCATTCACAACTTGAGCTGAATGAATGAGCAGACAAGTCAGTCAATAACCCTGAGAATCAGTTTCTATATCTGTAAGAATTTAACAAATAAATGTAATAAATGCATTTATTGAGTATCTTCTCTGTGTCAGATACTATGCGAGAGTCTAGGTTTGCCTGCACTTTCTATCTACACTAATAAAAGAGAAACATGCAAATTGACCGTACCTCTGCTACACCCACAAGCAACGCCCACCAGCCAATCAGGAGCAAGTATGCAAATTAACCCAACCAAGGTGGCTGCGGCCACAGACCTGGAGGGAGCAGGAGGCTTGGGCTGCCCCGGTGATGGAGAAAGCCAAGCTTCCCACCCACCCTGGCCGGCCCTGGCCTCTGCTCAAGGCTACAAAGTTTCAATTATAGAAGATAAATAAATCCCAGATACCTGCTTCCAGCCAGCCCTGGCCTCTGCTCAAGGAGGCACTAAAAAAAAAAAAAGAAAAAGAAAAAAAGGAGGGGCTTGGAGCTTGGGTTGCTGGGGAGTGATCAGGCCAGGATGGGACGGCAGTTGGGTGATCAGGCTGGTGGGGGGCGGGGCCGTTGGGGGTAAGTAGACCAGCAGGGGGGCCAGTTGGGGGTGAGCAGGCCATCAGTGGGGGTCAGTTGGAGGTGATCAGGACAGCAGTAGGGGCAGTTTGGAGTGAGCAGGCCAGCAGGGGTGCAGTTGGGGGCGAACAGGCCAGTGGGGAGGGAAGGTGGGGGTGAGCAGGCCGGCGGGGGGGGGGGAGTTGGGGGTGAGCAGGCTGGCATGGGGGGCAGTTGGGGGTGATGAGGCTGGCGAGGGGGGTTATTTGGGGGCGAGCAGGCCAGCAGCAGGGGGCAGTTGGGCGCGAGCAGACCAGCAGGCAGAGTGGTTAGGGGCAATCAGGCAGGCAGGCAGGCGGGTGAGTGGCTGGAGCCAGCAGTCACAGATTGTGAGAGGGATGTCCGACTGCCAGTTTAGGCCTGATCCCTGTAAACCGGCAGTAGGACATCCTTCGAGGGGTCCCAGATTGGAGAGGGTGCAGGCCGGGCTGAGGAACACCCCCCTCCTGTGCACGAATTTTGTGCACTGGGCCACTAGTTAGATTATAAGCCTGATAATAAAATAGTCTGCATCTTTCACACACATCATCTACCTCTAGGGATATGATGTGTCTCGTAGTGCCTGGCAGAGAAGAGGTTGTTAATAAACTTGGATGGGAGAAAGGAAGCAAAAAAAGGTAGAGGAAAATATGGTGAGAATGAAAGATAAATGAGATAGGATCCACACCCACACAGATCTCACAGTCTGAAAGACAGAGAGCCACATAAACAAATGTTGAAAACAACTTTGTTTAGAAATAACAAAAGAAAATAAAAAGTAGAAAAATAAGTGTTTGAAGGGGAAACTAGGATAAGATTTAGAAAAAAAGTTGAGTTACGATGGACAGACATAAAATTTCCCCCCATGCCAGCCTCCTCCTACACAGTACCCAGAGGTCATTCAAATACTGTACAGTCTGTACACTGTAGTTCACATAGCTTGTCTAAGCATCAGCACTGGATGGTGATTATTTTTGCAATATGAGTTTTACCGAAAGACATGCCAACATCTTCCAGTTCATTTATTTGGCTGCTCCCAATACTTGGTTGTGCCAGTATGATTCAAAGCACCGAAGAGCATTATGACTTTCCATTTTGGACATGCAGTAATTTTTCTTTCCATTCCCCCACCAACCCCCGATTTATGAGGACAGCTGCTCTTTGTGACTGATTCTGAGACTGCTGGTCAGCTGGAATCTGTTGGCTGACAGCAAAGGCATTATAAATCCAGAAAACCTAGAGAGAACTTTCCCATTCTCTCCCACTCTCAGACTTAGGTAGGCTTCCACATCTACCAGGGATGTAGCCTAAGCAAGGGAGGCCAACACGGGCTTGAGGAAGGGTCCGGGCACAACAAAGGCGGGACTGGAAGTTCAGGCCTGTCTCCAGATATAACGGTCAAAGGAGAGGTTGGGGGTTTATACTTGGCTGCCAGGACAGCAAAGGGGAAAGGAATCTGGAGCAGAAATTCAAGCTGAGAAGAGAAAATGTGTTTGGGTGGAAAAAGTCCAATGGAGATGTAGGCATGGCGATGGTGGCAAGAGGACATCGATGGCCTATAAAATCAGAGGTTTAAGTTCAGATTCTGTTTCTTATTTGCTAGGTGACTTTGGGTAATTATTTGATCTCTTTAAGACCTAATTTCCTCAGCTATAAAAGAAGGAAACATAAAAGAACCTGCCTAATAGGGTTATAGTAAGGATTAGAAGGGAATACTGCACTTTCTTAGCAGAACATCTGGCACATAGTGAGGACCAAAAAGTTACCAATGGCTACCACTATTATTATCCAATCTATAATATCCACATAAGAATATTAATTCACAGAAATATGTAAGTGAAGATGTCTATTCACTGTAATAATGTTGGAAATGAGAAAAAATGAAAGACAATCCAAATGTTCACTAACAAAAACAGGGCTTATGTCATAGTACATTTCTACTATATTAAAATAAGTGAGATATATATCTCTGTGAACTGACATGCAGACGCCCAAATGTATAATTAAGTAAAAAAGTTCAACAATACCATTTCTCCAAGTAAATAAAATGAATATTTTAAAATCTGTAAAGTGGAAGCATCAAGTTATTAAAATGGTTATCTCTATTGAAGAACATCATGAAAGAAGACGTTAATTTTTTAAATTATATTTTGCATGTTTGTGTGTTTTAGCAAATATGTATCCATTTTGTAATAATGTTAACAATTATTTTCAAGTAGCAGGTATTAAGATGGCTGAGCCTTTTCTTAATAGACCATTTGCTACCTGGTGTCCACTGGTCACTAGAATTTAAGTATCTGGTGTTTTTCCACTTCATCATCAGCAATTTAAATCTCTCTGCTCTGCAATCTCACAACAGAAAGAAATAAAAAGGTGCAGTAATTGAGAGGACAGAGCTGCAAGCACAAAGCTCTTATACTGTAGCTGTTGACCCTTAATTCACTTCTTTAGTTAATTTGCTTCTGAGAAATTATTAGGACAAATAAACATTATAATTTTCCTTGAATAATACCAACAAATCCAAATCTACCTTCAATTAGAAGCTCTTCAAAAAATTTCTAAACAAAATAAACTGGATTAATGCACAAATACACTGTAATAGGTAATATACTATTTCCTTGAATTTGTTAGTTTCGTATAACCTCAGCACTTATGCTTTAATTGCTTTATTTTTTTCTTCAAAAAATATTTTGGGATTAGATTTAGGAAGTGATAATGCAAAGCTAAAAACATCACTAGGATCCTAATATATAATATGAAGAGATAAATATTCCACACAAACATAATACTTCAAAGTACACATAAAAATTTAAATACCATTGCCCAGATACTTTTATTTAGATGACCAAGGAGTGGAAACAGTAGGATTCCATTTAACTGATTAGAATAATTTAGTATTGTCCTTGTAATGCATACTCACAACTCAACAAATGCTGAAATGAAGCAATGATTATATTGACAGTACAAGTCTTCCTTCCTGATCAACGGTTCCGTTTCTCATAAGTGAAGCATTCTAACTCCTAAATTTGCAACAATGTTTTGTCACTTATAAAAATGAATAACAGGGACCGGACAGAGTGGTTTAGTAGCTTTTTTAAGCTTCATTCACACAACAAATGTTTGCCAGGAATTCTTCTAATATCTTCTCTTACAGCTTCTTGCATAAAGTCATAATTTCACTTTACATAATTTATTTATTCATAGGTTTTGGTTATGCAGCATTCAATGAAAATATTTTATTGAAGTCAAAATTGGACTCCCCTTGTGCTATAACTCAGTATTTACTTCTCTTATAGTCACAATAAAATAAGCATTACTTCCTTTATGACTGGAGCCTTTCTGATCTCCCAGGAAAATTCTCATGCATCATATAAAGTTACTGAAAGGAAACATATGGAGGATTAGGTACCTTTTTCAGGTAATCTTAGCAGAAATTAGAAAATCTGTTTCATGGGCACTTACCAGGGAAGCAGAACATAAAGTTAGTCATTCCTCTTGCCTTTCACCCCCTGGGTAGCATTCCCCAAAAACACTCACCAGTGCAGTTTGGGCATTGAGAGCCCTTTGATGAAAACACTTTCCTTAATTCCAGAGCAAAAGTTCTGCTGTCAGTTTGCTCCATAACTCAAGGTAGACAGAGGCAGTCATCTCCAAACATATCAATTCCTTGCATTTACTCCATTTGAAATGTGCGTTTCTGGCACTGTTTTAATAGCCCCCTGTTAACCTTATTGTTGAGGGAAGGGTTCCCAGCACAGGGTCATGGGAATGGCAGAGCACAGGCCACTCAACACTGGGCAGATGAGAGCAAGAGCAGTTTATTAGTCACATGTACTCGCAATGCAGGAGAGGAGAATAATGCATGTCATGCAGGGTCACAAGAGGGCTGTACTTGGGAACAAAGTGAACAACTAGAGGCTGTGGGAGGCAGGCTTTGTGGTACTAAAGGGGAAAAGTGACCCCTGGCTCTCCTGGGATGATGTGATTGCTTTGTTTGAGTAATTTTGCAGGCTGGCAGGAATAAGCGGGATCTGTGCCTGGTACCATTGATAAGGGAGGGGGGGGGCGGGTATTTGACCAGGGGATCTTATCTGCAGGACTAGAGTGGGGAGGAAAACATGCAGTTAGGTCATTCAAGGACTTCCTGATTTTACCAGATGTTAGGGTAGCATGTAATACCGAGCCTTGATTTTAGGCCTTACACTAGTAAATACTCATACATATAGTTCAACAAATGAGTGAATAAATGAATGTGGTGAAAGTGGGAGAATTCTAAAACTTTGAGGTATGCCCTGACCTTGAGCAAGACACTGAACATCTTAGCTGAATGTCAGCCATTTATAATGTGGGGATTGTAATATCTTTTCTATTGGTCTCAGGAGGTTGTATGAGGGGAGAAAATCATTAACAAATGTGGAGTAGTTCCCCAATCACTCAAAAGGTCTAAAAGGCCCTCCACAAAACTACCTGTCACTCACCTTAAACCCATCTCCCTCATATTCCAGGCACATGGGCCTTTCAATAGATGGTTCCACAGTCCTTCATGCATGAACAACAGAAAGTAAGATATCTCTTTATGTGCTTTCAGAGCAGCCTGAGTTTCTACTACACAGCAGGTTGAAACTCTTTGTTTGATGCATATCTCTGAATGCCTGGCACAAAATAAATGCTTAACAAATGTTTGTGGGAGAAATAAATGAATAGAATGTGATCATGTTACCAGAGACAGTCAATTGGAACTCGGGCAGCTGGCAGGGTGAGCAGCAGCCGGGGGGGCCACATTATAGCTGGAATAAACTTTATATTACTGTTCCTTTTTTGATTTTCTTAAAAACAAGACAAAAAATAAAACAAAACAAACAAACAAACAAACAAAAAACACACCACCCCTTCCTTATTCCTATAAGAACCCTGGGCTCAAGCAGGAAGCAGGATGGTGTCTGAGAGAGGAGTCCACTATTCTCCCAGGTCAGGGCACCTAAATAAAGTTCTTTCCTTTTGCATCAGAACTTGTCTCATGAGTTTGGCTTTTCTTGGGGCAGTCAGCTGAACCTGCATTTTGGTTACAATATTCTCTATTCAAGCATACTTAGAAGTTCTAAGCACTCCACACAATTAAAAGGGCAAAATTATTATGACTTTCACCTCCCCATTCAATTGTGAGGAGAGTCCTCTCTTCCCTCCTCCATGCTGCCTCCCCTTGTGCAAGCCATACAGCCATTGTGGTATCTGTATTGCAGAGTGAGAAGTCTTGATCTCACCTAGTAGATCATAAAGCTCAAGCCTTTCTTTTGCAGTGCCAGAGCTGGGTTCTATCAGAACAGACATAGAAATCCCCCACACAGCAAGAGGTAAATTTTCATCATTCTTTTACAATAAAAAAGGAATTTAGACAACCAGAAAAGTCTAAAAAACACTAGTTACTCAGTGTTTTATAATTTTCTGAGTGCAGGTGTGTTATATCCTTGGTTAAATTTATTTCTAGGTATTTTATTGCAGAAGATACAAATAAGGGGAAGTGTATATCATGTTCACGGATAGGAAGAATTAACATCATTAAAATGTCCATACCGCCCAAAGCAATCTACGGATTCAATCAATTCCTATCAAGATACCAATGGCATGTTTCACAGAACTAAAACTAATAATCCAAAATTTCATATGAAACCACAAAAGATCCCGAATAGCAACAGCAATCTTGAGAAAGAAGAACAAAGTTGGAGGAATCATGCTACCTGATATCAAACTATACTAAGAGGCCATATTAATCCAAGATTCATGGTACTAGCATAAAAACAGACATAGAGATTATTGGAAAAGAATAGAGAGCCCAGAAATAAACCCAAGCCTTTATCATCGATTCATATTTGACAAGGGAGGCAAAACATACAATGGGGTAAAGACAGACTATTCAATAAATGGTATTGGGAAAATTGGACAGATAAATGTAAAAAAAAGAAAGGAACTAGACTACCTTCTTACACTGCACACAAGAATAAACTCAAAATGGATTAAAAACTTAAATGTTAGACTCAATACCATAAAAATCCTAGAAGAAAACATAGGCAGTGAAATCTCAGAGATTTCTTATAGCAATATTTTTTTCTGATATGTCTCCTTGGCCAAGGGAAACAAAAGAAAAAATAAACAAATAGGAATACATCAAACTAAAAAGAGCTTGCACAGCAAAGGAAACCATCAACAAAATGAAAAGACAATTCACTGAATGGGAGAACATATTTGCCAGTGATACATCTGATAAGGGGTTAATATCCAAAATTGATAAAGAGCTTATAAAACTCAACACCGGATAAACAAAGAATCAAATTAAAAAATGGCAAAGGACCTGAACAGACCTTTTTCCAAAGAGGATAATCACAAATGGCCAATACACATATGAAAAGATGCTCAATGTCACTAATCATCAGAGAGGTGCAGGTCAAGGTCAGCCGCAGCCTGTGCCTTGCCCAGGGCCACCCAGTATGAGCTAAAGAGTGATCTGCAGATAACTGCTACTTGTGCTTGGCTTGGAGGTGCTCAAGAAAGGCCCAGCTAAGAACAAGTGAGTTGTGTGTAGGTCTTTTAAGAGGAATGGCTAGGGCTCCAGTAGCCCTCCTTCTCACTCAGCTACCGTCCTTGCTGGTTTTCCCAGCCAAGTTATGGAACTTATGTTCCTGGCAATGGAACCCTGGGCTAGGGGCTGGTGTGGGGCTTGGACCCCTGACTCCTCAAGGGGGACCTCCATAGTCTAGGACTATCTAGGTTCAATTTTTAACCACCACTTGTAGGTATGTGAGGCACCAGTCCATTCCACATCGCTGAGCCTCCTACCAGTCTCAATGTGGCTTCTTCTGTATATCTTTAGTTATAGGATTTCTGTTCAGCTACACTGAAGGTGGTTCTGAATGATGGTTATTCTGTAATTTAGTTGTAATTTTAATGCGGCTGTCGGAAGAAGGGAGTACTATATTTACATATGCCAGAATTTTGACTGGAACGGGGAAGCAATTTTTTAAAAAGAGATGGAGGGGGAAAAAAGGAGAATCCAGTATGTCTATTCTGGGTGACTGGGAAAATGATGCTGTTTTTAGAATCAAAACTAGATGAAGAGAGTTAGGGTGATGAATGCAGTCACCACATCAAGAGGTTTTCTTTGAAATATGTATCTTGAATACTGACATTAGTATTTTCCAGGACTAGGAAAACATTTTGTTTTGAAAATGTTTGCCTGGCCTCACATAGCCTATAGCTAGCTACCTTAAAATAACTTCTCTATACAGTAATTTCCTTCAAGGACACTTAAGAAATGTAATGTGCCTTGCTGGCTTACTCGTAGATGTACAAGGCCTTCTGACTTCTACACTGAAGGCTATTACCATGGACAGTATTACTGACTTCTAAGGAGCCCCATCGTCTCACAGACCCAAGCCATGCTGCCATTTTGACAGACCTCCCAGAGCATGCTCTTGTAAGTTACCCAAGGTCAAGGCTGAATATGACTTGCATACCCTGAGCTGTCTACCAGTATCTGATCTCATATTCTAACAGAGACATAGGAAAATTCCATGAACCTTGAACAAATTTAACCCTATACATTGAGTGGGCATCTGCTCGGGGTCAGACACCAGCTGTGTTAAGTGTAAGAGCTCCAAAGACGAATAACACATTTTCTGCCTTTAGAAAGCTCACAGCCAAGCCTGAACATAAGACAAACACTAAGTACTCTAACACACATTAAGTACCAGAGGAGATGTAGACATAAAGGGTGAGAGAGCTGCTGATTTTCAGTGAGAGAATAAATAATGTTAGGGAAAGAACACCACAGTAGAACATTTGAAGTATAGACATGTCCATAAGAACAAGGCTTTACAAAAGGATAGGTATAAGAATTTACTCAGAAGAGGGAAGAGGCACACTCAGTTTGGGAGATTAGGTTGTATACCTCATTTTGTACCTATTTATTCAATTCCCTAAACTAGAAGCCTGTCAGTTTGTATTTTTAGAATGCTGCATTTGCAACCTACGTAAGCATGGGGCTGTGGACAAAAATTCACTTCACATCACAAACCCCCAAGTAGTGAAATCTACATTGTCATCTGTTATAAAGAACAAATAGTCTCACGTTACCACAGACAGCCCCACTCTCTTCTGTGGGAAAGTATTTTAAATAAAGACGTCAGTCTCATTTGAAAATAATAAATGAAAGAGCAATTGTGGTCCCTCTGGATTCACTAATAAAGTTCATCAATGAACTTTCACCATCAGGTATTCAGAAACCAAAAAGGTGGCATATGGAGGAATTTTCAATGCAATTAAAGCACACCATTTACATTTTATATTACCACCTTTGGCTGCTGGTAGTCTGAACAGAATTAAATAACTTGTTACACAAAACTAGGCCTCACATGGTGGTCAAGGTAGCAGAAGAAATAAACAAGTAGAGGAGAAAGTCACAGCAAATATACTTGATATGAGCAATTTCCTACAATTTTCTAGAACACATTTAATTCATGTTTACCCTTTCCTGGTCCTCCAACGCAGTGTACTCATACATGGATCATTTTAGTAAATGTCATTTTGCTTCCTTTTTCCACCTGTGTTTCCCACCATGCCAAGCTCTTCAGGTGTCCTATTATTTAAAGCTTATGGGCTCCATAAGAGCAGTTGTTAGCTTTACATTCTCCCAGGGCTCACTACTTACTGTGTTTTGATAGAGTTAGTGCATATAAATGTCTTTTATGCTGGCCTGGCCAGTGTGGCTCAGTTGGTAGAATGATGTCTCATGCACTGAAGGGTTACCTGTTCAATTCCTGGTCAGCGCACATACCCAGGTTGCAGGTTTAATTCCCAGTAGGAGTGTGTATAGGAGGCAACCCATCTCTCTCTCTCTCTCTCTCTGCCACTACATGTGAACTGCTAAATCATTTGCTCTCTACTTTCTTTAGCATTTCATGTTATTTTCTGGTTTTGTGCATTTCTGCATGCATATATGTATGGACTGTGTGGTGTGTGTGCTGCTCTGCTGAAAAGTCCCATAACATTCCAAACCCTCTTTCTACCTCCACAGTAAGACTGTAGCCTATGGAGGAAAGAAGCAAACTTGACTTTGATATAATTTTTTAATGACCCAAATGTACTTATTAGATGGCTTCTATGAATAGTGTTAAAACTGGATTACACAAATGAGAGATATCATCAATTGGACATTTCCAACTGGTCAGCTTGATTTCAGTTGACCTTGTCAGGGAGGTTCAACAAAAAGATAGTGATCTAGCCAAAGCCAAAACAAGTTAAAGCAAGCATGTCAAACTCGCGGCCCACAATAAATATTTTTGCAGCCCAGCCAATATAACAGTAAATAAGAAACGTTTTAATAAAAATTTCTTAACTTAATTTTTACAATATCCTGATATACACAATTATTAATAACAAATTACAACGTTGGCTAATTACTGATTACTATAATCGTGTTGCATTCATGTCCCTTACCTTATGCACAGGTGCACCATTTCCTTCACTAATACTAGCAGCGAATATTTTAAGCAGCCGATTGCCACATCATTAGTCTTGTACTGACTTGTTTGGTGTGTGCAACAGGAAATATTTCGCTTTCAGAGAACAAGAAAAATAGGTTTATTTGCATTGCACTTATTAATTTGTGCAGTTATTCAGTGTCTGGTAAGTTAATATTCAAGAAAAAATATTAATTTTTATTAAAATGTTCTATTATTTTATGTTAACAATTACTCATTTATTTCAGCCCTTTGTATTCAGCATGTCTTTATTGAAATAAACCTACATTTCTATGAAAATTGAAGCTTTTGTTTTTTTGAGGCCCACATAAACTTAAACCTTGTTTATTTGGCCCATGTTAGCCTTCGAGTTTGACCTGCTTGAGTTAAAGGCTACCCACTTGATATGCGTCTTCTTTTCAGTGTTTTATAGACACCCCTTAATGCACATTTTGAAACCCTGTCCAATCCCCATATATGCTCACAAACACATACACACTCACACTAACTCATTGCTGGCCAGACTGGTGCTGCCATTAGACATGTGAACTTTGAAAGGGAGTCACTCTCTTGCTTGGGTTATCTCATAAATCACTTAACCTTTCTCCTTTGCTCTTTATTAACCTTTGGTCTTTAGTTTCTTCCTTTTCACTTGATTTCATGATCTGCTCTCTCAATAAAGATTCGTCTGGAGATGAATCCCTAAAAATAAATTCATATTTGACTATGATGATTCTACTCTTTTAAAATTTTGGTATATTCTCCTACATTTTGTTCTGCTAAGGGTTTTTTGGTTTGTTTCTTTGTTTTGCCTTCAACAAATAATGTTAGCATTTTGTAAAGTTAGGACTGAAAACTTACACCCATTAGAGTGAGAATTATAAGATTTGTGTTTTTGAGGAGCCGGGGAAGGGGGCATATAACCAGCTTTTCACATGTATATGTAGGTCCTTTCTGAACTGTTCACCTTCACCCTGACCCTGGGCTCCCCACAATGAATAACAACGGAGCAACATCCTATGTCCATGTCTTTTCTTCATCAGTGACCCAAGGACAAAACATAGACAGTTTGAACAAAAGAGCCAGCACAGTGCTACTGATCTATGGAGTTCTCTGCCAGAGAATGAGCAAAATGACTTGAAAACAGTCACTAAAAACAGCATAATAAAAAAAAATGCAGAGAATCACAGAATCTCTGAGGAGACAGGAGAACTAAGGAAGAGTGGTGTCACCAAAACTACAGGAGACACAACCTCCACATTCCACAGCCTTGCCATGAAAATGGGAGACATACATGAACAAAAATAGCATTTAATCAAGACCGATGGTGATAAAAACACCCATCCACATCAAGCAGGATATGGAGAATGGAATTATCTAAGACCAGTAAACACTAAGGAAAGGCAATGTTCCCCTTTGGCCTTCCCCATGCAGTTCATCACGATAACATCACTGCTTATATTTTTCTAAATACAGCGGACAGTAAATAGAATCAGTGAGGGATGACAAACTATAAAGAAAGCAAAACACGTGCTTTGTCATCTCCAGTCTTTTCCCCACCTCCCAGCTTCTTAATTCTATCACTAGCCTCGGAGTAATGTTGTATCAGTCTTTACCTTGGCACTATTTAAATGGAAAGAAACACTCTCTCTTCCCTTGATAACTCATACTCAAACTTCAGGCTTTGCTTTGCTTTCTGTCACCGAAGGCCTTCCTTAGGCCCCTAGTTTATAATAGTCATCCTGTTGTGGGATCCCAGAGTCTCCTCTTCTCACTGAGACCCTCATCACCCTCTGGTTCATTGTCTCAGGCCTCTTTCCCCTGCCACACTGCACCTTAAGAACCTGGAGGGCAGCCGAAACCGGTTTGGCTCAGTGGATAGAGCGTCGGCCTGCGGACTGAAGGGTCCCGGGTTCGATTCCGGTCAAGGGCATGTACCTTGGTTGCGGGCACATCCCCAGTGGGGAGTGTGCAGGAAGCAGCTAATCGATGTTTCTCTCTCATCGATGTTTCTAGCTCTCTATCCCTCTCCCTTCCTCTCTGTAAAATATCAATAAAATATATTAAAAAAAAAAAAAGAACCTGGAGGGCAGCGATGACATCTATAGGATCCATCCCTCTTATTCCCAGCACATAGAACACATTCAATACATGTATTCTTACCAGTAAAGGTAGATTCTGTGCTGACCCTATCATTCCCAAGCCCATAATTCAATTTGCTGTAGTGGCTCAAGGTTTTATAGGAGTTCAAATCTATTGTTCATGCTATTTTGGGGGAACATATTTGTATATCTCCTTTTCCGTATCTCTTCCTGGTCTTAAATTTCCGATAAAGAAACGTTTCATTGGCACAACCACTCGTCATTAGCAAAGAAGTTACTGTAGCCTATTAGCAGGCCTAGGAGATCCCCATTATGCAAAATGCCACCACACTTGTGTTGGGAACAACCACAGGAGTGAGCCTCCTTACAAGGTTCGTAAGAGACCTTTGGGACTGTCCAGGAAAAACTCTCATCCCGAAGAAAAAACAAGGCTGCTCATTTATCTTTTGACCATCGAAAGTTCCATTCTCCAGGTCAATTTCACTTTACCTAACGACAAGACATCCACGCGATGTTTGTGATGACCAGGCCCCTAAGCATGCTGGCAGCAGATTGTCCTGACCACAGGCTTAAGTAACAGTGGACCCCAACATTCCCATGGGTGCCTGAGCAGGTCACTTGGTTAGTAGTGTTTCTACACATAAGGCCCACGAAGATCTCCAATCATTCCAGACTAGGACTGCAGGAAAGGCATTTTGTTTTATCGATGGGAAAAAAAAAACATTCCGTGTTTCTTGCCAGTCCCTACGTTCCCACGGTATTTTCTCTGTGAGAGGACTTGCTGACCCAAGTCCGCTTATTTCCGATATAGGTATAATACTCATGATTACTGGGACCCCAGCTTTAGAAATTAATATTTAACTTCAATGCAAACCTGAAGAAAGCAAATGTCATAGAAACCCTTGGAGAAATTCACCATGTTTTTCACAGGAATAAGCCCTAAAATGCAACTTATTTCTGTAAGTATTGATACCAAAGACAAAATAATCAAAGCTGTGCTTCCTAAATGTGAGGTGACGTTAAATTGGCAGGTGTTCCAATAGTACAAATAAATGGATATAATTTCAATTTCAAAATTGTAAGGAAAAAATTAAATGCAAAAGATAGGAGTGAAAATATAACAAGACAGTGGCTGACATTCATATTCATCCCCTCTCTCTCTCCCCCTCGTGTCGGGGGAGGGCTGCATGTCCTCCTCATTCTCCCATACAAACAGAGATTATTTCTAATTCCAATTAAGTTCACAAACATTTACTGAGTACCTGTGCTAGTACTGTGCCAATTAAGTATATAAACGGGAAGAACATAGTCTGGCTGTAAGAAGCTTATAAGCCTAATTAGGGAGATAGATACACACACTAAGAGCCACAGTCAGGGCCAACGTGTGCTGATATCGATATGCACAGGGACTCAGGGGCCCACGGGAGAGACTGAAAAGCTCAGGGAAGACTTTCTGCGGGAATTTACATGTACGCTAAGTCTTAAAGGAAAGGGAGGTTTGCCAAGCAAATAAAGGATAAGAAAATTCTAAAAATGCATAAGAACAACCTAGAAGTCAAAGGTGAATGGAAGAACAAGCAGCCTTCTAAGAACCACAATTTGGCCTGTAGAGTGTGGGAAGTGGGAGAGCTTAGGTGAGGAGGCCTCAAATGCTCAGCTAAGGAGCTAAACATCCTCTGGCATGTTCGGAAAGGTTTAACTGGAGCAGCATTGGCAGTGGTGTAGAAGAACTTTATAATGACCCCTCTGGCCGGTTTAACAAAGACTCTGCTGGCCAGTGGATAAAGGGAAGCAAACTGGGGTTGGAAGGCAGTCTGGAGGCCACGCCAGTCACACTGTAGAACAGCTTCAGAATCTGAAAGGGTGCCAGGTCAGTACTCCAGTTTTTACGTAGAAAATCTAGTTGCACTGAGGGCTCAAAACACTGCATTTTGCATTAGATACTCAAAACCATGCACTGACTTGAGTGATTAGCTTAGCTGGAAACAACGTGGGAGTCTAAAAGGGTCAGGTAGTTTGCTACAAAGAAAAATCTGTTTCACTGCTTGGAAAATAACTTTGACTCTTGCCAATCTTCCAAATGCTTTTTGGTTTTCACAGGAAAACTAAACTAGAGCGTGTGGATGTATCAGGCAGGTCAAATCCATCAGGGTTGATAGAAAAAAAATACTCAAAATTAAGCTGTGGAGACACTGTTATTGAACTGCCATCAGAAATGGGGTGGTCAGGGTTGGAAAAGGTAGGAAGAATGGATAACACAGTGCCGGTTGAAGTAAAATTTGTTCTTTTAGATTTCAGAACACTAAAAAGCGTAGAGGAGAAATATAATATTCACTATGTACTGCTCTATTTAGCTTAAGAGCTAAAACTTTACAAATATAATTGAAACCCTGTATAGACTTTCCCCTCCATATATCACTACCACAAATTTCTCATTTTCGTGCATGCTTTTTAATATATTTGCTCCATGTGAATATCTCCAAAAATAATATATAGCAATGTTCTGTGTTTTAAATATTCTTTAAATGACAGACATATATACAAAAGGCAGGCTTTTTTGAAGCCTCCATTTCCCTTCAGCAGCCTATTTTTAAAAAATTCATTTCTACTGACAAATGTGCTCTTGTTTATTTGTTTCACAGATACACAGTATTCAAATGCATGAATAGACTGCAGTGTGTTACCCATTCTTCCAGAGACAGGCTTTTAGGCTGTTCCCTAAAAGTGTAACAAACTTTTGTGCACTTGTAGAAGAATTTTCTCTGGTAATGATTATCCTAAGTGCATTTTCACCTCTCCTTTATTAAATATGGTTGAATTGTTCTACCGAGGTGTTGAAACAATTTACACCCTCCCAGCAGTGCATGCGTTTCTATTGGTTCACAGCCTCAAAATCACTTGGTTGGAGACAAATTTAATTTTTGCCAAATGATGAGTGTGAAATGGTTCCTGCTATTTTAATTTGTTTCCCTGATTGCTAGTGAAGGTGAACATCTTTTCATGTTTACTGACCACTTTGGGGACTCTTTGGTAAAATGCTTAGTCAAGAACATGTACCCATTTTTCTATGGGACTATTTTATTGGTATGATTTCTTTTTACATGTCGATACTAATCCTTTGTTTTAATACTTTATAAACAACATATTATTGCTATGTGTTAAGGCCTTTAAAAGTGTTCAGACTCTTTCACTCAATAACTATTCTTCAATGAAATAAAAATAAGAAAGCAATAAAAGTGGGTTAAAAGATTTAGGTTCCCTCATGCACTGCTGGTGGGAATGGAGAATGGTGCAGCCACTGTGGAAAACAGTATGGAGTTTCCTCAAAAAATTAAAAATGGAACTCCCATTTGACCCAGTGATCCCACTTCTAGGACTATATTCCAAGAAATCAGAAAGGACATATGCACCCCTATGCTCATAGCAGCACAATTTACAATAGCTAAATTTGGAAACAACCTAAGTGACCATCAGCTGATGAGTGGATTAATAAACTGTGGTACATCTACACAATGGAATACTATTCTGCTGTAAAAAACAAAGAACTCACCATTTGCAACAGCATGGATGGACCTGGAGAGCATTATGCTAAGCAAAATAAGGCAGTTAGAGAAAGACAAATATCACATGATCTCACTCATTTGTGGAATATAATGAATAACATAAACTGATGAACAAAAGTAGATACAGAGACAGAGAAGCATTGAACAGACTGTCTAACCTCAGAGGGAAGGTAGGGGAGGGTGCGGGAGGGGGTAAGAGATCAACCAAAGGACTTATATGCATGCATATAAGCATAACCAATGGACACAGACACTGGAGGGGGGGTTAAGGCATGTGCCAGGGGGTGGGGGTGGCCGGGGGGAGATCAATAGGGAAAAAAGGAGACATATGTAATACTTTAAACAATTAAAAAAAAGTCAACCTTTACCACCCTGCCCCCCAAAAAAGATTTAGGTTCCAAAGCTGCTCATCAAAGCATTGTTTATAATAACAAATATTACAACCAATATACTTAACTAATATCCACAAAATGAAAAAATATTAAATTTCCCAACAACAACAACAACAACAAAAAACTTGGCATATCCAGAAAATGGACTGCTATATAGACATTAAAACTAACATTTATAGAAGAATGCTTAATGTATACAAAAAATATCAAAAATATATTAACTGGAAAAAGCAGATTACAAAATCCTCTCAAAGAAAAATATGACACCAATTACTGGTAGTTAACTGAAGTTTATTTTCTTCTTTTTATTCCTATGCTTTTCTAAAATTTCTATAAAGGATATTAAACACTTTAAAAGTTTATTTATATAAATATAAAGAGGAGACTCTTTCAGAACTGGACTATATGGAGGAAAATTAATCTAAAAGAGAATTTTGAACAGCACCAGATTGCAAAGAACATTAAAAGGTACAAATAAGACCCGTGTGTGAATGTACGCAGGATTTCCATTCCCACGGCCAGGTATTTCAGCCAAGCCCACAGAAGATGATCACCCTTGGATCACTGCTGTCTCACCTAATGGAAAATAATAGCCCCCAAAGTTCTGTGGGTTCCATATACAGCAGGGTTGGGTGTTTCCCAAAGGACTCCCATTCTAAGTAAGATGGATGAGACAATTAAGACAAACAGACAAGGGATGAGAAAGGCAATTTGTACCCCAGTCATGGAGTGGGCATATGGTTTCTGTGTCTATGCTTACATTTCAGGACAGTTTAGGGAGAGTCAAGCCAGATCTAAGTAGAAAACGTAGCTAGAACTAGATTCTGAGGGTTGTAAAATAAGTAGATTTAATGTAGTTGATAGTAGAAGACATCAACTCAGAATGAGAAGACAGATTTGAAAACACTTTGACCCCAACATTGAATGGTCTGAACTATTGGTATAAGTGACTTCACTTGATGAAACATTTGGTTATAATTATCCAGAATTTTGAAAGAATCAAGGGCACATATTGGAACAGAAGACAGAGAGCATCCTTCAGTTATACCCGGGTGAAACCTTGGGCACATTTTCAACCTCTTCAGCCTTAATATCCTCATCGTAAGAATGGGAATAATATCAGAGTATCAACCTTGCATGGTTATTAGACCTTTAGAGATAATGAAAATAAACACTACATGTGGCATGTTGGAGGCACTCAATAAATGAAAAACATTAATCTCAGGAATACAGTGTGTTTTTTTTTCTGTACTTGGAATTAGAGCGTCATTGGATAACATATCCCAGATATTTAACTGCTACACTATGTAAATTACATAAAACTCTAAAAGCTTTGATTAGAAGCTTACTAGCAACACAATTTGGTTTCAAGCTATATTTTTTCCATTTAAGTATATTTGTTCATCTTAAACAATCACAAATTAGAATGATTTAAAAGATACTTTATAGAAAAGGAGTAACCCACAAAGGCAAAATGCTAGCTCTCCCTGCTTCTTGCCCATGTAAAATATACAATTAATATTTTAATCTAGCTCCTAAAATAGTATCCAACCATTTCTCCTTTGTCTTGCCAAGAAGAGACAGATGGCGAATCAGCTTATAAATCAGCCCCCAAAATTCTTGAAGGCAAATAAGTGCTTTATAAATCAGGGTTCTAAAAGGGTCTCATTTTTATAACAGTTATTACTTTGAAGCAATCTTTCCCTAATTATATTCATAAACATTAAACAGGGCTAATTTATGAGTTCCTGAACAATTTTGGGTTTTTGAATGAAACAATCAAGATCCCACATGTCTGCCTTTTCTCTTTTAATCATCACTAACATATACAATGACCTTGATCAGCCCTATGGTTCGTTAAGCTATGACCCTCATAGGCAATGAAACCATGGTGAAAAATTACTATTCAGCTTTAAAACTCAGCATACATTTGAAAATGACCTGGGGATAACAAGACACCTTGGTGATTTGGCCATTTCTCACATCCAAGAAGAAGAAATGATCAGCAGGAAAAATTACTTGTAAAGATTGCCAGAAAGCCTCTAATCACCACCCCCAACACACACACATACACACACACATACACACACACACACCTTTCAAATGTTTGTCTTTACAATGACCCACCTCAGTTTCCCAGAGGGAAAAAGGGAGAAATTATGCTACACCTCCCTTCTGAAAATAGTGAGCCAGTGCACTATGAATGCTTTAAGAAAGGGTATATATTTAAGGAAGGGAAGTTTTCATAGAAGAAGCAAGACAGTAACTTAAGGGAACTTAATGAGCATGGACATGTGAGGGTGTGTTTGTGTGTGTGTGTGTGTGTGTGTGTGTGTGTGTGTGTGTGTGTTTTCACAAAAGAGAAGAGGAAAATTACATGACAGAGCTCTCTAAGGCTTCTGTCAAGTTTATAAAACACCATGTTAAGCCAACAATATTCAAATTCGGTGCATCTTATTATAAGAAAATATGTACTGTTGTCTAATCAGAGAATGGAGAGTTGAATTTCTATAACAAGGCATGTGGCACACAGTTACTTTATACAGTGATCCTTGTGTTATTCCAGGGCTCCAATTCCTGATCTATCCACAGCTCTAAAATCCCCAAAGCCTTGAAAACTTGTTTAACTGCAAAACCTGATGTAACCAGAAATAATTTAATGATTACACCCAACCTGGCTCAAAGTGAGGCTATTATACTCAGCCCACCAGTGTGACTCTCCATATGTTTTGCCACTGAAATACTAAAGTATTTGATTACAAGCTATTGCCCTAGACCCTGCTGAGGATGCTATGCATATGTTATAGTATATGCCCCCTCTCTATTGCCTTTCAAAAATCCTAGAGAATTCTAAATTCTGAAACACATCTGGCCCCACGGGTTTTGATGCGGGACAATGGACTTGTGTTAACATTTGTATTTTCCTTTCTTCAACAGGCAAAGAAGTTAGTGCTGCAGTCCTAGGTTAGAGAAACAGTGAAATTTCAGGCAAGAATTTTAAAAATATGATAATACTGTTGCCTCCAGATTAGAGGGCACTGTGGTAAGGTCGGCCCTCAATGACACCATTATTCAAATGAGTGGTTCATTCTGGGCACCTGATGCAAGCACAGCCTGAAGGAACTGGCAATGGGCAACAGATCAACACCAAGGAAAAAATGCTGGACTCAAGTGAGCCCTGGACAAACACAGACATGATGAACCAAATTATACAGAGGGCAAGAGGTAGAGGCATTGAGGACTGGAGAGTGAGGTCATGATAAGTCTAGATCTTTACATAGTAAGAATTGAAGCTGGGATCGTGACTCTTCCTGATTAACCCAAGGAAAGGAAGTTTTAATAGAAGAAGCAAAACAGTAACTCAAAGGTGGCACCTAATGAGTATGGGAGTGTGTGTGTGTGTGTGTGTGTGTGTGTGTGTGTGTGTGTGTGTGTGTAGAGGAAAATTACATGTCAAAAGACATCAGCAAATGAGGCAAAGATGTGGCACCTTGGCAGGCCAAGTGAACAGGAGCAATGGGGACACATCGAAGATGCTGAGTGCAGAAGAGATAGACTAAATCATGGTTTCAGAACCAAGAGATAAAACTCTATGAATCCAACATCTGGGAACCATTTTCTTCTTATCTACATAACTCAATTTTAGGTTTTTAATTGCTTGCTTTCCATTTTCCTTTCCCAACCTCTGATTTCACTGTATAATTAATAATAGTAACAATTACCCTGTATATCCATAGAGATAGTACTTTACAATTTAATAAACATTTTCATAACATGACTTGATTGAGACAACAGTGTTTCAAGGACAGGTATTATTATCCCTAAAAATGAAGTAAGAGTCAGAGTCAGAGTTCAAATCCCTATTGATTTGATCATTCCTACTTTGGATAAATTGATTAAGCTATTAAATCCTCAGTGTTTTCATATGAAAGACAAGAAAATTAATAACTCCTATACAAAATTTTTAACAGAATTAAATGATGCGCCCTGACTGGTTTGGCTCAGTGGATAGAGCGTCAGCCTGCGGACAAAAGGGTCCCAGGTTCAATTCCGGTCAAGAGCATGTATCTTGGTTGCAGGCACATCCCCAGTAGGGGGTGTGCAGGGGGCAGCTGATCGATGTTTCTCTCTCATCAATGTTTCTAACTCTCTATCTCTCTCCCTTCCTCTCTGTAAAAAATCAATAAAATATATTTTAAAAAAAGAATTAAATGATGCGATATACATGAAAGTGCTTTTCAATGCTTATTAACTCTATAGCCCTGTACCTAGTGTCTGTGATTATGGTGAAGATTAAATCTGTGATGTTCACGTTTTACCCTTAGGAATTATCTCCAATCTTTTCTCCCTCCTCCACCAACAATTTATTTTTTTAAAGTAGTGCTTTTATAACACAGTCAAAATCAGTACTAGGAAGCCTCAATTCAATTTTCACTTTAAAAATAATCCTGATAATTGCATTGGCTTAATATGAACTTTCTGGCATAAAGCAAAACTGGAGCCTAGCAAGGCACTCAACATTTAAAATGCAATTCCATTAGCTTGCAATTAGTAGTTTTCACACGTACAGGAAAAATAAATTGATTTAGCACCTTTCTCCTGTCCACAGTAATACTGAAGATTTTTTTCCCTTGCCGTTATTGTACCCTGGCTGCAAATATTAGTCACCCTAACTGCATATCACCTAAATCAAATAAATGTTCCCCCCTATTTTCTCCCCCCATAATCACGTTGGCAGCTGCTCCAGCATGTTTCAATGGCCATCCACTGGAACTCATTAAGAAAGCATTATGTATAGTAAATTAAAATGCAAGGTCTACGATCTGCAGACAAAAAAGATGACAAAGCTTATCACATGTATGCTTTGGCCTTCTCATTAGCTCTCAGGGTTTAAATGACATTGTCCTCTCAAACAGGTCCCGGAGCATTTTTATTTGTTAGGAGCACAGCGAAGTCAGACGACCTTTATATGCCAGAGATAGTTTCAACATCCCAAATAAATAATTTTAAACAGAAATTGAAGCCTTAGATTACAGCTCAGGGGTATTCTAAGAACTATTCAGAAACACTTATTTTTCCTATTCAGCTTTTCAATGTTCTTCCACAATGACCGAATCCATCCACATCAGCATTACAGGTCCAGCCATGATTGTCAGTTGCAATGGTATTATTTCAAATGAGAAACAGTTGCCATATAGGCCTTTTAAAAGGCTCTACGTGCTCTTCTGCTGAGGCATCCATGTCATGATAGCTGTTCCCTCAGTTTCTCTTATGGTCGAAGGTAACCCTGCTAACGGGAGCAGAACGTAGGAATGGGGGAAGCCCTGCAATTCCTATATGAGAAAGAACTGAAGAGTTGGGTATGCTGACGTGGAAAATTAAAGCAAGGGAGAATATGACATCTGCCTTCAGATATTTCAAGATGGCAACTTCAATAAAGGATGAGACTTACTTTGCAGAAACCCAGAGGGGTCTAGATGGCAAGGACAAATAATTATAATGCACAATTGGATTGCTACACCAGAGAGCACTTGTGACAGAGTTGTGTATCATTTAGATGATCGCCACCTGCAGGGAATGGTAAAGGAGTGATAATAAATTCATCCGATGATTCTAGTTGATCTTTAAATGCCTTTCCAATTATTGGGCCCTTCAAATTGCTGTGCTGGGTGCCATCCTTCATTAAAACACTGCAAACTTGAAGATGAATACTGTCTTCATATCCCCAGCTTCTAACACAGTGGGTAGCACACATTCATGGGACCAGCAGCCAAGCTTTAAGCACTTACTATGTGCTAAGCACCAAGTATTAGGCATTTACGGTTCACCACATTCATGTAGTTTAACCAAAACCTTAGATGGTTTTATTTCTATTGTACAAGTTAGGAAACAGAGGGCTAGTGTGTTTAGGGAATTACCCAAAGTTAAAGAGACAGGAATGGGCTGAGAACTGAAATCCAGAGGCATGTTTTTCTACCTGTAATGTCCAGTCATTTACCCTTTGCTGTTCTGCAGTTGACAAGCCCCAGTAAAGAAAGACATGGGTGCCAGAGTACCTGTGTAAGAATAAATGGGGATGCCCTAACCAGTTTGGCTCAGTGGCTAGAGGGTCAGCCTGTGGACTGAAGAGTCCCAGGTTGGATTCCGGTCAAGGGCATGTACCTTGGTTGTGGGCACATCCCCAGTAGGGAGTGTGCAAGGAGGCAGCTGAATCGATGTTTCTCTCTCATTGATGTTTCTAACTCTCTATCCTTCTCCCTCTCCCTTCCTCTCTGTAAAAAAATCAATTAAAAAAAAGAAGAGGAGAGGATCCAAGATGGCAGCGTAGGTAAACACCTAAACTGCTGCCTCGCACAACAATTTCAAAACTACAACTAAAAGATAAAACGTCTATCACCCAGAACCACGGGAAAGCTGGCTGAGTGGAAGTTCTACAACTAGAAGGAAAGAGCAAAGAGCATTGAGGGGTGTACAAGCGCTGAAAAGCTGAGGTACCGAGACGCGTGTATTGGGCTGGCGATGGGCGACTGGGAGCGCTGCTTTTTTCAACCCAAAGGGAGACAAGCTCCCAATTACTCCAAACTCCAGTTTCTGGGGAGACGCAGAGGACCCAAACTCCTACGGGGAGAAGCTGGACTGTCTGCTGTGGGGTCGGAAAGTGAGGGAGGCTTGCTTGCAGGGCTGCGCGCAGGAATAATTGTTTAATGTGCTGGGGCACTGGACGCGGGGACGCGGTCAGAGATGCAGAGCCAGCTAACTGGCAGCCATCGCTGTTTGTCACGCCCTAGCCTAGTGAAGCCCTGAGACCCCGCCCCTCACAATCTACAAACCCACCCAAGCTCCAAGCAGTGGCTTTAGCATATGAATGACCTGCCCTATCGCAGCTTAACCTAGCAAACTTGCAGCCCTCCTCAGACAGCTCCAAAACCTCCAAACCCCAAGCAAAGAGGAGAAAACTGTAGTTCTCGCTGTAGCGCATGCTGGGTAGCCTCAGACAGTAGCTGACCTGCACCCCATTGGAGATCCAGAAGCCAGTGTACCTAGTGGTCAGTGTGAGACACCAGATTTCAACTCCTCACATCCATAAGTGACACATTCAAGAGGCAGACATCCGTAAGTGACACATTCAAGAGGCAGACTCAGTGAGCACCAAAGCCCCACTGAAACAAGTCCTACACCATAAGCGTGTCTCCAGCGCAGCAGTTCTTCCATTATAGACACAGCGGGTCCTCACAGCCAGTTGGCCTGGAGGTCAGTTCCTCCCAGTGTACCAACAGCAATCAAGGCTTAACTACACCAAGATTTTGCACTCAGCCCACAAAGGGGTGTACCAAAGGCGTCCACCTCAGGTGATTGGGGAGGCTGAGCTACTGGCCTCTATAGGTCACCTACCACACAAAGCCACTCCATCAACACAAGGAAGCAGCAAAATGCAGAGACAAAGAAACATGTCACGAATGAAAGAAATGGAGGAAAGCAAACTACTGGACGACATAGAGTTCAGAACCACATTTATAAGGTTACTCAAGAAACTTCTAAAAACCACTGAGGAACTTAGTGAGACATTTAAGGATCTTAATGAGAATGCCAAAAAAAATGGAAAAGGACCAGTCAGAAATTAAGCATACACTGTCTGAAATAAAGAATATACAGAAACTCAACTGTAGATCAATGTACCCCAAGAATAAAACCAAAGATCTGAAATATGAGGAAACAAAAAACACCCAAACAAAAAAACAAAAAGAAAAAAATCCAAAAATATGAAGATAGTGTAAGGAGCCTCTGGGACAACTTTAAGCATACCAACATCCGAATTTTTGGGGTGCCAGAAGAAGAGAGAGAGCAAAATATTGAAAACCTATTAGAAGAAATAATGACAGAAAACTTTCCCTACCTGGTGAAAGAAATAGACTTACAAGTTCAGGAAGTACACAGAACCCCATATAAGAGGAATCCAAAGAGGACCACACCAAGACACATCATAATTAAAATGCCAAGGGCAAAAGACAAAGAGAGAATCTTGAAAGCAGCAAGAGAAAAACGGTTAGTTACCTACAAGGGAGCACCCATACAACTGTCAGGTGATTTCTCTCGGCAGAAACTATGCAGGCCAGAAGGGAGTGGCAAGAAATATTCAAAGTGATGAACAGCAAGAACCTACAACCAAGATTACTCTATCCAGCAAAGCTATCATTCAGAGTTGAAGGTCAGATAAAGAACTTCACAGACAAGAAAAAGCTAAAGGAGTTCATCACCACCAAACCAGGATTACATGAAATGCTGAAGGGTATTCTTTAAGAAGAGGAAGAAGAAGAAAAAGGTAAAGATAAAAATTATGAACAACAAAATGACATCAAATACATACCTACCAACAAGTGACTCTAAAAATCAAGTGAATTAAAAATCTGAAGCCCTAACTGGTTTGGCTCAGTGGATAGAGCGTCGGCCTGCAGACTGAAAGGTCCCAGGTTCGATTCCAGTCAAGGGCATGTACCTTGGTTGCGGGCACATCCCCAATAGGAGGTGTGCAGGAGGCAGCTGATCGATGTTTCTCTCTCATCGATGTTTCTAACTCTCTATCACTCTCTCATCCTCTCTGTAAAAAATCAATAAAATATATATTTAAAAAAAAATCTGAAGAACAGAATGGACTGGTGAATATAATAGAATCAGGGACCTAGAAAGAGAGTGGACTGACAATTCTCAGGGGGAAGGGGGTGTGAGGGGTGCGGGAAGAGATTGAACAAAAATCTTACACCTATGGATGAAGACAGTGGCAGGGGGTAAGGGCATGGGGTGGGGTGGGGAATCAGGTGGAGGGGAGCTATGGGGGGAAAAAAAAGAGGAACACCTGTAATAATCTCTGAACAATAAAGACTTATTAAAAAATAAAAATAAAAAAAGAAAAAAAGAAGAAGAAACAAGGGTGCCTGTGAAAAACACAGATTCTGGAAATTACCTGGAAAAGCTGATTGAGTAAGTCTCAGCGGGAACCAACAAACTCCCCAAGTCAATTTTGACGCTAATAAAAATAGCTGCCATTTATTGAACACTTATTAATTGCCAATTACTACATGAAGTGCTTTACATGGACCATTTCATTGCTTTTCACAGTAACTCTATAAGGTACTTCTAATAGTATCTCCATTTTATAACTTTGGAGGCATTCAGAGCCCTCCCCAAGGTTACACATGTGTTGGCTAGCGGAGCTGGAATTTGTACATAGGTTGTTTGGTTCTGAAACCAGTCCTCTTAACCATTGTGCTACATTATCTCCCAATAAACATACCAATGATGCGATAATTTTCAAAAGAATATCGCCACTCACTTGCTCAGAAAAGGCTGCTATAAACTGAGAGCCTTCCAGAGACTATACTTACCACAAGATAGATAAATGTGGTTAGTCTTACACATTTGGTAGGCATCTTTTAAGTGCTGGCACAGATATTGGCTCCTCTAGGAAGCTTCGCAGAATATGCATGAAAAATAAACTTCTCATTCTACTGTGCTTCCAAAGTACAGCAAACCACCTTCTGTCACCAACAAACCAGCGAGAACAAAGCCACTGGATGCTAGCCATGGACTTGAGGATCTTGGTGCTTAGCACAGTTCCTAGCCCATAGCAGCCAGCAACCTGTGCTTGTGGAAGGCAAAAATAAAGGGCAGAGTAGGTGCCAAGTGGTCAACAAATTTGGCTGCCGAAAAATGGTTGTTTTTTTTTTTGAGACAAAAGAGATAATAAGGTGTTGGAAGTTCTGTTTGGCCAGCGAATAAGACTAACACTCTTTTAACCTCTTACGTTTTGTTGGAATTCCAATTCCTAAAACAATTAATTTTTCTCCTAGCTTTGCTGAGGTATAATTGACATATAACGTGTAAGTTTAAGGTGTATAACATGATGATTTGATATACGTATATATTGTGAAGTGATTACCATAAGTTTAGTCAAAATGGTCATCACTTTACATAGTTATGTGTGTGGTGAGAACTTAGCAAGTTTCCAGTACACAGTATTGTTAACTATGGTCACCATGCTGTATATAAGATCCCCATAACTTATTAATTTTATAACTAGAAGTTTGTATCCTTTGATCAACATCTCCCCATTTCCCCCACACCCCAGAACTCTGGAAACCACCAATCTACTCTATGTGTCTATGAGTTTGGACATTTTTAGATTCGATATATAAATGAGATCATACAGTTTTTTTCCTTCTCTGTCTGAGTCATTTCACTTAGCATAATGTCCTTAAGATTCATCCATATTTTTATAAATGGCAGGGTTTCATTCATTTTTTATAGATGAACAATATTCCATTACAGGATGGATATATATATATTTTATATATTTTTTATATATATATTTATATATATCACATTTTCTTCATCCATTGTTATTTGTCCATCATTAATAGACACTTGAGTTATTTCTGCATCTTGGCTATAAAACACAAGTCTTAATGAAAAGCTTGGACAAAAATAATCAGCCATTGCATCAGGGTGTTAAAACCTGAAAGCTAATTAATAATTTAGATTTTGAACTCACCAGCATGGAGCAAAGAAATGACTCTGGGTAATACATGCACAAAGCCTCCCAGGTTTTCTCAGAGAATAAGCAGGGAGAAGACAGCGCTTTGTGGAAGTTCTCTAAGTGGTCCTCCACTTTGCCTGGCTTCTCTCTTTCCTTCGGTGTTTGCTCACTTTGTTTCTGCCTTCCTCAGCTATTTCTAAACACAGGAGGATGATGACTGCACCTTAACCCTGCAGATAAAATCCTAACAATAAGATGAGCAAGTATTTTCTTTATAAACCAAGGGAAAGAGAATGAACTAAAAGAAACATCCTATATAATAAAAGAGTGATATGCAAATAGACCGAATGGCAGAACAACCAATCAAAGTGTAATATGCTAATGATATGCTAAGCCTGCTCAACCACTCTCTATGATGTGCACTGACCACTAGAGGGCAGATGCTCCAACTGGTAGGTTAGCTTGCTGCTGGGGTCCGGCTTATCAGGACGGAGCGAGATGGGCCGGACACACCCTAGAGCCCTCCTGTGGTGCCTCCCTGGCCCGATTGTGCATTGGTGGGGTCCCTCAGCCTGGCCAGTGCCCTCTCGCAATTGGGACCCCTCGGGGGATGTCGGAGAGCCGATTTCAGCCAGATCCCACAGGCCACTCCCTTTGGGAGAGCGCCAGATGCAGGGCGCATGGCTGGTGAGCACTGCTGCAGCAGCACAAGCCTCTCCCAATTGGGACTAATTGGGCAAAGCCCACGGCAGGCACAGTGGGGCCGGAATGAGCGGGAGTGGCATGTAGGAGCTGCAGGCAGCATTGGACTGCAGGTTTTGGCCCGATTCCTGCAGGCCACCCAGAGGGACCCCACCTGTGCATGAATTCATGTACCAGGCCGCTAGTAAATAATATAAAAACATGTGTTCAGAGTATGGGATTCTGGTCCTTAGACTCCCAGAGGATACAGCAAAGAGCTTTCTGGAGTCATAAATTATATTTTAGGGCACATTGCTACTCTCATTCCCAAAGGGGTAATATCATCAAGGTACTCCATGCTTTTCTCAACCAGGTTGATGTCTGCTACCAGCATGTCTTCTTGGACACTAAGGGTTAGTTTATGTCACAATAAACCACCATGCTAGACACAAGGAATACAAATGAACAGTCAAGACACATTCCTTACCCTTGTGGAGTTTTCAGGCTAAAAGGGATTTCAAAAAATGTAACCAAGCACTTACTATACTAGTAGTGTGAAGCTGTGGGTGCATCAGGGTGGAGAGAGAGAAAGTCTCTTAGAGGAGATGACTTCTCAACTCCATCACCCCTATTTAGACTTCTGACCTTAACCTTCAGAGGCCATCCTATTCCGGCCCCTGCCTCCTATTCCAGCCCCTTGGGTGCCTCCCCTCCTCTACCACCTGCCTGTGCAATTTGCCACTCCCTTTTTGTAATAACTTGGCTCTTCACCACACTGCATCCTCTGCATGGCATTCTCTCCCCATCTCACCTAGTGCACTGACACTTCTCATCAGGTGTCCATAGTTTTTCCATGTGGCTGTTTCTAACTACCCTGGATGGGGTCTGGATGCATGCAGGAGGCAACTGATCAATGTTTCTCTGTCTCTCCCTTCCTCTCTCTAAATCAATAAACATATCCTCCTGTGAGGGTTAAATAGATAGATAAATAAATAAATAAATCCTATATAATAGAAGGCTAATATGCAAATAGACTGAATGGTGGAACAACTGAACAACTGGTCGCTCTGATGTGCACTGACCACCAGGGGGCATGTACAGAACATGGCAGGCATCTGCAGTAGAAGGCAGAGCAGGGAACATGGCGGGCGTCAGCCACAGTGGCATGGTGGAGCAGGTGAGTGGGGGCACCAGACCAAGGCAGGGCGCCGGTCACTGTCATCGGGGAGAGCCTCTGGTAGTTATGAAAATTCTTTGCTTCCACGTGTTGTGGTCCCACCTGGCGCTTGCACTTGCTACCAGCACCAGCCCCACCTGAACCTGCTGCCAGTGCTGCCGCTCGCACCCACTGCCAGGGCCCGGTGCCATCCCCTGATTGCTTGGCGCTATCAGTGGGTATGAGCGGCGGCTGCTGGCCCCGAATGCCCCTGAGGGCTTCTCCACCTACCCCTGATACTGAGGGGCGATCAGGGCAGTAGCCTCCACTCACACACGCTGCTGGCACCGGACCCAATAACTCCGCACTGTCAGCGGGTTCAAGCAGGCTGCGCCTTTAGCTACTGGGAGTGGAGGTGGCAGGAGTGGGCCTGCCTGCAGACAGGGAACCATGGTCCATGGGGGGAGGGGCCAGGCAGGGGCACAGAGGATGGGCCGAGACCCGCCCCTGTGCCTACTGTAGGCTCGTGGCCCACAGTTCCTTTCAAGGTGCATGAATTCATGCACTGGGCCCCTAGTAAATAAATAAATAAATAAATAAATAAATAAATACTAGTGCTTTGCATTTTGTTAAAAAAATTGTGTTTATTCTAATTTTTAAAAGTGTGTTTACTCTGATTTTATAAATGTGTTTAATCTGATTTTGTCTATTATTACTTCCAGACCATTAATTTGATGAATGTGACCACTGTGTCTGATTCAATTATTATCACTTAACCAGGAGAGGGTACCGGGCAGCAGGGACAGCATGAGTAAAGCTCCTGTCTCTGACCTCTCCTGTCAAAGAGAAATGCAGAGGACCCCCTGGGACCAGAGTGACACATGTAAGATACCTATCTCACATTTGGAACTTCCATAATCTCGATAGATAAAATCCTAATGTAACATTTAAAAAAATAAGTTAATGTTATCCATGATAAAAAAAAAATCAAAATTTTAAATACAAACAAGGGCAGCATGACTGATTTTTCCTTTATTGGCATGCTCCAATATGGCTAGGCATGCATATCCCTGCAAACATCTACCTGCTTTGTACAGCTCAACACAAAAGGACCTCTTTAGTTTCTGAATGACTTTCCAACTCATCTGTAAAGTCAAAAGGGCAGTAATGAATGCTTCATGTGGAGAGGAGTCCCCTCCCCTACTCACAGAGAAAGATCCTGGTATCATAAAGCTTCCCATTTTATGTCTACAACATAATTATACTTTACCTATAGGACACCGATAACATACATCTAATGAGAGTAGAGATACCGGGTACGTGTGTTTTGTGTGCGAATGAGCATGTTTCTGCAGAGCATAAAGGACACTGCCTTGCAGTGTGGTTCTAAATTTCATCTATTTGTTCTATAAGCAATGGTGGCTTTGCACTGGTAGCAAGCTATTGGTCACTGGGCCACAATATGGAATCATAATTTCCCCTACTGTTTTCAGAGAGTTTCTAATCTCATATGAATGTTCTCTGGCCTGCTAAAACACCACTCTTACATAAGTGAAATCCAAACTAACACACATGGTCACAGATACGAAAGCAGCACTCCCAGCCTGTTCATTTGTGTGATTCTGACAGCTGCGTAATCAGTCCAGCCCTGCTGCACGCCCGTGGGTTAGAGCTGGACCCGTGCAGAACACGACCACGCGGGGATCAGGGCTACGCTTCAGTAGAGATCTGATTTCCCATATGGCGCCTCCCTTGGAAAAACATCACTCATTCACCAGATAAAACAAACACGTCAACAAGTGTCCGGAGACCAGACAAGAACTTAATTATCCACCCGCTTTTTAATATGTGAATTCAATATTTATGCCTCCATTCCTCTTACCTCTGAAAGAGATACAAAATCCATTTCCCAAGACTCGCTTTACAAAGCATTGCTCAAGTTAAGCTGTGCCCAAATGTCAGAGGAAGGAATCATTGGAGGTAAAAAAGAAGACAGAACAGCTGCTTTGTAAAACTGGCTAAGAAATAGGTCTCTGGCAACAACACACCCTGGGCTAAAGACAAAAAAAAAAAAAAAGAAAATGTATTTTTTCTTTGTTTTGCACTAACCATAGCTCCTGTCCCTTGATATTACATTTCGAATATAGACAGGCATGTAGACAGGCAGGCAAAGTTAAAGATTAACTAGCATCTGAACCAATGGCAAGAACACATCATGTCCTACAACAGCTAGATTCCCGTTCGTGATCCCAAGGAAAACATGGGTTTGATGTTTGGCAGATAGATGACACCAAACCACTTTTGGCTGTTCCCCCAATTAGCCAAGTGAGGCAATTGCTGTACTTTCAAATAAGCAGGAAGTGAATGAGGTCCCATCTGCTCAGATTGGAAAAGTTTTGACCAAAATTATCCATGTAGAACTTTACATTCATCCTATCATCCAATACTTCCCAGCACTTCCTCTGCTCGGGGCACAGACAGTGAAGTTAGAGAGAGTTTAAAAGAATGTGAGGAGCTTATTTAACGGAACCTGACAACAGCCTAGAAGATAGGTACAGCCTAGCCGGTGGACTGAAGTGTCCCAGGTTTGATTCCATTTCAGGGCACCTTACCTCTACCTCGGTTGTAGGCTTGATCCCCAGCCTTGGTTGGGGCATGTGCGAAAGGCAACCAATCGATGAATGTCACATTGATGTTTCTCTCTATCTGTCTCTCCCCCTCCCTTACACGCTCTCTAAAAATCAATGGAAAAATATCCTCAGGTGAGTATTAACAAACAAACAAACAACAACAAAAAAGAAGGTAGGCACACATGGGATGTTATTACTGTATTATAGAAAAGAACTCTAAGTGAGACAGGTTGGGATTTACCCAAGCTACAAAAGTGGCAAGGAGCAGAACCAGGCACCCAAAGCTGCTCCTTCCTTCCACTGTTCATTCTCTTCATTGTCTTTTGGCTCCAGAACACCAAGGGGGCAGCTTTCAGAGCCAAGGGTGAGGGGATGCACCAAACCCTCCATTGTGCCAGCAATGGTTCTGAAGCCACAGTCTCTGAAGGTTGAGCACCCATCCTACTGCACACACACGCACCAATGCCGCCTCATTCAGCCACCGGGGCTTCGGGAATTGTGCTCTAACAGGTCTTCAGACAGGTGGGCCGATCGCACCTCAGCAGGAATGGTCACAAGACTGAAACACAGGGCTGTCTGCATTTCAGTTGTCAGCAGATGCCTTTCTGATGTGGGGAAATATAATCAACTGTGTTAACACATTATAGGAAACAGTCACAAAGTTGCCTAAATTCAAATTTAGCAAGTTATGAAGTGCCTGGGCTTGGCCCCTGGAGGGCACGTACAGTGTTGGTGAATGAATCTTGTTGTATGAAGGCAATGTGCCAAACTCTGATGGGATCAGAGCAAGGACTCCGGTGCTCTCTGAAGGACTGATGTCAGCCTGCCCAGACCCAAGACCACGCAGAATGGTGCTGCCTCTTGTCATTTCTCTCCCTGGTGTACCACAAGCTAAAAAGGCCAACAGAGACACATCTCTGGAGAAGCCAATAGAAGGTCATTTAACCTAAAAATGACAGTCAAAATGGCCCACACCATTTTGGAAATTGAGCAGGTAATGGTCATAAAGGAAGGTCACTGCTATAGCTGAAAAGGGGAATGGCAGAAATAAGGGGGTGCAGATAACAGCACTGGTTTTCCCAGTTTCATGGCAACTTACAGAAAACAAGCTGGATCTCACTAGTAATATGAACACCCTTCCCTACTGAGCAAGTGGTGGAGAAAAACGTATGTTACCGGTTCTGAAAATGTAAAGAAAATGAATCTATGCAAAGTGCAGCTACCTAACCTACATACACAGGGGCACAGAGTACAAGCACATACCAGAACCTGCAAAAAGCAAGGGAACACTGCTTCCAAATATAGATTAATGGACATTATGGCATTTATTATTCATCAGTTAGCCCAGTATAGTTCTGCACAGCGCTGCAAGTCCCCAAGGCAAAAATATAATAAAACTCCATTAGTTAAAATATTTAAAATAACCAAGCTGGAATACCACAGTCTCCTGATAGCACTGTTTACAACAGAAGGAAAAGGAAAATCAGAAACCACCCAAAAATAAGTGATACGTTAGAGAAAACGAGAGATTTTCATCTGGTTATAAGTAGCAGGCTTTGATGAGAACGGTGATGCTTTGTTTTCAGCCACTAGACAGGTGAGAGGCAGAGAGACTACTGGCTTAATTTTGACCCAGAGGTCTAAGAAGTTTCAGTTTATTTTAATGTGTAATTATATTCAATACAATCTTATTCTTTGAAGTTAGGCTGATTTGGATAAGTCATTTTCCATGGATTATATTTTAAGGTAAGGATATCCATTGATGTTCACTGATCAGCTTTTCTTCTCTGTTTCTCTGAGCAACTAAAGTGGGACAGGGTCCTCTTTGCAAGGCAACTCGCAGGCAGTTACCACAGGCTCTCCAGAGTGATCCCAACCATGACACTGTACTGCTAGCTTCTCAGAGCGCATGGGACCAAGCCTCACCTGACCACACATGCTACTTGCCCTTTTCAGGCACTCTTGCATTTCCTCTCTATCTGTCTTTTTCTGTTTTGTTTTGTTTTAATTAATCTTCAACCGAGGAGATGTTTGTATTGATTTTTAGAGAGAGGAAGAGGGAGATAGAGAGAAACATCGAACGGTTGCCTCTTGTATGAGCCCCAACCAGGGATCAAACCCATAGCTTAGGTATGTGTCCTGATCGGGAATTGAACCTGCAACCTTTTGGTGCATGGGATGTTCCAACCAACTGGGCCACCCAGCCAGGGCACCAACCTGTTTATTTTTACTTATTATCCAAAAACATCGGTTTCAAGGTTTTCCAGGTAGCCCAGCTCACAGAGCTTTTGGCACTTCTTTGACCTCTTAGGATAGAGGTTCACAGACCCAAAGGGAAATGGGCTCAGGGGGCCAGCTCTGCAGAGACCTGTTAACAGGGTTCTTCCCAGACTTCCTCTGCAAGGCCTGTGGGCTCGGCTTTGCTCGCCTTACCTGTCCTCTCCTTTACCTGAATTCTACCGCATTTTCCCTCCACTCTAAGGTTTGCTGCCTGGGACTGCTTCACTCCTGTACCTCCCTCCGCCCAGTAAGTGGACAGCAAGTCCACCTCTGCCCTTACCTCCTATCTTCTTTACTCAGAAGTTAAGATCAAGCAAAACACTTTCCCAGGCTGCACGCCAACCATGTCAGTACAAGGTAGTCCCATCAGAGTGATGTTTGCCATGGCGCACACACCCACAAAGGACAGCTCCTAAATGTCCAGCACCAGGGATTGGCTGAGTGAATTATAGCATAACCATACAACAGAATAGTGTTTAGTCATTTAGAAATTATTGTTGAGAAACATTTATTAACGGGTAACAATATTCACGAAGAAGTCCAAAAATAGTTGCAAACAGTATGGATAGCATAATTCTATTTTTAGAACGTTTGTATATACATACATTGGGACAAAGATGAAAAGTTATATAAAATACATCAAGGTATTGAGCATATTTATCTCTGAGTGGTGTGATTATGGGTTTCATTTCCCCCTTCAACTTGCTTATCTATATTTTATAATTTGCCTACAATGTCCATACATTGCTTTTACAACAAGAAAATATAAATAGAAGTATTTGTGTTGCTATTTTGCTTTTTCTTTTAAGTCATTTGAGTAGGGAATGATGAGGAGGTACTTGTAGATGAGGAGATTGGAAATCACTGTTCTTGACTACAGGTTATACCACACATGTGGCAATGAATCAGAGTTTACTAATTATTTCATGTGCAAAGTCTGCCTCTCCAAGTAACCTATACACTCCAGAATATTGTTCATTATTGTGAACAAGAACTAATTTCTCCTGAGTATGTACCATGAGCCAGGCACTCTTTTAGGCATTTCATATGTTTTACTTATTTAATTCCCACTGTGACCCTATGATGTAAGTACTATTTTTATCTGCATCTTTATAGATGAAGAAACCAAGTGGTTGAGGAATCTGCCAGGGTCACTGAGTTAAAAAGTAGTAGAGCCAAGATTCTAGCCCAAGTCCTTCTGAAATCATTACATGGAACTGAAAGCAAAAATCACGTTTGCAAATTCTCAGAGTTCAAGGATTCAAGCCATATATGCAGCTTGCTCCCCCACCTGTAACATCCCTCTATCTTCTTTCCACTTATTTATTTACTCTTATTACCAAAAAATACCTAGAGTACTATTTTAAGGAGCTTTTCCATGTTGCTACTAGTAAGTTAACAATATATATATATATATATATATATATATATATATATATTTGCTAAAAAAGTTAACATACTGTATATTGAGTGTTTTTTATTGGGCTAAGAGTTTGTGTTTTTTAATACTGGCTCCATTATTATTCCATCATGTAGATGAGGACTCTAAAAGGTTAAGTAACTTTAAGATCTCAAAGTAAGGAGTGGAACTAGGGTTTAGGTCCAGTTAATATCACTCAAGAGTTTAGGTTTTATCCCACCTTCAATGAATGGAATTTCTGCTGAGTAGCAGCCCAATGAAAAAGACTATATTTATCAAATGACATTCTTTCCACCCAAAATGATATCATATAACCAAGCTAGTAGAAGCAGACAATTGTCAATGTTTTCCTTGCCTTCTTGATTTGATTTCCCAGATCACTACCTACAGGAAGCCATGCTTCAGCTTGGAAAACATCAGCCCATGAATTAACAACATAATTACCATATGATATCAGCAGACACCGCACAGTAGTGAACAGGTGTCCTGGCAGAGTAAGATTAATGAAGTGACTGCAGCAGGAGCTTGTCAGAGCCTCAATTTCTGGGAGCAGAGAGAGTCATCATGTTGAAATTGCAAGGTGTGGGTAAATTGAAGCTATACTCAGAGAACGAAGATCTTTTTTTTTTTTTTAATCCTCGCCCGAGGATATGTTTATTGACTATAGAGAGAGGAAAGGAGAGAGAAATAGAGGGAGGGAGGGAGAGAGAGAAACATCCATGTGAGAAACATCTATCCATTGCCTCTGGTATGTGCCCCGATCAGGAATCAAACTTGCAAACCTGCAACCTATGTATGTGCCCTGACCGGGAATTGTACCCACAACCGTTTTGTGTATGGGACAATGCTCCAACCAACTGAACCACCCAGCCAAGGCCCAGAGAACAATCTTGAGTCTCCAGGACTATGTTCAAACTATCCCCCAAGGTTTAAAATAGAAATGCTATGATCTGCACACTCACAGAACTGAAGGAAGTATTTGGACACCAGGTGTTATGGATATTCAGTGCTCTTCTCCCAAAGGACATATACATGTGCAGTGGTTAGTCTATAGCCACCCACCCTGACTGTGTCCAATCTTGACTGAATCCAGAAGGAGAGGATTCTCAGATGAAGAGCACATGGGAATCCCACGTTCTATTACAGCATGGGCTCCGGCATTGAGCAGAACTGACAATGTGGAACCTTAGTCAAATTTTTCTAAACTGCCTAAGCCTTCTTTTCCTCCCCTATATAAGGAGGCAATACACAGAATGGTAAGGATTAAAGGAGATGATGCATATTAAATAGGGCTTGGTACATGGAAAACACTAAGGGTATGTTAAGTATTAGTCTTATTATCTACTTCCTAATAAACACATGCACCCATATCTATTCAACTTACACTCTATTAAAATGTCTCTTGTCCTCAAAGACTAGCCCAGTGTTCTAACTAATGGGTCTCAACACCATTCTTCTACTACATCCACATTCCTATCAGGGTTTCAATATGCACCAGGTCAACTCAAGAACCTATCCTAAACAAAATTAAATTTTATCCTGACAAGGTTAAAAAATGTTTCTATATACCTTCCTGTTGAATTTCAGTAATTCATAAAGACTTTCATCAACTGTGTTCCCTCTCCATTGAGTAAACCTGAATGAAACTGGAGCTGAATGAAGCAAACATCAAAGAAACATAAACATACGACTAAATACCTTTTACTAACGAACTCACAGGGGCGAAGGATGATGTTGGGGACAAATGAGAACTGGGTGCACCACACTTCTGGAAGGAAGGGCAGGGGAGATTCTCCCAGGAGGTCGTCTTGGGATGGACCTGCACTATCCAGAATATGAGTCACTAGTCACATGTGGCTACCGAGTTCTTGAAATAAAGCTAGTGTGAATTGAGATGTGTTGCAAGTATAAATTATGCCTGGGATTTCAAAGACTTAGTAGAAAAAAGATGTAAAATGTGTTATTACTAACTTTTATATTTTGGATGTAGTGAGTTCACAGAATATACTATTAAAACTATTTTCACCTTTTTCTTACCCTTTTTACTAGACAATTTAAAATTACATATGCTGTTGGCAATATGCCTATTGAACAGTGCTACTGTAGACCATGAGGTCCTCAAATCATACATGGATGTATATCATTCGTTGTCCTTAAGTACCTATTTATTTGATGGTTTCACATGTCATATATATTTTAATTTATCTTTATTGTTGAAAGTATTACAGATGTCCCTTTCCACCCTCCCCCTATTAATGCCATTCCCTTCCCCAGGCCTTCACCACACAAGGTGTTATAATGAAACAAAAGCAGGATAGGCAATAAAATTACACCCAGGACAAAAGAGTTCCTCAATAATGTTAGCTATTTAGAATAGTTATTATCATGTTGAATACAGTTAGTTAAAGCTTAAGTTTAAATAAAGCAAAATGTTTGGTCCAGGACTCCTCAGAATTCTACTCTATATTTATCTGGAATCTGATTCTCAAAGAAGCTAAGAGGCCAGTGTTTCTCAGATTTATTTGATGACACAATAATTGCATTCTTTTTATTGTTTTTTGAGGACCATATAGAACTGATTTTTCCACAAAAAAAAGTTTTGGGAAATGGCTCTCGTCTTAAAAATCTGGAGCAGTACAAAAAGATGTCTTCTACTTGGACCAGAGATTTTGGAGTGTGACTAGCCCAACCTAAAGACCCTAAGAAAGAGAAATAGACCATTCGGTCTGGCCTAAAATATAGAGGACGTAGTATCTTATAGTACATGATGAGTATTTAACTTATGGCATTTGGTTTTATTAATGAACAGTATGAAAAGCAGCATTTGAGCAATAATCTGTCTTACTATGACCCTGAATCCAAGCCCTAAGAACATCTTTTGGTTAACTTCTCAACATTCAGATCCTCTAAAGACTGACTTACTGTGGAAGACAAGAGAAGCTAATGGCCAATAATGTGAGCGGTAATGGGTAAAGACCAGTAAAAAAAATAGAGATATCAACTTAGAATTGTCATGATGGATGTTTAGCAGTTAATCACCCTGCCCTCTTTGTAGTAATTTCTATCAAGGAAGGAATATATGCTTGTTGTTCCATTGAGCACTAACTAAATCACACTATTCAGGTCATTATAACACCAACCCTACTTTGGCAATCCAGAGCCTTTCAGAAAACCTCTTCTCTGCCACATTCTTTACCAAATAGGTTATTGATCAACCTCCTCAGTGGCAAAGATGCTTATAATGCTCTTCATAAGGACAAAGGACTTCCATTTATCTACAATCATCTGTTGGTCTCTACTACCTGCCTAAATCATTTCCTTGAAGGTATCTGTCTGAAGTCACTGTAAAGTCCATGTGTTTACAGCTAGATTGATACTCTTTCTTTATCTTTGGGGGCAATCAGACACACTATCATTTGCATATCTTATGGCAGTAATTCTAACAACATGAAATAAAGGCCAGATTAGGCCAGAGGACAAACATGCCATTACAAGAGCTCACTAGCAGACAACATTTCCAGATAGAATGCTAATGCTCATTGGTTGAGAGTGTATCTACTGCCTGCTCTTTAAGCTCCCACTGGCTGAAAGCATACACCCAAACTCAGAGCAATCAATAGATAGATAGAACTGTTTCCTAAGGGGACTGTTCTATTTTCTCTCTTTCTCGGCCTCTTTCACTCTTGCTCTCACTCTCTCATCTGTCTATCAGTCTATGTATCTATATGCACTTAAAGAAAATTTCAGAGAAAAAAATGCTAAAAAGCATCAGAGTTGTTTGGAGAAGTGTTAAGAAGACATGCACTCAAAATCATATGTTGCACATTCTTTAGGCTTCTACTTGTGACCAACCTATGCTAGGCACTGTCACAGATTAGGAACATAAAATGAACATACACAATATTGTGGTCTTAAGTTCTTTTTGCAGCAGAAAACTTAATGTAGCCTGAAACTAACTTTTATCTCTCTTATAAAGGTGTTTTTTAGTTCTCGTCCCTGTTCATTAATTGAGTTGCCACTATTCACTTCCCGCTGTTTCATGTGGCTGGTGTTACCAAGAAAAATAAAGGGAAAATGCAGTATTAAATTTCAGAGGAATATCTACATACCTATGATAAGAAACATCCAAAAATGGCCATGCTCACATAACTAATGTTCACTTCCTCTCATTCAAAAAGGTTTTCTTCTTTCCTCCTTTAATGTCTTCCATAAATTTGATCTCCAGGGAATGTTGCTGCTGTTAATTACGCATATTGAGTCCCACTGTGCCAGAGGAAACATAATTATTCTAATTTTCAAGGTCACAGAAACATCCAAAGGTGCAGGTTTGACAGTCCGAAGAATAATGCTAACTCAAGGGAAACCGAGACAGGGCTTGTTATGGAAGGCTGGTTACAACCTCATTCATGGAGCGCTGCTGAAGGGTCACTAGTTTCACAACCCAAATTAAATTGCTTAGGATAAACTCCCCCAGAGTGACCGCCCAATGACCTGGCCGTAAAGAGGAAACACAAGAGGGGAGGGTGATTCTCTTTCCAGGGTCCCTCAAAGCTATTGCCTCTTGCAGACAGGCAGGTGCTTGTGGATTCACTTTGCAAAACCACTTAAACTTCCTGCTCACCCACCAAGGTTTCAGCCAGGGCAACATAAAGAAGGAAAAGAAAAAAAGTGCTTTGTATAATCTATAATAATAAAAGCGCAATGCAAATTGACCAAACAACCAAACAGCAGAACGACCATCCAGAAGACCTTCCAGACTACCATGCTATTACACACGCACTGGCGCCAGGCCAGCCAAGGCAGGTGCGATGCTATTGGTCGGGGGACCGCCATTGCCCCACGACTGCCCCGCAGAGGGAGGCCCAGGCTACCTTCTGCAGGGTGATCAATGGGGGGAGGAGGGGCCCTTGTTCCATTGCCCTGCAGAAGAAGGCCCAAGCCATGGGCCAGGGGACTGATCAATGGGGGCTGGGGGGGGGCCTCCACAATCACCCCAAAGAGGGAGGCCCAGGCCACTCTGCAGGCCGATCAATCGGGGGGCTCCATGGAAGTGGGGCTAAAGCAGGCAGTGGCCAGGCCAAGGCGGGTGCAGGTGGGGGGTGAGGCCGAGAGGCAGCTGGGGCTGCAAAGGCCTACCCTTGCTTGAATTTCATGCATCAGGCCACTAGTCTATATATATATAAAAGCCTAATATACAAAATGTCCCCTCGGGAGTTGGACCAACTGGGAGTTCGATAGCTCGCTATGATGTGCGCTGACCACCAGGCGGAGGCGTGGAACAAAGGAAGGCCCTGGCTGGCAGCTGCCCACCACTAGAGACCCTACCCTTGCATGAATTTTGTGCACTGGACCTCTAGCTTTAAATAAAATCTGTTCTACAATTTTTAGGAAAAAATATCTCCAGGATATATTTCAAGAGTCTGGCCAGCAAGGATCAGGATTCTATGTCTAAATTTCTTGTGGAACCCATGTCTGGAAGCCCAAGTTTACAGCATTTTCATATTTTAACTACAACTGGCCATACTGAAAGACTATTTATTACCAAAACAATGCAAATCTATACAGTGAATAATATTTTGAGGGAGCCCAATGTATTAATTGACCATATTATCAGTTTAGCAGAGTCACAAAGGCAAAGGATATTTTGGTTCCTAAAATTGCTATTTTGGAAATAAGTAGACTTTGGGATTTCATGGCTTCTGAACTATAACTTCTAATTCACACGAAAGAGATACAATTCTAAATTCCTGCGTCTAACTCTGAGTACAAGATTAACTTTTTTCTTCCTACTTCCCAAATCTTGCTGCTGCTAATTATTTCCAGCCATATGTGGTTCATAAGGTCTCATGGGAACCAGACTGTGATACTGTGTCTCCTTTTGGCTCTTTATCTAGCTCATTCATAGGAATCTTCCAGGAAGCCTCCTATGGGAATTGCACCCATAAATCCCTCCATATACACAGCCATAAGGAAGCCAAGTTCTGAACATGATACAGTTGGATAGCAGGGTCCCATCCAATGGCAAAAGTTTAAAGATTGCAATTAAAACGTTTAAATATTAAACATCATAATAATCATATTTGAAAGAAGGAGACTGTTTTAAAAACAAGGCCATAAGACAGATAATGGGCCATCCACTGATCTGCCAACGCTGGGAACAGCAGGTCAGGTAAGTGGTGAGGAGATGATTGTCACAGTCTACTGGTGCTGGGGCTGCATTCCCCTCTGGCTAAGGAGGTGATTGAGGCTAGGAAGACAAGACATTGGGAAGAAAGCTGGTTTCCAAGTAGTGTGTGGTCTAAACGCAAGTTTCCCTGGCGTGGCTTTCATGTACCAGGTCAGAGGCAGTTTTGAGAGGAAAAAGTCCACTGGCCAGGATAACGTCATGAGAAGGTAGTGACCTGTATCGTGAACGATAAGGTCTCTAGCACTTTCAACAGACTGGTAAGAGCAAAAGTTAGCCAACCTAAGGGAGGAAATACCTGTGTCACCACTTGGTTTAGTTTATGAAAAACCTTATTTCGGATTCCAGAGGATGAATGACCTTTCATAGATCTTTCCTATGTCAAAATACCAGTGTTTCAATTTGGAGAAAAGCTCTAACTCAGCCTAAGATGGAAGAGTAGAAAGACTGTATTCAAAGTTTAGCTCCACAGCTAAGGAGATGGTGAAGTCTCTGCATGTTGTTTCTCTGTACCTCCGTTTCCTCATCTGAACTTGACCCTCCACTGCTTTTAGGAGGATGTATTTTCCCTAAACCAACTTCTGCCTCTCTCCAACACTTAATGCATTCCGTTCATCCCTAGGAGGGGTGGCTCCTTGGTTTTGTACATTTGGGAAGAACAACGAGGTATACTCCCTCAGTTCTACACTGTTTCCTCTGGGGACTGAACTACCCTCAGAGAAGCCCAATTCCACTGCCTTCCAGGGCTCAGATGCTGCTGGGATCCAGGGTCCAGTTAAGGAAGCTTCCATTGCTGTTATACTATAGTAACTGGTGTGCACATCTGCCTAATTCTGGGATTAAGTCTTTGCAAGCTCATTTGGCTATGACAACAGCCTATGACCGCCAACTTAGCATATCTACAATAAAGACGAATTCTGGCCTCCATCTTTGCTCTTTTGCTTTATTTCTCAAATTGTTCAGAACTCAGGCTGAGAGGAGTGACCCACTCGGGCATTCCCAAGAATCTGCAAAGTAGACATCAGGATGTTGTGAGGGGTATGAGGACTTATCTGAAGCCTCCTAGTATGGAGCCCAGTCCATTGAAAGATTTCACTAACTGCTGGCCAACTTGAAATTACATACCCGCTACGAACTGTTGACCGGAGTGGGGCCAGTGCCATAGTGTGCCAGCCAGCCACACACATCTCCAGACTTAAGACAGGGGCTGTCACCTGAGCAGCCACATGCTGCCCTGGGGAACTACCTGGGTAGAAACATCTGTGAGCCTTGTAGTACATTTTGCAGTAACAGCATGAACATCTTAGCAGAATCCAGAGATCAGTGGCGATAAACTGGGCTTAGTGACAAGTGAAATCCCAGAGACTCTGAATGCAAAGGAGCAGGGAGAAGGAGGCGGGAAAGCAGAGTTCTGTTTTCCCAGCACACTTTCCCCAGGCAACAAGGACAATAAATTAGTGAGCATGGGAGGGAGTCCAGACCTACCAAAAACTCCAGCTGTGGTTAAAGGAATTTAGCACAGAGAACAAGACACACAATTTGAATCCTAAACAAACACCTTTGCTAAAAACTAGACCATGTGCTAACTTCAGAAATATGTGGGCCGTTTATAGACATTTTGTTCTGCCTGGAAAATGTATTCTATACTACTCATGCCTATCTGAATGCAGATTTTGCATTTTACAGATTAATAAAGATGATAAACAATTATTAATATAAAAATCAACTATTGCCATGACTTTTATAACAGAACAGGCTCAGGACTTAGAATTCATAATGCCATATATGTAACTGCCCCCAGAAAACCAGAAACCTTCAGAGTCATCTTTTAAATGGAAAAGCAGATAAATCCAGGTACAATCATGAAAAAAGAGGGGTTGGAAACCTTAGCAAGAGAAAAAGTGCCCATTCAGACCTCTGGAGTTAGGTAGATTATGATAGCTAACATTTACTGAATGCATACTTTTGCCATATATTGTTCCAAGCACTTTCATAAATTAATTTCCTCAATCTCCACAATAACCCTAGAAGCTAAGTGCTATTTTATCCCCACTGTATAATTAAGGGAACTAACCACAGAAAAGCAAAAAGACTTGCCCAAGGTCATACAACTAGTGACTAAGCCAAGAGCTGAGCCCAGGCCATTGTCCCCTGAAGTGACTTCATTTGGCCATCTCCCATAAGCTCTCCCCCTAGCTCTGAAATGAGCCTTTAAAACTCCAAGTCAATTTGAACTTCATTCTGGATCTTGCCTACCTGTCCCTGTGTTTACAGATTTTACTCAGCATCCACCCTCTTCAAAGGTATAAGCGCTCTAGGCAGGCCTATGCTCCCTTTTCCCGCTGTTCACAGGATTAGCTTTGACTAAAAGAAGACTTTCTGGTTCTTTTCTTTCCACTCTCCTTCCAGAAATGTTTCTACGTTCCTGACTCCTGGTCCTGGCTCACTGTGGCAGATGGACTTGCTTACCTGAAGACACTTGTTCTGGCAATTTACACAGGAAACCCTCGTCCAGATTCAGCAAAAGAAGTGTGGTTTTGTCTATTTCCAAAAAAGACTAGGTGAAATTCACTGTGTCTCATCCTCATTGTACCTGCATATACACTGAGTGCCCAGATTATTATGATCTCTGAATGCATAATAATCTGGCCACTCAATATATATCCTATATAATAAAAGGCTAATATGCAAATTGTCCCCTCAACCAGGAGTTCGACCAGCAGGCAGGCCGGCCAACCGCCCATGTCCCCTCCCCCTGGCCAGGCTGGCTGGACCCCACCCATGCATGAATTCGTGCACCAGGCCTCTAATATATATATATAATAATCTGGCCACTCAGTGTACATACACACACACACACACACACACACACACACACACACACACACAGAGTGGCCAGATTATTATGCATTCAGAGATCATAATAAATAATAATCTGGCCACTCAGTGTACATGTTACCTTGCTTTGTACATTACCATATTTCAGACTGAGGTAATTTAATTTTAATTGTAATATTGCTTAGCTGTTATTGGGCATTTATTGGGCCATACTGGCACATCTTCAAGAATTCCTCCTTTATTCTGTCATTTAATCTACGCTTGCTAGTTGATATTATTGTCTTCACTATATAGAAAAATAAGAGAGAGACTAGGAGAGGTCCATTAACGTCGCCAAAGTGACTTAGGGAGTGAATATTGCAGTAAGGACTTTAGTATAAGTCAGCTTAACTCTGAAACATGTGCTTGAAACCACAACATATACTAGTACATATCCATATACATATATATTACATGCATTGTATGTGTATACAGCATTTCCAGTTAGAGAATATGTTAATAACAATTATTATGCTACATTCAATCAACATTTATTGACTACCTCATTTGTTCTGCAGTTTGCCAAGCTCTAAAGATTTAGGGATGAGTTAGAGAGAATTGTCAGACCTCAAAAACCTACAACCTAGATGATTTTAAGAGATAAAATGCTAAGACATATGTGCCTGCATATCCAGACATATCAACTTAAAGAACCATTTGTAGATATTTACTCTGATGACTATCTGGACCCACGTAGAACTACAGAAAATGTCTTTGCATAGGTGAAACACTGCATATAAAAATATATATGCTCCATTTGCAATGACAGGAAAATACCAGAAGGTTGAAGATGAGAATATAGTAGGCAAAATGGAAATAGTTTTTGTATTAAGATGGGCTTATAGGTACAGGCTATGGACATATGGATATTTTTATAATTTACTATATGAGAAGATTATTACAGAAACCCACTACATTCAAGAAAATCATACTAAATTACTTTTTTATAAGTGAAAATAAAAGAATTGTGTAAATGGGACAATAACCCTAAAATATCCATTTCATAAATTTTGACCTTGATTTTTTGATTGGGAAACCTGCTCTAACCTGATATTGATTAGGAAACCTAAAAGCCAAGTTTGCTTGAATTAGGTCTACAAGAGAAGAAAAGAAACTGAGAAAAGGGCTTATGGGGGAGTTGATGGGTAAGTTTAGGGTTGGAAGAGACTAATAACTGTTAAGAGCAAGGGCTCTGGAATCAAACTGCCTCTACAACTTCTTAGCTCCAGGATTTTAGATGAGCTACTTGACAGCTCTGCCCTGGCCTCAATTTTTTCATCTGTAAAATGGGGATACTAGCATCATCACAGAGTTGTTTTAGGATTATAAATATAAATAAGCTCCTTGCTTGTTGAAGACTACATACACAAACATAACATACACCTACATACATACATATATACACATAAAAACAAACAATAGGCCATTCTGAATCTAAAATATCATCAGAATCACTTATAGACTGTCTTAAACATATAAACTCCTGCCCCATCCCAGAGCTCCAAAGATACAATCAGAATGTCTATGAATTTGCATTTTTTTAAAAAAGATTTTTTATTGTTTTCAAAGAGGGAGAGGGAGAGAGAGATAGAAACATCAATGATGAGAGAATCATTGATTGGCTGCTTCCTGCATGCCCCACATGGGATCGAGCCCACAACCCTGGCATGTGCCCTGACTGGGAATCGAACCCGTGACCTCCTGGTTCATAGGTCTACACTAAATGACTGAGCTACACCAGCTGGGCTGAATCTGCATTTTTAAATAGATGCTCAAATGATTCGAAGGATCCTCCACGTTGGAGCATTCCTGACCCATTGGCATGTCTTCCTTTGCTCTGTGACTAATGAGCCTCAACAACCCAGTGGGTGGAAGATTTCTTTTCCTTCCTTGAAAGGAACTGATTGGGAAATCTTCTGAAAGACAATGTACATCAGTAATTCTCAACTGAAACTGTACCAAGATCTCCTGGAAATTTTTGAAAAACAGCCATCTAGGCTCTGTCCGCAGCAATTCTGATGCCACTGTTCTGGGATAGAACCTGAGCATTGATATTATTGAAAAGAAACAAAAAATCCAAAATGATTCTAAAATGCAGCCAGATTTGAAAGCTACTGACTTAAAACAGTGTAGTTTGCTAGGGCTGCTGTAACAAAGTCCCACAGACTAGATGGCTTAAAAACAACCACAGGTTTTATTTTCTCCCAGTTCTGGAGGCTGGGAAGTCCAAGATCAAGGTGTCAACAAAGTTGGTTTCTTCTGAGGCCTCTGTCCTTGGTTGGTCTTCTCCCTGTGTCTCCACATTATTGTCGCTCTGTATGCATCTGTGTCTAAATCTCCCCCCTTTTTATAAAGATACCTGTCATATTGCATTAGGGCCAAACCTAATGGCCTGGTTTCCATTTAATTAGCTCTAAAGACCCTATCTCCAAATAGTCACGTTCTGAAATTACAGGAGGTTAGGACTTCAATACATGAATTTGGGGAGAGGGGTGGAACACACAAATTGGCCTGTAAGAGTTTTTGGCTATTGGATTTTATTATGTTCCATCAAAATGACAGAACGTTTTCCTTCTAAGACACATGCCACTGAAAGGGTATAGTCATTACATTTCAATTATGCAGTTTCTGCTAATTTCCTATTGAGACGTGGCTTGTGCGCTGACAGCTGCCACAATCGGATGTACTGAACATTCTTATCTGACTTCTGTAAAGCTGAATCATCCATTCTTAAAAATCTGTGTGCTTCTAAGAAAATAATGTCAACTATATTTTGCATTACTTTATCCCCATAATATTCATGAATATCATTAGTCTTTTTCTTCTCAGGAAATCAGTGGACATTTTCCAACTATGTCAGAGATGAACTCTAATAATTATCTATGTTTAATTTTTTCTTCCCATAATTAAATTTTTATTTATCAAATTTCAATATAGCACTCATTCTGGCAGGACCCTGGGGTTCAAGCCTTTTACAAACCTACTAGGTCACATTGTAAACTCCACATTGTACATGTAGAGCTATGAATGCAGATATGGGATAAATTGTTTGGCAGAAAAATGTATCAGAATATCAGACTTTGAATCACAAGTTCAAGCTCTAGCCCTGTCATTTTTTAAAGATATACCACACATAGGAAATGATACCTTTAAAACACTGTTTCTACTTCTCCCCATCCTCCAAAGAAAACCTATTTCTTCACTTGTGACATCAAATGTTAAATTAGATACAAACACAGAAAATCACTTTGCAAATTATAAAAGAATAAACAATTTGAAGGATATCATTATGAGCTCTTCCTCTTCCTCCTCTCCCTTCTTCCTCCTTTTTCTCCCTTTCCTCCTCCTCCTCCTACCACCGCCATGAGCATGACACTTTCGAACAAGAAATTATAAAAGTAAAGAGCTCATTGGGAAATAGCCCTCTTCCCACATACAATGGATTGGTTTCTTGCAAAGCCCTTCAGAAAATATCTCAAAATATAATGTTTCAGAATAAAAATAAAATACATGCTTCCTGCTGGACTGGCCCTGGTGACTTGCAGTATACACTGGACAATGCTCATGGGTAAGGGGCCACATGGCTATCCATCTCTAGTTTTCAACTTCTGGTCTCCGGGCCAAGTTGAGAACTTACATCTCCCGCTGGCAACAGTTCAAAAGAATCCAGGAGAATCTGAACGTTTTATAAAAACAAAATTAAAAGAAAAAAAGCTAAGTTGTTAGAACTGAACACACATGCCAGGAATTTTCTCAGTAGCTCTGCAAGCCTTTGACAATACAGGGCACTCGGGGACTTTCAGCTACTGACATCCCATCCTGGCTCCCCAACAGCTGTGCCAAATTAAGCAAGATTATTTTTAGAAACAATAAACTAGGAAGAGCCTCTCAGAAGACTGGTTTGCTGACTTGGTTTTGCTTTCACTGATTTAGGAGATTGCAGAATTACATCTCTGGGTTTGAAAACACAAACGGTGCCAATGTACAAGACATAGACATTTACTTGTCTAAAGCTTTCACATGGATATGTTTACAATTAATTAGAGAATCAAAACAGACATAAAAGAGGAATCAACTTTTTGACAGATCGATAAATAGACAGTTCCTTACTGGTAGTTTTGTTTTTTGTTTTTGTTTTTGTTTTTGTTTTTGTTTTTTTAACTACTGTTGAGTTTTCAAAGGCTCTCTCTATATATTTTACATTTGTTATTAGAAACATTTTTTTAAAACAGAAAAGGGGAATGTTATCTGAATTTTAGAGGATGCTGAGGTTCAGTGAGGTCAAGCACCTCAGCTAATAGGTCACCTACAAAAAACTCAAATGTCTTTAAAGGGGTAGCTTGGGGTTCTCCTTACTACACAAGACAGGGACAATTCCCTGTCAAGCTTCATCAGAGAAGGAAGACACATCCTGCTTTTGGTTCAGTAATGTGAAAATATGGCCTCCCTGGGCGCCAGAGCAGCAAACAGACAGAAACACATTAAAACACATTAAATGCAACAAATGCACGCAGCGAAGGAGCTGGAGCAGTGTCATGTCTCGATGCCTTTTGCCAGCAGCCTTGCAGGTGTCTGTGCCTGACGGCTATTTTGTAAAGTGCATTAAGTCTTCATTTGTCAAGTAAATTTTTCAGCTTCTTCAAGACAGAGAGACTATAAATGTATTGGTTTTATGTATTTATTTTTTGGTGGCACGACACATAGCAATCTGAATATCACATGTACACAAATATATGTCCTAAATTTTGCATTAAAAAAAGAGACTATTTCAGGACTTCAATACTGCACCAAATGCCTGATTAAAGAGGTGCACTACATTTCAAAACATCATTTATAGAATAACCCCTAGGTCATGAATGTACCTGCAGAAGGTAGGTAACTGAAGGAAATAATAAATTTCTAAGAGATCTTTGTAGAGTTTATTTATATAGGATCCATACCCAGGAAATTACTGGGGTTCTTTATGGATAAAATACATCCTTAGGAGTTCCCCCATCCATAGTGGCTGGATCTAGAATAATTTGATTGTTATTATTTATATTTCCTAACCAAGGCCCATTTCCATCTGTGTGTTGGTCAAGGGACAGAAGGGGACAAGGACTGTTTTATGGCATTTTAAACACAGGTTTCTCTAATTGGAATGAGAGGTCATTTTTTAGTTTTAAATCACTGAGACGGACAGCAGATTCTCCACGTTCTGATAGGGAGCAATGAAGTGAATCTAGCGTCTAAAGGCTGGCACCCACTGTGGAGTTCCAATTGGTCATACTCGTGCCTCCCATTCAGGGGTCAGCTATAATTCACAGCCAGTGCTAAAATGCTTTCAGAAGTATTTATTACCTTCCAGACACAATTTACTGCTTTTGATTATTCATTTTTCATTACTATGGAAAGCAAGATTAAATTGTTTCGGAAGCAACTGCTTATAGTAATCTTTCAAACACATGCTCCATGTAAAATTCTCTGTCAGGCAAACGAATATATTATAATTCCTGCTCCAAAACAGCCATAGATAAAAATAAACCAACACAAATAAAAACAGTCCTCCAGTTCTTGAGTCCAAGATGAGATGGAAGAACACCAGCTGACAGAGAACATACAAAGGGGCAGGTTCAGAGGATGGGTGGGGGAAGGGAGGAATGATGGAGAGTTCATTTATTAGACCCACCAAATTTATTCCATGGACATTTAATTTCAAAAGTAATTTAAATTAGCTCTTTATTTAAGTGTGGAATTAGATTACTTCCCTGTTTAACATGCCATACACTTATGAGCTTAATAAACAGTAAGTAGTGAGTGAGGTAGGAGTCAGACCCACATCTTTGGATCCATACCAATTGCATTTTAATGCTGGGAGAGATTGAAACAACAACCTCATTGTACACACAGGGGCCTGAGGCCCTGAAAGGGTAAGACAGGTATCTGAGGTCACACAATTAGCTAGTAACAGGACCAGAACCAGAACCAATTTACAGAGCAAGCCTGTCCATTACACCTCTCCGGCCAACGCATATTAGGATGGTTTGGGGCTTGAAAGCACAATTATTACTATCCTTTTAGCAACGTATTCTTTTCCCTTCTTATTGAAACTCTCCCTCTCACCGACTCCCAAGACACTGCATGACATTCTACTTTATCTCTGTCTTCTCTTTCTGTTTCATCCATTGACACCACCAGGGACCACTCATTTAATGGAGGTACCACAACATTCTATTCTCTTCCTTTTGTTCATGCTGAAGTCTCGCACTACAAACAGCACTTAAACTACTGCCTGAGATTTTATTCTAGCAACAGAAGCACACTGCACCTGTGCATGGCAAGCTGAAAGGGCCAGCATCAGTACCCCCGAAAGCAGTCCTCATCCAGAGATAGTCTGAGAGCTGTAGACGGGGCTTCCTCGGCCTTCAGTTGGGGTAATTCAGTTGAGGTGTGTTACACAGTTTCTCAGAGCTCCTCAGTGGACCCTCATGGGCTTCCTATATACCATTTACTGATTTCTTTCCCTTCCCACCTCCCTTATTTACCCCCCTACTAATGTTTCCTGGGATCATCGCCCAGTAAATGACTCCAATTCTGCTTTTGGGAGGATCCAATAAGACATTATCAAACACCATGCTGTACATCTCTAATTCCGCACTTTGACTCGAGCTATTCTTTCAATTGAAAACACCCCTTTTGTGCAGAGTCACCTTATCAAGGTCACCCCCCCTCCAAGGTCCAAGGCCATCTTCATCCCTACTGATGCTCCTTAGCCATTCGCCCACGAAGAACTCCACCCATCCGCGAACTGTGTACGTCGCAATAGCACACTTCAGCAGGCCTTGTATGAGGACGTATACATGTGTATTTACTTCTACAATCCAAGGACTAAATTATGAGCTCCTGGAGGGCAGACACCCCGTCATATTAATTCTTGCCTCCACAGGAGCAACTGTGCTTTCCTGTGGTAGGCATTCATTAAATGCCCGCTGAAAGGAGGTGAACCTTAGAAATGTCCCTAAATAAAACCATGTGTTTCTTATTGAAGGATGCTTCCTAATGGAGGGTTTTCCTTTCTTATCTCACGGGAAGATCTGGCATTCACATTATGGAATAAATATACCTAATAAGACAGAAAATATGAGAGGGAAAAATGCTAAAATACTCTCAAATTCTGTTTTAGATCTGAGGCACTGGGGTCTACAGATAATTGAGAGTATTTTGCAGATAATGAAAAAAAAAGTTTATTTTATTACTTTGAGACCTTTGGTTAATGTTTTGCAACAAATGCTCCTATAAGTTAAGGAATTTAGATATCAGAGAATCCAAATATATTCAGCATAAAATTGAGGTTGAGCTTCTTATTTTAAAATATTTTATTGATTTTTTACAGAGAGGAAGGGAGAGGGATAGAGAGTTAGAAACATGGATGAGAGAAAAACATCATTCAGCTGCCTCCTGCACACCCCCTACTGGGGATGTGCCCACAACCAAGGTACATGCCCTTAACCGGAATTGAACCTGGGACCTTTCAGTCATCAGGCTGATGCTCTATCCACTGAGCCAAACTGGTTGGGGCTGAGGTTGAGCTTCTTAATGCTAAAACAAAGCAAGGCTCTCCCAGTCAGCCATATGCTACTACAAGGATTTCTGCCTCTATCTGTGTTTTTCTCAGATATGTAACCTTAACCAGATTTGAGACTCTTGGTTTCCTGAAGGTGGTACGACCATGTAAATGCCAGCTCATTCAGGGATCTGGTGGTTCAGCCACAATTTCCATTTCACTATAATCAACTGGTGCCCACCAGAAGCCTACAGGTCCCACGTCTGAAGTCTAGTTGCCATCAACTTGTCATGCCAAATTTATCTCAGGAAAAAGAACCTCTAATCCAAGGGGATAAAAAACTGTAAATAAAAATATTAGACAACTTGGCCTTCTGTCAGTTCCTGTTCTTCCTTTTCATTCCAACTGTCCTGATCTTGACACAGGATATAATTTCCCGCATCACAGCAATTATTTTAAAAATTACGTATGTTCTAGATATGGATAATGGTGATGGCTGCACAACAATGAGAAATGTACTTAATAACACAGATGTGAACACTTAAAAAATGGTTCCAATGGTAAAATTTAAGTTATGTACATTTTACTACAATAAATAATCACCTGTGACACAACTTCACCAAGATAACCATTGTTAACATGTTGGTTTAAATTCTTTCTGAACTTTTATGAATGAAGACATATGCTTTCATACATGAATGTTTTAAAAAATGAGATCACACTGACATAATATTTTATACTTTAAAAATCATTTTAGCACTATCTTGGTGATCTAATTTGAAGTTTGTTAGTTTTAAACCATTGTTTCTGAATACTTTTGTATTCAGAATTGCCAGGATGGAGAGAGGCACATTGTACATACATTGCCAATGACATCCCATACTTCCACTTTTTAGAAAGAGGGCCTCCTCTTTCTCTACATCATCAGCCAGATATGCTCTGTTAGTCCAGCTCTCTGTCTCTCTCTTTCTTTCTTTTTTTAAATATGTATTTTATTAATTTTTTTTACAGGAAGGAAGGGAGAGGGACAGAGAGTCAGAAACATTGATGAGAGAGAAACATCAATCAGCTGCCTCCTGCACACTCCCCACCAGGGATGTGCCCGCAACCAAGGTACATGCCCTTGACCGGAATCGAACCTGGGACCCTTGAGTCCGCAGGCCGATGCTCTATCCACTGAGCCAAACCGGTTAGGGCTCTGTCTCTCTCTTTCACACACACACACACACACACACACACACACACACACACACACACTATCTATCTATTGGCCTCTCTCCCCCTCTCAGACTAATAATTGAAGTTTAAATTCCATGTCCTGGCATTCAAGACCGTCCATGATCAGGTTTCAACTACTTTTTCAGAGTTTGCCTCCCCCTTCTTGCACTCATGCATCCAGGACAGAGCCAAGCTGGATTACTCTCAATGAAACCATTATGACCCTCAATCCCCTGCCTCTGTGTCCTACCTTCCTGGAACATCCTCACCCACCACTGACACCTGTTGAAAATGTCTCCCTTTTTTTGCAGTCCATCTGAGAGCACATTTGTTCCTGCCCTTCCCTGTCCTCCATCATAATAGCTGCTATTTACTGAAGTGCACTAACCAGTGGCAAGCTTATCTCATTTAATTTATAACAGGTCTGTAAGCTTGATGGAGATAATTACCTCCTGTCACATAGATGAGGATACTGAAGCTTAAAGACCTTAAATAACTTGCCCAAGATCACACAGTTAAAAAGAGTGAGAGCTGAATTCAAACCCACTTCCTCTGCCTTGAATTAATCACTACATTAAGTACCACTGGGCAAAACTTTTAACTTGGCTTTAAGTTCTCCAATTTTAACATAAGAGACGGTAGATTAAATAGCCATGAAAGTATTTTCAACTCTGATATGCTATGAGATTTCAAGAGTTTCTTAAATATTTTATGTCCTTTGCATCCTTCAAAATATCATGGAGGTTTGTTTGCTGCCTACTCAGAACATTCCTTAGGTAAATAAGATGTTGTCCTCTAAGTTCACTGGAGACAGGAATAAAGAAGTGCAGACATGTCATTGCTATTGCTACTCTTAATGACCAATCCATTCCCAACAATGGCAGCATAAATATTTTCCAAAAATGCAATGACCTGGCTCAAGATAGCATTGGAAAACTAGTGTCATAAAACTACTGTTCATGCAAGATTGAAATTTTGAGGCTTCCATGGCAAGGACAAACATGCACCTTCTCTTGATTACTTTATTTGAGGGCAGCCGTGCCACACATACTATATCATCCTGGTCTATGCTCAGGAAACAACACAATACAGAATAGGAACCAGAATAGCCAGGACCTGTCAGGATTGGAAACTCAGAGAGAAAATGGGACAGACGGGCCTCAAAACAGACCCAGGGCATTGCAGCCAGAGGTTAGTCTTGATGGGCCCCATCTCTAGGATGAGGAAGCAGATATTCATCTTTGTTCCCAGGAAGAGCAGTAGCCTACTGCCAGCCCAGCTCCTGAAGGGACTAGGAACTGGGCTAAGAAGAGCCTGGTCCTTGACACCATGCTAAGCTGACAGGCAGTGTCAGAACTCTGGAAGATGGAACCTGTTCTCTCAAGAAGGGATTCTTATCTGAACATAGGTAATTTGGGGTATCAAGCTAAAGGGAGAATAAAGGCCTTCAGGCCTGTGAATCATTAGGCTGTGTCATAGGCAAATGATATGCATAATTAGATGTACTTTAATTCATACATTTATATATTCATAATCTGGGAACTACTGAACCACAGAGCTAACATGAGGCCACAAATAGTGAAAGGCTGTTTTATTCACTTAAAACCTTCAGCACTTATAGTACTAGTAATGGGAATAAAGAGGAAATGAGAAGGGAGAGAAAAGTACTAAAGAATAAAGTCCTTAAGAGATGTGTCATCACCTTGGGTTATTTCTTGGTAATGCACTAATGCCAGTGAGGACCAGTCACAGTGTAGATGCCGAGGAAGAGCCGCCCACCAGTGTACGGAAATTTCATGTCGGGGGACACTGATGTAGATATCATTAGGGAAATCCATTAATACAAATAAAACCGGCTTCGTTTAATGTGTACTTGTCATATACCAAGTCATGCATGAATTGCTAGAAGTAGTTTATCCAACCCTGAAAGCAACTCTGAGCAGTAGATGCTAGATATCCATGCTACGGAGAGCAAAGAGAGGCACAGAAGGTTAAGCAGCTGAGGTACACAGCGAATCAGTAGAGGAGACTGATTTTTGAGCTGAGATCTGCCTGGCTCTAGAACCAGTGCTATGAACTAGAATCAGGGCTCTAGAATGGCAGAGGCAGGAGAGATTCCTAGTCCCTACCTACTACTTGGGTTCTCCCCACATTGCATCATGATCAAGAGTGGTGATGGCTCTCCTGGGTGAGCACAAGCTTTCCTGACCACATAAAAAGGCAATCAGAAGGTTCTTCAGACTCCTCTGACGAAGATTACATTCACCGCTGATTTGTTTTAAGAGTAAAAGAACTACTGAAGACATGAGTCCTTACTGTGCTTTAGATGTCAGTACAAATGATGTAAATAGAACTGATCATGAGATTCTAATAGCACTAGAGTCCCCCTCCATCCTCCTTGCTAAAAATCTACTGGTGTTGCACTGCCAGTGAGACACATGAGCATCCCCAGCAAGGCAACTTCCATTGCACTACCACCTCCCTTTCCTGGACTACAAGTTCTTTGAGTGCCTGACTCACCAGCCTCCATGAACCCACAGTGAGGTGAGGTAGCTAAGACTGATAGTGCCTCTTCCCTGATCAGCGTCCCTGAATCTCACCATCCCTGAATCTAAGTTAACGGCTCCTCTGAAGAAGTAGCTTTTTGTTGCTACTTACCAAGCAGTTCAGCCCTCCATGAAGGTCTCCACAAATGCTGAGGTTTGGGTCCTGTCCAGCTAACCTCAGGACCCAAAGGGATGCTATAATCCTAGACAGGGCCCGATAGGAATGCTATAATCCTAATATTCAAAATCAGCCAAGAAAATATCTTTAAAAACACACACACACAAAACCACAGGAAAGCTTCATTCATAAAGCTGTACATTACTTGGAAAAGAATGGAAAAGAATTGGAAACAATGGAAAAGAATTGGAAAACAACTTGAAGGTCCAGAAGGGAAGAACTCTAAACAACTTAAATGTGACATACTCACATGATGAAACTGTATATGGATTATAAACCTAACACTTGTAAAGAGTACTTATTATCATTGGAAAAGGTTCTTTTTTTTAAAAAAAAATATTTTTATTGATATCAGAGAGGAAAGGAGAGGGAGAGAGAGATAGAAACATCAATGATGAGAGAGAATCATTATTTGGCTACCTCCTGCACACCCCCTATTGGGTATTGAGCCCACAACCCAGGCATTTGCCCTTGACCGGAATCGAACCCAGGACCCCTTGAGTCCACAGGCCAATGCTCTATCCACTGAGTCAAACCAGCTAGGGCGGAAAGGTTCTCTTTTTAAGTCACCTGACAAAACACAAGTATATAACCAATATGTTTATATATTGAAGTATATAACCAATGAAATGTTAATTTTTAAAAGTTCCCAGAAAATAAATAGAATGGAAATATTCATAAGTTAATGATTATGCTATAATATGATCAGAGCTATCATTTTTTATTTCTTCTCTTTCTTCATACTTCTTCAATAACTTCCAAATTTTTCTATAAGCACTCCTTCTAAAGTTGAAGAAAATAAAAAAGGAATTCAGCTTTAGGTTGACTATCAGTTCAGCAAAGATAAACTGATGAGAATTTCACTTTAACATTTTTCAGGATGAAACTTTGCAGAATTCCTTCTCCCGCTTCAAACATCCTAGCAAGGCCATGTTTCTGCTGGAGATTGACCAGCACCTCTGTTGAAGTCTACTAAAGGGTAAAGGTACCTAATAGTTAGTTCCTGCCACTTTGTGAGAATCAAAGCTTTCACGGATTCTTGGAGCACTTTAGAGCCTTCACTGTTTAATCTGGAGCAAGAGACATGCAAGTTGCTGAATAATTATGAAGACATTTTTGTGGCAATTTTTATAGGATAAATAGTGTGTCCAAGAAGACATGCTAATCAGGAACATTCTTCTCCAAACATTTCATGAAATATTTCATATAATATTTAAAGACCTTTAAATATAAATAGTTACACATAGTTAAAATGAGAAGTTAAACTTTTTAAAAAACTTATTTTAAGACATAAGTTCAAAATGGCAATATTCAGTAAGTTCTTTGCTAATAACTATGAAAGAAAATAAACAGCACAAAAATTTTAACAAATTGCCCAGCTTCAGCATAGCCATGGGACACTAAAGGAAATTTCATTGCTGTGTTTATCCCACTATTTGTATTCCTTAAATAAATAGCATGCTGGTTACTTTTATATGACAATGTAACCGGAACAAAGGTTCAGCTATCACCACAAAAGCCAAACAGACGCTGATGAAAAAGGAAAAGTGGTTTATTCAAGTGCCAGTAACCTGAGAATATGGGAGACTCTTGTCACAAAGCCCATCTCAACATCTCAGTGCAAGCAGAGGTTTTTATAAGAAGGGAGAGGGAAAGCAGAATAAAGAAATCAAGGGGAAAGGGTTGAAAAGTTCTTTACATGTAAATCAACACAGTCCATTCTCATAAGGATCTTGAAACTGTCAAGTGATGGTCTAGTGCAGTGGTTGGCAAACGCATTAGTCAACAGAGCAGCAAACTGCAGCTCGCGAGCCGCATGTGGCTCGCAAGCCACAGTTTGCCGATCACTGGTCTAGTGTATGTCATCCTGGTCATCATCATCTGGTTTTATGGCTGAAGGTCAGCAAATCTCCCAGAACTGGGATGACTGAATGTTGGAGTCTGGATCTTCTGAAGTTAGTTCCTAGGATTCTTATATAAACACGCTAGTGGTCAGAGTCAGCATTTACAGAAATAATGTCAAAAGAATGGTGGGGTGAGTTATAATTCCCCACTGTTACAACTTGGCTAGGCTATGGTGCCCACTTGTTTGGTTAAACAGCAGTCTAGATGTTGTGGTGAAGGTATTTTTTATATGTGATACATAGTTAAATCAGTGGACTTTGAATAGAGCAGATTACCCTCCATAATCTCAGTGGTCTCGTCCAATCAGTCAAAGGCCTTAAAAGCAAAAACAGAAGTTGTCTAAGAAAGAAATAATTGTCCTCAAATCTGCATCAAAGAAAACCTGTCTGCATTTCCAGACTGCTGTCCTGCAGCACAAATCAGATTCAAGACTGCAACTTCAACTCTGGCCTGAATCTCTCGTCTGCTTCTGGCCTGACTTACAGATTTGTATTTCAGACATGCCAGTCCCCACAATCATGTAATCCAATTCCTTAAAATCTCTCTGTCTCATAGATAGATAGATAGATAGATAGATAGATAGATAGATAGACAGATCTAGATGTAGATCTATATATAGGTGTGTGTGTGTATATATATGTGTAGATAGATTTATATGTAGCTCCATATATAGATGTGTGTAGATAGATAGTTCTCCCATTGGTTGAGTTTCTCTGGAGAATTCTAATGCAGGCAGAGCAGAGTGACTCTATTTCTTAATTAGCTTGAGGCAGTCCCTATTTATGCCGTTTGCTGTGGTGTAATTAAGAGCCACCCCTTTCCCTCTGAAGTGTGTCCTGGTTGGGATAATAAATTATATGATCTCTTTACATGCAGGGCTGAAGATTTATGGTATTCCTAAGTAATGAGCTCTTTTCACTTACGATGTTGTTTTTCAGTCTTCTTGGTGACCCACAGTAAGATATATATCTTCTGCCACAAAACAGAACTGACCCTTATGATGTGCAATGCAATAGGCTGTTTTATGTTTTATAATATGTGTCATTTCAAATGCTTTCTGCAACCCACTAACTTCATTGCATGATCTGTGGATGGGATCATAACTCAGTTTGAAAAGCTGACTTAGAGGAATACAGGGCTGACTGGCATTCAGTGTTGATTACTCTACCTCAAGACACACTGGTGACAATGTTGGGGGGGGGGAGAGACAGGCACATGTATCAGAGATTTTACTTTGTCTATACTCCACATAGCCTTTGGTGTGGGGTATATTTCTCCTAAATATAAATGAAGCGATAGTGAACGTAAATATATCATCCAGAAACATGATTCCAGATCATTTTTCCTTCAGTGCATCTCTAGTTTCCCATGAATACTACACACAGAGAAGAGGGAGAATGAATAACACGAGCATCCCAACGGGTTACACGGCCTCTAGCTTCACTCTACTCCAGTCCAATTAATTCCCCTTACAGGAGAACCCATAAAGTCCAGATGCAATCATTGGCCATTCAATAAATCATCACTGACTGCCAGTGCTAGGCACAGGGCAAGGCACAGTTTCTCCTGTCACTAAGTTCCAAGAGCTCTCAGCTGCCAACAGAATAGACTCCAAGCCCTATGTTTGTATTCCAGGCCCCATACCCCAGCTTCAACGGACTTTTCAGCCTTTGTCTCTCTCACCCTTCCATGCCCAATGTAAGCATCCTATCCACATATACACATTCCTCTACTCCATGTGTCCTGCAAGGCTGCTCCTCTTCAAAGCCCCCTTCAAACTGCATCCCTTTCATGGGGCATTCCAGATGCTGCCAGTGAATGAACAGGTCCCACTGCTTTAAGAAAGGATCTGGCTCAAGCATGAGGAGCTCAAGTTTAACACAAGCACTTCTTCCCATCAAGAGTTGTCCTTAGGAACTGAAAAAGTGAAGGAGGGTCAGAGAAGCACAAGTAAGAGACGAAGTCAGGAAGAGAACTGGACATGGTAGGCAACAGCACAGTCCAATTCAGGAATGAATGGGTCAGAACTCAAACAAAGAGGAAATGGGGTCATGGGTAGAGGCTACGACAGAGAAAGAGAATTGGGTGTCTCTCTTGATGGGGCAGTCAATTAAATTTGACCTGAGAGCCTAAGGAAAGGGTGACATAAGGTTTGCTACAGGTGGGCAAAGGGCACAAGAAGTAGCCCGTGGTCTTTAGTGCCTGTCCGATCTGCATTGAAAGCTTCTTTCTGTCACTTGCTGGGTGACTCAGACAAAGGGCACCTCACCCTCTAGATCTCAGTATTTTCATTAGTCAAACCCGGAGGAAAAAGAGCAACTTATAGGCAAGGAAAGCTATGATGATGCCCATGAAGGCTTAGCTAGCTTAAGATACTCCATCTGGAGTGGGTGGGGGGTGGGGCTCAGTAAACTTTTCCCCCTTCTTCTTACATTTCACTGGCTCCCCTCACAAACAGAAACTTGCCTCAGTCTTCAAGAGAACAAAAACACAAGTATTTCCTTTTACTCTTTACACAGTCAAGAGTAAAAGGAAATACATCTTCAATGTTTTGAGGTAGATTGTCATTCAATAAAAATGCAAAATGTATTTTTAACTAAAAGACAGTATTTCAGAAAGCTTCCTCTTCAAGTCTGTTTAGATACAAAAATTTAAGATCTCCAAAAATTGCTCATACAAATTTCATAAACCCATGTAAACACACAATTGCTCAATTACCATACACATGGTCACTTGCCAATAAAACAAGAGGAAGCTAAAAAAAATTAATTCAGATGCCTTATGCAGGCTTAGATTCCTTCAGCAACAGACTGAGACTCAACAGAGAATTAAACACCACACTGACACATTAATCTAGGACCAGATATATTTTCTAATTACTTTTGCAGACAACAGGAGCTGAATAAATAGAATCTGAAGCATATCTTTTTATCTAAAAATAGAAAATAAATGTTTTATAAAATGTTCAGCAGGCTCTCAGCAATAAGAAACTACTAAATAGCAAACCACAAAATTAAAACAGTTAAATTCAAAGTGATGCAAAGTGATATTCAAGTTATAACATTAGAAGCAAAATTTGACAAAAACAAAAATTATTCTTTGAGATTTATTCAGATATATTCATCTTAACCAAACTTCAAAGAATGTTCTGTTAGTGCATTTGAAAGACGCATTTCTGTTGAGCTACACAGTATCAACAGGCAGGAGAATTATCTGAGACAGGAAAACATCGACTAATGGAAAATTAGAAAGTTAATAAATGAAGTCAAACTGGGTATTTTATGAGCACCGCTGAAAATACAATTGATAGAAGCAAAATACCATGGTTATGACTGAGCATAATAAGCCGATTACTTGTCTTAAAGGCTATGTGTGATAGAAATCATTTAAATCAATTGAGTTACTGTTTCTTAGCAATTTGATAAAAGGGAAAAACAGTGTAACTGAGAATCAAGTGCTCCTTTGGGAGCTTAAAAACAAGCTAGATGGGTTGGTAAGAGCATTTTAATCTGCTTGGGTATTTTTTTTCCTGTTTAAAAAGGGAAGGACAGGAAAGAGTCTGTCCTTCCTTGAGTCAAGCTGGAAAGTCCTGGAATTTGTGGAATTTAAATTATTAGTAAGCATTTAGTTAAGATAGTTCTCTCTGCTCCCCAGGCTCCGTCAAAGAATTACATGGCTGGCCAGGGAGTGTTCTAGCCACATCTTCTGGAACTGTTGAATCCTCCCAGACTAAGAGCCTGAATATGAGATCCCACTCATTATGAAACTGGGGGTAGATGAGAACAGCATCCCTAGGATGTCTCCCTAAACTGGCCATCACTATCTACACACAACCTTGGTTCCGCCTTTCCTACCACTATGTTCTTTTTGAGTGGTCAAAAAAAAAAAAAAAAAAAGTTCTAACACTTTTAGGAAAGCAGCAACCATAATGTATGGATTTCTCAATAAGACCCCTGCTTTTTACAACTTAAAATTGTTAGCTAGATTGTCCTAATAAATATTAAGCACCAGTAATACTTTAAGGCAGGGTTTGGCAAACTTTCTCTGTGGAAAGGGTCAAATTAAGGTTTTATGATTCAGGTAGTTGGGCAAGTACTCAACTCTGCCCTTTGTATGCCAAAAGCTGTATCCCATTAAAACTTTATTTACAAAAGCAGGCAGCCAGTGTACAGGTGAGACTTTGCTGGCCAATGCTTTTACAATCAACTATAGAAATCAGGACGGGCTTAAAATGTCAATGAACTTCCCATGTTTTCTCCTGCCTTGGCCATCCTCAAGGAAATGATTTTTCATATAAAATATTTCACATTTTTTCTTAAAGATTCTAAGTGGTTATCCTGGAATATGATCAAGTATCCCTTGAGCCAATGTGTGATTTTGTCATTTAGCCAGAGGGAGGCACAAAGCCTTTCAAATAAATTTTAAGAAGTGTAAATGAAATGGACTCACTAGCTCCAGATTGTCACCTCTCCCACTTAAGACTGGTAGAGGGCCTGGCTTTAGTGACAGGTATATAGCTGAAGATGAACAGATACACAACTAAATAGAGTACTGAAACGGCAGAACATGGAAATTCAAAATTCCACCCTTACCTTGCTAATCCAATCCTGAAGATAAGAACTATCCCAACACACCTAGGGATTAACGAAATCTGAGGTCTAAAGGAAATGTACTATACTCATCCAACCTTTACTTTATATCGTATAATTAATCCACATGAGATCTTCAGCTTTTTCCAAGCCCCAAATGTTCTGCTTCAGGCATCCGTATAATAAGATGAACAAAAAGGGGGCCCCGTGAGTTTCCTAGATCTTTGTAGGTCAATGAGCAACTTATTACAAGGTTTCCCTGGAAGTCCAGTCTATTTAGAAACATGGAAGTGCCTTAAAACACTTTAAGAATGCCACATAGAGATGAAACAGCATCTGAGCACACCAGCATGAAACACAGCAACAGAAACATTAAGCTGTCTTATAAGTTTACATTAAAAAAAAATCAGAGGTCATCATAATGGTTGTGGTCTCTAAAGGAGGTTCCATAGAGAGCACTAATACTTTAAGGTAGAATATTAATTGGAATTAGGGAGCAAGAAGCCTGCACTCAAGGGCTTTCAGTGAATTGAAGTCAGGGGCTTGGGGGCCTGGGTGGAGAAGAGTCTGAAAACTCCTTTGCTTTGTTGGTTGTTGTTGTTTTTTTTAAACTGGAGAAATGTTTGGCCCAGAGGTCTGGATATTATAAAAATGTTTTTCTCTTCTGGCCCAGTGATTTCCTAAAAGCTACAATGGGCGCATCTTTGTCTTGCAAAGCTTGGAAGCCCTGTGAAGGTAGGGACCTAAACGTTGCTAGTCACCTATACCACTGAGCCAATTCCCAGCAGTTAAGTCAAATTAAAACAAAACAAAACAAAACAAAAAAACAACAACACCACAGCTTTTTGAAACAGAACTTTGATTCAAAAAGAATCCAAACAAATTCCCTAAGCATTATGCATCTGTCACTGCAGACAGGGATGCACACTCTTGGCTGGAGGGGCTCCCGGAGCAGCAGGGTCAATAAACACTTCTGTTGGGCCCTGGGGTCCTTTAGGCACAGTGAGGCAGACTTGCTCTCAGTAGTCTCTTTGCCGGGTGCTCATGGCCTTGGGATGACGGGGTACACAGGATCACACTGGGAGGGTGATGATGAAAACTGCAGCAAGGCACAGGGTCTGAGACGCTTGGTGGTGTTAGGATGGAAACATTTATTTTCTCTTTTGGGGGATGAAGGAAGCTATTCAACTCACTAAAGTTTGTTGTTGTTATGAGTACTCCTAAATAGTATTTTTTAAAGTAATTTCTCCTCTAACCTAGTAAAAGCTAGCTTCTTTAGGGTCTGTATCTGCCCTGCCCAGGGATCGAACCTGCAACCATTGCATATCAGGTTGATGTTCTAACCAACTGAGCTACCAGGTCAGGCCAGAAGATGGATCTTGCCTATGTTTACCGACAGCTTTCTCTTAAAGCTCCACAGGAAGCACCAGCATGCTGTGTTATCATTAGTACAGCCGGAGTCTATTACTTAATTGTTTTTTATTTTAATTTTTAATATTCCGTAAGTTAATTCTTTCCCATCAAGAGGGGTTTAAGGCACATAAAAACCCCATCTATGTAACTTCACCATGCTGTGACCCTGTCCAGTTTTCCATCATATATCTTTTTCCTTTCTGGTGAATTCCGACCCACATGTCAAATTGCTTCAGATACCACTCCCCCTCGGAAGACAGCCCTGCTTCACACACCCTCTCCAGGAGAGTTAGCCATGGCCTGTTCCATGCTAATTTTTTTCCTTATGCATTTCTGTGGCTACCCTCACTCATCACACTATAGTAATTGATCTGCATATATGTCTTCCTATGATAGGGTAAGTTCTAGGAGAACAGAGTCTATTTCTTCTCATTTTTGGTATCTCAGAATCCAGCACCTCAGAGGTACCCAATATATTTTATGCTAATTTGAGTGTGCAATTCAAAATTGAAGGGTTTAATTATCTAATGAGGAACATACTCTGTTACCAGCTGAGAGTGAAGTGTTCCCTATAGCTGTGATTTAGAAATAACTTGCATAACGTAATTTTTAAAGTAGAAATTAAATAACAAAATTTCACCATGACTTCTTAAGAACTATCAAAAGAGCAGGTTATGTAAAAACAATGATGACTAGAAGTTCATTTTTAACTCCCCCAAAAGAGCTCATAATATCAGACAGTTGACTCAATACCCTATTTATTGTCCATTCCCTTGTTACAGCCCCAAGATTGTTCTGCATGGCTGGTTTTCTCTAAGGCACGCATCCAAGTTACCTTGGCCAGATTCCCTGGGACACTGCCTAACCTCCAGCATCTGTCATGGTACCATCCTCTGCTCTAACCAAAGGTGAGACACATCAATCTTTCTCAGCGGGAGGTGGACAGATGTGCATCTGTGAAGAACACTAGAGGAGCCATCAAGAGGGGCACTGGTCAGTTTCTCCGTGTGTTTGCCCTCTGAACTGGGACCTAATAAAGAAGGGCATCTCACAGATGACCTCACGCCCCACTAAAATCTCATCCATCGGGCAAGGTTTCTGGGGTGGGCTGCTAAGATGTGAAATGCTTTCAAGGAACAACATTTTATGTGAACTGTTTAGGTCTCAAGCCACATTGCCGTTGTACAAGAGATAAAGCACTGGTAGAGTTTAGAAATAATCTGCTCTGCCAGTGGCTTCCTACTTACTCTTCAGAGAACACAGCATATCCTTCTCCCCAATTACAGAAAAATGTATAAAATACACTAGGTCGAGTCTCATGTTATCATTAATGTTGATATGAGAAATGTTTTCTTAAAAAGGCTTCAATGAGGCCTATCTAATGTGTGAAGATGTCTTGCTCTGAATTATAAGGAATAGGGATCAAAACAAAGCAAATATTCTCATTCTGAAAGATGGACAGATTTCCCAGTACGGTGGTTTACACCCCTTCTTACCGTCGAAGTGATAGAGGCTATAACGAAGCATGTTTGAGGAGCCAATTTGGACCTTGCAAAGCCCACACTACCAGGGAAACCCCCAAAGTTAGTCCTAGACTTCAGCAGCTTTGAACCATCTGAAGGCACATGGATTTGTGCCTATCAGTATTTCTGTTCCTTTCAGGCACTACAGGTGTTCTTTTTTCAACCAGGACAACCTAGCATCTTCCCTAATCACCGCCTCTGGGATGTGAAGCATGGAGGCAGAGGATGGTCTAAGGAGGCTTCTTGTTTCTGAAACGGGGGCCAACATTAGGTGAAAAAATGCAATTTTGCTGCTCCAGTGATGCAGGAGGACAGATCAGAGGCCTGAGGCATCTGTCCCCACTCCCAGGGTTCTGATTCCATGCCCACTCTGATTCAGAAAGGCCAGGAATACACTAACATCAAGGCATGCAGTACCCAAGGCATGTAACAAACTGAGAGGCTGATCAGTCTGTGGACGGCCATCAGCACTCACTGCTGCATAAATTAGATCAAATGAGAACGCATTTGAAGTTGTGAAATGGCAGGATTATTCTAGGCTTGTAACTTACAAAGAGAACAAGTGAAACAGGCACCATGGTTATTCATGCTGAAATTGGCAGGAGAATCTATTTTCCCCCAGCACAACAGGAAAAGAATGTCTTGTAGTTTTCAACTGGGAATGTCCTAAAGCAGAGATGTCACTGCAAAAATATTAAAATACAAGCCAAATGTATCTAAGTGAGTGTATTCTTTAGATTTTTTAAAGCCCAGTTGTGAGAGGGCAGTGTGTTTTGTTCTCCTGCTGAGAAAATTATGCTTTTATTACATACAGCTTTGTCAAGCATGTTTCCAAGAAAGAAAATCGTCCAACCCCATGTGTTGTATTTCTTCTAGGCCAAGAAGTAGCAGAGAAATACAAAATTGGTGCAATGCTTTAAAAAGGTAAAATAAGAAAAGACAGGCTAAATTTAAAATTAAATTTTGTGAAAGTAACTACATTTTGTTTTGCAATGGAAAGCCATCAGTGCCAGAATCTGACAAAAGGGAAATCATCTAGGACGTCTAATTTTCTAATGGATTTCAAATATGCTGCATTGACCAGGCCACCAAATCCATGAAGCCTTTTTCTGGCCCTCTCTTTAAACATGGGACTCTCACTTGTTCGCTAATTTCTCAAGAGCTCCTATGCTTATGAATTGGGGCCATAGGGTGTGAGGATCTTTCCCAGCTTGTTTTCAGATAGGTGAATTTTGTTGTAAGCAAGATAACTCAAAGCAAAGCCTAAGGATAGAAGACAAATAGAAATGACAAAGGCAGGAAATGATATTCCAGCTGGCAGAACAAGAAGAAATCATATGAACTCAGCAGTGAGATGTCAAAAAAGCACTCATACAAGGACATTCTCAAACCCCACTCACGTAAAATGCAGAACAGACACAGAGGGTAGGTGTGGTGTCATCTGTTTCTGTAGGAACAACTAAAAGGGCAACCTATGGCAACATCGCCAACAAACACCATAGGTCACAGAGTTAGAGGGAGACTTGGGCCAAGAAAACTGTACCTCCTTCAGGAGAGGCCCCATTGAGACCAGCCACACCTTCATCTCAGCTCTGCTAAGAACATTTACTTAATCTTCAACACCCTGCAGACTCCTGGGATCAGAAATGTTCTTCTCGTGTGTATATAGAAATGATGTTCTTGGTGAAAATGTAAATGATTATACAGAAAACTGTCTTAAATTTTCCATGTGGTGCTATTCAGCAAACCTACTCCATACTACGTCCTCTTTTATTGCTTTTAGTTCAAGCCCAAATTCTAGACAACCAGTAGAGTATGAAGGGGAAAATACACAACAGAGAAGGCCAACTCTGACATAGGAAACTCAAAATGGAAGCTTTCCTCCACCCCATCCCCACAGAAACTTAACAAGAAGAAAGCAATAAGAACACAGGGGTGTAGCTGAAGAAACTATGGCCCCATTTTACAGATATGATCTAAACAACTACTATGTTCTTCTACAGACTGTAACCACTTTATCGTCACAATCAGTATCACGATAGATGGATAGTTTTCTCCCTCTTGTATAGATGAGGACAGGCCATCATGTCCAATGTCTGGCCTGTTGTCCCAGTAAATGTGTTTTCAAATACAGCAGGGTTCCTTTGTTGACATTAATAACTGCAGATTTCCCACATGATAGACTTTTACTCTAAGAAAACACAAGAGGATAAAAATAACAGAGTTAAAATTTTACTAATCCCTATTTCAGCTAAATACATCAGAAAAAAAGATAAAATGCTTTTATGTGGAAATCATGATAGTTACTGAGTCTCTGGACAACGGCTGGTACCTACGTGAGTCTAAGAATCCCATAGGAGCATAACTCCAGTTCCCAGAGAGTCCAGAGAGAACACATTACATACCCTACTCTACACTCTGCTTCTTCTCTAGGTAAATTCTCATAAAGAAAACTAACATGTGGGGGCTAAGATATTAATCCACTCCGCCTACAAAGGCTAAGGCCTCAGCACCAGGGTTAGTTTGGGTTTTTGTAACTTTGGAGAAATATGAAAAATTAGGGGAAAGTCCAGACAAGAGCAATGAAAATGATGAAAGCGTTGGAAGGTAAGAGAAAAGGCTGACGAATGAGGATTAATTAGCCTGGGGAAGAAAAGACGGTGGGGAACTTACTATTTGCCTTGAAATATAGCAAAGGCTATTACACAAAATATAATCACCGTGATTCACAATTCCACTGAGAATGGAAGCAGAGGAAACAGCCTCATGGAAAAGCATGACAAATGGAGATTAAATGTAGAATAAATCTTTCATTCTAAGAGATGGAGGCACTAAAATAGGTGGCAGCCTAAGGACTTTGCGAAGTTTGCTTTCCTGCAGCGCCTACTCATATTCTGTAAGCTCCTCCTGACCAATTTAAACACCATGTCCCGCGAGGGCCCCAGAATTCTCTTTATGTAATGAACAAAGCCAGTATTTCTGAAATTGTAGTGAGCATCACTGTCAAAATACAGATGCCTGGAACCCATGTCCCAGAATAGGTTCAGGTGGGGCCCATGAAATGACATTTCCAAGAGCAGCTAATCTGCAGACACACTTTTAGAGAAGCAAGGAACTAGATGCAACCTTTCCCTACTTTGCCTCTCCTAAAAACACATCTGTACTTCTCTGGGCACTTGTCATTGTTCTTATACCATAGCATGCTATGTGCTTTCCTACTAGACTTTGGTTTGATCCGACTTTGACACTTCTACGGTGCCAACACCCCCTTAGCTTGTTCCCTTAAAAGTGGGCCATCCTAAATTGCCATCCTAGAGTTTTCTCTGGCTTTCGTATTTTTCTTTTTCTTTTTTTTTTTTTTTTTTTATATATTTTATTGACATTTTACAGAGAGGAAGGGAGAGGGATAGAGAGCTAGAAACATCGATGAGAGAGAAACATCGATCAGCTGCCTCCTGCACACCCCCCACTGGGGATGTGCCCGCAACCAAGGTACATGCCCTTGACCGGAATCGAACCCGGGACCCTTCAGTCCGTAGGCCGACGCTCTATCCACTGAGCCAAACCGGTTTCGGCTGGCTTTCGTATTTTTCATGTATTTCTTTATCCTGTTTGCTGGTCTAAGTGACTCCACAGCTTTAAGACATTCCAGTCGTTGCATGTGAAATTGTCACACGTGCCAACCAGATCTAACGTTCAAAATTAAGAAAATAAAATCCAGTGTGATATATGAAAACTTCCTTCTCATAAGGTTTATTTTTCCTCATTAGAGCAGAGTTTTGGCTTATGCTTCCAAGACTATAGTCCAAGAAAATGGCAGGAAAGGAGCCACTTTTTTATTTATTGTTTATTTTGCCTGGTTTCTGGCAGGGAGGCCAGGGAGGTCAATGAGTAAATAAGGACCTGGCACGTCTGAAAGCATGCTGATTGTAGCGGAAGCCTGGGCCAGAAACTGATCAGGAAAATTATTCAGTAAACTACCCCCTCCTTCCATTCAACTACCAAGCTAACTTATTCACTAAGAACTAAAAGCCAATACTGCCACAAGAATTTATACAACATCCAAAACCAGGACCCCCTAATAGAAAAATTGGAGAAATGTCTCTTGGGCTTCAAGTTAACTCAAGTTCACTTAACAAAGCTATTTGTCAGATTGTATGCCCAGCACTAGGGCATCATATCATAATCTCTCAGATGTTTCTAAAGCATAGGTTAAGCTCCACTATCCCCACATATTAGCCCCAGAGTGATTATTCACACACATACACACACACACACACACACGCACACACACACAAAATGAACTTTTAAATGACCACATAGTACAATTAGCATGCATGGAAGGAAGCTGGGCAGAAAACAGTACAAAGATTTCTGGGTTTGTGGAATCCCATAGCTGCAATACACCTGATGACAAACAGGAAAAGAAAATCACAGGCCACCTTACACAGAGCAGCTATAATGATAAGCCTAAAAAGATCCTCAGGTAAAAGAAATCTAAAAAGTGCACTTTTTTATTCCTTATGTTCCGACCCTCGTTTATTCCGTGCATTTTTTTCCTTTCCTAGCATCAAACAATGCCTGCTCTTTGTTACCTCTTCTTACAAATGAGTAGATAAACCAATGCACCAGCACAATTTAGCAGTCAGAAAGGCGATGTCCATTCCGCTGCACTCTATTTGGGAACATTAAACTGCCAGGAGAAACACTGTCCGAGGCTAGTGTAACACAAAAGAAAATAAAAAATACAAGTACACTTCATCTCAGAGCGACTCGATGTGGTAAGCACTACCCTGCAATCACACGGGCTCAGAGCTGTGAAGTACGGTCATTATCTTATAGAACTGATCTAATGTTGCACTCAATGCCCTAAAATAAAGGGTGTCTTTTGAATATCAAATATAAGAACTGGGACTGGAAGAAAAAAAAGATAATAATTTGACAGCACTTTAAAACACAGTTCATTTTCCTCCCTCCTGTCACACTAAATAGCACCAACTGACAACTACCTCACAGGCTGAATGAATGAAAGAAGATGCATTTGCTGAGCTGAGGAAATGCCACAGACACACTGTGGTGGAGAAATGATATTAGCTCCTTAGAGGGCTTAATACATAGGCACAAACAGCATAGTTAACGAAAATCTACAAAGGTATTGAAATGCAGCTGGAAGAACATACCATGATTTTTTTACAGTACAAAGGAAGAGATAAAAAATATGCTTATCTCTTTGAAAGTACCAACGATTAGGTTGTACTAATGTATTTTATATATATATTATATGTATATACATATATAATAATGAAAACTTCATTAATTTGGGATAATAAAGAGCATATACACTGTGGTGGCATTTCTTTTATTAGCATTTGTGCTAAAATCATGAATAAGAATTTTATATAACGCTTGGCCAGGTTAGTTTAATTTGAAATACCATGAGAATAAAGCCCAGGGAAGATGAAAAAATATTTTCTCATGAGACTTATTTGCAGTGCAGAAACGAAAAACAACACTTCTATACATAACGTTTAATTCCTTAACAGTTGACAGAATTATTAAAGAAAAATATTTAAAGATGGCCTTAATTTTCAAATGAAATTCTGCTAAAAATTATTCCATTTCATTTTCTCATGAAAGAAAGCCCTTAGCCTAATCCCATAGTTTGGAAGAATAGAATTAGGTCACTCTCTCATTTTCTCCAATCATAAAAATGTCTTCCTTAGCATCGCTATTCCATAATTTCCATCGAAGTTAATGCACTTGCTAATCCTCTCATTTTCTCAACATCACCATTTTTTCAGATAATCACATGTCCCATATTTGATCCAGGCTTCTGAAGATTTTTTATGCCCTCCTGGAATTACCTCCACTAATCACTGAGAGAGGCGTCAATACCAAAAATGTGCCTGCAAACCTGGGGCCCGGCCTGCCCAGGCAAAGAAGGGCAGAATCCAAGTGACCATAATGTGGTAAGGAAGAAAGTAGAGGGCTGGCATTTGGTACAGCCCCTGTGTGCCCTGCCGTGGGCGAGTTCTTTCATACACTTATTCAATCCACTGCAATCTCTCGACTCAGGCTCTGATTATTACTTGCATGATCTATGTAGTCAGTGAGCCCACCCAACTGGCCACAAACAAAACAGCTAAGCAGAGAAAAAACTGGAGTTCAAACCTGAAGCTACCCCTCTATATGAACTGAAATGTGTCCCCCAAATTCACATATTGAAGCCCTAACTCACAATACAACTATATTTGGAAATGGGGCCTATAAGGAGGAAATTAAGATTAAATGACGTCAGAAGGGTAGGGCCGTGCTCTGATAGGACTGGTGACCTTAGAAGTTTCTCATTCCCTCCCTGTCTTTTTCTCTCCCTCCCACCTTCTCCTTCCCTCTACCTCTCTCTCTCTCTCTGCACTTTCTCAGAGGAAGGGCCCTGTGAGGACAGAGCAACCATCCACAAGCCAAGAAAAGAGCTCTCACCAGAACTGAATCATCCTGGAACTGTGATCTTAGACTGCTCAGCCTCCAGCATAGTGAGAAAATAAATTGCTATTGTTGAAGGCCCCCAGTCTGTGGTATTTTACTATGGCAGCCCGAGCTGACTAAGACACCCACTCTAAAGCTCTTCCCTGTCACTTTGCCTCATGGGATGGGAAAGTTCACCCACCCTCAATTTCTGCAGCAAATGCTTCCTTCTGATCCTCCTGGTCTTTCATTGTCTCCTTGTTAGCTGCATCCATATGAATGAAATGTGTGATTCTGCAGGAGGCTCATCATAATTTAACAGGAATTAACGTCCTCTTATTATAAAGGGCCCTACAAGCCGCTGCTTAACAGTCAGCAACAGCTAGAATTAATTCGTGTCAAATGAACATCAAGAAAAAGCCATTTGTGACCCCGAAGTCATGAAATTTAGCATAATTACACATGCTCTTGTTTGGGTAATTTTTTCTCTCCTCATTAAATTAGGAGTCTACATTAGATTTCAATCTGATCAGTCCTGACTAGTTACACGTCTGTAATCAAGGGCATTTCCTCTCAAATCAACCAGAGTTTCATAGGCAAACTACACTAAATGCATGAGCAGAAGCTGAGGTACAAGAGCTGAAAAACTTTGAGAATAATACATTGGTGATTTCACAGAAATTCACTCATAATATTGATTCATATTTTCCCTCAACAAATATTATTGAGTACCTACTATGTGCTAAGCAGTGCTCTAGCTATTTTGGAGATATAGGAATCAATAATGTATGAGGACAACTCTAATTAGCTCTTTGATAACTGTACCTGTCTTTTTTCTCACTACTGTATCCCTAGCTCTTAGTATGGCACCTAGCACTTAATATCTGTTCTATTATCAATGGGGAAAGAACACATTTTCTCAAAAAATAATCCTTAAGTGTTGAAACTCAATCTCCCTTTCTGTCTCTTGAACACAGTCTGCCCCTCCTACTATTTCAAATATCGCCTAAATAATTTTTTCTATCAAATAAATCACCTGTTTCAGACTGAGTAGAGCTAATACTCATGAGGAAGGTCTCTAGCAGCTAAAATGATTTTCAATTTCAAAAAAGTTTAGCCCTCCACAGCCCCTTGCTCTGTCCTTTTAGAATATTAAAGGAAACTTTTAAAAATCAATAAACTCAAAATAGATAAAACTTAAATGTAAGTTTTGAAACCCTAGCAATCCTAGAAGAAAACAGAGGCAGTAAAATCACAGACATCTCTCATACCAATATTTTTGCCGATATATATCCTAAGACAAGGGAAACAAAGGAAAAAAAATAAACAAATGGGATTACATCAAACTAAAGAACTTCTGCACGGCAAAAGAAACCATCAACAAAATGAAAATGGAACCCACTGTGTGGGAGAACATATTTGTCAATGATACATCTGATAAGGGGGTCATTTCCAAAATATATAAAGAACTTACACAACTCAACAACAGGAAAACAAACAATCTAATTTAAAAAATGGGCAAAGGACTTGAATAGACACTTCTCCAAAGAGGACATACAGATGGTCAATAAACATATGAAAAAATGCTCAAGGTCACTGATCATCAGAGAAAATTAAAACCACAATGAGATATAACTTTACATCTATCAGAATGGCTACCACCAATAAATTAACAAATGAGTGCTGGTGGGAATGCAGACTGGTATAGCCACTGTGGAAAACAATATAGAATAACCTCAAAAAATTTAAAATGGAACTGCCTTTTGACCCAGCAATTCCACTTCTGGGAATATATCCTAAGAATCCTGAGACACAAGTCAGAAAGAATGTATGCACCCCTATGTTCATAACAGCACAATTTACAATAGCCAAGATCTGGAAACAGCCCAAGTGCCCATTAGTAGATGAATGGATAAAAATGCTGTGATACATTTACACAATGAAATACTACGTGGCCATAAAAATGAAGGAACTCTACCTTTTGTGGCAGCATGGATGGATCTGGGATTGTTATGCTAAGTGAAATAAGGCAGTCAGAGAAAGACAAATACCATATGACCTCACTAATATGTGGGATGTAATGAACTAAATAAAGTGATGAACAAAACAGAACCAGAGGCATGGCTACATGGAACAGACTGACAGCTGTCAAAGGGGAGGAGGAGAGGGGACACTGGATGGAAGAAGGTGAAGAGAACATATATGTATTATTTATTACATATAGCCAGAGAACATATATGTATAACCCATAGACACAGACAGCAGCAAGGTGATGGTCAGACGGAAGGGTGTGGGGGGTGGGGGCATGGACTGGGTGGAGGTGGGAAAAGAGGGGGTGGGGACATCTGTCACAGTGTCAACAATATAAATAAAGTTAAAAAAACCGGTGACTTGACGGTGTGATGAAGAAACAGAGGCCTCTCGAGGCTCCGCAGGGTGGATTCATTGATCAGGAAAAAGGCACAGGCCTGGAGAAGTCTGCTGTTGCCTGTAAGGATGTGTCTATCAATCCAGGTTGGCAACCTCAGTCAGCTGGATCCCACAGGCACCTGAGCCCACACACTGGGGAGCCTCTTCCATGTGCTGTTTTTGGCTCCCGGGAAGGGGTGGAAGTCAGTGTCCCTCCAACCAGGCTCACATGGGGCATATGACCAAAATGACTCCACATTTTTAAAAAGGGAAAATTCTGGAATTCCACTGTGATCTGTACAGCGTTCAGGCCAGCAAATTAATCATGTTCATGAAGCAAGGAAATCAGATTATGTTTGGGGAAATGAGATTTGGTTCCCTGGGATACTCTAATTTAGGAGCCACTAGGTATTTATTTAAGAAAGGGAACAGTTAGTTAAGAAGGAACTTTTTTGTTTTAATATTTTTATTGATTTCAGAGAGGAAAGGAGAGGGAGAGAGAGATAGAAACATTCATGATGAGAGAGAATCATTGATCGGCTGCCTCCTGCACGTCCCCCACTGGGGATCGAGCCCGCAACCCAGGCATGTGCCCCTGACCGGAATCGAACCTGGGACCCCCTTCAGTCCGCAGGCCAATGCTCTATCCACTGAGCAAAACCAGCCAGGGCAAGAAGGAACTTTTAAGGATCCCTCACGAGCTAAAAATACAATTAGAAAGGAAGTGTATAAACTGCTACTAAAATAGGGTTTATGTCAGGGATTGGGGTAAACACAAGGAACCAGAAATAAAAAAGCTCAGTTTTTTACACTACTAACTCCTAAAACAGTTCACTTCTCACAGACAAGACAATCTCCATAGAAACACTGAGACAAAGTCATAGAATGTATGGCTCAACTGGTAAAAAGGAATCCCACTTAAAATTTTACTGCTGCCAGGCTGAAGACCAAAAATGGAACTCTTAGTGGAGACTAAAAAGGATTTATAAGCAGCACTATATAAATCAAGCAACATGTACTAATAAACTAAGGAATGAAGCTTTTTTTTTTTTAGCTTTTACAATAATAAAGCATACTTCAAATTTCAGGAATACATCCTGAAATATTCAAAGTTTCAAAATGTTCATGGGTTTAACTAGGAAACTGGGAGAATTCCAAAACAAAACAATCTTTCTTAAAAAATGCAAAATATCACTGGTGATAAAGAATTTTAAATTTCTTTGCAAGTTGCCTAAGAATAGAACATTTCTAGTCACTCCCACTCCTCCCCTCTTTCTGTACCCCTCAAATACATACTTTTCTAAAAGTTCTCCAATTGATTAATGGACCTTACTATATAAAAACCATGTTTAGATGCCACTCAAAAGAGTGTTTGATGAGATCATGTTATAGAGCAAGTTCTTGACAAATAACAAAACTTTCTCATTTGGACCAGGCTTGAGAAAGGCTGTGCCACAGTGAATTTCACATTTCAGCAGGTACTGTTCTAACGATGCTCCCAGGTGATCCCTTTGCTTCTTTCCATGATCCCTTTGCTTCTCTAGAGCATCATGGGAAGGCATCAGGAAGGCATCCTCCCTGAGCAGAGTGATTTATATACACTTGGGGAAAGTAGAAGCAACCTCCACCCCGGGAAGTAAAGTATCTGTCAGACAAGACAGCTCTGCTCAGAGAGAAATGGCCACGGAGAACACAGGAAGAGTCAGTAAATAACAGGTGTTTTGGAGCAACTGCCAGCAAGGCAGCTTCATACACCTGCCACACTAGGCTCTGAAGCCATGACCCACACACACATGGGGTCAGGCTGTGACCAAACACAGATGGAGGACCTCCAACGTCCACCGACTGCTCAGAGAGAAATAGTGCTGAGGACCTGACAAAGATGGATCATGTACGCTAAGTCGTCTAGGGTAGTTTACTTGAGATTACATCCTCCCAGTGATTTGTTATTCTTCCCCCTGCCTGACAAAATTAATCACTCCTTCTTCTGGGCCTCCCATACCCACTCGTACATTCCACCAATAGAGCATCTGTCGCAGTTTCTTTCAGTTATAGACACATCTATCTTTTTAGTTGCAAAGCTCCTTGAAAGCAGAAATCATGTCCTTTTAATACTTGCACTCTGGATGGTAGCATAGAGACTCAATATTTGTTGAATGGGGGAACAAATAAATAATTCACAGATGAAAGTTCCAAAACCCAAAATCTTTATCTGTTTTTTCATTATAGTATAGCATCCCAAAACAAACTTTTTCCATACTTATTTCCCATAACTCCTCAATACAAACTTTTCCCTCCACCTGGAGCAGAGGGAGCAGGACATTGACCTTCAGGTTCCCACCTCTCGGCATCTGACAGTGCTGTTGCCCTGGCTCTCAACACCCTTGTAAATCTGCAAATGGCAATCCAAAATTCCAAGACCTACTTCAACTCTAATTCCTTTTTATTTTGTCTTCCTGGACCATGTCCACAGCTTTCATCTCTAAACTAGAGGTCCGGTGCATAAAATTCATGCACGGCGGGGCAGGGGAGGGAGGGCGTTCCTCAGCCCAGCCTGCACCCTCTCCAATCTGAGAACTCCCCCCGCAGGGGATGTCTGACAGCCGGTTTAGGCCCCATCACTAAACCAGCAGCCAGACATCCCTCTTGCAATCTGGGACCGCTGGCTCCTAATCACTCACCTGCCTACCTGCATGATCGCCCCTAACCACCCTCCCCTGCCAGCCTGATTGACCCTAACTGCTCTCCCCTGCCGGCCTAATTGCCCCTAACTGCTCCCCTGCTGGCCTGATCGCCCCTAACTGCCTCTGCCTCAGTCTCCGCCACCATGGCTTTGTCTGGAAGGAGAACCGGATGACCGGACAATGTCAGGACGACCCGGTCTAATTAGCATATTACCCTTTTATTAGTATAGATGCCTACTGTACTTGTGTTCTGAAATATCCACATGCTACTTAATCATATGTTGAAAATATTTGTATTTAACTTACTTTTTCTGGGAGCCTTCTTTGTGTTCCAAAGAGCAAACCTTTTTTAGGAAATAAGAGGGAGTAAGAATGTCTAAGAGAAGTACAGCTAGTTAACGAGAAACCCAGGAATGAAACACTTTAAGATGATGCCAAGGGTGGGAACTTAGAAGACTGGGTAAAATAAAGAAGAAACAGAAACCCAAATAAAAGGTCAATGTAATGAGACATCCTGCTCAGCTACCACAATCTTTTTCTATTTGTTGCTATCACAACTTTGTTTGGCCCCCATCCTCACTTTTCTTTGTCTTTATTTTTTTAGATTTATCTTTATTGTTGAATGTATTACAGATGCCCACCGCACTATTGTCTGTCCATGGGTTATGCATACATCTTTCTTTTAAAATGTATTTTTAATTGATTTTAGAGAGAGAAGAAGAGAGAGAGGGAGAGAGAGAGAAACATGAGGTGAGAGTGAAACATCAATCGGTTGCCCCACACACACCCTGACCAGGGATTGAACCCGCAACCCAGGCATGGGCTCTAACCCGGAATCAATCCTGCAACTTTTCCGTGTATGGCAGCGATACTCCAACCAAATGAGTCACACTGGTCAGTGCTTTTTGGCTTTCTTCAGAGACAGAATCTATATATATATATATATATATATATATATATATATATATATATATATATATAAACCCTAATATGCAAATAGATTGAACAGCAGAACAACCAAATAATTAAACAACCGGTCACTATGATGTGTGCTGACCACCAGGGGTCGTGCATGGAACATGGCGGGCATCAACAGCAGGCGGCACAGCATGGAACATGGCGGGCGACGGCCGCAGCGGGATGGTGGAGCAGGTGAGTGGGGGCACCAGACCAAGGCAGGGCACCGGTAGCTGTCATTGGGGCGAGCCTATGGTGGTTACTGGAAATTCTTTGCTCCCACACGTTGCGGTCCCGCCCGGCACTCGCACCTGCTGCCAGCACCGGCCCCACTTGCACCTGCTGCTGGCGCCGGAGCTGCTGCTCACACCCACTACTGGCGCTGGCCCTGCTCACACCTGCAGCTGGTGCCCGGCACCGGTCCCGATCACTTGGTGCTGTCAGCGGGTGCGAGCAGGGCCAGCACCATCAGGATGTGGGAGTGGTGGCGGCGGGAGCGGGACTGCCAGCAGACAGGGGTCTGGGGGCTGAGGCGGAAGGGGCCGGGTGGGGACGCAGAGGATGGGCCGAGACCCATCCTTGTGCCCACTGCAGCCTCGCAACCCACAGTTCCTTGCAAGGTGCATGAATTTGTGCACTGGGCCCCTAGTAGTTGATAAAATCTTTGACTCTGGACTATGCAAGGTGAAATCATAGTACCATCAATCAATAGCTATATGACTAAGCAAATTACTTAGCTAAACATTTTTAATGTGTTAATCAGCCTTTTTAATTGACAAATTTCTTAATGTTAAACTATCTCCTAGAACAGTGGTCGGCAAACTCATTAGTCAACAAAGCCAAATATCAACAGTACAACAATTAAAATTTCTTTTGAGAGCCCAAAACCGACTTCTGTGCATGGGCCACGAAGTTTCAATCGCACTGTACATGTGCATCCGCACGTGGTATTTTGTGGAAGAGCCACACTCAAGGGGCCAAAGAGCCACATGTGGCTCGCGAGCCGCGGTTTGCCGACCACTGTCCTAGGAGAAATACTACTTGGGCATAATGTATTTTTTAGATTTAGTATTGGATTCAGTTGCTAATATTTTATTTAGGGATTTTCATATTTACATATGTAAATAGCAACTGTCTAGACTTTTCTTATTCTGTACTTGTCCAGTTTTGGTAAGGAGGTAAGACATATAAAACAATTCATGTAATTTCGCTCATTCCCCATCTCCATTAAAAAAAAATTCCTGGAAATTTTTTTTTATAAAGTAGAGATTAAAGTTAGTTAAATTTGGTTATAGAGCTTATGTATTGGTTATCTTATTAGAGAGGAAGGCAAGGTTAGGTGGAGCTAGAAAAGAAGGGTGGGAGAGTTTTGGCTTCTGATTCCACTTTGTCATGTTCCCCTGGCACTGCCTTTTTTCTCTTTGTCTTTAGTTTCCTGCACTTTGAAATGTAACATGTGTAGGTATTGATTTTTGTTGTTGTTTTTTTTGTTGTTGTTGGGTATTTACCCTGCTTGGCATCATGTGAGCTTCTTGGTTCCATGGTTTTTGAGTCTGACATTAATTTTGGCAATTTCTCCACCATTATAACTTCAGATATTTCTTCTGCCCTGTTTTCTCATAAAGATACGTTATAGATTTTATACTGTCCTCAAGTTCTTGGAGGTTTTGTCTGTCTTTCCCCATTTTTGTTTAATCTTTGTTATTTTAGTTTCAGAAGTTTTACTATTATTTTTTTTTGGGGGGGGGGGGGGGCTATGTTAAATCTACCTAACAGCATATCAAAGTTATTTTTTATTTCTTTTACTGTATTTTTTATTTCTATCATTTCCTTATGATGCTTTCTGTTTACAATACCCATGAGGGTTTGCACATTCTCTACATTTTTCATTAAATCCTTTAACATAGTAACTATAATTACTTTAAATTCTCTGATAATTGCAAAAGCTGTATCGTATTTGGGTCTGGTTCTGATGACTGTTTTGTCTCTTCAGATTATGTGTGCACATGTGTGGATTTTTTTGCCTTTTGCCATGTCTTGGGAATTTTTTATTGAAAGTAGGACAGGAAATCTGTATAGGATAATAGGCATTGACATGAATAGGCCTTCAGTGTGTGAATTTATTTATTTATTTATTTATTTATTTATTTAATATATTTTATTGATATTTTACAGAGAGAAAGGGAGAGGGATAGAGAGCCAGAAACATCGATGAGAGAGAAACATCGATCAGCTGCCTCCTGCACACCTCCCACTGGAGATGTGCCCGCAACCAAGGTACATGCCCTTGACCGGAATCGAACCCGGGACCCTTCAGTCCGCAGGCCGACGCTCTTTCCACTGAGCCAAACCGGTTTCAGCTCAGTGTGTGAATTTATATTAACCTTTCTAGGAGGTGGCTATGTTTAATGTGTGTTGTAGCTATTGGTACCTGGGGCTTCAAATTCCTTTGTTACTTCCTTTTGGCTTTGAAGTTTCCCTCTTTACTGCTTCTCAAAGACAGTCTGTGTTTTTCAGTTTCTTCAGCTGTACTCCATTGCTGTTATTACTGGAGGCTTGGTAGTGTAGCAGTAGGGTTTAGGGGAAAAAGATATTCTCATATATTTTAATTAACTTTAGTCTTAGTGAGCATGTCTTGGGGGAATGGCTTTCAGAAGGGTTTGATCCTTCTCCAGGAGTAGAACTTTATTTCTATCCTGTCCCCTATTTGCATCCCTGGCTGTAACATTCACAGTCTATTTCCTTGACACACTGTCTGCTCTCTCCTCTGTTGACTATGGATTTTATTTATTTATTTTCCCCTTTAGGTGAGAGAGGAAGGATATAGGCAGCCGGAGCAGGGCAGGGCCAAGTTTCCTTCCCTCAGCTGGGATAAGGATTTAGAATTGCCCTGTGGAAAAGTCCTTCCCTCTGGAGACTAGGCCTTTGTTAGGTTTCAGGATGGCTACTCTACCCTACTCCCTTTCTCAGGGTTATGAGAGGAGCTTTCTCGAATCCTCCCCCTGGGTACCTAGTAGGATTCCAAAGCGTAAAGCTTGTCAAGTGTGGGGACCCACTTAGACTATAGACCCCAGGAGCTTTTCAGTCTCCCAATTCTCCGCATTCTGCCTCCAGCAATTCATCAATATTGGTATTAAAATATTCTTACCAGTTTATGGGACCTAGTGTTTTCAGCTCCAGGTAACAAAAATCTCAAGAAATGTAAATTTGTCCAGTATTTTTGTTGTGGTGGTAATATCAGGAGTAACAGCTTCCAGTCTCTTTACATGCGAGAGCTAAGCTAAGTATCTCCTTTTTATGGTTTTAAACTTTTCAGTTTTTCTATTTCTTCCTGGGTCAGTTTTAGTAATTTATGTATTTTACAGACTATCGTTCATTTAATTTAGTTTTCAAAATTATTGGCACACAGTTGTTCATAGCATTTTCTTTGTGTGTGCATGTATTCATATAAATCTTTTTATTTCTACTAAAGTTAAAAGTATGTATGTTTTGAATATTACTGATCTGTGTTTTCTCTCATTTGTCAATAGATTTTTTCATTATTTTATTATGTGTTATACTTAATTTCTACTTTTATCTTCTCTCTGTTTACTTAGCTTATTGTTATTTACCTAATATTTAAATGTCTTAGTCTCACATTTCTTTGGGAAGAAAACTGCATAGACAATACCTTTCTCACAGAGCTGTTTATAAGAAAATGCACTTCTGATAACGTATAAGTAATGCACAAATAGGAGATGATGTGGCTATTTATTGCCAACTCACAATACTTTTCATATCAGACACCTTCGTTTTATAATCAAGCTCATGCACTATACTAGCCATTTCTCACCAACTTACCCTCTAAGCACTAGGCCAGTTTATTGAGGAGTGTGGTCTGCTGAGAGAACACTTAAAAGCTAAGTCAAAGCATATTCCTTTCATGTAAAAGTGATCCAAGGCTAAGACAGTTACAAAAAAAAAAAAATGTCTTTCAATTGTTTCAAGCCAGGCTGCAGAACTCCTATAAATTTCTTTGGCATTAACTTACAAAGTTAATGAAACACCACTTGGCATTTCCCAATAAAGACCCAGTGAAGATAAACATCTGCTTTTTTCAAAATTCAGCTTAACCCTATTTTGCTATTTTTTGCTATCAAAAATAATGACACAGTCAAAAAGTCACCTGCATCAGCTCTTCCACTGTGAGATGTGGGTTCTCTTCCAAACAATCACGAAGGTGCTAGAGAAGAGCCAGGAAGCTGGAGAGAGAATATACCCCAAGTCCACTCCAGAAGCACACTCGAAGCACAGCACACACCAAAAAATTACCTATGAAAGTTCACTTCTTTCTCCATATAGTTCCACTCCTAATGTTGGCAGGATCTGCCTTCCAAATCATAATCTAAGTCCTAAATCAGTAGTCAATGTGCAAGTCGGAGGGACTGCAGAAGGTTTAGACAAGAGTCCCGTAAACCAGCGATTTTCAACCTTTTTCATCTCATGGCACAAGTAAGCTAATGATTAAAATTCTGTGGCACACCAAAAAATATATATTTTTGTTGATCTGACAAAAAAAATAGGTATAATTGTGTTGCATTTACGCTAGACAGCTATTGTTGTGTTGGCTGTTGTCATTTTTATTTTTCATTTGACAATCTAAGAGAAAAGAGGTCAGTGCCCCGACTAAATAGTCAGGTATTGTATATTTCAAAAATTATTGGGGCACACCAGTGTGGCCACTGCAGGCACACTGGTTGAAAAATCGCTGAGAACCGATTCACATAAGTAGTTGTTAAAACAGAAACTCCCTTAATCCGCCACCACTAAACCAGCTCACCAAATCAACCATTGCTCTAGATTTCCTCTATAAAATAGAAGCCAATGCCCATGTCAGACTGAAGCGTCTTGGCCAATAGATATTTCTGCATGTTACCTCCATTTCTGCCCTCTCTAACTGAGCCATATCCTCATTGAGTTCCTCCCTAAACTGTGTAGGCCAGCTTTACTTGTTAGCAACATTTTATCATTTAATTAAATATTCAGAAGCTGAAAAGATGAGTGTGAACAAAAAGAAAATTAAGTTGAATGAAAATCCAATTTTAAAAACCAGCCATCACATTAGATGTGAACAAGACAACTGTGACACTTTCCAGGAAAGCAGTTAACTACTTTTTTACATCAGCAGAGAAAGCTCTACTGAGAATTCTACACTCAGATTACTTTGTGTTTTTAATTCACTCCATTACATTAATTTAAAAAACCTCTAAGAGGAAACCATAAGTGATAATGAGCTTTATGCAAGAAAAATGCAGTGAGATATAAACCATGGGACTCTTAAAATAACATCAACAAACAAAACTCTTGATCCAACATTAAAAGACTAGAGAATAAACAAATAATTATATCTTGTACAATGGTGGGTGTGTGTGTGTGTATAAAATTGTTAATAGTCCCATGTTTCATTGAATTTTTTGATTAACAGATTCTGGTCATACCAGACATAAAGGATATAAAGGATTCTATGTAGTTTCCCTGAGCAGATTAAAAGGTACTGCTCACAATTTCCCATTCATTTTTACTTCTTTTCATTATATTTAACTTATCAAGAACCTTCTCGTATTTTCTTATTAATTCTCACCACAGACTTGTAGAGATTATATTTTCATATTTAAAGGAGGAAACTGAAAATCAAAGAAGCCAGGGTTCAAATGCAGAATCATTGCCCTAAACAATATTTTCCAATTAATGTAAAATCACTTTAGTAAGAAGCAAGGCCCATTTTTCAATGAGAGAGTAGAATAGACATTAAGGCATTATTTAAGGGTTAGTTTTTCTTACTGGTTGAATTTGTACCCCCCAAAAGATACAGTGATTTCCTAATTGGGGATATCCCTCACTCCAGGACCTCAGAGAATGTGATCTTACTAGAATGTAATGTCACTACAGAGGCAGTCAAGTTGAAATGAAGTTATTAAGGTGAGCCCTAATCCAATGTGACTGGTGTCCTTATAAAAGATGCGAATCAGACACAGGGACAGATATGCACAGAGGGAGGCGATGTGAAGACATAGGGAGACAGGGAAAAGATAGCCATGTGACTGGAGTGATGCATATACAAGCCATGGATTACCAGAGCCTGCCACAGAACACCAGCACCTGCCATGGATCACCAGAGCCTGCCACAGAACACCAGAGGCTGCCACAGAACACCAGAGGCTGCCACAGATCACCAGAGGCTGCCACAGAACACCAGAGGCTGCCACAGAACACCAGCACCTGCCATGGATCACCAGAGCCTGCCACAGAACACCAGAGGCTGCCACAGATCACCAGAGGCTGCCACAGATCACCAGAGCCTGCCACAGAACACCAGCACCTGCCATGGATCACCAGAGCCTGCCACAGAACACCAGCACCTGCCATGGATCACCAGAGGCTGCCACAGATCACAAGAGGCTGCCACAGATCACCAGAGGCTGCCACAGAACACCAGCACCTGCCATGGATCACCAGAGCCTGCCACAGAACACCAGAGGCTGCCACAGATCACCAGAGGCTGCCACAGATCACCAGAGGCTGCCACAGAACACCAGAGGCTGCCACGAAACGCCGGAAGCTAGGAAGAGGCAGGGAAGAATTCTCCCCTAGACTCATCAGAGAGAGCACAGCCCAAGCTGACCTTGATTTCAGCCTTCTGGCCTCCAGAACTGTGAGGCAATAAACGTCTATAGTTTTAAGTCAACCTGTTTTTGGTAAAGTGTTGCTGCCGCCCTAGGAACCAAATACAATGCTGTTTTGTGAAAGCTTCTATGGAGTGGGAGTGGGTGTGGGTGTATATTCTGGGTCACAATGTAAATTTAATTCCTACTATTGATTGTGGTCAAAAGGTTTGTAAAACAGTATTCCATAACCCAGGCAAATCAGTTACTGAAATCTATCTGGACAATCCCCTAACACAGAAGGCAGGCAAAAAAGAAAAAGAAAAAAAAACCACTCACACAAGCCACTCTGGAAAAAGGAGAGAGGTGTAGTGTTTGGGGTGGGGGATGGAATTTCCTGAGAAGATGGGTAGAAAGAGAAGCATGATTAAATAGAGTAGCTGGCAACTGGGTAATATACTGTGTGAGAATAACCATGTGTCTCTTGCAAAAGGAAACAAAAATAGTCATTTTTGGCAGGTCTTTGGGGAAAGGTTTTAGCCAATCCACTTTGCATAAGTAGAAACGATTTAACCTAGCCAAAGCTTCAAAAGAAGCTATATGAGGCGTGTTAATGATATTGGGCACTCCATCCAGACAGGGAGAAAATCAGAGTAATGGAAAAGCAGACCTTAAGGGACCCATGCACTATTGACAACAGACGGCGGAAGACTGCTTAATATTCTTACACAATTAAACTAATTCCCTGTAAGCTTCCTTCACATACCATAAACAAGATCTCTGTATTCCTTAGAAATTAACTTTTAACATCTGGGCAAATGTATTGCTTAATGCTCAAATCCCAAAAACCCCAGTTTTGTGTTTTTTGTTGTGTTTTTTGTGTTTTGTTTTGTTTTTTTTACATATGCCAAACCAAAAAGCATTTTGTAGACAATTTTAGCCTTGCTCTTGTCATGCACATTGTGATACAGTTAATTGGCACAAAATTTCTATAATGTAGGCTCATACTAACATTGACTGAGAGAAACTGCATTATTACCGTATCTCATTTATTTATAAAGTGTGTAGCCAATGAAAGTGTCAAAGATGAAACCTAATGGCTTATTCTGTTACTGAGAACAAAATGGGGAGATGGAGAAGCCTGGCATGATTTCCTCAGAAGTCTCATGTAATCACAGGACTTCCCATGTGGTCCCCTGGCTATTCACACCGAGCTAGAAGAGACAGCTGATTCACAACACACTTAAATACCCAACACCCACTGGCAAGAAACTATTCCCTGGTGCTACCTACACATACACTGGATCTCCCATTTCCAGCTCAGATGAGCAAGCAGATGGACTTTTAAATTCTGTCCCTCTAGCTCACACCATAGGTCAGGATGGAAGACAGTAAGGCAGCAGAGCAAGGAAGGAGATGACATTTTCGATAAGCAAATCAAACTTTAACATGCAGTAGCTCCATGCCTCTGGTTCCTCAGGAATAGAGTGGGTTAATGATCAGACTCATTTCAATGAGTTTCTGAGGATTTAAGGAGATAGATGGTAACTGAAATGCCTGGCTCACAGGTGTGCTCCATTCCCCTCAGATTTCAACCTGCACTTGTACCTGAGGGAAGCTGTCAGCCACTCCTTCCATTAACATGTATAGTGTCCAAAACATGCTGGGGACTGAGTGGGTGCCAGGGGGGGGGGTGGTGTGAGGGAGGGAGACAGGGAAGGCCACAAGGGTAAAAGAGCTAGTTTCCCAAAATTGGACAGGCTCAATCCCTAAAAGGAGAAACATGAGGCACCCAGATGAGTGTACACTACAATAAAATGGGTTCAATATGTCCACAGAAGGAGAAACAAGGAGTCAAGAATACCCAAGGAGGTGACACAGAATATGGGCCATAAGGATGCAAAGTAGGGGAGAGAAAAGGGCATGGGGGGCTGGGGAGATATAACATCTTGGTAGAAAGCAAGAAACATGGTAAAATGTAGTGAGGCTAAAATTCAGGACTCTGGGTAAAGGTCAAAGATAAATATGCTGTGAAAGACCTGGGACAAATTGCATACAGTCTTGTTTTAGAAATTCGTATGAGCAAAAAGGTACCCATGTACAGAAGGGAACTGACAGTCAATAAGACGGGCAGCCATGTTTCCACAAATAAAATATTTATGGAGCACCCACTGTGTGATAGGTGCAGCTCCAAGTGCTAAACAATGTCAATATCATCAAACAAGTCAAGTGTATTTAAACTCTAATTCTTTCAGTTTCACAGAAAGACAAAACAAGAAACTGGTAAAGGATGAAAAGAATACATTGAGGGAAATTGTAGAAAAAATATTTAGTCCTCCTGAAAATATTTTAACTGATAGTATTAAATTGTAAAAAATATTATGTATACCACTCTCAATGAAATTAGAAAGGATGTGGGGTTCATTCATTCATTCATTCATTAGCCAATATTCAACACCTGTTGAATATTGTGTGTCAGACTTCTTCTAGTCCAGCGGTCGTGAGGTCCAAAAGGTTGGCGACCGCTGTTCTAGTCAATGGGCATGGCAAAAAATAAAACAGACAAACATTGCCGCCTTACTGGGAGCTGAATTCTAGGAGCATAGTTAATATTTATTTAATTTAAAAGTTAGACAAAAGTAGCAAAACTCTTACCCCTTTAAAAGATTACAAAAGCCTTCATCTGTGTAAGTATGTACAAATACTCTATGGCACATATATTAAGGTAAATAAATTATTGTTTTCTATTAATTGTGGACTGTCAAACTCTGGAAAGATTGTACATATAATTTAAAAATGAGTTTTCTGCTCTAATTCTTGTTATATGTAGATAACCTTTTTAAAAATATTTTTTTTATTGATTCAGAGAGAAAGGGAGGGAGGGAGAAAAAAAGGGAGGGATTGATTGTAAGAGGGAGGAGAGAAAGAGAGAAATACCCATAATGACAAATAATCACTGATAGGCTGCCTCCTGCACGCCTCCAACTAGGGATCAAGCCCACAACCCAGGCTTGTGCCCTTGACCGGAATCGATCCCCGGACCCTTCAGTCCACAGGCTGACGCCCTATTCACTGAGCCAAATCAGCTCGGGCATATGTAGATCACTTGATAAAAGTTTAAACTTTTAAACTTATAAACTTTTATAATCTGTTGGTGACTTAATTATACTCTAATGTCTCCTAAATAAACCTTATTTGTCGATGTTATTTTTTCATTAGGCGATTTATTGAGCAACTCCTAAGTGTGCAATGCTAGTGCGTGCCTAGGGATGGAAAGGAATAGAAGGTGGACCCCTACCCTTAACAGGTTTATCACTTCTCATGACGATGAGGGGATGAATAAAACATATACATCTGAAACAACTGGGAAGCATTCCAGAGCAATTCTTGAGATATTGCAAGATAATGAGTCAGTAGCATGTAAAATTCATGTGTTAGTGACAATGGCAAGTGGAAAACTCCCCACCAGAAGTTAAGTAACTTTTCTCAGCCCTGGATGCTGTGGCTCAGTTGGCTGAGTTCGATCCCTGGTCAGGGCACATGCCCAGGTTGCAGGCCCCATCCCCTGTAGGGTTTGTACAGGAGGCAGGGATTCAGTGTTCCACTCTCATGTGGATGTTTTTCTTTCTCTCTCCTCTCCCTTCCTCTTTCTCTAAAAATCAATTTTAAAAAATAATAAAGAAAATTTCTTCTGCCTCTTAAGAAAATACCTCTTTCAAGTGAAGCCCTTCATGCCATTCTGTTTAATGATGCTTCTCACTAACAACGAGTCAGTTGATTAGGCAATAGAAAAATACCACTCTTTGTAATTAATTAATCCATTAATTACACTGTCAATTATTATGAAAGAAGCAATTTCAACATTATTTTCAATACCGATTGTTTCAGAAATCAAAACTGCCAAACATCCCATGCTCTCCCCTGTTATCAAAGCCAAGCACAAGCTGTGCTTATCCCCAAAGAGATGTCAGCCATTGATCTATGATGCCTCACCCTTGAAAGACTGGGATGCGGGTATTACTGCTGATGAGAACATATGGTTTGGGTGGTTTGGCAGGCAAAATCCTGGCAGAAGAGTCTCAAAGCATCAGCAGATGCTGCCATCGCACAGACATCCAAATGGTGGCATAATTGCCGCTGCTGCTTTGACACCACATGTTTCACTGTGATGACAGCAATGCCTTTCCCGAGAGGCTGGTGGCACAACAGAATCCCTTCCTAATTCCCACAGACAGACACATAGGAGCGTGCATGTGTGTGTGCATGTGCACACACACACAGAGGCAAGTGTGCATGTGCATGCACACAGGTACACACAAAATTAGGTGAGGACTGCCTTCCACATGTCCTTCCTCTCTCTCCAATGGTGTAAAGCCAGCTGGAAAGGGAACAGCAACTGGAGAACTATTTTGTTCTTTGCTTACAAAATGGATCCTTAGGTTTCAATCAGAAAACAGGAAGTCGCCACCAGTCTTTCACCAAACTCATAATCAAAGAAAAGATGGCCTGTTGGCAACTTAGAGATAGGTTCAGTGTACCCTGGTCTCTCTACCGGCCTGTGGCACTTACAGATCCTGAAAGCTCCTGTCACAAATTGCTCAGATCTATCTTCATCAGACTCATTCAGGTGGTCAGCAAATATTTACTGATCGCCTGCTATGGATCAGGAGGGGAGGGGCTTCAAGAGCCACAACCTCAAAAGAGATGAGAGGTTGGATGCTGGGGAGCATTCTCTTCCCCTACCTACCAGGTCACGTTCAGTCATTCATTCCACCTTTACTGAACAGTGACATCTGGAAACACAGTACATCTGGACAGTACATCTTTCACAAACAGTGACATCTGGAAACAAGACAGACATGGTGCCTGACTCTAGCAAAGGAGTCAGCAGGACAAACTAGTGAATGCAGTGTGTTTATGCTACAATAAATGATGGGCTGGTTTAGAGGCCCTGGGAGTAAGGGGGCAGCATACTGAGTCCCCAAGACTAATTGGAGTTAGCCAGGGGTTAGGGAGGAGTGCAGCCAAGGCAAAGGAAGCAGACTTAGTGTCAGACAGAAATTTGTTCCGGGTAGTCAAATGCTCCAAACATTAGCTCTTCAGCTGGTAAAAGGGAAAATAGTAATATTAAATGAGAAAATGTGCGTAAATAACTTACAACTCAAAAACTGATAGCCATCATTACTATTGTTGTTGTTGTTGTTTTTGTTGTTATTACCATTGACAGAAACATCTACAGATGCTTGGAGATAAGAAAACATAGAACATTCTGGAAAATTAACCTGGCTCAATTTGGTTGGAATATAATGTGTATTTTGTGTATGTGTGTGTGTGTGTGTGTGTGTGAGAGAGAGAGAGAGAGAGAGAGAGAGAGAGAGAGAGAGAGAGAGAGAGAGAGAGAGAAAGCAAGACAGAGAGAAAGAGAGAGAGGAAAAGAGAGGAAAAGAGAGGAAGGAAGGAAGGAAGGAAGGGAGGGAGGGAGGGAGGGAGGGAGGGAGGAAGGAAGGAAGGAAGGAAGGAAGGAAGGAAGGAAGGAAGGAAGGAAAGAAGGAAGGAAAGAAGGGAGGGAGGAAGGAAGGGAGGCTGAAAGGGGATCATCTGATGGTAGATGTCTGAGTTACTTCCACCTTGAGCATGATGTTGAATGCTAATGAACAGACACAACTGAGTCCAATCAACTGTCATCACTCCAGTGGATAGGAATATAACTTCTGTATATTGTGGATTCCTCATCTATGACAAGAGCATGAAAATACTGGTCCTGTCTATCTCAAAGAATTGTTGCCGTTAATGGATCCCATTCTGAACTCTCAGGTGCCAAGTAAAACTCAGAAAGGACAGGTACAAGTATGAGGAAAAAGAGCCACTGTCATACTAATTTAGATAAATCTCCAAGTTGGAGTAACTGATCTAAAAGCACAAAACTGCCAAGGCGTCTGTTCTGAGGTGTCAAACATTTGCAAAGTCCACATTCGTCATTCACTGAAGGAAAGGTAGACAAATTAATGAGCTGACAGAATACAGATCTAAACCACATATACATAATAGGAACTCACAGTAAAGCATACAAATTGTCTTCCCAGGGCACATGAACTAAGTTACTCTGAAGGAGTGAGGAGGAGAAATTACACACTTGGATCTTTTACAAAGCACGGATCCAGGAACGAAGATTTCAAAGTAACTATCTTCCAACAGCCTTGGAGTTGGCCAAAGCTGGTGGGCAATTCTCTCTGGTTCCACTTTTCAGTCTAAACAGAAATTAAAAGAATGAGGGCCCACACAACCTTGGAATAACTGGGCTAGAAAAACTTTTGGGGGACAGGGTTGTTAGGGATTTATACTCATTTGCACGGCTGCAGGAACACACTGTCCCCCTGGAGGGACAGTGTGGAGTCTGACTACTTTTGAGTCAAGAACTGATCAAGGTGGAGGAGGAGCTCAGGGGCAGCTTGGTAGAGCTGGAAAGAAGACAAGCCTCTGTCTCACACAGACAAACCTAGAATTCAAATCTGCTGAGTTCTACCTCTTCTCAGTTATGTAGACTTATTTCAATTACTTAGCTCTCTGGTGTTGTTTTTGAATATTAAGTGAGTCATATGTCTGTGTTAAATGCATAGTAGAGGATTTCATGGAGCCGTTATAAAGATCAACAAACAAACAAACAAACAAAAAATGGTTTCAATGGCTCCCCGTTGACCACAGACTGAACTCTAAAGCAGCGGTCACCAACCAGTGGTCTGTGAGGTCGGAAAGGTTGGCGACCACTGCTCTAAAGGATAATTTCTCATTCAAGACACTCTGTGCCAGGGTCTAGCCCTGACTTGAAGCTATAGGATTTAAGTATTTCCACAACACTCACTAGGCTTTCCATGGCCATGCCACTGCTCATTCTGCTCCCCTCCTGGGAGGCTTTCCCACCTCATCTGTCCTCCCAGTACCTTCCCATTCCTCAAGGTCCTGCGTTGGCCCCACCTGCTCCTGCAAGCCATCTTAAAGTACTCTTCACTTCTTCTTTTGAAATGTAGTTAGTCCTACCCAGGTGGTTCACACCAAGGCTCTGCAGAATCTCAGGGCACAGGAGGAAGCTTTGGTTCTAGCAGCACTCACAGCCATCAGTGAAGGCCCGCAAGCAGTGATGAGCAACCCCTGTGGTTCCTTGACACAGGTGACATCTGATGCCCATTCCAAAGGTGAAGGAGAGTAGGTTTGGGCTGAGCTCCCACCGATGGCCATGGATGGTGCTTGGCATGTTCTCCACACTTGGCTTTGCTCCTCTGATGTGAGGGTTAGCCCAGGTCCCGCCCCATCACTGCAGGCCCAAGACCCCTCCTCCCTGCTCATGTCCTAACTGACACTTCCTCTCTCCTAGCCCAAGGATCCTCAGCTACCCTTGGAAACTCTAGGTCTGAGGAAGAATGTTTCTACATCTTCCTCTAGTCCCTTTCTGATTTATTAATATGGCATAAACCCTGCCCAGCTACACCAGAGACCACTTTTTATTCTCAGGAGCCTTTTCTTCTAACAAAAGTTAGCTCTTAAGATAAAAAAAAAAAACTTCGCTTTTAAAACTGTCAAATGTAAATTTCAAAAGCCTATTTTGGAAGTTAAAAAAAAAAAGTTAGCCCCTTTTATTTCTTCGCTTTTCTGTGGACATGCCTCCTGCTTAGTGTTCTCTCTGCCTAGAATATCCCTCATTCTGCATAAGGAAACGTGAAGACTACCAACTGACTAGCAAGCCAGACGTAAGGCAGTGTGGAGAAGAAAACCTCAAAGTTTAACATCTCATGGTGTTACACTTCTCAAACACCATAGTATTTAAGAGAATAAGCACCGGAAACAAACAGACCTCACATTTACTCTGACACTAATACATATGTGATGGCAGGCAATCAACTTGCATGTGCTGATTTCATCATCAATAAAAGAGAAAAGTAACAGTACTCATTTCTAACTGCTACGGTGAAGTTATATTATAAATTATATAAAGTGCTTCACCCAGATTATGTCCCATCCATACCACTCAACAGAAGTGTAGTTTCATTATGCACCAGGCATTTGACAACTGAGTCGGTTCTGGCCTTACAGTATGTCTAATATCATTAGTCTTTATTATTTAAATCTATTTTTATTTCACTTTCCATGCATGTAAGCCTTCTCTCCCTAGCTGGATCTTAAAGTTCATTCATTATTTTCTCAACTGTAAAAGGGGAAAAAGAATAATTTGCCTTGCAAAATTACAAGCATTAATAGGGGTTGTAAGCATTAATAGTTCTTAGTTTGACTCTAGGACAGAGAACAGTAGTCATTATTGTTATATCCCATATGGGCAAAAACTAAGTACCCAAAAAACTCATCTCTGAGCTTGGATGCATGCAAGAAAGGCAGGTGGCATAGGAGACAATGTCAGTGCCCTGCCGATACCCAGGGACTCTGCCATTTCAGACCCACAGCATCTCTGGGTCTGAGGATTGGCTTTTTTTCTGGAGCTAGAGCCATTCTGCCCACCTCATAGTAGGCTGAGTGCCAGGAAATTAATCCCCCCCCCAACCCCTCAGCAGCCCCCAAGCAATGACTGAATGCACATGGCACTTTAATACCTTAGCTCCCTCACCCCTTAAACAGAATCATTCTGAAATGTATTTTATACCATTTCCCAGAGTTTCTCCTCAGAATCAGTCCCAGGTATTCAATGTGGTAAATGACTAATAACATGTCCCTAATCAGCAGCACTCTCTGCTTACCCCCAAACAATCTCCCTAAATTCAAATTCTGGGAACCCCGAGCTATGATAGTAGTAGCACATGCCCATCAATAGACGAGTGGATAGAAACACTGGTACATATACTAGTATACTAGGTGTACCAGTTAATAATGGTGGATTTTGTAATAAAAGAAAACATGATAATTTCAATAGAAACATCAAAAGTGCTTTATTCAAAGTAATGTCTATCACTAGCTACACATTTCTCCCATCTTTCAGGTAATTTGTGGATACCGTCCCAATAGAACTTTTCTTGTTTTGAGGCAAACCATTCAGAGACCCAATTTTCCACTTCTTTGTACGCTTTGAAGTGCTGCTCAGATAGTACATGTGCCATTGATTGGAACAAGTGGTAATCTGAAGGAGCAAGGTCTGGTGAATATAGTGGGTGGGTTAATATTTCCCAGGCAAGATCTTTAACGTGTCTTTAACTGGTTTTGAAGTGTGTGATGATGCGTTACCATGAAGCAAAATTACATTGCCCTGTCTTCTGGCCCATTCTGGTCGTTTCACAATCAAAGCGTGGTTCAAATTTATCATTTGTTGTTGGTAGTGATCAGTATTAACGGTTTCACCTGGTTTTAGAAGCTCCTAATACACCACACCTTCCTGATCTCACCAAATGCAGAGCATTGTCTTCTTTCCGAAGCTATTTGGCCTTGCAGTCAATGTTGATGGTTGACCTGGATCAACCCATGATTTTGTGCATTTGGGATTCTCAAAATAAATCCTCTTTTCATTGCCAGTCACAATTCGATGTAAAAAAAAAAGACTTTCTTTCATGCCATTGAAGCAACATTTTTACTGATGACTTTTCGTTTTCCATTTGTCTTTTGTTCAGTTGATGTGGCACCCATTTTCCTTCCTTTAAGATCTTTCCCATTGCTTGTAAATGATCGGAAATGGTTTGCTGATCAACGTTTAATCTTTCTGCAAGCTGTTTTTGACACACAACTTCATCCAATAATGCTTGTAATTGTTGGTCTTCAAACTTTTTTGGTTGACCTGGATGTTGTCTTTCACATCGAAATCATCCCTTTTAATGTGTTTGAACCAGCGTTTACAAGTATCTTGAGATGGAGCATGTTCACCATAAGCTTCCCAAAGTATACTAGTATAATGGAATGCTACTCAGCCATAAAAAAGAATTAAATCTTACCATTTGTGACTAGAGGGTATTATGCTAAATGAAATAAGTCAGGCAGAGGAAGACAAATGCCTTATGAGTTCACTTATATGTGACTCTAAAGAACAAAATAAATGGACAAACAAAACTGAAACAGAACCATAGACACAGTGAGCAGACTGGTGGTTGCCAGAGGGAAGGGTGGTTGGGGAACTGAGTGAAAGAGGTGGAGGGATTAAGAAGCACAAACTGGAAGTTACAAAATAATCACGGGGATGTAAAGTTCAGCATAGGGAATATAGTCAATAACATGTGATAACCATGTACGGTGCCAATGGGGACTGGAAATATCAGGGGCAGGGGGGTGAGGGGGGGCACTTTGTAAAGTATATGACTGTCTAACCACCATCAGCGATTTTCAGCCTTTTCATTTCAGAGCACATATAAACTTGAAATTCTTAAAATTCTGTGGTAAACCAAAATATATATTTTTGCAATCTGATTTTTAAAAAGGTATAATTTTAATTGATTTACCAGAAAAAATAGTAATAGTAATTACCTACCCTTTTTGCTCCAAAGTGACTTTTTAAAAATTCTTTGTTGTTGAAAGTATTATATATGTTGCCTTTTTTCCCCATTGACCTCTCTCAGCCTGCTCCAGCCCCCAGCACAGGCCCTCATCTCCCTACTCTCTGTGTCCATTGGTTATGCTTATATGCATACAAGTCCTTTGGTTGATTTCTTACCGCCCCCATCCCACCCTCCCGTGCCTTCCCTCTGAGGTTTGACAGTCTGTTGAATACCTCTATATCTCTGAATCTATTTTTGATCATCATTTTATGTTGTTCATTTTATTCCACAAATGAGTGAGATCATGTGATACTTACCTTTCTCAGGCTGGCTTATTTCACTTAGCATAATGCTCTCCAAAAAAAAGTAGTGATAGTAATTACCTACCCTTTTTGCTCCAAAATGATTTTTTAAAACAGCAGGTGCCTATGTTTGTATCTACCAGTAAGGATTTCTAGTACTAAAAATTAACCAATCAGATGCAACCTTATTATGTGATGTAACTGATAAGATGCAACTCTATTATATGAACTATATATTATGGTTCAAGACAGGGCATTCACAATGAGGCTATTGTTGTGTTGGCTGTTGTCCTTTTTTATTTGACAACCTAAGGGAAAAGAGGTTGGTTCCCCTGACTAAACAGTCAGGTATTGCATGTTTTAAAAATTCTTGTGGCACACCAGTTAAAAATCGCTGAACTATGCTGTATTGCTGAAACCAACACAAGATAATATTGGAAGTAAACTGTAATTGAAAAATTTTTAGAAAGATAGTAGGAGCACCCATGTACATTGTTTCATTGCTCACTGAGCTTCCACAGGGATGCAGTCCTATACTTATTTCCAATATGGTGATGCTAATGAACCAGGTGGTTTAGTCAAAAGAGTCTAAGAGTTAAAGTCAGAAAATCTAAATTTGTTCATGGTTTTCCTTCAAATAACTGTGTAACTCTGTGCTATAGACTGAATGTCTGTGTCACCCAAAATGCCCTAGTCCCCAATGTGATGGTATCTGGAGATGGGGTCTTTGGGAGGTAATCAATGAGGTCCTGCAGGTAGAGCCCTCCAGAAGGAATTACGTTCTCTTATAAGAGACAGGAGAAAACTGGCTTCTTTCTCCCTCTCCCCCACCAGCCACATGAGGACACAGAGAGAAGACAGCCCTCAACCAACTAGGAAGAGGATCCTCACCCAAACCTGGCCATTCTCAGACTCCCAGCTTCCAGAACTGTGAGAAAATGAATCCCTGCTCTTTAAGCCACCCAGTCTATGGTATTTTCTTAAAGCTGCCTGAACTAAGACCCCTTGAGAAAGTTTTCAATGCTCTGACTTTTAGCTTTCTTATCTGTAAAAATGGGACTGATAGCAACATCTGTGCCAGGTTGCTATTCAGAGAATAAAATGAGAAATTTCATGCTCTACTATGGCACTTGCAGAGCCTGGCAGGGAGCAGGAAGTTGCACAGACAGGGGTCGTGCCCTGAAGGTGCTCCAGGGGAGTGTAGGAGAAGGGACTCCTGCTAAGAAACCGCAGCACAAAGCCAAAGCAGCAGATGCATTTGAAGAAGCACAGATAAAACATAAAGAGAGCCCAGCTCAGGGAAAGGGACGTGACCTTCAACAAAGTTGCCATCTAGTTCAAACAAGGAAAGCAGGTCTGAGACTGCAAAATAGCACTCCCTCTGCAAAGAATTCCTCACAGTTCTCCAGGCGGTTATGCTCTGAACCCCCATACCATTGTGGATACACTTCTTTTACACTACTTTTCCCTCACTGCTTTGCATTTGTTTGGGAACCCCCTTCCCCTGGAAGTTAATAAGCTTCTCCAGGTCATGACTACTAGGCCCACTTGTTTTATATAGGAAACCCGGTCATCTCCCCATGAGGAGACGAACCACAATATCTGGTACACAATATTAAGTCCTAAATAAATGCTGTTGAAACATAACCCAATTTTCTATGTTGTCACATTTAACTTTATTATTATTTTTTTGTTAATCCTCATCCGAGGATTTTTTCCCCTGTTGATTTTCAGAGAGAGTGAGAGGAAGAGGAGAGACAGAGAGAGAGAAACATTGATGTGAGAGAGACACATCGATTGGTTATCTCCTGCACAGGCCCTGACCCAGGATGGGGATCAAGCCTGCAACCGAGGTACATGCCCTTGACTGGGAATCAAAGCCTTAAGTCCATGGGCTGACACTCTAACCATTGAGCAAACCAGCTAGGGTGCCATGTCTAACTTTAGAAAGATTAAGAAATAAATTATGGCAACATCTTCAGTTTTTTGACTATTGCTTCCCCACTATTTCTCTTCCAGGAAATACCTTGACATCAGGCACTGAGCACCATAAAATGAGTAAACAAATGGGTGATAAGTTATTATATTCTACCCCCTCGGTGAGGGTCAGGAGATGAGTAGGAACCTCCTCTGAAGAATATGTTTAAATGAACTGATTGAGTATTGAGGGGGGAAAGGGAACCAGCATAACCAGGCTCAGCCACAGGGAGAGTGCAGTTCTTCTAAGAACTGGCATTTCCTTCCCTTTCAAAAAACAGACAAATCTTTCACTTAGCATAATGCTCTCCAGTTCCATCCCATGCTGTTGCAAATGGTAAGAATTCCTTCTCTTTTTTTTTAAGCATCATAGTCCACTGTGTAGATGTACCAAGGTTTTCTAATCAACTCATCTGCTGATGGGCACTTAGGCTGTTTCCAAATAAGCCAGAGGAAGAAAAATATCACATCATCTCACTCATTTGTGGAATATAATAAACAACATAAACTGAGGAACCAAAATAGAACCAGGGTCATAGAAGCATTGAACAGACTGTCCAACCTATGAGGGAAGGTGGGGGTGCGGGGGTAAGAGATCAACCAAAGGACTTGTATGCATGCATACAAGCAAAATCAATGGGCACAGATGGGGGGGTGGTGAGGGTACATGCTGTGGGGTGGGGGAGGCCGGGAAGAGGTCAATGGGGGGAAAAAGGAGACTTATATAATACTTTAAACAATAAAGAATTTAAATTAAATAAACAAACAAACAAACAAAGAACACAGATAAAGAGTTGTGACATATGCACAACACCATGCTGAAATCATAAACATTTCATTCCTTTATCTGCTTGGAGCCAAGACATCAAAACTATAGTCAGGGCTAATCTACTTCTCTCTGCTTCTGAGCAGTACCTCAAATAGTCCCCACATGAACATTCGTTATTCAGATTAATTCCCTTCACCAGAAAATACCCTTGTACTGTACTGAAAACAAGGACAGCATCCCATGGTTCTTTACTGACTCGAGAATTACTCTAAGAAGACAGAACTTAATATAAGCTAATAACACCCAAAGCTACTTCATAAGGAAAAATCTAGAGACATATATTAACCCAACTAGAAGAAGATAATCTGCATGAAGAAGTTCATGCTTTCTGGCATCAGCTCCACAGCAGTTCCTACTCTGTGCCACTCCTATTCAGAAGCCCCATCTGATATGGCAGAGGCTCATCAAAATCCACAGTGTGACTTGGTGGTTGAGTGTCGACCCATGAACCAGCAGGTCAAGGTTTTATTCCAGGTCAGGGCACATGCCTGAGGTTGAGGGCTCAATCCCCAGAGGGGAGCCATCAATGATTTGCTTCCATCACCGATGTTTCTATCTCTCTCTCCCTCTCCCTTATTCTCTCTGAAATCAATAAAAACATATTTTTAAAAACCCATGGGTACATTATTCTCCCCATCCCCACTTTATTCTTTCTCCTGTATTTTTAATCTATATAAAAGACCTCACCATTCCATGCACACCATGACAAGCCAGAAACTTGAGAAACATCAACTCCATCTTACTCACCCCACCACCACCCTTCTCCCCAGCACAGACACATCCATTGGTTGCCAAATTCAGTGAATTCTCCCTCCTTAATAACTTGAATCAGTTCCTTTACTTCATCCCTGCTGCCCTACCCTTACTCCAGCTCCTTATTTCTGGATTTCCTACAATGAGTCTTCCTGGCTGCAGTCTATCGCTAGACACCATAAACATCGCTTCTGGCTAGCTTTCCAAAATGCAGCTCTGATCATGTCATTCTCTGCTTAAATCCATTCAATGGCAATGCACCCTATCCAGCATTCACCCTAGACCTGTAGGCATGCTAAACTAAGGATGATTACTCACCGCCATGGCTTTCTCACTCTCCCCAAACTTTGTAAATGCTTCTCTTGTGTCTTCAGTGTATAATAATCTCCACCTACCATGGGAGGCTAATACTAGGCCCTTACCTTATTGGGACTTGGCTCCAACTGGACCTCCTTTGATAAAGGATGCTTTGACACCACCTCTCTCCAACACACTGGCACATGCACACTGGCTCCCACAGCCCTGGCCATTGTTGGCTCACAGCATATATCACAGCACAATATAATTAATTCTTCTTTGCATCACAAATCTCTCTAACAAGACTGTGACCTCTGCAAATGTCTTTGGATCTCCAGAATTAGACATAATTCCTGCCACTCACTAAGCACTCAGGAAATACTTACTGGGAAAGAAAATGAAAAAGGTAAATAAATTAAGGCTTCCCGTTCTGTGATGAGATGATCTTGCCCCAGATTTATTACCCATAACAGTCAGACTGTAATGGGAGCAGTTTAAACAACTGAACACGCCCAGGAAACCTCCCAAGTAAAACAGCCCCTTGGAGCTCTCCATTCAAGTTGGGTACCAAGTGGCTCACCACTTACTTACTGTTTCATGCATCTTCTCGTGTCTTCTCTCTCAAGTTAAAACTACCCAAAGGCAGTGACTGACATCCATTCATTCAACAAATATCTGACAAACAGTAATAATGTGTCAGGCAATAGTAATAACTAATGCTTATACAGCACTTACTGTGCCATGCTGGGTTAAGCAAGCTCCATTATGTTTTTAGTGTTGGTGTAGGCAATGGACTAGACACCAGACATACAAACAACTTCATACCACATGGGAAACATTCCACCTAAGCATTCAATGTCTTTTCCAATCAACATTTATTGAACACTCACTATGTCCAAAGCCTTTTAAGTGTATCAAGTCATTTTCTTGAGGTAGGCATCCTTCTTTTATCAAAGAAGAAACCGGATAGCAAGATATCTATTATTTTCCCCTAACCCCACAGATGAGAAGTGGCAGAGCTTGAATTTCAATCCAGGTAGCTAGTTTCAGAGCCCCCCCATTTTATCCACTAAACAAGACCAAGTCTTGCTGATTGTTTCAAAAATAACAAGAATGGTTATCTGTAAAAATGAGTGAATTCTCTTTTATCATCTCCTAAATTTCCTTTCTTCTTTTGCTCATCCATGTGTTCTAATTTTTCTACATTGAACCATGTAATCTTGAACATAATTTATAACAGAAAAAAAGAGCTGACTGTGCAGTGAAAACAATTGCTACATTAGAGAGAAAATGAGCAGAGAGATAATAAGATGCTAATGGGATGAGCTGTCTAAAGTCAGTGGGATACCTTAATCAATAAAGAAATTAAAAATATATAAAAAAAAATAAAGTCAGTGGGAGTTCACTACCAGACTCTCCACTGATTGACAGTCTGGGACACCAGTCTGCTTCCTGCACTGTCAGTCAACCAGCTATGGTCAAAGTCAATGAAAAAGCTACTGTAATTTAAATGCTTAAAAGATCTCTTCACGAATTCAGAAAGAGATGCGATCAAGAATAAACAAGAAGACTTGGTTGTTGGTGCTATTTTCTTAGGGGGAAATACCAGTGAGTGATTTCCAAGTGAAAACCTTGTAGTTCAAAGTGCTGAGTCACCCCACACTGTGCTGTTCAGCCTGGAGCCCAGGGATCCTTTCTCTACTCTGTCTTCTGGGTATCTGCAGAAATCTGGGTCACTCAATCACATGGCTGACCCACATTTACAGAAACCCAACCTTCCCATCCTATTAGAAAAAAAAGGGCTCTGTGGAAGCAAGCTTTATGATTAACTAAATTTAAATAGCTAGGGAAGAATAACACCATTCCTTCCAGAAAAAAGGCCAATACTAATTTTTCTACATTGGCACATCTGTAAACTGCTCCTGGTTTCTTCCACTGCACTGATTAGACTAGTTTAAATTCCTTTTGAATATCATTAATATGCATTCCCCACTCTTAAATTCTGTTCATCAGAAGGGCAGCACTTTTGAACCACCAATTTTCGTGGGGTGACAGCAATGTGTGATCTCCCAGGGGCCTGGTACCCAGTTTCTGTGTCAGCTTCAATTCAGTTTGCTTAGGGTTTTCACAATGGTGTGGGGACACTGGGGGAGGAATTAGCTTAAATAAGGGGTGAATCAAATTTCTTTTCTGTCATTTCATAGTCAGAATTATGAGGCACGCATATTCCTACTACTTTCCTTTTTCTAGAAATATACCCTCTTAAAAATATAGTTTTGTCATTCAAATGTGCTACAGGAATTCTCCTTTCTGTTTCAGGCAGCAATCCTACACCTTTTTCTTCCCTGATACACAAAAGAAACAGATGAAGGTATCAAGGCCACTTAGCAATAATGGGAGTAGGGGCATGCAGATGAGAAAGTGGGGGATGATCAGTATAAAGCCTTTGGAGATTTTTACAGGAAAATGCCCATCTCTGAACCTTTCCCAAAAATCATTGCTTCAGGGTTAATAGATGCCCCCCCCCTTCCCCGCCATCCCCACCTTCCCATCACACAATGAGGGAAGTTGGTATTGAAGATTTTAGTCTGCACACGTTGCTGTGGGGAGGGGAAGGCTTTCTGTAAAATGCATGTGGATTTCTTTGTTAGGATAGAGTGACTCCTGGGAAGTATATCTTACAATCTGCACGTTCCAGATGAAATAACCAAAGAAATTTGTTGATTCAAATTTATATCTTTGGATCAGCAGGAAAGTGAATAGCATGCCAAATTAATCCCACTTTTGTCTTCCTTTGTTTAAATTTAACTTTCCCTTCTTTTTTCTTCTTTCCTTTTTTTTTAAAAAAAAATGTGTTTGCTAAATTGATGGACCAGGGAATTTCTGCACATCTAGCATAGCTGGATGTCAGCAAGGCATTTGATAAAATCTCTCCTGAGATCCCAAAGGGCAAGACAGGGAAAATGTGGGCCGAATGACAAGCCAGGGAATGGGGTTTAAGGGGGATTGAATTTCAGAACACACAAGGCAGTGTCAACCTGGAGGGAAGTCTCCAGTGGCTTGCCTCAGGGCTCTGAATTCAGTCTTGTGTCTGACAACATTTTTCCTAATGACTGGGATTAGGTTCTGGACATCTCACCAAATTTTTACATAACTTAAAACCAGACCGGACAACAAATATACTGGATGACAAAGCAAGGCCCCAAATGACTTCCACAGACTAGGAAGGTGTTTCTCAAAGTATATCTGCATATCACCTATATAAGAATCATCTGATTTATATCAGACGATGTAAGGTTAATCATCTGGCCCCGGCCTGTGTGACTCAGTTGGTTGGGCATCCTTCTATGTATCAAAAGGTTGCTGGTTCAATTTCTGGTCAGGGCATATGCCTGGGCTCATTACCTGGTGGGGGGCATGCAGGAGGCAGAAGATCAATGTTGCACTCTTGTGCTCTCACATAAATGTTTCTCTTTTCTCCCTTCCTTTTTCTCGAAAACTCAATAAACTATGTTTAAAATAAATAAAGAAAAATAAAATAAATCATTTGGTTTAAAATGCAGATGCCTAGCCCACACCAGATCTGCTGACTCATGGCAACTACCATCACCTGAAACAGTAGATCCTGACCTGTAATTTCATGTGACTGTGAACATCCTTTCTGATGCATACATGAAAAAGCCCTTCAAATGCTTGCTACTTCAAGATTAGCAAAACTGGAAGGGGAAAGGAATCTCTAGAAAGTTTGGGTTTTGTTTTTTAATTCAAAAAAAACAAAAAAAAACAAGGAGTTTATTTTAAAATGATTTCAAGCTGGAGGCTGATAGGCATCTAAGTGGTGGCATAAGAATTAAATCTAAATTACACTCAGGTAGAAAAGAGAAATGTTCCAGTTCAACCCTTAGGGGGTCCTTCTTGTGAGACAGGACCCTCATGCTCTCCCCTCAGTAAATGAAAGCTTTTGTTCCAGGTGCTTTCCTAGGAGTAAGCACCTCAGCAGGTAAATTCCATTAGCTTTGTCACTTTAATAACAACCAGATTTACCAAAGGAAAATGGAAGAAAATATTGAACAAAGGACAATGTAAATATTGCTTGTTCCTGAAAAGGACATTCCAACTTATCCCCATGCCTGTTATTTTTATATTTTAAATAACAACTCTGAAATCCACTTTTAAAGGCCACTTTAAGACTCATGCAACTTTCAAACTTGAGCAAATTAAAAATACATGTGAAGCCATGTCTTTTTACTATTAAATACTGGAAGTCGATATTAAAATCTGAAATCAAAGGAAAACCCAGGTCTTGCCCCTTAACATATGCCTGCTGTCTCCTACTATAATGTGCAATTGATTTGAGCCCAAAAGTTCAATTTTCTCCTTGATATTCTGCCATTTTATGAGATTTGGCCCACTGAAAGTAACTAATACTGCAATGAAGACGCCACAAAACCTCATGAAGCAAAAATCCTACTGAATGAACACAAATGGAGGAAAAGACAGCATCTCATGTTTCCTTTGTTCTCTTTTAAACTCCTTGTACAATCATCTCAGAATGAATGTTCAATGTTTCAAAAATATTTCCCTTTAAGAAAAAAAATGGAATGGGGTACTTAAAAGAGAGATTAATCCATAAATTTCCCAGACTGTTACTGGAATTTGCTGGTAAAAAGCACAATTTTAAAATGGAAAAAAAAAATCATCAATTAATAACTTTTCAGCTAGCTGCCTATCTTCTTGAACAAAAATATATGAGTTTACTTCTTGAGAGTCAGATCAAAGATGCTTTAAAAAATTAACATCTTTCTTTTATTACTAAAGGGTAGATAAAGCAAGATGTGGCTTTATTCTTGATACTCACCTCCTGGATTTATGATAACATAAAAGAAATGCCAGTCCCTAAGATCCCATCTTCTCTTTTAACATCGGGGTAATTGAATCATGTTGCATCCCATATGGCTATTGTCTATGCTTATAAAAAAAACACACCACAGCCGAAAACGGTTTGGCTCAGTGGATAGAGCGTCAGCCTGCGGACTGAAAGGTCCCAGGTTCGATTCCGGTCAAGGGCATGTAACTTGGTTGCGGGCACATCCCCAGTAGGAGGTGTGCAAGAGGCAGCTGATCGATGTTTCTCTCTCATCGATGTTTCTGACTATCTATCCTTCTTCCTTCCTCTCTGTAAAAAAATCAATAAAATATATTTAAAAAAAAAAAAAAACACACCACAAAAACAGGAGACAGAAAACATACTGGTGGTGGCCAGGTGCTCGGGAGGAAGGGAGATGGGTAGGAGGTTCAGAACCAGATAGAGGTGATACTTGTACAATACTGTGAATGCCCTAACTGCCCTAAAGTGAACTCTGAAAATGGTTACTTTTATATTATGGGTCCTTCATCTCAATAAAATAAAAACAGGGAAAGTCCATGGTTTCCCTAAGGATATCATCCCATCAACAGCTGACAGACAGAGAGAGGTCAATGGGATTCTAAGGGCATTGAGTGGGAGTCTATATTCTAGCACCCACTCATGGAAATGTGATCTCACCTTTCTCAGCCTGTAAAAGAAATGTAGCTGCTAAGCAAAAAATCAAAGTATCACCAATAGGTTACCTCTCAAAAAGAGCTGGTCTGAAGGGATCTGGGTTTTGCCTCAGCTCTCTGAAGAGCTAAATTATGCTATCTGTGTACTCTTATCCCTGACGTGTGGATAATTATACCTCTTAGGGTGGCTGAGAAGGTCATGTGGGCAACACCTCACATGAGGGACCACAGTCAACATCGTTTATTTTGGGGTCTTCAAAAAAGAAGAAACAGCCCAGCTGGTATGGCTCACTGGTTAAGCATCAACCTATGAACCAGGAAGTCATAGTTCCATTCCCAGTCAGGGCACATGCCTGGGTTGTGGACTCCATCCCCAGTATGGGGAGTGCAGAGGCAGCCAATCAATGATTCTCTCTCATCACTGATGTTTATATATCTATCTCTCCCTCTCCCTTCCTTTCTGAAATCAATAAAAAATGTATTTTTTTAAAAAAGAAGAAACAGCTTTGTAAACTACAGTTGAACAACCAACCAGACAGCCAAGTCTGGCTGGAAGAGGATGGAGGGTGCATGCAGAACCCATTAAGGACCACAAACCCTGAGGGCCACAGAGCAAGTTGAATATTTACATACCAGGTCCAAACTGTCCACTCCAGGTATGAGCAAGAGACACGGTGTCAAAAATTAACCACAAATGGGAATTGTGAAGATAAGAGACACTCTATGTGACTAACAGGTGCATTCTCATTAGTTTTCAAAATAGACCTTTCCCACACATAATCCCTGTTATTAAATTTAACAACAATTATCTTCACAACAGAACCTACCTTAACATTTTGTTCCTAGCTTCCTTTAACATACACCTTCTCCCCTCCCCCAAACACACACACAAGAATCTGATACAAGATACCATTCCAACCCAAAAACATCATCAAAAAAGAGCACAGTCCATTTTGTCCCTCATGGTTACTGCCTCCAAATGTTCTTCCAGTTAATGATCTCACCAGCACATTTAAGCTGCCCTCTAACCTCACCTAACCTCACAGCCCCATTCTGGGACATCAGTCTTCTAAGAACTGGTCTGATTCCTAATTGACCTTCTTCCTTCCATATATGGTTAGAACTAAGAAGTCCATATTCTTCTACTCCAAAGACCCTATTCTGGCCATTTTAGTAATTCCAAAAGAATGACAAACAAAATACAAACCCTATTGAAAGTCTGAGTTTTTTCTAATACTTAGTATGTTTTTAATTGCATCTGTGAAGGTTCTGGTTCTGAAAATGAACAGATGAGGAAGTCCAAGCCAAGGGCTGACCCACAAACCTTTTTTTTTCATTTGTTCATAAGAGCCTCCCAGCTGTCAGAAAATGAACTGTCCCAGTTCCAAATTTCAGGTTTTATTCTAATCTACAGTCCTGCAAAGTGATTTTGGAAGAAGCAAAGACAGAATAACCTGCCTGGGTCTGAGTTACCACCAAACAGCCTTGGAACAACCTAGAATGTACAAAAGAGATGATTTTCTGTTCACGAGGACTGTTTTTCTGGCCCATCAACCAGAGTAACTCTATCAAAAGTAGTGTATGTTACCTGACAGAAGCAAAAAATGAAGTCATGGCTTGGTAAAGGCAGACATGTTTGATAACTGAATGCTTTTTATGTCTCAAATTTGCATGTCTGACTGTATAGAGGCAGGTGCTACTGAGCACAAGTAATGCCCATTACACTCCTTTTGGAATGAGAAAGGCTAAAATAAATACATAAGGAATACAGACATGGTGCTCTATGCTGCATATACAATAACTCATTTAGTATCTAATACAAAACTGGTTGTGGAGCAAGCTTAAAACTATGCTCTCCAAGGAGAAAGATGGTTTCCTACTTAAGATGGAATAAAGGAGAAGCTAGAGTCTTTTTAAAGGAAAGTTTTGCCTGCAGAAAGCATATGGATGGAAGGGAGAGTGATAAGGCCAAAGACCTAACTTAGAAAAACACTAAAGTACTTTTCTAAAAAAATACCAAACAAGGACCATGCATATAAAATAGAAATTGAGGGACTTGAGAATGAGATATTAAAAAACTCTTTAAGAGAGTGGTAAAATCCGAGGTCTTTGGCACAGTAGAAATGATATAGAATGTCTTATATAATTGCTGCCTAAAATAAATCCAAAGTTCTAACCTGGGTATGAGAGGCAGCAGCTGCCCAAGGGAGGTGGGGGTACAGAGGGACTTGGTTAGCTAAGTTCCCAATAATAGGTTTATGGGGCCTTACTGAAAGATAGAGAGGAGAGAAGACAAAAGAATTATGTTGACGATAAAGGCCTCCAGATAAAAGAAATATAAAGTGTCACTCCAAGAATTGACCAAGTGAGCATTAAATACATTATAAGATTAGAACAAGCCAGGTGACAAGAAAGCTTGGGGAATCTGAGATGACTGCATTTGTGAGAAAGTGATGGTTAGGTTTGTAGACACTTTCTTGGCTCTGTTAGGGCAGGGAGAAAGAAGCCATAAATATAAGCTAAAAACCCTACTGGGGTCAATAAAATGGACTGAAAATTATTGAAAAGTCAAATGTTTTCTTCAATGTAAGTTATTAACATTACTTTTGTCACTACCTTAAATGGCTGGTGAAAAAATAAGCCACTGTAAATATGGGAATATTTACAGTTAAGCTCTTCATAGATCATCCATGTCTCAGTGTTCTTGGTCTACACATACATTATTCAAAGTTTTGAACCACAAAAGAGCAAAGAAGGTACTAGAACAAATCCCCAGCATGTCCAGAGGTGAAGCTGATGGGCAAAAACATCTCTCTATCTAATTCTCCCTTGGAAAAGGAATGTGACAGAGACACAGGGCTGCTGTCAGATATATATGCACAGGCAGCCCTTCCTTCTCTTCCTTTCTTTGCAAAATTACCTACTGAGCAGTAATCATATGCAGAGCTCTGACCTGCCATGACACAGGACACAATGGTGCGTTAGAACTAAATCCTGCCTTCAAGGAACTTACCATCAAGCAGAGGTAATAAGACAAATACACAACTGATGCTGAAATATGATGAAGTGTGGCCACTGGCTGTGAATTCAGCTGGGCCTGTATATCCGAACCTTGGGCATGCTCATCAATTCCAACCAAACTAGCTGATCTCACAGCACTAGGTGGAAAGACTCTTTGACAGTATGGCGATCAGTTAGAAAAGTTTTATCACTTGGTCTCTGGGCAGCTGAGCAGAATCTTAATGCACACAGATTATAGAACACTTAGTCTAAATGTGATTTAAAATAACTGGACAACAGTTTTTATTTCATTTCCTAGGGACACGTGCAGCACTGTTGAATATTATTTTTTAAGTATTCTGTCAAAACATTTAAGTTCAACCATCGGCAATAACTCCTGTCCCTGGTTGAGTGTTGCTGGAAGAAAAAATGTAATCAATCTTTGAAGACAGATTGTTCAAATTGTTAATCATAAAAATTACACATTCATAAACACAAGAAGAGACAATGATATGTTGGAAAGATGAAGTATTTGGACAAGTCACCAAACCTTCCTGTGTCTCATTCTTCTTACTTGTAGAGTTGAAAGAGGGTAGATAACTCACAGATTACCTATAACAATAAAATGACAAATGAAGCCCTGTCCAGTGTTGCTCACTGGTGAGAGTGTCAGCCCAAGCACTGATGGGTCACAGGTTCAATTCCTCGTCAAGGGCATGTACTTGGGTTGCAGGTTTGATCCCATAGCCCCTGGGGTGCACTGGGGAGGCAACTAATCATGTGTCTCATTTACACAATGACTGACTCTTTTTCTCTCCCTCCCCACCCTCCCTTCCTTCCACTCAATGGAAAAAAATACCCATGGGTGAGGATTAACAAAAAAGACAAATGCAGCAATACTATCAAACTTTTTACCAATATACTGTTATATATTGTCTATGTTGCTATATGCAATTATGTACAGATGATGGTCATAAACATTTGTTCCTACACATGAGTTCTTGATGGGTTTCACTCATTTCTTCATATTCATATACGTACAGGATGCACAGTTTGAAATTTGTACCTCAATATTCTGAAGCTTTGAAGCTACTTCCAATTGAAAGTCATCTTCTTAATATCTACTTAGGGAATTGACAATGTATTTATTGCCTGGACATGATCATTACCTTCCAATAAAAATGACTCATTAAATAAAAAGCAATTTTCACCTGTGAGCTCTTAGGATATATTTGCTTACTTATAGCCTCTTGCTCAATATTTTCTGTATTTCTCAGTACAATATTTAAGGTTCATATGACTGTTCAAGATTTCCCAAATCAGAGCAACTCAAAAACACTAAAAGACAAAAAACAATAACAACAAACACCCAAGGGAAGAAAAACACACTCATTACCTAAAGTGAGACATTCTAGGATCCATTTAAGGGCGACAGAGGACATCTGATCTTTATTCAACTTCTGGTTAGAAGTCAAAACACAGCAGGTTTGCTGTTTCCAACATCTTCATTAATAATCCCATGCACCTACTAGGAAATATTCCCCTGCAAGAGAGAGTAATCTTGAGAGTGACAAGCCATCTACACAAACCTGGGTATGGAGCTCTTCATGTTAAGTGAGCATTGGAGGCCCCCAGAATGATTAATTATTTGCCTGCGAGCCAACTGCACATTCCTGTTCCCCACATGGGTTGCTTTCCCACTGCAGCTCTGTCTGCCTGAAACTAGAACTGGTATCAGACAAAGCAGACAATTTAATTTTACCAAAGAGCTGGAAATTTCACTTTACAAGCTGGAGAAACTGCATTGGTTTGATCAGAACAAAAGAATGCAGAGCCTCTTTCCCACCTAACCCTAGCTAAAATACGTGGTCTAATCCCAGCTGAGAATTGTCAACGCTCCAGTATACACCCAGGGAAGCTGGAATAACAGGAACATCACTTTGTACAACAGGCACTGCCAGGAGTCACAGGGGAGGGATCGTGTTTTTCCTAGCTCCCTAATATTTTATATTAACAACTAGAGGCCCGGTACACAAAATCCGTGGACTGGGGGGGGGGGGGTCCCCTCAGCCTGGCTTGCACCCTCTCGCAGTCTGGGACCCCTTAGGGGATGTCCGCCTGCCAGCTTAGGCCCGATCCCTACCACCATGCCAAGGGGGGTTAGGGGGGTGCTGCTCAACCAGAAGCTGGGCTCGCTGTTCCTTAGTGCTGGCCCCGCCCCCTGCCCACTGGTGGGGGGGGGGGGCAGATCCAGGGCCGGGCCAGCTGGGGGAGGGGTTGTGGGAGGTTGAGGCGCCAAGGTCGCGCCCCATCCTGCCTTGCCTCTGCGGAGGCACTGGGACCATGCAGCCCCCTCTCATGCCTCCTCTGTGGCTGCCTCTGCGGAAGGGGGGACAATGGGACTGCCATGGCTGGCCTGGTGGTACAGGCTCGTTGACCCCACCCCCTGCCCACTGATTGTGCCGGAATGTTGTTCCAGAAGGTCGTTCCACTGTCCAGACTAATTAGCATATTAGCTCTTTATTATATAGGATAATACTGATTCTTGGTTTAATGTCTGGTGTCTTAATGTTGGTTTTATTTGTCTTTCCCAAAACAACATAATAATTACAGAACAGAAAACCACTTTGGGAAAAGGAATGTTTGCATATGCTCATGATTTAACTTAAAGAGTTCTGCGACTAAAATCTGAGGGCTTGTGATTAACAAAATGTGCTTTCATCTATGCTTCAAATGTTATGCGGGATGTTTTCAGGTCAGTAAAGAACAGAATGTGAAATACTAAGTAGCAAAATAGCTTAAAGGGTAGGACCACTAAAAAACTTCATTAAGTGCACCACCGTCAACTCAGGCATCAGCCATTCTAGTCAAGGGTGATACCTGCTTACAGCCAAGTCAGTAACTCATCTCAGTAATAAACAGTTAATTACGACCTGAGGCATTTTTAAAAAAGCATGTTTTGAATCATCAAGACATCTCGGAGCAAAACAGTGCCCATGCTTACATGTCCTGGGTTCAAAGCTCAGGTGTACCAATGGCCATGGAATCTGTGGAAAAGCCACTTCATCTCAAGAAGTCTCATCTTCCTACATGATACTGGTGATGGTGCTGACGACGCAGACAATGACAATGAGGATACAGTGACAAGAAATGAAGATGGGACAGTAAGTTCAATAGACAAAACTCTCACAAAATCCTCAACTCTAGGCCCTCTGCATTTCTAGCCCATACATTTGTACTCACACATTTGATAAAATAGTACTGTGTCAGATGCTCCTAAGAATGGAGAGGTACAATGATGTGACTTTGCTCACATCGGTCACAGCTGACATTGCTTCCCTCGTAGTAAGTACTAAGCTACAGGGTCCAAAGAAACAGGAATCATACCACCTTGACCAATAAGAGCCTTTATAAAATGTGTTGTTTTGTGTAGTTGAGTTTTCTAAAAAAGTAGTTGAGCATCTGCCCAGGTTGGCATCACAATTTTATGGGTCATATTTCCTTTGTTTTGATGAAAAATATTTCCCCAATACACTGCAAGTCTTTGCCCAGGTCAGTTTGCACAATCAACATCCACTCATCCCAACCTGCTCCACTACCTCCCAGGCCTCAACTATTCACCAGCTTCCTAACAGGAGCTCTTGCTGCTACAACAGAAAAAGGAGCTTCCCCCCCACAGCTGATGGGAGACAGTGTAATGAATGAACAATGGCCAGACTGTACATTAACCACAAGGTCCTGGTTTCCACACCAGTTGCCCAGGCACAGCAATACAATCCAGAAGAGCTGGGAAGTTAATGTCCTGGGTGGCAGATCTCACCCATAAAGGATCAAAAATGGGAAAGAGTTAAGAGGAAAATTGCTTGCCCTCCTCTTCAAATCCAGGCCTAATTCAGCCTCCCCAGAGACATTAGTGACTGAGAAAAACGTTGAAGCTATGAGCAATTTGATAACACTCCACTTTATGTTTGCCTCCCTTCTTTCCAATCTGGCTTCCTTTTTCCCCTCACTCTTGCTCTGCTGGAATCTGCAGCCTTAATAAAACATTAACATGTATTGTAACTTTTGCCTCAGGCTCTGTCTTCCAGGGAACGAGAGCCTCTACAAGTGGTGGGAGTTTTCATTATAACGATCAGCTACTACACTGTGTGGTGATGAAGTGATGGGCTCCCTATAGGTTCTGGCCTTAAGGAGATACTTAGGGCTAGTTATCCAGAGAGTGTCTGAAGAGTAGTGACTAGAGCTCAGACTCTGGTGCTGGACTGATTCATTCAAATTGCAGCTCTACCACAAGCTGTGAAACCTTGGACCCGCCATGTAAAATCAAGATTTTGTTTCCTCATCAGTGAGATGTGGATAATAAGTACCTACCTCATAGAATCCTCGTGAAAAGCAAAAGAGTTAATACTTTTTAATGCCTGACACATAATAATCATGCAATGGGGGGTAGCTATTAATTAATCTTGCTGCCTAGTTAACAGTTATTTCCAACTGATGTTAGTATATCTACCTATAGACATATCTCTGCTTTGAGATTTCTAAAATTCTTTTCAAGGCTATTTAGAAGACTCCCCGACAGCAATTTTTGCTTACATCCTGGTTCTTGAGCTCATCCTACCAAATTATCAAGTTCTCAATTAACTTATTACTACACATTTTTTAATCATGCTCTGTGACTGTGGAATATAGAATTCTGACTTAGTATCAACACCCTTGATTGAAACACAGAAATTTAGGGACCATAAAGGGAACTCTCACCTAGTACGATTCTGAGTTTTGCTTTCTAGGATAAAACTACCCGACAGACCAAAAAAGGACTACACCTGTACTTTCAGCAACTAGAACAATGCTTTATGAAATTTGTATCCATAACTTAACTACTATTTTCATTTTAAGGCTCATTCAGTTTAACCATGTAGCAAATATTCCTTTAGAAATATCCTCATGGTGTGAGAAATCTATAACTCCAGCCAGGTTTGGGGAAAGATGGGCAATATCATGTACAAGGGCAGGGCATCCATATACTTAAGACTAACTTACTCTCCATCACCATGCTTCATTCAGGATCTCAGGGCCTCATACTGGTTCAAGTATGATATGATATCCCAAGTATATAATTCCATATGGAAGCTGACTGAAAGTCAATGTTTATTTTTAGTAACCACAGGGTTTTAACAAAGGTAGTCAATGAAATCAGAAACATTCTACCAATGCCAGCATCCCAAGGATATTAAAATTACTGATTGTAAGATGTGATACTGATATGTACATTATAATAGTAATAAATTAGATTATCTATAATAAAGTTTGATAGTGATATGGAAATTATGGTTCCGTGAAACCCGTGTGATTTATGGGAAAAACCCCGAGTCATGTTTTAGGATACAGATGATGAGTCTAAGGGAAAGAACTCTGTGACCATTATTAAGACACCTCTCAAAGGCCCTCTGTATTTGCTTCCCGATCCAGGTGTATTCATGCTAGTGACCTGCCAAGTAGGTGTCATCAAAAAGAGTGGGCCCACTGAACAACGTCATCCTCTCACCAGCCATCTGCTCTGAAAGGACAGAGCTCATGACTTTATTTCTTGAATTTACAGATTTTCTCACACTTCCGGTACAGTTGGCAACAGAATTTCCAGGACATCTCCTTGGAGACACCTGGGGGCCAGATCCACTCACATGTAACCTTGAATTTATGTCCTTTGCACAGGTTTGTCTGCTGGTTTAATAATATATGAGAGTGACAGAAACCTTAAATCTGGTCTAGGTGTTACAGATTTTCAAATCAGGACCAGTCTTTGTGGCCTGGCCCAGCAGTCACTCTTCTGTGATGATCTTGAAGACTTGACTTCTTTCGAAAAGTGTTCATGTGCTGACACTGCTAGGCAGATGCAGATTTAACAGGAAGTGTCAAAGTTGAAGCTTTTAATCCCTATGGAGGACCCTGGCAATAGATCTAATGGTTAAACACTTTTGCAAAAGTAGCATATTTTAGCAACAGTAACTTAAAACTTTTTTTCCTTTTTCCCCTCCAATGACATTTCGCATCATCAGGTAGAGTGGCTGCAGGCATTTGGGCCATCTGTTCAAGGGAGAATTGAGTTGAGGATACATTTAGTTTAAAGTTAGTGGCATATGTTTACGTGGTTCACCATCAATTCCATGAATAGTCAAATTGTTGTTAAGTCATCCCAATGTAGAAATGGATTCCAAAAACACTCCTACTACATACTACACTGAGACACATACCACTATACCATGGAAACGAAGGACTAGTACTTGTGTCACCATAGGAACGCCTCCTGTGATGACCAGCGCTGGAGTTGCAATGGTAGGGGAGGAGAGAGTAGGCTCAGAATGTACAGAGCCAGAAGCTGGTCTGAGGAAAATGCCCCAATCGTTGTAAACTTGTGACTGGAAAATTTGGTTCTTGCCTACAGAGTCCAAATGAAAGTTCTCTATTGGAATTCAGCATACAAATAATAAATGTGCCATAATTTTTTTATTTTGTTCATTAGATTCTCTTAAATAAGAATTAAAGAGAATTTGTTGATTAAATGCCTGACATACCTCTCTAATACTTTTTCCTGCACAGCCCTGTAGCAGTATTAACAGTAAATATATTTGTTATAGCTTATATAAGATATTGGATAGAGGTTTTTTTTAATGACACCAATATAGAAAATTTAGTTACATTATCAATAACAAGTTGCGACGAGAGAATAACATTTCTAAACTACCAATAGTAAAATACAAATTTCAATCAACAACACTGCAGGAAAACAAAATAATCTTTCTGTACTTTCTATTTTTAAATTTTATTTTTCTGTGTTTTTTGGTTAATCCTCACCCAAGAATACTTTTTCCCATTGCTATTCAGAAAGAGTAGAAAGGAGGGAGGGAGGGAGGGAGACTTTAATAGAATCAGGAGAAGAAAAACCTATAAAAATGGTAGAAGCTCTATTTTATATATTTTGTGGTAAAGCACAACGCCTTTATGTTTTTACCACAGTATCTTGTGTGTGTGTGTGTGCGTGTGTGTGTGTGTGTGTGTGTACCTCAAATTTTTAGCTTAATTCCTTCAACTTTGATTCACTTTTTGACCCAAGACATTTCATATTCAATGTTTTTCTAACTCACTATTATTCTCACCAGCATACTGCTTTCTAAAAGCAACTAGAATATTACCTATGTTATGCAAATGAAAATCTGTGAGTTTAATCACAAAGACTGGCCTTAGAGGAGCCACTAAATCCTCCCATGTCCAATGGGAAAATCTGGAGAGCCCTATTATATTCAATAATTCATAGACCGGTACCCAGAATTTAATATAAATTGAATTGAATGCTATACACAACTCTGTGTAGATTCTGTCTGTTGATAAGATGTGCTTTCATAAAAAATGGCAAGCTAAAAATACAGACTACAGCCCATTTTAATTTTCATTTCATTTTCTTTTCAATGAGACATTGTGAATGTAGTGGCACCACAGAAATATTTATTGAGCTCTATAATTCTTCCAAATGTAATGACAAATAAAAGTATCTTCAAAACACTTGCAAAAAATATTTTCAGAAGACTGAAATGAGATGCGAGCTATCCAGAGTCAACATATTTATCCCACACCTTCTAAAGAACCACTAATATGTGAAGTAATCAGTTGGTAGATTTTGTACCCTCTGCTTATTAGACCCCTGAATTTCATTCTCGTTAACCGAAGAAATAAAAACAATCCAGTTTCACTTGGCACTGAAGAAATAACGGCCATGACGTGAAGGGCCAGGTAAACCATTAAAAGTTTCCATTACATTCATAAAAGAAAGCCCAATTTCAGAGAAAAGACCACAGGAGTTTCCAGCTTGTTGGTTTGCCACCCTATTTGAATTTCCTCTTTATGGTGGTCATTATTTTTATCACTTACTAGTTACACAGGGACAATAGCAGCTCACTTACAACATGATGCAGACATAATTACAGATTTGAACCATCAGTCCTCTATTAAAACCTAAATTGCCTTCAGCCAACAGTTAAGGAAAGGTCAAGAAGAAGGCACCTGCTGAAAGAGTAATAAAAACATGCTGTTCATTACTTTCCAGAAGCTTCTAATCCTTTATCCCACCTGGCTTACATGATAACCACTAAGTTCATCTGAATGTTGTGGAATGTTCAAGGCTCTGCTGGGACACATTATTTTTCTCTCAAATAATTATGTTCAAAAAGTCTAGACCTTAGGTTAAAAATCCAGATCCAAGAAATGTTTCTCATGTCAGTTGACCATAACTTCATTTCTCTCCTTTGCTTGCTCTGGTCCTAAGGGCAAAATTTAAGGGTAAGTGTGGGACAAACTTCATTGAATCTCTTTTGACTTAGATGGGTAGAAGTAAGAATATCATCTCAAACAAAGAATGAGGATGGGGAATGCATTTACTCTGGGATTGTCATGAATTGCACCAAAGCCACCAAATAACACCTGCTTTACTTGTCAAGGAGACGTTAATAAGCAAGTTGGAGGAAAAGAAGCTGGAAAGATGAACAATCACCATAAGATAAAATATGACTTCCAGTGCCTCTGAACAGAAGGAAAAGGATGCTTATTATTATTATATTATGCAAGATCATGTTACTATGGGAATTACCCAACACTTTCAATGTCTGGGCTGGGACTAAAGGTTCCTGCTATGACGAAAAGCTCCTCATATTTCTAATTCACATTTTCCCTTCCTTGTTTTTCATTCACTCACTCTTAACTAGCTGATGACTACAGACTACAGACCGAGAATTAGACTCAGCACTGGCACCCAGAAACCAGGGCTTCAGTTAAACTAACTAAATAAAAGCTGCTCAGTTTTACGTCTGAATTTCTCCCTGGCCACCAGTTGAAATGAATCTTCTCTCTGTAGCAGATCAAAGCACTGCATCTCAACATTTGGGAGCCTGAGAGATCCTGATACCACACCATCCATCCAGTTGCTCCACCTTTTCCTGTGTCTGGTGGATCAGAATCTTCAGCAAAGCATTTTCTTTTCAAGGTAGAAAAGATGGGGAACGCATAAACTAGGTGGGGAAACAAAGCCCTCTGCTCTGGTTCACCTTCTTTCTTTGTGAAATGAAAGTACTAAATAAGTCTTCTTCTGTTGTTTCTCCAGGTCTCCAGTGGAATGTGCTAACTAACACACAGAGCAGCATCATAGAGATTGGAATTAGCAGGAATTGCTAGACCACATCAGCTTTAGAAATGCTTTTAAACTTAAAACTTGTTTTAGGATATTTACATAAGAAACGTATTTTATCAGTCAGGGTCCTGTCAGAAAACAGATGGTACACTCAGACTGGGTAATTGAGAAGCATTGAACAAATAGACTGTTTACAAAGGTGTGGGCAGGGTGTAGAAAAAAAGTAATCATAATTAAAAAACAGATGCTGTGCTCCAAGAGTTGATAACAGTAGGGAGCTCTTTCTACCCATCAATAGAGGGGTGCAGCCAGTCCACAGTAACCAGTGTGGAATGAGTCAAAGGGAGAAATAACCTGAACGAACTCTCTTTCATCCTCTCCATGTTCCCACCGGCAGAACCAACAGATGTCAGGGAGCAAAGGAGCCCACAGGCCGAGGAGCTCAGGCTCCTGGACATGAAGCAGAAAGGAGGGTGGAAAGTGAATCTGGGGTGGCAAATGGGAGAAAGCTAGCACAGATACTAAACACAACCATACAGTTACCGTTATTGTTGAAATAGTCTGTACACAAAAGAAGTCTTTAGTTTTACAGTGCTTAATGACTGTGAGAAACTTATTACAGGTGTCTATTTGAACCAAAGTGCACATTAGACTTAAGCCTCTGCTGATTCTATCAAAACATTGGCAATAAAGAAAGCATTCTAGGCTCACATAAGCTGGGGAAATGCTGGCTAGAACCTCAATATAAAGAAAGGTCAATATGAGTGCATGTTTTTCCTTTTAAAATACCAGATGTGTAAAAATAAGAACACAACTGTCCCTACCTTATGGGACAATTGAATGAGACCATCTGTATAAAGCATTTGCACAGAACTTGTCACTGTTAACTACTGCTGCCACTGCCACCAGCATCATCACCTGCAGCTGCATTCTGACCTCTCAGACAGACTGGGAAACTCCCTGCTCTGCAAGGCCCAGGCATTCCACCTGTATGTGTCTCTAGTGCTTGGTCCAGAGCCTTACACATAGGCAGCACCCATTAATTTTAGGTTATAAAGACCATAATGAGGGTTGTCGTAGGCTATGTCAGGCTATATTATTATTCAACTAGAGGCCCGGTGCACGAAATTCGTGCACGGGGGTGTGTGTCCTTCAGCCCAGCCTGCACCCTCTCCAATCTGGGACCCCTCAAGGGATGTCCGACTGCCCGTTTAGTAGGATCGGGCCTAAACGGGCAGTCGGACATCCCTCTCAAAATCCAGGACTGCTGGCTCCCAACTGCTTGCCTGCCTGCCTTCCCGATTGCCCCTAACTGCTTCTGCCTGCCAGCCTGATCACCCCCTAACCACTCCCCTGCCAGCCTGATTGATGCCTAACTGCTCCCCTGCCAGCTTGATCGCCCCCAACTGCCCTCCCCTGCTGGCCTGATCGCCCACAACTGCCTTCCCTTGCAGGCCTGGTCACTCCCAACTGCCCTCCCCTGCTGGCCATCTTGTGGCAGCCATCTTGTGTCCACATGGGGGCAGGATCTTTGACCACATGGGGGCAGCCATCTTGTGTGTTGGAGTAATGGTCAATTTGCATATTACTCTTTTATTAGATAGGATAAGTATTCATTCCTCTTTCTCCCTCCCTCTGTAGAAATATTCTTCCCTGCCCCACCTCAACACTGAGCTTACCCCCCAGGACCTGCTCTGGCTAATAGGATGTAGGCCAGTTCTGAGCAGAGGCTTTAAGAAGCACTGCAGGTTTCAGCAGCCCTATTACATGTCTGACCTCCCTTTTGAGAACATCACATCCCAGATAGTTGTGCACACCTTCAGCCTTCATCCTGCAATGGGAAGACATGTGGAACATACACTCAATTCACAGCCTGCAACAGTGCTGCTTCAACTGTTCCCCAGTCTCAAGAGCAAGGAAAAAGTCTGTTCTGATAAGCCACTGAAATTTTGTGACTGTTTGTTATGCAGCCATCATGATACAGAAAAATGTGACCAATACATGTTTATAAAGGTTATTACGGCATGCTGGAGTGGAGAGTGACTAAAATGACATTTGGCGCCCATTTCTCTGGAGTTCCAATCCCAGCTCTGATAACTTCCAGGTGGACAAGTATCATTAAACTCGACCTTGCTGAACTACTATGACAATTATAAACAGTGTCCATAAAGCACCTAGCACAGTGCATGAAATATAATAGATACTTGATAAATGAAAAAATATATATAATTAGCAATAATGGATGGCAAAAATATCTTCCCAATTATAAATGATTAATGTCTTAAACTAGAAATTATTTATCACAATTAAGCATTTCTTTAATTTCAAGTAAATAAAATGGTGAAATCATTGCTTAAGTTTACAGCTTGCAAAAGAATCTAATAGAAAGTAACAGTTTAAAATAGACAATGTGTGCTTTCTAAGCCATCTAAAACCTAAACATTAAATAATATGAATTCCTGTTGTGTCAAAGAATAAGAATGCATTCTTCGTGAAAGAAACAATGATTACATTGAATCTTCCAGACTAGTAATTTAAATTGTGATCAAATCCACGGTGATTGGGCCCCACAGTTAATCCATTTATTGTGAATATTATTAAACATTTATTAAATGTCTGTGATTGGTAAAGAATTGCAAAGGTATGATTTTGTTCACTGAGTTCCAGAAACGTCGAGAACATAAAATTACTAAATAGATCAACTAATCCCAGCACATGCAGTTTCACAAAACAGGAGCATGCAATTACTGAGGCACAGAAATAGATTTCTGATCCACTGGGAAGGCATTTAGAAAACTATCATTGCTAATAAATAATAGAAGATGTATCTGGATTGTAACACTCGACTAATAAAGAAATTTATCTAAAATATGAGCTCAATTCCCTGTTTTCAAAAGAATAAGGAAAAGGACTCTACGGAAAAGACGTAACCTGGTAGACACTCTCTGAAGAGGCCAAGTAAATTTAGGGTAGTGTTTCCGAACCACACGCAAAGGGAATGCTTGGAGTGCTTGAATGAAGAATCCTGGGCGCCTAGCCCAGACCTACTGAATCAGAATCTTTGCGACTTGGCCCTGGGAATCTGCATTGTTAACAAACTCTGTAGCTGATTCATGTGCACTCCTAAATTTGAGAACCACTAGACAATGTGAGCTATTAAGTAAACTTTGGCAGCTGACTGAAAGGTTCTTGAAAGACAAAAATCCAAACAAGTTTAGGCCATTCTATGCCCAAGGGTCAAATGGAGACAACAGAGTCTGAACTTCAGTCTCAGTAACAGCTGCAGGGCTAAATAGCTGTTCACTCTGCCAGCAGCTCAAGCCATGATTTTTAACACTGGGAAACCAAGAGCTGATGGATCATTCAACAGTAGTGCAAACCCAACAGCACCATGGTGATGACTTCTCTTGTTGGGCGTACATTTGCCAAACTTCTTAGCCCTAGCATCTCCCTAACACAAGCCCAGGCAATCATTCCACATCAATGTCTTGGGCTCAGCTATTAAAATCTATAAGAGGTGAGGGGGGAGGAAGTAAGATGATTAAGAACATTATTATATGGAAATTCTAACCTTCGTTAAAACTTTAACATTAAGCCCAAACATTTTTTTCTATCATATAGAGAAACACATAGTTTTACTTTCTAAGAGAAGGAATCAAAATGAAAAGTGGAAAAGGACAATGCCACTATAGTTTTAAATATTAAAAAATCTTCTAGGAAAGTAAATCAGAAACATACGTAATGAATGCCCCCAAAAAGAGCACTGTATTAGGAGAGATCCATCTGTGTCCTCTTGTGGGCATGTGACCAGACATGACTCCCATAGCTTCTCTTTAACCCAAAGGAGTGAATGTTTCCAAGAACGAGCTTTTAAGTCATGCAGCAATGTCAAAATGTACAGGGCATTATTATCATCTGTGGAAAAGTGTATTTTATGTATTTTAGAATCTAACAGAACAAATGCAGAGCAGTGAGTTGTTTTCTCAACAGAGGCAAAGGACATCAAACTCCTGAAGTCAAGAATTATAAGGGAAGCTATATCATCAGAGGAAACGATACACACATTTTTCTGAAATGACACCCAAGATGAGAACAAAATAACATGGTACAAACGGGGGAAATCTAGGCCACTTTCACCAAATTGTTCCTGTTCTTCCCCGCATCGGGCTACACCAAGATGAAACTTCCTAATAAAACAGCTCAACGTGGCTTAATGTAGTCATCTAGCTAGCAGTAGTTAATGATTCAGTCCAACGCCTTCCTGCTGACCTACCTGCCTACATCCACCTGAGTCCCAAAGGTAAGCTTCTCTAAGAGGAAAGCCACACAAACAATGGGACTCTAAGGAAGATCTAGGTGATTAATGACGTGTGTCAGCAGCCAATGAGCCCAGGGTTTAAGGACTTTAAAATCTGCTTAACACTTTATTGTCTTACAGATTTTAGATCAATACCAAATTCTAATATGCGTAGGAACATGCAAGGAAGTCTATATTGGCTTTAGATGGCAGACAGCATAATATACTGCAGCACTCAGAGCTAAGTTTGAAACTTGGCTCCAGTTATATACCTTCTCTGAATGTCAGTTCAGGAGTTCATTATTAGTTCTACTCATGGGGCTATTGGGAGAAATAAATAAGACACGATTATAAAGCCCTTCAAACATTTTACTGCCCACTATAAGTATTCAAAGAAATCATTAGTAGTAGTAGTAATAAAGTATTAGCACAGAGTAGACACTCAGTAAAGATTACTTCCCAGCCTTGCTCATTTTGTACGTCAAAGGTGAAAATATATTCCAAATCATATAGCAAGTTATATATAATAAAATAGAGTAGGTGGCTGAATCAGAACCCAATTTTCTTGACATTTACCTTTTCCTTTATTATAGCTATGAAGACAAATTTTATCAATTAACACCAGCCATAATCAGAGCCCATGTATATACAAAAATTACAGTTTAAATTTGTGAAGGTACACATGTTGTAACTCCTATCCAATATTTCATAGAATGCATCAAATCCTTTTTCTGGTGTGATTGATGTACAGTTAGTATCCCTATAATGGACCTTCCCACTCCCTGTTTTAATTATCATCATCATTACTGGGAACAAAGCGCCCTGTGAGTGTTATTGAAAATGATTTAATATAGAAACGTGTGTCCTGAAGACTGTAAAGTGCTAATATTAACCACTTACACAAGAATAAAGAAGACACAGCCCTGTCTTGAGATGTCTGCAATCCAAAGTAGACTAGAAAAATGCACAGTGCTAATCAAGGAACATATACATATATGTACATGCCCAGGCACATGTACACTTAAAGGACACATAATAAGAATAACAAAAAATAGAAGAATATAAGAATATCTGTATGTATGACGGAGGATAAGTAAATAGGTAGGGGACAATAATAATATTGGGTAAATTTTGCCCCATATTTTAAAATATAAAAAAATAATTCTTAAAAATAAAATCTTCAAATAAATTTATTTACTAAATAAAATCCACAACATGCCTGCTCTAGTCTATCACGAAAACATCTGTAAAAGCAGGTCTCCATATGTTAATGGAGCATACACGGTGCAAATGCTGTTGTTCAAGGGGCCAGATGTGCCCGTGAAACATGAAGACCAAGCTACTGATATCACTTCAGCAAAGCATTATTGTAAAGGGAAAGATTAGTACACAAGATCCATTTGAAAATCTATTTCACACTTCTAATGTAAAGCCAATTCAAATGTAATTTACTTTGTCAAGGCCCTTAATTTAGTGAAAGTCAAAAGTGCAATCAACAAAGGTGAAAATTACTTATGCTTATCAAAAGATAATCTAGAAATAGTGCTAACTAAGAACAAAAACAAGGACATCTCTACTGACAATAATGACCATTACTGTATAAGCAGGTCTTATAAACCAACACATTCTAAGAAAAAGCTTTTACTGTGTCACCTCCACACCAATTACAACCTCATTTGTCATTCTCTTTTTGTGTGTGAGAATATCCATTTACTTTTCCATTGTTGACCATTTGTGAGAGGCAAAACTACACTTCCGACACAAAATATTAAACTTACCACTTTCGTCATCTATATTGAACCTTCCAAGACCACTGCCATCCCTGATGGAGTACTGGATCTCTCCATCCCTCCCAGAGTCCTCATCTCGGGCAGTCACCTGCAGCACACTTGCTCCAATACGTGAGTTTTCTTTTACAGATCCAACAACAGCAAAGTCTGGGAAATAGGGGGTATGGAGGTTTTCATTGACATCCACCACCTCCACCTCAACAAAGGAAACCGATGACAGAGAGACAGGCCGCCCTTTGTCTTTAGCCCGAACCGTGAGATTGTAGAACTGCTGCTTTTCATAATCCAGCTCTTTGCTCAAGCGAATGGCGCCACTTGCTTTATCGATTTCAAATCTCCCATTATAGTCATTGACCAAAGAATAGCGCACTTGACCCCCCAGTCCAAGATCTGGATCGTGGGTCTCCAGCCAAGCGATGACAGTGCCCACGGGGAGATCTTCAAGAACCTTCACGCTATAGCTGCTGGGAATGAAGGCTGGGGAGCAGTCGTTGACATCATCCAAAAACACCTTAAGAGTGACAAAGGAAAAGAGCTGCTGGCCACTTTCTGCCTTGTCTCTGGCTTCTATTTTTAATGAGTAATTTGCTTTGGATTCCCGGTCTAATTGATCAGCTACATAAACGATTCCAGTTGAGCTGTTGATGGCAAATTGCTGTGTGTCTGTCAAGACTGAGTAAGTCACTTCACCGTTAGAACCCAGGTCTTTGTCTCTGGCTTCCACTTGTATAATCTCAGTGCCAATACTTGAACTTTCAAGAATGTTAACTGTGTAACTGTCTTGAAGAAAAATTGGGCTATTGTCATTAGCATCCTCCACATTGATGGTCAGCAACCTCCATGAAGATTTCTGTGGATTTCCTAAGTCATAGATGGTGATATTAAGGAGATAGAGGTCTGTGTGCTCTCGATCCATGGGCATAAGGACTTTAAGTTGCCCAGTCTCCATATCAATATTAAAGCAACTATCTGTATTGCCATCAGATATTGTAAATAGCACCTTCCCATTGAAGCCAGAGTCGGCATCATAGGCTTTAATCTTCAGGATGTTAGCACCAACTGGCAGATTCTCCTTCACAGCCACATCAGAGGGAAATGACTTGTCAAAATGTGGTCCTTGCCTATTAATTGAATGAAAATCAAAAAATCCATCCTCCAGATTCAGTTTCCCATTTGCTTTTGCCTTAATGAGTAGTTTCTCTGCCAGCTTTTGAGCCACACGAGTTTCTCTGCAACTGAAGCTCTTTGAAGACACCTTCCCATGTAGGACTGAAATGTTTACAGACATTGGGTCCGCAAAATTCTCTCCATCGGTCGCTGTAATCCTGAGGGCAAACTGACCATTTTTAATGCCAGAATTCATCAGTGACTTTTTAAGCTGTAAAACACCAGAGTCGGGGTTTAAATAAAAGAAACCAAGTTCATTTCCAGAGATGATTTTGTACTTTACAAGTTCAAGTTCATCAATATCGATAGCTGAGACAGCTGTGATGTGACCCCCAACTGGGAAATCATATGAAAGAACTCCCTGGCAAGCCACTTTCTCAAAGAGAGGGGTGTTGTCATTGACGTTTCCTATTTGAATAGTCACATTTACCTCACTTTCATGGCGGTATGGGGAACCCCAGTCAGAGGCTCTGACTATGAACCTGTAAGTTTCTGGAGAGGATTCAAAATCCAGCTCTTCAGTTGTGCTAATAACCCCTGTAAACTGGTTAATGGCAAATGGCAACATATTCAGGCTGGCAATACTGTAGGTGATGTACCCATTTTCTCCTTTATCCTTATCAGAAGCTGAAACCATCAGAACGCTTGTTCCCACTGGAACACTTTCATTCACAAAAGCATCATACAGTGGTTGCTGAAATTCTGGGGTGTGGTCGTTCGCGTCTTCTATGCCGATGGTGACTTGTGCTTTTAAATCCCCTTCCTTGTTGGTCACCACCAGTTTATAAACCTCCTTCTTAATGGTATTCAGCGGCTGTGCTGTGACAATTAGACCTGACCGAGGATTAATTTTGAAGTACTGTGCATCCTCCCCGGCAGACAATTTGTATTCCACATCCAGCGGTTCGGGACTTAATTTTACTATAGCAACCACAACACCAGGAGGGGAAAATTCACTAATGCTCACATCGTACATTTCTTTTTCAAATCTAATTGGGACTGTGTCTCTGCTGGGGTTGGCAATGTGGACTATCTTTATGGCAGAGAATTTCTGAGGCGAACCCTTGTCTTTTGCTTGAAGAGTGAGATTGCAGCCATAGGGAAAGCTCTCCCAGTCGACCTGTTTTCTCTCCTTAATCTTATATTCGTGTATCCACTTTCCTTCCTTAGCCAGGAAGAACTGATCTAAAGGATCGCCAGCCACAATGGAAACAGACTCAATCTCTCCATTGGCCCCCTCATCTAGGTCATCAACTGTCACCACCGCATATGTTGGCTCTTTGTCCAGTGAGAAAGGAACATGAGTGACTACGTGGAGAGTTGGGGCGTGTTCATTTATTCGTTCAATGTGAACATAAAGCTTTGCAGTACTGCTCACTCCGTTGTTTCCATAGAGTTTCATCCCTCGGTCCACAGCCAAAATTTCCAGATCATACCTGTTCTTTTCATCATAATTTAATCGTCCGCTTAAAGAGATGACACCACTCGTGGGGTGAACTGAAAAGAGATCAACTTTGTTTTTAAAGTAGTAGTAGAATTCCCCATTGGAACCAATATCCGCGTCTGTTGCTGTCACCTGGGCGACACTAGTCCTTAGAGGTGTGCTTTCTGCTATTGTAACAGAGTATGTGGTGGGTGAAAACAAAGGTCTAAGATCATTCATATCTAAAACCTGGATATTCACTTTGGTCCATGCTTCCAAATCCTCCCCTCTGACAGAACCTTTTATTATCAATAAATAATTGTCCTGAATCTCCCTATTCAATATGGCAGAATTCCCACCTTTAGTTCTTATTCTGAGAAAACAGAAATCTGCAATGATGACTTCCTCTGCTTTGAAAAAGCCTTCCTCATCTCCAGATACTATTCTGTATTTGATATCCCAGGACAGATCAATTAAGGTGATGCCCATTCTACTCTGACTGTTGATGTAGGTCCTTGCTGCTGAGTTCTCATATACTGTAGCATTGTAAACGGAATGTGTGAAGTGGAAGCCCAGGGGCCCGGTCCCCGGCAGCCCCTGCGAGACAGTGGCCAAGAGCTTGAGAAGCAGGAGGATGAGGCAAGAAGGAGGAGGCCGTGTACCCACACAGTATCCCATAGTTATATCCATCACATCATACTTCCATCCTGGAGGGGGGAAAAAGAGAGAGAGAAAAAATAAGTTAACTTAGAGGAAAGTGGGAGAAGACCTAGGAAATAACTGTTATGAAACAGTGCTATTAATACTTTTATTATAAAACCTTTTTACCATATGTAATGAACATATCATAGAAATGTACACTTGAAACTGATAGTATCCTATTAACCAATGGCACCCCAATAAATTTAATTTAAAAATTCTTTTTACTAAAACATAAATACAATAAAAAAGTAGAAACCTTTCTACTACACAATGACAAGAATTCAAACTCACTAGGATTTAATCTCAACTTGTTTGATTTTTTAAAAAATTGACACTTATACACTACTGATGGAATAATTCCTTTGTGAAAGATTTCTTGCATTCTGAAGGCCAATTAAGAAATATATACTGGAAGAATTAAAAATTGCATTTACCTTTGATTTGGAATTATCTTCTAAGCATTTATCCTATGGAAATAATTATACAAGTATACATTTATTTATAGCTCAGTTTAAAATACAAAAAAAAATTGAAAAAGTACTAACTGCTTATCAATAGAGAATCAAATAATTTTGGCATATTCATAAAGTGAAATATTATGCAGCCAGTAAAAATATTTTTAAATAAAAAGACATGTATTTTCAGATGTCATAAGATATAATGCTAAGAAAAAAACAAGATCATAAAATAGTTTGTGAGCTATAATTCTATTATTATTTAAACATCTAATGTACAGCTACATTTTTATATTTAGAAAGGATTATCTGTGTAGTGTGATTTATGTTCATTTTTAACATTTCTTCAATTAATATTACTCATTAATGGTTACATAATTACTTCATAATTATTATCTTTTAAAGAAATGCATCCAAGATATTACTATCTTTTGTTGTGTTGACTTTTAAATTGATCGAGATTTATGCATAATCCAACACAATGAGAATGAACAAAACATCACATAACAAACAAAGCAGAGAGAACCACCCCTAAGAAGCTGCACCACCGTGATATCCGTGAGTGGACTGTGCTACTCAGAACAAGAACAGTAAGATTTTGTGCAAAAAAACAAAAACGCAAAAAACTAAAGGATTGTAAGAAATTTATTTTCTTAAGAGTAATTTAAGGAATGATGTCCAATTATTTTTATCAGTCTATTCAATTGCCATATTCACTACAGTTCTATGAATATGCAGATAAAAAGATAAAAATATTTTCCCATTTTGAGATCTGTCAAGTATTTAAAACAGAAGGTGGGGAGGAAGGGGCTATTTAACAAGAAACAGCTAATTCTATTTACACCCTGATGGCTTAGATTTTTACAATCCCCCAGTTTATGATTTTTCCACTAAGGCACAGGCTGCAGGACCTCACATTCCCTTTCTCCTCTATGGGGAATGTGGAGAAAATCAGACATGGGAAATTAAATGTTTTGCACACTGTGAGTTGGGCATTGTGTCAGGGATTTTCCCACTTTGTTATACTAATCCTTATAACAACCCTAAGCTACTACCAAATTATGTTAGAAAACTGAAAGAGAAGTTAACCTATTTGGCTGGATTACTGTCCCAATCAGCAGAGGTCTCGGTCTTCCCATAGTAAGTCGTAAAGCGGGATCTCAAACCCTGGTCTCTCTTATTGTAAAAGCCATGCTTTTCCCCATCACACCATCTTTCTCTATAAATTATTTGTAAGAAGAATGAAATAATTAAAGCCCCCTAAAAGCATTTATATCATAATTTAATTCCATTAATCTAGGAAACATGTATCATTGATGGGGAAGCGTAAAACCCACCCACCTTCTCTATTTGGTTATCTCCTTTCTGGGTTTAAACTAGTTCCAATTACTGGCTGTAAACTGAAAAATACCCTACAGAATTTTAACACTTAAAAATATTATAAATTATTTTGTAGTTTGTAGTAGTCTCCCCTTACCCAAGGGGGATACTTTCCAAGACTTCCCAGTGAATGCCTAAAACCACAAATAGTGCTGAACCATTTATCTATATCTATATCTATATCTATATCTATATCTATATCTATCTAATGTTTTTCCTATACATACATGATTTTTCAATTAAAGAAAGCACTTGATGGCTTGTCTTTGACGTATCCAAATTGCTAGGATCACTACTCTAACACTTTGGAGCCATCTATATATATAAAAGCCTAAGTGACCATTCGACCAGTAGCTCTGATGCACACTGACCACCAGGGGGCAGACACTCAGTACACAGGCATGGAAACATGGAACAGACTGATGAATCTCAGAGGGAAGGAGTAAGCGGGGGAGGGCGGGAAGAGATTAACCAAAGATCTTATATGCATACTAGAGGCCCAGTGAAGATGTGCATCGGTGGGGTTCCCTCAGCCTGGCCTGTAGGGACCGGGCCGAAAGTGGCAGTCTGACATCACGAGAGGGGTCCTGGATTGTGAGAGGGAGCAGTCCAGGCTGAGGGACCCCACCAGTGCAAGAATCTGTGCACTGGGCCTCTAGTTATTAAATAAAATAAGGGTTACCTGAACACTGAGATACCATGGCAGTGGCTTAGTTCATCGAGATGGTGGCTACTATGTCACCACCGCTCCTGAGCGTAAAGGGCTTAGACACGCTGGACAAAGAGATGATTTACATCCAGGGCAGAATGGCATGAGGTTTCGTCATGCTATTCAGAATAGTGCCCAATTTAAAATTATACATTGTTTATTTCTGGAATTTTCCATTTAATATTTTTGAACTGAGGTAGACTGTGGGTAACTAAAACCTTGGAAAGTGAAACCACGGATGAGAGGGGCGCAACTGTATAAAACGCCTTCACATCCTGGGTCGGCAGGGCACATGCTATTATACCCTTTCTATAGATGAGCCCAGCAAACCTCATTTTCCTGGTAGCAGAGGCCGGTGTTCGGGCTCTCTCCACATCGAAAAGGCTCTCTCTCTCTCTATTTTTCTGCCAAATTCTGCCCTCCAGGAGACCCTCATAAAGCACAATTCCAGACATGCATTGCTTGGTTCCAGCTGGGGTGAAATATGCCTTGCTATTCTCTTCTGCTTTAATAGCTAGGAAACACTGAGTAGGTAGGTAGAAAGAGTACAGCTTAATATAGGAATTTCAGAAGCAGAACAGACAGTAAAAATGAAAAGCAGAAATACGAGATGCCTTTTTATAATGGGAAGTTAATTTCACATGCAATTTCTCTGCTGTCTGTCCTTAGGAAACGCCTAAGGTGCTTAGTGTGTGAAGCAGTAGCTTGGATGTAGTAGGTTCCAGTGGGACCAGTGCAACCGGAGGTGCCTCTCTGTGGAGCACACAGTGAAACATGGAAGCAGGAGAGCCCTTTTATGGATCAGGGATGTAAACCAGAAGAGGCTTTAGTAATACTCCCTATGCCTCAACAGACTCTTATTTCATCATCTGAGAATGCTCCAGGACAGGGAGGTATTTTTAGGTCCACTATGACTGTAATAGAATGAGACATGGCTCTCATAAGGGAATGACCAAAGGCCATGCATACTCTCTCCAAGTACAAAGCGGAGGTCACTCCTTAGCATCCCCAGGGAAACACCAATACCGTTTCTGCCTCATTTCCCACTCACTGCCGGTGGGAGCAGTTTTGCTGACACTTTCCTCAAAGAGTCTGGACTCTGTGGTCATCAGGGAAGAAAGCTCCAGGGGCAAATTCAGTTCAACTGAACTTGTTTTCAGTCTGTCCACTGCCCCCCCACCCCATTACCACCCTAAACCCAGACTAAAGAAAACATGAAGGGAGGGGCAGCAATTGTACCTCATCCTATTCACAGCACCTAACACAGCAGGTGCCATGTAGGAGGCACACATACTGGTTTGAACAAAGCATTAAGGTCCAGAGTTACCCAGAAGCCTTTACTATATTTAGTTTCCAAATCCGCCCAAAATAAGCACATTTACTTCAGGAAACAGAACCAAGAAATTATTCAGACTCAAAAGAGCCTTAAAGACTGGCTGGTCCAATCTCCTGAGTTTACAGATGAGGAAACTGAGGCCCACAGAGATGAAGTGATTTTCCTAATATCAGGTCTCAGATCTCCCAGGTACAGACAGAGCTGATGCCACATGGAAACATGTGTTAATTGAATTACTTTTTCTTTGAGTTACTTAACAATTTGAGCAATGTGGTTTTATCATCATTTGGCAGCGATCATCATTTTTTGATGCCTTATTACTCTCCCTGGTCCTACTCTCCCCACTAAGTAGTTAACTGTTTCTAAGTAAATATTTAAGTGCCCAAAGGGGACAGTTACTTTTACAAACCTTTCTGGTAAATCCTTCAAAGCACAGAATACTGTCATAATGTGAAAAAAACATCATTCAATTTAACTGTTCTAAAATTGGTATGCTGCATGCTAAGTGTTTTTTTTTTATTATTCCAGCAAGATACACTGCTGGAAATTCTTTTCTTATAAAGCAGAATCAATTATCTTAAATGCAAATAGAAATGTCTCCAAACCAAACTGTCATGGAATAGTATTATTGTGTACTGAAATTTGGATTTAATACCAAAAACTGAGCAGGATTAAACTTGTTGGCCTCAGTTATTAAAACTAAAACATCTTATAAGGTTTTTGTTTCCTTATTTTGGGGGGGAAAAGAGAAAAAAAAATCCCTATCTGGCACAGATTAATTTAAAAGGCTTGCAGGTTTTTTTTCATTGATTTAGAAAATTAGTGAGTGTTAGAAGTTAGGATTTCCATAAAATTTTCAAAGTAAATACTACGATAAAGATTTCTGGCTTCCTTATTTATTTATTTTTTTTACAATGCCCATACAACTGTTAAGATGCTCTTTGGAAAAAAAAAAATAGTACTGCTTTTTCCACACTAAAACCAACATAATGGTTACAGTGTTTTGGATGTTCTACATATTGATTTATTCTACTGCTCCTGGGTTATTTTAAAGAAAGCACTTAGTTCCCAACCTCAGAGCCTATTTTCTATGACTTAGTAACATAATCATTATTTTTTGATAAAATTTCCAAAGAGCTCTTCAAGACATCAATCAAACTTGAAGACATTTTTCAGAGGCAGCCCAACGTGCCTCCCCATCCTGCCCTACCCACTTGGAGTGGATCTGAGCATGGGACTCAGAAGGGCAGGCCGATTTTCCTCTCCAGGGGTGAATAAATAGCAGAGACCTCAAGGGCAGGGACCAGCTCTCACAAAGGCCACCTCTCTCTTGGGCACGCATTGACCCAGCAGGGTGCCTCTGCTTGCTTTGGTAACCCAGTAAAGCTCTTTTCTGCCATCATTAAACTAGCCTCCTTAAATAGCTGAGATTCCTGAAGAGTAAAAAAGGCATCTTAAGAAAACATCCATTTTCACTCCATCCCTTCCTAGCTTATATATTTTGAAAGGATTTTGTTAGCCACAGAGACATGGTACTGAGGAAATGTGCTGTTAGGCTGCACCATAAAGAAAAAAAGTCAATATACGAAGGCCTTGGTTTTGCAAGACATCCTTAATGAAGACGGCTTGTTTTAGAACTGCAAATGAAAATCAGCTGCCAATCAGGTGAGTCCTACACCTACACACAGGCTGTGAGTGCACGGGGTCCAGAATACAAGTTTTGATGTCTGACTGCCTCGGTTTGAGCCCCAGCTCTGCCGTTTACTTGTGTAACCTTGAGTACATTATTTAACCTCTCTGTGCCTCAGCTGCTTCTTCTATCAAATGAGAAAAATCGATCCTACCAACCAGGATTTGACTTAATAAAAATGAAGCCCTTAAAACAGTTCCTGGCATGTGGTATGTATACAACTGCTAGCTATTAAGTTAAACTTAGAAAAAACAAAATCTGTGAGCCACACGATGGGGAAGGAAATTTACAACCTACTCTGACATTTTCTTTTTCATCAGGACAAACCACATCAAAGGTAAAGGAGAGGATGTCTTTTCTTTACTAAAGGCCACGGCTTACTATATTATACCCAAAAGTTAGAGAACCCTGACTCAAATCTAGGCTTTTTGTCACTTTCTGGTTGGGTGACCTTGGGGTAATACTTAAGGCTTTTTAAGTCTCAGTTTCCTTATCTTTAAAATGGTGACTATAAGAATTCCCACTGCCATGTAACAGGGTTGGAATCGTGACTGGCACACAGTACATGTTCCATAAATATTACATGGTATTTCATTATGAAGGTGTTCAGAAGAAGGGATGCAATATGGAAAGCAAGTGAAAAAATGGGTTAAGGGTAAAGGGTCATGAATGAGACGATCCACAGGGTAGCCATTCCCCTTCCCCAGGCCCCATGCCATGGGTCAGGGTCAGCGCCAGGGAGGCATCTGCACATGGTGACATGGGCCAAGGGCTACTGCCACAGCTCTGCAACCTATTCCAACTCCCACATGTACACTTTCAAAGTTAGGAAACTATAGCTGCATTAGGAGCTACTCCGCAGATCTGCATTTAATTCCAGGGGAGTTCCAGCAGCATTTCTCCTTGCAATGATGAGTCCCAGAACAGCCAGATACTGCAAAGCCCCATTTCCCAGAGCAGCTTGCTCCGATGCTGCTCAAATTACCATCCTCACGACACTGCTTTATGTTCTGGGCCCTTGCTCCTGAAATCAGTTATGCACTGTCTGTATGACACTCTAGGGAATCAAGTTTTACTCTCTGGCTGATGCTAATGGCCGCATGAAAAGAAGGAAAAATGTTTACTGTGTCGTTTTTCTTAATACAAACCATTGTAGCTTGAGCGTGTACAGGATAATATACTAGGCACTTGGGTCACAAATAATTCATGTCATGCCGTTACTCAGCTAGTACCAGAGCCACGTAAACTAATTGAGTTTTACAGTCAAAAGGATCATAAAATTGTCTAGCCCAACACTCTAGTTTTAAAGTTAAGGAAACAGATTGAGAGAGGTTAAGTGATTTGGACAAAGTCACATAGCTTGCTAGTAAAAAAAAAAAAAAAAAGCTAGTGTTGGCCCTCAGATCTCTATTGTGATTTTGACTCATATTGCTATTGCCTCCTGTAAGAATATAGGTCTAACCCAGGCTGGTGTTGCTAAGTGGTTAGAGCGTCAGACCGCATACCGAAGGGTCATAGGTTCCATTCCCAATCAAGGGCACGTACCTGGGTTGCAAGTTTCATCTCCAGTCTTGATCAGGGTTCATGCAGGAAGCAACCAATTGATGGATCTCTCTCCCATTGATGTTTCTCTCTCTGATTCTCTCTTCCCACCCTTCCTGCCTCCCTCCCTTCCACTCTCTCTAAAAATCAGTGGAAAAAAATATCCTAGGGTGAGGATTAACAACAACAAAAAATGAATACAGTTCTACTGTTCTACTGTTCGCAAGTTTTACTCATCTTCTAAGATTAAAAATGCCACCTATTCTATGAAACAATCCCTGAGATTCCCCATCCAAGTGTGAACTCCACTTCTAACTCTGATTCTCAAATGTTCCCAAGAATCAGATTCTTGGTGGGCTTCACACTGCTGGGCTCCACCCCACAGTTTCTGGATCTGATGGTCTGGGATGGGGTCAAAAATTTACAATTGCGACAAGTCCCCAAGGGATGCTGGTCCTGGAAGGAGCATCCTCAGAACCCTGGCTTAAATCTTTGTTTGGCTTTTACCTACATGTACCTCTCTGACAGCACTTTCTTACTTGTATTGAAGTTCATTATGTGTGCTTTTAAATTACATATTGTAATTAGTAAGTCCCCTTATGTCTTCTTATAGTACCCTTGAAAGGCCAAAACTCAATCAATTTTTATTGAGTAAAACTTGCCTAATCAGCGTAGACCTAAATTCCACAACACGATTTAGAGAGAAGATGAAAGTGAGCCTCAGACAAATCAGGAATTATAAGTGAAAGACTTAGAAACCCTGAGGAAATAGTCAACCATTTCCCTTAACACATGATTTGCCAGTTCCATGGTACATTATTTTATGAGGATGTGAATAGGTATACAATTAAAATAGCAACATTTTAGGAAACATTGGTTAAACAAACATAAACAGGTTACATAATTTATAATTTCTTGGAGACTTTAGCATGCTTCAAAATAAATGTTCCCCATTTCTTATCCTTAGTCATCGCTAACCATTTACCCTACTTTGGTATCTCCTAATGAAAGCACAGTCTATATTTATTGTCTATTTCCACTGATAGCAGTAAAGTTTCCTGGGACCTAGGACTCAGTAAACACTTGTTCCATGTACAAACACACTAAGTGCACTGTGATTCCAAGGGATATAATGTGCACAATTTCTAAAACCTATTTGATCATGAATCTCTCTCCCCACTCCTCACACCCCCAGCATACACAGCCACTTACTTGCAAGGGAAGACAGCATATTTTGTGAAATACAGTTGGGAAATACTGTGCCTCAGACAGTTCACACAGTTGCCTGAAAAGCTTTAGATGTGAGTGTAATCCAGGATTCTTGAGACTAGTTCATTATTCTTCCTCCTACACCATATCACAGGGTATAAATTCTCATTTCAACTAAGCTGAGAGTAATTCATGAAGAAATTGCCTCAATACTTGTCATATAAACACATCTCCATGCCCCAACTGAAGAATGAGATGACTGCTCCATAGTTTGCTGTGCTATTTTCTTCTCACATAAAAACAAGCAAGAACTGGCACACTTCCATGTGCTACAAAGACTGGCATGAGAGGAAGAAACATATTAATGTTGAATAATTATCCATATATCCTCATAGTGTTTTAATCTATTTTTATATAGTCAAGGCAAAATCAGGGGGCCAAGTCAACCATACTCTGAGATGCAAAACCTAAAACCAAGTTCAGATTTCACTCTTCTCTGGAAAATTCAGCTTATCTCCTTGAGCCCCAAGTCTAAGCAGGCCTTTCAAAGTAAGAAGAGTATTTCATTTACAAGGGTATGATATCAACTCTTGTCACTCCGAAGGAGGAAAAAGAATTCCAACCAGCCAAGTGGGCCTTTACGCGACCCCACCCCTTTTCATGGCAATAACCCTGTAAATTCTAACTTTGTCCAGTGGTGCAGATCTTTCTGTTGTTCAAAAGTGGTCTCTCAGGATAAAAGTCAGTCAGCATAAAGCAAGTGTAATTCAAGTAGGTTCAATGGAAGAACCAGCCACACAGCGGCAATGTTATGAGTACCCTCCTTTACTTTCTCCCCAGGTGCTAGAAATATTTCCATACAACACTGGTTAATGTCAAGTATCATTTCATCAGCAAATGCTTTGAATTCAGGGCTAATTCAACCAGGGGCTATCAGAAGGAAAGATTAGCATGTTGTTCAAGCATTTAAAAATCACTTCTCTCTCTGGAGGAACAAATTCATCATGAGGTGAGAAAAAAAATGTATGGAGAGGACATAATTTGCTCTTATGCTCGGCTGTCTGAGAAAATGTTCCAAAGAAACGCATGATTCCAATTTTTCTCTGGTGGCCTCACTGACAGAAACCAAAGGGTAAATACACTAGTATTCGCTTACGCTCAAGATTTAAAAAACAAAACAAGAAAAATCATTTCCAAGTAACTGTATTTACTGTGATATAACTTCCTGAAAAAGATTAAAAAAGAACCCAAATAGTTTCAAATAGAACCAATGTCTTCAATGGTGTTCATTCCAATAGTTAGGGGCATAATACGGTTGAGGGGGACAGTGCTCTCGAGCTTTCTGCTTGCTGCATTCCGACAGAATCCACATTTACTGCTGGGTTAGGTCCCTGCACTCTGTCCGGATTCCAAAAGTTAACATCCTTTTAGCCATTATGATTGTCCTTCTCCTTTATAAAGGAGCCTCCTTCAAGAAAAGGAGTATTCTGCATGGTAAAACCAGGTATCAGGAAAGCAAATTAGTGGAGCTTCCCACAGTGCACCCCTTTCCTGCTGTGATAAGCGATGGCAATGTTAGGGCAAGAGGAAAGTGCGCATCCAAAGGGAGGGCTCAGGGGAACACAGAGCTCTAGGACCTAAAGGAGATGAAGAACATATCAGGTTTCCCTTTTCTGAAAGAACTGAACCACCAAAAAAAATGTGAGAAATGAGAAAACATCCTAAAGGTTGTAGAGGACTTCTGGGAGAAGAGGATTCAATCCCCAATTTTTCCCAGGTAACTCCTGGGACCAGGTCTTACTGTGGATAAAGCAGAACACTGGCTCCATAGGGCAGTCCTGCCACTGCCTGTCTCTTTCACCAAATGTTACCCTAGAGTGTGAGACAGCAGCACTGAGCCTGCACATGTTAGATGCCCAGTCTAGAATTGCTGAGTAAATCTAATGAGGAAGGAGTTACACACTCAACACAACAGAGTAATACTCTATGTTCACCTCATGAAGGATGGGGAACTGGTAAATACCGGTGGGGGAAAAAGAATACTTGTGCAAGAAATAAAGAAATGGTATGTCAGGAAATCGGTGAGATTCTAAAAGGTGCCTCAGTCAACAATCACAATAAACTCCGAAAGGAGAAGGGATGACAAAACAGCTCCCATGTGGAAGATGAATATATTATGGAGAAAGGTTAAACTTATAGAAGGAGACAAAGATTATTTAGGAATAGGAAAGATAAAAGTTGCCAGGATTTAAAACAGCTTGCATGTGGGTCAACAAATGCAGTCTAGAAGTTTGCTGACAATCCAGAAAACCTGTCAGTCACCTCCCCTGGCATTGCCGTCACTGACAACTGTGTCTCAGCAAACAAGGCAAAAATGCAAACTTGGTTCCTTCAGTTCTCCCGTACTCCCCAGTAAGATTACTTATTATTGATTGATGGGTTTATGCCCACGTCACCTGGGTTAGTGCTCAGTTCTAATGAGACAGGGTCACAGGTTCTGTGCCCACATGGGACCACCCACACAGTCTTCCTAAGACAGATCAATGAGGACATGTGAGCACCAGCCACACTCCATCTCAACTAAAATGCTCAAGGCTACAGAACCATCCGTCAGTGGGGTCCTTGTGTTCACTTAAGGCAGTATATCTTCTTAGAGGGGCAAGACATTTTTAAACATTTCTATAGACCCAAGCTGAAGGAACTGTCAAAGAACTACCAAGCAAGTATTAGCAATTTTCAACATAAACAACCTTAGCCTAACATACTAGGTCCAGGACAGGGTTACTATCCAAAAGCCACCAGAAATGGAACAGGAGTGAAAACACTCAGCACCTCGGCGATGACCTGACAAGAATTCTGCCCCCAGAGGCACTGCCACAACGTGGAGGCCAAAGGCCCAGGGCAGATCCTGTCTTTGGAGAGTGATTATTAAGCACACCTGGATAGGGCTGGTCACTTGAGCTCATTCGGAGAAGATCTCACTGCATCTCTGTGAATCCTACTGCACATGGCAACCTTGGAGGAATTAGGGCCCAGGTGGTAGTGTGCTTAGTGAGTGGCTCCCTGGGACTCTCCCTCACCCTCCTTCTTGGGACCCTGGCTGGCATCATTTCTGAAACTCAAAGCCAGAAGTGAGAAAACACTTAAATGTAGTAGGCTCAAAAAGCAAATGAAAGCATGGGAGTTCAATGAGTACACACCCTAGGCTTTGGAGAAAGAAGAAATCAAATTCACACACTGCTGATGAAAAAAATGAGGGTGCCACTAAGAGCCAAGTGCTGGCCCCTTGTGTAAAAGAGGACAGCTCTTGGCTCTTGTACCCTACAGCTCAACCCCTGACCAGCCTGACACATCACCCTCACCCTCTCCATAGCATTCCTGCTACACCAGCCAGTCACAAAAGTAAAACCTGAGCAAATCCTGCTCCTGCTAAAACACTTCAAAACTTTCCCTATACTTCCAGGATAAGAGAGACCCAAATTGCCAACATTGCTGAGATAGTCCGGCCAAATCTGGCCCTGACTTCTTTTCTGGACTCATCCCTAACCACTGTGAGTTCCAGCCACGGTGGTCTTTTTTTCTTTCTGGTTCTTGGCAGATCACCTCTTGCTTCAGGTGCTTTGCATATGCTGCTGCCCTTGAGTTCAACTCTCTTCTCATTCCTTATTCCCCATCACAGAAACACAACACCGCCTGTGGGCCCTCATTATGTGTTCTCAGAAAACCCAGAGCATTTCCTTCATGACATTTATTACCATTTTAGTGATATTTCAGTCAGACTCTTTGATTGGTATATGTTATCCCAACTTGACTGTAAATTATATGAAGGAAGATACTGTCTCTATTGGCCACCATTGCTGCCCATACTAAACATACTGCTTAGCACATAGTAAGTGCTCAATAAATATTTGCTATTGGATAAAATCCAAATGACTTATAAAACCTCAAGAAAATACAGGATTAGAGTAGTGGTTCTCAACTAGAGACTATTTTGTCCCCAGATGACATTTGGCAGTGCCTACAGACATTGTTTAATGTCACAATGAGAGAAGTGCTACTGGGGTCTATTGGGTACTGGCTAGTGATGCTGCTAAGTGTCCTCCAAGGCACGGTACAGCCTCCTAAACAAAGCAGTATCTTATATAAAATGCCAATACTGTGGACGTCACAACTGGCTTAGTGGAACTAGGGCAATCATATTGAGAAGGATAGATCCAAGTATACAGAAAAAACACACAATTCCCAAGAACAGTTCATCGTGGATACACTGCATGGAACTCTTCCAGTGCCACGGAGATGTTCTAAGGATAACGCTTCTTGGAGATCAGCTCTGGGTCCTTGGTGCTAAGAACTGAGCTCCCCTCCTCTGGACTTCTACTCTCCAAGAATAAACCTGGCTGGGTTCTCAGCTCCCTGTCCACACAGAGAATGAAGGTACTGTCACCTCTCAGGGGAAGAACCATTTGGCCTGGCTTCTCCAGGAAGAATTCACGTGTGGCAAGGCCATCAGTCATCCTGACAGCCAGAATCTCCATTTGTTCCCAAGGACTGATGTTCTCCAGTTCTGCACCAACCTGACTGGGATCTCACTCTTTACAGAAGCTATTATTCTGCCAACACAATCAAGACCCTGAAAGATTGATATTTCTAGGTCAATAGAGGGCCACCTCTCTGAAAGTTTACATCATTTTCTCTGCATGACTAAGATCACAGCCTCCTAAGCATTTGAGTGGCCTCACTTTTCCATGGTTTTAGGGAATCATTTTACTCTGCAGAACAGTATTAAAAACAGGACCACCAAACACTGCCCTGGATTGAGAGACCAAGCACAACTCCTCCCACAATCCTACCTCAAGCTACAAGAATAGAAACAGATTTTCAAACACTCTTTAATAGCAACAGCTGCCGGAAAGTAAATGGGTTGTTACTCTGACAAGACTTAAAGCAAGGACACTCATTCCATGTAGTTAAATTGAGTTTTCTTCTAGTCCACCCCTGAGTACATGTAGTTAAAAACCAAGTACTATACACTTTGCCACTAATTATGTACTACAAATAAATAGTTTACACAAGCATATGTAAACTGTGAAGGGGGAGAGCAGCACTTCTGAGCATCCCCAGCAGATGTTTAGGGACAGCTGTAGAGGGAAGCTGATGAGAATTTAGATGAAATTTATTTTAAAGTCCCACTGGAGAGAGAGAAGGTTTGTTTAACCTTTACCACACCATTCCACATAGGTGGCTCAGATCTGAATTTTCCTTTAGAACAGATTTCTATTGTTGTGTTAGTTTTCTCTCTCTCTCTCTTCCTCTCTCTCTCAATAACTAAAGAAAGAAGGCTTAGTGATTTGACCCTGATGAGCAAATTTCATTACACCATTACAAATGTAAGCCCAGAAGCTTGCTTTTCCATGTCCATGTCTCATCAGTAAATGCTAACAGACAAGAGTAAATATTACTAATAAAGAATTTAGCAAGAGCAATGTCTATATACCAAGTAGCTCATGTTCTGAGCTTCAAAATTCCAATAGGTTACATGACTGTTTTCAATAACTTTTATCTTCCACATCAAAAAGAAAGATGTTAGTTCTCAACCTCACATGGGTAACAATACCATCCTGCCAATACTTATGTGTTTTTAGGTGAAAGAAAAAAATAGTTTGATTAGTGAAAAGTTACTGATTAAACATCATAACCCAGAATTATTGCCAGCAGCTACCCTTTGTCTCACATATATTCTTCAAAATCAACTAGTTGTTTATAAATGTTAGCTGAATTGCGGAATGATAATAACAGCTAATACAGAATGAGCACTGACCACGTTGCCTGACCTTGTGCATTGCTCTGTTGTCTAAGATAACTTGAAGGTTGGTGATTCCGGAATTAGGGAGGTTAAGGGGAAGAAATTTCTGAGGATTTTAGTTCAGCATCTTTGCCCTGGAGTTGAAATGATAGTGCCAGAAATTCAGCAGTCGTCACACAGGCTTGCTGATGTCAGGGCCAGGATGAAAACCGAAACTACAGACTAAAAACACACAGTTATACTACTAGTATATTTTAAAATAATATTCTAGAAGTACAAAGAGAATACTTATTGACCATCCTCTCGCAGAATCTCAGATGAAAGCCATGGACTTCATGACCCAATCTCTCCCACACTTGAATTTAACATGTCTTAAGAGATAGTAAAAAACCATTATTTGATAGTTTAAGATTGCTTGGTTTTGCAATCAAATAGTTACTGGTTATTTGATTTTTTTAAAAATTCAGTTGTGCTAGAGCATTATAATGCTGATCTCTCCACTAAGTAAAAGTTAAAGAGATGAATACATTATTTGTATAATTTTGCCCTTCACAGTTCATATACAGATTATATAGAATATATGCCCAGATGATTCAAAACATAGCAATCTACTTTTGAAACATTGGACTTTACAGTGTCTATCTGACTAGGGGGTTGTGGGGGATTTTGGAATGACCTTTATGCTTTACATTCTTCTCCTTCTCCATTGATTCCACTTTAATGTAAGTCCCAATTTTTTTACATGTTCACAATTTATTTTAAAGTCCCACTTGAAAACTGTGTCCACTTGATTTTCCCCAGGACCGCCTCAAAACCATTAGCTTACAGTTGGAAAATAATGCAAATATATTTAATACTACTGAACTATACACTTAAATATAGATGAAATGATAAATCTTATGTTACATGTTTTTAATCACCATTTTAAAAGTTTAAAATATTCCTTCAAGGCCAGTGCTTTTATGTTTTTACATGAGATTTATATGCTGACATACAATGCAGAACATCTGAGATTTTTCAGCAGTCAGACGTTTTTTGGAAGGGGTGTGGGAGGGAGTTGCTACTGCAGACTATGTAATTGCAAACAATCCCCTCACTCAAACCCAAGGGAGGACACAATAACTCTAACACATCAGCTTCTGTCCATCATCCCATGGATTGCAAAACTCCTCGGCCTGTCAATGAAACCTTAATCAACCACTTAACCTAAATTAAAAAGTCAAAGGAGGAAAACCTTCCATTTCAAGTCATTTGGGAGTTTTGCATATGTTCAGTGTCTGAGTGGGGAGACAGGGAGACATTTGGAGGAATTATTCCAATTTTTAGCAAAATACGCAAATAGGTTTCCCATGTAGATCAACAAAAGATGGGTCCAATGCACAGGATGGGAGGGAATGGGCAAAGGGAACTCCTAGGCATATTCAAAGTAGTCAGATGACAGAGATGACTCTGTCTCTAATGTTCCCGCTGTGGCATCATCTCTTAACGGGTGATCCCTTCTCCTTTCTAATATATGCAGAGTTCATCAAGATCCTGGCACACAGCCCCATCAGGATAAGGATTTCCACAGGTCTAATCAATGTCGAACACACAGGGCAGTGCCTCCAGTTTGTCAATTCCCACACATAAGCCTAATTTAATTGTGAACCATTCTTATCTGAGTCAGCTCTTCACACAGAAGAGAGGCGCTCTGAACAGGTTTCACAAATGCTGGCCTGAGGCTGTTTCAAAGTCTTCCCATAATTGAAGCAGCTATCTTTGCTCCTCAAGGTGATGTTTTCATACACTACCAGGGAAAGAATTCTAAGCTAGATATGAATGGCATTATTGGCACGGAGGGTGTACCCTCCTGACTCATAGAAAGAATCACTCCTTTATCAATGGCACTCTCTGGAATCCCTCTATATGGATGATTGAAGTTAAAAAATGAAGACAGAAAGAAAATCATAGACCACAGATTAGCCTTGTATGTGGGGGTGTAAAATAAATCCTGAGTAAAGTGGATCCTGACAAAAGCCATAAGGTATTAGTAAGATATTTTTCAAAATTTACCAAATGTAATGGTGTTACTCCCTTTCAGTTATTGAACTCCTTTCTCCTTTTAAGAAATATCTTGTATTGGTTGATTTGAGAGAGAGGGAAAAAAACAAAAAAACACACACACATCAATTTGTTGCTCCACTTATTTATGCATTCATTGGTTGACTCTTCTACGTGCTATGACCAGGGATCAAACCCACTACCTAGGCATATGGGATGATGTTCTAACCAACTGAGCTACCTGGCCAGGGCTTTTACTTCCATTCTTTATGACATCACTATAAATGAGAAGAAATGCAATATGTAAATATAGAAAAATACTGATTAATTTCTTTGTTTCCTAATTAAATATTCACCTTCAGTCCCTTACCAATTGTAATCTACTTAACTGGAAACAAAATGAAAAAAAGCTCTTTCAGAGGGCAGGTAGGAGAGTGAAGGGAGGTCTTGATTAAAGAGATTGCTCTAGGGAGGGTATTAAAGCTCTATAAGTCTTGTTGCTACCTTAATGGAGAAATAAAATAAGTTTAAATCAAAAGATATTTGTAATATATAGGGAGGATGATAATTTAAACATGATTAAAGGTTGAAAGAAACTTTCCTGGTTTTTCCTATCTCTGATGCTTCAAGATGAGAATCTAGAGAATTCTGATTAGGTTCCAGGACTTGGTACTCCAAAATCCTCACCAGATAAGGGCATTCAGAGAGAAAACACACATATAGGGTGGGGCAAAAGTAGGCTTACAATTTTGAGTACATAAAAGGCACATTTTTATATTATTATTTATATTATTCTTATATTATTATTTATTAACTATCATACTATTTTCCATATGAACAACTGCAAACCTACTTTTGCCCCACACTGTTTATAGAGAAGAGGAGGAGGAGATGTGCAGAGTGACTGCCAAACACAGAGCATGCACTCCTCCTCCCTCCTGGTCACAGGCCACCAATGTCTGCTGCTTTACTGGAATAGGAGCTTGTCTCCTATTCTATAATTTCAGTGATTTGAGTAAGTCAGTTGCTATGAGTACTAGCAAGTTAGCATTGCTAATTTAATGAGAATCTAAAACACAGAGAAATCACTAGTTCAATAAATACTTGTAACTATACAAAGGGTGCAGATGAAACCAGTGGTGCCTAAATCCAAATACCCTGGACATGTTTCCATGTCGAATGACCTTCACTCAGCTCTTTGACCTCTTCTGTCCTCCCAGCTATTTACAATTGAAGGATCTGGCCTTCAACTCTGCTCGTTTTCAGCTCGATTTCATTTATTACACTATAAAAATATGATGCTTGGGCTTTAGGCATGACCTAGAAACCATTGTTATCTAAAAGTCCCATTTATTTTATGGTGAAATCCATTTAAACTCTACTAAGTACACTAGTTCAGCAACTCAATGCAACCAACATTTGTGAAAAACACCTAGCAGAGATAAACTTCAAGGAGCTTAAGGAAATGGAAATGCTGACAGAATATGGCAATACCATCAGGTAAAGATCCAAAGGGTTATGAGAGGGGAGGCTAATTGCTGGGTGGGGCACGAAAACAGAGACCATCCACGGCTCAGGAGGGCTTTCATAATATTTTACCAAGTACCTACTGAATGCCAGGAATTTTGATCATATATGCCTCACATATGTAATTCTCACAGTAAATTCATGAGGTGTCATTATGTCCATTTTACAGATGATGAACTGAGTTTGGAGGCTGAGAGGTTCTTGCCCATGTTCTCATGCATATATGACAGAGCTACAATTTCAAGTTGGGTGTGTTTGTCTTCAATGCCCAGGCTTTCACCCAGCCAAGCATTATACTCTTCTCTGAGGTGGGTCACAGAGGGCAGAAAGAATGCTAATGATTAAGTGAAATCTTTTGGGTCCCAACTCCAGAGGAAGCAAAGGAAATAAAAAGTGCAAGGCCACTGAAGGAACCAGTGACCCAGTTTAGCTGGACTGGGGGAAGCAAGAGACAAGATGGAGAAAAAGGTAAATAAAGCTAAAGAGGGGGGCCACCAAGCCTTAAATATCAAACTGAAGACCATGAACTTGAACATAGAGGAGATTCTGGACCTGCCCCCACCTCCAAGAGCTGCTTCAGGAATTACAGCTCTGTAGCTAACATGTGTGGGATATAATGGAGGGAACAGATAAGAGGCAGGGAGGTCTGATAAGGAACACTAAGCTAGGAAAAGGCTATCTTAAGAATACATAATGGCCCTTAGGTTAATTCATCTCAGCTTTAGTATCTTATATATACACTTTATTGTTTAATGCATAATTTTATTACATGTCAATACTATCTTTATTCAACAAATAGTGATCGAGTAACAAAAATTATATTTAAAAACTCCATATTTTTAAAGCAAAGTTCAAATTCAGTTTTTGATTCATGTTAGCTATCATTGTATTATAGATTTCACAAAGCCAAAGACAAGAGAGTGAGTATCTCGCTCCTGGAGTACCTCAGTCCGAGATCAAGGCAAAGAGGTGGGAATGGGGTTTTACAGCCACTTTGGTTCAAAAGAACATCAGCTGCTCCTGAAGCCCTGGGACAGCGACTTTAATAAGGAGGGTTTACTGCTGAAATAACACCAGCACCTGCCCTGGGAGGCTACGTCCAGTGCTCTTTTACCATTATGTGCACTTCAAGTGCCTTTGCCACAAGCCTTTATTTTGTTAAACAAACTATGATATATGACCTGCCTGAAGAGAAAATATTTATTCAGATCAGAGAAGGACTTTTAATATCTTAGAGAGGTTTAGATGGAACTCTCATTTACAAAAAAAAAAAAAAAAAGGAAGAAGGAAAACATACCTTATGTGCACTGCATTACATTAACCATTCACCACACACAGATAATGTTGAACTGTGCCATAGGAGTGCTAAATATTTTTAAATTACTCTTGATCTACTACCTCTAGAGATAGGCAGAAATCTTAGTTCCAACAGCACGGCTAAGTATACATTTTATTTGACATGATAAAGTATTTTATTACAGGTTTTATTTTCTTAACATTTATTTACACAACTGTGTCTAGCATTTGATAACAACATTTGAAAAGCTGTAAATGCAGTTATAGATATTTTACACACACACCCACATCCTGTCAGTTTCACAAGCAATCCCTTCCTTTACCTCATTACCATAATTTGCAAACTAAAGTCAATGAAAATTCATTAAAATACTTCATATTATTCAATATTTACTATGTTTATCAGATATTTAAAGCTTTTTTTTCAAAGTGCTAATGTTTCAATAATAAAGCAATTACACATTTTGAAGGCATAATGGCAACATTCAAATGAATATTTACTCAAATAAATAACAATGAAGCAATAAAGTACTCTATGTAATTGCATATTTTTGCCCATTGCCCAAGGTCATGTCCTTACAGTTTATAACAGAAATTTTCAACTTTTTTCATCTCACAGCACACATAGACTAATTATTAAATGATGTGGCACACAAAAAATTTATATTTGTTGCCAATCTGACAAAAAGAAAATATAATTTTGATTCATTCACACCAGACAGCTATTGTTTTGTTGGCTGTTGTCATTTTTTTTTATTTGACAATCTAAGGGAAAAGAGGTCAGTGCCCCTGACTAAAGCGTCAGGTATTGCATGTTTTAAAAATTCTTGCAGAACACCGATTAAAAATTGCTGATTTTAAACCTCAGCCACGCAGTGGAGCCAAAAGAAATTGGATTCGGAAAGTGAACATTTTGAGTTGCACTCCTGCTTGCCTTGAGACCCTGGGCAAAACATTTCAACTCTCTTCCTCCCTCCTTACTTAACTCCTGGAGTTATGAATTTGGAAGTGCCTTGAAATTTAATGCAGAAATGCCTCTCATTGTACTGATGAAGAGACCAAGGAGAGAGAAAATATCTGGCCCAGAGTCAAAGACAGAGGGCAAGGAAGACAAGCCAGCTGTGCTAGGTTCCCCAATAGGCAGACTAACAATTGTTAAGATTTCGAAAAGGAGAATGGAGGGGAGGGCAGCTTCCGTGACTTCATGCCAAATTCTGCAATCATCCGATCTAGAAATGTAATAGGCATAGGGGCATGAGCGGAGGAAGGACAATAGGCCAGATACAGAAGGACCGTACGTACCTAGCAAGGGGAAAACAAGGACCTGCCCCCAGGGTGACCTTTCCTCCCCTAGCATATCGCTGGTCATCCGGTTTAGAGCCCTTGACCTTTCAGATCACTGGTCATGCAGCTCAGGCCCTCCCCTGACCTTTCCTCCCTGTGTATGTAGCTATTCATGTGTTAGACCCCCTTAGAGGAGAAACAAGGGGGCCAGAGAATAGCCTCATCAGACTTCTATACAAGCCCTTGCAGGACCACTCCCTTAAGCATTAAGCCCTTAGGACAAGGAGGTTTTGACCCGTATCAAATAATCTTTAGAACAAAGCCTCGGGTCTGTTGACCACAGAGACAGAGTTTTGGTCAAACTAGAGAGAACATGAGGTCCAAAACGTTGGTGACTATTGATCTAGACCTCAGTTGTGTTTCAGCTCCAGGCCCAGAAAAGCAGCAAGGCCAGTCAGGGTGGCACCATGGCTGCCATCATGACCCGCTTTGGCAGCTAATGATCTTCTAGCCTCATGCCAGCCAATCAGTGGAGAAAGGACACACATGGAAAGCTGATGTATGTTCTACTGAGGGCCTCTCCTAGGACCTCCCATAAAATCCCCTCCCTGAAAATCCTCAGGAGGAGGACCCAACATGCTTGCTCTCTCTAGAGCCAAAACTGCCTTCTTCCTTTAACTGTGTTCCTTTGCTTTCTTTCTCCTAAGTTGCTGAACCGAGGTCTAGTCACTGGTAATGCCCTGTTGCCATTTCATAGCCAAAAGAAATACAATATTTTAATTTCAACATACATGGAGTCTTACGACTTTTTTAAAAAATAGCACTTTATTTTGATTTACCTATGGAATGGACATCATAATCTTTCCATGTGGAGGGCAAAGGAAGGTCTTAAATGGTCTCTAGGCGAAAAACTAGGTCTTCTACTTTATCCTTCAGTTTTCTCACTACGCCGTAACTGCTATTAGGCTTGTCTCTTAGTCGTCTTCTCATGCTATGGCTTTGCAACCTTCACTTGAAAAACATGAAATGTGCAAAGGCAGTTTAATGTTTGACTTTAAGAATATGCCCCCATTTCTATTAACTGAAAAATCTGTTCAAATGAGGCTGAAGTTTTAAGCACAGGTAAGAACTTCCTAAGTTGTCATCAAGTGTGCAAATTTCAAACCTACCCAACAGTCAATTACTGAAGAAACTGTCAAGATTCATATTGATAGGCAAGGCTCACAAACACTTGGAAAAAAGCTAACCAACTCGAACTGCAGAGGGGTATTTTTGTTCCTTGTTTTGCATTCAACAGTCCTTTATGCAACCTGTTCAGAATGCCTTGCATGAAGCTGCCAGGCTATCACAAAAGAACTGGATGCTTGTGCAACCATTAACCTCTGTTTACTGTCTGAGACAAGAAACAAAGAAAGATAGGTGCCCAGCAACGGAAGCTCCGCAGGAAGAATTTAACTTGGCCCCCAACTTTCAGAAGCTGAAGTTAAAACAAGTTACCCAACAGGCAGTTTCTCCCCAGCAATTCCTTGCATCCTGAAGATTGGCTGAAGATTTTAACTGTCAAGGTTGAGTTAGATGCAAACATCTCCTAAGGATGATTGAAAGCTAGAAAGACGAGTGCCTATTCAGAAATTGCTTGCCAAGATCCCCTTCCCATAGAGTTCTACAAGGTCTTGCTTTTGGGAATGTGAGCTCTGGAGCATATGACTAGTCACAGGTCTCTGTGGCAGGTAGGTGAGAACACAGCCAAAGGCTGATGGATGCTTAGCGCCTGTCTCTAAACCACCTTTCATCTCCCCAAAATGAGAGGCAGGGGGACTTTTTGACAATCCATCTGGAAGTACAGCATTTTAATTTGAGCTGGTACTGAAGCAATACAGAAGCTTTATGAGATTCTGACTGGACACGGATACCTCAACTCTCCACATTGCAGGGAAATCTGGAGCTTAGCTCAGTGACAATCTATGATAAGCACCAAACTTCTATGTAGTGTCTTCTACGTGCATAGCACTTTGAGAGCTAGACACTGGAGGATAAACAAAACTAGACAATGTGATCTTAGCCCTAGAAAGCTTAACACACCACCACACCACACACTTCTTTATAATGTGAAAATACAATTCAAACTTCCCTTCTAAGCAAAACACACACACACACACACACACACACACACACAACACAGAGACACAGACAATAGTGCAGTGACAGCTAGAGTGAAAGGGGATGGGGCAAGTGGAGGTGGGCAAAAAGGGGATAAAATAAATAGGGACAGAAAAAGACTTTATTTTGGGCAATGGGTGCACAACGCAGTGTTCAGAGGCTGTTTTGTTGAGTTGTACACTTGAAACCTGTATGATTTTGTGAACCAATGTCACCGCAATAAATTAAATAAAAAATAAATTTTTAAATGTATCTATAATGTTTCAGGGCAAATTAAGTCAAGATAAACATTTTACTGATATCAAAAGAAACTTGACTTATATCAGAATGAAGAACAAGAAATGCTCACAATCACAGCACATTTTATAATCTCTCCATCTGCCCAGGGTTTCCCTACTCATTCAGGTATTTTTTAAGTGTACTAGCTTTTTCTTCATAGCAACCCTTGAAAGCAGTCATCATCTCTCATTTTACAGGTGGGGAGGCCTGGGCTCAGAGAGGTTAACTGCATTTAGAAAATCAATCCACTGATAGGATCCAGAGCAGGGACTAACATCCCAGGGTCTTGGCTCACAGTGATCTCAATGATACCAAGATGTGCTTTCTATATTTCTAAGAAACACGTACTAAGAATAAATTCCTTCTGCATGCATTTTTTTCCTGGCTTCATGACTTATATAAGCAATCCTCTAAGCCAATTATCTATGCATGTTCCCTAAGCCATGTGAGCACTCTGTATCATTTAAACACACTTTCCACGAATGCTCCTGGCTTTCCATTCTGCATCACCCACAATGCATCTGCTTACTGGTACTGGCAGGATTCTCTTACAAATGAAAAAAGGCATAAATTCTGCAACGCAGCATAAATATGGGTCTATGCTGTCCTCCATCTCAAGATGTTTGCTCTAGCAAGTATCTTGTTGGACATCAAGCCTGGTCTTTTGCACTGTCTACTAAGGAACCGATTCAAATGACTTGTTTTCTCTCATTAGTCACTAAGTCCTGGTGGATTAGTTCTGAAACATGCCTTGATGGATTTAAAATAGGAGCATGTGATAGTTTATAACCCCTAAGATCTTGGTGGGAAACTTGCTTTAAGAGACCCAGCACCTCATGGGTGATGCTGATCGCCCATTGCACCCTAAATGCTTCTTCAGATCCTAGTCCCACTAAGAGTTCATTTTGTTTTCTTTTTTCTCTCTTTTTTTATTTTTTTATTTTAAGGAAAATCCACACTGGTTTCCCCTGCAGCTGCACCATTTTTACCAATAATGCACCAGGTTCCAATTTCTCTGCCTCCTCACCAACACTTATTATTTTACTTTTTCGTATTTTACATTACTTTTGCAATACCCATCCTAATGGGGGTGAGTGGTAGAGTCGTTTTTCATGTGGTTTGACTTGCATTTTCCTAATGGCTCCTGATGTTGAACATTTCTCATATGCTCATGGGCCATCTCTGTGTCTTGGAAAGATCAGCTTTTCTTCTTTTTTTTTTATGGTCAATATTTTGTTGTTTATTTAAAAAGAATTTTTTTTAAATACAAATTTATGAAATTGCAAAGTTAGTACAGAGTTCCCCTAAATCCTACTCCTAGTTTCCCCTGTGAAGAATATGTAACATTAATATCGCTCATTTGTTACAATATCGGTGACTCATTATTAACTGAAATCCATACTTTTCCAGATTCTCTGCTGGCTTGGAATCTGGTCTTGGCGCAGATTCAAAGCCAACAGGAATCCCTAATTTAGGGTGCTGTGAAGAAGAAAACTTTACTCAGTAAAAACAGCTCAATTATGATAAGCTCAGCTGTGAGAACAGCTCTGCTGTGATGCAGTGAGGCTGTAACATATTCATAACAGGGGAAACTGGGAGCAAGGCTGTGCGGCTGCCCTGGGACCAGCCCCTCTCTGGCTGCACAGCTCTGCTCTGCTCGCAGCATGCAGGCTGCTTTACGCGCACTGGTGGGCTGTGCTCTGGAGAGACATCCTCAGTGTATCAGCTCAGCCAGGGAGATGCAGTTCAGTTTTTGGTGGAAAGGGAAAGTGCCCATTTTGTTTTCTGGTATAACTTTATATCTTATTTTCGTTCCTAAAATAATTTTCAGTTTTTAGGACTTCATAGTAAAAAATCATACATGAATCAGGCATCTATACTCTAAACAACCAAACAAAAGAAAACAAACAAACAAACACAAACAAAAAAACCACATGAAACTTTAAAAGTACTAAGAAATATTTTATAATATTTCTAAAATCTTGGCAGGGAGAGGTCTTCCTTAAATATGACACAATGTTTGCAAGCCATAAGAAAAAAGGCTAATGGATTGGACCACATAAATTAAAAACATATGAGCAACAATAACAACAAAACAAAAATGCTAGAGAGAAAATTAAAAGACTAAAACAGACCAGAAAAAGATCTTACTTACCACTAAGAAAAAAATAAATACTTCAAAAGAAATTTGGAACAAAGATATGAACTAGCCCTTCACATCAGAGGACATACAACTACCAAAAAATAAAAAAAATAAAAAAATTTAAAAAAAGATGTACAACCTTCACATGACCAGGGAAATATAAATTCAAATGAGAGTCCTTTTTTGTTTATAAAATTGGCAAAATCAGACTTCATTCCCCAATGCTGAATGTATGGGGAACTGGACCCACTCCAACACTGCTAGCAGAAGAGTAATTTGGGGTGACAGTTTCACAGGACAATAGGGCAGCCCTTATTAAAATTTTAATGGCACACATTCTTAGACTGCAATTTCATCTTTGAAACTGCCTACAGAAATACTGTCATAATACTTTTTGCAAGATTGTTTAAAATAGTGATGAACTGAGGGCAATCTAAGTGCCCTTCAGTAAGAAAAGGGTGAATATTTCTGGTGAGTCAATTCTGTAGAATTTCAGACACCCATTAAGAAGAATCAAGTAAGTCTCTTTTTATTAACAAAAGAAGATTTTTTTTAACATCAACTATGATTCATTTAACATATATTTATGAATATGATATAGATATATTATTTTTATAACATAAAAGATACTTATGTATATCTGTGTGTGTGGACACATATACTTATATTTATATGGTACACAACATGGTCTGGAAGACTGCACACTCAAAACTAGTCCAAAAAGAGATTAAAATGGAGAAGATTTTACATTTTATTTTATCGTGTCCTTTAGTGCCTGAAGAATATTCTTTGAAGAACAAAGACTTGTTATTTATTATTTGGTGATTTAAGTACAATCTTCTAACACATCAAACCAGATGGTGGCTCTGTACCACCCCAATGAACTGTCCTGACTATGCCACATTAAGTACTGTCACCAGGTGGACCGTACTTAATGTGACAAGTCATGGTATAAAATATCCCCACTCCTCTGTGCCACTCAATCAAACACCTGTCTTTGCTGAGCCCACTTTCAGAAGATGGAGAAAGCCAAAAAGCAGCTGGTAGTAAATGTTTTACAGCTGCTAAATAAATAAATAAATAAATAAATAAATAAATAAGCAAGCAAGCCAGCCAGCCTCCATACAGCTGTGCTCCGTCTCACTTAGTGGTCATCTTCTAAGTCAGCATGACCCTTAAACATGCCCCAGTGCACTTGAGTCAACGGGGAGAAAGCAGATGAGGACCACCGGGTGGAACTTGTGAAGAGGTGGTTCTCACGGAAGCCAGAGCACTGATGGGAAGACTTGGGTGCGAGTTCTTGGTTTTTCACTTTTTAGACAGATGACCTTGAGCAATATCTGCTCCACCTCTCTGAGTCTCAGCTGTTACAATGGAACACAGAAAATTCCAGCGAAAGAGCACTAAGTAGTTCATGTGTCTGGTATGAGGAGGACAGTAAATGGGATGCTTACTGTGAAAGCCTTCTGCAGAGGACAAAGCATTTTATAGGGTGTTATTTCTATTTCCTCCACATAGTCCACTGACTGGAGATCCTTTTCAGGGGGACATGATGCTCTTTCAAAGTGCAAATACTCCTGCTAAAGTTCAGCATCATTTGACAACCTCATGTCCATCACTGTAATAAAATAATCTGGCAACTAGTTGAGTTTGGTTTCTGTGTTCAGAGAGTGAAGAAGCTGACAGGAGTGGGGACTGCATTTTGAAGCAGGAGGGCCAGTCTGGTGGGGTAGGAGAGTCCAAAGCACTTAATTTCTGGGCAGAACAACAAAGAAAGGTAGAGGGCAATGTCCTCAAATCCCAGATGGAGGGTCAGCAAGAACCAGGCAGGAGCTAGAGCCCACCCAACCCAAAGAGCTGGTCTGTACATTAAAAACCACAGTCTTTCTAGGCACTGCCCTGTCCTCTTGTGAGGAAGAGGAAAAGAAAGGTGGCTCATGGAAGCTTCGACCTCTCCTTTGCCCATAGTTAATATCTGCTTAGACTCAGAAAAGTAATCCAAGAATTTCTAGATTGCCTTAAAACTGCACAGTTCGAAGTGAGAGCAACACCCTGATTTTAGAAGCTGAAGAAGCCAAATAGCCCCATTGTTTTATTAGTGAGAGCTCTCTCAGGTTAAGTGATTTCCTCAAAGTCAATGCTAAATGGCTAGTTACTGGCCAAACCGGTGCTAGGACCCATGGTTCTCAGCTTAGGGGACTGCTTTTATCTCCATCACCCACACACAATGGGGAACTGGTGATCTCTGAGACAAGTCAAAGGCTATATGCAGCAGGAGAGAAACTTTTTTTTTTTAAATATATTTTATTGATATTTTTACAGAGAAGAAGGGAGAGGGATAGAGAGCTAGAAACATCGATGAGAGAGAATCATCGATCAGCTGCCTCCTGCACACCTCCCACTGGGGATGTGCCTGCAACCAAGGTACATGCCCTTGACCGGAATCGAACCCGGGACCCTTCAGTCCACAGGCCGACGCTCTATCCACTGAGCCAAACCGGTTTCGGCAGGAGAGAAACTTTTAACCCACCTTGTAAGAACCTTGGTGAAAGCCATCTGTCTTTTCATGACAAATGATTTTTTTTAAATTGCCAAATAATTTCCTTTTACTAGGATAAAAGAAACCACGCAGACCAGTGTTTTTTAAATGTTTTACAGGTCTCCATCCACTATAAATCTTGGCTTCTGACTCTTCTGAAGCACTCTGCTCTAAAATAAGAACCTATCAGAGTTGAACATGCCAAGGAATTCCACATTGTCCTGGTCTTTCAAATACAATGTGACCTAGTGCTGTCCATTCCCTGCTTCACTCTGCTTGAACTATAAAGAAATTTTAATTATCTGATTCCATGTTTCTGACTCCTGGATTTGCAAAGTAGAAAAAATAATAATAAAATGAAATCTACCATTCTGCCTATGCTGCCTTTTAATAGGAAGCCTACAGATTTTTTTTTCCTTTTTATTCAGGAAAGAAAAAGTCAGTAACAAGTTGCATGATAAGCAGAAGCAACTCCATATCTTTTTATAAATATGACTGAAAAGCTATCTACACTGCATAAAAATATCTTCAAGTTATGGTTATGCCTATTTCACATTGAAAAATGACTGGGTAAAGGAGAGGGAACTTCTAAGTTTCTGTTTCAAAGGTAATCTACACATATATAAGCCTAATATGCAAATTGTTCCCTCAGGAGTTTGACTGGGAGATTGGGAGTTCAATTGCTCGCTATGATGTGCACTGACCACCAGAGGGTGGTGCGGAACGAAGGAAGGCCTCAGCTGGCAGCTGGCAGCCGGGGAAGGAAGGCCCCGACCGGCAGCTGGAAGGCCCCCGATTGGCCCTGATCACCGACCAGGCCTAGGGACCCAACCCATGCACGAATTTTGTGCACCAGGCCTCTAGTAGTAGAATAAGGAAGCAGCTACTTCATACCGGGGCCTGTGAATGTTGATTCCAGGAGAGATTTAGTCTCCAAATTTTTTACAGAATTATTCAATTGTGACTCACTAATCTAGGTAATAATGGAATCAATATAGGGCCCTATTTCTAAGTGAGTCTTGGGAGTAAATAAGCAGATAGGAAATAAGCCCTCAGTTTGGATGAAGTAGGGATAAGAGTGGGGAGGGATGGGCTCCTGCCTTGATGAATGTAGACTGTGTCAGGAGAACATACCAGTTGGCTTTGCCTGGTCCTGAGAGTGTGTATTAGGAGTAACAGGCTCCATGCTTGTTTGGATGCCTTTAGGCCAGCACCCACCATGGTAAACATGGTCCAACATCATCTCCATTATATCCACCATAAACTACAACCATCTTGATGGATGTAATCAAGGGAAGAAAAGCTGTCATGAAGTAAAGAATGGAGACTGGGGCAGGCAACTAACCGGCTGGTTCAAATGCTCCCCTATTTGTCCACTGCACCTAATAAGCAGTACTACATTAAGCATGTTCAATTCACATGAAGAGGGATGAGAAGGATCAGCATCAACTGTTTCTCCCTGGTATTTAATTCTTCTAATTAAGAAGGCAGCTTTCACAAAGACTAAGCTGAGGTCTACAATATTGTGGGAGATGACTTTTGTCCTCCCAATAGTCATCATCCTGCTGTTGCTTAAATAACACTTTATTTAATTGTAGAGCCAATATGCCCAAATCCAGGTGACTGTCATAGCTGATCTTCTTTGCAGCTAAAATGTGACTCAGGTTAGGGCCAGTGGTCGGCAAACTGTGGCTCGCGAGCCACATGCGGCTCTTTGGCCCCTTGAGTGTGGCTCTTCCACAAAATACCATGGCCTGGGCGAGTCTATTTTGAAGAAGTGGCGTTAGAAGAAGTTTAAGTTTAAAAAATTTGGCTCTCAAAAGAAATTTCAATTGTACTGTTGATATTTGGCTCTGTTGACTAATGAGTTTGCCGACCACTGGGTTAGGCCAATGAGATTAGCATAAATGACAGGCAGCAGGGCCTTTCCTTCTTCTTTCCTGAATGGAGATGTGATGTCTAGAATTCAGTAGCCATTTTGCAAACACATAGGGAAAAAAAGATGAAAGAAATCTATGAGAATCACAGAAACAATGGACCCAATATTGCTGAGGCCCTAAACCAAAGCTAGCAACCACCCATCCCTGTTTAAGCTGTTGTAGTCAGGTTTTCTATTACTTGCTGCCAAATGCATTTTTAAACAATACAAATTTTCTACCTTGTTACGAAATTAGATAAAATATATTTAGATATAACTAAGGGGGGGGTGGACTTTAAAAATAGCCAAAATAAAAAAGAAAAGTTAAGGAACACCAAAGTAATCTTAAGCTTGCTGATGTGACAAGTGCCAATCTCTTTATCCTATTTTCAATCACAGCCACTAACATAAGACAGTTTCCTGAGAGCAGAGATGCATTAATTCAGAAATTCCATTCCACATTCATATCAGTATCATTTATCACTTAAGACTGTCAAAGAAAACCCCTGTTCTCCAAGAAGATAACAGATATAGCTATTTTATGTTAGTGGAGTGACTCCCAACAATAATGACAGTATCATTTATAAAGCGCTTACTGTGTACCTTGACGCTGGAGTTTTAAATATACTCTCATTTTACCTTAAGACAATGCTATGAGGTAGGATTAATTAGGCACTTTTTTTCAGATGGAGAAACTGGGTTTAGAAACTAGTGAGTATATGATGAAGCCTGTGGGAACTCAGTGCTCAGCGTTCTTAGTAATGTTATGTTGCCTACTCAAGAAACACTGCTGGTTTTAAACTATTTGACCAACATGAATATGGCTTGGGAGCAAGACCCTAAGTTATCAGGGCTTAGGCATGCATGAAAGGAATGCACACATCCTCACAAATAAAGAATGGCCCCTAAAATATGTCACTCAAGCTGCTGCAGACATGCCCCAGCCCTGCCTTCCAAAAGCACAGACACCATTGTAGCCACATGTCAAGTGAGACCTAAGGTAAGGAGTTATTGTCAGAATGAGAAAATGTCTGTCTTCAATTACAGCTCAAGTAAAAATGAGAGGAGGAGGAGGAGGAGGAGGAGGAGGAGGAGGAAGAGGAGGAGGAGGTGGAGGAGGGGGAGGAGGAGGAGGATACTCATTCTGTACAACTAGACAGTCACCAATAACGGGACCAAGGTTTCTAACTTCATAGCAACCATCAACCTGAGGGCCTTCTACCTTTCTCAGCAAAACATTCTTTCATGCACCTCAGGCACAGAGAGCAAAATTTTTCACTGTTTGTACTATAAGAAATCAGAGAAGAAGCATCCCCAGGTCCCTACCAACTGTTTGGAGCTGTCAGGGCTGGCAGACAAATCCGACAGCACCAAGTTAAGCTTGTCATAATTGCACCTTAATGACTTTACAAGCTGTAGGACTCTCACCTGCTCCAAATGTCACGCAAAGATCCCCAGAGAATATTCAGATCCCGGAGGTCTCTCCCCAGAGCCTTGACAGAATTTACCTAACGCGCTGGAAATAGATTTTGAATGTTATCAGATGAAAGGTCCTGGTTCCAAGAATATCACTGCAAGACTCATCTTCCAATTCTGGTGTGGCAGGACTCAGTGAGGAACTACAAAGAGTTCCAGTGGGGAGGAACATCAGAGATAATTGGTATTTTCTTCCAAGCATCTTCAGATCAAGTATAATTGTCAGGAAATGGGTTAAGGCCACCATTCATGTACTGTTTTGCTTTGTTATCTTACATTCACTTGATCTCCTTGGACTGTAAGACAAGGCCTACGTTTAGCCCGGGTCTGCATTTCAGCAATTAAGGTTTTTGATGACGACTGTATGAACATTTTCAAAGCCCTTACATCTATACCTATCATCTTAAAGGTACAGTCGCTTGAATAAAACTGGTGACTAGATTTACACTGTCTTGAGTGAAGTGAGCAGACACTCAAGTGGGAGTTTACGAAAGTTTCCCACACAGAAGAATATTCAAAATAAAAAGAAGATTGTATTTAGAATTGATCTGATGCTAACGACCATGACAGGGGTCACCATAAGAGCTTACTATCTCCACTCAAGATACATCTGCACCTACATAGTACCTCCACATCGGAACTGACTCAGATCCACAGCTTGGCTCTGCAATTCGGAGTCACAGTGTTTCTTTAGAGAAAGTTAAGCCTCTTGGCAGGGTTTTTCACTCTCTTTGCTCAGAATAATAATCTCAGAAGCAGTATTTTTTGCATTATATTTGTTTAATTATATCACCTTAATTACGCCTTTGTAACCCTCCCTCAGCACAATAAATTAATAATCTAAAAACCACTTCTAAAAAATGGAGAAGTTTTTTAGTAAGATCTTTCATTCTCTCCTCTCTTTGAAGACTTATCTATTTCATGCCAAGACCTTATCAAATTTGATTTAATTACAAAATTTCCTATCCCAAAGGATTTGGGTTTTATACCAAACAAGCTTAAGCATTATTCCTTAGCAAAGTGTGAGTATAAAACAAAGTTCACTTCTTATTACATTCAATCTCTGAGGGGAATGACCTCTGCAAAGAAGAAAAACAAATATCCAAGGATAATATCAATGAAATGAGTATCACTTTAAAGAATAACACATCAATATGGTCTCAAAGTATGAGTTAGATCTTTACTGCTACCTGAACTACCACTACACCCAAAACATACAACTCAAAGAAAGGTCCCAACCAATAAACTTGCTAAGGATCATTTTTACAGTAAGCCTTTTACATTAAGAGAATGTGTGAGCCAGCATTTTCTAAACTATTAGTTCCATAAACGAATTTTTGCTGTAAAGTAAGTGGGGGAGGGGCTGCATTCTGCATGTCAATGGTGCCTAGGATCAGTGCTGAAGCAGACTAACACACTGCCTAAATGTAGTCTCCAAATGTGTTGTCAGCTTCCACGATTATGATTCCATAAGTCAATGGAGAGTGATTTATCATTATGATGCCAGATCTCAGGACTACTGCTATAACCCATGTTGGAGATTCACAATGCTCATCAGCAAATTCAAGGTTATGAAAAGCATAAATAAGCAAAACCTGCTTACTTCCTTTAGTCCAATGTTTGCCAAAATCTTTTGGCCATGGGAACTCCTTCTGTCCTTCTCCTCTCCAGCCCTCTCCCATAACTATTAACATTTTTCCATCAAATAAAGTTTGGAAAATACTAACATAAGCAAGTCCATTATTTTCATAACCCTCATATTCTTAGAATCTCACTTTTATACACACTAGATCAGAAATGGTAAATATACAGGAATGCTCATATTAGGAATTTATTACAAAAGGACTCCCTGAGTGGTTCCTATTCAGAGCTCAGTTTCCCTATCTCCTACAATAAAACTACAGAACTATAAAAGAGAAAATGACTTTCAGAAGCAGATTTCCATAGTCTTTCACTGATGTATAAGACCTTAAGGGTGGGAATCATTTCTTACTCACTTCTGTATCAGCAACATTTCACACAGGGTATTAAATGAGTCAACGTTTGTTATGGGAGCTCTTAAAATGAAGGTTTACATTATTATATTGACTAAACACAAGAAGAGTTTATAAAGTCTTTTTAATATCATGAATTGAAGCAAAAATAGTTTATCATTGCCTAATATCTCAGAAAATCAAACAATGTTTGTTTGAAGTCTAACACTTTGCATTTGGCCAATCTTTTCATGTCACCTGTTGAACACATATTGTTCACTACTTGTCAGCTTGACTCATTCCAGACTATCAATCAATGATACCCCAATCTATTTGAGCAAGGATGGAAAACTATAACCCAAAGGAAGGCTTTTACCTTTTCCACCTCCTATTTGTGACAATATGAATTACACAGGGGCGGGGATCCTGTTTTCTTTACCCTATGACTTTCAGAGAGGTGTGTAATAATCATTTTGGAGTGTATCATTTTCAGACTGATCATTTCATATAAGCAAATGATCAAAGCTCTTCCATTGGATTGAAGATCTCAAGAAAGGAGGACGTTTGTTTTGTTCACTGATGGTTCTAGGAGAGTGCCAGGCATGCTGGCTCCAAAAATAGTTGTGAATAGATGAGGAAATTAATGAATTCCACATTCAGCACATGCACTTTTTCAAATATGCATGATTCTGACCTTCCTTCTCTCCAGCCCTTCTTCCCTCCCTCCCACCATCCTTCTTTCCTTCCTTCCTTCATTGGGACTAACCTATCTACCTTCAGAATCATCAGTACTCAAATCTCAATTCCTCATCTGCTACCTCCTTGTTGGCGCAGCCAATATGTTCTATATATGCAAGGATTAATTGGGAAGGTGAATGGTTTATTCATTCTTTGGCCCCAGAATGGTAAAAGATTGGAATGTAGGAAATCATTGCCTGAAAGCTAATAAGGCTATTAAATAGTTGACTCCACTTAGCACAGCAGCACAGAGGTCCCACAGACCTTCCCTAACCTAGACCCATGATCAAAAAGTTGATTGAAATACAATGATTCCAAAGTGTATTTCCCTCAACATAAAAGTTGGGCACCATGCAATTTCAGCCACAATTTACTTTGTATGCATTTCTCTGCCTAATTTTGCAGAGACTTTACAAAACGGACCTACAATTTGGTTGTGTGATTTGCCAAGGCTAACCCAAGCAGTTAATTGTGCAGTGCTCAAGAAGTAAATCATCTCCAATTCAACTTCTAAAGCCTGGCCAGCTGGGGGCATATTTCTGGCATGATATTAAGAGGACCTTTGTGAATAGAAAAACAGACATTTAGATTAGTTTTTTAAACCAAAGCAACTAATAAATATGTATTTTGTGTTTATTTCTTCAAAGACCAATATACCGCTGCCAACGAGCATGTTATCTTAGAGCACAGACTGTGTCTGAGAACTGAAACCTCACACTTTTCAGCTAAATGAGACCTGTACCTGCTGAGCTCCAAGTGGAGTATCTTCTTTATGCTTCCTAGGTAATCGCTTCTTCCTATCCATTTTGTATGCCTCATTCTGCTTTGTTCCAGGCATATCAGAGAACTGTAGACTCTCCCTTTGGGGATCTTTCAGCCTAGCATCGTCTATTCATTTTTTACTTGGGAACCCTTTCTTCACCATAATGTGTAATCACTGGAAACCCCTTAGGAAATCTTTTAATCATTTCATCCTCTTTTTGCCGAGTATATGATAAGGGATTTAAAATAAAGCATTTCACTTGAGATCAATACATTATTAAAGATTTTATCATAAAGTTCATTTAAAACAATTTTAATAAGTTTCATTATGTATGAAGACAATCTCAACCTTTCCCCATTTAATAAGTAATATATGCTGCTTAATTTACTTTAAATTTATAAGAAAAATAATGATTTGTCTACCATTAAAATTTTAAATATCATCATATCAGATTTTATTTTAGGGATCAAGCACATATTAAAATGTAAATTGAGTTTTAAATATTCAATATTGTTTCATAAATAAATACATTTTGGAAGTGATGATTAAGTATTTGTATCATATACCTGCACAACTTTTTAATAATTTTCATGTTTTCAGGTTTTGATTTGCATGCACCTCTCAACAAATAATGGTAGAGTGGGTATAAATAATTTTTAACCTTAGCAAATGAAGAGCCAAAGTGGATGAAATAGACATTGTATTTTATATTTTAGCATCTGTTATGCTATATAAGAACTCCGATCAATTCATCTTTGATATGCTCAGGACAATCTCAAGGTTATTAGCAGGATTTTAATTTCTATGCTTGTTAACTTATTTGTATGTCAACATCAAAGTTTCTTATGTTTCTTCTTTTTAAACAAAAAGTTCATAAGGTTCTAAATTAATGTGTATTAATCTGCTTGGGCTGCAATAAAAAAAAACATGGAAAGCTGGGTGGCTTAAATAGCAAAATACTAATTCTCACAGTTCTGGAGGATGGGAAGTCCAAGTTCAAAGCACCAGCTGTTTCAATTCCTGGTAAGGACTCTCTTCCTGGCCTGCAGACTGTAGCCACCTTTTCACTGTGTCCTCACTCGGAGGAGAAAGGTCTCTGGTTTTTCTTCCTCTTTTTACAAGGACACTTGCCTTGTTGGATTAGGGCCCCGCCCTTATTACCTCATTTAACCTTTATCACCTCCTCACAGGCCCTATCTCGGAATCAACTGAGGGTTAGGGCTTCAACATATGAGTTTGGGGTTGACAGGAATATCCAGTCCATAACAGTATGGTTAAGAGTACAGATGCAATAAGTATAATAATGCTCAAGGCTCCAACCTTAGTCGCTCTAGGTAAGTGACTAAGTTCTGAGCATGGTCATCTTACCTTCTCTAACTACCACAGGTTTGCTCAGGAAGCTTTCAAACGGTTACACTTTAAAAGAAGAAGTTCGAGGGAAGGAGCTGGAGAGGAGCTCCATTTTACAGCTGAAGACAAAGGAGGCTGGCCATAGGCCTGACAGAGAACAGAGTTAGGAACCAGGGTCTCTAGGACAACTCAAGGGCCCCATCTACAGCTCCACACTCTGACCCAGTCTTGTTCACTTCCACAGAGAAGTTCTGCAATGTTCTACCAGGCAAGTTTGCTGGTGAAGCAAACATTAACCCAGCAGGAAGTGGCCCGATGGTACTCAGAGCACCATCAGGCTGTAATTACTTAGTGGCCAAAAGTCAGAAGCATGAGCAGAAACAGAAACAAAAGCCCAAACTCCAATTCCCAGGCCCACAATATGAAGACATTAAAAACAAACCAACAAGCCTGCAGTGCATACTACCACTCCATCACTTCTGAAGAGTAAAACACCCTTTCTTTTCTACCAAACCAGACAGGCGCTCTTGTTTCATACAATGAAGAGCTCAGTAATTTTTAGTAAACACAAAAAATGAGCAAATTTGGATTCATTTGATAAAGTTTTATACCAAAAGTATGATACTATCTCCATGTGTAAACCTGAAAATTAGAATCTGTTAAAAGATACATAATCCAATGACCTTAATTGTTAATACCTAAAACCACAAAACTCTTCTTATTTCTAGGATTGGACCAAGACTCTAATCATTTTCCAGTGGTCTTCACTTTTGAGAATCCCACACAACTTTCCTTGATATTTGGAGGTTTAAGCAATGATTATTCTGAGGCAATCCTAAAGAGCCACGGGGGGCGAGGGGGATGCAAAGTAGGAAAAAGCACGTCAAGTTGACCACATTCACAGAAGATAATGCTAGAACATACAAAATGCCCTCAATGTTTAGCCTCTTAAAATTTTAACACACCAGAATCCATTACAGTAAGTTCTGCTGCAACAAAACATGTGTTCTTAAAAGTACCTATGCTATGCAAGTGGGGCCATAAAAACCAGAGAGGGCTTATAGAGAACATGGGATCAGCAGTATAACACTGAAAAAGGATATCAGTAACATTAAATCAAAATCAGAAGCTTAATAAAAATGGTAGCACAGTTCTACATATGTAAAATGGTTAAGAAATCCATAAATGCTACAATATTAATGGCACTTTACCCCATAAAAAGCCTAGAGTTTGCCTAGAATTGGGTGTGGGAAAGAATGCATCTTGTGAGTTGTCCTGCAGCATGGAAGAAGGGTGAGATGACATTAATTGGAAAGCTGTAACACCAAATGTGGTTGGGTGGGGCTCGTAACACATGGGTAAACTGAGGCTGTAGATGACCAGATGTGTATGTGCATGCGTTTAATTATCGTTCAGCTGGCTGTAATTTGTAGTTCCCTGCATTCACCTACTGTTTCTCCAGGAGGAAACGGGACATACACAAATGAAAAACATTTGTGTTATGTCTGTTCCCTAACATATCAAACTAGAGGCCTGGTCATGAAAATCGTGCATGGGGGGAGGGGTCTCTCAGCCCGGCCTGCACCCTCTTGCAACCCGGGACCCCTCGGAGGATGTTGGACTGCCAGTTTAGGCCCAATCCCACTAGGATCTGCCTAAACTGGCAGTTGGACATCCCTCTCACAATCCAGGACCACTGGCTCCTAACCACTCGCCTGCCTGCCTGCCTGATCACCCCTAACCACTCACCTGCCTGCTGGATCGCCTGTAACTGTTTGCCTGCCTGCCTGGTTGCCCCTAACTGCTGGCCTGCCTGCCTGACCACCCCTAACCACTCTGCCTGCCTGACTGCCTGACCACCCCTAACCACTCTCCTGCCTGCCTGATCGCCCCTTAACCACTTGCCTGCCTGCTTGATTACCCCTAACTCCTCTGCCTGCCTCGTTTGGAAGGTCGTTTGGCTGTCCAGTCTAATTAGCATATTACGCTTTTATTATTATAGATGCTTTGGAACAAATCCTCATTTTTCAAAAGAAGTGTTTTAACAGAACTGATTCTACTGAGAATTGATTAAACTTAAAAAAAATAAATAAAGGCTCAAATTCAGAGATTAGAAAGTTGGGAATGATTTCAGGATCATTTAAGATATTATATCACAGGTAATATTAAGATATTAGTACCTTTGAACTTTATTTTCTATTAAGGGTTTTGCCTCTCTCCCTTAGGGACCTCTCATAATTTTTAAGACTCAGTCTGAAGCAGAGAAAATACTGAAGGAGAGAAACTTTAAGAAGAAAAACAAACGCTTAGGTCATGTCCATGGATATGGTACCTCATCTGATATGTAACACCTACCAAGGTGCCTTAATAGTTGTTTGGAAAATATATAATTATCCCACAAGCACATTCCTACTGGTTCAAGTGAAAAGATACATAAAACCCAAAAACAGATGTGAAAAGAGAACGTTATCTATTTGTTGGGTTCTCTCCATCATATATTTTGAGGTTCATGAAAAGTCAGAGAACTGGGGTACACAGTAATTTCTAAGAGGACTGTCACTACATCACTGCTACAGAAGTAACTACAGGGGAGGGCAAAAGTGGCTTCAGAGTTGTAATACAAATAAATAATACAATAATGAATAAATAATACAAGAAAAAAGTCTGTTTCACATACAACTGTAAACCTACTTTTGCCCACCCCTACTTTTGTATTGTTTCATGTGGTGGAAAATGACTTGAGGACCCTATTCACCTACGTTCACAGGTTTGAAAATATGTGCAAAAGAAGCCTGTCCTTTCAAAAGCAGCCCTGTTTTCCCCAATATGCATGTAAGAAACGTAGAATTCTCCAAGTTCACCTAAAGAGGAAAAGGAAAAGATTTTGCAGTGACTGTTAAGCAATATGGCCTGTTAGAATCTACTTCAAAAACATTTAGATATTTCACATTCAGTGAATGTTACTGAACACCTACCATGTACCAGGACAGATGCCAACTTTCAGAACAAACTCCCTGATGGTGGCAGCTGGAGCCTGCATTATTCAAACACCGCACAGGTGAGCCTTATGACCATCCCCAGGTTGAGAGCCACCAATTAAGTACATGAAAAGGTAGCACAGTTTATGTAAGGGATAAAGCCAGTTGAAATTCCAGAAAATAAAGCTTAAAAACTTGGAACTTAAGAAAAATTGCATATCAAGAAGTATCTGGAGTTATTTTCCTTATTTATTTCGTCTTTGTATTAAGAAGGAGGTGTTTGGGATACAACATTGGAGGGGAAACTTAAGGTCTTCAGGAGAATGTGCTGATCTGAGCCATTCCTATTGATTTTTTTTCTCCTCACCCAAGGATATGTTTTCCATCCATTGATTTTTAGAGAGAGAGTGGAAGGGAGAGGGAGAGAAAGAGAGAAGCACTGATGTGAGAGAGATACATCAATTGGTTGCCTCCCAAATACCCCTGACCAAAGCCAGGAGTCTGCAACCCAGGTCCCTGCCTTTTACTGGAATCTGGAATCTGGAATTGAACCTGGGACCCTTCAGTCCGCAGGCCGACACTCTATCCACTGAGCCAAATTGGCTAGGGGCCCTATTGATTCTGAATGGAAGGTCACCCATCCCTGCTGACACATTAAGGAAATCAGAAAACTTGGTGACAGAGACACTACATACACTATGGGAAATGGGGGTGCAAGATGGCCGAGGGAGAGAACCAGGCTCTGAAGTCTGGGCCTTACTATCCCTACTCAACCTCCAGTGGTCCCAGTGGGAACCTCTGAGCCAGAGTCAAGGAAATAAAACTTTTCCCCTTTACAGAGAGCATCTCCCCTTCAATATCTGCAGTACTGCAAGTCTCTTCTCAAAGGCTAACCACTAAAGGATCAAGTTTGTTTTGCTACTATCACTAGGTTGTGTAAGTAGATGCATCAATACGCCCTTTTGGAGGGAGCACTTCCCACATGCTCTTTGGACCAAATTTTTAAAGTAATATATAAAATGAGTTGACTTAAATCGGGTATCCAAACATACACCTTTCCTTCATTCGTGGCTGAGACAAATTGATGAACAGAGCTAAGACTCCAACCCACATCACATGCCCTGAGTAACAACTGTAAAAGAAAATATCGTTAAAGGGATCTCCATCTCCAATAAAATAAAACCTACATTACTAGCAAAGAGACTTCATCAATCACCAACACTTAAGAAAATAAGGCATATTCATTTTTTTTCCAGTAAAGCTCAGTTGGCTTCAAACTGTATAAATTCCATAGTGATGTGCAATGTTTTTGGAATTATGTTTCTTAACCAAAGGTATGGGGTTGTTTTTTTTTGAGAGATAACAGGCAATTGATATTCTAGTTTTAATTACTTTAAGTAGAAAGTTTAAAAACATAACCGCATGGTCTATCCTATATAATAAAGAGGGAATATGCAAATTGCCGTCACTCTGCCACAAAGATGGTGGCACCCACAGTGGAGGTGGGGGGGGGTGGTTTTCCATAACACAAGATGATTGCACCCACAGCAGAGGCTGAGTTTCTATAACGAGCCTTAACGAGCAATCATCAGGGACCCCAGGCCACGCCCCCCACATGGCAGGGCTTGATGGGGGACCTCAGGCCAAGTCCCCCATCCTGGCACTGGGCCAGGGGACCTGAGGCTGCTCCCCCTGCCCCAATGCCAAGCCAGGGGACCTGAGGCCATGCCCCCACCCTGGTGCTGGGCCCGGGGACCTCAGGCCACGCCCCCTGACTGGCAGGGCTTGACAGGGGACCTCAAGGTGCGCCCCCCCACCCCAGTGCTGGGCCGGGGGGACCTCAGGCTACTCCCCTCGCCCCAGGCCGGGGGACCTCAGGCCACATCCCCCGCCCAGCCTTGCTTGACAAAGAACCTGAGACTGCGCTCCCCTTCCAGTGAGGCTTGATGGGGGACCTGAGGCTGCACCCCTCTCCCAGCACCAGGCTGGGGGACCTGAGGCTGCGCCCTCCGCCCAACGGGGATTGACGGGAAACCTCAAGGCGTGCCCCCCTGCCCAGCAGGGCTTGACAGGGAATCTCTTGCCGCATCCCCCACCCGGCAGGGCTTGACGGGGGACCTCAAGGGGTGCCCCCCTGCCCGGAGGGGCTTGACAGGGGACCTCAATGCACGCCCCCTCCCGGCCCGGGCTGGGGGACCTCAGGCCACGCCCCCCACCCCTGCACCATCCAGGGGACCTGAGGCTGCGCCCCTCTCCTGGCAGGGCTTGACAAGGGTGGGACCAGCCGGGTCTGGATCTAGCCCAATGGGGGGTGGGGAGCAACCTGGTCTGGGTCTCACACGATTTTGAGGCACACGTGCGTGAGCGGGGACTTGACTCTCGGTCCCATGGTGTGCCCCGGACTCTGACAGGAGGAAGATTTTCATATACATTTTACTAATTTTCTTTCATCTCTGACACTTCTATTATAGAGAAAGGGAAAATAGCAATATTAAAATATTTCCTCTAATTAATCCCCTTTTAATGTGCACGAATTTCGTGCACCGGGCCACTAGTATTTCTATAAGAGTTATTAAGATTCTTTTGCCTGTGCTTTATTTTATACCTGAATTCTGAACACAGAAAATTTATTCTAAACATACATTAAAAAAGGAAATATGGGTGATCTATGTTTATCATGCATGTATTTATCCATCCTAAAGTAAATAACCTATGTGTTACTATTCATTTAAATAATCTCTAACTTTCTTCACTCTGATTACTCAAATGCACTGTAATTTTTCATTGATAAAATGTAATCTGCTAAATTAAAATATTCTTATCTTGGGAAAGGACCACAACTCCTATTCCCAAAGTTTACAGAAATCATTGAGAATGTTGACTATTCATGCACCACATGTCTTCATTGGTAAGTGACAGATTTTAAATGAAACATCATGGAATCAGCCTTGTTGTGTGTTTTTTTCCCTTGAATACATGTAAATAGACTTTACATCAATAGCCACAAGATTGCCAAGATTATTTTTCTTTTATATACCAAAAAAATCAGACAGATCTAATAGGATAAGCTACAGAAGTTAAGCAAAAACTCCCAATCCAATCTTCCATCAAGAGCCAATTAGTTGAAGGCCTTAGAAATAGAACAATGCCCCAATTCTTTGCAGCAGCAAATTACAGAAGCCCTTACCTTTTAGTCAGAAAAAGTGACAGATAACTAGCATAATAAACTCAACAGACATGCCTGCAATGAACATTTCTCAGTGGACTCCCTCTACAGCCCCAAAGCACTGTGCATAAAAACCCCAGCCTGCCTGCTCCATCCTTCACTGTCTGAGATACCCGCTACCAGGGTAACAAGAAAGGGCCGAATGAAGCAGCAATCTTAGTTTCTTAAAAACCTTTGTCCTGGGAAAAGAGAGGAGAAAAGAGCAAGGGGTGGGGAGAGGGAAAGGAGGAGAAGAACAGAATAATTACTTTCAGGAAGGTGAAGTGGTGTTTGCCATAAACTAAATGCACAGCGACCAGCTTTTTAAGTTTGAATGGCTCTGCTTGCAAGCTCCTAAAGCCCCTACTTCTGCCACTTGAGGGGAGAAAAGTCCGTGTGTGTGTGTGTGTGTGTGTGTGTGTGTGTGTGTGTGTGTGTGTGTCTGAGAGAGAGAGCCAATGTATAGACAGGGAAGGGACTGGGGATGGCTGAAGGAACGGAGGCCAGTGGAGGGGTGGGGGAGAGTGCTAGGATGTGACCCACATATGGAATGAGCATTAGAACAATGGGGCCAGGACAGCCAAACCAGTGCACTCTGGGGCAGCAGTTTTCAAAACAAGGCTTCACAGCTTTGCAGGAAAGTGTGTGTGTGGGGGGGGGGGGGGGGGTAGGGAAACATAATACAAAAACAAGCTAATTGAAATAAGCAACTGGACACAAAAGGAGCTGACCAAATCACCAGCAACTGGGACACTGTGGGCTCCTGGAGTTCATTTCCATGCAGCCTGTAGGCTTTTTCCTTCCTCACTGGAACGCTTTTGGTCCCTGGGGTCTAGAATTCCAGAGGACCCAATTAACACCACACTTGGCTAGCTCCCTGGTCTGATCAATATGAAATAAGCTGCCTTTTAGCATCTCCATAAAATAAAAGAGCCCCCAAACTGGAGCTGCTGCTTTTTTATTTCCTCTGTAGTGTAACAGCCAATGAGCGCTGAGGGGCAGGGGAGCCACACACATATGAAACATTAAGAGAGGATAGAAAGGGCACGATGATGGGGTTGGACATACTGAAGCATCTTAAATCTGATAGAGTTGTGAAGTCAATGAAATCAGCTCCTGCATCCTGAGGCTGTGGGCTGTCAGCAGCGTTTCACATGTGAGGCGTTTGAGCTTAAACTCACTGGGACTCTAATGATTGCTGTGTTCTGCGTAACATAATTCTGTCTTTTGGCAAAGGATGCATTCATACACATCTCAGAAACACTTAACTGGTAAACCTTGCACGGTTCCCCCAGTAACCTTCACAAAGCTTTCCTTACAAGTGGTATCCTCTCTGGTTCTGATTCTATTTCACTGTCAAACAACTGATTTTTTTTTTTCAAAGCCCAGAGATAAAACAACATCAAAAATAACATTGCTAGATATAAGTATTTCATTAAAAAATAAAAATAAAAAAGGAATGATTCTCAAATGGGACTTCCATCCCAGTAGCTTTTATTTAATAATACTTTATTTCTAGTGCAATGAGTGTGATATAATAGTGCAAAGCATTTCTACATTCTGCTTACTCTGGAAATGCAGATATTCAAACAACCTGTGAAATAAGAGATGGCAGCAAAACTTTCCAAACACACACACAAACACACACACACAGAGTCAATTTCAGAATGAGTGCCATGTTTCTTGTGTTGTAATTCTAATATTTAGATTTCAAAAGTATGGAACCAGAAAAAAAAATGTCCATGGTAAATTCAAGGCTAGAATAGCTAGGTTCTCAGCTATAGCAAAACACACACACACACACACACACACACAAACAAACAAACAAAATCACCTAAACATCAAATTTCCATAAGAATAAGCTCAAGATAAAATGTTCATGGAGAAAAAGATCCTTAATTCCCATGTGTTACAAAAGCCTTACCAGTTCAATCACGGAATATGAAAACCTGTGTTTAAATCATTTTTAGGCAATGACACAAACTGAGGAGGAAAATAAAATAAGTGACAGGAAAGAGGGGCTGTCAACACCAACTCCAAAGTTCATGCTCCTTGGCTTGATCTTGTATTTCATATAACACAGACTTCTACAGGGGAATAATGGGCCTCTTCTTGGGAGGTCTGGTTCTTTAAAATCTAAGTTTGAAGAAACTTGGGCTGTGGCTTAATCTGAGAGATAAAATGACGTTGGATTAGCTGGTGGCTGGGCTGGGGCTGGAGACTTACAAGTATTCGCTGGTGTTTACAGCTGCAACTGCAAGTCATAGTCCAGGTAATGTTGCAGCTAAAGGTCCAAAGTGTGCTCCTCCGAGCAGTGATCTTTTGGATGTGGCAAAGCTGAGCTTCTCACCAAACAAAAAGGACGCTTTTTATTTGCATTTACTTTTGTTTCATTTGATTGTCATTTTGCCTAGCCAGGTCATGAATCAAATCAAAGGAAGAAGACTTTCAAAATGCTATATTCCAGCTTCAACTTGATGTTGTTTTTGTCTCTGCTGTTTTGAAATATGAGAGCCAGAATGTAAATGGGCTGTATTGTCATGCATGGGGGCTGCCTCAGGCAAAATATTCCTATTAAGTGGGAGCATTCCAGGTATTGTGGGGCCTGAAGCAAAGCACAGGAGGATCCTCTTTAAGTAAAGTGTATAAAATTAGGAATTGAAAATTAAGCAGAAGGTGTTGGAAAGGGCCCATGAAAGTGAAGGGGTCTGAAGCTTAAGCTTCAATACATTCACAGTATACAGAGTGTCCCAAAAATGCATAAGCACTTCGGATGATTATAAAGTCAGTGTTTATTAACATTACAGTTAATTTTCAAAAGTTAAGAGTCTACAGAAAAGAATACCTTTTTTTTTTTTTTTTTTTTGGTCAATGCCTATTTTTAAACTGATAACCTTTCTAATCCAGGCACTGCTGATAACATGAAGCAAAGGAATCTCAAACATCAGGAATCATTTCCTTCCATATTGTGCACCCTCAATTCATCCACTATTACCAGTTTTGTACCGTAAATTTCATCTTTGATGTATCCCCATTAAAAAAAAAGGTCTAGTGGCACTTTAGGATAAATTTCCTTTGTTCAAAGTTTAGTCTGACTTCACCCATTATTACAAATCAGTTCAACTTAAAAAGGAGTGAAAATTAAGTGAGTTATCAGCTGTGAAAGTGTGCATACATTTTTGGGACACTCTATATATGATTCTACTATCAATGGGACCTCTCTCAAGAGTGCCTCAAGGGGCCCAGCCAGGGTGGCTCAATGGTTGAGCATCAAACTATGAACCAGGAGGTCACAGTTCAATTCCCAGTCAGGGCATATGCCAGGGTTGCAGACTCCATCCCCAGTGAGAAGATTCTCTTTCATCATTGATGTTTCTATCTATCTCTCCCTTCCTCTTTGAAATCAATATATATATATATATATATATATATATATATATATATATATATTTTTTTTTTTTTTTTTTTTTAAAGAGCACCTCAAGGATAGGAAGGCCCAGGTACTAAGGAGAGCTGGAACTTCCTCCTCAGTAGAAGTATGAGTATCTTTTCTTATTGGTGATAAGAGGAGAGAGGAGCCTTGAGAAGCTAAAAAATTTATTCTGCATATTCAAGTAAAATGATAACACCAAAGTCTCCATGTGCTTTTATTTTCTTAGATGACTAGGTCTGTTCAGAGATAGGATATAAGAGAGTTAGTGGATCCACTAGTTCACTGAAGCTTAGTGTCTCCTAAAGAAAAGAGAGTTCTCCCTTCTTTTTCTGAATTTCAAATTTACAAAAAAAGTTGAAAAGCTAGTATAACTTTCCCACTTACCTGTCACTCAGCTTTCCCAGATTATATAACATTATAACAATTATAGGAAACTAATATTGATGCTATACTATGAGCTAATCAACAGACGATTCAGTTTTTGCCAACTGTCATGGGTATGTCCCTTTGCTGGTTCAGAATCCAATTCAGGAACCCACACTGCATCTAATTATCAAGTCTCCTTAGTCTCTAGTATCTGTGACATTTCCTCAATCTTTCTTTGTCTTGCATGACCTTGACCTTTGAAGAGCATTGGCTAGTTATTTTGTAGATTGTCTTTCAACTTAGGTTTATCTGATATATCTTCATGATTAATTTAAGGCATGCCTTTTGGGAAAGACTATCATAGAAATGATGTTCTCCTTTCTTCTGCATCACATGAAGAGGTACATGACATTGATTTGTCTCATTACTGGTGATACTTTGATCATTTGGTTAAGGTCATGGTTGCTAGGTTTCTCCACTGTAAAATTATTATTGTCCCCTTTTAACGTATATATTTCTTATGGTGAGATACTTTGGGACCATACAGATATCCTGTTTATACTTCCACCCACTAATTTTAACACACGTTGATGCTTTTCTCACCTGCAACAATTATTGCTGTGTTGTTTGCCAAAAAATAATTTTATATTTCCATTATTCCTTCTCCATTTATTAATTAGAATTCTACTGTAAGAAAGAGCTGCCCCTTCTAGAATAGGGACCTTTACAAGAGAAATATTATAAAAACTGAATTATCCCTAACCCAACATGGTTGGTTTATCCATAAAATAGCACCTCTGTGCCACCCAGACAGTGATGGTATGAACATTCCGAAACCTGCCCTTTCAACCCTCTGCAGCTTTCAAGCTTCTTCGGCAGCTCCACAGCAGCAAAGCAGAGGGCAGAGGCGATGCGAGGACCAAGAAATGCCATCAGTTTCCCACTAGCCACTATGGCTTATAATGAGAAAGGTTTGTAACAAATGGATAACTTTTCTTACAAATGTCTAGGAAGCAAACTTAGCCAATACATCCAATGTATGTCATTTTTCTGGTCCAGAATTGAATTCAGCAACTCACACCTCATTCTGTTGTCAGGCCTGGGTTGCTCTGGCTCATGTAAAGGATCACACCTGCCCAGCATGATATACCTGCCCTGCAAAAGGCAATGAATGGCCAACATTCCACACTGCACATCTGCTCACCACCAACTCCCAGTCCAACCTGATCGCCTTGTCTGTGCTTCCTCTGAGCCCTGCCTCCACTTGCCTGCTCCAAGTTAATGAAAGATCTAGTTCTAGACTGAAGCTGTCTCCTTAACTTTCATCCTTCAAATAATGCCCTCCCAGGTAGAAACAGCACAGACCTCATCTTTCCCACACTAGTGGGTCCTGATCAAAGATAAGACCCAGATACTAACAGTCTTTTGTCCCTGCACATCTACAAACACCTGAGAGAACCACAAGCTGGCTGAACGTACTGGCTATTAGACTACAATTCCAGTCATGCAAACTCACACAAATAAAAATAAACTCAGTCAAGAGGAAACTCGGTGAGAGCAAAGGCAGATATTCATTCCAGAAAGAGAGGAGCACATTGTTACCGTGATTGAGGCACACACTTGCCCAAGGTACAACTCCTCACCAATTCTTCCTCAGGAATCTGTAAAGTAGAGGAACCTGCCCTGGGGTTTGGGCCTATATCAGACACTGCCAGAAAGAGCAAGGACAGAACTGAGAAGCAGAACACTGGATCATTAACATCCCAGAGAAATCTCCCAGGGGGAACCCTGATGCACTGTGCAGGAGGAAGGCACAGGAGCTACCTAGACCCCTCTGAGGCGCCATAGAGAGGTGTACTTGGGCACACTCCTCAAGCAGGCAAGCCTCGGGGAATCACCTAGTAAGGATGAGGGTGGGAAAAAGTCTTAGGAGGAAAGGTTACAGAGTTACTTGGAAACCACATTACATGTTTCCCTTACTTCCTACGTATATACCCCACAAATACCCTTTAAAATCACTAAAACAGAATAATCTCCAAATCCCACAGGCTTTCAATCAAAATCTGTATACAACCACACAATTGCTAAAACAGGGCTCTGTATTGATTATTTATTATTGGTATCTACGTAAAACCTTTTAAATTGCATTTTAATAGGCTGTTAACACTTTCTCAAGATTTGCAACACCAGGTGCTAACATCCAAAATTAATGATGATGTAATAAGGTGAATCCAATCCACTCCCTGTTAGGATACCATTGTTTCCATGACTGCCCATCCCAAGAAGGAAATATTTCATAAAGGAAAAAAAATGAAAAAGCTACTTCAGCACCTAAGCTGCTACTGGAACTCTGAGCTAAACAATAGACGTATTGCTCTTAAATTAATTTGTATGGTCATAATTCCAAAGACCTTTTAGACTCTATAAGAACAAAATGCTGAAGCACTGTCTTCCCCTTGGTTTAAAGTATATGGCTCAATACTTCAAATCCCAGGGTAATCAAAACTATTAGTCCCTCCAACTGTTAACTATCCAGGTGGTACGTTTATGAGTCAGAAAACTAAACAGATGTAAATCTTTGAAAGATATTCACGAGATACAACCACAAGGGCTGACATAAGAGATGAAGCTCTCCATTCTGACAAATGGGTAAAGAATGCCTATCACCATTCAATAAAGAGAGGGAAAATGGAAAAGGAAATAATGCAAAAGAACTTAAAAACTAGCACCAACAGACCAATCCTAATTTACACAAATAAAAGAGAAATATGCAAATTGACCATCACTTCACAACGCCCACCAGCCAATCAGGAGTGAGTATGAAAATTAACCTGACAAAGATGGCAGTGGCCCCACCCCCAGCCACTCTGGGCCTCTGGGCAGCATGCATGCAGGCGCGGAGTGGCCGGGCGGGGCGGGAAGCCTGCTGTGAGGAGGGGGGCGGGGGGGCAGAGGGAGCTACAGGAGCGGTGCTAAAGCTGGAACGAAGACTGAAGGCTCTGGGCAGGAGCGAAGATGGAAGGCGGCAGCCAGAGCGAAGGCCTGGGTCCTGGGAGCTGGAAGAAAACCGATGCTAGCAGCCAGGGGAAGGAAGGCCTATTGCACGAATCTTGGTGCAACAGGCCTCTAGTTCTACAACAAAATTTTACCTCCAAATTTATATATACATTTTTTGAAAAACTGATTTCTACTTAAAGGGGTTTCCTCCACTGTACATTGTGAATCAGCACAAATTTAAAATTATACACGGGCTCTCAATCCCCCCCATTAATTCACATGGATCAAGCATCCATAGACACATCATACTATGGTAGAGACTAAGCATCTTTCATCCAAACTACACTCTCCTGATGTCCATGCCCACCCCCTTGACTCATACCCTGAATAGCTCTACAACCTATTTTTCCACAAACACTTGCTCTGCTCATTAGCTATGCACTAAAATACAAGATGACAATGCCTGGCTCTGTGCTTATTTCCATAGTCGTTATGAAGTAAATACCATTTTGGTGAGTAAAATTAAAGGAAACCCAGGTACATGACAGGACTTCTTTCCCTTCTTTGGAACCGTATTTACACAGCACTGCCAGAAAGTTCACCAACACCATACAATTGTGAAATGGTTTATACAAACAGTGATTATAATAATAAATTCCAACTTGAGACCATTTCTCATTCAAAACAGGTCTACGTGTTCCATTTGGGTTTTCCTGCCAGCACGGGAAAAAAAAATGTTTGCAAATGTAGAGACTGTAAAGGCAGCACCTTCCATGCTACTTAAGAGGTTAGATAATATTCCCCAAAGGGTGCTTTCTATCAATACTTTTTAGCATTTTTTTTTCTTTCTTTCCCTAAATTAAGCCTAATATACACATAAATGGTGCCACGCCTGAAAGGAGAAAAAAAAGCTTAGGAAATAAAACAACCTTTCCAGTAATATGCTTAACATGAGAAAAGGTTAGGCAGATAATTACCATTTACATTTACACAATCAACTGCCAGATTTTTTAAGCTGACTAAATGCTACTCTAGTTCATTATGTAACCATGCGACAAAGGCCATTTTCTCTTTAGAATTTCAGTTTCCCTGAGGTAAAAACCACCAGGAGATTTGAATATTATCCAACAGTATTTTAAAACTTCACAGAGACATATTCTCATCTTTTGTTAGGCAGTTTCTACCACTTTGGCTAATAATCAATAAAAAAACAAGGCAATCATATGATCTTATGGTGGAGAGGGTTATGGCATGTACATGTGTGTGCAGGGCGCATGCACTACCCTCCCCAAAGCGGAAACTAGATGGGTTAACACCCTGACGTTACATGAGGTTGTGTCAGTGGAACTCCAGCAGGTTCAGCAGAGTTAGGCTGGATACTGAATGATTCCCTGGGCCCTTTGGAAAAAGGTGGGGAATTGTGTGAATTCTTGTGCTTACAGTTTAACCTAAAACAGATGCATGTGCACACACGCACATGTGCACGCATATACACATGCACATGCACACACATTCCGAGTCTAGACCTCAAATGAGGCTTACAAAGATGATCCAGTTATGTCATCTAACATTTCCACAATCGTGATTCCCCTGCTCCCCTGGAATAACTGTAAAATAAACAATAAGCTCAGTTGAGACAGAAAAACAGTAAAACAGCTTAACTGGCTATTCTGGGTCCCAAGGCTGAGAATAGTAGGAATAACTGTCCAACTGAAGAGTGGGGCTGGGCTGCCCATCCAGCAAAGCGAGTTCTGCAGCCTCACCCCATCAACCACCTCTAGACTCAGAGCAGAGGCGGTCACCCTAAGGATGACTGTTGGCTAGAGCTGTGGGCCCAGGATGGAGAGGTCTGTGCCTGTTCCACTCTCACTCCATGGAGGTGGAGCTGACTCTACAGAGAGAGGGAGAGAGGTGCTCACCCAGTCACTTCCAGGCAGTGAGCAGGGCCTTCTGCACTCAGGACTCTCACGTGGTTGGAACTCCAGGATTTCCCAGTCACAACTTATCCACTATAGTACCCTCCTTTGTCATCTATCTATCCTCTTCCTTCAACTCTGTGCCCTTATTCCCTATGCAACAGTCAGCAGTGACTAAGGAAAGAAGGGGGGAAAACAACTTGTTTTCTTACCTCTCAAATGTTAGTCACATACAGGGTTGTCCAGCTGACTTGATGGAGACAAGCAGCTGAGAAAGACAAGGGAGGTCAGGAGACAACCCCTGATCCCATGCTGTCAGTCACCAAAAGCACAGGAGAAGAGGGTTTGGGTCTCTGTGATCCAGAAAGAGCTCATTTTCTGTGCAGCATCTGCTGAGCAAAGCTCCACAAAAGGTTAGTGGCATAGAGCTAAATGTGGCAAAAGAAAAAAATGCCATCCCGCTGCCATTATCTTACCAGGGGGGGATCTCAAGCCCAGAGAGAGAAGAAAACATTGTGAAGACCTTATTTTTTTTAATAATAAAAGGTTTGTTAGACCAGAAACAAAAACAAGGTAAAAGGGAACCAAATGTCTTTCATGTATTAGATGAACATGGACTGAAGGCTTTCCATGGGGCAGAAACTGTTCTAGGTGAATAAGACAAATATCTCCATTCTTAGAGAACTAACATTTAGCAGCAATGGAGAAGGCGACTAAGAAATAATTTCACAGAGTGGTGTATGCTCTGAAGACAACATGCGAAGAGAAAAAGAGAAACCTGGATGGAGAGAAGGGTCTATTTTAGATAAGGTTGCAGGTAAGGCTCTCTGAGACTGAGTCATCAATTCAGAAGTCTGGGGGAAAGGTACTCTCCACAGAGGGAACAGCAAGTGCAGAGTCCCTGCCTTCCCAGTCTGCCTGCATTCCTATAAACTTTCATGAAGCTCCTATTTGTCACGAAAGTGAACAAGACAAATGCCCTGCCTCTGAAGTCCCATTGTGGAGTGACATGATAAGTAAACACCCAAGCAGCCACACGAATACCAATGGGAAGAGTCCGTGACCATTTCCAAGAAGTTACCTGGAAGCATGAACTTGACTGAAGAGTTGGATTGTGCTCCAGACCTGTTTAAAATAACATTCTGGGCACAGGAAATAGAATGAGCTAAGGCATGACATGTCAATGAGCCACATTTATACCCTGTACATTATTCTTATGCCATTTCAGCACTTAATTGCATGAATTTGTTTCATGTTTTCCTCCACTGCTGGAATGTACATTCTCTGACAAAAGGGAACTTACTCATTTTGAACCTTGAGTTTCTTGCACAATGCCTGGCACATGGAGTCCGTGAATGTCTGTCGAATATATGGGATGAGGAGTAAAGAGACAGATTAGTGGTACCTTGTGAAGGTTGGAATGTGCCCGGCGGTATAAGTTGGACTTCTTTCTGTAGGTATGGGGGCTATCAAAGGCTTTATAATTTACAACCTTATGAATGACGAAAATGAGCTTAACCTACCACTGAACCCGGAAGCCTTCCTTTATAAAGCCTATATTGGTGGTGCTGACAGCTGCAGCTGATGTTGTTTAAATGAAGATGTGGCTTTTTGTTTCCTTCACGGAAGAGACATATATTAATTGCAGTGCTTTTTAAGACATGAAACATGGTTTTAAAAGCTTGATAATCACTTCTACTAAAGGTTTCCTGCTGCGATTGTCAAATATGAGTCTTCACCCATTCCCTGTGACCCACTTCCCTGCCATTACCTTGCTCCATATTGAATCAGCCAACCCATGTGTATTTATTGTCTTCCTCCTCTGTGGACAGCAAGGAGTACTGTGTGAGATAACATATCCTTCACACTTCAGAATAATAAAGTATCCTTAATGGCCAAGGGCATTTTTGTTCCTACTATATTTTATTATCCAGTGCAGCCCTTTCATCTCATTTTCAACCCAGGTGGCTAGGCTGGCTCCTGGAAGAGCCAGATATAGAGTGTGTTTCCTGGCTTCAGGTCATCAGGAACCACACTTTGTTCATCTTGGGTTCCTCCAGGAACGACCAACAAAAGTGTTTGGCACTTCCAAAGCTCTATGCATTGCCTCCGATAAATTACTCCTTCCTGTACCACCATTATAACTACTCTCATTTCTGTCTTTGTGCCTCAGTGGCCCTCTCCAATCTCCACTCTCTTTTCAGTCCTCAGCAAAATGTCAGAGCATTTGTTCATGGAAGGTATAGAGAGCTGGCCCTCTGTGGTGTAGCTCTGTTCACCAGCAGGAACTCGGGCATTGAAACAGATGCGACAATTTGCCAACCAGAAATAACACAGACGTGGCCACACATGTTCAGGTACACAAGCACTAAGATTAGATAACTGTGATAATTTCAACAAAAATGCAGCCCAGCTGATAAGAGATCCATTCCTTTCAGAGACCCATCCCACTTACAGAAAGGAAGCAGGCAACTCCAAGAGTCAGGTTCAGATGCAAACTGGACACTCGAAGGTTCCCAATCTCGCTCATACCCTGACAAGTTCTAAATATTCAATTTCATTGGGATTTAAAATTTTTAGTTCTTTATGCTATATGGGGTTGTCCCCCTTAGAGAAAAAATATTACAAGAAACATAATGAATGTCTTTAATAGTATGAAGAGTTATCATGAGGAAAACAATGAAAAGTAGTTGACCAGCACAAAGACATTGAACCAAAATCAAATCATCAGCAAGAGACTTCAACAAGCATGACAAATGTCTCTTCCAATATGTTACTACTTTTAATTCCTGTGACTTGCTAATAATCTAATACCGCCTCCATTTTATAAAACACTAGCTTGGAAATTAGAAAGCTGAGACACATGAAGAAGACTCCCTATACAAGTAAAAGGAAAAATCCATCGAGAGAGAGAGAAAAATGGCTCTCTAAAGGAATAGGAGGAATGGGACCCCTGGGGGAGGACTACATACCCTAAGTAAACTAACAAATGAAGAACTTCTCCAACAGTTCTGCAGATTCCCATTTACTATGCACAGAGTTATTTCCTTAAGCATAATGCATTTATCTCTCCAAGACAGAAAACCGTAATTTAATTTAAGTTAAAATGAAGAACTTAACAATTTACTACATTATTAGATCCCTTTGAAAGAGTTAAATGTTCCCATGCTCAGATCTCCTCTCTTCCTGTGCTTCAAGATAAGTACTAGGAGATTTATGTGCCATGAATTTCCAATTACCCATCTCTACCAGCTGGGCTGTCAATCACCACTTGTCTTATCCTGGATGTCTTCACCACCCCCACTTCCTTGTGTACTCAGAAACAAGCTTATTCTTCCAAAAAGAGCTTAACACCAGGCAGGCAAATGCTAGTTTTTATGTCCAGTTTCTGCTGGACAGAATTTCTCACTCAAATTACTGCCATCCCAGCATCCCAACATATTCAAATAAACCAAGGGTTGCCACAAATTGTGGGCAATTTAAGATTTCAAAAGAGAATTTACATCATGCATCTTCCCAGCGTCCACTGAAGCAGAAATGATGAGCTCTCAAGAGCAATCCACCTCCCCCTTTGACATCTGGAAGCAGGTGGGAGAATTCTAAATGATAACTACACTCAGACACCAGCAGAACACAGAAAAAAGTATGTCTGCAAATGCATGCTGATATACTAGTTGTAATCTTGGAGGAAAATAATGCTGGAAACTCTCCACTGCTCTTGGACATGGGTTTTATCTGGAGCGTGAACATTTAAAAATTAAGACATCAAAGACTATTAAAAGTAGTTTAAAAGGTCTGACTATCAGTATTACAATTAGATACTTGAAAAATAAATAACAGTTGTCATTCAATGGTTAGGATTTTGTTGGTAATTCTTAAAGGCACGGATTCATTTCTGGTGATTGTGCCCAAAACATATATCTCTTCAGCTGACAAATATTGAGCACCTACTATGTTAAAGGCTCTGTGTTAAATCTTCAGGGAGATTTTTAAAAAAATAACTAATACCACAAGCCCGTGTAAGAAGGTTGTAGAAGTATATGCATAAATAATATTAGCAAAACAAAATTTGGCATCAAAATGTCTGTGGAACATTATGTGAATTCCGAGGCGACAAGATCTTGCATCTGGCTGGAGGAGGACAGGAATTCAAGGAGAGCATCATGAAGGAAGGCTTTACCTGTGGACCTTCTAATTCTTTGGTTGTTCCTCTTCCTCCTGTCCTACTTTGCTTGTTTCTAGAGGACAGGTAGAAGCAAGGTAATGGAAACTCAAGCTCCCATTTTTTTTAATATGAAGTTTGGATAATTTTGATGAATATAGTCTTATTTAATTTATACAATGAAATGTAGGGATCACTTACTATTCACTGCTCTGAGTTACTGAGAAGTATAAATAGCATGAAAAGCATATTCAAATCCAGAAAAGTAGTCAGTCCTTCTTTCCACGTTCTGAGCCTGGAGAAGGCCATGGCACTGGCCCTGCCATGAGCAATGGGATCCTCCCTTCATGCACCATCCCGATAAACTGCCGTGATGAGGTGGGAAAGTCAGACTAACCACTGAGATCAGCTCCAGTTCACCCAGGGCTTTGAGATGTCTGTTAAACATTTCATCCATTTATTCCCCCAATTGTCAAAAACGCATGAAACAGATGGGGCCTGACAAGTTGGACCTGATGTGCACTCAGCCACCAGCAACTTCCTGAACTTGCTTTCCACTCCTCTGGCATTGGAGGGTAGTCCCCTGCATTGTTAGTGCTGCGATGGTACTCGTGGCCCAAGATCTGTCGTTGACCCTCACACTCAATAAGCAGCTACCATGACAGCCAAAATGTGGTGGGCCCTCCCTTTGTACTCGGTCCATGGAAGTGTTTTAGGAACAGTCTCATTTAACCATGAAACAACCCTTAGATGTATGTATTATCCCACCATTTTCTAGAGGTAGAAACTAAGTGAAGATAACATTAAACAATATCCTTAAGGCCACATACCTGGTAAGTGGAAAAGCCAGGATTTGAATTCAGTTCTTTCCAACTCCAAAGCCTATGGTCTTAACCATGCGCTCTTAGCCACAATTCTGTACTGCTTCCCTGAGACTGCCTGGGAATTAGAGGTGGGATTCTGAGTGTTTCACCCAGGATAAACTGTCAAGGATGTGCGTCTAATGCTGAACAAAAACATCTCAATATATTCATGCACTCTGCCTTTGGCCATGACCACTGACCAAAAGAAACCACTACCGTGGCCTCCTCCCTCTGCTCCTCATGTCTTATCCCTTCTGCTTACCTGGAGCAACTAACAGTACCAGACCAACCATCCAACCAACCAAACCTGGGTGGAGACTGAACTTGATCTGGTGACATGGGGGTTCTCAACTTTGGCTGCACATTAGGACCTCATGCCTGGGTGCCCCCCTGCCTGAGATTCTTCTGACCTGGGTGAAACCTGTTTTTTTTTTTGTTGTTGTTGTTTTTTAAATATCCAAGATGATTCTATTGTGCATCCAAGAATGAGAATTACTATGTTAAGGGGAAAATGTCACGGGTTTGAGGCTCTTCCTTTCACGTCAGCAGAGCAGCTGGCTTCATCTCATGCTTTTTGAAAGCACGTTACTATCTCCCTGCCGATCACAGATTGCTCTCTCCAGAAGAGAACAATGTCCCAACTGTAACCTAAAATTTAAGGAGGACCAGGAAGAAAAGCAACAGAGGAGAAACTTCTCGAAAGAGTAAAATGCATTTCTAACCACAATTTAAATATAAAGTAACTGATCATAATATAATGGGAGACTATTTTTTCCAACTAAGAAGATTCTTTTTATTTTTGACCTTGTATCCACAATTCAGTGAGATAATTATATTTAGACATCACAAAGCTCAAGATGGCAAATATGCAGTTTGTGTATGAGTTTAACAGTATTTTCTATCCCTGTGCTAGTCTACTCGCATCTCCAGGTAATTCTCTCATTCTGCTTTGTACCCACTAGTTTTCACCCAGAAGGGTTTAAGGCAAGTAGTAAATACTTTGTAAGTATGAATTGAATAAGTAAGACAGCAAGATGAAAAATGCATTTGACAAGGAACCTCCAGCTCTCTGACCTCCTTTTCTTAGCAAATTGAGATTTCAGGTTTGCTCGTGATGAGGTGATTAGAAAGACCTTGAGAGAAGAAACCATGCCTATGGCCACTGAATAAAGTGAGCACATGCACTAGGAGAGATCAATAGGGATTGATAGAGATTACACAGCTCTACTAAATCTTTCAACTATCTCATTAAAAAGACAAAACTTAGAGGGAAACAGAGAGAAGTACATGTCTGGAATTAGTATCATGACAATTGCCTGACTCCAGGCTCTACATTTTATTTTATTTATTCACTAGAGGCCCGGTGCATGGATTCGTGCACTGGTGGGGTCCCTCGGCGTAGCCTGCGGGGATAGGACCAAAACCAGCAGTCCAATGCCGCCTGCCGCTTCTGCCTGCTGCTCCTGTTCATCTCAGCCCCACTGCGCCTGCCGCCGCCACCACGTGGTAGGCTCGCTGTGGCTCCGCTGCAGTCTCCGGGCTGTGGCAGCCAGCTGTGAGCCCTGCGTCTGGCACCCGTTGGTCAGCTGAGCGGCACTCCCACTGTGGGAGTGTACTGACCACCAGGGGCAGCTCCTGTGTTGAGCGTCTTCCCCCTGGTGGCCAGTGCATGTCATAGCGACTGGTCGATCAGTCCTCCAGTAGCTTCGGCTTTTATATATACAGATATTCCAGATTTTTAAAAAGGGGTGGATAAGGTAGAGGATTTGCATAGCTTACAAGATTTCATATAATCCAGCAAGATGATGTCAAATAGAATAAAGTAAGAAAGAAAACACAAAAATGTTCTATTTCTTTGTGCCAGAGGTAGACAGCAATAGAGTCAACCCTGCTTGCCATCTCCTCTGCTACCTGACATCTACTTATCTCTAAAGGTGTAACTCACATGTCACTTCCCAATGGATGACCTCTCTAACTTTTAGTCCTATTAGTGTGCACACTGAATTCCATTCCTGCATGATATGGCAATTGCTTATGGAAATGTCTCCATACCTAGGGCTCCTTAACAGTACAACAGCAACAGGCACCTAATACTGTTCGTTGGACAAGTGTGATGAACTAAATATTGTATCCCCTCAAATTCATATGCTGAAGCCCTAACCCTCAGTTTGTGGCTATCTTTGTAGATGTGACCTCTAAGAAAGTAATTAAAGACAAAGCCCTGATCCTCCATCCTCTGGTAGAATTAGTGCCCTTATAAGAAGAGACACCAGAGAATTCTGGAGATATCTCTCTCTCTCTCTCTCTCTCTCTCTCTCTCTTGCTATCTCGGTCTCTGTCTCTGTCTCTATCTCCCTCTCTCCCCTTCCCACTGGAGATCATTCACCAAGGTAAGGCCCTGTGAGGACAAAGCTAGAAGACAACTATGTACACGCCAGGAAGATGGCCCGCACTGGAAACCGAATCAGCTGAAGACTTTATCTTGGCTGTCTAGTCTCCAGAATTGTAAGAAACAAATTTCTTTAAAAATAAGCAACTATGATTTAAACCACCTAGTCCATGTTCCTCTGTTATAGCAGCTCCAGTTGACTAAGGCAACAAGAAATTGATGAACTTAATAACGTAGTGGAAAAGCCACTTCATTAGAAAATTCTCTCTCCAATATGTATTCATAAGAAAGCAACTTAAGTCCAAAATTTCATTTCCTCATCTCTAATATGGACAAGATAAAACCTCCTTTATCTAGCCATAGTGACACTATAAGAATCACAGAAGCGCTGAATAAATAATTATTATTATAAACAAAGCTGGGTCCTTCCCTATGTACTCCGACAATCAGTCTCCGGTGGCCTGCATGCTATAAGCCCTTGGATCCTCCTCTTGAGGCCTCTCTCTTCCCACAAGGCTATTATTTCCTAATTGCTCAATTAAGAAACCCGATGGTTAATGTATTTAGTATAAGGGCATAGTTTGTATATTCAAATTAGGTAAGAAAAATCTTATCTGCTATTTGAGGCTCCACTTCAAAAATATATCTGCTTATATCAGATTCAGGTAGTTATGACATGGTTGTAATTTTCTTCTTTATATTCAAGTGTATTCTCTAAATTGTCAAGAGACAATTGAGTTAATTTTGAATGAAGAGCAAGAGAAAAACACACATGATAAAGACTAAAGAAAAGACTAACATCCTACTCAGCAACCTCATAACCGCCACTCTCTGCAAGAACAAGACCTCACCCTTCCTCCATGGCCTCACCTGCATCTCCGCTTTCCACTCCTGCTCCCTCACACAAAACCAAAAATGTCCTGGGAGTTCCCCAAATGCTCTTCTCCTCCATCAGTTCAGGTCACTGAGAACTGATTTTATTTCAAAGTGTTCAGGGTGATCCAATCTATCACCACTCTGCCTTCTTAAAATACCTCTAATGTCAGACCCGGGCTGGTGTGGCACAGTCAGCTGGGCATTGACGGGTGCACCAAAAGGTTGCCAGTTGGATTCCCGGTCTGGGCACATGCCGGCATTTCGGGCTCCATCCCTGGCAGGGGGCATGCAAGGAGTCAGCCAATCTATGTTTCACTCTCACATTGATGTTTCTCTCTGTCTCTCTCCCTGTTCCTTCCTCTCTCTCTACAAATCAATTTTAAAAAATCTTTAAAAATAAATAAATAAAGTACCTCTAATTTCCGAGTTCGGTAAGAAATGCCAGCTTGTGCACAAAGCACAGATCTAGACCACTGCCAGGCACTAAGAAGGCTCTCCATAAATGTCAGTTCCCTCCTTCCTACACTTAGACCCCCTTTTAAATAAAAGTGTCACTTCAGGTGGGCAGAATTAGCCATATGCAGTACTGTCTAAAGCTTTTGTACAATCATACAGATATGCAGAGACATAAAAGGAATTTGCTTAATAAACTCTAGCATCTCCATTCTGTGCTTTAAAACTACACACGCTAATTTCCTGGAAGACAGAAGGCGAGTGTCACACAAATTAAGTTTCCTCATAGACAAAAGCAGCTGTCTCACCTCACTTACCTTCCCCACGATCATGTTCAACAGCTCTAACTTTCAAACTACTGCTGGAGGTACATGTAAACTTAAGGAAAAATACAGTTCTGGACATCTGGAATCATTAAAAATAACCTAGCTTCTTCTCTCCCTAAGGATGATAATGATAAAACCCATACTTAATGTAGTCACACACTTATGCTAAAGACACACATTGAGCATATTTTAAAAATTCTTCTGCTTATCATTAACCTAAGAATATGTTTAACCATCGGGCTATGTCTTGATTAACGGATCAATATCTGTTAATAAATACACTTGTTTGGGTTTCACATCTATTGCTATATTTTGCCTTGCAACAGAAAAGAGGGATTAAAAGAGTGACCAAAATTTCATATGCTAGCATCCACACATAACATTACTTACACAAATTAATATTTTTTTCTATGAATAAACCACAAACAGAAAAGCAAATCATGATACTTGCTAACTGTACTTACTATTCTCTGGAAAAATAACTGCAAATTTTCAAATGCATTTTCGTTCTTAGACTGAATCTTAAAGTACAAGTAGATAGAGCTCACCAGAGGAGCATGGAAGGGAAGTTTCACAGGAGCGGGAGCAGAGCATGCAAAGTCCAGGGTGAGGCAGAGAACCACTGGTGGGCACTCAAGGACAGAGAAGTCGTGCAGCACAAGCTCCCAAATCCACTTCAGCTCCGAAATCAATGCTCTGATGTTGGTCATCAGAGAACATTGGGATATTATGATCTCTGAACGCATAATAATCTGGCCACTCAGTGTATATCCTGTATAATAAAAGGCTAATATGCAAATTGTCCCCTCGACCAGGAGTTCGACCAGCAGGCAGGCTGGCCAACTGCCCATGTCCCCTCCCCCTAGCCAGACTGGCCGGACCCCACCCATGCACGAATTCATACACTGGGCCTCTAATACACACACACACACATGCACACACACTGAGTGGCCAGATTATTATGTGTTCAGAGATCATAATAATCTGGCCACTCAGTGTATATTTAGACCAAAGTTCTTTGTCCAGAGAGAGGTAAGAGGTCCACGTTGTGTCCAGCAATGTGAGAGACTCTGGGCTCCTCTTCCCAACTGTGTTTTTCATTTCCTAATGCTCCTCTCCTCCCTAACAGAAGCACAGAGCTGAGGGTAGGGATTGGGAACTGTCCTGATTCTTGAGGAAGGGGCATACACTATTCTCACTCTGTCTTCTCTCTGTTCCCCGGCTGGGCCTGAATTTATGAGTGCAAGGGTCAGCTCCCGCCAAAGATAAAAATGAAGGATCTTAGTGAACACCTGAGGAGTGAGGAGTCAATCCCTCCAACAGAGCAGCAGAGCAGAGTGGTTAGACACCTCCTGACATGACCACCTACTAATCTTTGAACTTGACAAGTTACTTAAGCTCTTTAAAACCTTCTGGTCCTCATTTGCAGAATGGGAAAAATACCCACCTACCTTACAGGGAGAGAGAGAGATTCCAAAGCATTTATCAGGGTATAACCCAGATAAAGGCTCAAAGAGTGTCAGATATTTAGATATTCTGGCTTCCCAGGTACCTTTGCAAGTCCTTGCCTTTCAAGTTAGTATTTATAACATCACGATTATAAATATGTGAAAATTTCCTGATTAGTTAGACAAGAGAATCACTTGGAGTTCTAAGGCGGCTGGTGTGTAGCTGACAGAAGCCATATAAACTAAACCCATTCCTTCTGCTGGTGGGCTTGGAATAAAACATACTGGCATCACAGAAAACAGAAGCTTTGAGCCAGGAAAAGGCAGATTTCACCAGAAAGCTTTCATTCAGTTATTCCAGGTACTAATGGCTTATTATGGGTCAGGCCCCATTAAGGAGCTAGTGATTCAGGCCCAGAAAAAAAAAAATGGAAAAAGATGATAATCTTTGCCCCAAAGGGGTTTACATTCCAGTGGAGGGAGACTGAAAAGAAATGAAGTATATATGATAAGGACTGTGAACAGAAAGAAGCAGGAAAGGAGACCCGCAGCACTGTGGGCAGGTTAGAGTTTCAACAGGGCCCTCAGGTAGGATGACACTTGAATAAACACGCAGACAGGTGGTCAGGGGCACTCCAGGCTGCAGGTGCAGCACAGTAAAGGCGCCCGAATGGGAGCAGGCCTGCTGCGCGCCAGAACAGGATTGAGAGCAGTGTGGCCAGTCAGTGAGCTAGAGAATGGTAATGACGACCTCGGAGAGAATCAAGGGACTAGATTCCACAGAGTCTTTGGCCAGTTTACCCCGGGTTAGAGAGGAAGCCCTTAGTGTTTTGAGCAGAGAGAGATGATCAGATTGATGTTAGCCATATTATTGAGCTGAGGTGTTGCGGTGGTGGCAATGGAAAGTAGTCAGACTCTGAAAATATTTATACCTACTAGTATAAATATACCTTATATAATTCATAATTTTATAAATATGCAATATATAAATGTAATTTATATTACAATTTATAATATATATTATTAATCATAATAAGCCAGAGTAGGATGAAGCTGCCATTATGGAGGTGAGACAAGGCAGATGCAGAAAGAAGCAAACATGTGGGATTAAGATGTGAAGATTCCGATTGGACATGTTAAGTTCTAGAGCCCTTTAAGGAACACATTCGAACCTGGACTTTAAGCGAGCATTAAGGCCGAAGCTCTATGTTTGGGATGTACAGAAGGCATTAAAAGCCAGGAGGCTGGAGGGGATCACTAAGAGAGTGAATTTCATTTCAAAAGAGGAGAGGTCTGAGGACTGATCCCAGGGTACTCCAGTGTTTGGAGATAAGGGAGACCAGGACTGACCAGAAAAGGAGCTGAGGAGGAGCAGGCAGAGAGGTGGGAGGAGAGCCAGTGTGTCCTTGGATGAAGAATCTGTCTTAAGCTAGAGTGATGGAATGATAGCTTGTGTCCAAAGCTGCTGATGTGTCAAATAATAGGGCTGAGAGCCACCTTGGCTGGTGTGGCTCAGCTGGTTGGAGCATTGTCCCATACACTGAAAGGTGGCAGGTTAGATTCCTAGTCAGAGTACATACCCAGGTTGTGGGTGCAATCCCTAGTTGGGGTGCGTGTTTCTCTATCATACTGACGTTTCTTTCTCTCCCTCTCCTTTCCTCTCTCTAAAAAATAAAAAATAAAATCAATAAAAAAGCATGTCCTTAAGTGAGGATTAAAAATACAAGAGATTGAGTGCTGACCACTGGATACAGCAACCTGGGTCACTGTGGTGCTGAAAGGAAGTGTTTCAGTGCAGTGATGAGGACAAAAATCTGACTGGGTTGGAGCTAAGATAGTATGGGTGGAAAGGAAGTGAAAGAAATAAGAATAAGTAACACTTTAAGGAGTTTTACTAAAAGGAGGAACTTAGGCCTTCAGACATGTGAAATCAAATAAAGGAGTTTTCTTTTGAGATGCGAGGGGTTACAATAGACATGTGTGCCATTGGGAAGTAATAGGCAGCAGAGAAGATGCAGGAAAACCATACAACAGAACTTTCCGTTCAGAATCAAGGACCCAACCCTGAACCTGGAGGAAAACACAGGTAAGAGGCAAGGAAAATTGACTGCCCCTGAACAGACAAGCATTGGAGTGGGACCTGGGCTTAACCCTTCAAACGCTGGGCGTTTCCAAACTGCCAGCCAGCAAATGCAGTGATTTAGAGAACAAGTGCTCAGTGCTTGTGGGTGAATCTCAAAGGGTTATCTGTGATTGTTTTCACAGCCCTGCCCCTCTCTGCCTGAGGCCTGACCTCGCCCTCTGACTCCTGAGTCTGCAAGCAGGGCCTGAGCTCACAGCAAATCATTCCTGTTCAGGCTCCAGCAGCTGGGAGCCAGAATTGTCAGCACATTCACTTGGAATAGAGAGGCAATGCCATGGGAAACCTTTATTCTTCCAGATCAGGTTTAACTACCTTTCACCAAAGAACTTAGCCAAGTGTCATCCGGCAAACCTAGCAGATTAAAAAAATGCAAATATTTGATTTATTCTGCTCATTCCCTAGCAACATTGCTCAGATACTCATAGGCACATGAGGAAATGTTAGATGATGTAGGTTTGTTTCATTGTAAACACAGTCCTTCTCTTTATGCAACTCCAAATTTGAGGGGGTGGGAGAGAGAAAGTAAGCAAGATAGGCAAACATGTGCAGATTTATAATACAGATAAACAGACTGATACGAATAAACATGTTAAAACACAGGAGGCGGAAATTCATTCACTTATTTATGTATTGTCTTATTCTGGGAAAGATTTAAGATGAAAAAAAAAAAAGCATAAATAAGCCAGCAAGCATCAGGGCAGAAGGATAGGAGATGCCGGAATATAATTCAGTTACTGACAGACTCCAAGGCTTCAGGGAGATCCCTTAATCGCTCCTTAATCGCTCTCAGCCACAGCGTCCTCATCTCTAATGCAGGGGACAGACCACATGACCTCAGGGCCTCCTTTACTTCAACCCATTTTTGACCTCCCAACTCATCTTACTTCCACAAAGCTATTTCTCAGCCCATCTGTGACTTCCGTTTTTATAAATGCATTCTCCATGCATACAACCACGTCACAGACAACTCATTTACTCGGCGACGTTTCTGTGCCTGCCAGGTGGCTCCAAACTCAGGTCACTTTAATGCCACAGTCCCTAGTTCCCGGGCTATGCCAACATGGTTCACAGCAGACACATAAAAATCAACAGAAGAGCTGCCCCTGGCACAGGTGGCCCTTCTGAGCAGACTGGCTCTTTCCAAGCCAGCACCACAATGTTGAAGAGGGTAGGAGGGCAGGGCCAGGATCACAAAAACCAGCGGCTTAAAATTCCAGCTTGACACAGCAACTCATGGACAGCAAAACTTGCTTCTTACATCAATCTCCTGGCTGGTAGTTGAAGGTGAAAAGAACGATACCATGAGATCACTTAGAGAAGAACACAAGTCTTTGGAAGGGTGGGGGGAGATCTTAACCAAGGAGGAAAAATGTGAAACAGAAGATCTGGAAGGTCTGAGATTTGCTTATTATTTCTGCACACAAGTCCACCTCCTGACAGTGGTATTTCTGATTGAAACAGTAAGATGGGAGGAGCCAGGCACCATATAAGAGCTAAATATGGTGCTACTACAAAATATTCTAGGTACACTGGGTAGAAACAGACCAGTTATAAAGGGCCCACAGTGCTTCTAAACAAGTTTCTCAACTGCACTGTACATTTATTACCCCAGCTATCACAGCAGGTTTTCACTGCAAACCACCCAAGTATGTAGATTTTTAAACACCACTTAAACGATCTTCTCCCCAAGGAATTAAATTACCATGTATAGCCTATTCCTCTATTAAAAATTAATGAATTTCCCAGCTCCTAGGATGGAGGCCTTCATTTGTTTCATAATGAAAAAAAAAAATAAAATAAAAAAAGCTTTGATCTGCAATTCTCCAAGGCTGGGATTGTTTTTGTTCTTCAGTCCTTCTCATTAAAAATAAATACTCCATTCTTTAAGATACACCTGCAAAGCACTTAAAACACCCATTCAAACAATGGGAAACCTATTTTCATCTCCCTGCAGAAGAATCTGCTGTTGAAAGCACCCCAGCAGTGGGAAAAGCACTTTTCTTCAGTCCCAGGCACCATTCTGGGTGGTGAAGGAACAAAATTGAAGGTTTGCAACTAATCAGTATTTACAGAGCAAGCTCAAAGGGCGACTTCTTAGAACCGAACATCTGAGCTGTAATCAGAATCCTTCACATATTGTCTTTTGCTCAAGAGGGAGTAATGAGCCAACCTGCAGTCACAGTTCAATTCATGACATTCAGGCCACACCCCTAATTCAGTCCAAATCACCTGGAGCACCTTTTCTCTAGCAGATGCCACAGCCTTAATAGCCAAAGGTAAATTAGCGCTTAGTGTATAACCAAAACACGACTAGCAACAGCTAGAGTTTTCTCTCTCATGCTATCACTGTAATAAAATGCTCCTAACTGGGTCCTAAGTGTTTTATGTATTATTAAAACAAGGGGAGTGTGAGGCCTTCCAAAATGAACTAGTTATTAGAGACTTCTTGCTAATTCAAGTGTGGTCATTCAGAAAAACAGCAACATCAGAATCACGCTCTGTACTTGAATAATAGGACCCATCCCACGCCAGTGACCGAGTGACCGAGTGCTGATTATGTCAAGGACTAGATGCACAAATGGAGTGAGTCCCCGCACTGTCTGAGGGGAGGTTTCTCAAAGCGATTTCCAGAATCTGGGCATTCCCATCCATTACTCACCCTAGATTATCCAGGCTTCTGCAACTCCAAATTTGGAATAATCAACAACCCTGGACGGACCCTGTCACTGGCAGCGATTACCTGTCTCACAGTCTAAAAGCAGACTGGAACCCTGAATTGTTCCAAGGCACAGACATGGCTCACCGACTCCCTGCAATACATCAGCTGCTGGAATGACAAAGCGTCACTAGCACTGTGTATCCCCGCTGCCAGAACTGGGGAGAGTTTCCCACTAGGATCCCTCTCTGATCGAAAGCCTGGGGCCAACAGCAAAGGGAGGCAGGCAGTCTCCAAGGAGAGGAGCGGAGTCACGCTGTTGTTGGGCAGCAGCTTCTGCCAACACTCTCATCTTGGGAAGAGCATCGGCAGGGCTACTCAAGAGATCTGCCAAGCTGCTTCCCCACTGCCTGCCATCCTGCCCACCCATTATCCTCCAAGGAGGGGCAGGGAAGCAAGGCGGGACACTCTAGAAAACAAAACAGAATCCCCCAAATGAGCGACATGGCAATACCCCCCACCCCCCGCCACCGCCTCAATGAAACACACAAAACGTAAGTACCTAAGTGACGAAAGAGAACTTTTCTTAATTTTGGCACTGAATTAAAAATATATGAATGCTTCATCTTAGGAGACTAAACACTGACATGCACAACAGAACCAGATATAAGACTCTTCTGCCAAGATGACTGCTTTTCCCTAAGTATAAAGAAAAGAATTTCAAATTTGGCTGAGATAAGATTGTTTCAATAAAAACAGAGGAGCCCTAACTGCCTGTCCCCAGATGTCACACAGATGATCAAATGTCCACTTGAGGGGACTCCTCAAATGAGCTATAAGAAGGGGATGAGGCTCTGAATAGAACATGCTCAGCACTTCACAATCTGTACTATGTATTACTTCTGCCAGCATCCTAACTCCTTCACATCTCTATACACATAAATACTGGGCAAGCAGTCAATTCACCTTCGTTCTAGAAAGCCTAACTATTTGGCAAAACAATAGTAATCTATAATAATAAAAGCATAATATGCTAATTAGACCAGACGTATTTCCAGACGAAGCCAGGGTTGCAAGGGAAGCCCAGGTCCCGGGTGCCAGAAGGAAGCCAGTGCCGGCAGCCGGAGGAAGGAAGGCCTACTTTTGCACGAATTCTGTGCATTGGGCCTCTAGTAGCATTAATAAAAATTAATAAGCCCTTGCCAGTGTGACCCAGTCGGTTGGGCATCATCCTGTGTTCTGGGCAACAAAGCGTTGTAGGTTCGATTCCCATTAGGGGCACATGCCCAGACTGTAAACTCAGTCCCCAGTGGGGGGCATGCAGAAGGTAGCCAATGGATGATACCCTCTTGCATAAATGTTTCTCTCTCTCTCCTCCCTTCCTGTCTTTCTAAAAATCAATAAAAACCTTTAGAAAAATAAAAAAAGAGCATTGTAGTTGATAACCAATGAACACAGTTTGATGTTTTAAAAAAATAAATAATAATGATACCATGTTAATAGATAACAGCTTGTCCTTAGTACGAACTAGATGTATATACAAATGTGTTTCTAATTGGAAAAACAAATAGACTGGATAGGTTTTCAGAAGTTGCATTCTTAGCTGTGCACACACAACTCATAAGCAGACTCTCGCAAAGTCATCTTAGATACTCTGTTCCCTCACTCCTCCCCTATTAAAAATGGAAGACATCAGTCTCTGGCTTCATCATGCAACCCCAACTTTCCTGAACACTCCCCAGTTCATATCACAGAGATAACTACTAATTTCACGACAGTCAGCTGCCCTCCTCTGTTACAGGTCCCTCCCATTCACATTCCATAAAGAAACCAGGAAAATAATACCTGCAATGTCATTTTCCTAACAGAAAAATTCTATCACCAATGAGCTATGAGCATCTAACTTCAATCTAGATGAAAACCCTGTTCCTTCTGTCCCCAAGGTAATACCTTCCTTGGCTATAATTCAGCAATTCAATTCCACTCAGATGATATTTATAGAGGATCTGCCATGTTCCAGCACTTCACTCGATCTGGAGAAACAAAGAAGCATGAGCCAGCAGCAGCCAGCAGTGGAGAACTGACCTGAAAGCACTCTAGGGCAATATTTCAGGTATTATGCTGGGAGCATGTACAAAGAGCTAGGGGCAGATCGATAAAGTCCACCTAGCACTCAGCCTCTGCAAAGTTTGTCTTAAAAAATCTAACACACGTCTGTTCAAATACAGCATGCCCCAAGGTCCACAAAGGAAAACAAAAAGCACCCTAGGGTTGATGGGCCCATTCCAAGAGCCCTGGCTGCCTTCCCAACCCCAGTCCTACTCAGTCCTGAGCTCCGGGAAGGATTTTCCAGGCTCTAATCCTCATAACACGATATTCCCATTCTGACCCCATTCTGAACTGCTTTCGTTTCCTTAATACGTAAGAGATGGTATTGACTTCATGATTTCCCATTTTCATATCTCAGATATGCTGCAACCTTTGCTATAGAGCCTTCCCTCCCTTTGCTACATGTCCATCCTTTAAAGCCAGCTCAAATGCCACCTCCTCGACCATCCTCCCAATGGAAGTCTACTTGATGCTGTGCCTAACTCTCCATTTGTTTATTCATTCACCACACATTTACTAAAAACCTTTTCTATGCTTTGTTTGGTACCAGGGAGGCAGAGATGAATGAATAAAAGTTGCTCCAAGCCCTCAGGAAATTTAGAGACATGTATATATAGAAATGCAACATAATAGGATAAGAGATGTAATCAATTCCCAAGAAAATGTTTGTGTCCCCAGACCCAAAAGAAAGAATAGCATCTGCTTCGGTAGCTCAGGAAAGCTTCAAGGAAGGGGTCTCATCACCCCTTTTGGACTTTAATCTATTTTAGAGCAAGGCCAATGTCTGGTTTGCAACTCTCAAGGTACACCAACCCAATAAATAGTCGGTAAAAGAAAGGAATAAATGCATGGATGAATGAATGACATATCAAACTCACCCTGTGGCTTTCACTCTATGCAAGTCCATTTTAACAAATATTTCCAAAAAGCACCAGGGTTCCAATCTCACTGAGAAGGCATAGGGGAATTATATCACTTAGCTGTTCCTGAATTGAAGGGGAGACCAGAAACGTATTCAAGTGAATAGGCCACCATTAACTGTAAAAGCTGTAAAAGAAAACTGGATTCAGCTCTTTGGGGCATTTGCCGAACTGCTAGCTTAAAAGTCTCTGAAACCCAAACTATTAGAACTAATCAGTAGAAAACCTAGGAGGTGTTGCAGAAGCAGTGTCCTGACAGAACCAGGCTTACCTGACTGTCACAGCACCTAGGCCGCTTCAGAAAATGATTTAAGGTTTAATTCTTAAGGTAGCTGTTTGCTGTCAACATTTTTGACTGATGAACTTTATTATACTCCAACCTACTTGTCAAATAAAGAACTTGAATGCCTCTCAACTGAGGGGCAAAGCTTGACACCATTGAGTCTCAGATTTTATTTTGCTTTAAGGGGAATAAAATGGTTAGCAGTATAAGAGTTTCTGGGGAGGAAAGAGCAAGATGATGGAAAAATAGTTTCCAGAGAATCGGTCTGAGTTGCAGACAAGAGCACTGAACTAGGATTTGCACAGGAGTAGGATTCTGAAGCTCATGTTCCAGTACCAGCCCCATAACTTAATTGTTATATGGCTCTGGAGAAATCAGCCAACCTCTATACCTTACTTTTTTCATCCATAAGTCAAGGATAAGCATGCGTACCTCAAAGGCTTATTTTTAAAGTTAAATCGGATTATACATTTCAGGTAAATGCAATGGATAAAAAATAGAGCTGATAATTACTGAAGGCCTATCCAATGCTGAGCTTATCTGCGTTCATAGCAAATGTTAATGTGGAATACAGACTAATTTATGTTTTCTTGACAGCCTAATTACAGTGGGCCACACAGAATTATATTCTTGTTCTACAAATGAAGAAACAGAGGAAGCTGGGTTCTAATGATTTTACATCCAAATTGTCACTTTGTACCATGTTATTTTGTAAACCCTCAGGCTCCATACATACGATTCCCACTGTCACCCAAATCCAGACATTTATCAGTTCCTATCAGGTGGATTTCAACAGATTCCCAACTGACCTCTCTGCTTCCCATACCTCCTCCTGCCCCCAACTCCAGTTCTTCCTCACTACACTTCTCCTTTCCCATTGCCTTACCCATCATCCACAGGGCTGCTCATGCTTTAAGTAAAATTCCAATGTCCTTTCCCATTCTCTCCACCCCCCTTCTTTTAAACTAAGACTTGTGACCGATTTATGTCCTTGAAATTCATGTTGTCTTCTCCCACTTTTGTTTTTCACACTGGCCACCCCACGGTCTACTATTTCCTCTACTAAATCTCCAGCTTACCCATGTTTCAAGACTCAGCTCATATTTTACCTCCTCTGAGAAGCCTCTGTATATACACCTAGTGGGAATCAAGTCTTCCATCTTCACACTCCCCCTGCACACTGCCAGTATTTTTCTCATTGCACTTGCCCTGTACCATGTCTAAATGTAGTGTCTCTTAGTTGAGGCTGAGAATTCTGTGGACAAGCAGCCATATTCTGTCATCTTTAATGTATCTGTAGTTCTTTTCATAGTGCTTTACAAATAATAAGCATTTAGTACCAGCTTGTTGAAGTGAATGAAATTGAATTTATTCAGCCTTCACTGTTTATTCCACAAGTATTTACTGAGCCCCTTCCATGCGCTAGGCACAGTTACAGGCTGTGGGAATACAGGTGTGAACAAAACGAACTTTCATCTCTACTGATCTATTTGAGGTTATAGATAAATGAGTAAACCACTTAGTATGTTTGATGGTGATGATTACCATAGAGTAAAATAAAACAAAAACCAGATCAGAGACATATAAAGTTCCTGAGCAAAACAAAACAAAACAAACAAACAAACAAACAAACAAAAAGGTTTCAGTTTTAACTTGACTGGTCAGGGAAGACACAAATGAGAAAAAAATCATAAAGCAGAACTGATGATATATGGAAAAATATCATTTACAGACTACGAACTATGTACAAAAATATCCTTAGAAACTGCACTATTAAAGACTGCAACCTAAACCAGACATGCTCAGACCCTTGAGGATCCTCAAAGCCTGATAGCAGAATAAGATACAGACCAAAAATAACTAATATGAGACAGAAGACAAGGAGTCCTAATAAAGAGACTTAAAAATCTCTGATCACGAACAACGGTGTAGTGACTTCCAGGGGAAGGAAAGGGTGGAGGTAGGTGGAAGAGGGGATAGGGGGGATAAATGGTGTTGGACATTGTTTGGGATTTTACTGAAAGACATGAGCATTACTGTGGAGGATGTGTTGTTGAATCGTGCACCTGAAACCCATAATTTTGTTAATCAGTGTCACCCCAATAAATTCAATAAAATGGGAAAAAAATCACTGACCCGACTAGAGACATCAGGAAGAGCTTCAAAGAGCTGGAAGTATCTGAAACTGACCTGAAAGAAGGAGCACAATTTGTACAGGTCATATGGTGCAGATGGGGACTTGAACAGTAAGACCCTTGAATATGAGGACTGGCTTAAGTTCTAGGAGAAGGAGTCACCCAAACATACAATCATTTCTTCCAGGTCTCAATGCTCTCAGGTCTACTGTTACCACCAATGGACTAGGGAGTGATTAGGTGACTGCCTTACCCTAGATTAGGTGGCTGCCTTACCCTAGATTCTTCTAGGGCCTAGAATAATCTTCATTTCTAGTTTATTGATTCATTACCTTCAATGGAGCACTCATGATAGGGCAGTTACTGTGCCAGGATCTGCGGACAAGTCATTTAAGACTCAAAGCTGCCCTTAAAAATATCACAGTCTAGGATTGGGGAGACATGAATAAATCAGTGATTGGCATTCAGTGCCACAAATGCACAAATAAAGTTAAGCACGAGGCCAGCAGAAATGCAGGAGAGGCATCCTGATCAGTAGGGGAGTTCGTGGAAGGCTTCTCAGGCAGGTGCATCCTTGAGCTCATTTGCATGTGTTTAATTAGAATGCTGTCTTAATTATAGAACACACTTATACTTGCAGAAACTTGGAAAACCTAATAAATTAGAATATTTAAAAAAAATAAAAACCACCTTAATTCTACCACCCAAAAAGCTTCTACCAATTTTAAGCTATTTCCTTCCAGTGATATTTGCAACCTCTCTCTTCCCCTCCTCACTAAAGATAGCAACAGACACTCAAACATATACATGGGAATACATACACATGTGTTTGTGTTTCACACTTTTTATCTTATAGACCTTTTCTAAAGTTATCAAAAATTTATGACAATACAAACCTAATGGCTATGTAATACTGCATACCATTTATTAAACCATTTCCCTAATATTAGATGTTTAAGTTGCTTCAAATGCAGTATTTTTGCTATTATAAATGGTGCAATAAACATTTGCATATAAATATTGGTTACAAAGAAGTGGAATTATTAAGTCATAGAGAACATACATAATTTAAATAGGCTTGAGTTTTGAAGAACAACTGAAGCAAAGTAATAGGAAATGCAAGGGCAGTATTAGCACAAGAAATAATATTTATGAAGCTACAGGGTCATGAAACAGCCTGACAACTTCCAGGAACTTCAAGTAATTTGGCAAGGCTATATCAAGGGGGTGTGTGTGTTGGGGTGAGGGAGTGGCTGAACGGAGATGAAACTGGAGAGATGAACAAGGACCAAACCATAAACATAAATAGTCTTGAGAGCTGAGTTATAGAGATTTAACTCCATCATAGAGTTAGTCATGAGAAACTGAAATATTTTTGGGAAAAGAGGAACATGATGATATTTGTGATTTAGAGAGGCTGCACTTGGGGCAATGACAGATGGGGAGAAATACTGAAGCAGAAAAGACCCTTGAGGGCTACTGTAATAGTCCAGGAGAATACCACGAATGGCCTGAATCAAGGAAACAGCGATGTACAAAAAGGGAGACAAAGGAAGGATACTAAGCTGCTGGAATCTACAAAGTTTGGTAACTGACTTGGATGGAGGAGAATTCTACAGGTAATCTACATAGTTCTCATGTCAAATATGCTGCTGAGGTTCTCTCCAAAACCTTCGCATGTCAACGTATATTCAGTGTTCCTGCTGACTCCTGACAGATGATGTGTACTTAATACCTTAGAGCTTTGTCTCCAAAGTGACCTTCACTTACCCTTTGTACCTATGGAGGAGACCATGACCCCAGCAGCAGTCAATGAAGGGAGAGGTGGGGCCACACATGGGCAGATCACACCAAAGATGGAAAATAGGTGGGCCCTGATGGGGTTTTAGACAAACCTGCATACTGTAAGGTCACCTTGTACACAGTACACAGGGTTTATGAAGTCTTACCCAAAGGAACAGTAATGTGACTTTAAATTATGTTACTTTTCTTTGGACCGACCTTGACACTCCAGATGCGAGGATGTCATCCTTTTGGTACTGGTATTTTCTAGTTCAGAGCTTTTGTTTTCCTTTCCTCTTCCCTGGGCATATCTGTGGTCCTTAGAACCCAGCTGTGCCCACCACAGAGGACAGGAAGGAGTAAACAGGGCACACTTAATCAACAAGCACTGTATTTATCACTCTTGAGATAGACCATCTCCAGAGATGGGCTGGTCTCCAGAAAAAACATCCCTCACTCTATCACCAAATCTTTTCTAATTGGCACCCGAGGCAAGGGGACCTGGCATGAATCACTGCATGTTGCAAAGTAACTTTGTACGAATAGAATTCAAAACTAAAGAGCTGAATCACAACTTGCTTTTATTCCTCCAGGTATTTTAACAGTTGCTTACAATTTGCTTCTCTAGGAATAGTGTGTATATAAAATTTACAAAATGTATATATTTGTGTATATATACTATGTACTTTGTAAAACACACACACACACACACACACACACACACACACAGATATTACTCCAACCACCACAGCTTTCAGCTTCCATTGTTATATGTTATTTAAGAATATTCCTACATTTAAGAACCCCCAAAAATATGACCTTTAACATTACACATGGAAAATCCAAAGAGGCTTAACCAATTCCAAATATGTAGAACATCCAAATATATGCCTATCTATACGAAGAACCATTACAGTGAAGCACAAACGTAAGGTAATGTTCATTCCAATAGTTGAAATTTTTCATGAATATCCCAACCAGGAATAAACTCCAATGAAATACCCTTTACTAAGCTGTTCTCTAATCCAATGGTTGGTCAGTTAATCTAAAAAGGTGATTAAAGTGGTAAATCATGCTTTACACATGAATTTTAACATAAAATACATAAATACAAGTTCATTCTCCAATTGTCTGGGAGGACCAAGCCCTCTTTCAGAACCATCTTGTAAAAGGCATACCTAGGTCACTGCCTGTGATTTCACGTCAGGCATTCTCAAAGTAGTCACTTAGGGATATTTACAAAGAAGCTTCTGGACGTTACAAATTTTCCATTTTCATACAGTTATCTAACCTGCCTAATTTGACAGAAACTTGTTGGAAACTAGCTTTCTCTCAGCATTTAACCTGTTTCCCAGAAGCAACTATCTTTACACAGACATATTTCAGTATTTTACATTATGTTGAATTAAAATATGTAAGTACAACTGGTATCAGTTTGAGCACCACTAAAGCTTATTACTCTTATGGGCACCTAACAGCCACTGAGAGCAGAAGCATGTGCACACACTGAAGAGTAAGCTACACACCATCAATGAGACACCGGGAGCAGGCAGACTGTGTCAGAGTGGGAAGGGAGAGGCTGTGAACCCAGAAAGGAACGGACATGGGTTAGTTAGAAAAGTTTCTACCAGAAATGAAAATTCTTTAATAACAAATACGGTTGTCCTCTGAGATTATATCAATAAGAAATTGCAGCAATAATGCTACATAACCAAGTAGCCCCAAGGCAATGACATGTAATAATAAGCAATTTGTTCTCATGCTCATAGGTCCCCGAGTCAGCTATGATATGGTCAGGTCAGCACCTTTGCTTCAAGGTTGGGTTACAAGAGCTTGGTTCCTCATTGGGCATTGGTACATTGGGCATCCAGGTACCCAAGCTGAAAGAGCAGCAGCTACCCAGGGGAAGTTCTGATCATGGCAATTACAAAGCACAGAATAATTTTCAATCCTCCTCCTGTGTCATGAATGCTAGTATTCTATTAGTCCAATATGAGCAATATGACCACACCAGTCATCAAGGGACAGGTAGCAGAAACCAAGACTCATCTTGGCCAAGTCCAAGATCCCAGAGTGAGAAAATACACTTCTCCTATGGAGATGAGAGGAGTGAATATTTTCACCAATAGTCTAACCCAGTGGTCGGCAAACTCATTAGTCAACAGAGTCAAATATCAACAGTACAACGATTGAAATTTCTTTTGAGAGCCAAATTTTTTAAACTTAAACTTCTTCTAACGCCACTTCTTCAAAATAGACTCACCCAGGCCATGGTATTTTGTGCAAGAGCCACACTCAAGGGGCCAAAGAGCCGCATGTGGCTCACGAGCCACGGTTTGCCGACCACTGGTCTAACCCACCACATAGACCAAAGTAAAATGCTTACTTGGGGTCTCGAACATATGAAAATTCTGGTTAAGATTGATTTTCAAAGTTACTTTCAGCATTCTATTATGCTACAATTTTACAACTACTTTATAAAAATGTATTGCTAGACTGACTAGCAATGTTAATGGAAATAGAAAAAATTAGGGTTTTGACATTATTTTGTCAAACAGTTTGGGATGAAGACACATTTTTGTTAGGGCTAGTTGCCCATGCAGAGTTGAACACAGAGAGCTGCAATTTATCAGAGAATATATTTCATCATAGGACAGCGAAGCGCCCTCCTTTTCACATCCAATATTTGATTTAATTAGTGTCCTTTTAAAAAAATACTGTCACTTTGTATGTATCACACATGTATGATATCATAAACATACGTTATCTATGTACTCTTAAATTTGATTCAAATTTTAATGGTGAAAATATTCTTGAGATGAGACACCTAATCCAACTCCTTCATTTTATAGGTTAGGAAAGTTGCTGGGAAACTGGAATTATTGGATATAAATGTTGCGTTTAAGAAGCATAAATGTATACAGGTCTCAAATGAGAGAATCATTATCATCAAAATGAATATTTAGAGGTGGTTCTTGTTTTACAAAGCATATATCCTCCTGAAAAGTAAACCAATCAACTGGTAGTTAAGTGTTACATCGCTGGTAGAGACTTAAGTGCTCTCTTTGGAAGTGAGAAAGAGTAGTGATTTGGGGCACATGATGAAGGTAAGAATCAAACTGGGCTTTGGAGGGTAGACAGGTTTTGATGAAAATGAAAAAAAAAATGCGAGGAAATACAGTTCAGAAGAGGGAGGGGGTTGTCATAACTGAAGTCATGGAAATAAGGAGCACATTGTGTCTGCCAATCAACGGAACCCGAGATGAATGGGACGGGGGGGGGGGGTGCTGTTGACAGAGAAAAATAAGTTTGAATATAGAGATTGAGGCCAATTATGGCAGCATTTGACATTAAGACACAGAGTTTGGATTTGAGATGGTGAGGAACTTAAATGTTGGAAGTGGCTGAAAATGGAAAGTCACATGGAAGGATTGGCTGCTAGGGTTTGGCTAGGATTACAATACCCCTCATGGAGAGACAGAGAGGCTCCTGGTTCCAGTGTGGTGCCTGGGAAGCCTGGAGGATCCAGGGCTTAGAATTCATGGCTCACCCTACAGCAGACATTCCCTCTTACTGTTGCTATGTGTACTCACATTGCGCTAAATGCCTGACATATACAACTAAAATATGGAAGTAACAATTATGTGTATGTGTAAATGGGTCCTTGTTTGAAAAATATATCGTAACGATCCCCATCTACAAAGTCACTGTTCTTTCATATAGATCTAAGGGATTCCAACAGCTGTGCAAAGCTCTTTATACTAACATGCATAAAAGCAAACAACACAGCAAAATAAACATATAAGAAACATATAGACAGATGTGGGTGCCGCACAGATGCATAAAAAGGTCAAGAATTCAGTGTCTTATTTTCTTCTGGGTTTAAAAATGGGTAAAATGAGACTATTAAGATGATATTAAGATCCCTATGCTATAGTTTTGTCCCTAAACTGGTAAAAAAAAAAATCACAGGAATATAGTGAAATAATATAAAGGTTTCATTAAGTATAAAGTATTTTTAAAGGTTTAAAAATATATGTATACTCTTGGCCAAAATATCTTCTGTAGGAAGAGGTCCCATATTCTTTAATTATTTAAGAAAACTTTGTAACTGACATGTCACATTCACAGAAGAAGAGATTTGGAAATAAACCTGAGTGGTCGAGTAAATTAATGCACATGTAAATTGATGCTTCTCAAGTGTTCAAAAATCTGGGTCTCTAAATTTAAACCTAACATTTGCAATGTATTTATCTAAATGAAATACACTACATAATTTCTTAGAAAACACTCTTTTTATCAACTCAAAACCAAATATTAGTGACCCTCCAAGCTATTAGAAATATTGAACACCAAATCAAGGCTTTACAGAATTACAGTAATAACAGAACAGCTGCTTTGTGAATAGAAAACATATATATTATTCTCTGCCCTGGGTCCCTGTCAGAGTTTCTAAAACCCTTGTCATTTCTAAGTGATAACAGCACTAAGAGCATCTTTTATTCTATTTGGCCTTTGAGCCTAATTCCTGACACAAACCTCCTAAATCCATTGGAATTTCCTGGGTGATAAGGGTGTCTTTCCTTCTAGAGGTGATTCTTGGTGGGCCCCTGTATAGCTACAGGATGAAGGCTGATCACCAGAAAGACCAAACCATGCTAGAAGCTTGAGACTTTTCAGCCACGCCCCCATCCTATGGCAAAGGGAGATGGGCGGGAAACGGAGTTAATGAGTGATTATACCTTCCTGATGACACTGCCTTAGAAATCCCAGAAGTACAGGGCTCAGAGAGCTTCCCAGCTGGTGAACTTCTGGAGGTGCTGGTACAGTGGCTCACCTGGAGAGCCCTCCCCCTCCCCACATGCCTTGCCTTATGTACCTCTTCCATCTTGATGTACATCTGCATCCTGTAAATGTTTCCCTCAGTTCTGTGAGCCGTTATCAAACCCAAGGAGAGGGTCATGAGAACCCTGATTCTGTGCCAGTTTTTGGAAGTACAAGTGACAACTCGAGACTTGAGATTGGTGTCTAAAGTGGAAGAAGTCATATGGGACTGAACCTTTAACCGATGTCATCTGAGGCTAACTTCAGACAGGGTGTCAGAACTGAAATGAATTGTAGGACACCCAGCTGGTGTCACAGGATTCCGTGATGCGGGTAAAACCCACACACGTGATTGGTGTCAGAAGCAAAGTGGTGTGCAACAGTCATGTGAGCCGGAAGGAAAACTCATAGGAGTGTGTTTTCCCAACTTATACTTATTTTTCCAAAAAAAACAAAGGCACATCTCCCTTAATTATGCTCAACCATCCTATCTAATAAAAGAGAAACATGCAAATTGACCGTACCTCCACTACACCCACAAGCCACGCACACCATCCAATCAGGAGAAAGTATGCAAATTAACCAAACAAAGATGGAGGTTAATTTGCATACGCAGGCGCCAAGCGGCCTGGGTCCCAGGAACATCCTCAGGACCCAGGCCGCTCTTAGCCTGTAGGCCCACACTTAGGCCCTGAGTGGCAGGGTTCCCAGAACACACCTGGCTACTCCAAGACTATGGGTGCAGCAGCCAAGAGGCTGGGGGCGGGGCAGGGATGTTCCTGCCCCGCCCCCAGCGGCTTTGCAAGTGCTCCAGCACCAAGTGGTGGTTCGGGTCCACGCTCCCAGCCCAGCAGGGAGCTGGCTGCTGGTCTCTGGAGCATGCGGAGACCCTGGCGGCCGCCAATGTGTGTGGCCCACGGGTCCCTGCATGCTCCCCAGCCCAGCGCCCACAACGGGGGGTAGGGGGGGCTGGCTGCCAGTCTCTGGGGTGTGCGGAGATCCCGGTGGCCACCACCGGGTGGCAGGGACACCCTCCTAGCCCAGTAGATACAACGCAGGGGCCGCATGAGCTGCAGAGGAAACAACATTTTTTAAAAAAATATATTTTATTGATTCTTTTATACAGAAGAGGGGAGAGGGATAGACAGTTGGAAACATCAATGAGAAACATCGATTAGCTGCCTCCTGCACACTCCCCACTGGGGATGTGCCTCCAACCAAGGTACATGCCCTTAACAGGAATCAAACCTGGGACCCTTCAGTCTGCAGGCCCACGGTCTATCCACTGAGCCAAACCAGTTCCAGTGTAAACACCTTTTCTGACCGCTCATTGGCTAAGCTCCTGTACGCCACCACTTGCAGAGTTCTTGGTAACTTGGGTTATAAGAATCCAAGAAGGTGTTCTAGGGTTTTTCCACCTCATACCTGGAGGAAAAAATGAAGGTCCACTGCTAGAGGGGCTAAGAACTGTCATATCCTGCCCTAGCTGGTTTGGCTCAGTGGATAGAGCCTCGGTCTACTGACCGCAGGGTCTGGGTTTGATTCTGATCAAGGGCATGTACCTAGGTTACAGGCTCCTCCCTGGCTGGGGCCCAGGTCAGGGCTCATGCAGGAGGCAACCAATCAAAGTGTCCCTCTCACATTGATGTTTCTCTCTGTCTCTCCCTCTCTCTTCCACACTCTTTAAAAATCAATAGAAACATATCCTCAAGTGAGGATAAAAAAAAAAAAAAAATGTCATATCCTATGGAAGACACATCTTGAAAATGCCTAAAGAAAGTTGTCATTTTTTCACAGTGAAGGGACTAGAGTCCGTGTTGATGAAAAGACGTTGGCAGCTGCAATGGCTGGCAGTGGCTGCAGCAGTGGGTAAATGGGGCTGGCGCCTTCCCTTGATCAGCCCGGTCACCTCCCACAGAGGGTGGCCAGACTGCGGCTGAGGCCCGCTCCCCATGGGAAGCGAGCCTCAGCCGTCAGTAGGACAACTCCTGAGGGCTCCCAGTCTGTGAGAGGGGGCAGGCTGGGCTGAGGGAACCCCCCAAATGCACAAATTTCGTGCACCGGGTCACTAGTCCTGTATAATCCTATATAATAAAGATATAATATGCAAATTGACTGTCACTTTAACACACAATATGGCTGCCCTGATATGGACACAAGATGGCCGCCGGCAGGGAAGGGCAGTTGTGGGTGATCAGGCCTGCAGGGGAGGGCAGTTGGGGTGACCAGGCCAGCAGGAGAGGGCAGTTAGGGACAATCAGGCCGGCAGGGTAGGGCAGTTGGGGGCGACCAGGCTGGCAAGGGAGGGAAGTTAGAGGTTTCCAGGCCAGCAGGGGAGGTCAGTTAGGGGCAACTAGGCCAGTAGGGGAGGGCAGTTGGGGGCGACTGGGCCTGCAGGGGAGGGCAGTTAGGGGTAATCGGGCTGGCAGGGGAGCAGTTAGGTATCAATCAGGCTGGCAGGAGAGTGGTTAGGGGGTGATCAGGCAGGCAGGTAGGCAAGCGGTTGGGAGCCAGCAGTCCTGGATTGTGAGAGGGATCCCAGATTGGAGAGGTTGCAGGCTGGGCTGAGGGACACACACCGCTCCCCCATGCACGAATTTCATGCACTGGGCCTCTAGTTATTCTATAATCATGTAAATTCTTGCTGAAGGAAATTTCAAGAACTTTTGTGCCTGAGAAAGATAATGAGAGTACAAACTGATTAAAGTAATAATGAAAGTTTTAGAAATATTGAGACCTGATTTTTAATAAGGAAGCTAAGAAATATCATCATAATTTTCATTAAACTTTTGATAACAGCAGACATTTCATTATGGGCCATTAAAACCAAAGTGTTGAGCTATGCACTAAACTTGCAACCTGCAGATAGCAGACCCTTCATACAGTTGGTTTATTATACCAGAAACTAGAGGCCCGGTGCACGAAATTCGTGCACGGGGGTGTGTGTCCCTCAGCCCAGCCTGCACATTCTCCAATCTGGGACCCCTCGAAGGATGTCCAACTGCCCGTTTAGATGTCCCTGGGCAGTCGGACGTCTCTCTCACAATCCAGGACTGCTGGCTCCCAACTGCTCGCCTGCCTGCCTTCCTGATTGCCCCTAACCGCTTCTGCCTGCCAGCCTGATCACCCCCTAACCACTCCCCTGCCAGCCTGATTGATGTCAAACTGCTCCCCTGCCAGCCTCTTTGCCCCCAACTTCCCTCCTCTGCCGGCCTGGTCACCCCTAACTGTCCTCCCCTGCAGGCTTGATCGCACCCAACTGCCCTCCCTTGCAGGCCTGGTCCCTCCCAACTGCCCTCCCTTGCTGGCCATCTTGTGGTGGCCATCTTGTGTCCACATGGGGGCAGGATCTTTGAGCACATGGGGGCAGCCATCTTGTGTGTTGGAGTGATGGTCAATCTGCATATTACTCTTTTATTAGATAGGATAGAGGCCTGGTGCATGGGTGGGGGCCAGCTGGTTTGCCCTGAAGGGTGTCCCAGATCAGGGTGCGGGTTCCCTTGGGGCGTGGGGCGGCCTGGGCGAGGGGCCTGTGGTGGTTTCCAGGCCGGCCACACCCCGCAACAACCCAAGCGGAGGCCCTGGTATCTGGGGTTTATTTATCTTCTACAATTGAAACTTTGTAGCCTGCAGCGGAGCCAAGCCTTCTGCTTGCTCCATGGCGGCAGCCATTTCTGTTGGGATTTATTTATCTTTTATTTTTGAAACTTTGTAGCCTTAAGCGGAGGCCTAGGCCGGCCAGGGTGTGCGGAAAGCTTGGCTTCCTCCATCGCCGGGGACAACCCTAGCCTCCTGCTCTCTATAGCTCTGTGGCTGCCGCCATTTTTGTTGGGACTTATTTATCTTCTATATAATTGAAACTTTGTAGCCTTAAGCGGAGGCCTGGGCCAGCCAGAGTGTGCAGAAAGCTTGGCTTCCTCCATTGCTGGGGAAACCCAAGCCTCCCTCCTGCTCTCTCTGCGGCGCAGCCATCTTGGTTGGGTTAATTTGCATACTCGCTCTTGATTGGCTGGTGGGCGTGGCTTGTGGGTGTAGCGGAGTGATGGTTAATTTGCATATTGCTCTTTTATTAGATAGGATGTCCTAATGAACATAATCATATTCTACAAATCAAGCAATCTTGTGTGCTAACTTAAGGTCAGCTCAGAAGAAGAATGGTTAAAGCAAATGGGTGGATGAAGACCTCATTTTTTACTCTCTATAGAATAACAGGCTCCAAGAGACTCAGAGCCCCCCACGCAGATATTAACTTAATCCTCAGAAATCTATTCTGGCTACAGAGCTTTATAATCTTCCCCTAATTTAGTCCTAGGGGTCTTGCTGTTTTTCCGCTGTCACCATCTTCTAGACCCTCTGACTTCCATTTCATTTTACACAGAGGCACCAAAACAACTTCATTCGCCGGCTTTTAAATTATTTTGATAAAATGCATGATATTATACAGTTATTACAACTAGGACCACAGGAAACATTATCAGATCGACATCACCATCGCCCATTAAATGGCGATTCACTGTGTCAGTAATTTCCTTTCATTGCACTTCAAATCCTAAAATACCAAAGATCTTTTTTATTATGTCCTCTACAACCCCTGCAGGCTCAGAATGTGACAGAAACTGGAAAAGTGGGGGTGGGGGGTGACAGGAGGGGAGAGGGAGATGAAAGAGAAGGACTTAATAGGACTGCTAGGAAGATGTTGAAGAAGTCATTTTCTTTTTCTCCAAAGCTGAAATGATTTTAAAAGCCGAAGATGCAAGTTCTCTATAAACAGCCTTGGCTTCACTTGTATAAAATACATGAGATGAATACAGGAGGTATACAATTTAGGAAAACTTATAACAGACTCATGATTTCACAGACACTATCGTTTAGGATGCGATTCAATTTATTTAAGTAAAATAGAGGATAGATTTAAAGAAAATTATGAGGTAAAGAGTCATAACCAGCAATGGCACGTCTGTAGAAGGTGATGTATGAAAACCTGATTTACGGGGAAAACTGGACCTCTAAGAGGGTGGGATAGATTTCCCCCAGGTTCACCGCTAACAGACACAATACTGGACAAGGTTTAGGGTCAGATCTGACAGCTGGACAGCAGGTCTGCAGATAAATAGTTTATTTGGCTCAAAAGAACTTACTTCTGCAAAATATCTAGCAGTGTTCCTTGCCAATCCTTTCCTTAACAAGGTTGTCCAAGGTCATTGACAATAGCAAAATGAAGGAGGCCCGAAGATTGCTCCACCCCATACCACATGCGCTCCTCAAATGGCACCCCTTCCATGCAGCTTTCCCTCTTTATTCTCTCCTTTCCCTCTTCATTCTCTCCGATGCTTCTTCCAACCTACCTGTGACTCTCCCCCTTTAAACACTCTCACATTTTGCTTCTTTCTTTCTTCTGGCTCAAATCATATTCTGTCTATTATGCTGGTAATTTTCATATTTATTCATGAAGATCTTTTTGAACACATGATCCACGCCTCATTCACCTTCCCATTCACGCTTACCACCACTATTCCTAATAAATAATTTATTAGGAACTAAGAAAGTAGTTCTATTGTGCCATGGGAATACAAAGAATAGAGAATCCTTACCCAGAAAGTTGGTGTAGTCCATTCAGCCTTACGTGCTGGATTTCTTTCTAGCTTAGCAATCTGCAACCAGGTGGGATTCCCATGGAAGCAGGTTACAATGAACAGTGGAAACCCACTCCTTAATTTCCCTTCTTTTGCCTTCCAGTGGCTTCACTGCTCCCTCCTATCATCACTTCCCACCTCTATATAAAATGTGTGTAAGAATTTATAACAACATCAATAAATGAGCTCTCTTTGATGAATAACCCAGATCTTTTTCCGTCTGCAACCCCGGAGAAGTGAGGTGGAGGGCAAGGACTCCTTGGGAGAATTGATCTCAGTTCTCATACAGCCAATAATGACAAAGATGCAATCTCAGGGTAAACCACTCCCAACCCAAGAGAGAAGTGAAAGAAATCAGTATAATTTTCTTCCAAGAGTTGTCATGCACAGGTTAAAAAATGGGACAAGAGTTTTGCAACATAAAATAAATCCACTTCCAAAACTGGATACCTAGAGAAAAACAGAAAATGCAAAGCTACATTAAAAAGATGAATGGGATCTGGGGAGATAGTTTATTCAGATGAATGTGGCAAATCCAATTTACTCAGTCCAGCATATCAAAGGGAATTGTTACCTCTTTCCTTAAAAGATAAATCAAAAGAGCTACAGAAACAAAGAGAAAAATATAGTCAACCAATGTTTATCGAGCAGCTACTACTAGTATATGCTCACTAAGAGTACACACTGGAAGGCTTTAGCAAGATAGTAATAGGGCCTGATAAATAGTTTGGCTCAGTGTGGATGAAGGACTTTAACAATACAAGACTGGAGGCAGGGAGTCTGTCCCAGACAAGAACTACTGCAACAGTCCTGGGGAAAGACACTAATGGATTAAATAAGTGTTATAAAACGGAGATGGTGAGAAGTGGTTGCCTTTGGGATATATTTTGTTAGTAAAAGAGACAGGATTTGCTAATGGAATAGATGTGGGAAATGACAGAAAGAAAAAAATCAATGATGACTCCTAGGTTTTTGAGTCTGAGAAACTGGGTGATGGCAGAGCCATGTATGGTGACAGGAAAGTCTGGATAAACACAAGTTTCAGGATGGGGATGGAGAGAACATTAGTTCTCTTTAGCCATGCATGTACATGCTATCCTTCAAACATCCAAGTAGAAGTCCAATTGAATACATAAATTTAAGAGTAATTAACCTTGATATGGTATTAATAGCAATGGATAAATGATATCACTCAAGGTAAGGAAGGAGAAGAGATAAAGGAAAAGGAGGATCCAAGTTCAAGCCCGGAGACTCTGTCAATATTCAGAGGTTGGCTGGAGGTTCAATAAAGGAGACCAAGAAGGAATGGCCAGTGAGGTGATGTGGAAGGAGAACCAGGACAGGGCAATATAACTGAAGACCGGAAATGAAAATGTTTCAAGATGAAGAGAGTGGTTATCTGTGCCAAATGCTGCTGAGAAATATCACCTCCTCTGACAGCTTAGAATCCTAAAATACAGATCAACAAGATGGTATTAATCACAGAGCAAGAAAGTGCCTTAATGGAGAGGAGAGTGGCCACAGCCAAAGTAGGAAGTGAACAACTTCTTTCCTCAGATGGCTTCACCATCAATTATTTCTGAAGTATCCAACTAATAACTTAATGCATGTTCAAAGAAGTGAGCTTCAACAGACAGCAAGGAAATGGTTTTTCAGTGGCATTAGAGAATGTATGGGGAACACTTCGCAAAGCCCAGCTTTCTAGTGGGCTGTCAAATAGGAAGGGGATGTGGGGCAAGTGGGTAGACAGGTGTCAAGTGAATCATGTACTTGGATTTTATTCTGAAACTCATCTACTCCATCTCTAAAACGGTAATACTCAACACTAAGTATCTACCTATCTAAAAGGCTAATATGCACAGTGTCCCCTCAGGAGTTCGACCGGGAGACCGGGAGTTCGATCACTTGCTATGATGTGCGCTGACCACCATGGGGCGGTGCAGAACAAAGGAAGGCCCCAGCCAGCAGCTGGCAGCCGGGGAAGGGAGGCCCTGGCCTGCAGCTGGAAGGCCCCAATCGGCCCTGATCAGAGGCCAGGCCTAGGGACCCTACCCGTTCATGAATTTCATGCACTGGGCCTCTAGTTTTCTATATAAAAATACGTTAGGAAGAAGGTCATTATTTTATTGCCCAAGAGCACTTGGTACTCTGGACTCATGTACATTATTGCTTCCATCCTTTCTTTTTCCATAACTTCTAATGAGAAATCATCTTAATATAGATCCATCCTATGACTTCAAACCATAGGCCCTTCCAACAAATAACTTAAAGATGAATTATAGAGCAAAAAGTTGTCTGTTCAAAGAGTATAACCCAGATTCATAATTTTCATGGGATGTGGACAAAGTCAGAAAAAATAAATATAAATCAACAGGCTATTTTTAACTCTCATCAAAATATTTTGTGAAAAGTACCAGTGGGAGTCTTACCTAGTACATACTTGCTTCCAGGTCTGAGAACAGACCTAAATGATTTGAATTCAGGACACTTGTGGTTGGGGGACTAAATGGCCAGGGAAAAGTGAGTGTTTCTAACTCATTAAGACCACACATCTCTCAACTCCTGCGGCCTTTCTGGAATCTGTCAACATTGTGAGTCATATCGTAACTATAAGGAAACGCTTTTAACTTAACTTTTGACCTTCAGTATAATGAATCCTCTAATTCTACCAGTTCAAACTGTTGAATAATTCAACAAACAGTGTTCTGACCCAAGGCAATTTAAAATATGGTGATATTTTTGCTCTGAGATTAAGAAAAGAGCTGATTCTGCATTTCATTCCAGCTCATCATGTTAAAAACACCTGAATACATCCATTTTTTAAATTTTTTCTATAAAGGATAAAAAAAAGCTGAAATGGTAAAAATAATGGTTTCAAACCATAGTCTCTCTTTACTGTAACCAAAATCTCCCTTGAAAATGTCTCCTCTTACCTCCCCCTTAAAAGGAAGAAAATTGTAAGTTGGAACACTGCTTACCAAGGGGTATATTTTGTGCATGTTTGTAAATGCCAGGAGATTTCTGAAGCCAGGGATAACTTATATTTTAGTCAATTCTCTATGAATGCCTGGGGAAATATGTACAACATTAATCAGGGTAACCACAATTGCAAACTATCCTCCAAATGGAAAAAAATACATACAGAAGAGTGACTGTATATTAAAATTAAGTTAGTGATGCATCTGAGAACTCTATGCAAAGAATCAAACTTTAACACACAAAAAAGGGAGGGGGGATTGTGAAATTACAGTCTCAAGGAAAGTTATTTTTATTTTTTTAAAAATTAAGAAAGAAAATTCTATACTAATCTCTTTTAGAATTTGCATACATGTTTAAATTTTTCCAAGTTAAGTAGTATAATATATTGGGAACATTACTGTTTAGTTTCTAGTCCATTTCTTTATCACTAACTAGTTGAAAGGCTCTAACTTTGGGTAGTAGAAAGGGCATGAGCTCTGACAGTAGACAGATCTCAACTTAAAAACTCATCTCTGTCTCTGCTGTGTGTCCTTGGGCAAGCTCCTTAACCTCTCTGAGTACATTGCCAGGTGATAATGGCAATCAGTCAGGGCTAAGATTAAATAAGACAATGATTTGAAAGTGATCAGCACAAGCTGGCACCAGGATTTGTTCTCCTGCCTGAGGAACTTCAAGAGACAACTAAATTTTCTTTATACTCGAAAAGCCTCTAATGTTAGAGTTGTACACTGAAGAAAGAAGCAGCTAAATTTTCAGTAATCTAGGCACTTTCATGAGGAAGTGTCACCTCGTTCGATCTGAAGAACCAGCCCCTCCCAGATCCTAAAAAATACGTGCTCATATATATCATTCTGCAAAGTGTTCCTTACAATTTACATAAATGATTTTCACAGATTCAGATTACTGAAAATTTTCAAAGTGTTAGCCTCCATATGGAATATCTCCAAATAATGTCAACCAATGGCTTCTGTTGAGAACTGTCAGAACTGTCAGAATTAAACATCCCTTCTTTATTTTCTTTTAATACACTTCTGGGTAAAACTACATTTTAGCCACTTAATCAGAGAATATAAAAAAATCGACAGAAGGTCAGAGGTCTAATTGGTAGATCTATTTTGGGGGGATCATTTCCCATCACCATTACTGCTTTTTTCCGCATTTCCAATCCCATTAGCTGTTCCTTCCTAAAAGCAATTGTTCCTAAGGTGCCACTCTTGGCCCAAGGACCCTCCCCAAACTCTGTGCACCTTCCAAGCTGCGGAGAGGACCTCTGGCTTCTGTCTTCTTGTTCCCCAGTCCCCAGTCAAAATCTCCACGATTTCTTCTTATACTTAAGGTTTAATTTCTTCTAATTAACTAGTTAGATTTCTGGTGGGAGGTTTCAGCATTTACTTAGAAATTCTCTGCAAACACGGAAGAATGCTCCTACGCTGAGGAACCTGTACACTGTTTCCATCTTTGCGAAGTGTAGGAGCATACAAAGATTTTGTTTTCTGTCCCATGTCTCCTGTCCTGAAGAACAAGTAATAGGATAAACTCATGAATACCAAGTAGCTTTCTTTTCCAGTACAAGTTTTCAATAAATGAGCTGGTGGGAATTTAGGGAACAATGGCTTGTGGCAGGCAGGCAGCCATTCAATGCCATTCCACACCACAGTGGAGGAGCAGCAAAGTCCAAACCGCTCCCAGAAGGTTGGTATCCGCACAGGGCAGCACGCACACATGCCCATGGGCCACTTGCTCATAGATTTAACTCTGTGAGTGATGTGTCAGAGTTAACTGAGAGGTATGGAGAGTGAATCACAGAAAAGGAAAATCATTAGGTAAAATAGGGGAGAGGCACCCAAAAAGCATGCCCACATTTTCAGATGGTGTTTCCATAAAACTCTGGCAAATAGTCACCCTCGAAAGAGAAGACACTCTCTCTGCACAACAGAACTACAAATGCAGTGAGTCTCAGAGCAATTCCTGCTGCCCCTGGGCAGAGGGCTTTTGAGCAGAGGTTGAACAAAAAGTCTTCCTCAGCCACTACCAAGCCAGACGAAGCAGGCTGAGGCTGTTAAGAGTGGAAATGGACATGCATTTGTCCAAGGCAAAATGGTGTACTAAATTCCCTAATGTAAAGTATACCCACTCAAGTTAACAAAGAAATGAAAGCACTCTAGATTACGCTTAATTTTCTGACACAGAGAGTGATAAAAGCTGAAAAGTACCTATCAACCGAGGCCACACAGCTCACTATGCTTCCCTAATGACACTTCATTAAGGAGGATTTGTACGTGTCAAACAGGGAATAAATAGCATTTTGGTCCTGAAGACACTTCTTTCACTCCTGCCCATACTAAACAGAACATCCCATTTCAAGGGTATTTGGACATAATTTTTCATTGTGAGGCCAGGTTCTCAAACTAGAAAAGGAAATAAACAGCATGAATTGCTCCGAGAGCTACTTTGACGAATTTTTGAAAAGAAATGTAGCCTATTTATTATCCCTTTCTCTTAATAAAAAACGAGGTGGCATTTCTTTAAAAGAGGCACTTAGAACCTGAGATAAATCTCCTTCCAAGTTAAAGACTTGGGGGGAAACATCACCAATTGTGTCTTATGTTTAATAATAAAGGGTAGTTATTAAAATCATAATCTGAGTTGAGACAAATGCGAAAATTAATACCAAAATATAGGCGGAAAAGAGGAAGAAAGAGGGAGGGGAGAAAGAAAAAGAAGCCTGAAGCCTCCTGCCCCTGCCTCAGCCTTAGCCATTCTCTGGGGAGTCTTCCCAGCACTGGAGGCCTTGGGGTTCCCCTTGCCTTTTGTAATTTCCTGTTTACTCCTCTGTCTTTCTTCCCCATGAGAGTGGGCCTCTGTGAAGATCCAAGGAGATCTGCCCATTCACCATTTATCTGCAGCTCCCAACACAGTGCCTGGCACTCACTCACTACTGGAGGATGGCGAGGAAAGAGAAAGGAGCGCAGTGGAGGGGAGGGTGAATGAAAGGACAAGGTGAGAAGTTGTTTCTTTTAAATCAACTCAACAGTTTCTGTCCTTAGCCTAGTGATCAAAAGGCAATACGCTGTTGACCTTTCCAATAAATACAGGCTTTAGCTTCTGGATAACTCAAAAATTGCTGAACCATCACCTACAGCTATCTGACTCTTTCATGATCCTCTGAACTCACACGGTGGGTCCCAAAGGAAGGCTCCCAACACAAAAAGCTCCAGGGAGTGAGTGGTAATTTCTAGACTCTTGGCTTAGCAATTGTTGTGGTTTTTTTCTCTTCTCCTTTCTTCTACTTTTTCCCCCCTCTATACTGAATGCCAAGAAAACACCCAGAGAAGCTTCCCAGAATTAAGTCCTTACAATTTAGAAAGGTGTTGCATGGAATATCACTGACTCCAAATCCTCTGTACCCAAGGAGATTTAGATTTCAAATCCCAGCTGAAATAAATACATATCTTTGAATGATGATAGTAAGGAAAGATGTCTGATCTCTTGGCATAAGCGCCCTAAGGAGAGACTGTCAGTGTGTCTAATGCCAGCCATGCTGAGTTCCTGGACCGTCACTGAAGGAAAGAAACCATTGCATAACTCAGAAGGGGCATGGCGAGTGTCTTCCTCACTTTTTTCCCCTTGTAACATCAAGTCAGAAAGGATAAATACGAAATGCAGACATCAGCAATATTCAAGTTCCATGTGTTTTTACTCTAAAAAAAAGAAAATGAAAATATTTCCATCGTCATAGCAACCTGACTTCGCCCACAGTAAGTGTATGCTATGTGATAGTGGTCATTCTGAATTACTGGTTAAGCTCCCTCTAAATGCGTAGTTTGTTCTACAGGGCCAGGGGCAGAGATGCCTTTAATGTCCTTAAAACAACTTTGGTTTCTGCAATTTAACCATTTCAATACGCAGATCCCTTACACTAAATATAACCATTTTCATGTTCTGTTCTTCCGATGTGGGAAACAAAGCACTAAGTCCCACTATCCCGAAACAAGTACAGCAAAACAAGGCTCAAAATTTGAGTCTCAAAGTGTTCCATATTCGAATCAGAAGTAAACACAAGCATGAGTGTTCATGTCCCTTGGTTTGTCATGAGAAAAGGAAAATGTCATGTTATACTCATGTGATTTATCATTTCTATGATTGAATTAGACAAAGTGAACAAAATGATGCCTCGAATGCACAAGGAGAAGAGTTATAATGATGGAGTCATAATGAGACTCATGGCTTTGCAGTGATTGGTCAGCAGCTCAAAACTAACTATGTACCTACAGTTCTTGACTACTCTGCAGCTCAGTTTCTCAACCCGTAAGACAGAGGTAATGACACCTACCTTGCAGCACTTCTCTGAGCACCACCTGTCTAGCTCAATGCCTAGAGCACCGGGGTTGCTCAGTGTGTCAGCTTTCTTTCATCTTAAGAGCTAATATCAAATGCAGAGCCCTGCTCTTGGGGCCTTAGAAATGTAACTGCAAAAGTCAGGACAGAAAAGGAGAAAGAAGATGAGAAGCAATACAAAGTCAGATATGATCAATGCTGACAGATGAAACACTGGGGAAATGCTTCACCATTTGTTCATTTTTAAGCATTTAGAATTTAAAATTAAAGTTATAGCGCGCATCTACATTTACATTCAAATACCACACTTAATCAAATGGAATTTACCTACAAGTTCCAATGCTAATCTTCAAACCTTCTGCAGACAAGAGGAAGGAAATTTTAGAGGAAGGATAAACAGTTTTTTACAAACCTTTAAAATATTTGCAAAGCCAGTGATATGGTTATTATTCCCACAGTTTTGATGATGTAAAATCTTCTTCAAAAAATCAATTGCCTATTTAACCACTGCCTAATGTGACATAGAATGGCAAACTATAATATATACATAATTCTAGACTGTGATATGACACGGATCCCTGAGGAAACCAGGTTAATTTTGGTACCTCCTTGACCAGAGCAAATTATTTCTTTCTCTGTGCTTCTATATTCTGTTCTGTATGGGACAGAACTAGCAATCATCCTTCAGAAGCAGCGACAATCACTTGCACTTTGGCCAAGTGCTGTAGATTCAGAAGCATGAATACTGGTATTGCCACCCACCCACGTTTCCTGTGAAGATTTCCAACCCCGGTCTTATCACAGTCCCATATGGAAATCTTCTCATTTTCTCCAGAAGGGTATGGATTGGATTCCCAAATAATTATCAACATAAAACTTGTTTCAATTCTTTCATTAAATTATTTAAAATATATCATGCTCTGCCCTAGTCAGCAAAAATTCCACTGGATGGGGAAAGGGGTTTGTCTAAATCCCGTAGATTCTTAATGTATCATTAAAGGATCTGATGATCTCTTCTGAGTTCTGACAAGAAGCATCAGGCCAAGGATCCCTGAAAGGTATCTCCTAACAGTTCAGGGTTTAGATTCTCCAAATTCTGAGCTAAGGATTCCTCAGTTGATAGAAAGAGCTTGATATATCAAGTGACTCCTCTGAATTCAGTAAAAGTTGGCATATGCTTGGATATTTTTCCATTGATTTTTAGATATTTTCAGAGAAGGGGAGAGACAGCGAGAAACACTGATGTGAGAGACGACACATCCATTGATTGCTTCCCACACACACTCCGACCAGGGCTGGGAATCAAGCCTGCATCTGAGGTACATGCCCTTGATCAGTCCAAGGGCTGATGCTCTATCCACTGAACCAAAACAGCTAGGGCTCTACACAGTACTTAAATGATTCATTGAAACTACTTTGGAAAGAGACAACTACTTACAAGGAAATATAGGAAAAGGAAAGATCAGGAATTCTGAAGTTTTTAAAAAACTAACTATAAACATGTTTTCACATGTCTCTTGGCCTTCTGTATGTCCTCTTTTGAAAAGTGTCTATTTAGGTCCTTTGCCCATTTTTTTTATTGGGTTGTTTATCTCCCTTTTTTTAAGCTGTATGAGTCCTCTATAAGTGTCTCTCTTGTTGTTCTGTTGATGGTTTCTTTTGCTGTGCAGAAGGTTTTTATTTTGATGTGGTCCCATTTGTTTATTTTCTCCTTAGTTTCCATTGTCCTAGGAGTTGTATCAGTAAAGATATTGCTACGACCTATGTCTGATATTTTGCTGCCTATAGATTCTTCTAAGATTTTTATGTATTCCCATCTTATGTTTAAGTCCTTTATCTATTTTGAGTTTATTTTTGTGTATGGTGTAAGTTGGTGGTCTACTTTCATTTTTTTTGCATGTATCTGTCCAATTTTCCTAACACCATTTATTGAAGAGACTGTCTTGACTCCACTGTATGCTCTTGCCTCCTTTGTAAAATATTAATTAAACATAAAGGCTGAGGTTGATTTCTAGGTTCTCTGTTTTGTTCCATTGGTCTGTATGTCTGTTCCTGTGCCACTACCAGGCAGTTTTGAGAACAGTGGCTTTGTAATATAGCTTGACATCTGGTATTGTGATCCCTCCTACTTTGTTCTTCTTTCTCAGGATTGCTGTGGCTATTCAAGGTCTTTTTTTATTCCATACGAATTTTTGGAAAGTTTGTTCTAGGTCTGTGAAACATGTCATTGGTATTTTAATGTGGATTGCATTGAAAACATACTCAAAGTCACTAATCATCAGAGAGATGCAAATCAAAACGACAATGAAATAGCATCTCACACCTGTCAGAATGGCTATCATCAACAAATCAACAAAGGACAAGAGCTGTAGAGAAATGTAGAGAAAAAAGAACCCTCATGCACTGCTGGTGGAGATGCAGACTGGTGCAGCCACTGTGGAAAACAGTATGGAGTTTCCTCCAAAAATTAAAAATGGAACTCCCATTTGACCCACTTCTAGGAATATATCGCAAGGAATCAGAAACACCAATCAAAAAGGATATATGCACCTCTATGTTCATAGCAGCACAATTTACAATAACTAAGATTTGGTAACAGCTTAAGTGCCCATCAGCAGATGAATGGATTAAAAAACTGTGGAATATTACACTGGTGTAAAAGAGAAGGAACTCTTACCATTTGCAACAGCTGGACCTAGAGAACATTATGCTAAGCTTATAAAATAAGCCAGTCGGAGAAAGATAAACATCACATGATCTCACTCATTTGTGGAATATAATGAACAACAAAATCTGATGAACAAAAATAGATCCAGAGACATAGAAGCATCAAACAGACTGTCCAACATCAGAGGGAAGACAGTGGGGTGGAGGGGTGGAGATCAACCAACGGACATGTATGCATGTACATATGCATAACTCATAGACACAGACAATTGGGGAGTGAGGGCATGTGCTGGGGGGTGGGAATGGCTGGGGAGAGGTCAGTGGAGGAAAAGGAGACATATGTAATACTTTAAACAATAAAGAATTTAAAAAATAAAAACAATAGACTAGAATTAAACAAAAAACTACTTATGAACAGTTATTACCAGTCAAGGGCAGCTAAAAAGGTCTCCTCATATTTTGTTAGCTGTTCCATAGAATTTCTAAGTAAATGTTCCTTCTTAAGAGGTTCTTATCACTATTCCACCTTTGCAGATGTCTCTGGTAAGCAAAAGGTATTCTAACATGGTAGCCTTTGTGCAACTGTTTCTAGGTAACAAGGAAAAAAAATGCCTGAGTCCATTTACTCTTCTAGGGATTTAAGCAATAAAATATAAAGAAAAGAAAAAATTAAATATGTATATTGCTTTAAGATATCTTTACATTGGGCATAGTCCTCCTCACCTTTCCTATTTAAAGATATGAACTCAGTAAATGGCTTTCTGGCTTGGATGAAGTCTTTCCTACATTCTAAAATTCCTCCCATGAAGAAATTAAAATAATTTTGCCTCTGAAAATACTATTTTGTAAAAAAAAAAAAATCCCCTGAGTATAGGGATTTGGGATGATTTATGGAACAACAGTCATCTGAAGGAGTTCATTGTCACAGCATTTTTTAATATGAATAATGATACATCTCCTTCTCCTTCAGTAACTCTGCCCTATAATAAACTATCACCACGCTATCCACAGATAATGATATAACATTTTCCCCCAGCTATTCAAACTGCTTAATATCTGCAGACAAAAAGGGAATCAGATACCCACTACTTAAGTTATTTTGCTGTCTATCTGATGTCCTGCAAGTCAGCCTACTCAGTCAGCTTACAATTCTCAAAATCTTCTCAATTCTTCTATTAATGTTCTAAGGTCCGCTTCAACTTATCAAACATAGGCCATCTACTGCTCACACCCACTGAGATGGCAACTACAGCTTCTCACCTTCAGGACAGATAATGGACCAGGTGAGATCCTAACTTTGTTACAGACACTTCCTATAGCCTTCCTGGTCTAGATCCTGAGTTCTGAATTCTCTTATGGCCTATTTCCTGTAATATACCTGGCTGAGACCGGGTTACACTGATACATTTACCCATAAGGCCTTGAAAGCCCTTAGAGAACTATTAAACATGTAAGTTTACAAAGATTTTAAAAAACTTGTCAGCAAAATTCAACTAGAGGCAAAAAGTCCAGCTATTTTTATGCCATCTGTTCCAATTTCATGCCTTACCACTTTTATTACCAAATAAGAAAGCTGATAAGGATTTCTGTTCTTCTTTTTCCCTACAGGGCAACATTTCCAGTGCCCTGAGTCATTTTTTTTTTCTTTTGATGCCTAGAAGACAAATAGGAGTCAGAGTTCAATCACACCAATGAATACTCTTAAAACACACACACATTCACACATATACACATACACTACTTCTAAGCTGCTAAATCTGGAACATTCCTAATAGGAAACAAAAACAAACCTGATGAAAGAAGAGGGCTAGAGAGGAAAGAGGGTACAGTCAAAGGTTGCATCTGCCCAAGAAGCCAGGTCACACCAACAGGTTTTATCAAATGGGTGTTTAGAATTCTGCATGACAGCTGTGCAAAGCTCTTCAACTTCACTTCACTGCCTCAAAAATAGCAGCTGTTCAGGCTGTAACAGATCCTATCCCTGATACATAAACCAGTCTTATCCTTGGAAGACTTAAGGGCAAACTTCAGTCCAATCTTAAAAACACCCCAACCACATCTTCTGCTCTCCATCCCCTATGTGAAAAATACCCAAAGGAAGAGGAGATGAAAGCAGGTTGAAAACTTTCTCCTTTAAAAACTGGGGAGGTCATTTAGGTTCCCTCCAGCATTGAAGAAAGCTCAATCCATTAGTTTTCAATGACAGGTCTGATTCCTTTCCAGTTCATTTCTACTCAACAAAACGTCAAGTAACTTAGAAGCCCTAAGTTTATTTACAAGTTGTCAGATGTAGAAAAACAGTTGAGTTCTTTCTGAATATTGAGTTTGAGCACTAAATACACTGATACCACCAGTGCAAGGTGGAAATATTCTTGTATCATCAACCACCTATAAAGGTAGGACAGAAACTTGAAGGTACCATTTTTTAAGCTTACAATATTCATTATATCTTCACTAGTGTGGTCTCTTAGTAAATTTCAACCTATTTCCTATTTATTACACATTACACAATTAGCCTTGACTATAAATGTGGCCAGTGTAGGTGCTGCCCCACATTACTGTCATCTTAAGTGTCAAAGGGAAAAACTTCTTCACTAACATACCCTTCCGTTATTCATTCAAATTGCATTTTTCTGCTTTAAATGTCAATAGTCTAAATCTTATGCAGTGGCAGGAAGTTCAGAAAATTTCCATATTCTATTTCCTGCTCTTTCCTTTTCTCGCTTTCTGAAAACTGTTCAAACCATTTCATTCTCTATTTTTCTTAAAAAAATAATATTTGAAATATTGAATCATAAGAATTGAATATGTATTTCCCAAGTGCAGAAACATGCTCAGGGGGGTAAAGTACTTGCCCAAGATTACAGGGCTAAGAAAATGTCAGATCACGCTCTGAAAGATATATCCTCCTTCCTCACCTAATTCTGTTACCATCACCATCTTTCCCTTTGTCATCCAACCTCTAGTCCTTCAGCTTCGTCCTCATACTGAATCAGTGGTCCACCTGTTGGTTCTCCTTCCACCATAGTCTTGGTCTCTGGTCCCCATCTCCATCGTATATCGTATCCACTCTACATGCATCCCTTATTACCATTCATCCTAACTCACCTGCCTCTTTAGTCAGTTCTCGTTCTCTCTCTCTCTCTCTCTCTCTCTCTCTCTCTCTCTCTCTCTCTCTCTCTCCCCTCTCTCTCTCCCCCCCCCCCCCATGTCCTTCCAATTCACTGTGCACACTACACAGCCTCCATATAACTCTACACTAACCCTGGTTCTCAGAATAATGCCAAGATGCTCTTATTTTTTTCAGCGGAGCCCCACTTTCTCATTGGTAAGGTCCAAGTTTCCTCCCTGACACCCAGGACTATTCGAAATCTGGCTCCAATTGTCTCTCCCACTACCACCCTCCACACAAACAATACTCTGCACTGCCCAATCCTGGGCCTTCACTCATGTTGCTGTACCTAGCTGGAATGTCCCATCTTGGCACAGTCAACACTAGCTAAATCAGATGATCTCTCCCATGACCCCTCAAGCCAAGATGAAATCACCCTATCTGAACTTCATAGCACTTTGATCCCTTATAACTTGCTCCATATATACCAGGTATTTCCATTTCTTCTGTAAATGACTTACTTCTCTCAATGCAGAAAGCGGTGATCTGATGTTTGTTTCCTTTGTGGGTCGACCTCGGCAGTAATACAGTATTAAGCACACAGGAAGAACTCTCACTTACTGTTCCGATGAATATATCTGGACGGCTCCCTCTAAAGGAGCATAGTTAGTCCCAAAGCCAAGCACAGTCTTACATGCATCAGCCAATAATTAAATTTAGACAAGTAGGAAAGGTAGTAAGAGCAGATACAGTGTCATTCAGGGACAACATGAATAATCATAAAACACATTAAAATAGAAAAGGTATTGGGATATATCCAGAGGGGGAAAAACTCCCTTTAAGTTCCTGATTCCAGATACAATTTCCAAGCAAGATGGGGGTGGAGTATGGGAAGTGTTCTGGGTGAAAACTGATTACATACTAGGACATTGTGACCAAGAAACCTTGGTATGCAAACAGCTAAGCCACTCAATGAATACCTTTAGAGTCTACGGAAAAATAAAATGCTTAATTATAATTAGTTTATATTGTTAATTAAAATACAGTTCCAGCTGCACCCAAAGCCATCTTGAATGGAGCTGAATCTCAGCACTCGCAATGATTTTGAAGGGGAAAGGGACTAGGTAATTTCTGTTTTCGGAGAGAAATCATCAATCTGATTTCTCTCCGTTGCTTGTCTCTATTCCAGTACCCACCCATTCTTCAAAGGCTGGCCAGGAGAACAGGAGTTCACAGTCCTGAAGAAAAATGGAAGGGGTTACCAGTTTCACTTTTTTGTTAACTTTTGAAAGGTGTTTTTTTCTTTCCTAAAATTCTGAGATGGAAAATCCATTACGTAATTATATATAACCCAAGAGCCCAATTCAAGGTTGTTCCCTATAGTTCACTCTCTAGCAATGTTCCAGTCCACTTCCCCAGGGAAATGTTAAAGTTGTCTCCCCAACAGTTACTTTCAAATTCAGCCGGAACCTGGTACCACTGCAAAGCTTTAAATGTAAACTTTATAATAAGACCTGAGCTGAAATTGCAAACAGCCGAAAACCAGGATCTCTGCTTTTTGCAAAGAAGCAAAAACAATTCTAAGCACAAATGAAAAAGAACACATCATGCTTTTATGCATTTCTAAGTTAACCGTATTACCATAGTTGTTCTTCCCAGCAAGTCTCACTCCTCTGGGGATTTTTTGGTGCTGTCATTCTCAGAAAAAATGACAACTTCTGAGCTAGGTCACATGTTTTTATTTTGGGTGTTGTTGTTTTTTTCAATGCCAGAATGCTCAAAAGCAGGCTACCAACTTCTAGAACATTCAAAACATTAGTGAGAGGAGCAAGGTTTTCTCACCAGCCTAGGACCTGCTTGTTAATGTTACAGGATGCAAGTTTCCCAAGTGCTGAGATAGTATGATTTATAGCCTAACTGTGGTCAACAATACAGTGTGGGGATGAGGGCAGATCTGGATTCCAATCCTGGCTCCACAAGTTATTAGCTATATAATCTCAGACAAATTAAGTGATGTCTCTAAACCTCTGTTTTTCAACAATAAATTGGGCATAATGCCTACCTCATACAACTGAGATAGATGATCTTGACACAACACATAATCAAATGCTTAGCACAAAACATCCTGTATGCCAGAGTAAATCCATAGTAAATTATAATGTAATAAAAAGCACTTCATTTGCTTTTAAACTTAATAGAACCACAGCACCTTGCATTTAGAAAAGTTTGATTCACACATGCCAAATGATGCCTGGGTTGTTTTTTCTCTTTCTGGTTTTGTACTTTGGTTTTTATAATTCTGTACCTCCTTTTTACTTATTTATAACCTTGTTTATAATATTAACAATATTAAATTGGGAGGACGTCTTCTATCTATGATTTACAGTATTTTATAAGCTTTACAAATGAGTCATACATAATCTTGCGCACTTGGAAACTCCCCGACTATAAATTCCAAACACTTAAAGCATTCCTCTGTCGCCGAGGGAGACCATGAGCATCTCAACAGTGTACGTGAACTAAGCGTGCACTCTTCCAAGGGTGGTCTCCACCAAACGCCCATCTTCCTGCTGGAGCAACATGCCCTGCTCCATAGGTGATCTACTTCTGTGCCAACAGATGGATGCCAAATCCTTTCAAAGTGGAAGAGGGGAAAGGTGAAACAAAACAGCCCAAAATAGTGTCATCTAGGCTCAAGAACACTAATCTATTATCCATTGTCACACTGCAATATCCAGGTAAGAGAGATTTTTTTAATTTTGTAGATTAGTTTTTCACAAAATTTAAGGGTATTTGCAACAGACTCGGCATCTAGTTTTACCTGATTTTCTCTGTTGTAATGGGACAGATGTCACCTCCACTTATCAATTACTTGGGCAATGCCTTCTCTGGTTTCACCCACTCCTGACATCTTTGTCATAGCAATGGCCCTGTTTCTAATTAGTGACAGTCTCAAAAGTATATAGTGGAATTACTCCTGTATTTCATCTTAACGAGCAGGTTCCTCTATACGTACACCACTCCTCAGTTGATGAGCATTTATTATGTGCCAGATCCCAGATTCATAATAATAGAATTCTATAAGGTAGGTGTCATTATTATTATCTATTTATAGAGAAGGACATTAAAGCACAGAAAGTAAATTCCTAAGAGCCTAAGGAGTAGCAGAACCAGGCTTGGTCCAAAGCAACATGTTCCTAACTACTCCACTGATATCCAAAGCATCCACCACAAGTCCTCTTCACTGAGGAAAATGTAGAAGCTGACTGTTTCCATAGTCATTCAGCCATTCTCCAAATATGTTTTGTTATCAAGTCTCTAGGACATTGCAGGGACTATGCTGGGTAGTGAGGAACCAGTAATGAAGAAGACAAACACTGTGTCTGCCCACAAGGAGAGTATAAACAAATAAGACAATTTTATTTTTTAAATCCTAACATGAAAAAATGATCCAAATACTTAAATAAAATTTACCAACTAACAAAAAACACTACAATGAAAAATCATGCAAATGATTCATTAAATAAAGTCAGGATCATTGCTATAAGACAGCGAGGACCCTGTGACAGGATATAACAGAGGACCCATTCGGGTCTGGAAAAGCTGGGAACCAGATTTCTGATGCTGCTGATGGAGCCACTAGCTAGGATTAACTTTAGCCACAGCATCTACAAAGGCAATGACCACTCAGTTTATTTCTTTAACATTTGGATTCCTGATTCTTACCCATTTGGAATTGTTTAGTCAATTGTTGAATTTCAAAAACAATACAAGATAGCTGCCAATAAAGTTTCAAAATACCAACCTTCCTTCCGTCCCTCCTTGGTTGTCTATGTTACTCCTAGGAATTAGATCAGTTTACAGGTTCAATAGGGTAACATGTCATAATATGCTTTCCCCAGTCCTAAAATCTCAAGTTGTTCAGAATCCTCTAGCCTGGCATCCAACATTCCCTTGGAGTTAACCTAAGCTTCCTCCCTGCCTAATGATTTGAAAGTTTTAATATAGAAAAGTTTTAATATACAGCAATGCCATTTTTTTTTCTCAAATTCTTATTGGGAAAAAAAAATCAATAGTTCTAGCCAGCAAGATCTTAATTATTTCAAACTTCTTTTTTATACTTTGTCCTTTAAAATCTTTCTAAAATGCATTAGTGCAAGTTTTCAGCTCAATAACATTCTGGTGAATAAAAAATAAAACTGATCTCTAGTAAGACAGGATCTTGGATCCTTCTGTGAGATTTCTCAAGATATCAACATTTCTTAAATCTTGACACACTGACCATATTTGGATGTGGAGAACAGGGCCCTTGGTGTGGAAGAGGCAGTATGGTTTTCATAGACCACAGAGAAAAAGCCGAGATGCTGGGTTTCTGCTTTGCCTCCACCTTCCATCTCTCAGAAAGAAGCACACATACAGGTAGAAAGAAGAAAGGGATAATGTAAGAACCCTTCACCCAGAGCCCATCAAAGTACAGACTTCTCTATCCCTGAAACCAGAGGAACTTCAATTTTATCTAGTTCAATCTGGAGCTTCAGTGAAGGATTTCAATGTCAAAAAAGGATGCCACTTCTTTAAAGGGTCAGGGAACTACTGATACCTGATTTGAATTAGTTCCAAACCCAAATGAATTAAATATCAGAGTGATCTAGGAATTTGCCATGTGATCTTTTCATTCCAGAATTCACAAACGGTAGACTGGAAATCTTTTCTAAATCTCTTCCCATCTGAGGTTCTATACATTAATGAATCTGCTGTCAGGAACCGCTCAGCTTTGGATGTTTCTGAAGTAAGCAAATTCCTCGCAAAGGCTGACTTTCTTAAAACCTGCCTATTAAAAAAGTACTGAGAAGAAAGAGGATGGCTAAATCACAGTGACAATTTTGTCTAAGAAGGGTATTACTTCACATTAAAAGAAACCTGAGTTTCTGTGAAGAAATGCTCTCTATAAATCCCAAGTACTCAGTAATCACCCTTAGGCTGATTTCCAGTTGGTTTCCTTTTCAAAGAGCCAATAAATATGTCCTAGGTGCTCTTGGCAAAGGAAGGCACAAAGTCCCATTCCTTGGAGGGAAAACTCAGAACAGAAACCAAGGAAATAAGCAGAAAGAATGAATAACAAAGAAGGGCAATTATTAACTGTGAATTTAGTGTTGACATGTTAAAGTACAAGGTGGGGCAAAAGGAGGTTTACAGTTGTTCATATGAAAAATAATACAATAATTAAATAATACAAGAATAAAGTGGGTTTCGTGTACTGAACTGTAAAACTACTTTTGCCCCACCCTTTATACCAAGGAAAAGCAGATCGACTGAAGAGAGAGTCCCCCCAAAAGAGGTGGGACCAAATCTGAAAGCACTGGGTAGAGGAAGGGAAACTGAAGCCTTCCAGAAGATGGGGGCTGGAAAAAGGGGTAGACATCCCTATTTTAGTGTGATGGACAAATGTTGCTCCCTCTGAGTGGACACATTACCCTAATCCACTCAGGACATGGGATAGGGAGAACGGCTTCAGCATCACAGCAGGAAACGTGGCCAAACTTGCATAGTTCCTGCCCAGGGCCTCCCACCACTGTTCAAAGGGAATAAAAGATAAGCCACAAGGCTGCTCCCCAGGCAACGGGGAAGAGGTGAGTGAGTCCACTTGATGTGCACCAACTCCTACAAAACACTGCTTGATTCAGGCAAAAAGGCAGGGGTAGTAGTAAAGTGTGACAACAAGGTTAGAAGGAGCACGAAGAACTTAGGCTTGACTGCTGAACTCAAAGTGCAAGTCAAGCCCCCTGGGAAAAGCATCATGGGATATTTGCAACTCACTCCAAAGTTCTACAGGCAGGAGGAGAGGAGGGGAGCTGATGAAGAAATGCCTGGCCAGCAGTTTCGCTGGTGACGTGCATAGAAAGAATGTTGCTATTGGAGGAAGGTTTACCAGCTCTTACTTGCTTATGCTTTGCCAATTATGAGCCACAGTCTGTGGATCCTGGGGATCTGTGTTTTAGAACCTCCTTGATTCTGATGCTCCGCCAGGTTTTGGGACCACAGCTTAGCAAAAAGCATTCACACTAGCATGTGACTGTTAGAGAAACAAACGTCAGTAGAAAGGAAAGGAAATGATGCATGGATCCAGTGCACAGTTTGCAGCCAAGTAAATTCTTTGAGGTTCTCAGTTGACATGATTTAGTTAGGAAGGCTGTTCTCTCCTTAATGTCACCTCAAAGAACCATAAGCACAGGATTCCTAAGAAAGGGTCAAAAGGTCCAGTCCCAGCTCTGCAGCTGTTTAACCATGTCACTTTGGGGCAATGCTGATGGCTAGTGGCTGAGATGGTCACAGAGGGCAGATGAGGCTAAAGGACTTCATTGGATTCCATTTCACTGACCCAGATACCTAACTTCCTAGAAAGAGCTCTCAATTCCAAGGATTGTGTAAAAAGCTCGTCTTCGGCAAAGCCGCTGCATTTATTTTCTGCATTCTTCTCTCTGGCGCTTCATGCCTCCCCTCAGACATGTGGTCCTTGACGCCCTGGAGCCTCTCCAGAAGGTCCCCCAGCCAAGTGGCTTCTGATCCCTTTACACATTGCTGACCAGCTCAAGGCCCTCGGAGCCTTGGTATTTCATAAACTGTTGAAAATGGAGTAATATACAACCCTAGGTGACGTAATCACATTTTCAAAAGTAGCCAGTGAGTTATGTGTGTGGAACTGTCTGGTCTGTTAACGCAAAACAGAAGGGAAGAAACAGTTTGCCAAGTACACTAACAGCACTTTCAACACATGCACATGTTCACTGCGTCTTTCTAGGTCACAGACAATTGAAAAGTGGATAAAAGCAAGTCACATCTTATTTATTATCTGTCTCTCCTCAGAAAACCATACATTTTAGGAAGGCAGGACCTGTCCTGTCGCCGATGTATCACCAGTGGCTTCAGAAAGCTGACACAAAGTAAGCACTCAAATTTCTGATTTTTTTTCAATGAACTAATGGAAAAATCATTGGTAATTATGAAATGTAATTTGTGGGCCTTTACTCCGCAGACTTATCTTTTTTAAATTAGATTTCAATGAATAGTTAAAAATGTATGAACTCCTTAAGCACATTTCTGAAGAAATGAGAGGTAAGGAAACTAGGACAGGAAAAATATCCTAGTTGTGGAAAATCTACAATAATCATGAGGTAACTTTACTCAATAACTTCATCAGTTATTTTCCATTGTTTTAAGTTATGCACCTGCTTTTTTGCCCAAATATAATATTGTAAATGTTTCTAAAGAAATTAAGACAAGTGATTAGATGAATTCAATTAGTATATGATATGTGCCACAGCCTTTAAAGAAAAACTATGATCTCCAACATACTTGGGTTCCATTAGTTATCATGTGTGGAACCATCAACAAGTTACCCTCCCTCAGGCTCAGGTTCCTCATAAAAAGCTGAAAGGCAGTGCCTACCTCAAAAGCAGTGAAACTTATATAGACGATCTATACAGTAAGCAGCACAGTATTGGCTTTCAATTAATAGTGATGCTTTTTATTACTAAGGCACTTGAAATTTATTCCATTGAGGTTTTTTTTGGATTTGGGTTTAAAGGGAATGTCTCTGAATCTGTATGTTTACTGAAATTGTCTCAGGAAAAGGCCACACGTACTGTAGAAATGGACTGACCCACAGTAAACATGGCAATCTTTATCACATCACTTCATTGATTTGCCTTTCTGAAGCAACACTGTGAGAGCTAATGTCATTTCTCTAAACTAAGGCAAAAGACACACTTATGCCTGTGAATTCTGTTTGCAAACTGTGTTAAGAAATGACAGCTATTCCCAGAACATTTCCTGTCCTCCTGCCTCATCCTCATGGAGAAAATATTAGCCATGGCTCTGAGTCACTAAAGTGGAAATTGGTGCAGAGACCCTCTTCTCAAGCCTCATTTCTTTTGCTCTTTCTAAGCACGGTCTCTTCAGAAAAAGCCACTTCTCGCATGTAAGGGTTTAGCAGTCTGCAGTTCTTCAGAAGTCAGCTCTATTAATTACAAACATTCTCAAATTCACTTTGGCTTTCTTTTTCCCTTTTGATGTATTAAACTGGCCGTCAGAAATTAAATTAATTCAGACAGGAATGACTGAATATCTCCAAATTAAATCAGTTGTTAAAGACTGCCTGGACTATGATTTTTTGTTGTTGCCAATACTGGATTACTGGCTTACAGAGTTGACTGACTTGCTATTTAAGAAAACAATAGGCATTAATACTGTACAACTGCACATGCCTTTCCATTAAAAGTCCCATATAAGTGGTTTATATTATATTAAAAACACACAGATACTGCCTTAGCCGGTTGGCTCACTGGATAGAGCGTCGGCCTGAGGACTGAAGGGTCCCAGGTTCAATTCTGGTCAAGGGCCTGTACCTTGGTTGCAGGCACATCCCCAGTAGGGGGTGTGCAGGAGGCAGCTGATCAATGCTTCTCTCTCATCGATGTTTCTAACTCTCTATCCCTCTCCCTTCCTCTCTGTAAAAAATAAAAAAAATAAAAATTAAAAAAAAACACACACAGACACTAAAATATAGAAAACTATCCCCTTCGGTGTTTATATACCGGTTTGTAAACAGGAAAAAAATGTTATAAAACTCATCTATAAAACAAGAATTTCAAATGTCAGATAACTGCTTAACTTACAATCAAGAACACTGAGATGCTAAAAAGAGCAAAAAAAAAAATTGTTTATGTATCAGTGTCTATCTAGAAACTATAAAAATGAATATTTTAGGATTCATCCATAAAACAGGAATTTTAAAATGTCCACAGCAGAAAGAATAATGGACACTTTTTTCATAAAAATGTAACAAAACTTCGATTCCTAAGACTTATTAATTCAGAAAATTTTAGGAGCAGAAAAGATCATAGGTATCAACTCATCTATTACTCTATCGTATGCAATATAAAATATAACCCTTCAAAACTGATGAAACTCTATTCTATCCTGCACCAAGATTACAGATTTGCAATCGGGTAATAATGTCTGTCATTATTTACAAGGGTGGCATCACATCATGTAATTAATATTAAACTCTCTTCTTGATTGTAAAGTCTCTCCCACTCTCTCTGATGACTTCCATGTGTGCAAGGCAAGAGGTTCCATCCAACTGAGGAGGGCTGGCTAATAGTGCCACAGGTTTTTATATGGTGTTTGCACTGCTTTTAAATTTGTTTCATCATAATGATACTATCTTTTGATGCTTCACTCTTGCATATGAACCTGAAAGAAGATGAAGTTCTTTGTTGCTATGATTCGAGTATCAATCTTTTCCAGTACTCATTCAACACACACAAAAGGCAAGAAACCTCTCAAAAGAAGGTGATTTATGAACTTGTAAAACCCAAGAAGTCAATCAATATGTAATGAAGTAAAGAGAAAAAGAAAGAAAAGCAGGCAGGTGTGACAGAACTCCTGGTCGATGGCAATTACTGGCCTGCCTGGATTGAAAGCATTCAGTTCACTTACTAAGACCTCCAATTCTGATAAACACTGATTGATGAGAGAGAGACACATTTCAGAGTGCTTGTCCCCCTGCATTTTCACTTCTCCTAAGTCAACAGGTGGTGGGTCTATACCAGGGGTGGGCAAACTTTTTGACTCGAGGGCCACAATGGGTTCTTAAACTGGACCGGAGGGCCGGAACAAAAGCATGGATGGAGTGTTTGTGTGAATATAAATTCAAAGTAAAGGAGCGGAGGGGAGAGCAAGAGAACCGGATAGAACAGCTGGATCCGGCCCACGGGCAGTAGTTTGCCCAAGGCTGGTCTATACCCACAAACACAGGCTGCCTTGTTACAATCTCCCATCCCTCCTTAGGATCATCATTTTCATCTCAATTGCTTCCTGCAAGTTCACTTTGAGGTGATAATGTTTGTTTCCAGAGTGAAGTAGCTGTCAAAATGTTCCCATGTTTTGTGAGCAAAATGCAGGTAGTACATTAACTTACTTGTAAACCACAAATAAGTATATAATATGCCCACTACAACTTTAAAATTGAGCCTTAAGTGCTGAAAACGCAAGTGCTTAAAAGTAGATGGCCAATTCGTGAAGGCACACAGGATTTCAGCAGGTCCCTAATTAGTTATGTGATCCTGGGCAATTCAGTAGCCCTCTATGAATCTCAATTCATCCGTAAAAAAAAAAAAAAAAGTAAATCAGATTCACTCTAAATTTTCTTCCAGTCCTAACTGTCCATGACTCTTACATCCTTTCAGGATCATTAATGTAGCTATGTTGTTGGAATTTATTCTGCCCTTAGGGATTATCTAATTTATGTACAGGCTATTGAAATACCATACTATATGCCTATCCAAAATGTACCAAGAAATATCATTGCTATGTGGTAAATTCTGAGATCCTATGTTTGATACCCAAGTTCTAGTCCCATCAGTTATTTCTCTTTGTCCAATACCTATTATTTTCTGCAACAACAATATACATAAACTAAGTTGGGATAGAGTTTTAAAGAATTTTTTTCTTTTTTTTTTAATTTTATTGATTTCAGAGAGGAAGGGAGAGGGAGAGATAGAAACATCAATGATGAGAGAGAATCATTGATCAGCTGCCTCCTGCACGCCCCCTATCGGGAATGGAGCCCACAACCTAGGCAATGTGCCCTGACCGGGAATCGAACTGTAACCTCCTGGTTCATAGGTCGATGATCAACCACTGAGCCAGGCCAGCAGGGCTTTACATTTGTTTTTAATGTTTTAGTTCTCAATAAACTGATGAATGTCAAGTATAGGGTAAACTTTTCAGCACAGATTTAGTCTAAGGGTAAACTTTTACACATTCCAGCAAAACAGATAAGGTATTCACAAGATGGCTATTCTAACAATCTTCCTCCAACGTGCATTAATTACCTTTCATATTTACACCTTTGGTGATTCCTAACTGGAGGGAAATGTGCAGAGGGTAATGCCATAGTATGAGCTGTGAAATCTAGTGTGAGATGTGTTGATTCCAAAACTTAAAAAAATGATACTAGTTCCAATTCATTTTCTCTGACTTTTCAATTAATAACATGAGAGTATGAGATAGAAATCAAGCCATTCCCATATTTTAAAAAAGTTTCAAAGACAAAAATAAATGTAAAACATAGTCCTCTTTTCTGGAGATGAAAGAACATGATTGTATCATAAGAGGAAGAGAAAAAGAAAAAGGAAGGATTGGGGCAATGAGGAGATATTTCTACTGAAGCATGGGTCCTCTGTAGTGAAACAGTTTTAACCAACTGTTTTAAACCCTTCTTAAAATTTCATTTAAATGTTATTCTTGATTTGTTATGTACATGAGTTTGTTTGTTTTTAATTTAGAGAGAAGAAAGGGGAGGGGGGAGGGAGGAATCGATTTGTTGTTGCACTTACTTATGCATTCATTGGTTCACTGGTTGATTCCGGTATGGGCCCTGACCGAGAATGAACCCACAACCTTGGCCTACCGGGATGATGTTCTAACCAACTGAGCATGAGTTTGTATTTTTCAATAGAAAGAGATCCAGCTTATTTTTAGATGATCTTAAATCAGAAACTTGACTATGAAAGACAAATGAGCCCAAATATTTTACAACAGACAGGCTTCCTCAAAGAAGTCAGCTGCGATACAGACTTGAAGTCCCCAGCAAATGTTCAGCAATGCCTAACAACCAGGAACCTAGTAATGCTTGGTAGGGAGGAAGACTTCACCTCTCTTCTATAGAGGAAACTGGAACATGACTTCAGTCTATTTTGGAAAGGATGGTCACAGAGTTCAAGTGACCAACACAGAAGCACTCTATGTATCTGTAATCTTTCTTCGTGCTTCTGCTGGGTGGAAAAACGAGCAAAGTGGGAGTAAACATGTGTGGTGAATTACTTGAGTGGACAGAGAAGGGGTAAGCCATACCTGGCATGGGCAGAAGCAAACATGAGCAAGGACTGGGGGAACCTACACAAATCAAAAGAAGAGACTGGGTTTCAAACCTCAGCCAGGCACAGAGGGTGAGGCAAGTGGAGGACCGGGTCTCCCTGCTGTGGCAAGAGCTTTCTCCTCTCCTGCTATCATCTTGTGTGACTTCAAGGTCTACCCTGCTAACTTTCGCAACACACTTACCTCAATTTCTGACAACACTCCTCCTAACGGGACTTTGGAGCCTAATTCCACACCACACCCCAGGCCTCTGCCATGCCTTGGAATTGCCACAGCTCTGAAATCACTAAGAAATTCCAATCCTCTCCAATTTCCTTCTGTCTCCCTCTAAACCTGTTCTTCACCTTCACCAAGACTTCACTTGGTTTCATTCCCTTCTCCATTTAGTTTTCCTTAATATCCTCATTCACGGGCATCTGACGATCCATGACTTGATGTCTTTCTGACTCAAATCTCTTAACAAGCTGCAATTCTGAGTATCTCCTCCATCTGCTTTATTTTTTACAGCCCCCAGGCTGCTAAGAACAACAGCAAAAAGTCCCATACAACAGGGTGATACCTATGCACTAATACATGAGCTCCAAACCAACTCCAGCAGAATCCTCAATGCTGCCTGGTAAACTTGGTTACTCACCTTTGGTGTATTCTCTACCTCATTGTCCACTCCAAACCTTCACCAATTTCCTTCAAATCCCCAGTGTTTCCCACACTCTCCCCACTCTAGCCTAGCTTCCAGCTTTTCCAAGGAAACAATCAGTTGGGAATGCCCTGACTTGCCTTCCTTGGAAGTCCCTGCAGGAGTCCCTGCAGGCTCTCTTAATCCCTCTCCATCCTGGGTCTTTTGAGAACTTTTCTCCATTAATCCTCTCTCCTCTCCTGTATTTTCATTTGCTCCCTTTTCAGTCAATGCCGCACAACTTGGGGGTACAATTTTCTTAGAAAACAATGTGTTTGCAGCCCAGGCTCCTGTTTCTACTGGTCCTTTCCTTTTGCCTATAAACATACTTGTTTTCCTCTTATCCTCATTAACAAAAACAATAACAACAACAAAAAAACTTCCTGAACCCAACTTTCTCCTTAAGCTTCAGCCCCAACTCCCTTCATTCCTTCCCTGCCAAACTTCTTGAAAGAGTATTCAAAATTCACTGCCTCCACCTCTTCCTTTACTTCAGCCCATTGCGATCTGGCAGGCATCCCTCCCTACCACGCTATTCAAACTGCTCAGTCAACAGTTAGTTATTACATCCTAACTGCCAAATGCAAGGGCTTCTTTCAGCATTCATCCACTCCTGCATCCTTAATTGCCCTGCAACAGTGGATGAGAGTGACTACTGCTTTCATTCTTCAAAGTCTCTGATTCCTTGGCTTTGGGGACACTCTCCTCGCTTGCATCTCCCACCATCGCTCAGATTGTTCTTTCTCTGGTTCTTGTTTCTCTGCCCAGTTCTTAAACCTGGATATCCTTAATGCTCATTTGTCACTCTAGAGCAGGGCTTGCAAACTATGGGAGCTTCCATGGGCCAAATAGGGCCAGTCACCTGCCTTTGTAAATAAACGTTTTACTGAAACACAGCCATGTTCTCTCGTTTACATATCATCTTATCATCTATGGCTGCTCTCAAGCTACAAAGGCAGAGTTGAGTAACTATATCAGAAACATTATGAAGCCCAAAATATTTACTGTCTGGCCCTTTACAGAAAACATTTGCCGATCCCCTCTAGAATACCTACTACATAGTGGCTCCCAATGTCTGGTCTCACACCAGCAGAACTGACATTCCCTGGGAACTTGTAAGAAATGCAGTCCTTGAGCCCCACTCCAAACCTTACCAAATCAGACATTATGGATGGGGCACAGAAATCCATGTTTTACGACACCCTCCCACATGATTCTGAGACTCATTCCAGTTGAGAATCACTGGTCTACACAATGACCCTGGCCAATCTCCAGAGCTTCAAGCACCCCCATGCATGTGACGGTGACTCTTGAATCAAGTTCTATTGTGCTCTAAGTTAGCATTTTCGACTATCAGACATTTCCACCTACAGGCTCACTGAGTCATTCAACAAACCCTCTCTCAACACTTTACATAGGATAAGCCGTGATCTGTGCAGGAGTCCGGTTGCTAATAAAAATATATTTCATGCAACATGTGTGACATACTTTACTAAACAACTGTTTGTTGCTTATCTGAAATTCAAATTTAACTGGAAAGCTGTATTTTTTTTTACTCGATCTAGCAATCCTATGCACAGCTACAAAGTGAACATGAAAGGGTTCTTACCCCAAAGTAGCATGGAGTTCAATCAGGTAGCCAATGATCTAAACATAATACAAAACAATAGGATAACCGCAAAATCTCACATTTGAAAAACCTCCCTCCCTTCTTCCTAAGTCAGTGAATAACTAGCTAACTGCAAGGTCTTATTGGGTGAAGCTACTTCAAAGGCCTCTTCTAAATACCCAAAAAAGGGCTTCTGACCCTGGAGTTGAGGCAAAACGGTAAGGCAGAGAGGAGCATTTTAATCAAGTGTGTGCCTAAGAAAAGGGTTGTGCTATGAATCATAATGAATTCATAAGAAAGACATTAAAAATACTTGGACATTCACTTCTTTCAGCTTTGATCTTTATCAGTCATTACAGATAATGAGCAGTAACATAGCTGGAGCTTACTATTTTAAGATATTTTAATAAAGATTGCTTCCATTGTTTAAAAATGATATCCAGTGAAAAGCTCATGGCTTGGAATCTTGGCTTATGGTTCAGACTCCAGACCACAAGCCAAAGTGCTGTGGCTCATCTGGTAGCATTTAACCCTATGAGCAGGCCGGGGATCCAGGTAGAAGTCTTTAACACTGTGTTTGCAAACACTGATGATGACAACAGTGAGTATACAGCATTTTATTAACTAGCATCCTTGTAACAAGAAGGTAGATTTCTAAAACAATAGGTAATTTGATGTGGGCACATGGTCCTATATACAGATTATATAAATTAGTAATCCACACATGTAACCTATATGTGCATGTAGACAAATGTTACCCCACAAAAATAAAATAAAAAATGTAAAAATAAAGCAATGTAACATTACAAATATTTAAACAAATAATTTTTTTAAATTTTCTGACAGTTTTCTATTTAGGAAAAAAATAGGCAATTTCCTAAAACATAGACCAAGGCCTTAAAAGAAACAAACAAAAAAAAAAACAAGGCTTCCAGCAAAATACATTTCCATCTAACTCTGAACAAACTCATTTTTAAAACTTTGCCCACAAGCCCCCAAAGAAAACTTATTGCTACTATAATTCACCCACGCCTGAACACTCTGCACTGAATCATCTGGGGTAATGGAAACAATGACAGCAGAGACCAATGAAATGCAGACTTTATCTCATTTTAGCTAATACATAGTCTTTACCTTTTTCGGCGCTTCTCATTTTAATCAATATTGGTCGATTTCAATTCAACAGGTCTGGCACGCAACATCTGGTTTAGCTGGAAATAGGAAGGCAATGGAGAAGAGGCAGCTGCCAGGCATCAGGATATTTCTGTAAATTTAATACAACTATTCCCTGACTTTAAATGCCTAACATTGTATTAGTAAATCCAAATTCACAACTCATAAATTATATGTGTTTCTTTACAAAAGAATAACGTGTGGGGCTTCTTCAAGTGAAAAGATTTCACCACCATTTAAGAAAGAAAAAACAAAACATACCGCCAAAGATTGCTCATTCTGTCTCCTAGAACAGACCTAATAAATAAGGTTTTCTTCTAATCCTTCCTTGAATAAATCTTTTAAAATGCCAGAAAAGATCAGGAGCATCAAGTTGAGAAACCTGACTCTTCCAGGGGTAATTATTAGGTCATAAGCCACCCTAAGCTACTGTATCAGTTTGAACCAGCATGGAAAGGCGAGTCCTGTTTAGAGGTGACCACGGGGTCCAGGTGGGAAACCCATTCCCTGGTGAGTTCAGAGAGGACCCTTTCATGTCAGAACCAGCAGGACACAACCACTGGGGCAATACCACTTTCTATTCCCTGGAATAGGACCTGGCAGCCCTATCTCATCCCATACCTTAAGTTCCTTTAGGTCAAGAACAGTATTGTTTTTATCTCCTCCATCCTTCCAGCATCCAGCAAGATGCCACAGTATCACAGAGCTCCATGAATATTTATGAACCAGTAAAGAACAGGATAAGAATTGGGGAACTACAGGATAGGTGGTTCTAAGCTTCCATTTTGAAGTTGCACTTAACTGGCCTTTCAAATATCGTTCCACTATTTTAACTACTAGTAGTTTCCTACGGTCCTTGATAAAAATCATGAAGGCATAATGCCTCTCTCAGCAGATTTAAGGATAACCTGTCATTATTAGATGTCTGAGCAGTTCTTCATGCCAGCCCGTAATCAGATAAGACACTTTCAGAAAGGTACTGGTTTATAAGAGGGCAAAGTACCATTTTTAAAAGAATTTGTATTTCATTCAATACCTTAATCCAGAGATGCCTTCTTAATCCTTGAAAGAGTCAAATCCTCATTCTGGAAATCTCAAGTTAAACACAAAGTTGTTCAAATCACCCCTCCAATCAATTCTAATTCTTAATATGTAGGAGATGGTGGTGAAAGATGAATGTTTTCTCCACAGTTCCCAAGCCTTCTTATACCAAGTGTAAGGTACACTTTCTTTGAGTAAGCAGTTCTTTTTGCCAAAATCTCAGAGCAAACTCAGTGTTTAGGTAGCTTGTTATCTGAGTGTGTGTAAAGAAAATCCCACTGGAATAATTACTTAATAAGTTAGCCATTTAAAATATGGCCAGTTGTGCAAACTGCAAAAGGTTCATTCAAAACTGGAATTGAAAGAAAAATACACACACACAAACACACACACACACACACACACACTAGAGGCCCAGTGCACGAAAATTTGTGCACTCGGGGGGGTGGGGAGGGCAGGGTCCCTCATTCTGGCCTGTGCCCTCTTGCAGTCTGGGAGCCCTCAGGGGATGTCCGTCTGGCCTCCCTCTGTGGGAGGTGATTGGGCAGGCCGATCAGGGGATGGTGCTGGCCAGCAAGTGGCCAGGCCCACACCCCGTTGCCAACACCGCCACCACTGGTGGCCTCCCTCTGCGGGAGGCAACCCAGTGGGCCGATCAGGGGACGGCCAGCCAGCCCTACCACCCCCCCACCCCGATCGCCCCTCTGCCACCACTGGTCGCTGCCCCTCCCCCCCCATCACCGTCCCCTCCCTCTGCCTGCTGGCACACGGCTTGGCTGGCCTGGTGCCGCCTGCTCACCAGCCCCACCCCATGCCAACCAGTTGTTCCACCATTCGGTCGATTTGCATGTTATGCTTTTACTATATAGGAGATACACACACACACACACACACACTGAGTGGCCAGATTATTATGATCTCTGAACGCATAATAATCTGGCCACTCAGTGTATATCCTATATAATAAAAGGCTAATATGCAAATTGTCCCTTTGACCAGGAGTTCGACCAGCAGGCAGGCCAGCCAACTGCTCATGTCCCCTCCCCCTGGCCAGGCTGGCTGGACCCCACCCATGCACAAATTCATGCACTGGGCCTCTAATACACACACACACACACACACACACACACACACATACACACTGAGTGGCCAGATTATTATGCGTTCAGAGATTATAATAATCTGGCCACTCAGTGTAGTTAGAATGTGATACAGTGAAATTTAATGGGGGTTCTGACTTCAAAATGCACATTCCCAATTGCAGTTGACCCTTGAGTAACACAGGGGTTAGGGATGCTGTTCGCAGTTGAAAATTTGCAAAAAACTTTCCACTACCCCACACCTAACTACAGTCAACCCAACCGGTCGCTATGTCACACACTGACCACCAGAGGGCAGACACTCAATGCAGGAGCTGCTCCCTGGTGGTCAGTGCACTCCCCCAGCCAACCTCCCACGGCCCCTCTGCCCCAGCCAACCTCCTGTGGCCCCGATCGCTAGCCAGCCCGAGGGACCCCACCCATGCACAAATTTGTGCACTGCGCTTCTAGTACTTTTATAATTATTTTTTAAAAAAAGTATCTTACTAGTGAATTAAAAACACCCTTTAACCAAGCAAATGAAACACCAGCAAAAACCCGGTACCCTGGCCAGGTAGCTCAGGTGGTTAAAGTGTGGTCCCGATATGCCAAGGTTACAGGTTTGATCCTGGCTCAGGACACATACAAGAAGCAACCAATGAATGCATAAATGAATAGAACAACAAATTGATGTTTCTCATTCTCTCTCACCCTCCCTTTCTCTCTCTTTCTAAAATCAATCAATAAATACAAAATTAAAGGTAGCTGGTCCTTACTGAATTAAAATCAGATTCCACTACCATCAGTAACTACTATTAACACATCTGCTAAATCAGATGAAATGAAATTTGAAATGCAGACAACTTTGAAATATTACATGAACATTTACCAGCATAGATACATTGTTCTATGAAGTATTTGCAAGAACTCATCATAGACGCAAGTGAATAGAACACCTATCTAAAAATGCAGTATTTAGTAATGATAAAAATACTTGAGATGCCAAAAGAAACACATCACAAATGAGCTTTCCCAATACTGCCTGGGCATACAAACAAGTGCACCTTGCAAATGTGAGTACTGGGTTTCCTGAGATAGCTCGAGCTGAGAAGCTGAGGAGAGCTACAAAGAAGTCCCCGAAATGAAAACATCCACTAAAAAAGGTGGTTAAGCTCAGCAGCCTAGAATAGCAAGATAGCAAGTTCAAAGCCCACAAAGAGTTAAACACCTAGACTAGCCCAGTAATGATGCTTAGCAAGTTTGGCCAAGGAATATCAAGTAGATACCAGGGCTAGAGCAACTGCTAAAGGGATGACCTTCTTGCATCTCATTTGCATAGCAATGAGATGTCACAAAGGCATTAAGTCTGAAAATACAATGCTGTTTCTAATCCATGCTTTATTTTGTTGTGACATTAAGCAAACTGCTTTTTAAAGTAAAACAGAACTGATTCCAGCAATGTGGGGCTGGGAGGTTGTGAGCAAGGGGCACAAGTATGGGTTATAAAATAGACTGGAAAACAGCCAGGCAAAGAGCTACTGAGTCACTCTGTGAGCAAAACCAGCTGAAAAGCATAATCAAGTAATAACTTTGAAGGCTATTTCCAAAGTGAGACCAGGTAAGTTACTGGCTTTTGTCAACTGATATATGTTACTTGGTCCAAGAATAATTCATGTCTACTCACAACAGACAAAACAATATGTCAATAAAATGAGCCCAATTCTCTCAAAATATCTGTTACTGCCTGAGGCTGTTGCCTGTAATGATGCAAAAACCTTCCTTTAAAGCTTGGGGCTTGTTTTTGTTCTGTCTTATTTTGTTGTAAGAAATTGTGCTTGCAAGTATTATCATCATTAGCTACTACTAAGAGGGATGGAGGACTTTTCCTCTACCCTTGAGGAATGAAACTTCTTTTTAATGCACTGGATTAAATTACACTTCCAGACAAGGCTGCAGAAGAACAAGGAAAAAGCAGCACTGAAGTCAAGCTTTTGTGTTCCAGCAGTGACAAACTGAAAAGGCATTCAACAAAATCCTGAATGCTCCAGCTCTACCTATATTTTTAAAAAAAGAAGAACAGTTCCAAGCTTCAAATGCCACAAGTTCATTTCTCTCCCAGAGTCTTATGCATCAAATTCAAACCCAGACACAGTGCAATTAAAGGAAAACAAAACCCAACCAAAAAACCTTCCCCATGATTCTGTGAATATTTCAGTTATGGTTGTTCACTACAGTAATTACCAAAAAACATAAAGATTTTTTACTCATTTATGTCATAAAGACAGGCAAAATGAGAGTAAAGTTTTAGCTGCCTATTACTCAAATTCCTGAATCACCTTTCCAAAAGCATAAAAAATAACTCTATTACTTTGTGATTTTGACAGAACTTCAGGTTTTCACCAGACCATATGAATGTACTTCAGGCAATGAAATTAATATCTCTGTAAGTCTTCTTCCGTGAAACAGAAAGCCTTTAAATAATGATCTTGGACCTGAGGATAGAAAAAGCAAAAAAGCACTTGCAAAGACAGAGGGTAATTGCAATTCAAAGACTTGTTTAAGTAAATGAGACCCCTAATAAGCTAATGCCGTTTTCCACATTCTAGCTTCCATCTTTTTATTTACATTCAGCTATGAAGCCCAAATCAGAAAATAGTAGATCTTCAGCTTCTGGATCCAACCTGTTTGGGGCATGCACCGTGGTGGAAAATGCATGCCAGTCACTCTTAATCCCAGAAGTACTAGTAACATGACAGGAACTCAGAACATCCCAACAATTCTGAAGTCAGTTCCAGAGAGCGGCGAATGGCTCGGGCAGGGGCTATACCCCACATTTTGGGGGCATTGGTTCACTTTTCCATTTCCTTTGGTTATCAGACTAGTCTGGTAACCAAGAAGGAGCTGTGCGTTGCTGCCAGGACTCTCTGGAGGCACTCCATCTGCTTCCTGCTGACCTGGGTGCAAGTTTGAGAGAATCGGGCCAGGTTTGCCAGGACTGTACTGGCAGGTGTTCTCAGGGATTCCGGATGCTTTCACAGGATCACTTTAGAGTCACTCGAACTATGAAAAAGGCCCATGGGACAGGCCAGGAACTCAGAACTCCACTAAGGAGAGAAACACCTGTTGGCCCAGAAGAGGGGTAGTGAACAAAGGTTGTAAAGTTACATAAAGCCGAGTTAGAACCCTAACTGGCACCTCCTGAACCACGTCACCTTGGGCAAGTTACTCAGCTCTGTGCCTCCATTTCTTCACCATGAAGTAGAGATAATAAATAGTACCTGCCTCAAAGATTTGGGGGATAATTGAGATAATATATGTAAACCTCTTGTCCAGTTTGTTAGTAAATACCAAAATGAATGAGAAAGTTGTAAATGGCAAAGTTCTAGAAACAAATACAAGTTCAGTACAGTGTGCCCAACTCAATCTTTTTAAGAATTCCTTTTAACAGTATCCTATCAATTCAATGCGTGCTGACATAAGGAAGTTTGGGAGTGTTCTGTTTTTCGGGATTCTTAATCCATATTCTCCTTTTCTCGTTTCTTCCATTAACTTTATCATCCATACAGTAGGATAATAAAACTAGCATAACAAAACAGCCCTTTGTAAATTAACTATATGCCTAGCATTTGTCCTTGCTAGCATTATTATTGTTATTATTCAAATAATGCAGGGAGGTACAATTCTGAGCCTGCTTCTCAAACTCAATTAACATCAGTTTATTATTGGTGCTTAAAGCTCCTGGATAAACAAGAATGAAATCATGGTGCACCTTTCCTATCTCTGAGAGCTCCAGGCCCCTGAAAATAAGCATGCAATCTAAGTAAAACTACACTAGCCATGGAAACAAAATTTCAAGATAGACTCCCCAATCTCTCTTCCTACCAATCACCATCTCTGATTCTCTCTATATGGAAATTCCAGAGATGTCCCAGAGGACATACAGGGAACAACCTTTAGATTGGTCCATTTTTAATCAAATATTCTTGGGGGGTAGGGATTAAGTACTCGGATAATTTTTTTTTTAAATATGTCATGTTTACATAAACACATTATAGAACAAATTATAAAATTCACAAAAATTTTTGGAGCAAAATACTCAGCCAGCAAAGAAATCTGAATGATGCTCATGCCCCATATTTAGGTTCCACCACCAAGCTCTGAAAGTACAAGGCCATCCCACTCCTGCGTGGGTATTTGTGTGGCTATATTTGAAAAGCCCTGGTTGTTGGCAAGAGCTGTGAGTCTGAATCCCAGTCCAGCCAATTAAGGTCTATGACCTTGGTTCAATTCCTACCCATATCTTTATCTGAGAAATGATGATGCTAACATCTCCCTCTTAGAACGCAGTTGATACCAGAACAAGACTACATATGCAAAGAGCCTAATACAACATATGCTAAATAAATCTTAGCCATTTTCTTCTCCCTAACCCCATTCCCCTTTTCCTACTTGTTATTCAGGATCTCAGATCATAATGATGCAGGATCTCAGATCATAAAGATGCTTGAACTCCATCAAATAGCATCTATAACTTCTACAGATGTGAAATCATTCCAGCATCCAGTACCTACGTAGCAGCTCATTCATTCATCCACTTGGCAAATACTCATTGAGCATCTATTTTGTGGCAGACACTGCCTAGGAGTGAAAGGGCCCAGGAGGCCAGAAAGGATATGCAAATATACTCTTCCAGGTCATCATTTCACAGATGAAGTATTTTCTGTGACATCCAATGACTACAAAGCTTTCTCAAGGTGGGGGGGGGGGGGGGAACAGGAAGCAATGACAAAACATGCTGGAATTCCAGATAATTCCTGTGTAGTTTAATGTTCTCACCGGTGTTCACGAAGATACTGGGGTTCCAATTCACTTCTCATCGGGGATTTTAAAAATAACCCAAAGCTATAAGGGAGGCCACAAGAAAGAAATGAAAAGCCCCCAGAACCAAACAAAGAAAAAGGTTTCCAGCAGCAAAGAGCCACCAAGAAGAAACTGCTGGAAGTTGATCATTAGTGCCTCATCTACACAGCCTGCCCATTTACCCTCTTTCTAGTTCAGTGGTGACGGAGATCACACCATTTAGACCCAGCACTCCCAGACTGCCCCAGCATTGCCGGAAAAAATACATGGAGCAAAGGGGCCAAGTGCCCTTTCATCTATAAAACTGTGCAGGAACTCTCTGCCCATTTAATTACTCTCAATTACCTTCCCACTATTTAGAAGGATTTTATTTTTTGCATAACAAAATCCAACTCTAATCAATATATGCAGTATCTCCCAGCTGATTAGTGTAATTCTTGCTCCTCCATGGTGCTGGAGTTGTGCCAGCCTTACCTAGCACACAATTAAATGTCTGGTAATGCCTGCTGCTACCCAGCAGGCCTCATGAGTTAATAAGGAAAAAACGGGATTCACATTTGCCTCCCCCAGCCCCTCAGTGCCCTTGCTCTCTCTCATCTGCTTGTAGACACGTACACGCGTGCCTGGATAAATAAAAGCCTGGAACAATCTCACAAACCTAAAAGGCACAGGCGCATAAGAGAAAGATCTCCAACGTCCTACTCATCATCTCCTCTTTTCAGCAAATCCTTCCAGAAATTAAGACATCACTTTTCCCACCATCTATTCCAACAATGAACGGTGAGTGCATTTTACATACAGAAAAGACTCAGGTATCCACACTCACCTAAATCCAGTATTATGAACTATGTTCAGTGTACCTTCAAGCCAATTTTCAATAAACACAAATCATTTAATAAGAAATTAAGAGCATTACACATTTCTCATGCTCCCATGGATTTGGTATTAATGAGATTTTGTTTGTTAAGCTCACAGAATGACAAAGTGTCTAAAAGACAGACGCAGCCATTTCCAACTTCCATTCATTCAACGAATAGTTACTGAACAATTTTATAATTTACCAGTCCCAAGTCACACACCCGTTTACATATTGATGGTACACATGCCTGCCTCTCAACTAATGCTTTAGGGCAGTGCAACTGAAAACACACACACATGATATTTGGTATTTTACAATTCTTACATTTTAACCTAGTCTATTACTACCTGCCAGGTAATTACATTCATTCATTTGTACACAGAGAAACTTTGCTATGTGTCAGACACTATAAATTTGACCCTTAAAGCAAGGGTCTCTTGCCCACAATGGTGAGCAGTACCCCTGTGCACCTCCATGACTCAGTATACACTGGAATGGTGTAATGATTGTGACTTAGGGTAGCAATGGTGACAGCACAGGGTGTATGTGAAAATATTAATTTTTAGATATAAATTAGAAAGACTCCAGGGATCCTCCAAATAACATTCTTATGTACACATTCTAAGCTTTCCTGAGACAGAAAAGACTCAGAGATGATTCCCACCTCTCGTGCATATCAGCCTCCATGGTGATGTACCATGAGGCATACCATTCCTCTGGCAGGACCTCCTCAAAAAAGCGGTGCTACTGGAAGGTAACCACACATCTGGATGCCTACAACATGTCTTCTTGGTGTCTTCATCACACTCACTGCCAGCTTACAGGAAAGACCCGCAGCTCTGACAGAACCTGGGTATCAGAACGTGGACTGAAAGAACGATCAAGAAGCTGGATGCATATGTCTGGAGGATCTTCCCTTCATGTAGAAAATGTGGGCCTCAAATATACCTTATCCAAGCCGTGGGCAAACTACGGCCCACGGGCCGGATCCAGCTGTTCTATCCGGTTCTCTTGCTCTCCCCTCCGCTCCTTTACTTTGAATTTATATTAGTTCACACAAACACTCCATCCATGCTTTTGTTCCGGCCCTCCGGACCAGTTTAAGAACCCATTGTGGCCCTCGAGTCAAAAAGTTTGCCCACCCCTGCATCAGTATCAGAATCCCAATGTAGTCCTAATACCTCAGGGATATTTTTCAATATATGGTCATAGATGTCCCATTGTGAAAGCTAATGATACACTATTCAAGTTGAACGCAAACAAATATGGTCTTCCATTTTTAAAATTCAACACTGGTAAGACCCAGCAATAGTAAGAGGGAGTATCAAAGATGAATGCTATGCTGCTGAGGCCTGGGAATAATGGTGTGTAACGGGGGAAGACAGCACAGGTAGTTCCATTACAAGGCAGATGGTATTAGGTGGCATAACAGTAATACAAACTGTAGGGGGGACCTGAAAGCAGAAATGTGAAAGAGAAATATAGGAGGTGAGCTTTAACCAAACCTTTTGGATGGCATAGGGCTCCAAGCAGTGACTGCAGGAGTTGGGAAGAGTTGGGGAAATCTAAAGGGGCTAACTGGCAACCAAGAGAGCAAAATGTAGGAGTGGGGAGGGACTGCAGCAGGTGAGAAACCCTGAGTGATAAAGGGAAACCTCTCTGGATGTTCCAAAGTCTGGAAACAGGGTGAGCTTACTCAGTATATTCACAAAAGAGCTGATGCCCTCAGAGGAATAACTCTGAGTGGGATTGGCCTGAACTTACTGCCCCCAAATCCTTAAGCTTTAACATTTCCCCTAGGTCTCCATAAATAAGGTGGACATTTCTCATCCTAACTGCAGCCCCATTCTGTCTTCTCTTTAGTATCCCCTCTAATGCTTCTCAAAGCAGAACATTTCCCAGATGTATACACTCTTGCCTCTCTAAGAAATTTGATATACAAAACTTTAAAGTTAAAAAAGATAAATTAAGGAAAAACAAAATAGTCTTTACTTTACAAAAGAATGTGCTACAGAATCTGCTTCAATAGTGATTATTTCCAAATTGAATGCATTTAAAATGGGATTTGCTTTGAAAAATGTAATTTACACTCACGTTTAAAAACATATTGATTGTAAAAAGGCAATCTAGGCTTATTTACTTTGATTATTATAACAAGCACTGATGAGCTATATAAAAGTGGCAAACCTCATAAAACACCTGTAACTCCCTCTCTCTCTTTGGAGAGGAGGTATGTTATTAATCCTACCTATTTAACAGAAATATAGAGTATAGATTAAACAGACAGTATGCATTGCTGAATACAATTTGGTAATAAAGTGATTAACGCAAATAATTACACACAAAATCTACACTTCCTAAGTAAAAGAAGATTTTCTAATTATTGGAAAATTCAGAGATCTAGGAAACTGATTTGGCAATACAGTAAGTCTTTGTCTTACAGCTCCTAATCAATTGTGTAGCTTTCATAGTTTCCTCCTTGTGGTAGTTATCTCCTGAATATAAATGAAAGGCATTGTGGTCCCATTATTAACGTAGGAACTTCCAAGCAGTTGATGTCTCTTCAACTCAAATAAAAGACGCTGGTGCCATCTTTCTGACTTGCGGTCATGCGTGCCTTAGGCCTACCTAAGTAAGCATTATTGAAGGGAGAAAGCTAACTTTTGAAGGGTCAGACACCACCTTTGTTTAATATGCTCCATGCAAAATCAGGCCAAGGTGATAAGAGCACTCAATACATTTTTGCCAACAAGGACATGGATTTGAAGAATCCAACACAGGCCATCAGACAGACTAACAACAAAATGTGCACTTAGTTCACCAAGACTGTACTGTGAATGATCTGTTCTGTCTATAGGAAAGATAGAATGCTAGATTATTTTAAACAGCTCCTAATTAGACGACATACCTATGAAAATGAGGAATTAAGAAATCTTATAAAAGTAGCTATTCACACTAACGCCAATACAGGAGGCAGCTAAAATTTAAATTGTAAAACAGGTAGTGACAAATCCTCAAGGATCAAGGACCCGTGAACCATGTTTCTCTCTCCCTCACTCGTTGTCAACATTTCCAAGCTACTTCTTTACACTAATGGCAGTACTTCCAAGCATTTATAATCATCAAATGCAGTTCAAAAAGACATATATCTAGCCTGACCTGCGTGGCTCAGTGGTTGAGCATAGACCTATGAACCAGGAGGTCACAGTTTGATTCCCAGTCAGGGCACATGCCCGGGTTGTGGGCTCGATTCCCAGCAAGGGGTGTGCAGGAGGCACCCAATTGATGATACTCATCCTTGATGTTTCTCTCTCTCTCTCTCCCTTTCCCTTCCTCTCTGAAGTCAATAAAAATATATTTTTTTTAAAAAAAGACATATATCTCACAACAAGGATTTTAAAAGAGAATTTCCAAGTCTCCTGTATGACTGAAAACTTTTCCACACCTACAGTCTAGAGGAAGAAGGATTTATACCATAAAACATCTACTAAAACATAAAAGGACAAGGAGAAATGCAAATTTAAATGTAAATGCTGCTGTTAGGTAAATACAATAGAAAGTTTTACAGAAGACATTAATCTCACAAATTACTTTTAAAATGCTAGAGCAAAAATTCCACAATTAATAGTGTTACTCCCCAAACCTTGTTTTCAGGGATTCAAAGCCCTGCCTGATGTTTTGGTGACACTTCATGATGTTAGAAAATATCACATGCTCAGTCCATTGGGAGCTGTACCACCATCATAATGAGTTGCAAAGTTAAAAAAACAACAACAAATCACTGAAGTCAAGAAGCTCAAAATGGTAAGCGGTCAAGTCCCAACAGTTATAAAGATCCAAGACATTATAAGTTTTTAATGAGTGAAACATGCCATGAGAAAGAGACCCTCCATCAATAAATCCAAATCCTGGTTCACTAATTAAACCTTTTAATACAGTATCTGAATATGTAGACACTAGACTTAAATATTTCTTTTTTTTTATTTCTTAATTATATTCAATCCCTTGCATATTTTTCCATTCTGAAATTCCTTTACAGATAGGTACCAAACTCTCAAGGGATATTGCTATACACATCTGAATTTTTACTCGTGATTGAAATTGTTATTATGAAACTTTTTTTGGAAATGTGGGTTAAGATTCACACCCCACTTTCTCCATAACTCCAACAATGTCAAGTCATCTGCACACACTTTGATGTGTGTATTTCTTATTTTTGTTTTGTTAATCCTCACAAGAGGATCTTTCTTCCACGATTTTTAGAGCAAGTGGAAGAGAGGGAGGGGGAGAGAGAAAGAAATAGAGGGAGGGAACGAGAAACATCAAAGAGAGAGACTCATCAATTGGTTGCCTCCAGCATGTGCCCAAACCATGTGGAGATGAACCTGCAACCCAGGTACCTGCCCCTGACCAGGAATCGAACCTGAAATCCTTTGATGCACGGGCCAATGCTCCAACCTTTGGCCCATACTGGCCAGGCTCGATTGTGTACAGTTCTTTATAGTGAGGCTCTCTACAGCCAGACCAATCTGATGGAATTGTAACCTGGCAATGGGACCTTGCTATATGAGTCACACAACACACTGCTCAACCAATCACAGCATCAACTGCCATCATTCAGCCATTACTTAGAGCCTAACAGAGAATTTCAAACCAAGCCTTAAAAACAGACTTCAGATGCGCTTATATTAATCACATACTTAGACTTTTTTTAAAATTGACAAAATGCCATTTGTAATAAATGCTCTAGGTTTCATAAAAGATCAGATACCCCTCCTCCCAAGATATGCCCTCATTCTGCCTTTGAAGAACGAACACACACACGAACACACACACACACACACACAGTTTATCCAATAGAAAAAAAAAGATGACATTAATACTGTCATTAAGCACATTTGTCACTAGATTGAATCTGTATTATCTGGCATGATTTCAGATGTTTACAAGTGTTTAAATAACATTCAATGATATTTAGAAGCATTAATAATTCGGGGTTTATTTTAAAATGTGAAATATGATAGCTGCTCCAGCATGCTCAGTTTTTAACCTTCCATGGTACTGAAAAGGGTATAATTTTTTTCAGATTGTTTGGGACTTAATTTAGTTGAAGTCCTGAAGTTACAACTAAACCTCCAGTTAAACTTTCATATCTGCTTCTCCTTCAATAGCTGGGCTTATCTCTGACGATTCAAAATAGAAATAAAAATAACAAATATTGTTTGTAACTGCTTTGCACAGTACAAGTATCAGCAAGCCAAGGTAGCATGTCCAGGTTCTAGCCTTTCCACCCACATTCTACAAGCTAGTGTTACTAAGCATGTCATTTACTTGACTGTTATTTTTAAATGTTAAAATGCAGGCAACAGACCTGAATGCTGAATTCCTAAAGGACAGAATACCTCAGAGTTCTCTGTGCCAAAGCAAACTCTTGAAATTTATAATTATGCCTCAAACACAGGAAAACAGGGAACTCCGAATATGCCAAGTATCTCATTCTGAAGGAATGAAGTTTCTTCCTAGCACCTGCCAGAAGCATGCCTGCCAAACTTAGTAGGTTCCTTCCACCTCCAACATTCAACAGTGCTGTGAATTTTTCCCGAAGTGTACACAGCCTTAGCCACAACTGGACTGCAAGCTCCCTCAGGACATGAGTCATTTTTTTAGGCACAACACAGCTCTTGTAATCCCTTCCAATAAAAAGAGAACTGAGCAAATATTGATGAATTACTTTGAATTGACTCCCTGAATTCAGAATTTCATATCAAATAGACTCCAGAGCCAGAGTCCAATATGAAAAGAGGAGGCATTCCTGGAGATGTCTGAAACCTTCCAAATTTCATTGACCAGCTCCTGGACCATGCTCTGATGATGATCTGGAGAGGAACTAAGGCAAACTAGAGTGAAACTGAGGATAGGTCCACATTAGGCAACAGAAGGAATGTAAACCACTAGCAAAACTGAGAACCAAACAATGCGGGAGGAAGGAACCCATGAAGCTTCCTAACCACCCTCTTCAGGGTCAGTCCAGCACAACCTCAACACAGTACAGAGTCCCAGGAGTTCCATTCCCAGCAGGAGATGGAAGAGCATATAGAGCAAGCATGTCAAACTCAAGGCCCATGGGCCACATGCGGCCCACATGAATATTTTTGCAGCCCAGCCAATATAACGGTATGTAAGAAATGTTTTAATAAAAATTTTGTAACTTAATTTTTACAACATCCTGTTATACATAATTATTAATAACGCACTACGACGTTCACTAATGACTGATCACTATAATTGTGTTGCATTCATTTCCCTTACATGCCATTCGCACCATTTCTCTCCACTAATACTAGCAGCGAATATTTTAGCAGCTGATTGCCACGTCATTAGTCTTGGACTGACTTGTTTGGTGTGCACAACAGGAAATATTTAGCTTTCTGAGAAAAAGAAAAATAGGTTAATTTGTGAAACGCTTATTAATTTGTGCAGTTATTCAGTGTCTGGTAAGTTAATGTTCAAGAAAAAATACTAATTTTTATTAAAATGTTCTATTATTTTATGTTAATGATTACTCATTTATTTCTGCCTTTTGTATTCAGGATGTCTCTATTGAAATAAACCTACGTTTCTATGAAAATTGAAGCTTTTGCCGAAACCGGTTTGGCTCAGTGGATAGAGCGTCGGCCTGCAGACTGAAAGGTCCCAGGTTCGATTCCGGTCAAGGGCACGTACCTTGGTTGCGGGCACATCCCCAGTAGGGGGTGTGCAGGAGGCAGCTGATCGATGTTTCTCTCTCATCAATGTTTCTAGCTCTCTATCCCTCTCCTCTCTCTTCCTCTCTGTAAAAAAATTAATAAAATATTAAAAAAAAAAGAAAATTGAAGCTTTTGTTTTTTTTGCAGCCCACATAAACTTAAACCTTGTTTATTTGGCCCATTAGCCTTTGAGTTCAACATGCTTGATGTACACGGTCTTGATTTTCACTCAGATTCCCTGAGTTCTAGGAGCTTTAGACAGGAATGAAGATCTGATGCACAACCTTTGCAGCAGTGTTCCTCACGCCAATAAAATCTGCAGGGCTTTAAGAAACGCTGATTCCTGGGTTCCACCCTCAGAGATTCTGATGTAAATGGTCTGAATATCACTTGTGCATCAGTTGTTTTAAAAGCATTTGGGTGATCCTAAAGTGCAGTCAAGGTCGAAAACTCCTGCTTTAGAACCTCTTTTGAGAGCTTTAGGTAGTGTGAGAAGCCCCACAGAGTTAACTGTTGAAGAATAATAGGTAGTGCCAACAGACAACCTATTACATTCTATGATAAGAGCAAAAACGATGACTCCCTAAAATGCAGCTTATGTGCACTGATACTTTTTCGTTACTACCAACAGTCAACTACAAAACCCAGAATTAGTGATGTAACCACCAGGATGCCACAGTGTGTGTGCTATGCTTGGGAGGAAGTGGGGTCATGCAGACACATTTAAAACACGTAAATGCCCTCTTTGAAGTTAGAGGAGTCCAACAAAGGATAATGGAGAAAAGGGCCTGAATAAATTCTGGTGTCTTTCTAAAATATGGACTGACATTCCAACAACCCATGTGGCCTGTTCCATGAGTATGTTCTTCCAAAAAGAAGCCCTGACCTACAGAAATGAAAGAATTAATTAGTTTTATGGTGTTTGCCCACATTAGGGTTTCACTAAGAATTATGACAATGGATTCTATTTACTTTATACTCGTCCTAAAAGTTTGATTCAGCTCATAATATCTCTCCCTCTCCCTCTAGGACGCTGTTCAGTGAAACTCTTTGTCAACTAACAAATATGGCCATGTGCTGATTTCTAGTTTGCACACATTGGCATCTCCCATCTTCCCCCACAAAACAGAAGCACACAGAAGCAAAGAACAGATTTTACTTTTACAAAGGATATATGTGAATCTTGCCCAATGGTTTACCGGAAGGTAGGTTAGTAAACATTACTAAAAATAAATTTAAAAGAAATGAATTTTGTAAAGAGATAAAAAGAAACAAAGAAAAATATAGGGAAATATAAAAGTAAAGCTTTTTTTTTAAGAAAGAAAAATAAAATAAGTGCCTTTAAACTCTGTGTGACTTTACAGAATAAAAACAAAGGGGTAAATTTAAGACATACAAGGGTAAGAGTTAATTAAACAAATTTCCTTAATTAAATAGAGGCTATAACCCATAGTCCTGGATCCCTGAAAGATCAGAAAGGTGAAATACTAAAATCTGCTCAAGGAGTCCTGTACAACATTCTGTCCAGGCCAAGGAATGCTCTCATAAAGCAATGTCTAAGGAAGATGAGTCACATAACCCTCCCCATAACTCCACCTGAGCCTCCACATTCAGACATATCTACCCAGTAAAGGAAGAAACACCTCTGATGATATGAAGAGCTTGATCATTAAGTTTTACAATCTGGTCTCCATTTCTCTCTGAACATCATCATGCCAGTAAATTCATTCGCAAATTGTCATCCCTTCTGCTTTAAACAAAACACCTCAATCCTAGGATAGGCTAAAACTAAGACTAACCTGGGAGTGCCATTCCACCTCAGAACTACTAGAATGGGTCATTTGTCAGTGTTACACATAACTGATAACCTATTCTGGTAGACCAGACAAGTGCCAAATATGTCCTCAATAAATTCAATCGGTGGCATTAAGCTGAATATTTATTTTATTTTTTTCTTTAAGGGAAGGCAAGCTTTCTTAGAATTATTTTTAGAAAGGAACTGGTAAACAAAAAAGGAAAAATCTTATTTTTTTAAAAAAAGATACTCTTCAATTGACAGAAAAATCGTAAGTCTGAGAAAAGACTGTAGAAACAAACAGACCAAAAACACAGAAAAGATATTTATCCTCAGGGTCTTCCCAGAGGAAGTCACCTAACCAGCCAGTATTTATTTTGTGCCTATCAGGCCTTAGGCACTATGGTTGTCCTCAAAAGGACAGACTATAAAACATAGACCCAACCCTCCCTAGTGGGTAGAAAAATGTTCATGATGACATAGTCAACAATTAGAGACTGAAAAGTATTTCAGAAAATTTTATCAATAAGCAAAGCAATATACAGAGGAGTTGTGTTTCTTCCTTCAATTTTTTAAGACTATGAATATCTGTGAAGTCAGGGCTGCCTTATTTGCAGAAGAAATGGGTCAGGAGATGCTTCCTTTCCTCTGGGTCTGTTAGAGCCCCCCCTTTTAAATTTTCCTTCCTCCCTGGTGTTTGTCACAATCAGCAAAGACAATTGTTCATCAACAATCCTTCCTCAGCAGTCAATGGGAATGAACTGGCCCACCTGATCCCATCAGATGATCCCCTCAATGCTCCTGCAGAAGGGAAAAACCTAGGAATGGCCCATAATGGGGGGGGGGGGGGGGGGAGGGGAAGAAAATAAAAAAACGAACAAACATCCCCAGTAGTATCCTTTGCCTCTTGCCCCAGAGGAATAACCCAACCCACCAGCCACTGGACAGTAGGGTAGGTAGCATAGAATGCCACACACCAACTCCACAAATGGTAAAGTCCCCTTAGTCCTATTTGCAGGATGAGCTATTAAAACAGCACACTGCAGCCATAGGGAGCACTCCTCAGACAAGCTGGTAATAACTAAATATCCTCTTCTCTGGTAATTGCCTACTTCTTTCTATTTGACATAATTCATCAGCCAGATTAGAGCAGGTCATCCTGCAGCGAGTGAAGAAAGCAAGGATAACATAACCTGACACATCAAAATGTTCTTATGTGAGCTGCCTGAAGAGCTGCTGCTTTACAAAACGCTATGAGCTGGCAAAATAACCATATCGCGTACAGGTCAGTGGGCACACACTCTGTTTATTGCTACTCATTTCATTTTTGAGTAGCTCAGCACAACTGTAATTGCTAGTTAAGAGATAGCCTGGATCCTGACTATTTTTAAAAATCCCCCAAAATTACTGTGCCAGGAACCAGAATAAATAAAATTTGGAAAAAAAGCAAAAGGGTGGAGTGGGGTGGGAGCTTGATAGCCAGTCACTGGGCAACAAACACTGGCTGTGAAAATCCTGCAGCTACAAGAGATGGAGCCAGCCCAGCAGCTGACCGATTTCTGATCTCTGAGCCAGCTGCCTTTCATGTGGAGTTCTCTGTGTGGTTCAGATATGAAGACATTATAACTGGACAGTTCTGGGAACTTTTTCATCCCAGCGCACAGTGCATAGAAATTGGCCTCAGCACCCTTTATTGTCCAAGTTCCAAAAAGGCAACAACTAGGATTCATGGTTAAATGTTGGCATTGGTTTTCTAAGAGACATTCATTCTAAGAGACAACTTTTCTCCTTATAAAATGTTAAAAACCCTTCCCCCACTCCAATCCTACTAGAGGGAAAAAAAAAGCACATCAAAGCGCTAAAGTTATTATGCATTTTTTTTTTTTTGTCTTTGTCTCTTGGCGCCCTGGTTTTCTTGGCTGTTCTTTAGTCTCTCACTGCTCAAAGGCTCCAATTTAGGAATAAAAACTAAAAAAAAAAAAAGCAGGAGCAGTTGGCTTTGTGCATTTTCCAGGATTCTGCAGAATCCCAATCTCCTGATGGCTTTTCCCTCTTTCTCTTTATCTCCTTCTTTCGTTTCTTTGTCAGATTCAAATCTCCAAGTCACAGTCCAAAACGTCGTTCAAGCGTTCGATAAACGTTAAGAGAAGTTCAGTGCCTTGTGGTGGAAGCGAAATCTGGGATCGATAATGAAAAGTGGGCACCTCAATCCTCAATTCCTAGATGGCAGGCTTCTCCTCTTCACCACCTGGACTTGCCTTCTGAATCAGAGGCAAAGTCGTCTGCAGTTTTTCTGGTCGGTTCCCAGTCCCTCTGCATCTATTTTAACTCGACCCCGGGTACAATCAGAGAATCTAATCCTAGCAACAAAGCCAGGAGCACAAATCCACCGAGATGAACTGGTTGGCCTGCTCCCCCGCCCCCTTCCTCCCACGGCCTCCAACTAAGCAGTGGGGCCAGAAAATTAATACGTCCGAGGCCAGGAGGAGAAAAGCGGTGGAATACAAGTGGCCAGGGGTGGTTTGGATTTCCTTGTTTTGTTTGTGTATTTTTTAAGCATCAAGGACCCGCAAGCATGAACCCAAGGTAGACAAGCCCCCTAGGATGAGTCGCACAGCCCTAAGCGCCGACCAGACAACTCTCCCCCGCCCCCTCTCCCGTCTGGCAGGGGCCCGCGTGAGTGGGGGAGGTTTGCGCGGGTTTGTCTGACACTTGTAAATGGAAGTGGGATCCAACTTGGAAAACAAACGCGCTGGAGTCTGGGGCGGGGAGAAAGGGGGAGGAGAAGAGAGGAGGAGAAAAGACCCTTCCAACAGTAGCGTGGTCTGCCCTCCCGCCTAGGCTGCAGCAGGTTCGCGGAAACCAGAAGCGGAGACTCAGAGGGCGCGCGGCGGTGGCGAGAGGAAGCTCCGGCCAAGACCCGGGAGTCAGCCAGAAGCCTCCAGCTCTGCCACCGACCGCCCACGCTCCTGGACGCAGGCGCCTCTCCCTCTCAGGAACCTCTCTTCTCCTCCCCCCCTCATCCCCCCCCCCCCCGCCCCATGGCCACCTCTGCATCCTCCCTCCAGCCTCACATTCTTCCAGGGACCGCTTCCACTGCCTAGTTTGCCCACATTATTTACACGGAGCTGCAGCTGCAGGATGCTGCCACCACCACCACCCCACACACGCACACATCCCGGGAGCGCCACCCTTTCGTAGTAGGCTACTCAAGAGGCTCCCTTAGCTCACAGCCAAACTCCCGCCACATCCTTGCTCCAAGCGCACGCCAGCCCACGAAAGTGGGGAAGGGAAAAGTGAACAATAAAAGTTGTTTTCCGCAAAGCCTAATGCTGGTCAATGTTTAACCATCTCTGAAAGTACACGCGACAAAAGTCAGTGGGGCAGGGGAGGAAGGAATACAGCCCACAGTACTGCTAAAAATACCCGTGCTCGCCACCTCGCGCCAGCCCGGGGGCCAGATGCACTTTAGCTCAGCGACCCCCACTGGCGGAATCCTGGCGCGCACCGCACGCAGTGCATACAGTCCGGGCCGCGACGGCTGCCTCCTTGCCCGCGCCCCTCACACCCCCACCTCGGCCCCGCACTCACACTGGTCCGGGCGAAGGGGTCCATCCAGAACCTCCAGTGAAGGGGCTCATAGTGCGGAACTGGCACGTCCTCTCGTTCCCAGCCCCCGACCCAAAGATGGCTGCAATGCACCCCTAGGACAGTCAGGCCCGCTAGCTTGTCAAAGAGAAGCAACCTTCACTCTCGCCCGCCAAAAATCATGCACTCTTCCGGGGCACTCGGTTTCCCATTCCCTGTCAAGACAGGAGGAAAAGAACCTCCTCCAGCCAGTCCTTAAAAGGCTGTCGCTCCAGTTCGAGACCCGCTGCAAATCAGTAAATCTCACCCTGCTCATGAACCCGCAAGCCGAAATCGAGCGTGGAGCCGACCCACAGACCGGTAACTCCTTCCCCTCCCTGGTCAAAATGCATCTAGGCTCCCTGCTCCGTCCGACGCTAGCCAAGCTGAGACTCAACTTGTGCCTCCCGGCCCCTCCAGTGCATTCAACCGCATCTGAACATCCCTACTGCGCTCATGGGCACGGGCTACCAGGCAAGCACGCTGCCTGGACCCTCTTATCCACCTGCACCAGCGGCCGGTACTGGGAGGGGGCGGGGAGAAGTGCACCTATCCGCAAGCCCCTCTCGCTTCCTCCCTAAGCTAGTCCTCGGTCCCAAACTTGGCCAACTCACCATGCCAACCTCCCGGCTACCACCGCAGGACAGAACCTCTTTCTCCCCTTCTTGCGGCGGCGGCGAAGGTGGCTTGGAGCCATGCCGAGACAGGAACTTTACAAGGTGAAAAGTTTCCCCCCACGCGCTCCGCCGGCTCTCGCCTCCCCGAGCCCACCTAGCAGCCCTTTTGCGCCTGTGGTTAGGTAGCGCGCTCCAGCCGGTGCAAAGCGCAGCCAAAAAATCACGTTATAAACCCCACGCACCCTTGCCTCCGCCGGCGATCCACGGCTCCACCAGGCGCTTCCCCCGTGGTCTTCCTCTCCCGGCGCTCCAGCCCAGGGCAAGCTGGCCACCGGGCCGCCGCCGCCGCCGAGCTCACCGCGCGCTCGCCGGTACTAGAGCCACAAGCGGAGGCTAGGTGCTCTGCGCTCTGGACGCCGACCGCCCGCCGCCACCGCCACAGGGACTCGCAGACAGAGGAGGGTAGCCAGGAGGAGGAGAACAGCAGCGGGCGGAGGGGGACGGGGGCGCGAGATCCCAATATGCAGCCCAGATCACAGCGCAGCCTGCCGGGAGGAGCGCCTACTCTCGGGCTGGCTCCGAGCTGCCGCCGCCGCTACTGCTCGCCGCCTCGCTGCTCCCAGCTCCCCATCACAGCCGACGCCGACGCACGGCCAAGCCCCTCTCTCTCCTCTCCCCCTCTCGCTTCTCTCTCGCTGTCTCCTCCTCCCAAACCGCGAGAGAAAGGGGCGAGGGGGAGAGAAGCTTCTGCGTCCCGGCTGACTGGCGATCTCTGAGCGCGGCGCACGGGAGAGGGGGCGGGCGGGGAGAGGTGGTTAGTGGGGGAGGCACGCTGAGCCGGAGGGCGCTCCCGGCGCCGGGCCTGCCGAGCTGGACTAATTTTAGAGCTCTAGTCTTCCTCCACCAGTCTCTCTCGGGGCGCGAGGATCACACCAACGTGCTTTTCTGCGGCGCGTAAAGTGAAGTGCCGGCTTCAGAGAGCGCAGGCACACGCCGCTTGCAGTCCTTGCAGTCCCAGCCGCACCGCAGCCCTGCGCAGAGGTCCAGCACGTGTTACTCTCCTAGGACAGCGAAGAAACTGAGGCACATCAAGGTGAAAATGGCTTCTCTAAGATCCTAAGGTTAGTCTGTAGTGTGGAGATAAAACCTTCAAATGTGTGCCTTGATTCCAAATGTGCTACACAGACAGGGCTCCTGCTACTTTGTCCATTTGACAACCTTAGGAGAAGGGAGGAGTATAAACTAAAAGGTAACGTGGCCCATTCTCTTCCCTCCTTTCCTGCCCCCCTCCCCCACAATAGTTTCAAACATTTTTTTCTGGAACTGGAGGCACTCTGAAGAGAATGAGTGATTGATTTGGGGCTTAATGATTTGCAACTCAACCTGCCAGTAGGCCTGTTCCAGTACCTTCTGCACCCACCACTACCAACACACACACACACCTGCAACAGAGGCTACATTTGTCTCCCCCTCCCAGCCCCTCTCTGTGTACCCTCACTCTTCCACTTTTTTTTCTTCCCCTCAAAGCAGAGGCAGGCTTACACCCCCACCCCCACCCCAGTTTCCATCCCCACTCCCAGCGCCCCCCACACAGAGCAATGCACAGATCTCCCTAAAGCCAACCTAAAAAAACGTGCCCATTGCCTGGGATGCTGTCTCCTAGGCTGTTTCTCCCCAGCTCAACCTTTGTTACATGGGCGCACAGGGCCTGCAGATCTATTCTCCAGAAGAAATTTTTACTTTTTTTGAACCATGAAATTCTCTTTGGGGAGCTAGGTAGGGGGTGCTATTAGGAGACTTTAATCTCAGCCACTAGAAGGAGCCCTTTGAAGAGCCGGTTCAGTTTATGTTTCTGTCCTTCCAGGTCCCAGTCTGGGGCCTCCTTGTCACAGCTACACAATGGCCCACCACTCTTCACAGGTGGAAAGTTTCCCTTGAAAGTCTCTAGCATCTTTGCCGCCTTGACTGCTCCATAAAACATGACATGCTCTGGTCACCGTGAGAGTTTAATGTGAATACTAAAGGAGAGCGACAGCTCCCCATACATCAGCTAGTTCAGAGATAATCAGCGTGTTACCTAGGGCTGCATTGTCACATAGGCCAGAGGATGGGTCTGGAATGAGGGAAGCCACCAACAGGGCTAGGAAGACTTACTTGCCTTCCAAAATGTTTTAATGTGAATAGTTTTATTTTCATCTTTGTATCAGCAGCTTTCTAGGGCATTGCAAAGTTTATTACCATATAAATATGTCCCTAGCATGGCATTTTTCTTGTGACCAATGGAATACAGCTAACTGCATCAAAGATTTTAATGAACCAATATATTTCCCACCTGAGTGTTTCTGTGGAAGTACTGAAATAAGTTGGTTCCAGAAACCAAGTACTTTGGGTAGAGTCATCTGGTGGTTTTTTGGCCAACGGGATGCTCAGAGAAGGAGTGCTGGCAAGGAAATTGGGCATCTTCCACCTTTTGCCTGGGAAGACTGACAGGGAGTGTAGGTATGGCCGTTGCTGCTGCTACTGCTGGTGATGCTCTGATTCCTGCTCCTAGAATGTTCTGTTATGCCTCAAAGGTACCGTACAAATAAGTACAAAAAAAATCTCTCTAAATCTCAGCCTCCTATTTCCCTAGGCCCGTGGTCGGCAAACTGCGGCTTGAGAGCCACATGCGGCTCTTTGGCCCCTTGAGTGTGGCTCTTCCACAAAATACCACAGCCTGGGCGAGTCTATTTTGAAGAAGTGGCGTTAGAAGAAGTTTAAGTTTAAAAAATTAGGCTCTCAAAAGAAATTTCAATCGTAGTACTGTTGATATTTGGCTCTGTTGACTAAATGAGTTTGCAGACCACTGCCCTAGGCAGTAAGTAGAGAATAAAGTAAACGGTCTTTACTCAAAGGGCAGGCACAAGCCATTATAGCCCATGGGTAAGAGACTTCCTGCAAGGATGCTAGAGTGGTTTATCTAACAGAACACCCTTCTGGTCCTTTAAGGTTTGCATAGCACTTAATCATCATTTAATACTGGTTGTATTAGAAGACCACTTTATTGTATTTAAAAGTGCCTATTGTGTGCTAGTACTGTGGTAAGCACAGAGTCGATGACACACTAAGCTTTATGACATCAGAGAGTCTGTTTCTCAGACAGGGTGGCAAAAAAGCAGGTTTACAGTTTGCATAGAAAATAATATAATGATTAATAAATAACAGTACAAGAATAAACACTTTCCCGTACTCGCAACTGTAAACCTACTTTTGCCACACAAAATGTTTACATTTCTATCCACAGTTCCCTACCTAGGGCTTGGCACACTAAGTGAATATTAGTCACTGCTCAATACATATTCAAAGAATATACAGATAATGAAAGCTTGAGGTAGAAGTTCTTATAGGAAAGGAGGCCCAAAAATGAAAGATTGTGAACCTATAAGAATATAATGTTACTTGCTATGTTACATGCACCAATTTCCTTGCCAGCACTCTTTTCCCTCAGCATCCCATGCACCACTTGAACTCCTCTGAGCCTCACCTGTGTCTTTTAGCCTCTGCTGGGATAACCAGTTCTAAGTGGCTCCGGCCAGCTTCACACAGGTGCAGTCTGACAGTGCCTTGCTTTAGGCCTCTCTTACATCTCTCCTCCCACCCACACACTTCTTGGTTAAAGTTTCAGGGTAGACTAAAATCCAGAAAGAAGCATGAGAGATTAAACACCCTGTGGTAAATCTTTGATCAATGGGAGATGAGAGTCCAATAATAAATGCTCCCCTTTCAGGCCTCCAACAAAGGATGCTGAAAAGTGTTACATAGTGCTCCTCAGGTGGTCTTACTGAATTAAGCAGCCAGTAGCCAGAAGCAGGGGCCAGCTTGATAACACATTCAGGTACTGGCTCTCCTTCCTCTGCTGGGCCCCTCCCGGTGTCCCTCACAGGCTCCCTAGGATTACACTCCCCAAAAATGTACTTTCCACGAGTCCTTACTGCAGGCTGTATTTTCTGACAATTCCAGGCTAAATACCCACCATTTATCCTAAATATTTACATCAAGGAATAGTCCAGGCGTCCTCAAACTACGGCCCGTGGGCCACATGCAGCCCGCCAAGGACATTTATCTGGCCCGCCGGGTGCCGCTGCCTGTCCTGCTTAGCAGCCGACTTATCCTGGGCCCACAGTGCACATTGGAATTTGTTCATAGTTTGTTTTTTTAAACTATAGTCCGGCCCTCCAACGGTCTGAGGGACAGTGAACTGGCCCCCTGTTTAAAAAGTTTGAGGACCCCTGGATAGTCAAATGATTTTTCAAAGTGCTCTATAGCATATACATATGTATACACACACACACACACACACACACACACACACACACACAGGTTCCTCTTTGTGATCAATTACACTCCACCCAGATCTGTTCTTATTAATCCCGTTCAGTTTGTGTTTTATAAATCAGGAAGGCATGTGTGTAGAGTGACATTTGAGTCAGTGCCTATCTTATTGTTAAGCTGTCCATAAAGCATTCAATAATGGAAGAATTTGTTACCACAATGAGCTATTGAGGAGAGTGGTAGAATTTCCTTCCCTGGAAGTACTGAATCAATGGATAGATGTTTATCAACTTGGGATGGGAGTGGATCTGTCAAGAAACTATGGTAATAGGATTTTTCTTGGAAACAGATAAAATCAAGCTGTATTATGTCAGAGAGTCAGTTGAGGTTGGTGGTTAAGTGAGCAGGCCCCAGAAGCAGGCAAACTGACTAAGTTAGAATCCTCACTTTCCACTCTCAAGCTGTAAGATCTTGGATACGTTTTCTAATTTCCCTAGGTCTTAGTTGCTTCATATGTAATATAGGACCTATGATAGTATCTATCTTATAAGATTATTTTAAGAGTAAATGAAGTAATTCATAAAAACATGTGCTCAACATATAATAAGCACCCAACAAATTTTAGCTGTTATTATTTTGGAGGCCAATTATGAAGCAATTATTTCATTTCACCTGAGCTTAAAGTCAATGCCAGAAGCCAGAACAAAGTTCAGACTCTCCTACTGTAGTAGGCAGTTAGATAGGCATGAGCAGAGCAGGAAGGATGGGCCAGATACAGAGGGTCACCAGGGTCAGGGTCCCAGGTGCCTAGCAATGGGAAAAACTACAAGCCCTCGCTCCACCACTCCCTTAAGCATTAACCCCTGGAGATGACATATCGGCCTCAGCTGTATTTCAGCTGCAGACCCATAAAAGCAGAAAAACTAGGCAGAGTGAAGGGCCAGCTGTATCCACTAATGACCCCCAATCAGTAGAGACCAGGAAGGGGCACACCTGGAAAGCTGGTGAATGTTCTATTGAGGTCCTCTTCTGAGACTCCAGATAAAAGCCCTCAAGATGGAAGACCCCGTGGGGCTCTCTATGGAAGATGACCCTTGCCTTTCCCCATCCAGGGGTTAATGCTTCTTTTCCCAGGAAGTTTCTTCCTCTCCCTCCCCCTCCCCCTCTCCCCCTCGCTGCTCCCCCCTCCTCCTCCCCCTTTCCCTCCCCCTCCCCCTCTTTCTTTCCTGAAGTACTTGTTCACCAGGCACCTATCCTCCCTCCTTAGTTACTTAAAGCCACTTATCTCTCTCTCTCCCTCTTACTCCTAAGCCCCAAGGGCCCTTCTACTACCTCTGCAATATTCTAAATAAACTTTCCCTTATAATTCGAGTTCCTGGGCTCTGAATTCTTCTCTTAGCCAGAACTCAAGTACCCAGGTTGCTGAACTGAGGGCCACCTAACTCATCGCTAATGCCTGGTGCTGTTTTTCTGCCTCTAACACTACTATCATCTTCCATGCTAAAATTCTGATTCCAACTCCTATCTGGAATGACATCTTGTTATCCACATAGCTCTTACAGGCCAAACTTTTATTCAAGTACAGCAAAATTATGTTCCAGATATTCATAAAATTTATATGTAATATAAAAAGGCTCAGTTGTGGATGGGAACATTTATTTATATCCTTTTTGTTCTTCGCTAATAAATAAAGCCCCTTTGTTTTCAAATTCACCTTTTGTAAAACTACATTTTTTAAATTAAGAATGACACACATCATATATTTCTTATATGACTAATTTTAACGCAAATATTTTACAGAAAAATGTTTCATTTAACTCTATGCATTATACAATGTTGTAGAACATAGAAGAGACCTTATATACACTTTATCCCAGTGGCTCTTTATCTTTTTTGCTTCACAAACCTCTTTGATTAAACTTATGGAACTTCTTTTTAAAAATACACATATATACACCCATATTTTTTGCATTCTACTTCAGTATTTTCATTGCCTCTAAATTCCCTCCATAGAGCACAGATTAGGGAAAATGTTGTACATGAAAAAATATAGTCCAGAACTCTATTTCCGTTTCTTCAGGTTTTTAGTTACTGTGCTAGCATTGCTTTTTTGAATTTACTGTTAAAAAAGGAAGGAATATGTAGTACCTCAGGGGATGGTGGAGGTACAAACCATACCTGAAATGAACTTGGATCATTCCAAACTCTTGAGAACTTACTCTTAAAACAAACGTGTAGCCCGGCCAGCATGGCTCAGTGGTTGAGCTTTGACCCGTGAACCAGGAGGTCACAGTTCAATTCCCGGTCAGGGCACATGCCCAGGTCTCGGGTTTGATCTCCAGTGTGGAGTGTGCAGAAAGCAGCTGATCAGTGATTTTCTCTCATCATTGATGTTTCTATCTCTCTCTTCATCTTCCTTCCTCTCTGAAATCAAACATTTTTAAAATGTTTTTTAAAACAAATGTGTAGCCAAGGCCACCTATGTTGGGACCCACTATACAACTAGACATTCTCTGAATTAACTTCTACTTAGACTACAAAGCTTATTAAGAGATAAGTAATTAAAAAGTGCTAATTTGGGATATACAAGCTCCAAATTAAAACTCAACAGTACCTAATTAAGACAAAAGTGACTGCAGAAATTTTTTAGAAATTAAACCAAAAATATCGTATTACAGAGGAATGTTTTATCACTGATGTTTCTCAAAATTGCAGGCATACAACAATACTATAAAGCAAACTGACTTTTTTTTTTTTTTATTACCTGAAGTTTTACATATGTCTCCTTTTTCCCCAATTGACGCCCCCCAACCATTCCCACCCCAGGCAAGCCCCCACTGCCCCAGTGTCTGTGTCTATTGGTGATGCTAATATGCATGCACACAAGTTCTTTGGTTGCTCTCTAACCCCCTTCCCCACCTCCCCTTTTTAAATTCTCTACAGATAATGCTTCCACACAATCCATTACCTGCACATTGTGCAGGCCCCTCCTACTGGTGTACCCACCACTGGTTAGGACCTTCGTTGCCACTTAGCTATCCTAAGGCTGATCAAGCCAATCCTCCTTATTTAAAAACAACAGATGAAACTTGGACAGATCTAACTACTTGGCCTTTACCAAGTAAATTGTCTTGCTGACTGTTCTTGTCCTTAAAAAAAAATCCTATATTGTATACTCCTCCTTGGCTATGACTCCCCCCTCTTTGGTTACACACGGACTAATAATAAATGTAATTTTATTCTTAACACATCTACAATTCTATGTTCTTTAAACCATTCCTCTTTTTCTTACTCTCTTATTCATTCATTCATTCATTCATTCATTCAAAAAGTGCTTTTGAGCAGCTATATACTTCATTCTCTACTAAGTGCTGGGGATATAATGGTTAGCAAAAACTTCTAAGATATCTGCATTTTTGGCTCTTTAGGCCAGAGGAGAGAGAAGTCATCGTTTATCAAACTGTTCCTGGCGACAACCAAAACAGCACCAGGTGTTAGACCAGTAGAGTAAAGCTGGACTCGGTTCAGCTACCTTGGTACTTGAGTTCTGGCTAGGAAAGAATTCAGAGCCAAGACTCAAACTATAAGAGAAAGTTTATTTAGTCACAGAGGTAGAAGAAATGAGTGGTAGAAGAAATGGACTCAGGAAACAAATTACATACACAAAGGAAGGAGAGGGAAAGGGAAAGGTAGTGGGGTCAGGGCAGTAGAAGAGAGGGAGAGGAAAGACTAGGGCATGTTCCTGGGAGGGATCACAGCCAGGTCCTCCTTCCTACAGGCTTTAAAGGGCAGGGATTTTAGGGAAAGTCCCAGGGGAAGATCTCAATAGAATATTCATCAGCTTTCCAGGTGTGTCACCTCAGGATCCTGGTCTCCACTGATTGGTCAGCAACAGGGTAGTGGGTCATTAGTCCGTGCAGCTGGTCCTGATGTCAGCCATGGCATCACTTGTCTTGTTTTGCTGCTCTTCTGGGCCTGGAGCTGAAACACAACTGAGGCCTAGATGTTCTCCCTGGGGGCTAATGCTTAAGGGTGTGGACATGCAAGGGCCTGCATAGGAGTAGCATGAGGCCACTCTTTGGCCCCTTGTTCCTCCTCCACGGGGGTCTACTGCCTGATTATTGACATCCAGGGGAGGAAAGGTCAGGGGAGGGTCTGAACCAAATGACCAGAGATAGGAAAAGTCAGGGGGTTTAAACCACATGACCAGCCATATACAAAAGGAGGAAAGATTACCCTGTTTGTCTGGTTTTGCCCAGTTGCTAGGCACCCGGAGCTTTCCACGCTGGTGACCTTCTGTACCTGGCCCACTGTTCTTGGTCTGCTCATGTCTGTCTAACTGCCTACCCCAAACGATCATGTAAAGAAACATAACAGCCCTGACCGGTTTGGCTCAGTGTCCCAGGTTCAATTCCAGTCTAGGGCATGTACCTTGGTTGTGGGCACATCCCCAGTAAGGGGTGTGCAGGAGGCAGCTGATTGATGTTTCTCTCTCATCAATGTTTCTGACTATCCCTCTCCCTTCCTCTCTCTGTAAAAAATCAATAAAATATATTTTTTAAAAAAAGAAACATAACAGTGGAAAGGGCTACAAATGAATGCCTCAGGCTGTTTGTTTAACGAACACCACCACTCCAGAGAGGAGAAATTTTTAATTATCTCCCTACTTTATTAATAAAGTTCAACACTAACCAGGGCTGATAAGCAAATAGGACATTTAGTGCTACCCGTGGTATATGTTTTGACACAATGTTATAAATGACAAATGTCATCAAATACTAAAGTATTAATAGTTTCAGGATCCCACTTCAACATCTTCACCAAAAGTTTTCAACTACCCCATTGACCTCTAGTTAAACCGTCTTTTCCTCAAGTATTCTGAGATTAAATTTTAGTTTTTCATTTAAAATCGCTGCTTTTAATTATTTATAAATTATGGATACTTATTATCTGCCCCTATATTTCAATATAGTTATATTCAGAATGAAATATGCTTACGTGGGCTAATCTAGTTAGACCACAATTTATAACATCTTTCTGTGGGAAAGGCATTCCAAGTTTAAAACACAACTGGCTTACAGACTTTTGGAACATGACTTGTTTGTAAATCAGGACATTCTTTTACCAAAGAATTACTATATAATATAAAAATGAGGTAATCATTTCTTGTAAGTTCTATAAAATCTTAAGAGTTAGAAAAGTAGTTAGAGTTTATATCCCTCACTGTCCTTACCTTTGCCCACATGTCTTAGCTGCTGATTCCTTCAGTCTTAACTTGCTTCTCTAGTGCGCCTCCAAAAAGTAGTCTAGACACGGGATGAAGACTTTTGTCTACTTGCTAAAAGGAGGAAATTGGTGTCTTTTCTACCTTATACATAGATGAATGCAGAAAGGAAAGTTAAAAAGAAATCCATCTAAACCAAGCAGCTCCAAAACCAAAGGAAAGGAAAAACCCTTTCCAAGAATTTGGTGAAGAAATCATAGCAATTGATTTTTTAAAAACCAGATCTTAATTGAATCAGTGAAGTATTATTAAAAATAAATGCAGGCATATTGCCTTAAATTAATGAATATAAAACCCCCTTTTCATTTTGAATTCCTAAAAAGGGTCTATTTACCTTTATTTTTTGAATACTTTAACTAAATGAGTTAATACCTACTTCATTTCACCAGGCCAAATGTTAGCCATGAATGTCAGTGTAATTTTTCAAAAGTGAACTGCATTAAACGATTTGCATAACAAAAATGTCACTATGAACCAGTACCTTGCAGCCTGTGGCTGTTGGAAGCTAGCTGAACATCATCTATTTTCTTATCTGACAATTTTGTCCACCGGAAAATAACTGACCCTTACCAAATGCAGTTGATTTTCAGTAAAGTTAAAAACAAACAAACAACAACAAAAAAAAAACTACTGACTATGAAGAATTAGCAGGTTCAAGGAGTTGATGATAGGATTCAGTTTTTTATTTTTCATTTCAAAATCTGCCACTCCAAATGCAAACCAGATTTGTGGTGATTAAAAAGTTCTTTTCCTCTGGCTCTGACACAGGACTCAGTTTGAAACAAGTCACTTCCCTCAGTACATTTTCCATTGGGCAGATCAGCTCATTATACAGTAAGTATTTATGACACATTGACAACAATTCATCCATACACTGAAAACCTACTATGTGCAGAGGGGCAGATGTTGGAGATCTTTTTTTTTAAATTTTTTTACTGGTTTTAGAGAGGAAGGGAGAGAGAGTTAGAAACATCAATGATGAGAGAGAATCATTGATTGGCTGCCTCCTGCACACACACCCCCATTGGGGAATTGAGCCGGAAACCCGGGCATGTGCCAGGACCTGGAATCGAACCCTGACCTCCAGTTTCACAGGTGGATGCTCAACCACTGAGCCATTCTGGTCCGGCTAGATGTTGGAAATCTTTGCAGCATAAATGGTCCCTGATAAAAGGAAGCTTACCCATGATAACCACCAAAATCTAGCGCTGCCTCTAGACCAGCCTTGGGCAAACTACGGCCCGCGGGCCGGATCCGGTCCATTCGGCTGTTCTATCCGGCCCGCGGAGCGGAAAGAGCGGAGGGTTCTCTTGCTCTCCCCTCTGCTCCTTCACCAGCAGCAGTGTTAACATGGCAACGTCGGGAAACACGGCCGCAGCTCCTTCTTCTGAGTGGGTGGATTTATATCCGCCCATTCAGTAGAAGGAACAACCTCTCAATCTTCCAGAGGCTCCTTGTAATGCCTGCGGACGCGTCCCCCGGACATCACCCTGGAAATGCGTAGACACGTTATCGTGGTGATGTAGGGAGACACGCCCCTGGAGAGCACAGTATCAGAGCATTAGCTAAAAAGGAGACCAACAACACTGTTCCCACTGAAGTTGATGTTTTAAAGACCAAAAACCTTTCAACCCAGTCTACATTGCCATCTACATCTACGTCCCGGGCATAATTTGGAAGTTGCACTAAAGAAAATGTTTAATTTACTGTTTACACATTTTGTTCTTTCCTATTTGTTTTACTTTTAAATTATTTTATTATATTTAAGTTTAATTTGAAAGGCTTTTGTACCTTTCCTTTGTTAGGCAATTTTATTTTGCCTTTGCCATCTTCAGTATAAGGTATGTTATTGTGCTATGATTCCTCCATTTTTTGAAGTTTCAAATTATAATAATTAGTGTTTACATTCTTCTTGTTAAAATGTTTGAAATGAATAAAACTATTGAAATAAAAAAAAAGACCGTACCCTTTTATGTAATGATGTTTACTTTGAATTTATATTAGTTCACACAAACACTCCATCCATGCTTTTGTTCCGGCCCTCCGGTCCAGTTTAAGAACCCATTGTGGCCCTCGAGTCAAAAAGTTTGCCCACCCCTGCTCTAGACTCAGTCACATTGCCTCATATGAATATAAACAGAATTCTTAACCTTGATACCTTTATTTTCAGTTCTTGGCTACTGCACCAACCCTGGGGGCTTTTCCTGGTGACCTCCAGTCCCTGGTGAAGTTTCTGTGTTCCTAGTGGCACCTCTATGACAATACTTCTCACACTGTCTTAGCCTCATCTTCATCTCGTTTTATGTCTGCCTCTCTACCAGACTAGGAGCCTCCTGAGGATAAAGGCTGGTCTTCTTATCACCAAGGTGGGCATCCCATAACAAACAGCTGCTCAACAAAACGTTTGCTTGTTGTTGAATGACTACACTCGCCTAGTTTATTTGTTTGTGGGGTTTTTTTGTTCGTTTGTTTTGTTTTTTAGAGGATGGGAGACTATGGAGTTGCCCATAGGAAGCCTCACACTGGTTTCATTTTTCCTGGGCCTAAATCAGTGGTTCTGAAAATGTGGTTCCCAGACCAGTAGCATTCCCATCAACTGGGAACGGTGTTAGAAATGCACACCCCAGGGGCTACACCCCACCTAGTGAGAATCAGAAACGTGGGAAGTGGAGCCCAGTAAGCTGGGTTTTAACAAACCACCCAGGTGATTCTCATGTTTGTTACAATTTGAAAACCATTAGCCTAGGTCTTCCTACTCTTAATGTACACATTTATACCCACAGTTCAGAGTACACCCACTTAAAACCTGCTCTTGTGTCCTCAAGGACAGAAGCCCCGCACCCCTTTAAATCAAACTTTAAATCCGTGCACAGGATGTAGTCATTTAGTCTGATTTGGCAAAAACTCCAAATTACCCTACCTCTTTGTTTTCCTAGGGAAGGGTTTGTGTTTGAATTGCCAGGTAATTGCTTCAATTAACCAATTCATAGTGCTTTCTTAGACACAGCTGGTGGTAAAACCATCCACAGTGTCCTCAAGGTGTTCTAGCTTCTTCCCTCAAGGTTGAAGTCAACCAGAGACCTGCCAGGGAGGGGAAATTAACCAGCTCAGGAGAGAACAGAGCCAGTGTCTGTATCTCTTCATCCCTGTTCACAAATTTCTCTCATTTATACCCAGTTCAAAGGATTTTATGCTACCAAGGTCTGGCACTTAAGTGATAGAAGTGTTTTCCGTACACCATCAAGTACACTTAGGGTGCATCGCCCCCATCGTCAGATTCATCATAGGAGAAGTGGATTAGAATGGGAAAAGTTCTCTTGCCTTTGCCTCAACAGCTTTAGTTTTCCCTCCAACAGTAAGTGCAATTTTGCTTGTATGTGAACTGGAATTTAAGTCATCATAGTCCCATGAGAACACAAGTTCTGAAATCTTGAGAAGGGAATTTTCATGCAAATAATGAACTGCAAGGAATTCTTGTTGACTGTAAGAAATAATCAGATTACTTACACAGATTAGGCACCTAGAAATATGAAAGAATGCTTAAGGAGTTACTATGGAAAGTATGCACCTAAAATTAGTATTTTTTTTTGTTTTTGACATGCTGCAAGAATTACTTTCCCAGAGATATTTGAAACCAGATGCCAATAACTTTTTATTTCCCCTTAAGACAAAATTGATTTGCTTGATAGAGCCTTCTATCTTTCGGAGTTGGAAGGCTTAGGTGAAGAAATGTCGAAAGAAAATTTCATTTCTCAGAACATATTTCTGAGCTTGTTTGGGAGAGGCAGTAATGGCATTACAAGGCATTGCCGTGCTGCTCCAGGAAGCTAGTGAGAGGCCAGAGCGGGGTGAAAACCTGCAAATCTGTTGAGCATCCCCAGCTCTTGAAGGTCTCACAGAGTGTCCTTATTAGTGGTCACCATCAAGGAAGCTGGCCCAGTCCTGATATTGACAAGTAACATTTAGAGACCACATAATCATTTTTTGTTTAGTTGTTTGAGTGGGGGCAGAGGGATTTTTTTCCCCCAAACTCTGAGTAAACATACATGCTTTAGTTCATTATGGTTAGAATATTTGGAAGCTATAGAGAATTCAGGAAACATCAGGTTTTAATTCCCATAAATTCGAGTGTTACTTACAGTAGAGGGTTTATAACAATACTAAAGGCCCGATGCACGAAGATTCGCACAAAAATGGGCCTTCCTTCCCCTGGCTGCAGGCACCACCTTTGCTCTGGTCGGAGCCGCCTTTCTGCTCTAGCCCAAAGCCACCTTTCCGCCTTCCCACGCTACCCAGAGGCACGGAGCAGCTGGGGTGGTGTGGAATGCCTGCATCATCGCCATGGTGACAACACAAGCATTCTGCCCTGCTCCCAACAGCTCGGTGCCTGCGTATGCAAATTAACCTTCCATCTTTGTTGGTTAATTTGCATACTCACTCCTGATTGGCTGGTGGGCATCGTGAAGGTACGATCAATTTGCATCTTTCTCTTTTATTAGTGTAGATTCTGATAACCTTGAATTAATGTACTCAGTAAGAGCCAAAATAGAAAAAAGACCAGTACTTGTATTCATTTATTAGCCCACTTATTTACGTGTGCAAGCACAAATGCATTCCGTGAACACTTCTGAGTGTCTGTTACCTTCCAGAAGCCGAGGGCCTACAGGTTAACATGACATAGTTCCTGCCTCAAGGATCTTGCATCCGCCTCTAGTTGTACCTACTCGCCTTTACAACACCCTAGCCTAGAACACGGTGTAATACTTACACCTGCTTCCTTTCCAGCCTGGCTGTCCTTTTCTCTAAGTCCCCAACTTGCCTTTATTATACAGAACAAAGGAAGCCATTATCTTTTTAAATGGATAACTACTTGAAAAATATTTCCAGAGCAGCTACTAAGATCTCAGTTGTGTGTGTCCACTTCACATTGTGTAGAGACTTCAGTCTGGTTCCTGGACAGTTTTCAGCAGATTGTTTCCAGTAGTAGTTTTTTTTCCTTGGAACAACTGGATTCTTCTGGGAATAGGAACAGCAATTGATGGGAGATGGCTCAACACCAATTATTCTCCTACCCAAAAAGGACCAGAAACCACCCTTGAGAACAAACCTCAGCAAGCTTTTTTTTTTAAAAAAATATATTTTATTGATTTTTTACAGAGAGGAAGGGAGAGGGATAGAGAGTTAGAAACATCGATGAGAGAGAAACATCGATCAGCTGCCTCCCGCACACCCCCCACTGGGGATGTGCCCGCAACCAAGGTACATGCCCTTGACCGGAATCGAACCTGGGACCTTCCAGTCCGCAGGCCGACGCTCTATCCACTGAGCCAAACCGGTTTCGGCCCTCAGCAAGCTTTTCATTTATTGTGATGGCATGTGCCAGTGCATGGATGAGACGGTGCCTCCTCACCTCCTCTCTAACAGGGCAAATGTAATCACATTCATTAGCATTTCCATAAGAATTGATTAACTTGGAAGGAACGATAAAATTCAGTCTGAATAATCCTTCCATCCTAAGTATGAGAAGTGTATCATTGTGATTTTGCATTAACAAGTGCTGATAAATTACAGTCTTTCCTGATTTTCTCTTTTCACCCTGCCAAGCCCTGACTTGGCCTGGTAGGTTGGGTGGTATTCCATCATGTCCCTGTTGAAGTCACCGAGAAACTGCATCAGCAGTAATATCAGAGCTAAATTTGCCACTCAGGAGTCCATTGCTCTTGAATGGAGCCAGTTTGAAATCTTGGCCAGGATCTTTGAACTCAAGCCCAGCCTCAAGGCTCTTGTAACCTGCATTTGTCTCACAGTGGACTGTCTTCCCTTAGTCTCTGTCCTGGCACAGAGACACACAAGGACCCTCCCAACAGAAAAGGGTGAAGAGGCAAAGAAAGAAGAAAGGGAAGGGCCATTTTACAGTATAAAGATATGAGAGTTAGCCCTTTTTTATTCTAAATCAGTACTTTAGTATAAATACATTTAGTATATGTCATCAGGCTAGCTTAACCTAACATACTCAGTTTCCCTAACCATTCAGTGGATAACTCTTATAGACTAGATATAATATTTGTTGTGTTTGCTTTTAGCCATGTTCATTGCTCTCAATATCCGTACACTCTCTAGTTTTAGAGATTTGTGTTATACTCTGAACAAAGACCAGTAATCATAGGAACATTATGGAACTGCCTAGAGAGATTTGCAATTCCTAGGAAAGGAGAAATGATTTCATTCTGAGATATTCAGAAAAGTTTCATTGAAGAGGTGCAACTTGGGCTGAATCCTAAAGGATGGGGAGGAATTCAGAGAGATGGGCAGAATGAATTGGTAATTTCAAATGACATAGACAAAGGGAGAGAGATGTAGGGCAGAAGTGCATTAGAGCTCTTCCGGGGAAAGGCAGAGTGCTGGGCTAGAGCTCATCTGTGGGAGTTTTAGAGGAAAATAATAATGTGAGGACCAGATTTAAAAGGTTTTGGAATGCTAGGTAAGGGCGTCTGAACGTCATCTTAACACCGCTGAGAGACATGGAGCATTTTCAGTTGAGAAACGACAAGATGCAGGCTTTTAGGCCACTAATGGTGGGGATGTGTGATCTGCTTTGAACAGGAAAGAGCCGACAGGCAGGGCAACCAGTAAGAATGAGGAGGGCAGTGGCTGAGAGGGCAGGGCTGGGGATTCCATAGATCTGGGTTCCAGACTTAACCTCTCCATTTCCAAATCTGTGCACATCATTTACCCTTCTGAATTCCGGGTTTGGATGCTAGTGTCCGTCCTCTTCATACATTCAGCAAAAACTACTGAGAATCTACTCTGCCAGACACTGTTGTAGGCACTGGGGGTATAGTGGTGCTAAAATGAACAAATTAGCTACCCTGGGTTGCTGTTCTTCGTGGAGATGGGAAAATTGGGAGGATTAAATGAGGTAATGTATATACAGTTCATGGCACACAGCAGATACTCAAAAAATGGTGACTAGAGAGTCCATTGTAGTAATAAACTCAGAAAATGATATAGAAAAACTCGCAGCAATATTCTTTTCCAGAATCTTCACTTGCTGGAGAAGAAGCTCAGCTGTACATTTCAGGACATGGATGTCATTCCACTGGCTCTTTCTCAAGGAAGTCTCTGCCTTTTTGTTCCAATTCGGCCAGACTTCAGCAACTTAAACTTCTCATGCCAACGTGGGCTTGTCCTAGAGCCACTGAGTCAGGCTCCCTTCTCAGATGCCAAGGCCATGGAGTCTGCCCCAGCCTCTCCTCAGTAGGGAGCAAGAAGCCTTCCCTCCCCTCGGCCAGTCCAATCACCCTTCCTTTCCTCCTGCCAGGACAGTGAGAACTGGAATTAGCTCCTCAACATCTCTGTGCTCAGGTCAACTTAGCTAAAGCAGAATGTATCCTTGAAGGATTTGTTCATGATCTGAGCACCTAAATTCTTTTATCACAAGATGGTTGGCCAAAAGAACAAACGATGCTTGATATCTTTAATATTTTCCAAAGCCATACCAAGCAAATCTCAGAAACACTTTTTTTATATATTATACACATTAGCAACTTTGTAATTTGACTTGGAGCCTGCTGCTTCTTAGTTATTCAGCAGTATCTACTGACTCTCCATTACACGCGGACTGTGGGGCTAGATGTAAGGGCTGAGAGAGTGCAGCTTGCAACCATGCTCCTCACAGTCATACCTCAGTGGAAATACCACTAGACTGAGAGGCAGAAAACAAGGCAGATTCTAGTCCTGGCTGTGGCATGGGATGCTACCTATGCACTTAAAGTAACTGTCAAATCAGAATGGTATAAAAACAGTTAAATTTATTGAATCACTAAGTACATCACAATGCACTAAGTGCTTTATGTGTATTATTCTCAAGGCAAACCAATGAAGTTCATATTATCACTATTCTTCTATAATACATGAGCAATGTGAGGCTGGGAATGCACCCCTCCCCACCCACCCCATTACTGCTAGAGAAAAAAACAAAGGTGAAACTACATCTCTCTTAATCCAGAGTCCCAGGCTTAACATCAGTTCTTCAGGTAACCATGATTATCTCTGGGTGGTGATATTAGGGATGGGCTTCATTTATCTTGCTTTTATATAATTTTCCCTATTGCCTATAACCATGCTCTACTTTAAAGTTAGAGAAAAAATTCTAGTTATTAGAAGTGAACCTAAAAAGTCACTTATTCTCTCTTTGAAAGAGTCCCTTATTCTTTATTTTGAGTTTTCCTTCATAAAAGCAAATGGGTGTTTCTGCTTGGTGAAGCACAGTGGCATTTCATATCCTCCTGCTTGTCACACATCAAGAGCTGCTATGGTTTATGCTGTAATTCAGTTGCCAATGGAAGCCCAGAGATGGCTTCACATTTCAGGTGTGTGAAGCTGCCACTACAGAGGGACTAAGGACACATTTACTGGTGGGAGGATGGTATCCATGACAATAATGATGGGGAAGAGCACAGAGTCAGTACTGACAGCATAGAGATGTTGTCAGAGCACGCAGATGGACAGAGTCCCAAAGTCTAGATTTAATCTACATTCCCCTAAATCAGTGGTTCTCAACCTTTCTAATGCCGCGACCCTTTAATACAGTTCCTCGTGTTGTGGTGACCCCCAACCATAAAATTATTTTCATTGCTACTTCATAACTGTAATTTTGCTACTGTTATGAATTGTAATGTAAATATCTGTGTTTTCCGATGGTCTTAGGCGACCCTGCTAGCGGTTCTCAACCTGTGGGTCGTGAGGCATCCTGACAGCCCTTAGCATCACCTTCAATGGGTGATGATGGATAAGGAGAGATAGGTACAGAGAGTAGGTGGCTGGCTATGTGGGCAGTGAGAAGATGGTGCCTAACCTCAAAGTTTGTCATAGATGCCTGAAATTCCACCATTATTACCTCACCATGATGGATTAAGCAGTATCCACCACTAGGTTAGGCAGAGTCCTTCTGCGTATTCCTGGCAAGATAATATATTAGACCATTATCAGTTCTTATCATTTTATATTGAATATCAGATTTCTTGTCTGTGGCAACAAATTAAGAACAGATTAAAAGGACAAGAAGTATAAAAAGGAGTTTGACTTCAGACACTCTACAGCAACAAGGTATTGCCTACTGTAAAGAGAGCCAAGGGGCTATGTCTGACCAAAAAATTAATTTTTTATCTATCTGTCATCTATCATCTATCTATCTCACATAACCTCAGGCCTATTTGTCTGCAAAGTCCAATTTGACTGCAAAATCTATATCGTAGACTTCTTCCATTTTTTTACCCTTCCTCCATATGCTTCCCAACTTCACAGTTGCTCCTTCTAAACTTTGAGCTCAACCATAAATCTTGCTTTGACCAATGATGTATGAACAGAAGTGACAGTCCTCACTTATTTCCACTTGATGTCCTCCTGCTCTTCTGACATTGTCATGAGAAGAACATGCCCAGATGGCCCACTGATCCAAGGAGTCTGAGGGATCCTTGAAGAAGAGCATCCTCAGATACGTGCACACTAGATCAGCTGGGCCCCGAGCTGACCCACAAATGCATAATCGGTAATTAATGATTGCTGTTTTATGCCACCAAGTTTGGAGCAATTAATTAAGAGCAATAGATGATGATACAGTGCTCTTTCTGGTTCTAGCCTAAATTCATTGTATCATAGCTCAGAAATGTTAGAGCATCCTGTGGGCAGGACCCATTTTTTTCTCCAGCATAGTCTTTGGCACATAATAATTGATTGATAATGTTTGTTGAATGACTGATTCTTTGCAGTAGCACCCAACCTACATTTTCAGCCTTAATTTTGTTATGGGTTAAATCGGGTCCCCCCAAAAAAATATGTTGAAGTTCTAAAACCCAGTACATCAGAATGTAAACTTATTTGGAAATAGTGCCTTTAGAGTAGTAACCAAGTTGAAATAAGACCATTAGGATGGACCCTAACCCAGTATGACTGACACTTTTATAAAAGGGATATTTGGACACAGTGACAGACACAGGGGAGATGAAGTGAAGACACAGGGGAAAGAGGGCCATGTGACTGGATTGATGTATCTACAAGCCAAGGAATTCCTAAGATTGGCAGAAACCGTTAGAAACTAGGAGAACCCAAGGAGAGATTCTCTCCTAGAGCTGCCAGAGAGAGTTTGGCCCTGCCAATACCTTGATATCATACTTCTAGCCTCCAGAACTATGAGATAACACATTTCTGTTATTTCAAGCCACCCAGATTTTGTGACAGCAGCCACTGAAAAACAATCACACCAATGCTGTCTACCTCAGTCATGTCAAACCACCCCCATGCCCATTTATTCCTCTCTGCCCTTAAACACATAATTTCTCTTTTTTGAAATTCTTCCCCCACCCTCCTCTTTCTCTTCACTTCCTATTCAACTTTCAAAACCCAACAGAAAGCTCACCTCCTCTGGGAAGCCAATCCAGGTTCTACAGGGGGAGTTCATTTCACTCTACTGTGTTCTTATTTTGCTTGCTTCTGAACTGCCCTATAGTATTTTTCACATTTATAGTTAATTAGTGACCCAGCGCACAGATTCATGCACTTTGAAAGGCAATTAATTAGAAGGTGGTTGGAGGGGTGGGATTGGGTGAGAATGGCCAGACACACCTGGAACCAACCTCCTGGGGTCCCTCCCCAGAGTCTGTGGAGTGAGCAGGGTCCCTCCAGCATGTGGGTCCCTTGGCCTGGCCTGTGGGGATCAGGCCGATACCAGCTCTCAGACATCCCCTGAGGGGTCCCGGAGTGCAAGAGGGAACTCTGCAAAGTTGCTGTCGTACAGGGTGTGGAACGCAAACACAAGTGTGCAGTAAACCAGATTCAGGCCGACAGTGCCCAGCAACAACATAGCCCATGGCCTAAGGTGGAATCGCGCAGTCCTGCAAGGAACCAGGCCCCCTCCTCTCTGGTTCCAGGGTGTGTCACTGGAGACCCTGCTGCCAAGTCACTGCAGCTCAGCAGCTCCTGAGTTGAGCCTCTGCCCCCTAGTGACAGGTCAGACAGGCAGAGGGACACTTAGTCTATTAGCCTTTTATATATATAGATTACCTATTTGGATGCCTTTTCCCCCCTGCAGTGCTGTAGGGCAGTGGTCAGCAAACTGCGGCTCATGAGCCACATGCGGCTCTTTGGCCCCTTGAGTGTGGCTCTTCCACAAAATACCACGGCCTGGGCGAGTCTATTTTGAAGAAGTGGCGTTAGAAGAAGTTTAAGTTTAAAATATTTGGCTCTCAAAAGAAATTTCAATCATTGTACTGTTGATATTTGGCTCTGTTGACTAATGAGTTTGCCGACCACTGCTGTAGGGCAGGAACTGTGTATTATATCCCTCTCTTTGCATCTTGCATTTCTACTACAATTTCTGGCTCATATAGGTCCTTCAGAAATACTTGCTAACTGACCATAGAGGATTAAAGAATGAGGCTTTCTTTGGGAATAAAAGCTTGAAAGGTGACCCAAGGACGCCTGGATGGTGGCAAAGAGCATTGGTGTCTGTCGGGGGAGGAAGGGCATTCCCTAGGGCTGGTGAGGTGGACTGAAAGGAGGGTGAGTGTGGCTACTTAAGCTCTCTGTCCGGGGAAGGTTCAACTCTCCCCACAGCAAAGATGCGAGTTAAAGTGCATTTCTGGTTCTAGTCCACACACTCAGCATCTGCTTTTGCATCTTTGGAATTTCCTAATTGGAAGGAAAAGACAAAGAGCTGAAATCCTCTTTCTATCCACCCAACTTGGCACCCTTGTGTTAGAGCTTGAAGATCTTGTAGAATAATGTGTTACAAGCAGGGGCTTTGAAGTCAGGAAGGCTTGTGCTAGAATTGTCCTTGTACCACTTCTTTACTGTGTGACCTTAGGCAAGTTCCTTTACCTCTCTGAGCCTTTGATTCCTCATCTGAAAAAATAGAAATGACTCTTTCTGATTCGTAAGGCTGCTGTAAGGATCAAAGGATGCACACTCTCTGAAAGAGATTGGAACATAATAGGTGTTCTTAAATACAAGCTTCCACGCTTTGTGCCTAATCAACTAATAATGTAACCCAGAATAAAAACATTGCCTCTGTTGCAACATGAGCAACTGATTAAAACATTCTGATCTTCAGGTCACACTGATTTATCCTGCAGTAATCACTGTAGAATGTATAAACCTGATTAAAGGACAGAAAACATCAGTGCAGTCCCTATAACTCTGAAGAATGTATGTCAACTTCAGCCTTTTATACAGTTTAATAGATGAAAAACTCCCAGAAATGAGGGTTAAAATGAAAATAGACTTTTAACTCTAGCAGTAAACAGGGGTCTCCTTTTGTAATGCTACAAGTACAATAACTCTTGGTTAAATTTTATGAGGGCTCACAGCTTTAACTGTTGGATACAAATCACACTGTGGTACCTGGATACAGGAAAGAATATAAATAATATATTTATAAATGCCAACAATTTTGTGATCTCATTTCATACCTGTCACCTCACATTAGGAAATACATCTCTCTGTGGGTATGCAAACACACCAACCTTCCTTTGGTCTTTAGAACTGTTTCCATTTCTATTATTAAGGCCTGTTCAGAGGCACATTTTTGTTCTTGGAAATTGCAGTTCATAAAAACCATCTTCGAACTGAGCAAAATTATTTCCACAGCATCTGGTTCCTTCATGGATGCGTTCATTTTTATTTATTAGAAGAGACATCCTGGCAGCCACGTACAGATTCAGCAACAGGTTGGCAGGTATGCCAGATACTGGACACAGCTGTCCTTCACAGCCTTGGGGCAGCCTCCACTCAGGAGGGCCCCCCAAAGGCACCTCTGAGATGGGGATTCCTTTCAGACTCAAAGAGGGGGCAGAGACAAACAGAGCTTAGCCTTACGGTGAATACAAATACCTTTAAAATATATTTACCCCCGGAGGTTTCAGTTTTATGGTGTGCGAAAAAGAGAATGTGAGTTTTAGTGCCTTTTCTAAGCAAGTTCTATTAAATTCTTTAAATTGCATATGAGAAAAATAAAATTAAAGAAAGGCAATATAAATAACCAAATTATAAAGATTGTATAATAAACACCTCCAAATCAGAAGAGCTTGTAAAAGTAATATTTGGAAGCTTTTATTAATATTATTAATGTGGAAACACTTAAATTAATATACGCAGTGCTGCCCCCTTTCCCTTCAGCAAGCTGGAAGGGCTGTGCCGATACCCTTAGCCAACCTGTAACACATTCTACGGGTTGTGCAAAGCACAGAATTCATTTCCACTGGTTTGTGTTTGGGGAGCTCGGACCATAAGGAGATGAAGTAAGTCTCTAGATCGCTAAACACCATTTGCGGGTTTAAGGTTATACTTTTTTGAATTCTTTCATACAGTGCATCTTATGTGATTCTAGCCCCAAATGGCTTTAGCCTTCCCACATTGCCTTCTCCCATCCCAGAGCTAAGTGGCTTTCCTCAGATGTCTGGTGCTCATACTTCCTTTCCAATTATAAAGTCACTTGACTCCTGTCCCAAAATGTGCCCCTCAGGCAGAAGCCAGCTCAGATTAGCAGCGCTTTGTGCAATCTTTTTCCTCCCACAAACTCCTGTCTAACCGGCAGATATTCCTCCAGGTACCATCTCATATGGCATAAAACTAGCTGAAAAATACAAAACCAAAGGCAAGAGTCAGACCCGACTACTTTAGCGAGCCTCAAAACAGTCCTGGAAGGTAGGCGTTATTTTCTCTTGGAACGGAGTTCTGCGTGTCTTCACTGATGCATCAGTCGTTTGTGGATAAGCCATGCTCCTTCCTGGGAGTACAAAGATAAGGGACCTTATATTGAGATAATGTTGTAAATTGTCCCGTTAGATACCATCCTCTCCCCGCAGATAGAAAAAAAAATATTCAGTGAGAAATTCAAAAAGAGATTCTTGGGCTTTAAAACAAGACAAGATCTCATGGACCAGAAATAAAATAGAGATGCAAAGTGGGAGCAAAGCTGAGAAGGTGTGCTGCTGGTCCCCTGGCCTCCTGTTCAGCTACACAGGCAGCCAGGAGTCCCCTTTATACATGACGGTTGGACTGACAGCGCTTGTCTGTGAGGCGGGGCCTGAGCCAGGCTCCTTGCTGGAACCAGTGGCAGGGATGCTTCTCCCACTGGTGAGAGGATGTAGGAAAGGCATTGCAACTGCTTTCGAGGCTGGGGTTTACGTGTAGCCATAAGAGTGATGGAAGCTGGAGGACTTCGTCTCGGCCCCACAACCAAGAACAGAGCCATGCTGGCTACCAGTTGTGCAAAAGGTTGGGTGAAAGCGAATTGAAAGGATGGATGGGAAGAGAGGAGGAAGAGGAGAAGAGAGAGGGGAAAAGAAAGGGAGTGGAAGAAGGAGAGGGAGAATAACAGAAACCTCTATCAAAGTAAATCTGCTATCCAACCATCTAAAATACATTTAACATAACAGAAACTAATAACAAGGAAATCCAAGAAGACCACCAATGGGGGAGGAATTTAGCACAGAATTAATAAAATTAAGAGGAGAATTTAAATAAAGACTATACTAGTATATATCCATTAGAAAGAAAAGATCAGGAAGATTTTTTTAAAAAACAAGATAGATATAAAACAAAAATAATGGCTATGAAAAAAATTAGAAGAATATTTTATGGTAAAATATAAAGGCATCATTTATAAACATAAAATAGGAAAAGAATTCTCACTCTCATGAATTCTCTCCAACATTATATTGGAGAGAGAAGCCAGCAAAATAAGATTTGAAAAAAATATATTAGAATTAAAAACTTATTTTTAAAATGCAAAGACAGCATTTAAAAAATAAAAAGGCAAACCATGAACTAGGAGAAAAGGTATGCAGCAGTACACAAAAATATTGCACAAAGGAGGTCAATAACATTATTAAGAGTAATAGGGGGCCCTGGCCGGTTTGGCTCGGTGGATGGAGTGTTGGCCTGCTGACTGAAGGGTCCTAGTTCGATTCCGGTCAAGGGCATGTACCTTGGTTGTGGGCACATCTCCAGGAGGGAGTGTGCAGGAGGCAGCTGATCGATGTTTCTGACTCTCTATCCCTCTCCCTTCCTCTCTGTAAAAAATCAATAAAATATATTTTTTAAAAAAAGAGTAATATGGGATCAGAAGCCCTAGTACCTGGGTTCGAATCCAGTTCTACCACTTGTTAACTGTGTGGCCTGAATTAGGCTAATTTACCTCTCAGTATTCTCAGGTCTTTCATTTATAAATTGGGGGTAATAATAATACTCACCTAGTAATTTTTTGTAAGGATTAAGTGATAAGGGTAAACAAAATAATACTTGGTTGTTCATTATTATTAAAAGAGAGCCTTCCTGGCTGGATTAAAACAAAAAAAATGAAGAAGGTTTAGTCCTTGTGCTCCAGGACCCTGCCCAGTGGCCCTCTGAAGTTGGTGCAAGTACCCTCAGGTTGGGCAAGCATCCAATATATTCAGGAAGCTCATTTATAACTGTTATTTTTTTAATCTAAAAACAAAAATAAATCAGGCTATCATATTAGTGCCGTGGATTCTCGGCAGGACCCTGAGACTGTAGAGTGGGAGCAGAATGTTCTGGGGAGGGCAGCGGTTCTGTCCCCCACGAAGGGCCAGGGCATTTTTCTTATTTCCTCATTTACTGCCCCGTACATTTACTGCGTCATACAGGTGAAGCAAGGTTTTAAATCAGGCCTTGTAATGTCGGATTTACTGTATTTCCCTTGGTAAGCAATACATTGTATGGGTTAAACAAGGAAAGAAAAAGAAATCACAGGCTTTGGAATCAGATAAGGTGAGAAGTTTGAGTGCAGGCAATGGCATTTGCTCTGTGACCTTGCTAAGTTCCATCTCCTTTGTAACCACGGATGACCTAATCAGCAAATGATGATGATAATGCCTAGGGCCTAGATAATCTCTAGGCAATGGGGGCACTTTGAGGGTCATGCGAGATGGCCCGCAGTGGACGCTCAGTGGTTGCTGTTGGTGGTCAGGCTTCTGGAAAGATTAGTACAGGGGCCAGCACAGAGCCAGCAGGGGCAGCCTGCAGTGGGGGAAGACACGTTTCGCTTGCACATGAAAATGAGAGGGAAGGAGGAGACCTTTAGAAGGAGTCCTGTTGGCATAGGACAGTGGTCGGCAAACTGCGGCTCACGAGCCACATGCGGCTCGCGAGCCGTGGTTTGCCGCTCTGTTGACTAATGAGTTTGCCGACCACTGGGTTGGGACAAAGAAGTGAAGGAGGTCAGAAAAAGCTTAGAGAAACTCTCAATGGAAATTCTTTTAAAAGGCGCACTCTGAGAAGGGAAAATGAAATGACCTCGTGTTTGAGAGGGAGAAAACCTTGAGTAAATGGTGTGCTGGGGGCTCCGGACAGGGATAGGACAAAGATTTCCCCTGGTTTAGTTGCATGTCACCAACAAGGCTCTGAGGAGGGCAGGGGGACATTAGGTAGAGTCTTAGACAACCAATGTCGGGGAAGAATTGCTATCACTGAGAGAAGAAAGGAACAAAAGGCGGGAGAAATAAAGTTGTGGTGGAGGTTGTTGGTGGTAATAGTGGTGTGTGTGTGTGTGTGTGTGTTTAGAGGGGAGGATGTTTTGTTTCTATATTTTGAAGAAATAAGTGGAAGAGAAGTCATTTTATGTCAGGAAAAATTAACTGGAGAGAATAACACTAGAAAGCAGAATAGGAGACCGAGCTCTTCTCAGCTTCAGGAGGAAAGCCAGGGCATGCTGTCACTCAATCACAGCACCTGTCTCGGTCTCCTGTGTGACTGCTTTTTATCTACAAGACTGTCTTGTCTACTGGATTGGCAGCCTCCAGAGGGGGCAGGCTGAATGGCACAGGGAATACTCAGCCTGGATTTGCTTTAAATCACTTATGTGAACATTCAAGCTCTCTTCCCCCTGCATGTGGATCTGCTGACACAGCCTAGCAATTAGACACAGCCATGGTGTGCGCCCATTTCAGAACACTAGTGTGTCTCTTCTAGGGAGCAACAGCGCTAGACGAGGCCTCTTCCCCACTCAGCTCTCTCTGCAGGAATGCCTCGCCTCTTTGTTGGGGGGAGTAGGTTGCTCCAACCACTAGAGTGTTTCACTTCTGTGGAAATTGTCATCACAAGATGTGATAGAAAGTTGTTGTTTTTTAATTTGCTTTGCCAGTTACTGGAGATGTGACTTGGGCAACTTAACTTATCTGAGCCTCAACTTTCTCATCCACAAATGGGGAGATAATATCCACCTCAAAAAATGGTTAGAAAGATTGAATAAGAGAATATGTTTGAAGTAACAGGGACAGTTCCTGGCATATATGACAAATGATAATTATACTCCATTTAATTACAAATTGCTGAATTCTCTGGCAAGACTTTCTCCATGTGAGTAATGATCCCATAAACAAGAGGGTGACCCCATCAATCTTCAAAGAACAGGGGTCACAGTATTGGTCACATATCTACCCTCAGACCATGAGCGTGTCCAGAGTGATGGGATACTTTGACCTACCTGTGTCACTTGACCACTCCTATGGTGAGGAGAGTAGATAGACAAAAACAGCAACAATACCAAGGTGCCCATTACTTGAGTATAATTAATGTGAAGTGGTGGAGAGATGCAAGAGATGCATAATGGAAGCTTTGCAATGCTATATACAACTTTCAGTGGGAGCTTTGACTTCTTACCAGTGATCTCACAGCCAATCGATGTTTTGCTCTCACATCGATGTTTCTTTCTTTCGTGCCTCTCTCTCTAAAAATCAATTAAAAGCAAACAAACGAAAAAGCATGACTAAAAAAACAAAATAAGGAAAGGTAAATCATCAGGAGTAACATTCTCTAGGTGACCATGAAATAAGAACGTGAGAAACCATCACATTCTATTTACTGGGCTTTATACACATCAAAATGCCAAAAATCCTAGGAGCCCTGCTACCTGGATACTTCTAGTGTGCTAAATGTCTCTCTCTAATTTCTATCAAGTGGCCAGAGAATCCTGAGAAGTCTGAATGAAGCAACCAGAAGGAAGTCAGAGAAGTGAACATGGCTAAGGAGAAGCCTGGCAGACAGTTAGGAGACAGACAATGAAAATGTGCATCAGGAATACACCGCCAGGCAGGTACAGAGCTGACATCATATTTTCTTAGCCAAAGTATAATAGTAATAATAATATAGCAGCATGTCTGTAGTGTGTATGGCGTGCCTATGTTAAGCACTCTATATATCATTTAATCCTCACAAGAGTCCTATGAGGTAAAGATATGATATTGATTACATTCTGACACCAATTAGAGGTAACAAAAATAATGAGAGGGTAAAAGGCCACTTATTAAAATAAATAACTTTTCCCCTAGCGAATTTCAACCCTCTTTTACCTATAGGAATGTCAGTTTGACCCTGTCTTCATCTAGCACAGCAATTATCGTTAAACCTTATCATTGATTTATTTTATGTAAAATTGTTTGGGAGAAGTCAAGTGTCACTACAGTAGAAGAAATCTCCCATATTCTTAGGGGCAGTCTTAGCACCCACCTCACCTGGTGGCATTTCTGGAAGTTTTGCTTGTTACTTTTGGCTTTGTAAAATGAACAACTTTGCATCGCTGCTGCTGTGGAGTACAAAATGTTGGATTTATAATGTTGTCAAGTTAGGAAATAAACCGCTTTCTATATTAACACTCATTAGAATGTATCTCTTACTTTTTCAAGCTAATGACAGAGATGGCACTTAGGGGGATAAAGGATTGTCCAGAGATAAATCCTAGATATTTCAAAGCATCAGATTTGATAAAGGATATCAAGATGACTACCATGGAAATATAATATGTTTAAATACCATTGAGCTTTATCTCTAGTATATCTGTCATGTCCAGTGGTTTTGCTCCATCTATCACTCTTTTTAAAAACTCTGGTGACCAGCTACTATATTGCCAATTCCTCATGGCTACCTGGAGATGAGAAACAGAATCAACTAGGTGAAAATATTTAACTCACACTAGTTAGAAGTTGAGAGCTAGACTTTAAATCTGAATTTGCATAGTTCTCAGTTCTTTGAGCCAACTGATTCTCTTTGAAATCATGTTTATTATGATTTATACATTTTCAAGATAATAAAAAAAAATCTTTAAAATAAAGGAAAATGGAGTCACAAAATACCATTCTATAGTTCATGATATTATCACTCCCGAGTCTGTGTCTACATGTATACATATTTTATGTATATATAACACAGGTATATCTGACAGACCCAGGATTCAGGAATTACTCTCACTTTAAATTCCCAAATACCAGTAGTTGGAGTCTTCTTCCTACTCTGTTGTAAGAAGGACAATATGTTATTAAGTTCCCTTCCCAAAAAAATTATACGTGCCCCCCCCCCCAAATGATATTCTACAGAAATGGCCTAGACCCAGAAAAATGTGTGCCTTTATATGTGTACATAAGTTTATGGTTAATGTGTTTGTTAGAAAGGCTGTATAACACAATTTACAACAGTAATAAGATATGCAATACTTTTTATAGCAAATTCCATATAGCAATGGATTCTCACAGAATGATTTCATTTTTTATTTTTTGCAGAACTTTTGTGTCCATAGACAATATATGGTTGCAATTGACAAACAGGTGTGGTTCTGACATAATTGCAGGTTGATATTTTCACTTGTATTAAGGAATACAGCAGATGTTAAACAATGACAACATATGTCAGAGCTTTACTCATTAGATTTTGGGTAAATTTTTGTGCTATTCACAATCCAGATTAACTAGATTTTTAACATTTTCTGTATCACTTTCTTAGTCTAGAAAGTCAACAATAAGTCCACCCCTGTTTTGTAGCAGTTGTTGATTTCCAGTCAATACAGCCACCATGGCTGATTTCAAGTTGTCACTATGACACCATGAGTCACGGAGTTGGGAAGAGCTGGGCAGTAACATTCCATTATACAGCATTTTCACCAGACAGATAAAGGAGATAGAAGTAACTTCAGCAGCATAGGTGATTGTCAAATATAATAAAACAAGTGGCCCAGTGCACAAAATTCAGGCACATTAAAAGGGAATTAATTAGAGGAAATATTTTAATATTGCTATTTGCCCTTTGTCTATAATAGAAGTGTCAGGGATGAAAGAAAATTAGTAAACAGTATATGTAAACCTTCATCTTGTCAGAGTCTGGGGCACACCACGGGACCCAGAGTCAAGTGCCCGCCCACCCGCACGCACCTTGAAATCATGTGAGACCCAGACCCGGCCGGCCCCACCCTGTCAAGCCCCGCCGGGTGGGGGGTGCAGCCTCAGGTCCCCTGGTGCATGCCAGGCGGGGGACGCAGCCTCAGGTCCTCCGGTACACCCTTAGGTCCCCTGGCCTGGCGCTGGGGTGGGGGAGTGGCCTGAGGTCCCCCGGCCTAGCACAGAGGCGGGGGGCATGCCTTGAGGTCCCTGTCAAGTCCTGCTGGGTGGGGGGCATGACCTGAGGTCCCCCGCTGTGGCCCGGTGCCATGCAGCCTCAGGTCCCTGCTGATCACTTGTTATGGGAACCCCACCTCCACTGTGGGTGCAGCCATCTTGTGTTACAGGAACCCCTGCCTCCACTGTGGGTGCAGCCATCTTGTGATGGTGTGAGGGTTAATTTCCATATTACCTCTTTATTATATAGGATACTTAGGAAGTAATGAGCTTTGAGTATTTGTTACCTTTAATTTTAATAACATTTATTTAATTGTAAGACTATACAATGAATTGTAATAAAGTCTGCTTTTAACAGTGATCTCACAAAATTTCTGTCATGAGCTGCTTTCAAAATGCTATTTCCCAGCCTGTGTTTCTACACAGAATTCTAGTTCCAGCCTCTTAGCCAGACCCTCCCCACCATTGCTATTCACAGCGGAGGATGGAAGGGTGGGTTCAAGAGGTTTCTCAAAAAAAAAAAGACAATCAGCAGAGGTGCACCTCTGCTTAACCTGAAGACAAACTCATTATTACACAGAACAATTAAGCTCCACGTGTCCTCCTATTTCAGAGAAGGCATTTTGCTTCACTGGGTAACCAAAAGGTCCATCAGAACATTCCATTCCAGACAAAGGACTCATGTGCTCCAGAGGCAAACTCTCGTTTCCACCTCAGAAAACAGACCCTGCTTATAGCTTTTTAAATAGCTCTCTCTCTATAACCAGGATTGGTTTAAAAAATTATGTAAGTCTACTCTATGTCCTAATGGACTTGGTAGTATTGTAAATGTTATGTATATGTAATGTATATACATATTGTAAATGTTATGTTAAACATATTGTAAATACTATGCACAGTTATATTTTATATAATGTTTCTTATTTTGCTTCCCACACATAATATACTATAAACATTTCCCTATTATGTTTGTAATTTCCATTTTACTGACTGCATATGACATAGAATATTTCCTACTGATTATAGTAATTTTTACTTAAGTTCATTTATTCATTTAACAAAAACTTAAGGAGAACCTAGAAGCCAGATGTTTTCATACAGGCCGATGATGGATGATGCATAAAACCACTGTGGTCCTCCTTCACATAGCTGACACTCTGGTGGGGGAGAGGAACATTACACTGAACACACAAATACTTACAAACTGGGATAAAAGCTGGGTGGAAAAGTCAGCATATGCTTGGAGGGACTATATAGCTCCTGTCAGCCTTTTAAGAAGATTAGATTTACCCTGGCTGGTGTGGCTCAGTAGGTTGAAGTGTTGTCCCAATTCCCAGTCAGAGCTCATACCTAGGTTGCAGGTTTGATCCCATAGGGTCGTGTGCAGGAGGCAGCTGATCAATGTTGCTCTTTCATCTCTCTCTCTCTCTCTCTTTCTCTCTTTTCCTCTGTCTCTAAAAATCAGTTAATACATTTTAGAAAAAAAGGTTATATTTTATTCTGAGTGTGATAGAAGTCTTGGAAGGTTTTACATGGGGTACATGGAATGAGGTTTACATTTTAATAACTCTTTGTGGCTTTTATTTGGAGAATGGATTGGGATTGGGGCAGAAGTGAATAGGTGATTTTGAAGGTTGAGAAGATGCTGGTGGGTAGGACCAGTGTGGTTTCTGTGATGGTAGAGTTCAGTGGAGATATCTGAAATGCCCTTTGGTGTCAGAATTACAGAATGTGGAGGCGATTGAATGGAGGGGTTTGAGCAACGAGGTGGATGGAGACATTCATAGTTCAGAGAGGAGCAGCAGGCTTCTGGGATTGGTGCTTGACAGTGAAGGGTCAAGATTTCACAGTATTTTGTGTTTTGTTTGTTTGTTTTTTAAATTTAAATATAGTACTTCAAAGTGTGGTAAGATAAGGTTAATCTCTCTGCTTATTTTCTTTTCTGGTGACTAACATAAAGATTAAGTTTAAGGCCTCAAAGAGCAAATTAAAGAACGCATCTGACAGGGAACTATTAGAGGGAAGAAAGAAGGAAGATGTAAACGAGTTTCTTTCAAATCATAAAGAACCATTGGAAATTTCGTACCACATTATGAAATTCTTCAGACTAGCTAGTTATTGGCATAAAATGATTGTAAGCTCATAAATTTCATATATGTGATTTCCCCCTACTTATTAAAAATGGCTTTTGCTTAAGCCACATAAGAGGCTATGAGTTAAATAATGTCATAAATGGGGGAAAAACTAGTTATAGATGACTTAGTTTATATTGAATTTATATCTTAGGTGATCTGAGTTATGAGGCTTCTGAATAAGTTGCAAAAATACTTTTAGATTTTTTTCTAAAAATAGAAGTCCTTTTTCCATGTGACACCACAAATATGGATAGACATGATTTAGTTGCTGTCTGGTTACTGGTGCTTCTAACCTGACCTGTGCAATCTGGGCTTCAGACCTTTGTTCCTTTGCTGTGATTGTCATTGAGGTCCCCAAATTCAGTCTTCCTTTTAACAATACCTTAAAATATTATTTATGGAGAATCTCAGGAGTAGATCAGTACATATGCCTAAATATGTAGGTATTCAGCAGACTACCCGTAACTACACAGAAAAGGTGCTTAGCTTTTCTTAGTCTTATTTTCCTTAAGTGAATTATAGGGACAATAATACTTAATACATAGATTAAGGATTGATCCATATAAATAGGATTAAAAGAGGTCCTGTTTATAAAGTGTTTCTCACTGTGCTTGGCATAGAGTAAACCCTTAATAATGAGTAAGTATTATTATTTTATTTACTAAGATCAGTATTATCATTTTGTTTTTTATCTCAAGTCTTCCCCAATAGGGGCTTGTTGAAATCATTATTTTATGTGCCTTTAATAGACTTTTACCTTTTTGTCACTCTATTGTTTAGTGTCTGCTTATCTTGTATTGGGACTTTCTTCCACACAAATTGCAACCAGGCAATCATTTATTGAGTCTCTACTCTGGGTTAAAGGATGTTTAAAAGTGAGGCCTCAAATCAGCAGGTGCAAGTGCTGTTCCATAATGGACTGAGGTACCAGGCAGCCTATGCAGGATTTTCAAAACAGTTTTCAAACTCCAGTTTTGTAACCTATCAATCAACACCCATCATTAAAAGAATTATAAAGTGGGAATTAGAGAATGCATGTGGAAAAGTTATTGAAGCATTTTCTCTTACATCATCCTTCCTGCTCTATTCACACTCACCCCAAATTGAGTGAGAGTTACTTTAAGGAAAACACTCGTAGAGATTGACCTGTGTTTTCTGTAGCCACAGGTCAAGCCTAGAAATGCCTAAAGTTACGAGGCTATGGCTGGTTAGATGTACATATAGCAAGTGAGGATAGGTGGTAGGGTTAGAGTCTGTCTGAGCAGATGGATGAGGTTCGCCTGAGAAGCAGATATGGGACAATGAGAGACAAAATATGCCCGGAGATATTTTAAAATAGCTTTCTCCAAGAAGTAAGAGTGATGGGCTCTCAAAAGGGAGAGTTTGTGCAGAGTAGGTCACTCAAATGTGGGGATTTTATGGGACCGGGCAGATGAGGCATTGCTTCTGTTATGGGAATTCAGATGAAAGATCCTAGTAATGATGTTGTCTACGAAGAACCCAGGAAAAAGAGTCTAAACTTCTGTCAGTCCCAAAGAGACTTAGTTTTTGTGGTCCTTAAGAAGGAATATGCCTGCCAAGAAGGACTCTTTGTGATTAACTGGGCAAAAATTTCTAATTGGAGTCTAGCAGTCATTGCTAACAGAGGCCTCACACAGAAAAGCTGCAGACTGAGCGGCCAGCCTGCTGTACTGTGTTCTTGCAGTCTGAGCTGACCCTTATAAAGTAGTTCCTGCATGATATTTTGACCAATGGGCTGAGACCTTCCCTGTCCAATCAGAACAGTGCAGCTATATCCTCATTTGCATCTTTACTGACCAATCAGAATGGCTCCCTAACAACCAATCAGCATCTATGATTCTGACCAGTCAGGACAGTGCTAAATGGACCAATCAGACTGTGCAAACTTGGGAGTCCTCATTTACATAAAAATGGACCAATCAGGGATTAGGGCAGGTACTCTCTCTCTATAAAAAGAGGTCTGCCCTCTGTCTCCATGAGAGCACTTTCAGTTTCCTCAGGAGGCTGCATTTCTCTGGTTTGCAAACTGTTTACCTGAATCAAGTTTCTCCTTCTATTACACCCCAGACTGGGGACTCCTGTTGTCCTTAAATTAGTGGCAGACACCTGTTGCTGACATTTAAACCTGCAACAAGTCCAGAGGAAACCAAGGGTAGATTGCTAATATCAGGTAAGTAACAATTACCTCTTGTCTCACTCTTAGCTTCTATCCTGAAAGAGCCTGTACAGCCCAAGGCTGGTAAAAATGAGGTGAGAACGTAAGAAATAGCTACCCCATTGTTGAAAGAGGACATTGAGAAGGCCTGTGAAGGCCAATTAACCTGAGAGCTGGACCCAGGCAATCAGAGGCTTCTTACTCCCTCCCCTGTCCCTGGAATATATGTTCCAGCCTCTGTTCCCATAGCTGGAGCCATTTTCAAGGATGCAGCCTGAGAGAGTAAGATATTGCTGAGACTATGTGGATGGTATATACCACTGGCCTCTATATATACTCTTTTGTTTTCTTTTAAAAAATGTTACTTAATTAAAATAACTTTGTAAAAATGTTACTCTATTAAAATAACAAGAAATCTGAGATAAATATACTTTTAAGGTTTTCATGGGCAGATGCCTAGATTACTAATCTTGCAGGCACAGAAGACAAGCCTCTTGACTAAACCTGCCACCTACCCCCCGTGTGGACTGGTCTGCCTCCTTTTCAGGCTGTTCCTTGCGCTTCATATAAGAGCCAGTTTGAAATTCTTGCCAGCAACTCCCAAGGTTGTAAACCAACACCCATCTTTCTGGTGGAGGAGGAGAGAGGTTTTAATTTTAAATAATGTTATCATACTGAAATAGGCATATTAATTCCTGAAACAAGACTATTTTGGGGACTGACAGTAACAGTATATGTATATATTTGTGTGTGTAGGTATGTACATAACATCTAAGAGGGAGTGAGCATGCTAAGGAGACTGCCTGAGATTTCATCTAATAGCAGGAGAGAACAAACCCCACAGAATGGGTTTGAATGCCCAGTTGGAGTACAGGGGGCTCTTTCATTGCCCCATTGAGTCCCATTTAGTGAACCTGGATACATTTGTACCTGGCACTGTATTGAGTAATAATTGCTAACATTTTTTGAGCACTAGTCACATGCCAGGCACATTATGTTTCAGCACAATTTTCTCGACCTATTCTACATCTCATATTCATTATGTATGCGTATGTATGTTTGTATGTACATACCATCTAAGAGGGAGTGCCCTCTTTCAAAATAACATTTCCTTACTTTCTGTCCCATAGATCCCTGATATTCTCCAATCTAGCACTTTCTACATATTTTTTTTTTTAGTTTAAATAATTCTGTTTAATTAATTGTCTATCTTCTTCAACAGGCTGTAAATGTGTGAGAATAGGTCTTCCTGGTGTGACTGACAGTATGGTATTTTCAGAATTATCTCAGTTATAATAATCTAGTATATTGTTTTGTAAATGAGCAATGTGAAGTTCAGGAGTAGTGTGCCTGCCTAACTAAATTCAAGTAGCTGGTGGTGGTGGAGTTAGAGAATACAGTTCTTGGATTGGAGTTGGTCTCCATAACTCTAAGGAGTATGGGGATTTATATGACTTCTGTATATGACTCTGCTGATGCACTCTCCTCTGACAGACTAAACTTGATTTCTATCTAAACATCTCTTGGCATTAAAAAAAAAAAAAAGACCTCAAGATTTTATACAACAGCAAAAAGTAATGATAAAGGATTCTATATACGCATCATGTTACCTTAAATTATAACACAGAATCCCAGTAGGGTCATTTTTAAAGTTCTAATTTATTTCATATTAAGTGTAAATTCAATAATTTGTTGGTCATTACTATTTGTTTATTATCTCTTTATTTAAGAGCTAAATTTTTAAATTTTCTGTGCATTTTAAGTGAATAAGTACACCATACATTCATTTCTCACCCTAATTCAAAAATTTAACAAAATCCCCTGGTATTTTTATTTTTTCTGTGTGGTATAGATTGTATCAGTGTAGCAATCAAAGTAAAATTGCAGTCACTACCTTCTTTTTGTCCCTCTACATTCTATTACCACTATTTACCGCTTTCTAACATGATGAATGATGTCAACTGGTGCCAATTTCCTGAGCCTTTGGGTGCGTTTTGGCAATGGGAGACCTAGTTAGAGGTGGGAGGGAGCCTGGTCCTTCAGGCTGATTTTGCGTCTCAAACACGTCACAGCTGTTCCCGAAATAATCTGTATGTGACTCTGGTGTGGGGCGCGACTACAGTATTTGGACAAGTTCAAGCCTTGGACTGATGAGGGGGCACAGTCCTCTCGTGGCCACGTGCAAGTCCCAGCCTGGAGGGCAGAGCCCTCCCGGCACAATTATAGCCAACAGCTATAGTTGTAAGCTTGAAGCTATGGTCCGAACACGTGGCCCCACGTGTGAATGTTGTAAACATCTTGATCACGCCCTTACTATGCCTCGTGGAAATCTATGAAATAAAGACACGGCTTGTGGGGTGCAGCGCTGTCTCTCAGGAAGCAGCGTCCCACCGAGACCCAGCCTTCATTCTCTTGTCTGTCTTTTCTAAGCCTTTCAGCCGCCCCCACTCAGGTTCACTCTTGGCCGTGCCGGCGCGGCACACTCTGGTGATCCTATTTTTCACCTGTCCCTTAGAGCTTAGGAATGGTAATAGCTCTGCAATTACTAATCCTGATTCGTAGCATTATCCCTTGTGGTTCTCTTACACCTCCTAACCCCAACACCTTTTTTTAAAATTTCTTTTTAATTTTTAAATCTTTATTGTTGAAAGCATTACTATGTCCCCTTTTCCCCCATTGACTCCCTCCAGCTCACCCCTGTCCCCACCCCAGGCCTTCACCACCCTATTATCTATGTCCGTGGGCTATGCATATATGCATACAAGGTCTTTGCTTGACTACCTCCCAACCACCCACCCTCCCCGGCCTTCCCTCCAAAATCCCGCACTCTGTTCCATGCTTCCATGTCTCTGGATCCACTCTGTTCATCAATTTATTTTGTTAATTAGATTCCACATGTGAGTTGAGAGCATGTGATACTTATCTTTCTCTAACTGACATTTCACTTAGCATGATACTCTATAGGTCCCTCATGCTGTCTCAAAGGGTAACATATCCTTTTTTACAGCTGCATAGTATTCCATGGTATAAATGTACCACAGGTTTTTTTTATCCACTCATCTACTGATAAGCACTTGGGCTATTTCCAGTTCTTAGCTCTTATAAATTGTGCTTCTATGAACATAGGGGTGCATACATTTATTCTGAATGGTGTTTTGGGGTTTCTTAGGATATGTTCCTAGAAGTGGGATCACTGGATCAAATGGCAGTCCCATATTTAATTTTTGAGGAAACTCCATATTGTTTTCCATAATGGTTGCACCCCCAACACCTTTTTAGATATATTCCATATTAAGTCCTCCTCAACACTTTCGTTAATTTGAATGTCATGCAGGGGTCCTCAAACTTTTTAAACAGGGGGCCAGTTCACTGTCCCTCAGACCGTTGGAGGGCCGGACTATAGTTTAAAAAAAAACTATGAACAAATTCCTATGCGCACTGCGGGCCCGGGACGAGTCGACTGCTAAGCAGGACAGGCAGCGGCACCCGGCGGGCCGGATAAATGTCCTTGGTGGGCCGCATGTGGCCCGCGGGCCGTAGTTTGAGGACCCCTGAAGAGGATGTGACCACCAGTTGATCCACAAACTAGTGGACCTTGGCAGTTGGAGGCCCCTTACCTTCACCCTGCAAACCTTCCTTGTAATGTACATTTTGCTCATTGTTCCACAGCCAGAGCCACTTTCAACAGCATAGTCTTGTGAGAGCCACGTGTTGTTGAGACTCTCTGGACACTATACATGGCTGAACCCAGTTAAGGCCTCCATATAAACTTGTAAGATATGGTAACCAGGTTCAGAGAGCAACTCATTTCAGCCTCCCAAGCCACACCTTGTATGTAAGTTCTTTTGCTTATTGAACCTACCACCTACCAATCTAGAGTACCCTGTCTCTTTCTTCAGTCTCTGCCCTTTGTGTGTGTGTGGGGGGGGGGGGGGTTGGGGGGGGGGCGAGCAGTTAAAGAGTTTTCCTGGACAACTCCTGAGTTTGAACATTGACAGCCATCGATTCTTATGGGGGCCCTGATGGAGACACTGAGAGAAATCATCATGAAATTTCAAAATATCCAAGAAAAAGAGAAACACCTTAAAGCTACTGGAGAGGAAAAGAAAACAATAGCAACAAGGAATGAGAGCCAAATTAGCAGAAATTCGCTTCAGCAACACTTGCTGACAGATGACATCAGAATGATGGCTTTAATATTCTAAAGAAAAATTACCTTGAATCTATAATTCCATTCCCAGCCAAGTTATCTTGAGGGAAAAAATAAAACATTTCATACATTCAAGGATTATAGCCTTGTTACCACAGATCTATGCAACCTTTCTTAATAATGCATCTCTAGTGAAATTTTGGTGAAAACCAAGAAAAAGATAAAGAATTTTTAAAAATACACTAAAGAGTATGATTAAAACATACCATGTTACGACAATTTATGCAGAGGTCTAAAAACAACCATTGTAAATTGCAAAAGAAGGCTTTATAAAGATACTCCTCATTCAAAAATAAAAAGGAAGTAGATTATAAGCAGGAGAAGGAATAGTCAGAAGGCTGAAAATTGGCAATATTAAATCCATATATATAAAAGCCTAAGTGACTGTTACAACCAAACGACGAGAACGACTGGTTGACTAGTCGCTATGACATGCACTGACCACCAGGGGACAGATGCTCAATGCAGGAGCTGCCCCCTGGTGGACAGTGCACTCCCACAGCCATCCTCCGCAATCCCTTCCCCCGGGCCCTAATTGGGTGGCCAGCCGGCCAACCTCCTGGGGTTTCTCCCCCTGCCCGCTGGCCCCCCAATAGGCCTTGATCACCAGCCAGGCTGAGGAACCCCACCCATGCACAAATTTGTGCATCAGGCCTCTAGTAGATAATATTTTGTCAAGAAGAAAAGCAATTAGAAACTTCTGGGAAAATTAAATGAAGTTTTATGAAAAGTCATAGTCTAAAGGTGAAGGGAATAAAGGTATTGAATGAATTAACAAAATATGGAGTAAAAGACTAGTGAATCAATTTGATTTTGATAATAGCAGCATTCTCCTTGGGAGGGAGGAGAGGTGGAATTAAAGGTAAGAGCAGTAATATCTTCATTGTACATAATTGAGAGTCAAGGTGTACTTTCCAAAGCTGAGGAAAGAAGAACAGCAAAATAATAATAATAATAATAATAATAATAATAATAATAATTTAAAAAAATTGGGTGGGGACTAAGAATGCAGAAAACAGGGTGAAATAAGTTGAAATTTATTCTTTCATATCAAGAATCAAAATATAATACATTAAGTTTATAACATGAAGTAAAACAGCTAATATCTAGAAGTGCTAGTATCTACAAATTTTAAAAAGCAGTTACCTTTAGAGACTAGGACAATTTGTTGGGGAGTGCCTAGCAAGATAATGGGGGACAGAGACTGTTGCTTTCCATGACAATGACTTCTGTATGATATATTTTATCATTATTATATACTTACTAGAGGCCCGGTGCACGAAATTCGTGCATGGGGGGGTGTGTCCCTTAGCCCAGCCTGCACCCTCTCCAATCTGGGACCCCGGTAGGATCAGGCCTAAACGGGCAGTCGGACATCCCTCTCACAATCCAGGACTGCTGGCTCCCAACTGCTCACCTGCCTGCCTTCCTGATTGCCCCTAACCGCTTCTGCCTGCCAGCCTGATCACCCCCTAACCACTCCCCTGCCAGCCTGATTGTTGCCTAACTGCTCCCCTGCCAGCCTGATTGCCCCTAACTGCCCTCCCCTGCAGGCCTGGTTACCCCTAACTGCCCTCCCCTGCAGGCCTGGTCACTCCTAACTGCCCTCCCTTGCAGGCCTGGGTCCCTCCCAACTGCCCTCCCCTGCCAGCCTGATTGCCCCTAACTGCCCTCCCCTGCAGGCCTGGTTACCCCTAACTGCCCTCCCCTGCAGGCCTGGTCACTCCTAACTGCCCTCCCTTGCAGGCCTGGTCCCTCCCAACTGCCCTTCCCTGCTGACCATCTTGTGGCGGCCCTCTTGTGTCCACATGGGGGCAGCCATCTTTGACCACATGGGGCAGCCATCTTGTGTGTTGGAGTGATGGTCAATTTGCATATTACTCTTTTATCAGATAGGATAGAGGCCTGGTGCACAGGTGAGGGCCAGCTGGTTTGCCTGAAGGGTGTCCCAGATCAGGGTGGGGGTCCCCTTGGGGCATGGGGCAGCCTGGGCGAGGGGCGTATGGTGGTTTTCAGGCCGGCCACGCCCCCCGGCGACCCAAGCAGAGGCCCTGGTATCTGGGATTTATTTATCTTCTATAATTGAAACTTCATAGCCTTGAGTGGAGGCCTGGGCTGGCCAGAGTGTGCGGAAAGCTTGGCTTCCTCCATTGCCGCAGGCAACCCAAGCCTCCTGTTTGCTCCATGGCTGCAGCCATCTTGGGTTAATTTGCATGCCCAATCCTGATTGGCTAGTGGCGTGGCTTGTGAGTGTAGCGGAGTGATGGTTAATTTGCATATTACTCTTTTATTAGACAGGATTATCACATGGTTATATTATCTTACACTAATAAAATAAAAATATTCAGAAGGTACATACAAAGAAATGTAAGAGATGATATTATAAAGTGTTATACGTGAAAGACAAATGGTGAAATATATTTAGGGAATACAAAAGGGGGAGATCATTATGGGCTAAAAATTAGAGAAACTTTCATGAAGGGGGTGACAAGAAAATATGAAGATCAAGTCATTTTATTTGGATGTATGTGTGTTTGTGTGTGTTACACTAACAAAAGCTAGTCGCATGAGAAAGAAATCCACAATTCATTTTTTCTATAGTCAGAAATAGTTTTAAAAGTAAAATTAAATGAAATTGTAGTGAAATAATCATCATTTTTGTACCTCTAACACTTGAGCGACACTTAAGTAAACACTTGCTATATGTGCAAGTGATTAGTTAATAAATGAAGGAATGAATTGCGAATGATTAAGAAATTACTGAAGGAGAGCATTCATATGTGCAAAAAAGAAAATCATGTCTTGATATACAAAATATATCAATATAACAAATGTGTCATAAGTTGGAAAAATCTCCCACTTAGAGTGTAAAGCTATAGGAAAGGCCATCATCAGCTTTGTGTTGTATAAACCATCAAGTACATATGAGGTTCTGAAACAGGCAGGTGATAAACTGCTAATCTCTGGTCTTTGTACTCAAATCATTTCAGATACTAATTGGAGAAAGATTTAGGATAAGGTAATAAGCAACCATGCTGAGAAAGTCCAGATATAGTATCAAAGTTACAAAAACAGAACAGAACAGACCTGAATTCTAAGCATAGGCAGTCAATTAGAATTTGGCTGACTTCTCATATTCATGGCTATCTGAGGGTTTCCTGGACATAATTAAAATAAATCAGGAAGTATTTCTCTCTGCATTTCTACTTTCTCAACTACAAGTTTTGTAGTTTGGGAAAAAAGAGTAGGTAGTTTTATAACTTTAACCAGGTCATTGCTAGGCTGGAAAAACATGTACGTGTTCACTATCATATTCCCATGTCTCTGTATTTAGTGACCCAGAGTAGTTGCTTTATTGATATTTTTTTTGGAAGAAAGCAATTCCTAAAGTTCTGACTTATTAAGTCACTTCAAAATTGATCTCAGTATTCTCTGCTTGAACAACTTCAGTGATGGTGAATTCACACTGGTTGGGAAAAAGCTCTTCCATTTGTAAATAGTGGTACATGGTTCATATTCCTCCTACCTCCTGGACACAGTCCAAAATACTGCCCAACATGTGACCTCCATAATACAGAATAACAGGGTATTTTGCCTTACTTGGAGTTCTATATATATATTAAGTGAATTTATTTTTTTGGACAGCCATGCCAAGGAGTTTACTCATATTGAATTTATAAATTTTTTTCTGCATGGATGCATATTGAACCATATCTTTCTCATTTTGTATTTATTTATTTTGTAAAAGAAATAAAATATTTTAAAGTAACTGCTATTATATTTTAAAGCCTCCTAAAATTAAAAAAGGGTATAATTTGCATTCAGTAAAATTTGCATATTAACTGTACAGTTCTGCTAGTTTTGACAAATTTACGTATCATGTGACCACTACGGCAATCTTGATGATACTTTTATTGCTCAAAAATATTTCCTAGTGTAGTTTTGTAGTCAACCAGTCTCCTGTTCCCACGTCTGGCAACCACTGATGTATTTTCTATTCATATAATTTTGCCTTTGCAAGAATGTCATTTAAAGAAATCATGCAATATGTAGGCTTTTGACTATGGCTTGTTTCATTTAGTACAATGCATTGAAGATTCAGTTATATTGTTGCGTTTATCAAGTGTTTGTTCCTTTTTACTGCTGAGTAGTATTCCATCGTGCACAAATACTACAATCAGTTTTATCCATTTCCCAGTTGAGAGACTCTTAACCTGCTTTTAGAAATGTGATTTGAAAATATTTTCTCCCTGTCTTTGGCTAGTCTTTTCAGTCTACTGACATTGTCTTCTTTTTTTTACATTGTCTTTTTAAACTTTTATTAAATTTATTGGGGTGACATTGGTAATAAAATTATATAGGTTTCAAGTGTACACTTCTATAACACAGCATCTGTATATCGTACTGTGTGTTCAGCCCTTAAAGTCAAATCTCCTGTCACCATACATTTCACCCCCTTTACCTTTTACTACCCCCACCCCCTTTTTCCTCTGGTAACCACCTCACTGTTGTCTGTTAGTTTTTGTTTGTCTTGTTTGTTTGTTGCTTTCAGGTTTATACCCCACTTGTGAGTGAAATCATATGGTTTTTTACTTTTCTGTCTGACTTACTTTGCTTAGCATGATATTCTCGAGATCCATCCATATTATCACAAATGGCAGTATTTCATCTTTTCTTATGTCTGAGTAGTATTCCATTCTGTATATCTACCACATCTTCTTTATCCAATCATCTATTGAAGGACACTACAGTTGTTTCCATGTCTTAGCCACTGGGCATAATGTTGCACTAAGCATTGGAGTACATATATCTTCATGAATAAATGTTTTCAAAATTTTCTAGTAGATATCCAGAAGAGTGATTGCTGGGTCATATGGTAACTCTATTCCTCATTTTTTTCAGGGACTTCCATACTGTTTTCCATAGTGGCTATCCCAGTTTACATTCCCACTAGTAGTGTATGAGGGTTCCTTTGTCTCCACAACCTCTCTAACACCTAGCTATTGTCTTTTGAAGAGTAGATGCTCTTAATTTTGATGAAGTGTAATTTTTCAACTGTTATCTTTAATGGACTATGCTTTGGCTGTTGTATCTAAGAAATTACTGTTTAACTCAACACAAGATTTTTCTCTTACATATTTAAAAGTGCATAGTTTTAGGCTTCAATGATTGATTTTCAGTTAATTTTTGTATGGGGTGAGAGGTATGGATTGAGTTTCATGTACAAATATTTTTATCCTTGTTATATGCATAATCATCTCAGGAACATTTATGGAAATGACTTTCCTTTCTCCACTGAATTACTTTTGCCCCTTCATGAAAAATTGATATTATATGTGTGCATCTAATTCTAGAGATTCTGTTGTGTTCCATTTATTTTTATGTCTGCCTGCTTTCCCACATCAGACTGTAGTTTTATAGTAAGTTTGGAAATCAGGTAATTGTGAAACTTCCAACTTTGTTCTCTTTTTTTCAAAATGTTTTGACTATTCTATTTTATTTGCCTAGCTGTATGAATTTTAGAGTGAGTTTGTTGATTTCTAAAAATATATCCTGGGATTATATTGAATCTATATATCATTTTGGGGATAATTGGTATATTAACAGTTTGAACCTTCTAATCTGTGAACTGTTAGATCATTCCATTTATTTAGATCCCTTTTTATTTCTTTCATCAGTGTTTTGTAGTTTTTAGTATACAGATTTTGCACTCATTCATTTGTAAGATTTTACAGATATTCCTTTTTTGGGTGCTATTGAAAATGGTAACTCAAAAATTTAAATTTGTGATTATTCACTATTAATATATAGAAATATGATTAAATATTTAGATTGACATTGTATTCTTCAACCTTGATACTCACCGATTAGTTTGTTGCTCTTTACAGTGAGAGGGGGGAGGGAGGGAGGAGGAGGAGAAATGAGAAGCATTGGTTTGATGTTCCACTTATTTATGCATTCATTGATTGCTTCTTGTATGTGCCCTGGTGGGAGGTTGAATCCACAACCTGTTGTATCAGGATGATGCTCTAACCAACTGTGTTACTCAGCCAGGGCACTCACTAATTGGTTTTAATAGTTTATTTGAAGCTTCTTTGAGAGATTTCCTGTATATACAATCATGTCATTTGCAAATAGAGACAGTTTCTTCATTTCCAATGTGTATGCTTTTTACTTCTTTTTCTTGCATCTTTATTATATTTTTACTTTCTTATTTAGCCCATTGTTCTAGCCTGTCAGGAACTTTGGAATCATGAAATTATCACCTAGTTTTTTTCACTGCTTATCAATAGTTCACCATATCTCAGCCTATTTTGTATTAAAAGTACTGAACCAGATAATTTTGTAAAAAAAAATAAAACAAGCAAACGCACTTCTCATTAGGAGAAATTTCAAATATATATAGATGTGGAAAAATAATATAATGAACACATTGCACCCATCAGAGTTTCAGAAGTTATCAACATATGGACAATCTTGTTTCATCTGTACTTCACTGATTCTCTCTTTGTGCCTACATAGAGACTTGACAGTGAACTCCTCCACTATGTTGTAAACTGTCCAAGTTGGGAATGGTGCCTTATTCTTAATTTTATATCCAATGAATAGCTCAGCATCTTGCACATAGAACATATAATGAAGACAGTTTTGTTGAGCCCTAACCAGTTTGGCTCAGTGGATAGAGCATTGGCCTGCGAACTGAAAGGTCCCAGGTTCGATTCTGGTCAAGGGCATGTACCTTGGATGCGAGCACATCCCTAATAGGAGGTGTGCAGGAGGCAGCTGATCCATGTTTCTCTCTCATCGATGTTTCTAACTCTCTATCCCTCTCTCTTCCTCTCTGTAAAAAATCAATAAAAATATATATTTTTTAAAAAGACATTTTTGTTGAAATAAATTTTTATGGAATCTCTCACTTTAGCGTAGTTTAGAAACCTTTTCTCCCTTTGCTTTTGAAAATCAGTCTAGCTTACTTTGAGGTACTTTTCTATATTTAGTTATTTAAACAGTCTTCTTTTTAAAAGCATTTTCTTTAATACATATGATAAAATACAAGTAATATATTTGAGAATGTCAAAACATATTAATGCGGTATACTAGTACACTCAATAGCCAATTCAAGAACCAGAATATCACCAATTCACCACAGCTACTGTGCTGCCTCTCTCTTTCCAGAAGTTATATGCATTGTGACTTTTTGCATTTAGAATTTAAATAGTTACATAATTATGTAGACATAACATTCTTAGAAAGGATATTGTTTAGTTTAAATCATTTTTGAGGCTTATAAAAATGCTATTATGTTATGGTTCAGTTTCTGTGAATTATCATTTAAATTTGAGAATTCAGATAATTTACATTTTTTGAAATTATTTCTGGTTCAATTTAAATATACCATCTTACTTTGTTTTTGTCTTATCTGTTTTTTGTTCACTTTTCTGCTTTTTCTGACATTTTTTTCTTGATTAATTGAACATTTTTTTATTCTATTTCACCACCACTTGTATTTTTAGTTAAATCTCTTTTATAATTTTTTTGGTGATTGCACTAAGATGTACAATATGTCTTTAAGTCATTATAGTGTATCTTCACATTACATTATATCACTTCACATGGAGTATATGAACCTTATAACAGAACACTTTCATTTCTTCCCTCCCAACTATTTTACTATTGTCATATAGTTTACTTCTATGTTATAAGCCCTGTAATACATTTTTGCTATATATTCTTTTTTAAAGTTAGTAAGAAAAAATAATTAAAAACTTTATATTTACTCTAATTTTTACCATTTCTGATGCTTTATACTTCTTCATGCACTTCTAAATTTCCATATGATCCCATCCTTTTTCTGCCTAAGAACTTAGTTTAAAATTTATTGCAGTTCAGATCTGCTGGCATTAGGTTGTCTTAGCTTTTGTTCATCTGAAAATAGTTTTTGTTTTGCCTTCCTTTATGATGTATGAGTTTGCTAAATATAGAATTCTGGGTTGACAGTATTTTTCCTTTGAGCACTTTAATTACGATGTTTCATCACCTTCTAACTCACAAAATTTCTAACAAGAAGTCTGTTCTTCTTTTTCTTGAACTCCAACTACATATGTTAGATTATTTGATATTGTACCACAGCTTTGGATACTCTATTCTGGTTCATCTCTCTCTCTTTCTCCCACCCCCTCCCCCCCGCCCCGTCCCTCTCTCCTTCTCTTCATTGTTCTTAAGTTGCGATAATTTTGATTGAACTATCCCAAAGTTCATGGATTCTTCCCTTAGCTATATACAGTCTACTGATATGTCTGTTGAAAGAATTATCTCTGATATCAAGTTATTATTTATAACTTTTCTATTTGACATTTTTAATAGTTTCCATCTCCCTGCTAAAATGCCTCATCTTTTTACATATGTCATAAAACTTTTCCATTAGATCCTTTAGCATATTAATCATAATTATTTTAAAGTCTCTATCTGATAGAACTAACACCTGAATTATCTCTGAATCTGATTCTAATTATTGCTTTATCCCTTGGAAATCATTTGGGTTTTTTGTCTGTCTCATATTTTTTTATTGACTATGGGACATTATTTGTAGACAGGACAGAATGGAGAAGATAGCATTTGTCTGGAAATGGATATTTCTCTTTGCTCAGACTGTTAATATGGGGGTTTGAATCAATCTAGTCACTAGTTCAACTGAGTTATTGTTTTGTTGTTGCTATAGTTACTCTCGGTGTACCACAGGTTTCAAGTTCCTCCATCAGTGAACAGCTGTTACCTTGATTTCCCAGTGGGGTCTGGAGTACTGGACACTTGTTCTCTGAGCGCCTGCTCTATCCTCAGCTTTCAGGAGTCCCAGTATGACTATGTTGCAAGGGTCTCTCTCCACACTCTTTTTCCCTTCCTCAGGAGTAGACTGTTATTGCTTGTTACTGGCTACTAAGTTTGTTGTGGGACCAGGAGATATTTTGGTTCTTCTGGGTCAGTCTTAACTTTAGCCAGGACCTATGCACCTGGGCCGTGTCTATAGGACAGTCTCAGTGTTTCTGCCAATTCTACTTGTATCAAGCAAACTCTACCTTGTATCTGTGGCGGGTGCTAGGCAGAAGCATTTCCTGACCCTCCCCTAGGGTAGCAGACTTCTGCTTTGTATTGATGCAGCACCCTGGGACATGAAGATTTTCATTTCTCTGGCCTGGGGAAGACCATGCCCTGGGAAAGTTAGCAGTGGCAGGAAGGGGAGTGTCATAGTCTTTCTTCAGAGGTAGGTGGATTTTACTTTTATCTCTTTTCCTGTGCCCTTCCCCGAGTGGCTGAGGTTTTTGCTTTTTGTGAGAGATGGTCCAGGGAAGTGCAAGGTGTTTTGTACCTGAATCCAAGCAGAAGCTATTCACCTTCTGTGTGCCTGTACCACTGAAGGGAGAGCTCTCTGGTCTCCTGTTCTGCCCCTAACCTTTCCTTAGAGCACTCTGGGAGCACAGTGGAGAAGAGCAGGTGTGTGAGTATGAACCACCCCATGTCTAGGGCTCCTGGTTATTCTTAGTTTACATACTAGCTTACAGTTGGCCTTTAAGATTTTATTTATTTTTATTTAATAAATCTTTATTGTTCAGATTATTACAGTTGTTCCTCTTTTTTCCCCCCATAGCTCCCCTCCACCCGGTTCCCACCCCACCCTCTGCCCTAACCTCCCCCCGCACTGTCCTCATCCATAGGTGTACACTTTTTGTCCAGTCTCTTCCCACACTTCCCATACCCCTTTCCCCCAAGAATTCTCAGTCCACTCCCTTTCTATGCCCCTGATTCTATTACATGTACCTGATTACTTACCTTCTTCTGAAGTGGCCCCCTGTTTTTCTTGCACTCTAGCAAAGGGAAAAATATGTCTATGTCTTTTCTCTCCTTGGAGGGGATTGCCTCGAGTGGAAATTCAGTTCTTATGGTTGTCTTATGATGACCTCAGCTCCCTGGTGGGTTCAGTAGAAGTTATGATCTTGTATATCATCTGGTTTTTGTTGTCATTAGGATGGGAACAGCATTCTTGCAGCTTTCTATAGCTTAAGTGGAAGCAGGATTTATATGGCTCATTTTCTTCACTCAGCATTATATTTTTAAGATTCATTTGTGTTATTACATGTAATTACAGTTCATTTATTTCCCCTGATGTATAATATTCTATTATGTGTATATAACACAATATATCCATTCTCCTGTAAATAGGTATGGGGGTTATTTCTAGTTTTTTACTTTTATGAATGACACTGCTTTGAACACTCTTAGTCATATCTGTTGGTGTACATTTGTAAGTTCCTCTAGCTCATATATCTAAGAGGGGTTTAGTTTGATTGTAAATTATGTATGCCGAAGTTCATCCTTACAAAATAATACCTTTGATTTTTAATTTATGCCTCTACATATTCTGAGGAATAAAAACTGCACACACCACCTATATTTACTCTCTTTCCTTTTTGTCATTACCTGTATCCTTTTTTTTTTCTTTTTATGACCTCTTGAATACTAATTCCTCCTGTTTCGTTTGTTTGTTTTTTTTAATTGGATCTTAGCTTTACCTGTGGCTTATGATTCAGCTCTTGTCTTGCTGGTATTAATTTGCTTGGTATTTGACTCTTTACCAGTGCTTCTTAAAATATTCTGGTTGGAACTCACTATGTTAGCTTACATTGTGTTGATCTATATAATATGACTAGAGGCCCAGTGCACGAAATTCATGCATGTGGGGGTGTCCCTCAGCCCAGCCTGCACCCTCTCCAATCTGGGACCCCTCGAGGGATGTTCTACTGGGATCGGGCCTAAACGGGCAGTCGGACATCCCTCTTACAATCCAGGACTGCTGGCTCCCAATTGCTCGCCTGCCTGCCTTCCTGATTGCCCCTAACCGCTTCTGCCTGCCAGCCTGATCACCCCCTAACCACTCCCCTGCCAACCTGATCGATGCCTAACTGCTCCCCTGCCAGCCTGATTGCCCCTAACTGCCCTCCCCTGCAGGCCTGGTCACCCCTAACTGCTCTCCCCTGCAGGCCTGGTCACCCCTAACTGCTCTCCTCTGAAGGCCTGATCGCCCCCCCTCCCAAATGCCCTCCCTTGCAGGCCTGGTCCCTCCCAACTGCCCTCCCCTGCTGGCCATCTTTTGGCGGCCATCTTGTGTCCACATGGGGGCAGCTATCTTTGACCACATGGGGCAGCCATCTTGTGTGTTGGAGTGACGGTCAATTTGCATATTACTCTTTTATTACATAGGATAGAGGCCTGGTGCACGGGTGGGCCGGCTGGTTTGCCCTGAAGGGTGTCCCGGATCAGGGTGGGGGTTCCCTTGGGGTGTGGGGCGGCCTGGGCAAGGGGCCTGTGGTGGTTTTTAGGCTGACCACGCTCCCCAGTGACCCAAGAGGAGGCCCTGGTATCTGGGATTTATTTATCTTCTATAATTGAAACTTTGTAGCCTTGAGCGGAGGCCAGGGGAGTCCAGGGCTGCAGAAGCTTGGCTTTCTCCATTGCCGGGGAAACCCAAGCATCCTGCTCGCTCCATGGCCACAGCCATCTTGGTTGGGTTAATTTGCATACTTGCTCCTGATTGGCTGGTGGGCATGGCTGGTGGGCATAGCAGAGGTATGGTCAATTTGCATGTTTCTCTTTTATTAGTGTAGATAATTTTTCATTTTATTCAGCCCTTCAATCTCCATCAGCTCTGACTAATTAAGCCACCCTCCTGGCTACTTACTCCTTGTTTTACTGTGTGTATGTGTGTGTGTGTGTGTGTGTGTGTGTGTGTGTGTGTGTGTGTATGTGTGTGTGTGATTATCTGAACACTTGAGTTTGAAATAATTTTCTTAATCCCTGTCCTTTAGCCAGAATTAATTTCACTCTAGAAACTGGTTTAAATAGTCAAGTAGTCACAACCCCAAGCCACATTTCTCTGCTTTGTCTTTGAGGATATTAAGAATGATAAATCAAGATTTAGATACACAGTTCAGGACAAAGTAATCTATATTTTCCCCCTCATACTATAGGCAGCTCAGAGAACTGGCTTCATAATGCACAAATTAAGATTTTTTTCCTGCTTCGGTCTCCTTGCAGTGAATCTATGAACCAGAATTAGAGCACTCCTGGGAAGGCATTACTACTTGGGGCATAATGCATATGAGGACAAATTTAGTGAGATTCACTGTTTATGCTACTAATGTCAGTTGTCTGGGAATATGTTTTATAGTAACAGAAATATAGGTAAAGAACAAGGTAGAATTTATTGGAGGTACTAAAAAAAAACTCTTATTTTCCATATACTATAGTTTTCATTTTCCCTGGGAAATATTGATTCAAAACAGCTATGAAGAGATAGAATTCTCTTCCCTTGATAGTTATAAAATTAGGAGAAAACATGATCTGTGCTCTCAAGGAGATTAGAATTTAACAAATTTAACAAAGATTCATATGCTAACCAGTACCAATGGATGCATCAATAAACACATGGAAACAAATATGAATAAGTAAAGATGCTAAGAAGGCTATAACTCAGTGTTAAGAAATAGTTGGATCAGAATAGGCTAGGCCAGTGGTTGGCAAACAGCAGCTCGTGAGCCACATGCGGCTCTTTGGTCCCTTGAGTGTGGCTCTTCCACAAAATACCATGGGCTGGGCAAGTCTATTTTGAAGAAGTGGCGTTAGAAGAAGTTTAAGTTTAAAAAATTTGGCTCTCAAAAGAAATTTCAATCGTTGTACTGTTGATATTTGGCTCTGTTGACTAATGAGTTTGCCGACCACTGGGCTAGGCAATATTTCAAGACTGAGCAGCCTCATCAAAAGGAGAATGTGGCATGAATAAACATTTCCTTATTCAGAGGTTTATTTTTTCAAAATATATCTTTCCATACTGCACACTTGAAGTATTACACTGGACGCTGTTGGTGCCCTGCTGAAATACTCTTGACAAGTTCATCAGGCCTCTAGCTGTTGTGTTGGCTGCAAAATGCTCAACAGCTGCCCCTCCTCCGGAGAATCATCTGATCAAAAGGAGTGGCTCCCAAAAAGGTAACATTAATTTCACCTGGAAACTTGCTACTACTACAGATTCAGAACCTACTCCAGAACTACTGAATCAGACACTCTAGGGTGGGGCCCACAAATCTGTCCTTCGTAGAGCACCAAGTGATTCTGGTTCACAGTGAAGCTTAAGAATGACTGTCCTGGTTGATGGGAACCACCTTGTCTTGGAGCCTGGGCACCACCCCCACCTTAGCTCCAGAGATGATGACTGATTGATACACATTACAAAATGCCAAACTCCTTGCCTCTGGGGTGGGGCACACTACTCTGTGGTATGATTTATACTCCAGAGAAGCAGTCAGCAAACTATGGTTCCTCCTCCAAATCTGTCTTACTGACTTTTTTTGTAGATAACTTTTTATTAGAACAAACTAGGCTCATTTATTTTATTGGCTGTGGCTGTTTACATCTACAATGGCAAGGCTGAGTAGTTGCAGGAAAGACAATCTGGCCCTTTACAGAAAAACAGAAAACAAAAACTGTTGACTCATATTCTAGAGTCTTGCCTATTCCCAACCAATCAGACCAACACTAGACTTCACTTGACACCACATCCTGGCTTGGCTCTCTCTTCCTCTCCATTCTGCTTCCTTCTCTCTCTTACAGATTGCATCCAAGTCTTTGCCTCAGGCTCTGCTTCCTGACAATGAAACTTGACAAATATACACACATGCCTCTTTATTTTTCTGTTTTTGCATTGGCTTTAAGGGGGCTGTGAAGTTTCCCAGACATGCTCAACTTGCTCAGTAGGCAGTTCCCTTCTTATTGGTCTTTTGGATCAGAGATACTCCTCTAAGAAAGGGATGGTGTTTATCATCTTTGCAACCCCAACTTTTCTTTCTAAAACTTCTCTAATAGAATATCAGTGACTGCTTGGAACTGTCTTTACTACCATGGTTTAAGGCTCACATATTATTTTATTTGTATTTATATTTATAGATTACCAGGAGCTTCCATGAAATTTCTTACCATATGATATCTGATTTGGCCAATGGCCAAGGACCTCTGGAAATACAATGAAAAGTAAAATAAATACTCATCCCAACCACTAGTGATGGTAAACTGTGGGCAGGGTTTGAGCTAAGATATTATTGCAGCTCATTAAGTTAAAAATCAAATATATAACATATTTTTGTCTACAGTTTGCTAAATGTCCTATCAAAAGAATTAAGCTTTAAGTAGCACCCAGGCCTGCAATGTCCATCCTAAGTTGTATACCTTCTTAATGAAGCAGCACCAGATTTTTTTTCATTATGGTGATGTTTTCATTGTGTGATACTTGCAGTTGATGCTTAGAAAAATATTCATGGTTTCTAATGCAGCATGTTTTTAAAATATTTTCTTATAAGACAAAGGAAGTAGGGCTAACACACAAGGTGAACAATATAATTAACGTCAGAGTTGAAATAGCAAAAGTCATTTTCTGGAAGGATAAAGAGCTGGAATGAGAAAGAGAGAGAGAGAGACATTAATGAAATAGGATCAAGCATAATGAGGTTGCACTTTAATATTGGCTGAAGATTCAGGCTGGGATGAAGAGAGAAGGGACTGTTCTTGTCTGTGTTTAGAGACCATGGATCATTTTATAAAATCTGTGGCTATTCCTCAGTACACAGAAAAGGGATAGTTTTTCTATCCGTCTTAGAAATACCTGTTTGCAGGTCAGAGGACCACTGTAGGATTTTCAAATGCATGCTTTCATATGGCTTGTAAGAAGCTACTATATGTGTGGTAGTAGAATGATTTCTTCATCAGAATAGGAATTTTATGAACTGAAGTTTAATTTAGAATGTCATTTGTTGTTGAACTTCAGTAAAGTATTTCACATTCGAGGGGCTTTTATCAAAGCCCTTTTCAGCTTTTCAGTTGATTAAAAATCATTGTTGAGCACTAATAGAGTGAATAGTGGAGCACTCCAGATTTATAATTACATGCTCACATACAACCATTAGATTTTAATACAGTAATTCAAATCTTGCAATGATCAATATAATAGAGTAATAGGTAATAAAACATCACATTTGTATATCATTTAAAAATTCTCTCAAAGTACATTCATGACTTGATTTTAACCGCATAACAGTGCTGCAAAGGGGAATAAGTATTTACTTAATTAATTAACTTAATCAAGCTCAATATAAACTTAATATAAAAATTAATGTTTATCCCTTTCCCAAGATGTCAACAGCGGAGGAAGAAGAATCACTGCTGCCGCGGCTCCCAGAGCTGTTCGAAACTAGCAAGCAACTTCTGGATGAAGTGGAAGAGACAGCTGAACCCAGCACTTCCAAGATAATCCAAAAGAAGGTATCGGAGGGGCTAACGCAACTTGAGAAGGCAGCCGAAATGTTATCGCAACTCGACTTGTTCAGCCGAAACGAAGATTTGGAAGAGATTGCTTCCACAGACCTGAAGTACCTGCTGGTGCCAGCACTTCAAGGAGCGCTGGCCATGAAACAAGTCAACCCCCAAAAGCGTCTAGATCATTTGCAGTGGGCTCGGGAACACTTCGTAAACTACTTAACTCAGTGCCAGTTCTATCACGTGGCAGAGTTCGAGTTGCCCCAAACCAACAACAGCCCGACTGAAAATAACAACACTGCTATTTCATCCGTGGCCCATCCTAGTCTCCTTGCTATGGCGACTAAAAGACAGACTAAAATAGAGAGATACAAGCAGAGGAAGGAGGTGGAGCAGAGGTTGTCTGCAATGAAATCTGCCGTGGAAAGCGGCCAAGTCGATGATGAGAATGTTCGTGAATATTACCTCCTCCACCTCCGAAGGTGGATTGTTATCAGCTTAGAAGAGATTGAGAGCATCGACCAGGAGATAACAATCCTGAGAGGAAGAGGCTCTTCATCAGAGGCATCAACTTCACCCTCATCCCTTCCGGACAGGCCTACAGGGAGACCCTTCATTCTCGCTCGGAATGTGACCCAAGCCAAAGTATTTGGAGCTGGTTATCCGAGTCTGGCATCTATGACGGTGAGCGACTGGTATGACCAGTATGGGAAGTGTGGAACATTACCAGATCAGGGAATACCTGAGACAACATGCGAGGTCAAAAGAGTAACTCGGGGAAAGGAAGATCAGAAACAAAAGGAGGAAGTGGATGATGAGCAAACACACGACCAAGCTCAGGAGTGGGATGACTGGAAGGACACCCATCCTAGGGGCTACGGCAACCGACAGAACATGGGTTAGTCTTCCCACAACAAGACAGGACTATGAGGGGCACATTTTCTCCATGAAGGAAAGCTGTGCTGTCTCCCTCTACCTGGGTTCCTGCTTCAGCTCTGTACCATGGAGGCAGTGATGCTTAATCTTGCTTTGTGTTCAATAAAGTGTCAAGCAATTAAGTGTGTGTTTGTTCTCTAGATGATGAACCAGCAATTTTGTTTTGGCATTATCATGCTCATCATGATGTGTTCCAGTTTCTTAAGTGGAAAGAAAAGAGGATTGAGAAAGGCTATGTATAATCAATGGCTAAATGAATTCTCCTTAAGAAGTAAAAAAGTCTATTACATGATGAGCCTGTACAGAAAAAGTAAAATAAAAATTAATGTTTAATAGATAGATAGTGGAGCCATAGATAGGAGTATGTGTTTTGGACAAAACCAGAAAATATTGGATTCAAATATAAGCTCTGACCCTTACTACCTTTGTAGTATAGATTATGTTATTTGACATACCTAAACCTCATCTTTAAAACAGGAGAATGTGTTATTGAGTAACACCTATGGTTATATATGTAAACTACTTGGAACAAAGAAAATAGTCAGTGAATTTTGTTTCCTTTGCTATTCACTCTCAGATGTATGCCTCTAAAATTTTCAAAAGATTTAAAGCAGCTTCTAAGTGCATCGTGTAAAATGGGTAGTTGATGACTACAATAGAAATAATGCTATCTAAAAAGAATCTACCCCAAAATAGTGCCATTAAGTCTAGGTGAGTTAATTGTTAAGGGATGTATGGATTCAGCTATGAGTTTCCAAACATCTAAAAGGAAACTTCATCAGTTACCTGATGTTCACTACAGACAAAAGAAAGCTTGCATATCACACACACAAATAAACCTTTACTTGGAATCACGGTAAGTGAAGTGAATTTCTGTGGGCCTTTTTAAAACTGATATTTGCAATCTTAGGGGATACTGCCTGGCTACAGCTTTACAAAAACAATAGAAACACTGATGAGACAGTTTCCATATCGACCCTCAGTTTTGCTCAGGGCAAAACTTTGTGTCATCAATCAGTGAAGGCATTTCTATGGAGAATTGAGATAATTTGGTGCAAGTACATTGCTTTTTGATGATCTAACTTAAAATGTACCAAGCTTAGAGAATCGAAGAGAAGGAGTATTTGGCAGGTCCATTAGACTGTCTTTTTCAAATATCAGATGTCTTAAGCCAGCCCTTTGCAGGTGCTGGCTCACAGATAATTAACGATTAAACTCAAACAACTACCCATGGTGCAGCTCTTCCATGCTGCTGGCTAGTGTGAATGCCACATGCTTTACACACTAGAAAGAGGGAGGCAGAGTTTTCATTATGTTAGGAAAGTTCTGGCCTTTACTTATATTTTTGCCAACTCAGAGGGCCAACCCATTTCAGTAGAGGCTTGGGGCAATAGTGGTATTTGTAAAGTTGCTATTTCCCTTTTCAAGTGCTTGCAAGAAATCCTTGGTTGCAATCCTCAAGTTCTGTCCCTTGTAACACACAAAGGACGAGCATCATCTTCACATTACAGACGTGAGGTGTCTCCTTATGCTGCAATCTGCAACATACTGCCTAGAACATTCATTCTCTGATTCCCTGACCAGAGTGGTTTACAGTAAATAGTTGCATGGCCTAAGCTGCTAAAACAACCCAAGCACGATTCTACTTTAGCATATTGCTTCTGCCTTTCCTTCTGGTTCAATCCATTTCAGATGAAATGGTAAGTAATCTTGTTTCATGTCATAAAATCCTGCTTTGGATGTGTGTTTCCAAAGAAGAGATCTTTCAGACTCAGCTGCTTGCTCTGATGTCAATATATGCTTGTTTTTTAAAAATATTTTTTATCTTTATTGTTGAAAGTATTACAGAGGTCCCCATTTCCCCGTGACCCCTTTTGGCCCACACCTGCCCCTCACCCCAGGCCTTCACCACACTATTGTCTGTGTCCATGGTTATGCATATGTGCATAGACATTTTTAATCTCTTCCCAACCACCCACCCACCCACCCCTGCTTTCAAGGACCTTGGCTCAGTAATACAAAATGTACCTGATTTTTAAAAATCTATTTCACATTATTTATGTAGCTCTTGCAAATATTTTCATTATTCTTTTTATAAGAAGTCGTAATTCTAAGATTTGAAGAACAGAATGAGCTTTGAAAATTTAAGGCAACCTGCGTGGCGCCAGCATAACCAAGGGTTCGGCGAGCCTGAGGGAGGGCCAGTGAAGGATGAAGAAAAGATAGACAAAGAGAACAAGCTGGGTCTAGGTGGATCTTCTGTGCCTGGCTGAGACCACAGAACAGATCCAGACTGCAAGCTGAGCCTTTATTTTATAGTCAGATGTAAACAAGGTAATTTACAATGTTCTTGTAAGTTTCACTTGTTTTGGCAGCACTTGCTGCCCCTCCCACAGCCCATTAGCTACCCAGGAAAGATCTAGGGAGCAGTCACAAGATCAAGCTTAATTATGCTTAGAGGGCTGTGCCCTCCAAGCTGGGACTTGTTTTTGGCTTTGCCAACAGGTCAGTCCGAGGCTTAACCCTATAACTGCTCCCTACAGCAGCCACCCTATTCAAATATTTGACTCATAAATGGAGTATGTTAGTGCAGGTGGCATATGTTTGAAAAGAGACTGATGGTTGTGTAATATATGCTCACTTATTTTAAAGATTCCTTTACTGATGATGTTGCTGTTTACATATGCTATATGCTTCTGACACCCATAGCAAAGGGGGATTGTGACAATAACACATGAGCATACTTTTCAATCCATTGTTGCACCTGGTCTCATAGTTAACGTAGTATCTCTTTATCATTATCTGTCTTTTGTAAGAGAAAAGTTCCCAGACATGGGAAATACATCATGTTCTCCTGGGTCTCATCATAAAGTTAAAATTTGTCAGTTGTAGCCTCCAGCTTTATTGTATTTTTTAATTACAAAATAGAAAGTCTAAGTTCTGAATTGTTCAAAGTGAAATACAGAGCTTACTCTGACACCAATACTATTTTTTTGGGGGGTGTAACCCAAATAAACACTTTGAGGTGCATCCTCTTTGAAAAAAATTGATTAATGTTTAGTCTCAACAACTTAATGGTTGATCACAAAAGAAAATGTTCATAAATATATTGACTGCTGTTTCACGAGGTATTTTTAAATGTGCAGTATTAAGCACTTACTGTGTTCTAAGTATACTGTGAGGCTTGTGGATAAAGATAAAGGTCAATCCCCATCCTGATGAATTCATTGATTAGTTAGGGAACCTGTATGTAAATGCATGATTTAAAATATAGAGTATTAACTTTAAAATAGAATTATGAACCCTGCTTCTAGGAAACTGAGAAAAGAATATTTGGTCTGAGCGTTTAAGGATAATTAAGAATTTTCCATGTGGCCCTAACCGGTTTGGCTCAGTGGATAGAGCGTCAGCCTGCAGACTGAAGGGTCCCGGGTTCGATTCCGGTCAAGGGCATGTACCTGGGTTGCGGGCACATCCCCAGTAGGGGCCGTGCAGGAGGCAGCTGATCGATGTCTCTCATCGATGTTTCTAACTCTCTATCCCTTTCTCTTCCTCTCTGTAAAAAATCAATAAAATATATTTTTTAAAAAAAGAATTTTCCATGTGAAGAAAAGTGTGTGTGTGTGTGTGTGTGTGTGTGTGTGTGTGTATTCATGGTGGTGGCAATGGGTTGCTGTTTGGTTAACCCAATTGTTTCCTAAAGTACAAGAGGGAATGCTATATGGAGAAGACAAGTGCTATTGAAACAGAGTATTTGGCCATAGAGAAAAGCCCATCATAGGTGGACTTAATTGAACAGTTAGGTTTCGACCAATTTCAACTTCCATCGCCCTATTGGAAGTCCTAAGGAAATTTCCAGTACATAAGGTTATAACTTATTGATCAATATCTTAAAGTATAATAGACATCTGGGTCTAAAACATCTGTGACCACAGGAGTCCCCCAGGTTTTACTTCAGCAACTTCAAGTCCTGGGATTAAAGTAGTCGATAGATGATCAATTGCTCATGCCTCTTAGGCCAATGTGTGTCTTCAGTACAACCCAGACTTCTTTGTTTCTCCTTGTTTATGGGATTGTAATGCCACCCTAAAAGGCGAGGCAAAACAAATGTCAGCATCTGCATCCTTAGTATACTGAGTAGTGAATGTTTGCACTGTCAGCAAGGTACCTGTATGCACCTTGCAGCCCATGTGCTGAAACAAAGATTCACTTTGATCAAAAGAGATGGGAAAATGTAGGCCGCATTTAAATAGTGACATACCTGGAGAACCGAATCAGTTTCAGTAGGGACTGATCATCCTTCATCATCTTGAACTACTACTGAGCTCCCACTCTAGGATTAACATGGTTGGTATGGGTTTTCTTTATAGAAGGCATTGGGGTTGGCAAAATCTTAATTCTTTCAAGATCCTGGAGAAGACTCTTCAAGGCAAATGGCTGTGTCTGTCTTAGTTATCATTATTTCCCTCGCACTTAGAAAAAATGTTCATTATTTATTGAATAAGCATATGTTTCCTGTATAGTCTTACATAAAATGTTTTACAGCTATTTTAAAAAATACTATTTATAAGTATTTAAACTTGGAAGATGAAAAAAAGCAATTAGGTACCTATCTGTATATTGGGAACTTTCTTATAAAGTATTCTTATGATGTTCCCTGGGAAACTAAGATGAACAGAAGTTATAAGGACTATATTTAGTGTTCAGATAGTGAGTATATCTTGACTTGAACAAAAACAAAAATAACTTGATTCATTCATATTGGTCAATATGACCCAGACAAAAAATGTTTTAGCTTGCTCTATTTCTCTTGTTAAGTAAGACATCAGTGAGCCGATAGTAGTAAAACCCTAACCCTTTGCCCTGGGTTTCAGAGGAGATGACAGTAAGGGAAAGCCCTCATGACAGGTAATAGCCCTGATGGAGAGGGACCAGCTAAGTCAGGAGGTGGGGCAGGAGATGGTCACTGAGCTCTCTATGAAGCTCCAAGTCCTATTTCAGCATGGGACTGACATCTACGGTTGTCATAACATTCATTCAAATGATCCCTCGAGACCCAACACTATATCTTCATTTGTCATCAGGACAGGAAAAGCCAGACAGCTTGGCTGGTTCCTAGTCCAGAGGAGTCATCCAAGCTGAACCAGCTATACCCACACCTACCCTGAGGGCTTCATGCTTGATAGGAAAATATTTATAGGGTTAGCCTGTGGCAAGGCTGGTCATTGGAGGGTTCCCTGGAATGGTGCAATGAGCAGTGTGGCTGAGGAGGGGCCTGATCTCTATTCTGGAGTAAGGCCGGGAACATGGGGACCCGGGAGCTAGTGCGACTCCTCTCTTTGTTTTCCATTGCAAATAGTAAACTTATTTTCCGTTTTTAAAAATATGCTTGATGCATTGCTAACACTGTTTGAAACACGTACATTTAGAGGTAACGGAAAGAGATTGTAAATAACTCAATTTGGTACAGTAGCTTTTCTGTGATCCTACTGGAAATAACCATTTATAGGGCAAGAAGAATAAATGCTGATCTCACTTTCATTAGCCAAATGCCAGTCAGAGGAGGGGGTCAATGACTTTTCATCTTTATTTTAAATTATAAATTATTTAGCGCTATCTATAAACCACACATCATGTTAGAAGCTGCAGCTTCCTCACCATCATTGCAAGAGGCATCCACAACAAAGCTGCTGTCCTTGTTTCCTTCTCTCAACATTTTGTGTTTAAAGGAGCGAGGGGGTTGACATTTAAAAGGGGAAAAGTAAACCAGTAGTTCTGCTCTTAGCAGTAGGGGCTTCATCATGAAAGTGCAGTTGATAAATAACCTAGTTTGAAAACTGCACTGATGTGTTACTGACCTGCCAGAGAAATACCTGTGGCCGGTGGCTGTGTTGTGGTGATGTATGGGCAGGACAGGTGGATTCATAGCTAGACTGCTCCCTTGCTCTTGGTAAAAACAAGGCCTCTGTCATACATGACTTCAGGTGTCATAATTCCTAGAACAAGAACCAGCATTTCCAAGGAAGTTTCTGGCAGTTGCTTGGAGGAGGTTAAATTAAGTCTGGGTATAAGGTTAATATTTTTTTTTCCTTTGATAAAATTACCAAGAATATATGGTTGTACTTCGAGGATACTTGCAGGAAAATTGTTATCCAAATAATTGGTGGACTTATTTTGTACTTTAATCTGCAGAATGTTGATGTGTGATAAAAATGATGAATTCTAATTTCTGTTAAGCAAAAGAATTTTGGAAAGAGCAGTTTACTTTTTTGTTTGCGGTCTTTGTTTTACTCTTTATAAAATCAGAATATAACTGATTCACCGCATGGAGGGGTTGAGAAGTAGGATGCTTACATATAGGATGCCTGTAAGGAGTCCTGTGAATATTTTAGTAGCACAAAAATGCTTATTATCAATAATAATAGTAATAAGCAGTGAAGGATTCAGCTGAAGAAGTCAAAGGGAAGACAGTGTCACATTGTTTTGTTAGAATTTTAAAAAAACTTTGGCTTATGCATGTGACACTTTCAATTGTGTACGAGAGAATAAGTGTTCTAAATGCAGTGCTTGGTTGTCTAAGGAATTCTTGATGGAGACAGACTTCACATGAAGTCTAAATTGTCACTCACTGTCTGAGTTTCAGCATTAAGAACTTTGGAAGGTAATTTGTTTATTCTCAATGTAACCTCAGGCTCATTTCTCTTAGGTTATCTAGAAGAAATGTCACTTGTAAGTAGAAAATATCCCTGAGATTGCTTCAGGCTTGAGCACAATTTTTCTTGTCAAAAAATTAAGTCCAATCTTGAAGGTTATCAGTATATGCATATATATATATATATATATATATATATATATATATATATATTCCCTATTTTGTCTGTTTCCCAGGGACTAATGGGTAAAGTGACTAGAAGGGGGGGGAAAGGAGATTATTCTTACACTAAAAAATACTAAGAATATTTGATAGCATTTTCTAAGAGTGCACTAACAATCTGTGTGTACATGATTGATATGTTCTGAGTCTCTGCAAAGAAAGGTCATAGGTTGTTACCTATACAGACAGGATCCAAAAACAACTGTATAAATTCACATTCTTTTACCACTTCCTTCTCAGATATCAATTTATTTTAATGAATAGATCCTCTTTAAGTATATATGAAATTACTTTTTAAAATAATATACGGGTTTATTTTAAAGGGCAAATTAATAATATTTTAGTTAAATTGTGTTTTTGTGTGTATGTGTGCATTTTCCATGTAGAAATATGAAAGGCAACATCCACAGTAAATGTATTTGACTTAGCAATGTTCTTTCACTCATGAAAAGCAACCTTGGTAGGAGGAGTACATAGACTGGACAATCAGAAAGAAATAGGCCAGGGTCCTGAACCTGGTGAGCTGCTGGGAGGTGCGTGACTCAAAGCCCACCCGGCACCTTCCAGAATGGAGGGGAGAGAGGAGGTTGCATTCTGTAATGACAGTGTGTGGGGCTCCCTGATGCTCTGGAGAATCAAGTTCTTCTGGAGGAATTCTGTTTTTGTTTTTAAGCGGATGATCACAGGGCTGCAATCTTTATTAAACACCAGCACCAGGGAAATGTTACAGACAGGAATGCATCCTGTCCATCACAGTTTAGACTGGTTTGGCAAAGGATTAGTAATGATTTGGAAAATTCCAGAACTAGTTTGATGTCAGGATGTTACAAGTACTTTATGCTGGGGTCAGAAAGGTGACTTTGAATCTCTGGGGGGAGTCAATTATCCGACCAAAGTCCAGATGTTTTATTCAAGACAACAGCTAGACCTTTAAAGCGGCACATATAGAGTTATAAGCCATGGGCTCTGTTTTAAAAGAGGTTGCATTTAGTTGTGGAAAAATTCAGAACTGTATGATAAATAATGGGATAAGGCAGGATATGTAAAGTGCCCAGTGAAATGTAGGGAGGGTGAAGGTGAAAAGGAAGAATGAGTATGAATTAACATTCTTTAATTCAAATCAACAGTATTGCTCTGGATAACTTGGGCAAAAGAGGATTTATTTGAAGATTTTTAGAAACTCACAGGCTTGCCAGGAAATCTTGAGAGTCTGGCTTGGAGGCCTGGGGGACACAAGCTTTGGAGGCTTACAGAGCAGGCTTGCAGGCGCTGTCCAGAAGCCTGAGGTGCCATTAGTCCTGGTATTTGAAGAAATTGTAAGTGTTAGATTACTCCAAGTCATGGAGGTATTTTCATTCCGCCATAGATGTCGAGATGAAGTTTATGGTGTACTTGGAATAATGCGTAGGTCCTTCTGCTTGAAATGAATGACTAATGCATGAGGAAAGAGCACACTGGCAAAGTAAGTGGGAAACAGATTATGGAACCTTGCTAAAATGATCTCCCTGGCAGTGGGGAGCTATTTGTAATATTTAGCAGGAGTAGCATGATGATAACAACAACATGTTAACACTGTTCTTTAGAGTGGCACGATTTCAAAGAAAAGAGCTACTCCCTTCCTTACCCCTGAGGTTTCTGAATTCAGCCTCCCCAGGTTTGTTCCTGAACTGCTGACTTTTCCTTGCGACTGTCTTTGTCTAGGGCAGCGTTTCTCTTTTTTTTTTTTTTTTTTAAATATATTTTATTGATATTTTTGCAGAGAGGAAGGGAGAGGGATAGAAAGCTAGAAACATCGATGAGAGAGAAACATCGATCAGCTGCCTCCTGCACACCCCCCACTGGGGATGTGCCCGCAGCCAAGGTACATGCCCTTGACCGGAATCGAACCTGGGACCCTTCAGTCCACAGGCCGACGCTCTATCCACTGAGCCAAACCGGTTTTGGCAAGGGCAGCGTTTCTCACTAGAGTGGCCAAAGGCTACCTGGGTCAGAAATGACTGCTAGGAATTTTGTGAGGATCAGCAGAGGGAAGCAGACTGTCACATCATTTAGCTCCCAAACTCATATTTTCTATGACATCATTACAGCTTCATAGTGATTTTTTAAATAAAAAACTATCTTCCTTCCTCTGGAAATGCTGGTCTTCCTCTGAAATTGAAGTATATTTCTTGGAGACAGCCTTCATTCAGTAGGATGCTAAGGAGAGCTGAGAAGACCCCAAACAATGCATTGCATCCATCTCTTGCATCCTGTGCAGAAATCAAAAGTTCCAGTTAAATTCCTGTCAACTGACTCTGGAACGGAAAATGTACATGCTTTTGGAAATGTCCTGTCAGGTACCTAAAGTGTAGCCCTGCTTCTCATATTCCAGCCCATTACTTTTGGAAAGGGCATTGTGCTCCTGCTGCTCGCTCAGCTGCTCCAGGTTAATAGCCCTGCACTATTCAGCTAAAGAGGTTGGAGGTTGTTCTCTGTGTTTCTCACCCAATGTGTGGTTTCCTGTTTCTTCCCGTTCACCTGCTTCTCTTTTCTGAGGGCGCAGTGTGCTGACATTTCCAGAGCTGGCCAGACGAAGCTGAAAATGACCCAGCCACTGGTGTGGCTCAGTGGTTGAGCATTGACCTATGAACCAGGAGGTCACAGTTCGATTCCTGGTCAGGGCACATGCCTAGGTTGTGGGCTCATTCCCCATTAGGCGGCATGCAGGAAGCAGCCAATCAATGATTCTCTCTCATCATTGACATTTCTATCTCTCTCTTCCTCCCTCTCTGAAACCAATAAAAATATTTTTAAAAAGTGACCTAAACAAATGACTGTGTAAGAGATATTAATACTGTCCTCTTCCCAGAAGTGGTGTTTGCATTCAGGAGAGGGTACTGCTCAGCCCAAAGGACTGACATCCCATCAGAGATGGCTTACAGGGGTGGGCAAACTTTTTGACTCGAGGGCCACAATGGGTTCTTAACCTGGACCGGAGGGCCGGAACAAAAGCATGGATGGAGTGTTTGTGTGAACTAATATAAATTCAAAGTAAAGGAGCGGAGGGGAGAGCAAGAGAATCCTCCGCTCTTTCGGCTCCGCGTGCCGGATAGAACAGCCGAACGGGCCGGATCCGGCCCGCGGGCCGTAGTTTGCCCAGGGCTGGCTTAGGCTCTGAGGCTCAGTCAAGTGCCCTTCCACTCTGTAGATCGCCCTCTTCTCCCAGGTAGAATTACTTTTTTCTCTGTATCCACAACATTTTGCTCACATTTGCATAGTTCTTATCACAGTCTAACTTGTTTGTTAGTTAGCTATAATCATGGCCTTGTTATGAGACAAAACTGGACCTGTATCCCAAAAATATTTGTATGCGCAGCATCTAGAACACCCTTTACCCTCTACAGGAGCTCCTAATGGTTTGGTGCATTTAATGGAACTGACACAGTTATCCTAGGGCAGGGTAAACTAAGAGTACTGTGCATGCTTTCACTTTGAGTCCATTCTGAATAATTTGCCAGAGGGGTAAGTAGGTGTAGAGAGATGAGATGGGCATCCCAAGTCATTCTCTAAGAGATCAACTAAATTCTATTCAGTTCCTAGTATACATTTAAACACTACCAATGTGGGTATCATCTGTCAGTTATTAACTGGTTGGTCCCAGTTGCATACCTCTGATTGGTTATGGAGCAATTCTGATGAGATGGGGCAGACCTCAGTCCATTGGTCAAAAGAGAAAACCAGAGTCTCCTTTATAATAGTTGACTCAGACAGCATGAACGACCATGGCCTAGTGTGAGAGGCCGAGAGTTCAGCCCGCCATGTTTCCCAGTATTCAGAGTGTGTGAGAAGCCCCAGCCAGCAGAGGGCTGCTAGACTCTCATTATTTATAAAATTTGAGCCCTCACTTGACCACAGGGAGTCCATCTCAGCAGGTGGGACATTCTCTAGGATCACATCAAATTTTCCTTGGGGCCCACAATTGTGAGCATTGAGTGAAATAATACATGCAAAGCACTGAGTACATAGTAACTTCTCACTAAATGTACTTTATTTTATTTTTTAAATTATTATTTTTATTTTCACAATACTGAGATTCAGAATACTTCCATTTTTACATATGAAGTAATGACAGTAACTATCATATATTGGGTGCATTCTTTCGTTGAATTTGTACTACAAGCATGTGGGAAAGTATCCTTATCATCCCCACTTTTCCAAAGAGGAACCAGGCTGTATTCAAGGTCACCCAGCTGGGTAAGCAGTAGAACTGGGATTCAAACTTAACTCTGACCAATTCCCCTGGTTTCCTTCTTTCAATGATGACAAGCTGGCTATAAGGATTGCCACTTTAAAATTGTACTCAGCCTTCTTAAAATATTTGTTCTTCAAATGAAATACCCCAGCCACTTCTAAACCTTCACTACTTGGGGAATCAGAGCCTCATCCAGTGTAATGCTGCAGTGTGTCCCTGTCCTGCGAAACCTCAGACACAAGGGCTTTTGCCTCTGAGCTGTCTGCACTGTACAGAGGGGCTGGGGCACTTGGGAGGAAGAACCTTTGTTGCCATTACTAAATATATTAGCTCATTATACTTCTTCATAATAATTAAAAAGCACGTTCAGCAAACATTGTAGAATCATACATTTCAAACCCTGCACTGACATTTTATAAGCTTTTTGTTATTAATATGTGAGTTTTAACTATTGTTCCCTGTCAGAGGTAACTGATCACTGAATAAAAATTGTTAAATGCAGCTTCAATTTTCAAATGTGAATAGATAGGCCAAAGCAAAATCGGATTGGAAGTTGGACCCTTGCCAGCTCTTGAGTCCTGAGAGAGATCTGAGACCTCGGGAAAAATAGCCAAGTTATAAAATATGATTTCCTTTTGCTTTCACTTTGTTTCTTCAAATGTAACATTCCCATGTCGTCCGTAGTGATGTTTGATCACATCAAAGCTAACTGACATACATCTTGTGAAACACTCAAAATATTTTGCTGAATAACCTAGAGAGGTCATTTATACTTTAGTGTGAATAAGACCCAGATTTATTAGAACTGATTCCAAGTTTTCTCCCCCATCCCAAGATTTGTACCAGTTCTTGACAAAATTTTCACAATTTTGTGGGAAAATGAAGGGCAAATTGGCATATTTTTCACGACACTAAAAATTAATTCACCTGTAAGTGCTGCTCCTTTATTTTGTGGTTCATTCTTTTCAAAATGTTCTGTGTTGATATGTCCCTTTATATTATGAAATGGTGGTAATAGTAGACCGAAGTTTTTACTTGTTAATGTTGTTGGAACTAACCAAAGTTGCTATCTCTATTTCTGTTTGCCATTTTTATGTGTTTTTTTTTTTTAATTTACTAGCCTGTGTACTATAAATCTGGGAACCACTGATGTGTTAGAGGCTTTGAAATCAGAAGCCTCTAAATTTCCTTTCTTGCTTGATCTGCTGCAAGCCAGATGAGCTGGGACCCTATTAGTCCTCTTAGAATCTCAGTTTCTCTATTTGTAATGTAAAGGCAGTAGTGTTGCTGAAATAATTTAATGTGATCACATGCAAAATGTCTAGCTCACATTTCTACTACTTTTTAAAAAATATTTTTTATTTCAGAGAGAGGAAGGAAGAAGGGAGAGAGAGAGATAAACATCAATGGTGAGAGAGAATCATTGGTCAGCCACCTCCTACATGTCCCCTACTGTGTTTCAAGCCTGCACCTGGACATGTGCCATGACCAGGAATCAAACTGCGAGCTCCTGGTTCATGGGTCTACACTCAACCACTGAGTGACACTGGCGGGGCACAATTCTGCTCCTTACTAAGCAATAATCTCTTCTCTTTATTTTTTCTTCTAAGGGAAAAAAAAGAGTGATCTTTGGTTGAGATTTTGGGGAAGAGAAGATAATGGAGACAAATCACAAAATAAAAAAAGGAGATCCAATAGGCAAGTCGTATTTGAGGTAAGCTTTTCTTTCTATACTTTCTGATGTTTCTGACATTGAAGAAGTCTGGGTGGCACAGATAGGTTTTGTTACCTTTGATTCCACAGCATCTGGCACAAGGCAGTGGAGAAGCCCTGCTATAGGTAATACGACATGGGAAGCAGACTCTGAATTGGCTATTTGCATGCAGGAAGTTTATAGTGGTATATTTCTCAGTCTAACACCTGTATGGAGATGAAGGAAGAAGGACCAAGCAGAACTTTTTGCCAACACTGCAGGAAGTTTTGGGGCTGGATAACCCTGGAGAGTTATCCTGAATTGGGACCAGGGATCCAGACCCACACAGTACCTTCACTGGTCAGTCACAGGATGTGGGTTGATATAGAGAAATGGACATGATTTGGGAGAGGTGGCTCTCTTCAGCTGAGGGCAACCTCAAGTGGGGTTTTAGCCATGAGCTCTCAAGATGTTGGAATCCTAACCCCCATTATCTGTGAACTAGAGGCCCAGTGCATAAAAATTCATGCACTGGAGTGGGGGGTCCCTCAGCCCAGCCTGTCCCGTCTCACAGTCCGGGAGCCATCAGGGGTGGGAGGCGACCCGGCGATCAGGGGAAGGCCATGCCACCATCACACTTCTGCTGCTGCCACTGCTGGTGGCACAAGCCTCAGCCGGCCCTGGTTACCTGAGCCTCGGACGGCCCTGGGTGGCTGGGCAGCTGCCATCCAAGGCTTGCCTGCGCCTTGGGCTGGCCCTGGGCAGCTGGGGGGCTGAGGGCAGGTCTGGCTGCACTGCATTCCTTCCACCCCCCAGGTAGGGCTGAAAGGACTAGGGCCGTGGTCGGCAAACTGTGGCTCGTGAGCCACATGTGGCTCTTTGGCCCCTTTAGTGTGGCTCTTCCACAAAATACCACGGCCTGGGCGAGTCTATTTTGAAGAAGTGGCGTTAGAAGAAGTTTAAGTTTAAAAAATTTGGCTCTCAAAAGAAATTTCAATCGTTGCACTGTTGATATTTGGCTCTGTTGACTAATGAGTTTGCTGACCACTGGACTAGGGGACTGTGGCGGGGCTGAGGGGACTGGCCGCCGCCATCTTGTGGCTATGGCGCTGCCATCTTTGTGATGGTGTGACAGTCAATTTGCATATTCCCCCTTATTAGATAATATGTGACCTTATTTGGAAATAGGGTCTTTGTAGATGATCAAGTTAAGAGGAACCCATTAGACTAGGTCCTAATTCAGTATAACTGCATCCTTATAAAAAGAGGGACATTTGGACACCAAAGCTGACATGTGTAGATGGAAGACAGTGTACAGATACAGGGAGAACACCATCTATAATATAAGCCAGGGCATAGTTGAAGCTTCTAGAAACTAGGGGAGAGGCATTGACCTGATTCTTCCTCACAGCCCTCAGAAGGAATCAAGTCTGTCAACAGCTTGATTTGAGGCATCTGGCCTCCAGAACTTTGAGACAATAAATGTCTGTTGTGTAAGTCACCCAGTTTGTGGTCCTTTGTACAGCAGCCCTGGGAAACAAAAACAGGTGCCAACATTGAGCAGCTGTGTAATGTAAACCTGAGTCCTGAAGTGGGGGCAGCTAGTGGCACTCCAGGATGATTGTGGCATGAAAGAGCCTTCATGTTCCAGTTTTGATCAATGTTGGGTCATTTTCCCCCCAAAAGAATTCTACTAACTAGACATTGGACTCATCTGTTCATCTAATGATGCCCACACATCTCACTGCAATGAAACACCCAGTCCCGTAAGAGTGCCTCGAGGCTACCTGTGTCCTGAAATGGACAAAGGTATAGAGAGCTGCACATACTTAGAAATCATGCATAAACAGAGGTGACCTAGAAACCAGGCATATTTATGGAGTTGGATCTCAATGTAGGCTAGGACTGTAATTACCACTCTTGTATTGTCAGCTTGTTCAAGGAAATGATATTTTAAAATATATCAACAGTTCTGGCAGTGGAGAAGAAAGGAGGTATGAAAAAGTGAGAATAAGAAATCTTCATGCCACAATAATGCTTAAATGCTAGTGAACAATTCTCTCAGAAAACAGGAGAAATATGGGTGGATTCACATAATTTTGGATTGATATTTGCTGGGACTACATGTTTCTCTGTGCTCTTTGGATTTTGTCCAGCCTTTAAAAGACAGGGAATTTGTCTTATTCATCCCAGTAGTCTTAGCTCCAAGCAAAATGGACAATGCTAGGGATGGTATATGTGTTTAGAGCTGGGAGTATATGAAATTGGCCTACGTAATACCCCTTCTTCCTGTAAGTTGTGGGTGTTAGCTATATTCTGCTTCTATCAATAGAACAGTAGGAAAGGAGGAATCCATTATCTCACTCATGCCAACAACTACAATGTCATCAGAGTTTAAATTGCACTTTTTTTTTTTTTTTTTACATCAAAGACAGGAGGAAAACAACTTCCTTTCTACTGAACTCCAGATAAGCACTCAGGGCTTGAGGTTAAAAAAGGTAATTGTTGAATGGATATTGAAGGCATGATTAAAGCCCTCTAGTACCTGCAAGTTTTCATCTTTGCATTGTATGTAAGTGTATGCCCATTAAGGAAACCACAGAGTTTAGTGCAGAAAGGACAAACTTCCATTCCTTGCTTATAGCTCACACTGCACAGCACTGAGGATTGACATGATAGGTACTCAGTAAATATCTTTGGAATGAAATGCTATGTTGCATAGTAGAAACAGGTTCCCCAAAGGGAGTTTAGCAGGTCTCATCTGAAACTTCTTTCAGGAGAGGAGAGTCATCTCTTAGATTGTATTTCTCAGCTCCCCTTCCATCTCTTTTTACTGTTTATTTGTGAGCTCTCTGCTCCCTTGCCTGGTCTACAGCTCCAGAGCCAGGGAGAAGACATGGTGATGGGGATTCTGACAGCTCCATCAGCTGGGTTCAGTGCTGGTGAAGACTGGGGGGAAGGGGATCCTCAGTAGCAAAAAATACTAAAGACCACAGTGGTGATGATGCTTGCTGGAGTTCTCCTGTTCTCCTTTTCCCTGTGGGGTTTGGGGTTCCAACTTGGTGCTGAGGTGCTCTAGACTGAGGACTAGGGTAATGCAAACACCTTGTTTCCTGTGCTTTTCTATGAGGTCATTGCAGTTTTGAAGCTCAGCAAACTGTTTGGTTATTCTTCATTATACTCAAGAGCTTTCACAGAGAAATTTTCATCAACATTGGACTTGTTTATTTATTGATTTTGTTGTTTTAGTTAGGAAGAGAAGCATGGGACCTTCTTGCCCACTATCTTGTTGACATCTGCCATAGTTCCTTTCAAGATTGAACCTTCTATATGTGGAAAGTATTCACCTCAGGAAAATCCCTCCAATGTGAGGGAAAACTGAGTAACACATCAACCCTACATCTGAGCCACTTCCATCAACTTTCTAAAGAGTTGAGAGCCATTCCAGCCAACCTAGATTGAACTCTAGTTCCTAATTTGATTCTGAAACTCAATTCCTGCCAAGTCACCCTGAGGACAGACTCCCACCCATTGTCAAGTACATCTGTTACAGTTTTCTCTGAGGTTCTGGAGAGCAGAGACTGTATCTCACTTACTGGAACAACTGGCACAGCACCTCTCCATAAGGTACTCAGCAGATGTTTACTTGATGATGTAATGTCCACTGGGGACTGGATTCTGCTATTAGCTTTGCAATTTAGGCAACTTTCAAAATCACTCAGAGCTTAACTTTCTCTGTGTCTACCATATAGGACTGTGGTGGAAATCAAATAAGGGAGTGGATAACACAACCACAAACCCATGCCTGGTACAGAGTAGGCATTACAGATATCCTTGTGCCTTTCTTCCTCCATCTCTCTTCTCACCCCCTCCTTCCTACTGTAGCTTTAACTATCATTGCAACCTCAAGGCTAAGCACACGACCCCCATTCTTTCTTCAACTGCTTCCTTCTTTCTCAGTAGTCTCCCCTTTAGTCTCGCTCATCTCCTTTCTTTCTTTTCTACTCTTCCCTTGTACTCAACATTCAGCCCAACCTATACTTTCTCCTCTGACTTTCTTAAAGTTTAACAGGAACATCAGGTCCCTCTAGCCTACCCCCCTAAACAAACAAACAAACAAACAAACAAACAAACAAGAGACTGTGCTCTTTAGTTAGATCTAAATATTAGTCCTCAAACTGTCTGCAGAAAAAAGGACTCTGAAGCTTGTCTTCTGCTCCCTGCTGAGACAAAAGGGCCTCCTCAAGTGCTGAAATATTAATAGGAAAAAAAAGCCACCAGTAAGGCAAGGGCCCACGACAGTTTGGGTGGGAGAGCAGCAGGTTTTCTGGAGCTCTCTTCTGTGTGGAGCCCACAGGAGGGCTGACATTCAGCCTGCCTCCACCCGGAGGTGCAGATGGCTGCTAAGCCTATTTCAGTGAGCATCCAAGGAAGGGGTGGGGAGACTGGCAGAATAGAGCCACAGTCCCTCTCCATGGCATCAAGATGCCAAGGTCTGAAGACAATTAAAAATGGATAACTTGAGGGAAGGCACACTGGGTGGCAGTTTGAGCCTTATTAAAATTCATTGAAAAACTTTTTTGGGAAAAAGAAGGAAACATTTTTCTGATTTATTTTTAAGTATAAAAATATATATTCCACAAGATTGGCCTCTTCTAAATAGGGTCAGTAGGGGCATGGATGTATAAAAATAAATCCATTCAGACTTCCCACAGTATCTTCCTTAAAAAAAAATGCCACTAAATTTGTAATACTGCCAAACTTCGAAAGAACAGATTGAAATATCCAAGATTATAAATTCAAATTTTTTGCCATTGAAATGGCATTTTTAATTTCCTTCCCTAGAATACCCTGGGGGGAGGGTCACTTTCTTTAGATGCTTTCTGGCGCGCTCTCTCCCTCCCTCCCTCCCTCCCTCCCTCCCTCCCTCCCTCCCTCCCTCCCTTCCTCCCTCCCTCCCTCCCTCTTCAAGTGGTGGGTTCTAGTTGAAAGAGGTAAGAATACTTGGGTAGATTTGATTAGACATTACTTTGGGTTTCCGCATAAATCTGCCAAACAATATCCATATGTGAAGATGACAAAACAATAAGCAAACAGTAGTTTATTATCTCTGGTAATTCCTGCATGTCCAAGCAAAGCCTATCTACACTGTTTCATTCATATGTTATAAAGGAACCTTTCACATATAAAAGTATGCTATTTTTTATTCTTGGTCCTTTCTTCACCATTATAAAGTTTATACTTCATATTTATAATAGAGTGTTTAAGAGCTTACACTCAGGACCTGAATTTCATTTGGGGTCCCATTATTTATTAGTTGAGTGACTTTGGGCAAATTACTTCATTGCTTTGAGCCTTAGTGTATCCATTCATAGAACGGGGATGTTAATAGCTGCCCCTCAGGTCTCTGTGAGAATGACATGAAGTTCAGCATGTAAAGTACTGAGCACACTGTATGCCATGTGTATAAGGAGTCAATACTATGTTAACTAGTATTATTTCTGCTGCCTGAAAAGTCAGTATTACATTGACGTAATAACTTACGATATTTTCATAGGCTTTGCAAATTTCAAAGCATTTTCACTTACATTATGTCATGTATCCTGTGAGGTTGGAAGGGCAAGAATAACCTATTCCCATTTGACATATTATATTTATAGACTTAACCAAATTCATTCAGTTAGAAAGTATTAGGTTTGGGCTTAAACCTTGGTGCTTTTTAGTACTCTGCTATATCTATGAAATATTAATAATACTTTTAAAATTTAGTGAGTTGTTACAATGTACCAGGCACTGCTCTAAATGATTTACAAGAATGAGCTCATTTAATCCTCCCAATATAATGAGGTAGGTAATATTATTCCCCATTCTACAGATGATAAAACTGATATTTAAACATGTTAAGTACTGTACTCAAAGGAACACAGCTTTTACATGGGAGCTAGAGTTGGACTCAGTTTCATGTGACCCCAGCATCTGGCTTCTTAGCAAGGCAACTAGCTTTCTGGTGAAAACACTCAGACTCTCTTAAGTATGTCTGACTTTTCAGCTGTGTAAGCTTGGATAAAATCACTGAATTTTTCTGTATTCTCATTTTCTCATCTATAAATTGGGAATACTAATTCAAGCCCACTTCTCAGAGTTTTGAGGATAAAATAAGACATTTGAATGGCCCTGGCCAGTGTGGCTAGGTTGGTTGGAGTGTCATTCTGTAGACTGAAAGGTTGTGGGTTTGATTCCCAGTCAGGTCACATATCTATATATCTAGGTTGTGGGTATGGAAGGCAACCAATCAATGTTCTCTCTCACATCAGTGTTTCTTTCTCTCTCCCTTTCCCTTTCTCCGGAATCAATAAACATATTTTCAGACAAGGATGATAAATGACATTTGAATGTCCTTTGTAAAAATAACAAGCAGGTACTAATTATTATTAATTTGGTAAAAGTCAGTTATATGGATGCGTGTAGCTAAAATAATAACCAATTATCTGAGTATATATACTTTTTTACTTTTTAAAATGCTGTTTGGCAATATGTAGACAGAGGCATGACAAGAGCTCACTAGGAGTCTGTCAATTGAGGTTTCTTTAAGAATTGGCTAAATTAGCATCATTCCCACAGCTCAGATAAGTTGGCTTCCTAAATCCAAATTGTCCACAGCTAGGTCTCTGTTGGTGCTTGTGCTTCCAACTCATGGCTTCTGGACCAGCAGCCAATGAATTCTGGACACCACGCTATACTGGATTAGAAGTAATTCTAAATTCATGCAAAGTGTTTTAATATTTGTGCAGATAATGCATATGGACTCTGTAACTGCAATTGATTTTGGCTGTTCATTCCTCAACTCGAAGTTCACTTAATACAATTATTTGAGGAAGGGTGTCTGAGTAAATAGCTGTGTAGACAGACTTGGGAGCCCCTTCACCAGTGTTGCTTACCTTGGTATTAAAAAAAAAAGTCAGACAGTGGTGACTTGAAAGACAATAGGACACGTACTGTCTTCTCCAAGCTGGTTTTCAGGCTCACGGATGCCATGTCTTCCTAATGTGATCACATAGGTAAAGCCTGAATGTGGCACACCCAGTACATGATAGTCCTCAATCCATTTCTGTTGTCGGTATTCCCCATGTAAGAAATAAGGCGATCCCCCAAAGTCAGGGATCCTGGTAGAACACAAAACATACCCGGGAGCCAGGCAGCAAGGCAAATATCTTTACTTCTACTTAGAAGGGTGCACACGCACATGGTTTGGAAGCATGCACACACCGAGCAGGCAGTGTGCTTGGCTTTATAATCCCTGATGCATATGACCTGTCCCTTACTCTTGATTGGAGCTCAGGCGCACAGTCTTTCGCGATTGGCTAACTCAAAAGGAGTGGTTAGCCTTTGCCATTTCAAGATGGTGGCCCCCAGGGGAGCTGCAAGTCAGTCATGCGGCCAGCATGGCAGTTGTCTAAACTATTCTTTGACATATAAGATGACTTGTTTACTCTCACACCCATAGAGCCTGGCACAGAACATTACATCCGGGAGGGACCTTAGAATGTGAGGTTAGCTCCCCACTATCCAAGCAGAGGAGCAAGTGGCATGTTGGTGAGACTCAAGACTCTGGCACATGTTCACAATGCAAACTCCAGTAAGTTCCTTAATCTTCCTGACCCACTTTTCTTCGTCTGTAAGATGGGACTAAAAGTAAACATAGTTTTGAACTGAGGATAATGGAGATGATATAGGTAAAGTACACACACTACATAAAAATACAATTATTCATTTCCTGTGTGTTCTCTACCACTTACACTCTTCTCTCACAATCGGAAGTTCTAAATCAAAAACCTTTAGGGACAGGATCATGGAAGGTGAGATGTTTCTTAAACTGAGGTGTTTTACACTTATTATTTGTCTTCTCCTCACATGGTTCTATGAAGTAGGTACTATTATCTTCACCTTCTGGATGGGAAAATGAGCCCATAAAAGCTTAAATCAAAGTGTCCTATCTAGTTGATGGAAGTTTCAGAATTTGAACCCTGTGTTCTTTACAGAACAATATACTGGACTTGGAGTCAGGTGGCTTTTGTCCAGATTACAATAATAGAGCTCATACTAACTGAGACATCACCACATACCAGACCTGTGTTAAGCAATTCCAAGCACTATCTCAGTTACATCTGCCATAATATTATCCCCATTTTACATGCGAGTAAACTGTGAGGCTACCTGGATTGCTGCAGGTCAACAAGCAAGCATCAAGACTCAGGATATGGCCCCAGGCAATCTTTGTTTTCAGGTCAGCACAATATTCCCCAGGGGTCGGCTCACCTCTGCCACATTTCTCTGCTCTGGGCCTCAGCTTGTTAATTGATAAAATGAGCCAGTCATTTAGATAAACCATAAAATCCCTTCCATGAGTCTATCCAATAGAGCAAATCAATGTTGTCATAATAAAAACCACAAAAGGGCATGCCCTGCAGGTCAGACCCACACTGGCCGCTGACTCATGAAGTTGGGTGAGTCACAAGGACTGTGTGTGCCTTTTCCTCTTTCCGTGAGCTGTTGACATGGAGCTGCAGAGAAATATGCTATCTATACAGCAGGACTTTCTTGTTTTCTGAGGCAATTCCTCTTTGTTATCCTGGTAATTTTCTTCCCAAATTTGAACTTCACTGCAGAGTTAAAATGTATGTGGCAAAGGGATTGCAGGGGTTGTGATAGTCACCAGGCATGCCCTCATTTTAGATTTAACACAAATGAAGTCTCATCAGTGGCTTTGGTCTCCTATTCTCTATTTTGCAGGACTAGCCCTGCAAAATTTCAGCCTAAAACTCAGAAGCTATACAGAAGAGTATTAGGTACAGTCTCTATTCTCTGACATTTCAATGTCAATCTCCTCTTATAAAAATTCAATCAACACATTTTCGAAACAGTATAGGAAAGTCCAGTCATGACATATGTGGGGGGGAAAGGGAGTCCCCAGTGAGGAATTTCTCCTTCTTTAACAAGGGCCCCCTGACTCCCACTTAACTCTCTGTATATCATAAACCCATTTGAGAATATGAAGAAAGCTATGGACTACTTTTCTAGCAAAAAGCATATTTTCTGTCACACAAAGTTTTGCATACAATTTCAGGGGTTCATATGCACTCCCAAACCTGCCCACAGTCAAGACTCCAGTTAGTAAATACACTCCTCTCTAGGGCTTTGATTCCTTTTATTTTCTCTCAACCCCTTTTTGTACTCATTTTCCTAATTCTTTTCTCTCCACTGAAGTACAGTAGTAGCCCTTTGGATGTGGAAGGGACCTCAAAGCCCAGTGGACCTATTCTTTGTCTGGTCCAAATGGCCACAGCATAAGCCGCACCTCGCCAGTTAAAAGCAATTTACCCCACACTGATGATTGCTCATTAAATTTTAAAAATTAATTAATTACTAACTAAATGATATTACTAGAAGCTTTTAAATTTTGTTGAGCAGAATCCTACTATCTGTTGTATAGTGGATGCTGTTGGGCCCGTATCCCCTTTACCTGTTGGCACATCTGTCCCCCAGCTGCCATGTGGGTTGGATGATTACAATTCACAGCTATTCTTTCCATAGAGAATTACCACTGGCTGAATGTAAGCTGCAAGTTGCCATGTGCCCCACTCCTCACCTACTGCAGATTTCAGACAGTGACACTTCGTGGTGTGGTTTAAGTCTGAAAGTATGCCTGTGGGATCAGATCTAAGCTTGTCTTCAGTTGAGGTCACAGTCTTGCTTAGCATGTATCCTATCCCTGACCTTGTGACCTTTGTTTTCCTTCTCATGAGCACTCCCATTTCCCGCCTTGGGCTCTGCTTCTAGACCTAAGGCAGTTGATATTACACATGGTCCTGGGGTGAAATTCTGGAGTTGGATCACTCACTAGATAGATGGCAATGAGTCACTGGTAGAAGGTGGAGTCTTGATAGTCTCTGGCATGCAGTAGCAATGCAATTGCTAAGCTGTTCCATCTGAGGTGAGATGGGATGGTTACATGTGGAAGGGATGCACTAGCTAGTGCAGAGTCTTGGGCATTTGTTTGAGATGTGTGGGAAAATAGCAACTCCAAGGACTATGGAATTATGTACTTATTCTAAGTACCACCCATTCATTCAAGAGAAAATATGACATTTTCAGATCGAGCTATCAACAATTTAAAGCGAAGTGAGAGACAGAGAACTTACTTGAAAGTTTGTTTCTTTTTAAAGAGCCTACATCTCCTCCAGCTAGAGGGGAAGCACATCTGAGGGTCAGGAACAGGACTTACTTCAGAAGGAGGCAAAACTTCAGAGAAGTCTAAAATATCAGCAAGTCGTCTATGCCAAAATCAAGGCCCTCACAGGGAGTGAGTGAGACTCTGAGACTTGAGATGGAGAATGCTGGTAGATGCATTGAGAAACTTGAAATTCCAAATTCCCTGGAACTTCAGGGAGGACGATGTAGCCTCCTTCACTTTGTTGGAGATAGAGTACTGCCACCTTGACCTTTTGCTTGAAGACTATGAGGGGCTTCAAATGAGGTATGAACCTTACAAGACACCTCAGGATTTGTCCTACCTTCTCTGGTCCACATATGCATAATTAAGGTCAAATTGCAATATAACCTAGGAACCCTGCTAAAATAAGACGGGATATATGCTGAAGTATCTGCAGGACTGGGCTAGCATGTATTGGCTGAATTGGATAGTATACCTGTGAGTGAATCCTAATGATGCTATATCAAGGGACAGATAATATCAAGCTAGATAAGAAGGTAATCTCCTGTTACGTAGGGTTTAGCACCTAGGCAAGGACCCTGAGTGCTGTGATGGCTCTCAAAAGCTTGGATATAAGCAGTGGCCTAACATTAGACAAAATACAGATGTCAGAAGTGCTGTGGAAAACTGTAGAAGGAGGAATAAAAATGCTCGGATAAGCAGATATGCTAGAATGGGATGATTGCAGAAGACTGGAAAACCTACCAGCTGATCATATTACTAACAAAAACCTAGGGGACGCTACTTTTCAGGTGGTAAGGAATGTGTTGGTGAAGGGGGCACCAGTATCACTGATAATCTCCTATTGTATGTCTCTGTAGAATGGGACTCACAGTAGAAGATCCTGTTGTAAACTGGGCTCCCAGTAATAATAGAGATGAGAGGATCATGGTAAAACAGAGGACAGGTGACAGCACATTACAATCAGAAGTGATGTAGGTGTAATTACCATGAAGCAGAATGGCAGCCAGGGAGACTGACTCTCAGAGGCATATGTGGAGATGGTTATAGAACACAGTGTTCCTAAAGGCATGATAGAAGGGCAGCCAAAAAATGTATTAATATATATATATATATATATATATATGTGTGTGTGTGTGTGTGTGTGTGTGTGTGTGTGTGTGTGTGTGTGTAAGAGATCACACATAAACGAACAAAAGGCTGAGGGCAGCCCTAACCGGTTTGGCTCAGTGGATAGAGCGTCGGCCTGTGGACTGAAGGGTCCCGGGTTCGATTCCAGTCAAGGGCATGTACCCTGGTTGCGGGCACATCCCCAGTGGGGGTTGTGCAGGAGGCAGCTGGTCGATGTTTCTCTCTCATCGATGTTTCTGGCTCTCTATCCCTCTCCCTTCCTCTCTGTAAAAAAATCAATAAAATATATATATTTAAAAAAAAAGGCTGAGGGCAGGTGCCTTAATGGAAAGTCATGATATCTTAGTCAGTTTCTATGTCTGATATAGTTCTCAGACTCAGAGGACATCAATTGGAGAACTCTGAAGCATCATGACAAGGGCACATAGTAATAACTACTATAGTCCTTTCACAAAAGCTACTTACTTGAGTATGTATACACTGAGGAAGGGGAACACCTAGATCTTTTGAGAACTTTGGATAGAGAATCTGAGTTAACAGTAATATCTGCTGCTGTGGTCTCTGATAGAATAGGGATGTAGTGGTTATTGGAAAACAAATAAGTCCGTTGGGGCCACAGCCCTAACATCATTTTCCAGGTTCCCAAGTGTGTAATTGCAATAGACATATTTGGCAGTCAATAGAATCCTCACATTAGTTCTTAGTTCTGTACATTAAGAACTATTGTAAGATAGGCCAAGTTGAATCTCCCCAAACCACCCCCTCAACTAAATAAAAATAACGCATTCTGGAATGTCAGCAAGAAATGCCACCCTCAGGTTTAGTGATCCCTATCATATTCCCATTTGCTTCACCAGTTAAACCCTGCAAAATCCAAATAAATCCTCCTGGGCGATAGTGGACCACCCAAACATACTAGTAATCAAATATTAGTACCAATTGCAGCTGTATACTGATGTGGTGGCTTTATTAGAGCATATTATCACACAGATTTGGGTGCATGGTCTGATCTATTAATACAGCAGATTTGTTGATTTCTGTAATCCTTAAGAAGGATGATTAAAAGCAGTTAGCATCACAAGAGACAAGTGACAATACACCTTCCTGGTCTAGTGCCAGTGCTATGAATTCTCATGTTCTCTGTCATAATATATTCCAAATGGGCCTGGACTATCTGGACAATTCAGAACATCAGGTTAGTCTACAAAATTGATGATGTCATTTTAATTTGCCCTGGTAGACATTAAATAGCAAGTACTTTGGATGCTTTGGAAAGACCTACATGCACTGCAGAAAATGAATGATAGATCTTATAAAACTCAAGGCCTGTGACAATGGAGATTTTAGGGACCTAGTGGTCTGGGATATACCGGGCCATCACTTACAAAGTAAAGAACAAATTACTTCACCTTGCTCTTTCTACCACTAAGAAAGAATTACAGCACTGAATAGTACTTTTTGGATTTAGAAACCAGCATTTTCCACACATGATGCTCTTACAACCCATTTTTTAGGCAATATGTAAAGCTTCTAGCTTTGGTGGGAGTAAAGTTGAGAAAGACCACGTGGGGCCTCTGGCAAGACCCAATGGAGAGTCATGGAGCAGAATCTGGTAGTTCTGGAACACGGTCTTACCATTTGCAGCAGAGCACTTACACACCATTCTAAAATCTCTCCTGACATGCTTTTGGGCTCTAATTGAAATTGATCTCTGACTATGGGTTATTAAGTGATCATGTGGCCAGAAATATAGATCAAGTGATGTTCTGTAAAACCCACCAAGGTATAAGGATAAGTAAGCCCAGCAGAAAGTCATCATTAAATAGAAGTAGCCCATCTAGGCTCAAGATTGAGAAGGCCCAGAGGGATCCAATAAGCTATAGAGCAGGAAGCCCAGACCCAAATGTCACTTCTTGTACTCTTGCCTTTTCCTCAGCTCACACCTAGGCCCTCATTGTGGGTATTCCACATGACCAGCTGATGAAAGAAAACACTGAGTTTGGCTCATGAATGGCCTGGCTTTGTATAGGTACAAGCCATACATGGACTGCTGTTACACTACAGTCTCACTCAGGAGTGCCCCTAAAAGACAGAGGTGTGTGGAAATTGTTCCAATTTACTAATTCATTATAGTTGAAAGAAGTGAGAGAGAGGGAAAAGGAAGGGGAATAAGAAAAAAATACATAAAAATCCTTAAATGTTACTGAAAATTTAGACAAACCTCCCAGTTGCTTTACATTGCCTTCATATGCAATAATAGTATTATTGTTCTGCAGGGACAATGGACAGAGCTTTGGGCACTGAATCTGGTCATTCATGTTGTATGGAGAAAGAAGTGGTTTGGAGTAAGGGTATACATAGAATTATGAGCAGTAGTGAATAGCTTTGTTAGCTGTTCAGAGAGAAACTTTGGAAGGAGTAATATTGGATACCTGGGGACAAGGAGTCCTAGGAAAGAGCCATGTGGATGTTCCCATGGAAGTAGGAAAAATGTATGAACATCATATGCCATATGTCATTGTCCATCAGAAAACATGCATGGTAGAAAATATTTAAACATCCCAATGGTCATGCTAATGTAATATAGCCAGTAGATGTAAACAAGCCTTGGTCATCAGCCACCTCAGTAAACAGATTAGTCATTGTGGTAGGGTAGAGGCTATGCATGGGTTCCCCAAGACTGATCTAGCTAATACTACTGCTGAATATTCTACCTGCCAGCAACAGAGACCTTGAATCTGTGTCATCCTTAAGAGCCCAAGAAGTGACAAGTTGACAGATGGGACCTCTTCCATTTTGGAAAGACCAGTAAGCTATGTTTACTGGGGTTGACACAGAATCTACTCAGAGATTTGCCTTTGCCTGTCTGTAGTGCCTTGGTCAGTACCAGAATCCAAGACTTCACAGAGTATCTGATCTACCAACATGAATTTCCATATCACATTGCTTGGATCCACTTTATAGTAAAGGAGAAGGGTCTTTGAACATATAGCTGTGGCATCCACTGATCCTTACTCATCACATACCATCCAGAAGCTATAGCCTAGTAGAGCAATGAAAGTAAACTCTTGATGCCACAGCTGAAGCACCAGCTTTGAAAAGACAGTATGCAAAAATTGAGCCCTGTAAGTATATACCTTAAGCCATTAATCATTATATGATATTATGTTCCCAATAGGTAAAATATATGGGTCTGAGAACCAAGGAGTGGCAGTAGAAGTAGCACAATGATTTTGACTCCTTGTTACCCATTTATGAAATTTTTACAAGCCTTTTCTGTAAATTTTGGTTCTGTGGCTTTAGAGATCTTAGGGCCCAGAGGGACACAGTAAGATTACTATTAATCTAAAGTTACAGCTGCCATTTAGTCCTTTGGGATCCTCAAGGTAGCTGACTATCAGCCAAAGAAAGAATCTAGCATAGCAGCAGAGGTATTTAACTCTGATTATCATGAGGTCGTAGGCTTGCTTATACATAATGAAGGCAAGGAGGGATATGTCTAACATAGAGATAATCCACATAGGTGTCTCTTGGTACTTTCATGCCCAGTTATTATTTCAGATTCACAAAAAAGAGCAGCCATCCTATATAAATAAAAGGCTAATATGCAAATAGACCAAATGGCGGAACAACTGAACAACTGGTCGCTCTGACATGTGCTGACCACCAGGGTGTGCACAAGGAACATGGCAGGCATCGGCTGCAGCAAGATGGTGGAGCAGGTGAGCGGGGTGCCAGACCAAGGTGGGGCACCGGTCACTGTCATTGGGGCGAGCCTCTGGTGGTTACTGAAAATTCTTTGCTCCCATGCACCACGGTCCCGCCTGGTGCTTACACCTGCTGCTGATGCCCCAAATGCTCGGCTTCTCCACCTCCCCCTGCTCCTGAGGGGCGATCAGGGTCAGCAGCCGCATCTTGCACCCGCTGCTGGTGATGGCCCCACTTGCACCCGCTGCTGGCACTGGAGCCACCACTCACATCCACTGCTGGTGCCAGCCCCACTCACAACCATAGCTGGTGCCAGAGCTGCCGCTCACACCCATTGCCGGCACCTGGTGCTGGTCCCAATCACTGGGCGCCGTCAGTGGGTGTGAGCGGCAGCTGCTAAACCCAATTACCCCTGAGGGCTTCTCCACCTTCCCCTGCTCCTGAGGGGCATTCAGGGCAGCAGCCACTGCTCGCACCCACTGATAGTGCCAGCCCCACTCACACCCACTGCTGGCACCGGCCCCAATCGCTCCACGCCGTCAGCAGGTGCAAGTGGGGCCGGCGCTGTCAGCACATGGGAGCAGTGGCTGTGGTGGAAGTGGGGCTGCTGGCAGACAGGGGATTAGGGGCCACAGTGGGAGGGGCCAGGCAGGGGTGTGGAGGATGGGCTGAGACCTGCCCCTGTGCCCACTGCAGCCTTGCAACCCACAGTTCCTTTCAAGGTGCACAAATTCATGCACTGGGCCTCTAGTAGTCAATAAGAACTTAGAAACCACGGTTGCAGACACCCTAGGGCAGTGGTTGGCAAACTGTGGCTCACAAGCCACATGCGGCTCACGAGCCGCGGTTTGCTGCTCTGTTGATTAATGAGTTTGCTGACCACTGGGATAGAAGCTTAATCACAAGGAACAACAACAGCCTGTAATTATTGGAATCGAGAGTCTAGGTCAGTGGTCGGTAAACTCATTAGTCAACAGAGCGGCAAACAACAGCTCGCGAGCTGCATGTGGCTCGCGAGCCGCAGTTTGCTGACCACTGCCCTAGGGATAAGAATTTATGGCAAATCTTAAAACAAGACACCTAGACTAGTAGTAGTGCCTGCTGGCCCAGGGAGAGAGAAAGCTAGCATGGATATTTGAAACTATGGAGATAAATATTGATTATGCTACTGTAGCAGCAGCAGCAGTGGGTGTAGTTCATTCCAGTTAACCATACTCCTGTGAGTTCTCCAATAAATTGAAACCAATGAGAATCCTGAGAACCTACCCACAGAGGGAATGAACTTAATGTAAGAGTCAAATGGATCTAAGTGGTGCAAGGGGTAGACTAAGTGGTGTAGTGGGTGCTGTTGGTGCCTTGCACAGATATTTTTTAATCAGTGAGCCCCTAACCCACCTGCTAAGAGTGTTGGTTGAGAATACTTCACAGATTTTTCCTTCTTTAGAGAATTGCCTTAGACTAAAAAGGAGCACCTCACCTTAGAGGATATCCCTGTTTTGGGGGCAAAAGACTCACAAACATAGTCATATGAAAGGCCAGGTCACTTGTCTGAAGATGGTACTAACTTCGTGGTGCAAATTGTTCTCCCCTGAGACATCAGAACAAAGCTAGTCTCTAGATGAGACCATTTGTTTTTTTCCCCTTGCTTATCCCATGTCACTCACTCCCTTCATCCTTATAACTAAACCATTTGAATAAATGGTTTAACACATTCTATAGCTTTCACTCCTTAGTTCTTTTGTAGCCATGGCTCTTTATAAAATGCACTGGTTAAGAAGACAAAAATCCAATAAAAAAATGGGCAGAAGACCTGAATAGACATTTCTCCAAAGAGGACATATAAATGGCCAAGAGACACATGAAAAAATGTGCAAAGTCACTAATCATCAGAGAAATGCAAATTAAAACCACAATGAGATATCACCTCACACCTATCAGATTGGCTATCATCAAAAAATCAGCAAACAACAAGTACTGGCGAGGATATGGAGGAAAGGGAATACTAGTTCACTGCTGGTGGGAATGCAGATTGGTGCAGCCACTATGGAAAACAGTATGGAGTTTCCTCAAAAAATTTAAAATGGAACTTCTGTTTGACACAGTGATCCCACTTCTGGGAATATATCCTAAAAACTAAAACTAAAAAAAAAAAAAAAAAAAAAAAAAAAAAAATCAGAAAGAATATATGCATCCCTATAGAAGCATATATTTAGAGTAGCTAAGATCTGGAAATAGCCCAAGTTCCCATCAGTAGATGAATGGATAAAAAAACTGTGGGACATTTATACCATGGAATATTATGCAGCTGTAAAAAAAAACAACAACGGGGTTCTCTTACCCTTTGGGACTGCATTCATAGATCTGGAAAATATTATGCTGAGTGAACTAAGCCAAACTGAGAAAGACAAATATCATATAATCTCACTTATTTGTGGAACCTAATGAACAAAATTAATTGACCAACAAAATAAGACCCAAAGCAGGGAGGCATGGAACAGACTGACATACCTTGATGTGGGTTTGGGGGGACGAGAAGATTTAAACCAAAGAACTTATGTACTTACTAGAGGCCCGGTGCACAAAATATGTGCACGAGGGGTGTGTGTCCCTCAGCCCAGCCTACACCCTCTCCAATCTGGGACCCCTCAAGGGATGTCCGACTGCCCGTTTAGTCCCCATCCTGGTAGGATCGGGACTAAACGGGCAGTCGGACATCCCTCTCACAATCCAGGACTGCTGGCTCCCAACTGCTCGCCTGCCTGCCTTCCTGATTGCCCCTAACCACTTCTGCCTGCCAGCCTGATCACCCCTAACCACTCCCCTGCCAGACTGATTGATGCCTAACTGCTCCCCTGCCAGCCTGTTTGCCCCTAACTGCCCTCCACTGCAGGCCTGGTCCCCCCCCCCAACTGCCCTCCCCTGCAGGCCTGGGTCCCCCCAACTGCCCTCCCTTGCAGGCCTGGTCCCTCCCACTGCCCTCCCCTGCTGGCCATCTTGTGGCGGCCATCTTGTGTCCACATGGGAGCAGCCATCTTTGACCACATGGGGGCAGCCATCTCGTGTGTTGGAGTGATGGCCAATTTGCATATTACTCTTTTATTAGATAGGATATGCATTGCCCATAGACATGGGCAATAGGGTAGTGAAGAACTGGTTGGGGGGGGGGGGGTGAGTAGAAGCTGGGATAAGAGGGTAAAGGGGAAGAATAGGGGATATCTATAGTATTATAAACAATAAAAAAGAGATTTAAAAATGAAAAAATAGGTAAGGGAAATGAATAAAGAATGATATAGTAATGCTAAATTGTCTAAGTTCTGTCTTTTCACTTTTACAAACACCAAAATTGAGGTCTCATGCTAACCACCTCCAAGCTCATTTCCTCAATGGTCTCTGAGAATAATCCTGGTTTAATTTCAGGGTTGCTTTAAAGAGTACTACTGAGAACCTGCTAAGGTGATTCATTTCATATTTGGAGGGCTTTCTACTTTCCAGTAGGTAAGTAGAAAATCACTCCATCCCAGTCTTGTTGCCCGCACTTGACTTTTAGCTTTGCCATCCTGTCATGTACTTAAGTTCCCTCAAAAAGAGACTTGTCATAGTTTAGATGAGCCTTGCTAAGATATGTAGTCCTGGCCCTTAATCCTATTTGAGCAGTTCGTGTCTTGCTTCATGCTGCTCAACTTCACTGTTGCTAACTACTTGTTTATCTATCCAGCACTTCCGTTTCACCTCATCTGAAAATAGTCCTTGTACCTCTTACTGGATCATCCAAAACTGCATCATAATTTTTTGGATCCTGTGTCATACCTGCCTTCTTGGACCTCCTCCAGGTACTTTCTGCAAGGGATGGCTCATCTTAACTGGCTCTGCTTAGATTTCAGAAATCCTTTGCTTCCCTCAGTTTATATGTGACTTTGTGGAAGTGATTTAATATATCTATTCCAAATTTCCTCATCTAATAAATAGACCTAATAATTTCTAATAAGGGTTAAAGAAGAAAATACTCATAAAGCATTTAGATGAGTGCCTGGAAAATAATACTGTTTAATGAGTGAGTTTTTGTGAGTTAGCTATTACAGTCTACCACGCAGACTTGTCAGGAAAACAGAAACCCTAGGGATAAGAATTTTAGGAATTTCAGGCAGGAAGGAATTGAACATGGGGAGAGGCTTACACATCTGGGAAGGACCTGCAGCTGGAAGATTAGGAAGGCCACTATAGGATTTCACACACACTGATGTGCAGGAATAACAGGGAAGCACTGACTTTGGTCTCAGCTGCCAGCATCATGGAAGTGGGTGATTACCAGCTGTCTGCCACAAAGCTATGGAAAAACCTCTACCTGTCAATGCCCGTTTACCTGTACATAGCTGAAAATAGTGGCTTCCCTTTTCATTTATGTTTTATAGGTCTTGTGCAAATACTTTACTGGTTAAGTATAAATTGTGGAGAAAGTACAGCATTGAAAATTCAAGTTCTAGACTTTCCGTCTTGCAGTAGAGGGGAGAGATCAGAAATGTAGGGATGTTCCTTTTGCAGCACAGAAGCTTTTTAGTTTGATATAGTCCCTTTGATTTATTTTTGCCTTTACTTTCCTTGCCTTTGGGGTCAATTTCATAAAATGTTCTCTACGACCAAGTCCGTAAGTTTAGTACCTCTGTTTTATTCTATGTAATTTGTTGTTTCAGATCTTATATTTAGGTCTTTGATCCATATTGAATTAATTTTTGTGCCTGGGAACAAACTGTAATCTAGTTTCATTCTTTTGCATATGGTTTTCCAGATTTCCCATCACCGTTTACTGAAGAGGCTTTCTTTACTCCATTGTGTGTTTCTGCCTCCTTTGTCAAAAATTATCTGCCCATATACATGTGGTTTTGTATCTAGGCAAAGCTAAGAACCGTATGATTTCACTAATACGTGGGATATAAAACTGACACTCAAAGAACCAAGATGGCAGCATACGGTATACACCTGTACGTGCTGCCTCTCACAACCACACCAAAACTACAACTAAAAGACAAAACGTCTATCACCCAGAACCATGGGAAAGCTGGATGAGTAGAAGTTCTACAACTAGAAGGAAAGAGAAAAGAGCATTGAGACATGCACAAGCGCGGAAAAGCTGAGGTACAGAGGCGCGCGAATTGGGCTGGCAGCTGGCGGCTGGCGACTGGGTGTGCTATTTTTTTCAACCCAAAGGAAGACACAAGCTCCTGATTACTCTGAACTCCAGTTTCCGGCAAGACTCTGGGGACCCAGATTCCTATGGGGAGAAGCTGGACTGTCTGCCATTGGGTCGGAAAGTGAGAGTGGCTTTCTTGCAGAGGTGCGCGCAGGAATCATTGTTTACTGCGCTGGGGCACGGGACGCGGGGATGCGGAAACTCGGAGATGCAGAGACAGCTGACTGGCAGCCATCACTGTTTGCCACGCCCTAGCCTAGTGATTTCCTGAGACCCCGCCCTGCACAATTTACAAACCCACCCAAGCTCTGCGCAGCGGTTTTTGCATATAAATGGCCTGCCCTATCGCAGCTTAACCTAACAAACTGCAGCTCTGGTCAGACAGATCCAAAACCTCCAAACCCCAAGCAAAGAGGAGAAATCTGCAGATCTCGCTGTAGCTCCTGCTGGGTGGCCTAAGAAAGTAGCTGACCTACACCCCATTGGAGATCCAGAAGCCAGTGTACCTTGTGGTCAGTGTGAGACGACACCAGATTTCAACTCCTCACATCCATAAGTGACACATTCAAGACGCAGACTCAGGGGGCACCAAAGCCCCACTGAAACAAGTCCTGCTCCATAAGGGTGTCTCCAGCACAGCAGTTCTTCCATTATAGACACAGCCAATTGGCCTGGTGTACCAACAGCAATCAAGGATTAACTACAACAAGACTTTGCACTCAGCCCACAAAAGGGTGCACCAAGAGTGTCCACCCAGTGTACCAACAGCAATCAAGGATTAACTACAACAAGACTTTGCACTCAGCCCACAAAGGGGTGCACCAAGAGTGTCCACCTCAGGTGATAGGGGAGGCTGGACCACTGGGCCCTATAGGTCACCTACCTTAGAAAACCACCCCATCAACACAGGGAAGCAGCCAAAATGCAGAAACAAAGAAACATGTCACGAATGAAAGAAATGGAGGAAAGCAAACTACTGGACATAGAGTTCAAAACCACATTTATAAGGTTATGCAAGAATCTTCTAAACACCTCTGAGGAACTTAGTGAGACCTTTAAGGATCTCAATGAAAATGCCAAAAAAAAAAAAAATGGAAAAGGACCAGTTAGAAATTAAGCATACACTGTCTGAAATAAAGAATATACAGAAATTCAACAGTAGACCAAAGGACCCCAAGAATCAAACCAAAGATTTGAAATATGAGGAAACAAAAAACACCCAACCAGAAAAACAAAAAGAAAAAAGAATGCAAAAATATGAAGCTAGTGTAAGGAGCCTCTGGGACAACTTTAAGTGTACCAACATCCGAATTATGGGGGTGCCAGAAGAAGAGAGAGAGCAAAATATTGAAAACCTATTAGAAGAAATAATGACAGAAAACTTTCCCTACCTGGTAAAAGAAATAGACTTACAAGTCCAGAAAGCACAGAGAACCCCAAACAAGAGGAATCCAAAGAGGACCACACCAAGACACATCATAATTAAAATGCCAAGGGCAAAAGACAAAGAGAGAATATTAAAAGCAGCAAGAGAAAAACAGTTACCTACAAGGGAGTACCCATATGACTCTCACTGATTTCTCAACAGAAACTATGCAGGCCAGAAGGGAGTGGCAAGAAATATTTAAAGTGATGAACAGCAAGAACCTACAACCAAGATTACTCTACCCAGCAAAGCTATCATTTAGAATTGAAGGTCAGATAAAGAGCTTCACAGACAAGAAAAAGCTAAAAGAGTTCATCACCACCAAACCAGGATTATATGAAATGCTGAAGGGTATTCTTTAAGAAGAGGAAGAAGAAGAAAAAGGTAAAGATAAAAATTATGAACAACAAAATGACAACAAATACATGCCTGTCAACAAGTGAATCTAAAAATCAAGTGGATAAAAAATCTGATGAACAGAATAAACTGGTGAATATAATAGAATCAGGGGCATAGAAAGGGAGTGGACTGACAATTCTCAGGGGGAAGGGGGTGTGAGGGGTGCGGGAAGAGTTTGGACAAAAATCTTACACCTATGGATGAAGACAGTGGCGGGGTTAAGGGCGTGGGGTGGGGTGGGGAATCAGGTGGAGGGGAGCTATGGGGGGAAAAAAAGAGGAACATCTGTAATAATCTGAACTATAAAGATTTATTTTAAAAAATAAAATAAAACTGACACTCATGGACACAAACAGCAGTATGGGGGGAGAGGGGAGGGGCAGTGAAGGGGGTGGCAGAGGACACCTAATATATGGTAAAAGAAGATGATTTGACTTTGGGTGGTGGGCACACAGTGCAATATACAGATCTTGTAACATAGAAATGCATACCTTAAACCTATATGATCCAATGTCACTCTAATAAATTTTTAAAAGAAGAAATGTAGGGATGGGTTAAGTATCAATAGACAATCTGTACCACAGTTATTATTATTGCTGTTATTATGAGTGCCATTCCAGCTCTGTTCTGTTAGGAATCATGTAATGGACAACCTACTGAGAAGTAAGTCAGAGGGTATGATAATTAATCAGCACACTGTAGTGCTCACACATGTGCAGTTGCACATCTTTGTATCAAAGTCAGGTGCTCCTTCTTATATTTTGGTCCCTACAAGCACCTTTTATAAGAATTTATGGAGCAGTGGTAGTTCTTTAAACAACTCTCAAACCCCAGGGGTGCTGCCCCTTGGCACTTTACCGTCCTTGTAGACTCATTAACTAGAACATCTGAGTATAAGGGATTTTGGTGAGTGTTAAATAAAACTCTCATTTTATTGGAGGGGAATGAGGACTATAGCATGAGGCATTAACTCGCATTTTATTGGAGGTGAATGAGGAATACAGCATGAGGTATTTGCACAAGTTCTCTCAGCTAGGTAGATGCAGTTAGCCCTCAACCTCAGGGCCCTCTGAAAATCTTCTCTTATGTGAGCAGTAATGCCTGGCATTGTGCTGGTCAGAATGAGTGGGTAAAGTACACACACTGAAAGACTGGAAGGCTGAAATATATATACCCATATCTATCTATCTACCATCTATCTACCTATCTATTATCTATCTATCATCTATCTATATCTATATACATCTATATATTATTTATTTTAAATCTATAGTTTGGTTTTTAATCTCCTTTAGAAACCAAGACTAATATTTCACTGTAATTTCATGTTGTTCTTTGGTTCAGCAACTCACACCATTCATAATGTGTCCCTTTGCACACAAATTATTGCCAGACAAGAGGTAGAGGAATGAATGGAGAAACCCCTAGCACTAACTGAGGACAACATGGACCCAGGGCTAGAGCAATGATTGTTTTACAAGAAACCATCCCCTCATGATCTCAGGACTTCAGGAATACCTATGCAGATCTGAATTCAAATCCTACTTCCAGGACATTCTAGCTGTGTGCCCTTGAGGGAATTTACTACTTCTGCTGGGCCTTATCTTTCTTAGCAGTAAAGTGTGCTTTTGTAAGAACAATGAGAAGCAAGTAAATAAAAGTATTTTGTCTGATAACTGAGACATAGTAAACACTCAATAGATAGCATATCTTCTTATTATTACAGCTTAATAGAGGCCCAGTGCACAAAATTCTTGCACTGGTGGGGTGCGGGTGTCCCTCAGCCCAGCCTGCACCCTCTCCAATCTGGAACCCCTCAGGGGATGTCCAACTGCCAGTTTAGGGATCAGGCCTAAACCGGCAGTCGAACATCCCTCTCACAATTCAGGATTGCTGGCTCTCAACTGCTCACCTGCCTGCCAGCATGATCACCCCCTAACCCAGGGATGGGCAAACTTTTTGACTCGAGGGCCACAATGGGTTCTTAAACTGGACCGGAGGGCCGGAACAAAAGCATGGATGGAGTGTTTGTGTGAACTAATATAAATTCAAAGTAAAGGAGCGGAGCGGAGAGCAAGAGAACCCTCCACTCTTTCGGCTCCGCGGGCCGGATAGAACAGCCGAATGGGCTGGATACGGCCTGCAGGCCGTAGTTTGCCCATGGCTGCCCTAACCACTCCCCTGCCATCCTGATTGATGCTTAACTGCTCCCCTGCCAGCCTGATTGCCCTCAACTTTCTTCCCCTGCCGACCTGATCACCCCCTACTGCCCTCCCCTGCAGGCCTGGTCACCCCTAACTGCCCTCCCCTGCAGGCCTGGGCCCCCGTAACTACCCTCCCCTGCTGGCCCGGTCACCCCTAACTGCCCTCCCCTGCAGGCCTGGTCGCCCCTAACTGCCCTCCCCTGCAGGCCTGGGTCCCCGCAACTGCCCTCCCCTGCTGGCCCGGTCGCCCCTAACTGACCTCTCCTGCTGGCCTGATTACCCACAACTACCCTCCCCTGCTGGCCATCTGTGGCAACCATCTTTGACCATATGGGGGCGGCCATCTTGTGCGAGGACCAGAGGGTCAATTTGCATATTACCTCTTTATTATATAGGATTTTACTCATTGTTCCTTTTTTATAAAGTGGGTATTAAATAGATTTCTCTTGAATGTATGCATAAAATTAATAGATCTTATTACAATAAGGAAAGAAGAATGGCATCTCTCATTCTTAGACCTCATGATAAAAAAAAAAAAAAATCAGCTTCTGGGATGATGAGTAGTGAAGAGAAATCTAGACCAGCATTTGGCAAACTATGGCACACTGGCTAAATCCAGCCCACTGCCTATTTTTGTAAATAAAGTTTTATTGAAACACTGACACTCTTATTTGTTACATATTATCTATAGCTGCTTTTGTACTATAGTGACAGTTGAGTAGCTGCCACAGAGAACAAGTGGACCTCAAAGCCTAAAGTACTTGCTATCTGGACCTTTATAGAAAATGTTTTCTGGACCCTGATTTACCCAAATATGACCCAGTTGGATGTATGACAGAAATCTCAGAATGCCACCATCTGTACATGAAGAACAGAAAAGAAACAGAGCAGTTGGTTTAGTTAGAGAAATTGTCAACTGAAAGTCAAGAAACTTGGGTAATAGTCTCAACCTTACTAGCAGTTAGCTGAATGACCTTGGGTAATACCTTCATTCCTCTAGGCGTGCTTCTTTATGTGCAAAATAAAAAAGTTGAATTAAATCAGCCCTAGGGTCATTTACCACTAATATTCTATGATTCTTTGGAAAATAAGCCTAGGGCAGAAAGGAGACAAGACTTAGATTGATATTTCCTTTATACATTTAAACTCCAATATCACTTTAGTATGTAGGAAAGGCTGGGAAGGAATCCAGGAATGATACAGAGGTAGACTTGGATTTAGGAAGAAAAGCAAAATATATGTATTTCCCAAAATAACTGGAATAGAAGTATAAACTTTGTTAAGACTTTCCAAATTCTAAGGTGAATAAATAGGGTGTATTTTCTAAAGCTATTTTTGGCTTTTTTAACTTATTTTTTTATGAGAGAGAGAGAGAGAGAGAGAGAGAGAGAGAGAGAGAGAGAGAGAGAGAGAAATCAATTTGTTGTTCCACTTATTTATGCATTTATTGGTTGATTCTTATATGTGCCCTGACTGGGGATGGAACCTACAAACTTGGTATATTGGGACAGCACTCCCACCTACTGAACTACATGGCTAGGGCTAATTTTGGCTTTTGTCAACTACAACCACATGGTGCAGATACATGAGCCAAGCACTAAAAGCATTAAAGGGAATTCCTTTCCTGAAAGCATTGCTAACATGAGATTATGGCAACAGAGCACTCAGGCTGAAAAATATAAAGAGCCTTTTAGAGAGCTGCTTGGGAGAAATAGATATTAATGTTTAAAATTTACATATATATAGAGAGAAACACATATATATTTCTTTTTTTATTGATTAAGGTATTACACATATGTCCTTATCCCCCCATTGCCCTCACCCCACCCCCCACTCATGCCCTCAGCCCCCTGGTGCTTTAGCTATATATGAATTATATGACTACATCATTACCTGTCCCCTACCCTGACATTTAATAGTAGTTGAATAAACACTTTTGAATGAATAAATAAAATCCACCAGAGCCTCTATATTAGACTACTTACCCTTGGATTCAACAAATGTTTATATTATGGCTAATATTTGGATCCCTTTTCAAGTTATCCCCTTACAGAGAGTAATGAGTTACTTTTAGCACTCCAAATATTATTAATAATGTTCCTGAGATGTAATGCAAGGTGGGAATTTTAGAATCATAGAAATGACAGGAGCTCAACAAACCTCTTCACTCTCAGGTGTGTTTTTTCTCAGCCTCTTACCCAAGGTCTCAGGCTAAAGACAGTTATGAATAAAACCTGTTCTTTATATTCTTAGTTCAATGTTTGTTTGTTTGTTTGCTACACAATACCTCAGCTTACATATTAGACTTTTATAATAAACTTCTGATATAGAGCATCCTTGAATATGGTCAGGAATTTGGGTGTTCTGGTTAATGGCAATATGGTTCATTTATTCATTCACTTATTTCTCCAATAAGTATTTATTAAACACCAGGCATATATGTTGCAATATGCTATGCTCTCTCATAGACAAAAAGGAATGAGACACAATCCCTTCCCTTAAGTCAGGAGTGTCCTGCAGGAGTATTTCTCTGAACCTCTTCTGATGCCCCTCAAGCTTACCTCCAGCACCATATTATACAGAATGTCCTATTAACAATCAGTCTCTTCCATTAGTCTGTAAGATGCTTGGGGACAGAGAATATATGTTACTAATCATTGGGCATAGCCTGACCCCTCTAACCCCCAAAATTATTTGAACTGCATTAACCTGATCTTATGGTATATTTGGGAAAGAAAGATAATAAATTGCTTTTCAGTTTAAGACATATGTCATGGACTAAATGTATCTCTCCCAAATTCATAAATTGAAGCCGTAACTCCCAATTCATGGTTTGTGAAAATGGGGCCTTTGGGAGACAATTAGGATTAGATGAGGCCAAGAGAATGAAGCCCTGGTCTTATGAGATTAATCCTTATAAGAAGAGATACCAAAGAGCGATCTCTATCTCTCTCTCTCTCTCTCTCTCTCTCTCTCTCTCTCTCTCTCTCTCTCTCTCTCCTTCCCTCCCCCCCCCCACACACACACTAAGGAAAGGCCATAAGGCCACATGAGGACACAACAAGGCAGCCACTTTCAAGCCAGGGACAAAGTCTTCACCAGAACCTAGCCATATTGGCACATTGATGTCAAACGTACAGCTTCCAGAAGTGTGAGAAAATAAATTTCTGTTGTTTAAGCAACCCAATCTATGGTATTTTGTTAGGTAAATACAAGATACCATGCAATACTTTTCACATTATAACTATACTGAAAATAAAAACGTCTTTCACAAAATTATAACATTCAAAACTTTGTAGTCTTTCTGGATTTTTGTAAACTCTTCTAGAGAACCAAAGCATCTCTAGTTGGGTAAGACTGGCAGTTAATGAAATGCTAGCTAAATAGAGAGACCCCTTGAGCAAAAATCATGGGGTCTTAGTTTAGTTTCTTGTGGCTGTTGTAACAAAGTAACATAAACTAGGTGACTTAAAATAACAGCAATTTATTCTCTCACAATTGTAGAGGCCGGAAGTCCAAAGTTAAGGTATTAGCTGGACTGTACTCCCTCTGAAGCCTCTATGAGATGATTCTTCTTTGCCTATTCCACCTTATGGCCTCCCCAGGATGTCCTATCTCCAGTCTCTGCTGCCAGTTTCACATGGCCAACCTCTTCCTCTGTGTCTCTATGTCATCTTGCCTCTGTGCATGTCTGTCTCTGTGTTTCTTCTCCTCTCCTTACAAGGACTTCAGATTTTGAATTAGGGCTCACTCTAATGAACTCGTGTTAACTTAATTATATATGCAAAGACTATTTGCAAAGAAGACCACACAAATATCAGGGGTTAGGACTTCAACATATACTAGTATTTTTGGGAGGACACAATTCAACTCATGCAATGACCTAGTTCAAAATCTTATTTTTACCTTCTTCACAATAATAGCATCAACCTATACTATTTGGGGCCATGCGTTACATGCCAGTCATGGTGCTAGATATTTAATTATTTCATTTTATCTTCTTAACAAGCCTGAGAAGTGGGAAGTGTTAATATTGTTAACAGTTGTGAAATTGAGACTCAAGGAGGTTAAATATCTCCCATCAGCAGCTTTACTAAATGGTGGAGCCAGGATTTTACTCAGATATCACTGATAAGAAGGTTGATGTTCTTAACCACGATAGAAATATTTATGTTTTACCCATGAGCTTATTAATCACTTTCAGATTTCCTATGTCTTAAAACTTTAGAACTATTTTCCTAACGTCTGCATTGAGCATGTCCTATCATATATCCAACCACTACCTAACTGAAGTAGACACATAGATCTATACACGCTCTTTCCTGGTTAGGTTCTCTAAAACTCTCCTTCACCCTTTCTTTAGCACATCTCATCTGTTACACCCTGTTTCATCTTTCCCCTTGTCCTGGTAATCCATACTATCCTTGAAGTGATTTTTAGATGTGAGGTCAGGTCCCAAGGAGAAACTCAATGACTCTTCTGTAGGCTTTCTTATTTCAGCCTTAGCCTGAAGTCAGTTTCTGTATCTAGCTAGCCTAACCCTCATACTTCTGTGTTCAGTCACTGCATTTTCAAAGCTGACCTAAGACACTAGTTTAGTCAATTTGCCCTGGATTTGGAACTCCACCATGTATCCTGGGGCTGCCTCATCTGTTCCTGCCCCTGAGCCCCAGCCAGAGGCACATCCATGTACCAGCCCACTTAGCTCTGCATGGATTTTCCCAAGGCACTTGGAAAAATCGTCAATTATTTTCAATTGCATTTCTGCAGTTTGCAGCTGTTTGAAAAATTCCGGATTGATTTTCAGCCAAGCAATGCAGCCTCAATCCTAATAAGGTTCAAGCACTGAAAAAGTACAGCGATGAACCATTGATTAAGTTGACACTGCAATCTATTTTCCCTGCCCCTGGTAGGCTGAACTGGCTGCTAGCACTTGCATTTGCTAAATGTCCCAGGCTTTTGTCTTCGTGAATAATCTTATCTGAAACCAGAGCTAGTCCTGTGTTTGGTTGCTCTGTCTGGGTATCTGTCAGTGCCTCTTTCTAAGGGTGTGAAAATGAAAGCTGAGGAAATTAAGGACAGCATACAGGGAATTCACTAATCTAAAAACCTAGTGTCCTTCTTAGCTGCTGTGCACAGCCCCAGCTTTAGAGCTGAGAAGGAAGACTGTGGTGGGAAAATGAACATGTCCACAGGGAAATAAGACAGCGGGAGAGCACACACCGAGTGAGTGTCACGTTTAGGGCATGAGTGGCCTTTCCACATTAGGAAGGTGTCCCTGGACAGTGCAGTTTTGTTGCAAACATAAATCAACAATATATACAACATTCGATCGTCTTCCCTCCATCCTAATTCATTCACTTTCTCATCTTTGAAATCATGTGCTTCCGTTTGAATCAGTCTTGAAACTGCTGTGTGATCCTAAGAATGGCATTAACTTCTCTCAGCTTCAGTATCTTCATCTCTAAAATGGCTATATTACTGGCATTACTGCATAGAGTACTGTCATGATTAAATAAGCTAGTGCCATAGTCGGCAAACTGCGACTTGTGAGCCACATGCGGCTCTTTGGCCCCTTGAGTGTGGCTCTTCCACAAAATACCATGGCCTGGGCGAGTCTATTTTGAAGAAGTGGTGTTAGAAGAAATTTAAGTTTAAAAAATTTGGCTCTCAAAAGAAATTTCAATCGTTGTACAGTTGATATTTGGCTCTGTTGACTAATGAGTTTGCTGACCACTGAGCTAGTGGATATAGTGAGTCTAGCATATAGTAATCATTCCATAAACTAATAATAATGAAGCCAGGTTTCAATTTGAAACAGATAAGATCATGTTGAAAATCAACTAATTTTAACCAAGATTTTTTTCTCTTTATACTGGTATGTAAATGAATGGGTAAATACAAGTGGAATGGTTCGTTCCCACAGTGGGAATGGGTGTGAGGGGGCAGCCTGATAATCAGAGAGATCCCCTGATGGAGTAGATAGCCAGACTCACAATGTCAGTAATATGTCTCTACATCAGCAGTGGCAGGATGAAATAAATGACTGGGGAGAAGGCATATTTATTGTTCACAAGCTGCCCAGCTCTGGCCACTCCTTCTCAGCAAAGGTATCCTCCCTGCTCCCCTTCCTTCACAGTAATTTCTAGTCACATAACGGTTGTCCTAGCATAGTAAATATTAGGTCTTCCAAATCTCATGTAGCCACATTTTAATCATCTGCATAGAGTAAACATGCACATATATCTATACATATAGACAGACACTCTTCTATGAATATTTATGGAGAGTATATAAATGCTTCCCACACAATCCCTTCCATAGTAGAAGAATGGTGACCTGCTCCCTCAATTCCATCAGAATGCAAATTATCTCACCCCGGACATGTAATTGCTCAAATAGACAGGTCCTAGAGAGCTGATTCTCATGTGGAGTACAGTCACATTCCAGACTCTCTCATCAGTCCACCCCTTCAATAATAGTTCCTCCAGTCCTTTCCCACCAGCTCTGTGCCTATCTCCCGACTATTCTGAAAAACTGCAACAATCGTGTTTGTGCATTCTAAAACATAGTGTAGCCAGGGAAGCTTGGATCAGACTCTCGATAAAGTGGTTGCCTTAAGAGGTGGAGGCAGAAGGAGTTTTTTCAAACAGCACTGTCCAAGAGCTCGTTCTTTGAGGGTAGAAATGCTCTTTATTGGTGCTGTCCAGTATAGTAGCCACTGGCCACATGTGGAGATTGGGCACTTGAAATGTGGCCAGTGGAAATGAGGTGTTGGATTTTTAATTTAATGTTAACTAGTTTAAATTTAAATAGAAATCTGTAACTAGAGTTTACTAAGTTGCCACTTAGAAATTAGGCAGCCCAATATCCTGCTTTTGAGCAGATGAACAGGAAGTAGATGGAGAAGTAGATAAGATGGGTTAAGGTAGAAGCTGAAAACAGGTTAAACCCTGTTTCTGTTCTAACACACTCAGTGTGTGAATACTCCAGATCTGATAGCATGAGGAAAAACTGAAGATTTTTAAAATGACTTATCTATCCCTTAGTCATTTACTGAGAGCTTTAATATATAATTTTATAGCCTCAACATGCCAGGAAGTGGGGATGAAGAAATAAATAAAATAACAGCTCAGCCTTTGCCCATAGAGTGTGTATATTCAGAACATGAGATAGGAAAACATCAGAATAATTTTATATAGTAGATTGGCCATGAAAAATAACAAAAGTATTATTACATGTTTGAGAGATAACATTAATTCCAATGGCTATGAACAATTCAAATTCAGTATGGTCTTCGTGAAATATAAAATACGACTCCATAGATTTAATACACTTTAAAAAAATGATAATAAAACATTGACCACTGTTTCTATTTTTCAACTCTTTGATCATTCCTCTGCCAAGTGTCTGTGTTGTCTCTACAGGGTCAGCTAGAATGGGAAGCCCTTGCTTTGCGGTCTTACAAGCCTGGGATGTTTGGGGTGAGATAAGTAACCCAGGAGTGGTTTCTGTGCATAGCTTCTGGACTGTCACCACATTGTTATTATTTATAGACCAAACAAATATCCAAGAGTGACGACAGCTGTGTATTCAGCCTGCCCTATTCAAGATAAGTCAGAACTCTAAATATTTACAAATATATTGCCCTTCAATGACTGCTTCCTGTGACAACAGACCTATCACCAGCACAAAGTACATGAATATATCATTCTGCTGTTCTGGTGGATTATTTTTTTTCTAAGAGCCTCCTTCCCCTCCTATCTTTCCTGTCTTGTCTCCTACCTTTATTTATTCCATAGTAGTTATTGGCTGCTCAGTGTTTGCCATGCTGGGGATGCAAAAATAAAAACAATTAAGCTTCAATCTCTTCATTTACACAACGGGCAGTTTTTCCTAATGGTTAGGATCAGATGCTTTGGAGTAGGTGGATGTGTCATCCTTAACTACTTATGCCATCCTGAGAAAGCTAGTCACACCTTTATGCTTTAGTTTCTTTTACCATAAAATGAGAGTAGGAAAGTGTGTACTTTAAAGGGTTACAGTGAAAATTACGTAGATAATGCATATAAAGCTCTCAGCACTTTGTCATGGAATATGATCAGTAAATATTAGTCTATACCAGTGGTCGGCAAACTCATTAGTCAACAGAGCCAAATATCAAGAGTACAACGATTGAAATTTCTTTTGAGAGCCAAATTTTTTAAACTTAAACTTCTTCTAACGCCACTTCTTCAAAATAAACTTGACCAGGCCATGGTATTTTGTGGAAGAGCCACACTCAAGGTGCCAAAGAGTCGCATGTGGCTTGCAAGCCGCAGTTTGCCGACCACTGGTTTATACTATTGTCGTTATTAATCTGATTAACTTACCAGGGCTTTTTACAGGTATGTTTAACTAGGTAATGTTTTAGAAAGCTTACCTATGCCCCACACTTTTGTTTCAATTCACGATATTTTTCATATTTCCGTTATAGCACTTTTGAGGTTATTTACATGTTATTATTTACTAGAGGCCTGGTGCACAAAAATCCTGCACAGGGGTGTGTGTGTCCCTCAGCCCAGCCTGCACCCTCTCCAATATGGGATCCCTCTCACAATTCAGGACTGCTGGCTCCCAACTGCTCGCCTGCCTGCCTTCCTGATTGCCCCTAACTGCTTCTGCCTGCCAGCCTGATCACCCCCTAACCACTCCCCTACCAGCCTATTTGCCCCTAAGTGCCCTCCTCTGCAGGCCTGGTCACTGCTAAAGGCCCTACCCTGCAGGCCTGGTCCCCCACAACTGCCCTTCCCTGCAGGCCTGGTCACCCCCAACTTCCCTCCTCTGCTGGCCTGGTCACCACCAACTGCCCTCCCTTGTAGGCCTGGTCCCTCCCAACTGCCCTCCCCTGCTGGCCATCTTGTGTCCACATGGGGACAGTCATCTTTGACCACATGGGGGCAGCCATCTTGTGTGTTGGAATGATGGTCAATTTGCATATTATTCTTTTATTAGATAGGATAGAGGCCTGGTGCATGGGTGGGGGCTGGCTGGTTTGCCATGAAAGGTGTCCCAGATCAGGTTGGGTGTTCCCTTGGGGCACGGGGTGGCCTGGGTGAGGGGCCTGTGGTGGTTTGCAGGCCAGCCATGCCCCTGGCGACCCAAGCAGAGGCCCTGGTATCTGGGATTTATTTATCTTCTATAATTGAAACTTTGTAGCCTTAAGTGGAGGCCAGGGCAGGCCAGGGGAGGCGGGAAGCTTGGCTTCTTCCATTGCCGGGAAACCCAAGCCTCCTGCTCTCTCCGTGGCTGCACCTATCTTAGTTGGGTTAATTTCTATACTCACTCCTGATTGACTGGTGGGCGTGGCTTGTGGGTGTAGTGGTGGTATGGTCAATTTGCATATTACTCTTTTATTAGATAGGATATTTCCAATTTCCCAATTGCTACTTGAGGGCAGGGACTTTGAGTCATTCATCTTTGTTTAGCAACAAAATATCTGGCCCTTGGTTGCACTGAAGAAGTATATATGGGGTTTTTCTTTGCTAGTTTCCGGAAGCTTACAGTGAATTAGGAGGGGTAGAAGTAATTATGTCACCTGCATGGGTAAGTTAGAACAATTGAGAAGTTCAGTATACATATTCAGTTTCTCCTTCCTCACTCACCAATCAGGGGTCACCCCATTTGACTAGGGTAAAATAAAAGAAGTTGGGTAGAGAAGCCAGGACTGACAAATTAATGGAATTGTGTTGACATGGAAAGAATTATCAGGATTGGGAAGACCAGCTACTCCCTATAGGAATGATTACCCATTTTAGAGATACTTAATCTTAAAGATTTTTAAGACCTTGCTCAAGCTGTTAAGTAGCACATCTAGGATGGGAGTTTAGGCTGAGAGAATTCAGATCTAAAGTACTGCAGGGAGGGCCTGTACTATTTTCATCTTTAGCAATGTGAACCTTTAAAGGAAAAAAAAAAAAAGGCACCTAATAAGAAGGCTCCTGGTGGCTAACAGGGCTTAAATAAGAAAGCAGAGGCTAGCAGCCATTTCTGCACAGGAGCCTCTCCTGCAAACTGCACTGAATCCTCTCCACTGAAGTGCCTGCCTGCACTACGTTTCTGCCATCTGAGCCAGCACTTATAAAGGAGTTCCTGGAGTCCTATTTCAACCAATAGGACTGAACTTTCCCCATCCAATTAGAGCTGTGCAGCTCTGACCAATCAGAATGGCTCTATTCTGACCAATCAGGGCAGTGCCTTTCCAACACATCAAACAGTGAGGATTTGGAGTCCTCATTTGCATGAGGATGGACCAATCAGGAACAAGGTAGTGGGACTTTTGTTCATATAAGCTATCTCCCCTCTGGCTACAGAGTGCATTTTCCACCGAAGACTGAAGACCCAAGTCCTCCTCTCTCCAGCTAGAGCTGAAACACTGATGATGCCTCCTTAATGATGCCTCCCAGGAGTTGAGTAGACCATTGTGGAACACAGCTGCCTAGCTGAAGGCAGGTGTGGTCTCAGGGTCGCATGACCTCAGGACAGCCACACAGCGGTGCCATTTTCACAGCCATCTGTTTTACTGTTGAGCAGTTTGTGCCAAATAAAGTTTCCTTCTCCACTGCACCCCAAATCGGGGATTCCTGTTAGTATTGAATTGGCACCAATTACCATCAGTTGACAGTAAACTCCTTCATTCATAGGCTAAATATTTATTTGAATTCTCTACTGTGTGTCAGGCACTTTCATAGCACACAGAACAAGGAAGTCTTTGATGTTCTGTCAAGATGGTGTAGTCCCATTCCTCCTTGTCTTCCCTCTTACAACTAAAAAACCCTGGTCATAACACAACAAACCAGGCCAGAATGTCTGAAAGATGAAAAGAAGGTGGACTCTCCAGTGATGTTGGGACTTCAGGAACAGCATGGTGATAAGTTCCCTGGGTTTCTTTATTGCCTCCAAATGTTCCCAACAGAGTCCTGCAAAAGCCTCCATCCCAGAACTGCCAACAGATGCAGACAAAAGTCTCCAATCTGTTCCCCTTAGTCAAGGACTATGAAAAGGGTGTCCTAATATCAGAAAATGTTTGTGGCAATATGCACCTTAATCCAGTTAAACACCAACAGAAAAATCATACCATCCCCTCTCCACAGTTAATTCCACCACCTGGCCTATGCCCTGTGCTAGCAGATATTTTGCACAAATTTCCCACTAGCTGATGTCAGCTGAGCAGAGCAGGGACCTCTTCTATTTTCTGCTTGGCAGAGTAGGTGGCAACACTCCAACTCAACTACCAGATGGTATTAGTGAGCTGAGTGAGTAGCTGGTTTCTCATCTCCCACACAGTAGAACCAGGCAATACTCTGGTATCCCCACCAGCTCAGCATCACTGGGGTCCACAGGCAAGATGAGCCTCCACCTCTACCTGGCATCAATGAGACTGAACAGGTGGTATAAGTTGGGGGTAGTAAGCATTTCATTTTCCACACACCCATGCTAGTGGATCTCACCCCCTCTCTATAGCAACAAAGTCTTATGAATCAGCCCTCTGCTTACCCCTACCTGGTGGTAATGGGCCCAGAGTCAGGGCCTGGTATTGACTCCTGCTTGGAGACAACAAGGCAATATAGTGTGACCATTGGTGCCTCATTTTTAAAGAAAGGAATCAGCAGAGCAAAGCAGGGAGTGGAAAATCTGCCCCACCAATCTGTAATGGGACAGTGCAACTCAGTGCCACTCTTATGCCAGATGATGTTGGTGGGGGTCTGTCTGCCCATGTGTTACACCTCAACAGAGGGACCAACTTCTAGAAGAAAAAGATTAAATCAATTCCAGAGTCTCATAATATAATATCTAATATGTCTAGGATACAATAGAAAATCACTTGTCATACCAAGAACCAGGAATATCACAGCATGAATGAGAAAAGACAATCAACAGAAACTACGCCTGAGATGAATTAGATGTCAGAATTATCTGACACAGAGTTTAAAGCAACCATCATAAAAATGCTTGAACAATGATCCTGGAACAGAATAAAAATATAGAAAATTTCAGCAATGAAATAAAAGTTATAAAAAGAACAAAGTGGAAATTAGAGAACTGATATATACAACTATTAGAAGTTAAAAAATAAAAACCTTTATTGTATGGTCTCAAAAAGTTGAATGGAGATGACAGAGGATAGAATTAGTGAATTTGATTTTTAGATCAATAGAATCTACCAAATCCAAATATGAGAGAAAATGGGCTAAACAACAACATCATCAACAACAAAAAGAACAATCTCAGGTACTTGTGTAGAGAGCCCCTTGGAAAGGCTCTTGAGCTGATTGTCATCTGAATCCAGTGGTGCCTGGCAGAGCCATGCCCTGGAAACATACCTTGCCAGAGGCAAGTGTGTTGTTAGCCTGACCTTCAGCTCAGGCGCCAGGGCATGGGTTTCATTATCAAAATCCAGCCAACCACCAGGAACAAACAGGATTATCTGGGCCCACCCAGAAGTGACAATAACAAAGAAGCCACAAGAATGAACGTAATCTCCTTTGTCTTGGGCTTTAGTAAAACTTCCTGGTATTTTGCTGTATAAAATAAACTCTCTGTATTGGCTCTGGGTCACTGTTTCTCCATCAGAGGATAGCTGTCCCACCCAGCTCCAGCTTTTTCCTTCTATCTCTGTGTCTGTCTCTCATTTTCTCAATCCCCAGCTGCTTCTACTCAGGAACGGGACTGCTCTCTAGCCGCGCTGGATGCAGAAAAGGGAGAAATATTTATACCTGTGGGACAATAAATTAAAAAAAAAAAGACTGCAAACATTTATATCATTGGAGTTTCAGAAAGAGAGGAAAGACTGGTACTAAACCAACTTACACCATACCAAAACTAAACTCAAAATGGAGAAAGAACTTAAATGTAAGGCGTGAAACCATAAAAATCCTAGAAGAACGATTGGCAGCAAAATCTCAGACTTCTCTCATAGCAATATGTTTATGGATACATTTCTAGGACAATGGAAACTAAGGAGAAAATGAACAAATGGGACTACATCAAGATAAAAAGCTCTGCACAGCAAAAGAAACTGTCAACAAAATAATAAGAGAGCCCACTGCATGGAAGAACATAATTGCCAATGAGACATCTAATAAGGGGTTAACTTCCAAAATTTATAGGGAACTCATACAACTTAACAAAAGGAAGATTTTAAAAAAAGGACCTAAATAGACAGTTCTCCAAAGTAGACATACAAAAGGCATATAAAAAAATGCTCAAAGTCATCAATCATCTGAGAGATGTAAATCAAAATGACCATGAAGTACCACCTCACACCTGTCAGAATGGATATCAACAACAAATCAACAAATGACAAGTGTTGGTGAGGATGTGGAGAAAAAGGAACCCTCATACACTCTTGGTGGGAATGCAGACTGGTGCAGCTTCTGTGGGAAACAGTATGGAGTTTTCTCAAAAAATTAAAAAATGGAACTCCTATTTGACCCAGTAATCCCACTTCTAGGAATATGTGCTAAGAAATCAGAAACACCAATCAGAAAGAATATATGCACCCCTATGTTCATAGTAGCACAATTTACTAAGCTAAGATTTGGAAACAAACTAAGTGCCCACCAGCAAATGAGTGGTTTAAAAAACTATGGTACATGGAATACTACCCAGCTGTAAAAAAGAAAGAACTCTTAATCATTTGCAACAGCATGGATGGACCTGGAGAGCATTATACCAAGGAAAATAAGCCAGTCAGAGAAAGATAAGTATCACGTGATCTCACTCTTATGTGGAATCTAATGAACATAAATCAATGAACAAAAATAGACCCAGAGACATAGAAGTATCAAAAAGACTGTCAAACCTCAGAGGGAAGGCAGCAGAAGGTGGGTGGGTGAGTGCAAAGAGATCAACCAATGAACTCATATGCATATATGCATAACCCATGGACACAGACAATAGGGTGGTGAAGGCCTGTGGTGGGGTCTGAGAGAGAGGTCATTGGGGAAAAAAAGGAACATATGTAATACTTTCAACAATAAATATTTTTTTAAAACCAAAGAAATTATAGCTACCAGGGGGAAAAAAGAGTGGTACTAAAGAAGTAGTTAAAAAAAAATAAAAAAGACAGCCCTAGCCGGTTTGACTCAGTGGATAGAGTGTCAGCCTGTGGACTCAAGGGTCCCAGGTTCGATTCCGGTCAAGGGCATGTACCTTGGTTGCGGGCACATCCCCAGTAGGGAGTGTGCAGGAGGCAGCTGATTGATGTTTCTCTCTCATCAATGTTTCTGGCTCTCTTTCCCTCTCCCTTCCTCTCTGTAAAAAAAATCAATAAAATATATTAAAAAAAAAAAAAAAAGACAAAAATGTCCCAAGTTTGACAAAAGACAAACATCTATAGATTCCAGGTGAACAAACCTCAAATAGGATAAATCCAAATAAATCCATGCAAAGGCATATTATAATTAACTCGTGAAGTTAAAGAAAAAATGGAAATCAGTCATAGAGGAATGATGCATCACTGACCAGGGAACACCCAGTAGAATGGCAGCGGGTTGGTTCCTCACCCGGAACCATGGAGGCCAGAGGAAGTGCTATAACAGCCTTTGAGTGCTAAAAGAAAGGAACTGTCATGCATGAGTTCTTTGTTCAGTGAAATATCCTTCAGGAATAAAGGGGAAAGAAAGACATTTTCAGATGAATAAAAACAAAAAGGATTTGTTGTGAGAAAACCTCTCTTTGAAGAATGGTTACATAGGCGGGTTGAAAGTGAAAGAATAGCTAAAGTTACACCATGCAAACACTGATTTTAAAAAAGTGGTGCTAATATCAGATAAATTAGACCTTCAGCAGAAAATAGTCTTTGTCCTGTTTAAGAGCGCTAACTCATGTTAACTCATTGTTATTGAATGTTACATCTTCAATTTCAATGGGTTTAGAGACACAATTAAGCAATAATTTAACAGTTAATCTCTTTTGAAATATAATCACTTCACAATCTTTATTTCTAATGTATATTTAGCTTTGTATATGTGGCCTCGAGTGATGTGGCTGATAGGGAAATTTCATGTACAATGTGGTGTAATGGGATTTTGAGCTATTTCTAAAATTAAGGGAAGGGATCTTTTGAGTGTCAGACACTTTCATTTGATTTATTGAAACATAGATGGATAAGACAGATAAGGTCCCTCCCCTCAAAGAAATTAAGGTGAGGTTGATTAGGCAGTGATGAATTTGTGGGGTTGGGTAATAGGGTAATGGTGAGGTCAGATTAAGAGGAGTTAGAAAAGGGATTGGTAAAGGATTACCCATTGCCTTGATTTTGTTTGTTTCCAAGTTCATAGTGAAAATTGATTATATTTAATGATGGAATTCTCTTCTAATAACTGATCAATTGGCAATAGTGATTCTTTAGAAATACATTAAAATTTATCCTATATTAAATAAAATAAAACAGTGCTTTTTTTTCTCCAATATAGTTACACCTATGTAAAAACATTCATACATAAGAACAAAGGCAGAAAGGAAAATTGGGCCTGTGAAAATAGCTAATCTCCTGGGGTGGTGGGATTGAGGGTGATTTGTGGTTCCTTCTAAGTGACCTTTATTGATATAATGCACTCTTTAGAATAGGTAGAAATCAGCAGAAAATGGATATGCTGAACCCAAAGAAGGAACAAAAGGCTCATGAATTCTGTTGTCCATGAGCATGGACACCTGGCCCATGCCTACTTGGGGGTGTGGCCCTATGTGGTAGAGTCCATCATTGGCTGAGTGAGGCTCACACTTTAGGACCTACATGTGAATTGGTCTGTCTTCCACTCCATTTACCAGAAGAACAGCTCTAATATTAAAGAAGTTTCATATTTGCACTTTTCCAAGCATGTTTATGTCATTATCAAACTTTATGAGAATGCTGTGAGATAGGCATGAGAGGGGTTATGCCCACATTTAACAGACAAGGAAACTGAGCCATACAAAGACACTACAACTTAGTATCTATGTAATGTTTGGTAGTAAACCCGTGCTTCAGTTTCCTCATCTATAAAGTAATGATAATACCATTTGAATCATAAGGAAATTTATGTAATTAAAGAAATCACATATAAATTATTTTGAACAGAGTCTGGCACATTGTAAGGTCTCAAACAATCTTAGCTATTATCCTATATAATAAAGAGGTAATATGCAAATTGACCCTCACACCCTCACAAGATGGCTGCCTATGACCAGGCTGGCAGGGGGGTTAGTGAGGGACGACCAAACGACTGAACAAGCAGGCTGCATGGGGTGACCAGGTCGGCAGGGGGTTAGTGAGGGACAACCAAACACTGAACAGCAGGCTGCATGGGGCAACCAGGCTGGCAGGGGGGTGCAGTTGGAGGTGACCAGGCTGGCAAGGAGGGCAGTTGGGGGCAACCAGGTCAGCAGGGGGGGGCAGTTGGGGATGACCAGGCCGTCAGGAGGGAGCAGTTGGGGGCAACCTGGCTGGCAGCAGGGGGCAGTTAGGGGTGACAAGGGAGGCAGGCAGGTGAGTGATTAGGAGCCAGCAGTCCAGGGATGTCTGACTGCCAGTTTCGGGCCTAAACCGGCAGTCGGACATCCCACGAGGGGTCCCAGATTGGATAGGGTGCAGGTTGGGCTGAGGGGACCCCCCCATGCACGAATTTTGTGCACTGGGCCTCTAGTTATTTAATAAGTATTAATACCATTATGTAACATAACTTCCTATATTTATTTAATCTGCTGGTGTGGTCACAAGCACAGCCCTCTTTTCCAGCTTTCCTTGGTCCTAGACTACTTGAGAAAGTAGCGCGGTGGAGAAGGAAAAATATTGTAGCTAAGAAAAAATTCTTATTTAAATCTTAAGTTTTTTACTAAGCTATGAGATGTTGGGAAACTCTATGCATCCTGATTTCCTCATGTTTAAAATGAAGACAATGGTGATATCACTGGTTTGGGTCTTAGCCTAGGTTCTCTAAAATACAAAGCCCAAGTAAAAGATGAATTCCCAGTGCTTTATTTGGGAGATGCCTTCCCATGCACTGAGAATGAAAAAGGAAGTGAAGCAGGAAAGAAAGGGGTATTATGTAACAAGATACAATACTTTACAGGCCACTGTAGCATGATTTACAGAGACACCGTCAGTCACTTGGCAGGTGGCCTTATAGGGTATTTCCAGACAAATGATGCTGTGCTTCCAGACTGAGCATCAGTACGAGGAAGGGAGAGGGAATTCATCTGCTGGCTTCCTTCTGAATCCTGTCTACAATTGGTCACAATTTTTTCCTCAGAGGAATTAACTTTGGCAGCTGCTCAGAAAGTCAGATCCTATATCCTGTTTCATGGAAGTTTTTTGCAATCTGGAAGTAGATATGCTGGAAGGAGTTAGCAACTACAGAAATTAGTCAAGTTAGCTCGTGGAAGCAGAACCTCTCAGATCTGCTGGTTTTGTTTTTTTGTTTCCTTATGGCAGTGCCAAACTTTGACCAAGTAGCCAAGGGGTCCAGGAATCCCAGGAGGTCCATAAGATGTGCCTGTTGTACCCACAGATGGTGAACTAGGATATAGGAGTTGTCTTAGCTCAGGCTGCTGTAATAGGATACGAATAGAGTGGGTGGCTTATAAACAGCACAAACTTATTTTTCACAGTTCTGGAGGCAGAGAAGTCAAGATCAAGGCCACAGTAGATTCTGTGTTTGGTAAGGGCCCATTTTCAAGGTAACAGATGGCCATCTCCTCACTGTGTGTGCACATGGTAGAAGAGAGAAAGGAGCTCTCTGGTGTCTCTAAATGGGCATTTACCCCATTTATGAAGGCTCTACCCTCATCACCTAATCACCTCCCAATGCCCGCACCTGCTAATGTCATCACACTGGGCACTGGATTTCAACATGTGCATTTGGGGAAGATATAAACCTATGCTTATAGCTTGGCTGCACTAATATTAGTTACTAGATTTTGCCCACTCTATATTGAATAGTGGTGGCAACAGGGAGATGACACTGCTGCCAGGAACTCTTGAAGGCACTTTGAAAACCACAACAGACCGCACGTAGCAGATATTCTTAGAAATAACATCATCTACCAACGTGTGCACTGAAGGCGAGGTCTTTGCAAGTTCATGTGCAATGCTTTATTCCCTTAGCAGTGGTGGGAGGAGTTAGCAGTTACAGAACACCTGGTAGTCTGGCAGAAAAAGAACAGTAGCTAGTAGCTAGTAGCAAGAGCATAAAACAGCAACAAACCTATCGCTTAAAAATGCTCATAAATTTAGAAGCTGCTGTCTCTCATACTGCAGATAATATTTTCCTAAAATGGTCACACCAATATGTACCCTATCTCAGATAATTTGCTTACTGCGTGGCACTGATACTCCTATCCATGGAGGTGAAGGCTAGGTTTCCAACCCTCAAAACTGGGGAGAACGTTGTAACTACCTCAACCCATAGAATGTGCAGGAAGTGATACTGTGTGCTTTCTAAGACTGGATCATAAAAGGGGAAATCGCTCCCCCGCTGGTTCTTTCTCTTGGGACAGGCCTCTGGAGACCCTGAGTTAACATTTAAAATCCAGCTCCCCAGAAGCTGCTTGCTGGAGAGATTATATAGAGAAACAAACTACAGAGAGAGAAGAGCGAGAGCGAGAGCAAGTGAGAGAAGAGCGAGAGAAAGAGAGATATGAGTTGCTGCATCTGTTTCAGCCTCAGGCGTTGGTGTCTTCCAAACCAGTCACCAGACACAGGAGTGAAGAAGTATTGAGGTGATGCCAGCCCCAGCCACCACATGACTGCACCATGTGAATGAACAGAACCACACAGCTGAGCAGCACCCAGTTCCCAGGCCAGAGAAACTGTGAGTGAGAAATCAATAATTATTGCTATTTTCAGTTGCTAAGTTTGGGGTAATTGGTTTGCATTATATAAGCTGGAACACCTGTGATGCCCCAGGTGCTTTGATTAGAAGGCTGTCACTACAGCTGTTTAAAAAGTGTTCCTTTTCCTTTTATTTTATTTAAAATGTCTAGCCCTATGTATTAACCATTTCGTTAATAATCAAATACGTATTGAGTGCCTACACATTGCCCACACTGTGCTGGTTGCAAGGGGTGCAGAGTGACAGCATGAGTGGCTGTCATCCAGGAGCTTAGAGCCCAGTTGGGAGGGGAGAAGAAGATGCCAGCCAGCACGTGATGCAGAGAACCTCACACTCTTTCAAAGCTCTTCTATGTCTCCTTTTGGGGAAATGAAAAACATTTTTGCACTAGGCCTAGGCTGATTTACATTAACTAATGAAGTCCAGGCTTCAGAGCCCTTCAATTTTGTAATAAGTCTTTTCAACTTCCTCTCTGCAATCACCAGGTTTTATATATTTATAGGTATATATTACATATATTTTTGTGTAATTTGCAAAAATAGGGTATTGTAACTAAAAAGCATTTGCAACCTGTTTGTATCTCTTCCTACTCTGCCTTTTCTTCCATTGTTCTCCTCCTATCGGGTGGGGTTGGAGAGGCCATGACATTTTTGATAATGGCTAACAGCAGGTTAAATTGAGGGTAATTTAGGTTTGAATGTAGTGGGTCTTACCTATGTGGGTCTCAGTTAATTCTCTAAAGTTAAGTTATTGCCAGTCACTCTGGTGTGGGATGTGGAATACTGCTGCCTACTGTGCTGACTGATCAGGTGTCATGACACAGAGGGTCAGAACCAGAACTTATCTTGTGATAAAAACACTGTATAGCCAGCCCCACCACCGGGAGTGCGGTTCAATATATAAGGAGTCAGACGCTGCTGTGGAAAATTCTTCTAAACTTGAGACATGAAATGGTAAGCAAAGGATGCAGTTCTCATTGACACTTGCCAAAAGATAAGTCCTCCCCTAACAGGAAACATCTAGTAATGTAGTGTATTCATTTTTATTTTATTATTAATTTTTTAATCCTCACCTGAGGACATGCAGACACACAGAGAGAGAGAGACAGGGAGAAACATCCATGTGCAAGAGAAACATCCATCAGTTGCCTCTGTATGTGACCTGACCAGCCATCGAACCTGCAACCCAGGCATGTTCCCAGACAGGGAATTGAACCAGCAACCTTTTATTGCACATGACTATGCTCAATCAATTGAGCCACACTGGCTGGGCAGTGTGTACAGTTTTAAATACAAATTACTGAAGCTGATAAATAGCTCAAACACTGCAAAATCCAGAAAAAGGAGCATGATACTTTTATTATTTAAGTATCAACTCAGCAAGAAAGTAAAATCTTTTGCCAATGTGGTTATATTATTCACTCTTCTCCATTAATTGGATTATCAAGCAACTTAGAAGTCTAATTATCAGTGCTATTCAATATTCATCTCTGCCTCTTAATAATTTACTGCCTTGGGTATGAGCTGAACAGATTATTTTTATATTTTTTGATAGTCTCCATGTCAAAACAGTTTCTATTGATTCCAGTGCTTATCTTATTTGCTTTTTCTTTCATATTTCATTAACTTTTAATTTGATTTTTCTTAATTCTTTAATAAGTAAATATAAGACAACAAAGAAGGTCAGCTTCCATGTTGACCAAATTGTGTGTAACTTCTCATTTTCTTTAAATTTTTCTCATTGTAAATAAATATTCATATTTCTACCTAATTTTTAAATACTTTTTATTAAAAAAGGGCAGCAAACTATAGAAGCTACAGGCTCATATACCTGGGTCTACTCCTGACTGGACATTGAAGCATGTCTTCTTTTGGGAATTCTGTCCTGATACCTGAAGCCTGAGTTAAGCACCCCTTTAATTCCCAAATCATCCTGTGCTGATCTCTAGAGATCACCACTTTGAACCAATACATAGTTTTTCTTTTAAAACTTATAAGAATACTAGAGGCCCGATGCACAAAATTTGTGCAAGGGCCCCTTGCGCTCCCCACCACCCCACTGCCTCTGCCTCAGCCCCCGCCCGCCAAGGCTTTGTCTGGAAGGAAGGACATCCGGTCTAATTAGCATATTATGCTTTTATTATTATAGATGAGATAGCATGAATGTCAATTTTATGTGTCAACTAGGATATGGTTGGTGGGTCAAATACTAGTTGAGATGTTGCTGAGAAAGTATTTTGTAGATGTGATTAACATCTATAACCAGTGAGTTTAGGTAAAGGAAATAATGTGAGTGGACCTCATTCAAACAGTTGAATACTTTAAGAGCAAAACTGAAGTTGCCTGGAGATGAAGGAATTCTGCCTCAACAGTGTAACATAGAAATCCTGCCTGAGTTTCCAGCTCACTGACCTGCTCTGGAGATTAGGATTTATAGGCCCCCATAGTCCTGTGAGCTAATTCAAATCTCTCTCTCTCTCTTTCTCCCTCTCAAAATACACACACACACACACACACACACACACACACACACACACACTATTATCCTATTGGTTGTGTTTCTCTGGAGGACCCTGACTGGAAAAGGTAGTAATTGTAAGGATTTTATGGAAAATAAACAAGGTTAGCAAGTAAATGATCTGAGGACACAGAGCTGGCATGGGCAGACCAGGTCTATAGACAGATCTTGCTCTTTCTACTCTGCAGCATTGATTCTTTCTGGAGTCAGAAAACCTTCTTGGTCCAACTTTGTCTCATTGCATTGAGTGATCTTGGAAGCTTGATACCCATCCTCCCTCAATCTCTCTTTCCTATGTGTCAAGTGTGGTAACAATGGTTGTTACCCTACATATATCACAGGGTTATTTTGTTATTCAATGAGAACTGTAGGTAAAAAGCAAAACAACTATACAAATACAATTTTATTGCTAAGTAAGATGTGAACTTCATGACTTTTCACAAAGTCAGTAGTAAATATACTAAAATGTTTGTGCTCTCATATACTTTGTTTAATTATTAAAGCACACATGGTTAAGTAAGTATTATATCCATTTTGCAGATTAGGAATAGACACACAGAGGTGACCAAAGTAATACAGTCAGGTAACAATAGAGCTGGGGCGTTCTTCACTATGTGAAAGTAGAAGAAAAAAATACTATAACATTTTAATCCATTTGAACCCTGAAACCATTGCCATAAAAATTCCTTACATTGCAGGAAGAAATGTCTTGAATTCAGATCACTTTTCTTCCCTAAAGGGAGCAATTATAATTTCAGAGATTAAGCTTTTAGAGTTGGCATTTCCATTTGGAAGACTCTGTGTCTGATTCACCTGCCACCAAAAGCTAAAGCTATCAAGCATGTACTGCCCAGCTGGCTGAAGAATAAGATTAGACTCCAGAAAGGTATTTCAATAAAATTTAAATAATTCACACTTTGCCTCTCTCTGAATAGCAAGGGCTCTCAAGTGCAAGAGGAAGAACAAGCAGTGAAGTCTTCAACAGAAGACTGAATCATGGAGGGAAGACTATCCAGAATCTAATTTTGTATGTAGGTTGTGGCTGACAAAGGGAGTTGATGTCTTTCCTCTATAAATCTCTCAACTAACTACTCTTATAAACTACTTTAAAGTTAAAATGCACAGAGAACATAGATTGAATTGAGACTAGAATTTGGTTACCATCTTTTTAGGGTGATATCGATGAACCAGAGCAAATTTCAGCACTGTGAAGACACTGTTGTAAGAGGGACAGTTGAGGAGCTGTGGGTGCTCAGCCTGATGCAGGCTTAGGGGAAAAAGAAAACTGTTTTTCTATCTGAAGGGTAGATGTTTAGCTCCAGAGGTGGAATATAAAGGGAAGCAGATTAAAATCCTTTGAACAAAGAGCACTGCCCATTCATGGAGCAGGCTGGTGTGTGGAGCAGGGCTCCTTGGTGCTGAAGGCAGTGTTCAGAATGGTGACTGGGGATGCTGATGTCTTAATTCCTACTTTGGGACATGCAGTGTTAGACTGCACACGATTTAAGGTCTCTTTATTGCTAATATTCAAATATAAAATGTTGGTTGGAACTCTTCCTATTAAAAATATGCTCCAGCATGAATCTGTTTAAGCAGAAAACCATGATTTGCTCACTTAATTTGTCTTAAGGGGAATTAGCATGCACTAAAGACCCTTTACAAATTTATACAATCTTATTTCTAAGTCTCAGGTTTTTCATATGTAGAATGGAATGAATATGGTGCCTACTTCATGTGGCTGTTGTGAAGATTGGTTTGAGATGATGCACTTAAAGTGTTGAGTGCCTTGCACAGAATATTTTCCCAATAAGTGTCAAGCATTATTGTTGTTGTATGTACATTTATTCTGCCTTATAACCTTGTGAGACTGATGATGTCATTCTCATCTTAGAAAGGAGGCATCAGAGGCCTAGGTCAGTGGTCGGCAAACTGCGACTCGCGAGCCACATGTGGCTCGTGAGCCGCGGTTTCCTGCTCTGTTGACTAATGAGTTTGCCGACCACTGGCCTAGGTCAAATAAATTGCTTTAGTTCCCATCGTTGGAGAGATGGGGAAATGGAAGTGAAATCCATGTCTTGGTCACACCAAAGCCACAACAGGTTCTTTAGTACACAACATGGCTGTTGAGGCCTTTCTTATTTTCTCAGACATTTGCCTGAAAACAACCCTGTTGTTTCATTTTGATGTTTAATCATTCTGAGTTCCAACGGAAGCAAAACTGTGGTTTTGTGTTACACATACACGCACACACTCATGCATACAGCCTCAGTGACTAAAGCAGAAACGTTCAGCATCAACATGGTTCTATTATTTGAAACATCATTTACTCATGGCTCCAGCAAAGCTTTTGATCATGCCAAGCTGTGTGCTTCAATGAAATCCATGTATAGAATCCTATCTGGCTGCAGAAAGATTGCATCAGAGAAGGCTGAATGGTTCAATTGCCGTTACTCTAAAGCCAGCATTCTGGGGAGAGCATTAGCATTCACAAACATCAAAAGAGTCACTAGAATGGAAATTGACCCCGTCTTGTAATATAAACAGGTCAGCTGTTTGAGAGTTTTCAAAGACAGTTATGATGTAATAGCCTATATCCAGTACTCGCAGTCTAATCTGTCTTAAGCTTCTCCTCTGGCATTTCTCTTTCCCAGGAATAAAATAAAAGGAAAAGTGAATACAGATAAAGGAGAGAGCTCATCCCTCTTGCCATTTAAGAAATGGCCTATTGTCCGGCCTCCATAGTGATATGGCAGCGCTGGTAAATTCAATATTTACATCACCGGAGCTGTTTTCTCAGAGACTTTCTTTTCATGTGAGATGTTATCATCTTGTGATTTATGATCTATGCATCTCCGCTGACATTTTTTTTCTAAAGTTTCATTGTTCATAAGTGTACATGACACTAAGCAAATAGCTAATACTGATCAAGTTGACTGCAGGTGCAGCAGACATTTTAAATAAGAACACAATTAAATGGAAATCTGAGTCTAGCCAGCAGGATGTCAGCAAAATACAGTACGCTGGGGTGCCCCGCACTATTGATTCTGTGGTGTCTCTATAAGCAACAACACACAGCGCCTTTGCCACAAAAAGATGTATGTGTTTCAGCAGAGCCATCTCCAACTCAGGGGGTAGGTTGTAGAGGGAATTGGGTTGAGGCAATCCATTCAAATGTAAAATGTAAGTCAAAGATGGAAGTATACTCGTTTTATTTAGGTTCTCCTTTCACTTTAATTTGCTGATTTTACTGGTCTCTTGACAACTCCCCTCCCGCCCCCCACTTACAAAATCCTGCAACAGTTATTGGTGAGCCTAAAAATTAGGAGTGGAGAATTAATTTACACTGAAAAATGTAACATCACAGTTTTTCCTAAAGTGACTTTTTCTAAAATTAAAAGTGAAAAGCCGCCAAAAACCTGCAGTTGGCAGAAATGCAAACTTATTTAACTCATCGCTATAAAGGCATTAAAATTGAACACATAGCTACAACATCATGGGTGTTTCACCCAGGCCAGTATTTTGGGGGCATGTTCTATAAGACCCTAACCAAATGTCACATATCATTCAGAAATAGGGTAAGAGGTCCATGGTTCCGAATCAGGTCAAAGGCGGGCGAATATTTAGATGGCTGGAGAGTTCTCAGTTCTAACACATGCAGAACTCTAAGGTGTTTTCCCTATAAACACTTACTTCATAATGGATGGTGTGCAAACATGTTCACAGTTTTGGAAAATCTCGCAATATATGGTTTTAAAACAAAAGTTAAGTAGAAAGAAACTAGTACCTTCTATATGTATTATCCAATTTCTGATTTAATAGGAAATGGCATTTGTCAGCAAGTGTTTTCTTTGAAATTAAGTATCCATCAGCCATCTAATAAAGTCAGTTGGACTAGAAAATTCTATGGCCAATAAATCCTGTAACCATTCCCCTTTCTCAATCCCCAGTTTCCCACAGGCAGTTCAGAATCTCCCAACATAGTTCCAGACACACACTAAGGCATGCCATGTTATTCCAGCATTCCAATGCTATATACCCCTCCTCCTCTCACAACTCCATTTTCTCAAAGACAGGCAGCATAAAAAAATACAAAGAGCTACTGAATCAGAGAAACCAACCTAGGGTCCCAGCTCAACTGTTCCTGTTTGATTTTGTCAAGTTAATTATCTCCTTTGAGTTTTGGGTTTCTTGTCTATAAATAAATACTTCACAGACTTGTGACTATTAAATGATATAATGTGTTTAAAGTGCTTAGTACAATTCCTGGTCTGTAGATGTTGTTCAATAAATGTTGGTTTGCTTTTCCCTGCACAACAAAAAGATAAAAGGGATGTGATGACTCAATGTTTTGTGTTCTCTGACTTTCATTTTAAAAGGGGTACCTGTTGGCCCAATGAAAATATAGATGATGGAATTTTAGAGAGTGGGGCAGGCAGCTGTGAGAAATATTTTTAGGTAAGGAAACTTTTTAGTCTAATAATTCTCACAGTAAGGACACTGAGTCTACCCACATCTCTGTTAACAGAGAAATAAGAACATCGTCATAAAATTGCATTAAATAATGCTTCTCATATGCTTAGTGATCTTGATTTTAGGAAATTAAAGATCATTATTACTTGATTAAATTTAAGCAGAACCCATCACCTCAGAGCCCCTGGGCTTCTATAGAGAGGATATGATGCTGGGGGCAAGAGGGTGGGGTGAGATTGAGGAGGGTGTAGGGGAGTAAATGGTGATGGGCAGAGGTTTGACGTGGGGTGGTGAACACACAGTACAGTGTACAGATGATGTATTGTAAAATTGTACACCTGAAAGCTATATAATTTTGTTAACCGGTGTCGCCCCGATACATTGAATAAAACAGGGTGGGGAGAATATGAATGCAGCGATTAAATCACAGCCAATAAAGATTCTCATCAGAAAAGGAAGTGGAAGGAATTACCTGATTCTGAACGCTGAGTCAATTCTATGCTTTGGATGTTTCATGAGAAGTCATTGAAATTTACCTGTGCTGAGATGGAGAAGAGACCACTTAGCAAAGCTATTCATTATTCATCCATCCATTTGTCATCCCATATTTATCAAGTTTCTTCTGTGGTAGACACTGTGCTGAACATCTTGTAAGAACTACATGAGTGAGCAAGATGTATTTTCTGCCTCCCCCGCCATAAACTTGAAGGATGATGCACTCCCAAATGCATATAACCAGTAAAATTTAGGATGCAGAAAAATATATCAATTTTGATCTGAAAACATCAGAAAATATTCTTTGAATAGGTGGTATTCAAAGTTAAGATAGTTTGGTTGGAGCATCGTCCTGATGTGCCAAGGTTGCGGGTTTGGTCCCAGGTCAGGGCACATACAGGAATCAACCAGTGGTGCATTAATGGGTGGAACAAAAAATCGATGTTTCTCTCTCTCTCATCAGTCAACCAATCAATTTTTTTATAAAAGATAGTTTCACAATAATAGTTCCACCATTTTTTCATTAGATACCATATGCCAGGAGCTAGCTAAGTACGGGAAATATAGTGTCAGATACAATGGGATTGTGTCCCTTCTCAGCTATTTCCTAGTTGTGAGCTGTAGTAAAAGTTCTTTAATCCCTCAAATGCTAAATTTCCTCAATTTAGTTAAAATAATCTTTTACCTTATAGGTGAATATTGAGTGAAATAATGCACATAAAAGTAATTACGTGCTCGATAAAAGTTAACTGTTGTGATTATAACATTCCTTTTATTTCCTCTCTTCTATCATCTTTCTCTAAACTCTCCTATCTCTGTATGTTAGTTTCAATCTCATTATGTAAAATTTTAATCAGCAAAATTTAAGCACAAACTTTGGTAGCTTTTCAGCATCTTTTGAGAAGTTCTAAATAAATGCCTTTTTTTTTGTATTTAAGGCGTTTCACAATCTGCTTCTGACCTTCCTATCATATATACTGTCTAATTTCTTGATAAACCAGATTCCATGATGTTATTGACATGGGTTCTGCTGTTGTTGAAGTGGACTCTTATGGCTTTACTTATCTTTGCTTTCATTCTTATTTTCTGAAATAGCGTTTAAGACCCAGCTGAAATGTCACCTCCTCTGTTAAGCCCTGCCTAGTTCTCCTGGCTTATTACCTTTCTTTGAATATAATATTTATCATGTTAAGATGCTTTGTTGGCTTTTAAATCCCTGATGAATCAAATTCAAACATTTTAGCATGACATGTCTTTTATAATCAAGTCAGTTATCTGCATGATTTCACAAATATACTATGTACTGTTGTGTCTTTCTTATGCTATGTTCTCTGCATGAAATGTCTTACAGTGCTTTAAAATCTTTGGCCTTTTTAGTGGCCAGATTTGAGCCTTCCTGGGTTGCTTCAGTAGGAATTAATTTCTCCAACCTTTAGGTTGCCTTACCACTCCACTTACATTCTAATGCAGCACTTACCTACATCTCAACCCACAGAGCATGCCTCATGTTTCTACCTTGCTTAAAAGGGTATGAATTCCTTATTCTACAGACTAATTTTTATTTATCATTTGTATCACACTGTCTGACACAAGGTATAACTCAATAAATGTTAACTGAATGGCATAGAGTATACAGACAGTCCCAGGGACGGAATAGTGACTCTCAATGTGGTGCCCATTTTGCCGGATTCAAGGAGTGAAGTTCTGTGCTTTATTTTGGTGTCATAAGCATATAGAACAGTGGTTCTCAACCTTTCTAATGCCGCGACCCTTTAATACAGTTCCTCATGTTGTGGTGACCCCCGACCATAAAATTATTTTCATTGCTACTTCATAACTGTAATTTTGCTACTGTTAGTGAATCGTAATGTAAATATCTGTGTTTTCCGATCGTCTTAGGCTCTACAGCAGCGGTTCTCAACCTGTGGGACGTGACCCACAGGTTGAGAACCGCTAGCAGAGTCGCCTAAGACCGTCAGAAAACACAGATATTTACATTATGATTCATAACAGTAGCAAAATTACAGTTATCAAGTAGCAACGAAAATAATTTTATGGTCGGGGGTCACCACAACATGAGGAACTGTATTAAAGGATCGCGGCATTAGAAAGGTTGAGAACCACTGATTACAGAAGGATTTCCTCTTGGATTTCTTCATCTCAAAATTAAGGCTCTTGCAATGGGCTTTAAAACAGAGACCTTGAGGGAGCCCTGGGGTGGCTGACAGCAGTTTGTCTGACTGGTCCCTCTGGGAACAATGGGCACTGGAGGGCAGTAACTAAGTAGATTCTTGGGTTTGGGCTCAATGCCCAGGCTTTAGTTTTCCCCTGTAGGATTAGTCATAACCTTTATGAGGGCAGATTGGCACCAGGCCTGGCATATGGTAGTTTCTCAGTAAAAATAAGATTGTTTTCTATTTTATTTCCCTTCACTCAACCAGTTTAGGACCTTTTAATATAGCATATAATTAAATAAATAATGTCCCCAAACTGCATGAAATCTTGGAACACAGTACGATGTGTTGGTGCTGTCACCTGGGTCTTCACTCTGTGCTCACGCACGCCCTGCTCCATAGCCACCAGGGCCGCTTTCTCAAGGGCAATGGCTGGATGCTCCTAAATAGTGGCACTCAAACCATCAGGCAATCACAGCGTGGTGCCTATTCTTTCTTGGGTAAGTGTTAGATGGGAGCAAGCTCCTGGTTGGTTGTCTGAAAGAGGTGTGGTGCTCTGCAGTGTTTAATAATCTGCTCCCCTGCTCTGCTTGGGCACTTCAGTCCAGGACTTGAGGTGGGAAGAGAGTCTAAGGCAGCATTGCTATCTCCTCTGTCTGGTCTGTGACTCTTTGCTGAGGAGGATGGGATTATGATAGAAAGGGAGAATGGGGAAAACTGACAATGATAATATTAATGACATAATTGGTAAGAGATAAATCTGCAATTAAAATCTAGACCAAAACATGCTCTACATTTTGGTTGCATCAATCTTGACATTCAAGCCATTATTTCCATGTAGTGAGTGTCTCATTAATAGCTGTATGCAAAATGAGGACTAGATAATTACTGTTGGAGGAGAGGCATGAAACTTCACGTTCAGGAGGGGCATGAAACTTCGTGTTTTCTCAACTATGAGATTCTGCATTTTTATGAAATGATGATCTCCTGTCCCGTGAACCTCTTACATGTCCAGTCATCACTGAGCCCACATGTATGATAAGGATCCTGGAGCTTCAGATAGCATCATGGAGCTGCCTAAGGGTCTGCAGAATCCATTGCCCATTGCCTACCTGCAGCCATTAGAAGTATCTCATAACTTATCTTCTCTGTGCTAATTTTTTCCTTTTTCTGTTGAATGGTGAAAGGACTGAACATTTTGGCCTAGAAGAAGACCTTGGGGAAAACTAAATAATCTATTCCTTCTTTCTCCCCTGCCTAGCAGGTTTTGGCTGATAAGGGTGTGAGGTAAAGTCTGAAGGGAAGGCTCTGGTTCCTGAGATAGAGCGGAGGTTAGAAGAATCCTAAAGTCCTTTACATTTTAACCTTTAAAGCTCTCCCCATTAGGATGGAAACACCAACGTAGTAGAGTTCATTTGAAATTGAGACTAGATGTAACTTTTCTGGTAATCCTTAAAGGATTTGAGCATTGATGTCACAACAAGCTAAAACAGGTACTCTCACAGTAAGCAAATGATTTAAAACACTGTAAGCAGCCCAGCTGGTGTGGCCCAGTGGTTGAGCATTGACCTATGAACCAGGAGGTCATGGTTTGATTCCTGGTGAGGACACATGCTTGGGTTGTGGGCTTGATCCCTGGTAGAGGGTGTGCAGGAGGCAGCCGATCAATGATGCTCTCTCATCATTGAGGTGATCTCTCTCTCCCCTCTTCCTTCCTCTCTGAAATTAATAAAAGTATATTTTTAAAAACAAACACAAAACTGCTGTAAGTAAAAAGTTAAAGATATTTTATCAAACGACATAAGACCTCCATTTTAAACTTTCAGTTCCATCTTATCTTAGCCTGTGTGCTCCCAGGCCAGTTCATAATGGCTGATACCACTGAAGATGTGGACTCTGGAGGAAAGCAAATGAATGCTTAATTCTATAAACAGAAGCGGGAGATCTTGAAGGACCTGCAATCTTAAGGGGGCAGGCTCAGCCACTTTCAGAAACTGTATTTTAGTCATGAAATCTCTAAATGAATTTGTAATCACCTATTCAAAGATAAATAATAATACTTTTGAGATACAGTAACAGGAATTATGTGGATAATAAAGTTCCCATCACTGAAGGAAATAAAATACTTTAAATGTCTTTTTTTACAATTTCATTGAGGTATAATTCACATACCATAAAATTCACCCCTTTAAGTGGGTTTTGGTGTATTTACAAAGTTGTGCAACCAGCAGCACTAATTTTAGAGCACTTTCCTCACTCCCAAAAGAAACACATGTCCATAAGCAGTCACTGCCCCCTTCCGCTGCCCCCAGCCCCTAGTGACCAGGAATCTACTTTCTCTCTTTGTGGATCTACCCATTCTGGATATTCCATATAAACGGGATCATATGATATATATGACCTTTTGTGTTTGTTTTTTTTCCAATTAGCATAATGTTTTCAAGGTTTATCAATGTTGTAGCATATATGGCATATTTTCTGTTTATATAGCTGAAAACTCTTTCATTGTGTAAATATATCACATTTTTAATCCATTCGCCAATTGATGGACTTTCCCCCACGAACTAATTGGCTATTTGAATAGTGCTGCTGGGACATTCACAAGCTACCTGAATCTTTTCCTTGCCTTCAAAACTGGGAATAACAATAACTAACTTAGAGGATTGTTGTTTAGATTCAATCACATAATGTGTATAGAATCTCCTAACAAAGTGCCTGGCACACTTCTATCCTGTGATGGGGCAATTCAAGAAGGTTTGGATCTCAGTTTGAAGATATTGGAGAGGATGGTTCTGTCGCTCTATTTTTTTTCTCTAATTTTCTTTTCACTTTCATTAAACTTGAATTTTAAAAAGGTAAACTGGGAGAAGGCAAAAAGGATGAACAACTGGGATTGTACTGAATATCCTGTGTGAATGGACAGCTGGAATGTTAGGTGATTGTGTAACTGGACATCTATTCATTCATGTGTTCACTCATCCATTATGTGTTTGTTGGAAATATGTTCTGAGTGTCTATGCTGGATTCCTTTCTGCCTCTCTGCTCTCCAGCCACTTAGTCAGTTCTTCCCTCTGTTCACACGTATTCCTTGTTGAGATCTCAGCTCAAATTTAGTTTATTAAGAGCTAAATTTGCTAGCCACCTCCCAAATCCACTTCATCCCAGATTAAAGCAGAACCCACAGACTTGGGAGGCAAAACCTGTGGCTTATTTATTACATCAGTATCTACCTGTTGATTCCACTGAACTGTAAGCCTTATCAGGGTGGTGTTGTGTCCATGTTTTCTCACAACAGTGCCATAAGTGTCTGCTGACTGGCTGACTGAATGAGTGAACCAGAGTTAGGCCCTGTTTAGGTTTCCTGTTGAGCTGAGGGTGACTCTAACCTGTTTTAGCACCTGCTAGGCAGGTCGTCTAAGGTGGTTGAGTGAGTGTCCTCTGATTATAGGAGTGAGGGAGAAATAGCCCAGGGAGGGGATGGACCATAGGGCCTGACCTTCTCCTAAAGTTGGTCCTAAAAGCATATTTGAACAGAACTATCATCTTTACCACAAGGCCTTTCAGTGACTTTAACTATGGAATAAAAATCAATCCTTTGCTCCACATCTGACACATTTTCATTCTCTCTCTCTCTCTCATCATTTGAAGCTAAAATCCTTCTTCACTTGTTTTGTTTTTTGCCTTAGGAAACAGTGATTATTAATTCTGAACATTTTTTTTTTCTATGAAAAACAACTTCCCCTGGTCTGGTCAGGAATTAGGTTCACCTCTATGTTTCTTTCAGCTTATTAGTAATAGGCATGATCAGTAGGGTGGGGTGGACACACAATGGACAAATGTGTTTTTAATATACATAGAATTTATTCTCTAAGCCTATAAAAAGCAAATTTAAGTGGGCATATTTGTTAAATAGTCCTTGGATTGCTGAGAAAACTGGCTTTTGTAGTTGTTACTGTTAATATGTGAAAACAAGCAGCCTTTATCTGGGCTTGCAATGTGCACAGTGAAATATTAACCACTCATCTCCTATGAAGAGATTGCCGGGAGTAGAGTTCTGCTGATCTGTGGCTGTGACATCTTTGGGTTCACTGAAGAGAAGAGTCTTGCTTGTTTCTCTGGGGAATATGAAGCAAGGCCTTGTTCTCAGTATTGCTACTGCCCACCACCTCCGAAAATATATCTCATTGCACTAGGCTAGAGGCCATTGGGGCAACATCACGCAGCATGTCGCAGTTTCGACAAATGGGTGTATTTCCCACCCCTTTCCCGGAGGCTTGTAAGTCTGTGAGGTGAAGATAAAGTAAGCGAATCACCATTAACTGATTTAACTGGAAACCTGAGAAGGTCGCTTTCAGCATCGTGTATTAGAGGTATCATCTGTGGATGCGATTTTTCATTTCTCTGTTTACAGCAACCTGGAATTTGACTTGTTTTGTTATTCATAACACTTGTTTGTACAGTGGTCTCGATAATTAAACCAAAATGTCACTAGATCCATATGCCTTTCCATATCCACTTTCTTGTTGAAAGGTTTATCCCGAAGGAAGTAACCCAGTTTCTGCAAGTTTTGCTTTGCCTTAGGGAAGAAGAGACACAGAAGCCAACTCATCTTTTCAAATGCTTTACTTAAACTGTAGAACAATTAAAATTATTTATATCCACCCATACCACAGAAGTAATGAGATGATTAAAATATACTTAATGAGTTTGCATTTTCCGGTTGTTAGACTTGATGTAGCAAAACATACATGATTTTAATTATTGTTTTGGCCTCAGAAAATATCTGTTTTTTAAAAATCATCAGGGTTCATAAGAGAGTTGAAAAAATTGACTTGTTGACTTGTTGATTCTTTCCTTAAACTTAGCAATTAGAATAATATGTGGTGGTGAGGAAATAATTTAACAAATTTATTTAAACGTGTTAGAGGTTTCAAAAGACCATAATGCCAAGGTCTTTCTCTTTTTTGTAATGTAATCTTTAAACCCACAGGGTCCAGTGAATAGTATAGCATAATTCACAAAGCATTTAGAGGCAATTAACTTGTGTAGTGGAGGAAGAAACTTACCTGCTTCCTCCCCTTTCTCTATCTCATTCTCATCCTGGTAGATTAGAGGAGGCTGCATAGGTGGAGGTTAACCCCACTGTCTGTGCGCTGGCACCTATTTCCCCCTGAGACTCAATTCAGCAGTTACTCCTCCTTCCTGTTTCTTCAACCTGATTTACTCTCAGCCTAAAAAGTACTCATGTCCCTCCATGAGTATACAACAAAACATATTCTTACCTTCTGATCCAGCAATCACATTCCTCTACTTAAGTGAGTTGAAAACTTATGTCCATACAAAAATTGGCACATGAATGTTAATTGCAGTTTTATTCATAATTACCAAAACTTGGAAGTAACCAAGCTATGCTACAGAAGGTCATTGGATAAATAAACTGTGATACAGTCAGACAATGGAATATTACTCACCACTAGAAAGAAATGAGTTATCAACTCATGAAAAGACATGGAAGAACCTTAAATACATATTACTAAGCAAAATAAGCCAATTTGAAAAAGCTATGTACTTTATGAATCCAACTATATGACATTCTGGGAAAAGTAAAGCTATGGAGACAGTAAAGGGATCAGTGGTTGCCAGGTGTTGTTGGGGAGTGAGTGATGAATAAAGAGAGTACAGATTTTTAAGGCAGCGAAACTACTATTATTGATATTATAATGATGGATACATGTCATTATACATTTTTCAAAACCCATAAATGTACAGCACAAAAAGTGAACCCTAATATAAACTGTAGACTTTGGGTGATAATGATGTGCCAATGTTACATCAGTTGTAACCATGTACCACTCTGGTTCAGGATTTGATAGTGAGGAAGGCTCTGTATATGTGGGAATGAAAGTATGTAGTAAGTCTCTGTACCTTCTGCTCAATATTGCTAAACTGCTCGAAAAATCATCTTAAAAATCATTTCCTTCTTTCAGCCTCTACCCTCTGCCTCTATACTACCTCCTTCTTTCCAGCTAGAACCCCCGTTTTCTGACAGCCCAGTAAAACCAACCAGCAAACCCTGCTCTCTTGTATTTATGATAGTAACCCCTGTGACGACTATCCTCTTTCCTGGTTTATCTCATTCACCTATTTCTTATGCAAACATCTTAGCAGTGTCTCTATGCCTATGGTTTTCAATTTCTCCTTTCCATTTGAATCATTGGTCATCAACAATTTGGCTTCTTCCATTCTTACCCGCACTGACAACGTAGTTAACAATAACTTGGTATTGTCAAATTTAATGGGCATATTTTGGTCCTTACTTTATTTGAACTCCTGTTAGCATTGGCACTTTGTCCTAATTTTCTTAGAACTCTTATTGTCTTTTTTTTTCTTCTTCTTCTTTTTTTTTTTTTTTTTTTTTGTCTGGTACCTTCTCTCCCCAAATATGTTGACTCTTCCTTCTCAGTGTCCTTCAAAAATACCTTCTGCTTCTATCTGGTGTTGTTGCCCCATGCCCCAAGGCTCTGTCTGTAACCCAACTTTTTTTACACAACATATTTTGTCTGAACTAGCAACAACTTGAGAATGTTTTTTTAAGGAATTCTTCTTAAATTCAGATTATTCTCAAATCTACATCTTTGCCCCTAATGTCTCCTCTTGACATGTGAATCCAGCTTCTTCCCGATGAAGAACCTCTTCATCTGGAGGCTCTTGAATTCAACATGTTTAAAGTTTATCTCAATCTGCTCCTCCCACGCAGCCTGTCCCCCTTCCTCTATCCACCATCTCGTAACTTCTCTGGCTCATAGGCTTATTGTGAGGGTTAAGGCAGTCAATATGTGAACATGTTTAGCACAGGGCCTGGCAAAATTTAGATTTCAAGAAATATTTGCCATTATTGCTATTCTTATCTCACTTTGTGATATCACTGAACCAGGCACCCAATCCAAAATATTGAAAGTCATCACACATCTCATCATTTGCGGCAATTCCCACCTTCTCCTCCACAACCAAATAACTACAAGATCTGGCCTCTGCCTGCTTGTCCAGCTCTCACACCCACCATTCCCTGCATCGTGTGCTTTGTTCTAGCAGGACTCAGATATTTGAGTCTTTTTTTTTCTGTCTCTTTTCTCTTTCTCTTGTGGAGTCCTCTATGCCTCTAGTGATCTTTCTTTCTTTCCTTATCTGCTTCATTTTCTGTTGCTTCTTTACACTCAGTTCAGCATCTTCTCCTTCCTCTCAATCCTTAGTGTGATTTTGATGCCTGTTCTTGGATTTAACACAGTGTTCTATGCGGTCCTATATTCCATACAGCCTTCCACACTGGACTGTGTGAGTTCCAAGGACTATGTCTTATTCATCTTCGTTTTCTTTCCACCCGGCAAAGTGCCTGGTGTATAGTGTGCATTCAATAAATATTGGTTAAACTAAACTGTTCATTTAGCTTAGACATTAGACATTCAGCTTAGACAACCTCAAAACCTTATGCTGTGTCTCCTCATATGTTTCAGAACCCACCTGTTTTAACTTACAAAACTGTAGATAAATCCACATTAAGTTTTATTCATGTTATAGCCCATGTATATTTTGAAAATTAAGGAGAAGACTTTTTCAGATACCGATCTTTCTATTTTTAACTTGACGATCAAGGCATCAAATTATACGTTTAACCTGGTATAGAATTTGATAGGTTCTAAAATAGAGTCCTCAGAAACCATATATTCATTTAATCAGTAAGTACTACTGGGTGTGGCCTCTTATAGAATTTTTTTTATTTTACTTAAAAACGAGGGTTTGCAATGTTTCTTAATTACAACTGTAGTTAAGCTCAATATAGTAATATTAGAAAGCATAGGAATTTACAGAGAAAGAAAACAGAAATTAGCTATAATTCTACCACTAAAGATAATTACTGTTATAATTTGGTGCATGATCTGCCAGGATTTTCCATAGTTTTTCTTTGCAAAAATGCTACCATTCAAGTACACTTTTGAAATCTGTTTTATTTTTCTCTTAGCAATATAAGAAAAAACATTTTTCCATATCAGTAAAGATTTCCCTCTAATGTCATTTCTAATTTCTTCTTGGTGTTTTATTATGTGGGTGTAATCTCTTATTATCTAAACATTAAAATTGTTTACTGCTCTGGCTGGGTAGCTCTACTGGTTAGAGTGTCGCCCTGATATATTAAGGCTGCTGGTTCAATCCCTGGGCAGGGTACATTCAAGAATCAACCAATGAGTGCATAAATAAGTAGAACAACAGATTGATCTCTCTCTCTATCTCCCCTTTCTTCTCTCTGTGAAATAAATCAATAAAAAAGAAATATTAAAATTGTTTACAAAAGGTGTAATGAAAAATGTATGCACATCTCTTTGCTATATTATCTATTTAGATATTATTTGCATAATGGGGTGCTTACATACATATGTAAGTATATAGTTTACCATACGAATACATTTTAGAATGTTCTCTTGTTTTTGTGGATGTGTCTCTCGGAACACTGACAAAAGAAGGGCCATAGTGATTCATGTCTTTCAATTTTGGAGCTGAGATAAAAATATTATTGCTTTGTAGACTTCTGGTGCTAATTTGCAAGTGACTCATTTATGTAGGGTTGGTAGGATGTGTAATGCAGTGGAAGATGAAACTAATACTGTTTGCCCCATCCTTTGTGGAAGGCAGGGGCTGTATTAAAGCACCGAGAAGAGGGAAGCACATATAGTTTTCATGGTCACTAGTTTCTCATTGATCTTCCTTATTGTGATTTTGTTTGGTACCATTAATCCCCCCACCCATCTAATCATGAATTAATGATGGCTCTTGGGTACGTTTTCCTTTTTGTGTGGATTTCTTTCTTATAAAGCAATACTCTGTGTTATACAGAAACACATAACGAGCATATTGCTAAATTACATTTAAAAATGAGCTATTGTTTCAAAGTGAACTTTGAAATATGGGAAGTCTCTGAAGTGTAGGAAAAGATGAAATGTGTGGATTAAGTGAGACATGGCCACCACAGGGGACATTCTAACTTCATAGAAATCCCAGAAATCTCAGTGAAATCACTACATAATTTACACATGTTTATAAATAATCCATCTCAACCTTTTTCTTTAAGGATCCAATTTTCAAGGGCATAAAGTAACCGATCCTGGTGACCCAACACCAGCATGAGATGGGGAAGTGTATTTTAAGTTTAAAAATGACTTCATGGCTTGTGGTTAATGGAATATTTGCCAGTTTCTTTACCAAGGCAAAGGGACGTTAGAAAATGCACAGCCTTTGATCATTTATTAATGCACCATGCTCTGAGCCTCTTAAAATAATTTTAGCACTCAGGAATGTGCTTATGAAAATGGCAGATGCTTGGGAGGGTGGCTGAACTGTACTTTGAAAAGTGCTTTTACCATCCTGGCTGAACAGTACTCCACAATCCTTTCCCTTGCTGGAATTAGACACAGGTATCATTATTACAACTCCAGTTTTCCTAGTGGGATAAAAACTAGCAGAGGAGATAAAGGGTAGTGATTTGTTCCTTGAATGATTCAGAGTCTGCAAAGAGAGGGAATACTAGGGTCTGATGCCGAATTCCAGCCACTCCACCATCCTGCATTCCACTCCTCAGAAGTAACTTCAGGTATTAAAGAACTCAGCTTTCCCTCCATTGATGGATGAGGGTCTTGCCTTAGCCAGGATAGGAGCCTCACATGTGCCTAAAAACTGGGGATTAGCCTTTTGGTGACCAGACATACTCATCCCTATCTTCCCGGGAGTTATTCTGTGGGTGAAGAGATCATTCATCATCAGTGAAAACACAACTCACTTGTCTTCTCACACACAGGATCGGTCTCCCAAATGTGCACATCTGGAAATCTTATCTAGGCCTGCGTAATGGCCAGTGTTTAAGCATAATCTGTGTGTAAGTGAATTCAGCTGAGAGGGACTTTGCCTTTCAGCTTTTGCTGTCTGAAGCCTTGGCACTACCGAGCTCTCTTCTGTTAAGTTTTATCGTCTGTGCAAGGAAATTAATAGGAGGTGGACAAGAGGCTCTAAACCAATGATTTTACAAAGAATATGGCTGTGCTTCTTGCCATGAAATCATGTAGACTGTACAGTACCACTGGATAGCTCAGCAGCTTTCAAGGCTGTGAGTCAGCTTTTTGGATTAAAAGGTCTTCTGATTTCCAGGGGCTGGGTATCCCTGAGGAAGGGTGGGCATTGCACCAGGACCCAGAATTTATGTTTTTGTGTATTATGGGTGAAGAGTGTTTCAGCTGACTTGTGTAGATTATCTCAGTTAATCCCTGCAGAGTCTTGAGAGGGGCATTAGTACCCAGATTTATAGATGATATTCAAAGGGTGAAGTGACATACCTAAGAAGTACAAATTGAAGCCCACCTCTATAACTTCATGAGTTTTTCTTACAATTTCCTTCATGAATATTTTCTCTGTGGCTCAAGACTTTATCAATGGGTATGTGTTGACTTTTTTCTCACTAGATAAAATGATCAGAAGGCCATTTATGCCAATAGAAATGGTATATATGGCAAGATCGTATGGGGAACGGCTGCTGGCTTGCCTAGTGGTAGATGATGTCATCGAGGATCCACAGGAAGGCATCACACATTTCTCTGCCTCCTCTTGGTTTCCATGTGAATGGTCATTGCTGGCCTCATCAGTGTTTGGAGCAGTGCTGTGGGTGGTGTCATCACAAGCCCCTTATCAACCAGCGCTGCTTATCATGTTGACAATGGTTTTGCAGAGGTCCCGAGTCTTTATTGAAAGCCCAGAGTCCCTGAATAATGGCAGGTAACAGTGGAAAGAAACACTGCCTCTAAAGGGAGTCTTGCTACATCTTGCTGACTCTGCACCTTTTAGAAAGCAGAGAATGCTTTCATTTTATCAGGATGTTATTCACTATATTACTTTGCGTTTGGGCTCCATAGTCAGGTAGATCTGAGTTTAAACTGTGGCTCTGCCTTGTCTAAGCTTTGTGCCCATGGCAAGCTGTGTGACTTCCTGCACTTATTTCTTTATCTGTAAAATGGAGACATCCATAATTCCTTACCTATAGGACTATTTTAAGGTCAAATTAAAAAGTGATGGTAAAGGACTTAGAACAGTGCCTGGCAATGTTGATTTTCATTGTTATTTTAATCTTTAAATATTAATTCAAGTGATTCCAGAGAATGTTTATGAAAATATTAAGCAGAAACAGCAGAGGAAGATGTTTACTATTGTTGAAATTCTATAAAAATAGGAATGACTACAAATGAAGGCAGAATAGCTTAACCACCTTATATCTTGGACTTTAGAATCTGACAGGCCCAGGTTAAATACTTGGCCCAATTTATCTCTGTGTGATCTTAGGGATTTTTTTTTCTTAATCATTCTATGCCTGTTTCTCCATTTGTAAAATGGAATTAATTATAGTGCTAGCAATTCTCAGAGTGCTTTAAGGATTAAATGATAGGCTCTATGAAGTTCTGAGCACAGTGCCTGAGACATAGAATGAGATCAGTACACATTAAATATTGCAAGGCAACAAATATTGTTGTGCCAGTGTGATGAGATGGTCAGCATTTTAATTTAAACACATTTCACTAACAGTGCTTTTACATATGTTATTTCAGTATAAAAGTGGGAACCCTGACCAGAATTATTGCAATCCAAGTCTGTCCTTAGAACTGGGATTCAAAATGACATTTAAACTGTCAATATTTACAGTCCCTGACACTTGTGATCATTTTTAGTGGATCTGGCCTAAAAATATCCAAGGAAGTGGATCTTGTGACAACCCAGACTGGAGATGACAAATAAAAGGAAACAAAAAGAGGAAATGAATTGTTCTTTGTACTGCATATGGAAACATGATTGGTGTTTGGGAATATACTTTTCCAGATGAGGAAGTTGAATTATAATGAGAACCTCATTCAGTTCCCTGTGGGAAGAGGGATGACAGGGCCATCCCTGTGAGTGGGAAAGTGAAGGAAGCAGGATGATGACCCGAGTAATGTCATCAGCATCGATTAGGCCCACTGAGGTCCCATGAGATATGCGCTTCTCTAAGTCTCCAAGCCCCTCACACAGAATCGGTGTGTCAGAGCCAGGAGCGACCTTAGCAAACACCTTGTGAAGCCTTCTCATTTACACAGCAGTGGAGTGAACTGCCCCTGTGTGTGGTTAAAAAGTGGAATAACCACTGCTTCAGCTTTCTCTGACACCTCCTAATCTAGCTCACTCTCCCCTCAGCAGGGGCCTCCCTGCTCTAGGCAGGTTTGAAGAAATTACCTTATGGAGGGAGGTACAATCAAAAAAGAAATTAAGGTAATGTAGGAACCTAGTAAAATTCCTAAACTGCTCTGAACTTCAGTTGCCTCAACTGCACTGGGCTGAAAAGATTCAATTTAAAAACTCTCCATAGCATCAGCTGTATGATGATAAAAATTAACAAATGTTGAGGCTGACATGGGCCAGGTATGACTCTAACTGCTGTCTTATATAATATGTCATTTAATCTTAAGAAAAACCCTAACAATTTGATACTATCTTTATTCCCATATTATCCTATCTAATAAAAGAGTAATATGCAAATTAACCATCACTCCGCTACACCCATCAGCCACACCCACCATCCACGCCCACCAACCAATCAGGAACAAATATGCAAATAAACTCAACCAAGATGGCTATGGCCACAGAGAGCAGGAGGGAGGCTTGGGTTTCCCCGGCGATGGAGGAAGCCAAGCTTTCCGCACACCCTGGCCGGCCCAGGCCTCCGCTTAAGGCTACAAAGTTTCAATTATAGAAGATACATAAATCCCCCCAAAAATGGCTGCTGCCTTGGAGCAAGCAGAAGGCTTGGCTCCTCCAGGCTACAAAGTTTCAATTGTAGAAGATAAATAAACCCCAGATCCCAAGGCCTCTGCTTGGGTCACCAGGGGCCGTGGCCAGCCTGCAAACCTCCACAGGCCCCTCGCCCAGGCCGCCCCACGCTCCAAGGGAACCCCTACCCTGATCCAGGACACCCTTCAGGGCAAACCAGCTGGCCCCACCCATGCACCAGATCTCTATCCTATCTAATAAAAGAGTAATATGCAAACTGACCATCACTCCAACACACAAGATGGCTGCCCCCATGTGGTCAAAGATCCTGCCCCCATGTGGACACAAGATGGCCGCCACAAGATGGCAAGCAAGGGAGGGCAGTTGGGAGGAACCAGGCCTGCAAGGGAGGGCAGTTAGGGGTGACCAGGCCTGCAGGAGAGGGCAGTTGGGGGGAACCAAGGCCTGCAGGGGAGAGCAGTTGGGGGTGACCAGGCCTGCAGGGAAGGGCAGTTGGGAGGGACCCAGGCCTGCAGTGGAGAGCAGTTGGGGGGACCAGGCCTGTAGGGAGGGCAGTTAGGGGTGACCAGGCCTACAGGAAAGGGCAGTTGGTGGGGGGGACTGAGGCCTGCAGGGGAGAGCAGTTGGGGGGGACCAGGCCTGCAAGGGAGGGCAGTTAGGGGTGACCAGGCCTGCAGGGGAGGGCAGTTAGGGGCAATGGGGCTGGCAGGGGAGCAGTTAGGCATCAATCAGGCTGGTAGGGGAGTGGTTATGGGGTGATCAGGCTGGCAGGCAGAAGCAGTTAGGGGCAATCAGGAAGGCAGTCAGGCGAGCAGTTGGGAGCCAGCAGTCCTGGATTGTAAGAGGGATGTCCGACTGCCAGTTTAGGCACAATCACACCGGGATCGGCCTTAAATGGGCAGTTTGACATCCCTCAAGGGGTCCCAGATTGGAGAGGTTGCAGGCTGGGCTGAGGGACACCCCCCTCCCCTGTGCACGAATTTTGTGCACCGGGCCTCTAGTAGATATTATTACCAAAGCTTAAAGAGGTAAAATAAATGCCCAGAGTCATATAGTTAGAACATGATACAGTGAAATTTAATGGGGGTTCTGACTCCAAAATGCATATTCCCAATTGCAGTTGACCCTGGAGTAACATGGGTTAAGGGTTTTGCTCGCAGTTGAAAATTTGCAAGTAACTTTTGACTCCCCCAAACCTAACTACAGTCAACCCTCAGTATCTGTGGGGGTTGGTCCTAGGAACCTGCCCCCAGTGGATACCAAAATCCAAGAGTGCTTAAGTCCCTTATGTAAAACATGGCATAGAACAATGCATACATTTGGCTTTCTGTATCCAAGGATTCCCAACATGAATTGAAAAATGTTGTTTTCAGTCCACTTTTTAAAAAATTTATGAATGTGAAATCTGGGAATTCAGAGGACCACTGTATATTTACTGAAAAACATCCGCATATAAGTGAACACACACAGTTGAAACCTGTGTTGTTCAAAACTTGCCTCTGGATGAATGGGGAGACGAAGGCTCCCAAATTAAGAAGCATAGTAGCAAGGATGGCTTTCCCCTTCAGAAAGGAGAAAAAGGAAAGACACTAATGTGTGTGAAGTGCCAGCTATATGCCAAGTATTTTGCCATTTGACTTGCATAGTTCTCTCAGTTAAATCTTACCATAGCCCATGAAGATGCATGCATGCAGTTGTTGTTTCATGGATACCTTCACGTGCACCCAGAGAAGTGACAAAGTAAAGGTTTGAGGTAAGGTTTAACTTAAATCTGTTAGTCACTAAGGTCCATGCTCTTCCTATATAACACTACCTTCCTGATATGTTAATTTTATCTTTTTACATCTCTTAACCACACGGAGACTAGCAACACTCCCCGATGCACTTACACACATCTCTCCCCACAAACACACACACTCCCTTACTGCCTCCTCCTCCCCCACTCTCTTTCACCTCCAGTGGGTCCTATGATGAGTCCTCTGCTACTGCACTTGATGATTAGATTTATTCTTAGGGATTTATGAGGCTGTAGAGACAACATGCACTGATGGAGATTCCAAACCACTGCACTAAGGCACTGGGTTATTTATTCATCTCCACTGATCTGTGGACTAGATATGCACAGAGAGAAAGTAGTGAGTCCTTGTAATGACACCAGATGAGCTTGCAGAGCATACTCAGGTCCCTGAACAGGTGCTGCAGCTGAGCCCTGGGGAAATCACATGAAGACATTGAGTTCACCCCGAAGACTGTAGGTGTCCCCAGAAGGTAAATAGGAGCTTCTCCTTTAGATTCCAGGGCTCGCTCTCAGGCCTACATTCTGGCCTCAGATCATTAGACCAAGAAAGAAAAACCTGGCTTGTAATTTGCATTGAGGTATGTGGATTTTTGTGTACCGCTGTCATTCACTTAATCACTCATTCATTTCTCCAGGAAGTATTGAAAGTCTATTGTGTGAAGACACTGTGTGAGGTGCTAAGCTTACACCAGTGAACCAGTCACAGACCCAGGGCTTGTATACAGAGCTAACAGTTGAGATGCACTGTTTTATTATCTTTTAATCTGTTGTGACTCAGGTGATGGACAACCTTATGTATAACTGTTATTTTACCCCTTTGCCTAATTACTAGTAGAGTTATGCTAGTGTGTTACAACACTCTGGGCAAGGAGGGATGGCAAATTAGTACATATGGACCATCTGTTATCAGCCAATCTCCTTAATACACCTTGTAGTGCAGGGTCCTATAGTAAGTGTCTGACCACTCAAAGCCACTCAGCTGTCTTTATCGCTTGAGCCAATTTGATCAACTTACCATGGCTATCGTCTGAAGCAGGAATCAGAGTTCCCCTTCCCAGAAATCAAACACTGTTCACTCACAGCTTGGTAGTCACGCCCTTAATGGGAGGCCATGTGATGTGACAGAAGGAGGAACCAAACTCTGAAATCAGATGTTTCTGCATCCTGGGCCTGCCACATATTAGCAGGTGATGAGGGACAGAGCCTCATTACTTCCTCTATAGAAGGGGATAGCAATAACTGCCTCTGAGGTCTGCTGGAACAATTACGTGCGATACATCATATAAATGTTCATTCCCCACACCTCAAGCAGTTACTCAGTTTCACATCAGTTCTTTTACTACCAAAGCATGTTTGGAAATATGTGACTTGCTGAATAAAAGTCCCTCTGAACTGGGCCCAGTTTCCTCTCCAGACTGATGCATATACAGTGAATTGCATGCACACGCAATCCCAATGTATTCTACAGACCTAACTCTGTCCACCAGAGTGGGGATTCTTGAGGGCTGGAACCACAGCCAATTTGTTCTTGTATCTCTGGAGTCTAGCTCAGTTCTGGTCTGCCATGCTGTAGGCATTTAATAATGCTTGTTAAATTAAAGATGTCTCAATCTCAGAACACCACTGCTATATGCCAAGCACCTCCATGACTTTATTTTATGATGACATTTATTCTCTTCACCATCAGATTAGATCTTCTCTCCTGAGTCTCTTTCATTTCCTGAGCTGTTAACTTTAAAAAAAATAATAATTTAGAAAGACTTTGTATTAAGAATACCTTTTAAAGCCACTTGGCTGTCTTGAATTACAGCCATTTGATTATATGGCTAAAAGTGATAGTATGAAGTCTTGCAGCTTGCTGGGAAAACCCATAAGGCTCATACTTGGTTATAAAATCAGGTTTGCTAGAATTGGAACAGAGCTGTGTCAGCAGAGTTTCTTTAGTGAGAAGGTAATTTTAACTGAATATCTGCATTATTTTGGTTACTCAGGGTCTAAGTGTGCGACTGCTTCTTCATGTTTCATTCAGTCACACTAAACCCTTATTGTAAAGCATCTTATTCAAACACAGCATTTACAAAAATTTAGTGAATTCCAAGTGCTAAGAAGTAAACATTGTTACATTATTTCTACTTTAGGGATAAGAAAACTGAGACTGAGATGAAAATAAGGATAGGTCAACAAAAAGCCCATGAATCAATGCAATACCATTTAGGGTTAAATAGGGGAAAGGCCCATGTAAATTACTGAAAAGTCTGAATATGTATTATGAAAATACTGCATTATTATTTTCAATGGCATAACATTATACAGAAAAAAATGCTTCCTTATTATGTTCTACATTATATATTATTTTATAGTAAGGAAGAGTGATTGAAAACTAATTTCTTTTTATGTAATATTGATTCTATAAGTGAGAGCAGTCACTAAAATCATAAAATATGTAGATATGATAAACTTCTGAGTTTCCCTCCATATTACAGAGATTAAGAATAGAGGAAAATTAGTTGATTAATAATTATAACAGATATTAAAATCATAATGGAAGGTTATTGTGGCCTGAGGCCAAGCACCAAGGATTGCCTGACTTCAGCCATAGTCCAGCCTTGCTTCTTGGTGTGAAGTCCAAGGACAGCCAGTGCAGGAAAAGTCAAAGCAGAGAACATTGACCCTTATGTGATAACTTTGATCCCATAAGTTAAGCTGGGTCCTAAGGAGGATAGTTTCTTTCCTAAACTATTCAGATCAAATATCCTGGAAAGAAATAAATGTAAGGCCTATTCTTCCTATTTTTTCCAATCTCACACTGGAGTTTTCTGTCTTTCTCATTCATTGGAGAGAAGGGCATCCAAAAAAAATTAAGAAGTGGTGCTGGGGACACATCGAGAAAAGTGTCTTCCACAGGACCTGGAGCTGAACTAGCCTAGGCCCATTCCCTTGCCCTTGCCATGCATTCAAGAGAACCTAGGTGGTGCTGGTGGTGGAACAGAGATTGGGGGACGGGGGTGAGGAGAGAGGGAGAGAGAATAAATTGAACCTTGGGTATTCTTCCCACTCAGATACAATAAAGAAATTAAAAAAGATAATGAGGTCAAACTAGGAACAAGGAGTATTTAATTTTAGTAAGTGACTCCACATAATGGTATAGTGCCAAAAAATTTGAAAGCCTAATCTAGCCAGAGTGGGTTTCCTTCCTCTTGGGATGCAGTAAAGGGAAGGTCTCATAGAATTCCCCTTGGAGGCCACACTATAACCATTTACATTTTCTTACCAGGAATGGAGAGAGTACTAATATTAGACTCATTTTATACTGCTTCTCAAAGAATTTAGAAAATTTTCCCAATTTAGTAAACCATGGAGATTCAAACATAAGACTGTGTGACTCAAAAAATTTAATACCATATCTGGCAACAATTTCAGTGCCACAATTTCTCATTGTGTGACCTCCAGACAAATACATAGTTGTTGAATAAATAAATTTTCAATGAAAATATCTTGTTTTTCAGACTGAGGATAGTTAAGACCCATTTCTTAGGGTTGTTGTAAAAATTAAATGAAATAGTTAAATGACCAGCTGTAGATTAAAGTCTAATAAGACTTGTAAAGGGCTGAAATAAACTCTTTCTGAAGGAAAGAGGAGTTAGGACTAATTTTTTCTTAATTCATAACCTTTGAAGTAGATGTCAGAAAGAGCAAGGGTTGTCCTAGCCCAGTGGTCGGCAAACTCATTAGTCAACAGAGCCAAATATCAACAGTACAACGACTGAAATTTCATTGGGAGCCGAAAACCGACTTCTGTGCATGGGCCCCAAAGTTTCAATCGCACTGTACATGCGCACCCACACGTGGTATTTTGAGGAAGAGACACACTCAAGGGGCCAAAGAGCTGCATGTGGCTTGCGAGCCACAGTTTGCCGACCACTGCCCTAGCCGGTTTGGCTCAGTGGATAGAACATCGGCCTGTGGACCAAAGGGTCCCAGGTTTGATTCTGGGCGTGTACCTTGGTTGCAGATTTCTCCCTGACCCAGGCCCCGGTCAGAGGTTGTGCAGGAGGCAACCAATCAATGTGTTTCTCTCACATAGATGTTTTTCTCTGTCTTTCCTTCTCTTTTACAATCTCCCTAAAAAAATCAGTGGAAAAATATCCTCTGGTGAGGATTACCAGAAAGAGCAAGTGTGTTTTCACTGTCTATTGTTAAGAATCTAATGAGGAATAAGACTGGACATTCCTCTTTGAGTTGACTCTGAAGATCTTGATACTCTTATGTTAATGGGTGCTTTTAAGGGGCTTGCAAGCACTTAGTTCTCTAAAGAAATACAAAAATTCTTCCCTGCACATGGTTATCTTACCTGCATGATTCATTTCTTTACTAAGTACAAAGATACCAATTCATAGATGAATAATCACACTTGCAAAATAAAAATAGCATTGCCAAATCTTTGCTTCCTGTGTGAATACAAATCTACCTAGAATTTACTTGCAAACAAAAAAAAGTGATTCCCAGATGAAGCACCACAGACCCTAAAATGTGCCCCTGAGGTCAGGTTGATCTCCAGTGGATCTTCTTGTGTATGAAACCTGCTTGGTGCAGTACTTGGCAAGGGTCAGTCAGTATCTGTGGACCTTGAACCCTTTCAGTAAGACTTGAAGCCTTTTGAAATTTCCAGCTTCACTGTCATGTTTAAATTATGACTGAATTTGGAGAGATTTGGCAGAACTGCTCAAAAATATTTATGGCTTCATCAAGACTTACCTAGATAATTCAACCCAGGAGTGTAAACATATAGCCTATATGTTAAACTTGACACCAATATCCCCCTTTTTATAGGGCACTACTCCACTTTTTCCTGCACCCACCATACTTAATCCCAGCAGATTACCTCATACTTTCCATGCCTTTCTCTCCCTGAGTGAACTAAAATATATATTGAAGAATTTGATTTTAACAAAAATATGCTCTCTTTTCATTTGCCATTTGAAAGGACGCATTTTATCTTCACCTTTTAATCTTTGCTCCACAAAACACCTCAATTTTCACAGCTGAACTCTGAGAAAACACAGAAAAATTAACACATTTTATTTGGAGCCAACTGATAACAAGGCCAACAGAAACCTAAGGTGCTAATCTGTTCTCTCCTTTTTAATCAGCATCATCATTTATCTATGTCACCCAAGGTGGGAGCATTACCTTTGAGAGCACAGTTAGTCTTCAGACTCGATAAGAGAACTTCGTAAGTCGCAATGCAGATTCCAATATTTTATTCATGATTTTCATACTGCAAGTCATTACTTCAGTAACCTTCCATTCAAGGCAGCAAGTTAATGTACATGATACATTTGTTTGCTAATGGCTCTAACAATGGCCTGGCATGGCTGTAGGTAGTCTCTGGCAAGCAATATTAGTCTCTTGTTTTGAGATGCAGTCATATGAAAATATTAATTCAAAGGGACTTAAACTATATGAGGGAAGGTGGCCAACAAAATTACATTTCTAAAATGTGAGTTGTAAGGATCAGAATGAAGCTCATTCTAAACATTATAGTTCATAACCTTATTTTTTTGTAACATTTTTATCTGGATGGATATAAATTAATCTTATTGTGATATCTGGAGCATTCTTATGTATAAAACATTGCACTGGAAGATCTGTTTTGGACTTAGTCATGTTAGTAATTATCTCTGTGACCTTAATTAATTTCTTTGAATCTTAGATTCCAGATTATGATTGCATGCTTTGATAATAGATTCGCAGACAATACTGTTGAGTAAATGTGTTAGAATTTAAGATCCCCATGCATCCAAAATTCTATCTGGCAATGACTCAAACTGATAGAATCTCTTTTGTCTGTTTTCTCTAATTCCTGTTCTCATTCTTTTAGTTCAGACCACAATCCTTTCTCTCTAAGATTAGGTCAACTATTGCCTGTTTTCCTACTTCTGAACCTGCTCCTCTGTTAGTATCTCCTTTACAAGGCAATGAGAGAGATCTTTCTGAAGCACACATTTGATTGTTCACTTTCATGCTTAAGATTTCTGCCATAGGTTGAATGTTTGTTTTCCCTTCAATTCATATATTAAAATCCCAACCCCAATGCAATGGTATTTGGAAGTAGGGCCTTCAGGATGTGATTAGGTCATCAGGGAGGAACCCTCATGAATGGAATTAATGCCCTTATAACAGGGATCCCAGATGCTGTACTTTACATCTCTGTGACTATTTTCTTTTTTTTTTTAAATATATTTTATTGATTTTTTACAGAGAGGAAGGGAGAGTGATAGAGAGTTAGAAACATCGATGAGAGAGAAACATTGATCAGTTGCCTCCTGCACACCCCCTACTGGGGATGTGCCTGCAACCAAGGTACATGCCCTTGACTGGAATCGAACCTGGGACCATCCAGTCCGCAGGCTGACGCTCTACCACTGAGCCAAACCGGTCAGGGCTGTGACTATTTTCTAACTACCAATTTTTACTTAATCCTATCTAATAAAGAGTGAATATGCTAATTGACCATCATGCCCTCACAAAGATGGCTGTGCCCACAGCCAATAAGGAGGGAATATGCTAATTGACTGCCATGCCCTCAAAGATGGCGGCACCCACAGCCACAAGATGGTGGCGCCCAGTCCCCTCAGCCCGCCTGGGCGGCAGGTGCGTGGCACAGCCAGGCCTGCCCCCAGGCAGGTCTGGCCGCTCCACGTGCCTGCTTCTGGAGTCCCCCAGTCTCCTCATACCCCCAGCTGCCCAGGGCCTGCCCTGAGGCACAGGCAAGCCTGGAATGGTGGCTTCCCAGCCGCCCAAGGCCGGCCCAAGGCGTAGGCAAGCCTCGGATGGCGGCTGCCCAGCCGCCTAGGGCCGGCCTGAGGCACAGGCAAGCCTCAGATGTCGGCTACCCAGCCACCCAGGGTGGGCCTAAGGTGCAGGCAAGCCTCAGATGGCAGCTGTCCATCTGCCCAGGGCCTCCCAAGGCTCAGGTAATCAGGGCCGGCCGAGGCTTGTGCTGCCGGTAGTGGCAGCAGCAGAGGTGTGATGGGGGCGTCGCCTTCCCCTGATCGCCGGGTCACCTCTCAGCCCTGAGGGCTCCTGGACTGTGAGAGAGGGCAGGCTGGGCTGAGGGACCCCCCCTCTCCAGTGCATGAATTTTCATGCACCGGGCCTCTAGTATTGTAATAACTAACTATGGCCCCAGGTGGGTGTAAGACTTATTAGGGGGATCACTCCTTCAATTATATAAATGTCTAACCACTGTGTGCTATACCTGAAGCTATTTAAAGTAATATTGAATATCAACTGTAATTGAAAAAAATTAAAATGATGTTTGAAATACCCTCAAAAAAGCAGGCACCCCAGAAAGAACCCTCGCCCCTTCTGCCATGTGAAGGCACAATGAGAAGATGGCCATCTATGAAAAAGGAAGCAGGTCCTCACCAACACCTAATCTTGCACTTCCCAGGCTCTAGAACTGTGAGAAGTAAATGTTTGTTGTTTAGGCCACCTGGTCTATGATATTTTTGTTATAGCACCTCAAGCAGACTAAGACAGTTTCTCTGTTGTCCTTACTACAAAGTACAGTTTCTTTGCCATGGGTTAGAATCAGCTCTAGTTCACTTTTTAAGCTTTATTTTGTGACCAATCCTTTCCTTTGAGCACTTTGAAATTCTAGAGCAGCCGTGGGCAAACTACGGCCCGCGGGCCAGATCCAGCCCGTTCGGCTGTTCTATCCGGCCCACGGAGCCGAAAGAGCAGAGGGTTCTCTTGCTCTCCCCTCCGCTCCTTTACTTTGAATTTATATTAGTTCACACAAACACTCCATCCATGCTTTTGTTCTGGCCCTCCAGTCCAGTTTAAGAACCCATTGTGGCCCTCGAGTCAAAAAGTTTGCCCACCCCTGTGAGTTTTCTAGATGTTCTTTCACCTCTGGGTCTTTGCAAATGACACTCCCACTGCTTAAACCACTAGTCTATTCTCCTTGACAAGCTGGCTCTTCCTACTCATTCTTTAGATTATAATTTGCAAGTTACTTTCTCTAAGAGGCTTTTGCTGATATTCTAAATTTAGTCTTCTGTGATAATCTTTTTCTTACCCATCTTAGCAGGTTTTACATTGTAGTGTAATAGCCCATTTCTGTCTGTGATTGTCCCTAGACTGCAAGTTATAATGAGGTATAGAAATTACATCTGTCTTGAGCTGTTGAATCACTTGTTCCTAGCAAAGTGTTTCACCAATTATGTTTGTTAAAAGGATTAATAAATGAAATACAGGAAAGGATTTTGTTTAAGTTCTTTCACTCATTTTCTATTGAACATGGAGGCAAATTTGTTACTCTGCATGGTTTCAATTTGTACCCCATCAGATGTAAAATGTGTTTCATATGTACAGAGAAAATAGGATAATATGTTTACTCTAGAGAATAAATACGCATCTTATCACTTAATAGAGAACAAAGAGAAATATGTAAGTATTAAGAGATTAACAAGTAAATTGTTTTTTTCTTACTAATTACCATGCAAGCATACTAAGCTAAAAATGGTATGTCTTTGATTATCCTTTCATACCTTAAATTGTATTAATAGGCTCTCTGGAGTGCGAAATGAACAGTATTATGCTCTTTTGGGGGGAAATAGTCACTTTCTAATAATGAACTAGCTTGTAGGACATTAGCATCTGTGGAGAAAGATATTAATAAAAAGGCAGAGATTAAGCCAAACCTTAATTTTCTTTTGTTTAGTATGTTCAGAAAAAGAAACTCAAAACAATAGTTTCAGATGGCATATGCAGGTTGTTTTGAGGTTCATTATATGGCCTGGAAACCCATATGAGGATGGGCATGAAGTAATGCTTAAATTATATTTCAGTATAGTGAGTTGTGTTTCTTCTCATAGATATTTCTTGAATGATTGGTTCACTGGATTAATATTTTGAAGGTAGAACAAAAAGGGTTGGCTGATTAATTGGATGTGGTGTCACAGAAAGAAACGGTCAAAGATGCTTGTATTTTCTGATCTGAGCAAATAGACAGATACCATTGCTAACAACAGGGAGAGCAAAGGCTGAAGATAACAGATTTGGAGGAGAATATCAGAAATTCACCTGCAGACATGTTAAGTTTGACATTTTTATCAGATCTAGGCAAGTGGAGATGTTGAATAGGCAAGGGATAGCTAGGTCTGGACTTTGGGAAAAATGCTGTATTGGAAATACAGTGTCTACCGGTGTAAGTGTTTGAGACTCATTGGCATGCAGATACTACTTTATTTTTATCCAGTGGTTTATTTTTTGGTGAATTTATTGGGCTGACATTGTTAAATAAAATTATATAAGTTTCAGGCATACAATTCTACAACACATCATCGATATATTGTAGAGTGTGTTTACCACCCCAAGTCAAGTCTCCTTTCATGACCACTTATGCCCCCTTTACCCTCTTCTACTTCACCCCAACCCCCTTCCCTCTGGGAATCACAATACTGTTGTTTATGTCCATGAGTCTTTCTTTTTCTTTCTTTGCTTACTCTCTTTACCCTTCTCACCCAGCCTCCAAACCCCTCTCCTCTGATAGCTATCAGTCTGTTCTCTGTATCCATGAGTATGTCTCCACTTTGTCAGTTTATTTTGTTCATTAGATTCCACATATACGTGAAATCAAGTGGTACTTGTCTTTCTCTAGCTGGACTATTTTACTTAGCATAATACTCTTCACGCCCAGCCATGCTGAATTTCCTCCTTTTTTACAGCTAAGTAGTATTCTACTGTGTAAATGTACCACAGCTTTTAAAAAAACAATTTTTAGATATTTTTTTAGTGATTTTTAGAAAGAGAGGGAGAAAGAGAAACATTGATGTGAGATGGAACATGGATCGTCTGACTCCTCTACTCTTCCTGCTAGAGACTGGGCTGGAAACCCAGGTATGTGCCCTAGACCTGGAACTGAACCAACAAACTCTTGGTACATGGGATGACACCCAACCAAACTGAGCCATACCAGCCAGGGTTACTACAACTTTTATTTTATTTATTTTATTTTTATTGCTTTCAGAGAGGAAAGGAGAGGGAGAGAGTGATAGAAATGTCAATGATGAGAGAGAATCATTGATTGGCTGCCTCCTGCACGCCCCCCACTGGGGATCCAGCCTGAAACCCAGGCATGTACCCTTGACCGGAACTGAACCAGGGACCCTTCAGTCTGCAGGCTGACACTCTATCCACTGAGCCAAATGGGCCAGGGCACTACAACTTTTTTATCCATTCATCTACTGATGGGCACTTGGGCTGCTTCCAAATCTTGGCTACTTTAAATAACACTGCAGTGAACATAGGGGTGCATAAATTCTTTCAAATTAGTGTTTCAGGTTTCTTTGGATATATTCCCAGAAGTGGAATCACTGGGTCATAAAGCAGTTCCATTTTTAATTTTTGGAGGAAACTACATACTGCTTTCCACAGTGGCTGCACCAATCAGCATTCCCACCAACAGCACACAATGGTTCCCTTTTCTCCACATCCTCACCAACACATGTTGCTTGTTGATTCATTGATGATAGCCTTTCTGACAGGTGTGAGGTAATATTTCATTGTCGTTTTAATTTGCACTTCTTTGATGATTAGTGACAGTGAGCATCCTTTTATATGTTTATTGGCCATCTCTATGTCCTCTTTAGAGAAGAGTCTATTCAGGTTTGCCCATCTCTTAAATGGATTATTTGGTGGGTTTTTTTTTTATTTTGAGTTTTATAAGTTCCTTGTATATTATGGATATGAAGCCTTTATTAGATGTAGTGGCAAATATGTTCTCCCATTTAGTGTAATGTCTTTTTATTTTGTTGATGGTTTCCTTTGCTGTGCAAAAACTTTTTAGTTTGATGGAGTCCCATTTGTTTCTCTTTTGTTTCCCTTGCCCAAGGTGATATATTAGAAAAAATATGGCTAAGAGAAAGGTCCAAGATTTTACTACCTATGTTTTCTTCTAGGATTTTTATGGTTTCAAGTCTAAGGTTTAAGTCTTTATTAATCCATTTTGGATTTATTCTTGTGTATAGTGTAAGAAGGTGGTCTAGTTTTATTTTTTGCACATATCCAATTCTCACCAACACCATTTATTGAATAAACTACCTTTACTCCAATGTATGTTTTTGCCTCCTTTAAAAAGTATTAATTTACTGTAAAAATGTAGTTTATTTCTGGGCTTTCTATTCTGTTCCAGTGGTTTCTATGTCTGTTTTTAGGCCAGTATCATGCTGTTTTGATTTCTATGGCCTTGTAGCATAGTTTGATATCAGTTAGTGTGATTCCTCCAACTTTGTTCTTTTATCTCTAGATTGCTGTGGCTATTTGGAGTCTTTTGGATTTCTATGTAAATTTTTGGAATATTTGGTCTAGTTCTATGAAATATGCCATTGGCATCTTGATAGGAATTGTATTGAATTTATAGATTGCTTTGGGTAGCATGGACATCTTATTGATGTTAATTCTTTCTATCCATGAACACAGTATATGCTTCCAGTTATTTGTATTTTCTTAGGTTTCTTCAGGGCCTTATAATTTTTCGAGTACAGGTCTTTTACATCTTAAAGGTCTAACACTAGATAAGATCACCAATGGAGGGAGTGTAGGTAGAGCAGGGAAGAGAAGCCTGGGACACTCAGGTGATAAGGGATGGGGAAGAAGGGGAGAAGCAAGAGAAAAGGAGAAGGAGAGGGCCAGAGAGGGAGAAGGAGCACCAGGAGAGTGTGGTGTCCAGGAAACCAAGTGAAGAAAGTACAGCAAGGAGGAGACAGTGATCAGCTGTGCTTTCTACTGTTGGCAGATCCATAAGATGAGAACTGAGAATTGATCATTTGTTATAGCAACATGATGGACATTGGTGACTTTGAGAAGAATGGGGGAGGCCAGAACAAGGTTCTCACTGTAGTGAGTTTGAGATTGAAAGGAAAGTAATTGTCAACTACAAGTATAGACAACTTTCTGTAATCTATATATTGTATATTTAAAAGAATTTTTGAACCAATTATGAGTGAACCTTTTCTGGGTTTTTACATGTTAAAAAATCTGTAGAACCAGAGTAACTTTTCCTTCAATGAAAAAAAAAATCCGCTAATAATAAAAATACACTGTATATGAGCAGTAGCGAGGAAGCATATGGACTTTAATGATTGGTAAAAATACTACAACTCACTGATAAGCTTGCTAGTTACAGGATTCTTATTTTAAACTAGGGGCCCGGTGCATGAAGATTCATGCACAGGGGTTGGGTCCCTCAGCCTGACCTGCACCCTCTCCAATCTGGGAGCCCTCAGGGGAGCCCTCTCCAATCCAGGAGTTTTTATCTGTCTTTGCAATCATATGAGCGAATTGTCTGAGACCCCCAACCCAGTTTGGTTTGTTGCTCACAGAATAATAGAGGCATTTTTTTTTTTTTTCATTGGTGGAGAGTTCCTGGAAGTTTTAGGATATCTTCCCTTTAATTTTTCATAGACACTCTGATTTTACTTATGTCTCTCACCTTTGCTTTCCCTCCATCCCCCAACAGTAACTTGCTCCAGGCTCACTTTGCTCTAGTGCAGCCGTGGGCAAACTACAGCCCGCGGGCCGGATCCGGCCCGTTTGGCTGTTCTATCCGGCCCGCGGAGCCGAAAGAGCGGAGGGTTCTCTTGCTCTCCCCTCCGCTTCTTTACTTTGAATTTATATTAGTTCACACAAACACTCCATCCATGCTTTTGTTCCGGCCCTCCGGTCCAGTTTAAGAACCCATTGTGGCCCTCGAGTCAAAAAGTTTGCCCACCCCTGTCCTAGACACTAGAGCAGGGGTGGGCAAACTTTTTGACTCGAGGGCCACAATGGGTTCTTAAACTGGACCGGAGGGCCGGAACAAAAGCATGGATGGAGTGTTTGTGTGAACTAATATAAATTCAAAGTAAAGGAGCGGAGGGGAGAGCAAGAGAACCGGATAGAACAGCTGGATCCGGCCCACGGGCCATAGTTTGCCCATGGCTGGTCTAGGAGATCCGTCTGCCACCAGAACTACGATTCCCAGCATTCCTGGTGCTCCCTGCACTCTGGGTTTTCCCTTCCTGCTCTGTCTCCATCCCATGGCCTCCCACTCTGCCAAGTCCTCCAAGTCCTCCAAACCACCAGCTCTCCCTCTCTGCTCTCCGTCTGGTGGCTTGGGGAGCCAAGTTCCCCAAGCCACTCCACTCTCCACTGGCTCTCCCACTCTGCTCTCCATCCAGCACCTGTGTATGCAAATTAACCCACCATCTTTGTTGGGTTAATTTGCATACTTACTCCTGATTGGCTGGTGAGCATAGCAGAGGTCAATTTACATGTTTCTCTTTTATTATATAGGATGGGATTTTCCATGAGCATATAGGCAGAGAAAATATCAAGTGTCGTCCTGAAGATGTAAGACTATTACTTCCCCTAGTCTATTTCCCTTGAATTCTGGTAACTAGCTGCTTTGTTCTGTGTCAGTTCAGCTCTTTTAATGCCTTATACATTACCCTCCCCCACAAGGCTCTTTGTTTATTGGGCTTAGTGAAGACAGTATGGGCTATTAAAAAATAGAAAAATGCTGTGAATTTTAATTCACTGTGTAGCAGTTCTATAATAGGCACACATTTTGATTAGCTAGTTTTGTCATGATCACCAAGTTTAAAGATTCTGTTTGACCCAGGAATGGGAAGTTATGCCTAGATTATTGCTATAGGTATCAATCCCTATCTTAGATTGCTTTAATTAGCTGCCCAGAGTGAATGGTCTGGAATTAGGCTATAGCACTTGTTTTCACTGTATGGGCTCCTAGGAAGTAAACTAAACCATGCGTGTCTCTATGGGTATTAACTGTGGTCTCTCCCCCATGTGTGTCCAGTCTGTTTAGTAGACTATCCTGGTACTCACTCCCATCCTGTGCTAGAATGGAAGCTTGGCCTGCCTATTCTAAAGAATTTTTCTTTCGCCAGGTGTGCCTATTCTGATTGAAGTTCAGAGTAGTTAAAGATACTTCTGTGGTGGACCTTATTACATGAGTTGATTTATCTTTGTATATAGGTCTCTTTTGTCATGGAGTTCATAATCAAAATAGCACAGGAATACATACATAAATCAGAACATAGTATGCTAAGGGCTGTGACAGTTTGTGTGTGAAAATGCTCCGGGGGCATGGGAGGTAACAATCTGCTGTTAAACAATTGAACTAGATATTGAAGTGAGCCTAGGAGTTGACCATGTGGACAGGAGATACAGAGGCACATCTGGCTATAGGACTCACAGCCAGAGTGAGCAAAGGTTTGCAGGTGGAGATAAGCTTATGGCTTGAGTATTGGATGTATAGGGTGAATGTGCAGAGCAGTGAGGCTCATGGTCTTATTGCTAAATTAATAGTAGTAAGACTTATATCTGGCTGAGACATGCTGTCACTTCATAAAATCTTTTGTCTTCAGTTAACTATTTTAGTCATTTGTATAGTAAGAAACAAATCAATTTAGAGCATCAATCAGTACAGGAGATAGAATTCATAAGTACCACAGATCAGGGAGGATAAGAGGACACCATGCTTGGGACTTGGAGGTGAAATCAGACTTCGTGTATTCAGTGAGGATGGCAGCTGGCCTCTATCTTGCTATTAGACTTCCACCTCCCAGTGTTGTTCCATGACTCTGTGACCATGAATACATGAATATTTTAAGTAGGAAGACTGACAGATGACCTCTTTTTATATTCTGAGCTCGGTTCCAATGGGAGAAGCTCCCAATATGGTAGCAGGACTTCCCACTGACTCTCTAGCTTTAGCTCTGCTTGGGTAGTTTCCCTCATGTTACAACCTACTGTTTCTATGACCTGGCTATGTCCTTCACACTTCACATAGCATATCTCCTCTCCTTTGTAGTCAGAGTGCAAGTGGGAATAGAGTTCCAAGTTGTGAAAGTTTTGATTCATTGTCCTCCATATTTCCCAGGGCAGAACTACTAGTATAGAAACTTTTGCTCTATCTTCCAATTTAACCTCCTGTGTTTTACTCTGAAGTCTGCTCTTCTTTTACTAAAATGTCTATTTCTATTATTAAATTGTATTTTAGAAGGATCTGATAAAGACTAGTAATAAATACAAGATTCTGCTTTCCATATATTTCCAGAATATCTTATTTTTAAAATATTTGTTAGCTTTCTGGGAAATGAGTCAGTCAATGTGACTAACTTGGAATGTAGCTTTTATCTCCGGTTTAAATTTATAATATAATTAGGTCATGGTTTCCTATGTTGATGTGTGCTTCACGGTAATTCTGATAACTGATAGTTTAATTGAATGTTCATGTGTCTGAAACAGATGCTATAAGCTAACTCCCTCATCAAACTGGAAATGTTAGTCATACAAATTTAGAAGACAGTTCTCCCCGCATTGTTCATGCCCACCTCACAGTGCTATAGCTGATTTATCAATAGACTCATTTTACCACAAACACTGACGTTACTCATAAGAGTTGTGTGTTTAATTTTTAGTAGTCACCAAAAGAGGCATTTCAGAAAAAGATTCAAGCCAAGAGTGTGATGTAAACTGCTTTTAAAAATTGTTTTACATATGCAAAGGATGGAGTATAAAAGTAATTATGCTCTCATTATTCTATGCTCTTTAAAAACAAAATTCAGTATGCCAAAAATTATTTTGCTCTTTCTCTTGATTAATGTCAGAGCGTACTGTGTGTATTTTTGGTCAAATGACTAAAATTTTGGGGGAAACAGATGCACACATCATGAGGACCTAAAATAACATTACCATGAGTTCTATTATAACATATGAAACACCTAGAATTTATAGTAATTACCGAGAAACTTATAAATAATGGAAGAGATTTATCATGTTGACCTTGCTTAATCATAATTAACAAGACTGCCTTATACTGGCTCTAATTGCCCCCTCATTATACAGAAACTTTTCTAATCCCTCCCAGTCATGGGAACTTGTGTAACAAGCTATAGTGCTCCTTTGGGTTGCTTAATTTCTTTTTGAGGAATTATTCTTCAGTTCTACCTTTTTCCTTTGAGCTCCCCCTGTCCTTTGTGCATTATCTCCCACTGTGATCTCTGCATTATTGATACAAGAGATTCTCCACATGTCCCTTACAGGAGCTCCTGGGCCTTGGAAATGCCTGCCCATGCAGAGCTTTAGTCAGCACCCTCCTGCCTTACACAATGGCACACAGAAGTGCAAAAGCTCAGCATTGAAATTTCCACTGCTGTGTAAGCAATTATGTGAATGATTTCCCCCAATGCTGTTAAATAATGCCTTTGAGAAACTGGATATATAACTGATTTGAGGATGATATCTACTTTAAAAAAATAAAACTACATGTGTTTGGGGGATATAATGTAATATTAAAATTCTATTGCAGCATCTATATAATAAGAAGAATAAACATAAGAAATAGAAAAAAATTTAATATAGGTAGAACAAGGATATTCCCCAATTCTTCAGTCAAACACGTGACAAATATGAACAGGATATGCTAGATGGAGAATAGAGAACAATACTTTTCTTAAAATGGTATGTATGATATAAATACAACTACATGCACACATGTACACACATGTACAGTCATCCCTCAGTATCCAAAGGGTATTGTTTCCAGGAACCCCTGGGATACCTAAATCTGCTGATGATCAAGTTTCTTACATAAAAACTAGAGGCCTGGTGCACAAATTCGTGCACCAGTGGGGTCCCTTGGCCTGGCCTGTGGGATTGGGCCGAAACCAGCTCTCTGACATCCCCCAAGGGGTCCTGGATGGTAAGAGGGCACAGGCCAGGCCAAGGGACCCCACCGGTGCAGGATCGGGGTCAGGGAGAAACACAGAAGGTTGGCCAGCTGGGGAGGGACCGCGGGAGGGCACCATGGCGTGTCCGGCCCACCTCGCTCAGTTCTGATCAGCCAGACCCCAGTAGCAAACTAACCTATCAGTCAGAGTGTCTGCCCCCTGGTGGTCAGTGCATGTCATAGCAAGCAGTTGAGCAGCCTTAGCATATCATTAGCATACTATGCTTTGATTGGTTGAACGGCTGACCAGACAACCGGACACTTAGCATATTAAGCTTTTTAGGACTAGACTCCCAGTGCATGGAATTTGTGCACTTGGGGGGGTTCCTCAGTGGGGAGCAGGCCTAAGCAGTCAGTCAGACATCCTTAGTGCTGCTGCAAAAGCGGGAAAGGCTTCTGCCACCACTGCTGCACTTGCCAGGCGTGAGCCTGGCTTCTGGCTGAGCGGTGCCTCCCCATGTGGGAGCCCACTGACCACCAGGGGGCAGCTCCTGCATTGAGCGTTTGCCCCCTGGTGGTCAGTGTGCATCATAGCGACCGGTTGTTCTGCTGTTTGGTCGATTTGCATATTATCCTTTTATTATATAGGATGATTTAACATTTGCCTATAGGCTACAGCAGAATGTGCCCACCTGTCACTTCATTTGTATGGATTCAGTATACTGTTAGGTGCATGGCGAATTCAAGTTTTGATTTCTGGAAATTTCTGGAATTATTTTGTTCTGAATATTTACTATCCATAGTTGATTGAATCTATGATGTGAAACCCACGGATACAGAAGGATGGCTGTATATATAAGTGTACATGTATAAAACAAACCATAAGCATTAAAAAAAATCTTAAATCAGCCCTGGTTGGTGTGGCTCAGTTGGTTGAGCATTGCCAAAAGGTCTCTGGTCAGTGCACATGCCTGTGTTGCAGGCTCAGTTCCCAGTAGGAGGCATGCAGGCAACAGCTGATGGATGTTTCTCATACTGATGCTTCTCTCCTTCTCTCCCTCTTCCTTTCGCTCTCTCCCAAATCAAAACCTTAAAACACATTAAATATTAATAATGAGTATTCTTTGTAGAGACATAAAACAAGAGAAATATTTAATGTTTTTCTATTTTAAATATTTCTTCAATATGGTAATATCACATTAGAATGATAAATAAGCTTTAAAAACCTGCGCTATTAACCCTGGCAACTAGTTTGAACTGAGTTCCACTCTGTGTGTACTTGACCCCATCAATTTGGACATAAGGAGTCAGAAACTATTTGCTCTGGTCTAATTACCAAATCATCCTCTGTTTGCTGCATGTAGCACACTACTGGGGTGAATGGTAAACAAAGCAAAGACCCAATTATCATAAAAGATTGTTGTTCTGGTGTTAATGGTTAGTATTTTTCATCTGTGTGACTTGGGCATGAATAAGTAATGGACACAGATAAATTGTTTTTCACCCTCCATGACTTTATTGTGAGTTTGCCATTCTTATCAGTGGACTAAATTGATAAGTGCCTGGAACACAGGCTGTGAAATGAACGATGTGAGCTGGATCCACATTAGTTTTACCTGCTATTCCTATCAGCTTGGAAGGTTTGTCCTGTAACAATTCTCTGGGCTTGCTACTAGCCACTGAACAAATATTTCTGGTTAACAGCAAAATTCATCAATAAGCAAATGGAAAACAAATCAGTTCAGTTATATAGTTGAAAAATAATCACAGCCTTGTAGACAAAACCTGCAAGGTGACTTTACAGTAAGAGTGATAGTGAAATTGCCAGATGTGACTTGAATTTACACTGCAAATGCCTGTCACAGGAATGTACCACAGAATGCCAAATGATGGTGATATGATTGCTATGCAAAACATATTTGTGCTTTCCAGTTACAGATAAGAATGCTAACTACTTTCTGAAAGTAGAACCTCTGAGTAATTTGTCATATGCTCTTTCAGTGTAAAAGGAGTATTCTTGTCCTTCATGGATTCATATTGTATAAACAGAGAGCTAACGTCATCTTATACCCAAGTGATTTCCTGAGCACTTGATTACGATGATGAAAAAAAGCTACATTTTTACATGCTTTCTATGCACCAGGTAATGTGTTAGTGCTTTTGGTATACCTTATTTACTGACTACAAATCCCTCTGAACTTGGTAGCCCTTATCCAGTTGTCTCATTGTCTAGGGACTGATTTTCTGTCATCGACACATGCTTTATTCTGATTATTTGATTGATAAGCTTGACCTTCTGGATTTCCTTCTTGGTTCTGTTATCTCACATGATTTCCCTGTCTTGTACTTAATACTCTCAAGGTATGTATAGTAATCATGGTAGGAAAGACTTTTCAAACACTATGTGCCAGCAGTCATTCTCTCTCTCTCTCTCCCTCTCTCTCTCTCTTTCTCTCTCTCTCTCTCCTTTTTCCTCTTTCCTCTCTCATCCTCTTCCCAATTACATATCTATCATCAATACCCTTCATCCAAAGACCTGAGTTTATTACTAATTGACAAGTGGGAGAACACCAAGAGCATGAGAAGGAAACTGTGGGTCAATAATAAGGTATTAGATATAACTTAATCATGGATTTAGGATTTAGGATCTAATTGAGGGATTTGGGGGAAGGTCTAAGGAAGCAGGGATTTCTTCTAAATTGGATGTTTTCAAAAAGCAGGGGCAATTTTATGATCTCATTAAATATTATCTTATGGGGTGGGAAGATTAGAGCCAGAATAAAGCTGTCATGGCTAAAGTAGTATAAAGTAGTAGCAGTCACTCATGTTAGCCAAGACAGGGGGATTGTTTGGCATTTTTGAGCAGCACAGTGACCTAGCTTTTGTCTATTCTTAGACAAAATTATAAAATGGCTTCACTTTGTCTTACTTTATCATGTTTCCAGAGTAAACTGTTCCTGAAGTTGGCATTCTATTTATGTCCAACAAGAGAATAACATGACATACCTATGAGTGCCAGGCCAGCTTTCAAATGTTAAGAACTGTTGTTGTGTGTTTTTTAAATTATTATTTTTTACTTCTTTATTGATTACGGTGTTACATATGTGTCCTTATTCCCCCATTACCCCTCCTACCCACCCCCTCATGACCTCACCCCCTGTTGTCTGTGTCTATTGGTTAGGCTTATATGCATGCATACAAGTCCTTTGGTTGATCTCTCTCCCTTGCCCCCACCCTCTCCTACCTTCCCTCTGAGGTTTAATGGTCTGATCGATGTTTCTCTGTCTCTGGATCTATTTTTGTTCATCAGTTTATGTTGTTCATTATATTCCATAAATGAGTGAGATCATGTGATATTTATCTTTCTCCGACTGGCTTATTTCACTTAGCATAATGCTCTCCAGTTCTATCCATGCTGTTGCAAATGGTAAGAACTCCTTCTTTTTTTCTGCAGCATAGTATTCCATTGTGTAGATGTACCACAGTTTTTTAATCCACTCATCTGCTGATGGGCACTTAGGCTGTTTCTAAATCTTAGCTATTGTAAATTGTGCTGCTATGAACATAGGGGTGCATATATCCTTTCTAACTGGTGTTTCTAGTTTCTTGGGATATATTCCTATAAGTGGGATCACTGGGTCAAATGGGAGTTCCACTTTTAGGTTTTTGAGGAAACTCCATACTGTTCTCCACAGTGGCTGCACCAGTCTGCATTCCCACCAGCAGTGCACAAGGGTTCCTTTTTCTCCGCATCCTCACCAGCACTTGTCCTTTGTTGATTTGTTGATGATAGCAATTTGGACAGGTGCGAGATGGTACCTCATTGTTGTTTTGATTTGCATCTCTCGGATGATTAGTGACTTTGAGCATGTTTTCATTTGCCTCTTAGCCTTCCTTCTATCTTCTTTTGAAAAGTATCTATTTAGGTCCGTTGCCCATTTTTTGATTGGGTTGTTTATCTTCCTTTTGTTAAGTTGTATGAGTTCCCTGTAAATGTTGGAGATTAAGCCCTTATCGGTGATAACATTGGCAAATATGTTCTCCCATGCAGTGGGCTTGTTGTTTTTTTTTTTTTAATCTATCTATCTATCTATCTATCTATCTATCTATCTATCTATCATCTATCTATGCTCATTTGATAATCACAACCACTCTATGAGATACGCATTATAGTTATCTCCATTTTACTGATGATGAAACTGAGAAACAAAGAAAAGTAACATGCTCAGCATCTTAATGCTAACAAATAAAGACCTGGAGTTCAAACTCAGGTAGTCTGACTTTATAGTCCATGCTGTTAATCACTGTACTATACTGTTTGACAAGGAACCAATCTGATAAGTAGTCCACCCTTCCATCACAGATAGTGTCCCCTTTGATAATGATTTTCTCCATTGTTGCTTCAGTGAAAGATGATAGAATATTGAACTAGTTAGGAGGAGAGCATGCTTTCACGGCAGCCTGATGGGCAGAGCTTTTTGTGAAGTAGAGGTTTAAGGAATCAAAATTTCATCTTGAGATTAGCTATTTACTTCATTCATGCTTAGATCTGAATGGGCTTATGAACTTACAGGATGTAAGCAATAGAGATCTGGTACTTGCCTTATTCTCCTGGGATATCAGAGTAGTAGAGTCCTCCAGTCCAGAAGCTAGGGAAAGAGAGCTGGCCAGAACATCCCTTACAATTCTGTAACTGCTTTGGCTCATGGAGGTATTTGCCCAATAGAAGCTGGTTCATGTGGACTGTCCACATTTTTGGGGCAGAGAGAGGAGATGATGTGGGCAGAGGAATAGAGAGATACCCCTAGTCCTGCTGGAGACTAACAGTAAGAGGGAAAAAATTCACAATGTCTGCCCTCAGCCTTAATCTAAAAATGAACACGGAGAAAAAACTCTAGCTGAACTTCTAGTCTATGATATTAGACAAAATGGGAAGTCAAAACAGGAGGAAATGACCAGAATCCTTATTAGATAGACATAGTGACATAAAGTATATTTTGGTAATAATTTGGGGTTTAATATATCTTATTTTTCTTTTCTTCATTCATCACATATCTGTTAAGGGTCTACTGTGTTGTCGGCACTGAGCCAGGTATGGAAACACAACGATTAATGAGACAGTCAGGATCTCTGCCGGTCACAAAGGAGGCCCAGACACTAGGTCATACCGCTGATTCAAAGACAAGACACCTCAGAATCTTAAATGTATTCTGAAAGCATACATAAATTTGAGTTTTAATGTGCAAATCAGACTACTGCATGGTAGTCAGCTTATCTACTTGGAAGAAAAGTAATTCAAATTTTGAATCATTGTGTTTCCACACTGGACCATTGATGCTTCTTGCTTCTTTGGTAGGGAACAAAAGCCTGGGTCTCCATGGCTTTCCCAGGATTCCTGGGTGATTAGGTAGATTGAATTCTCTCAAGTTCTCATCTTTCTCTGCCTTTGCTTTCTGTCACCTATTTATGATTTAGGAGCTGAAATCTCAGTGGTGTCAATGCTTGATCAGGTGCCTAGTAGAGTGCAGTTGCTTAATAAATGAAAATAGGACATTGTCAAGTTAAAGTGACCCCTGAACCCAGGTGAATGGTGCTTCCTAAGAGCTGCGTATCAGTGTTCACTCTCTTCTTCCTTTTGAACTCTCCCCAAGGGAGGATGGGTTAGCTGACAGGTCCCAACTTTCCCCACCTGAATTGAGTCTTCTAAATAGCCCCATAAAGAAATTCCTCCAAGCCTCCAGAAATAGTCAGTAAGTCCAGTCACAAAAGAGCATTCAGGGATTTTGTTTCTCAATCTAAAGAAAGTGGCAGGGGGGAATCTCTCTGATACTATCACTCTTTTAGCTTTAATTTCTCATTAGAGAGATATTTCAAAAAGTCTGAAGAAAGCTTTCAATAGCCTGACATCTTGTGAATACAAACTATTGTACTACTAAGTGTCTGATCGTGTCAGAAAACACGAGGTCTGGGTGCGTTTGTCCTGTTTATCCACTTTAGATATCTTTTCATTGTCTCTGAGAAACCTTTCATCACAGACCTTTTACCTTCCCCTTCTCAGCTGAGTTGCAGAGTAGTTGGGCTTGAAGTGTAGCTCATTTTCTGATAAAAAGGAGTCACCTGGTTCAGTTTTAATTTTCTGTTTTTTTCTAAGTTGACAGTCATCTGTAAGATTGGTGTTTGGGGCATGCAGAAGGCACCACCCTCTGGAGTTGAATTGTGATACTTCTCAGAAAAATAACTACACCCTTAGCAAATCAAAACCAAAAACTCACCACAACAAAAAGAAAAACAAGAACAAAAGCAAATCCCAATTTAAAGGAAAATTAAAATATTTATAAGGGGCACTTTTCATCCTTTATCTCAGGCAAAAATCTTCCTGAAACCATATGCAATCTACACTGTTAATTTACATCTGCTTTAAACTATGGGGATCAGGATAGACTCTTATAATGTCTGGGATCGAAACTAAAAAGAGTGTGGACAAAGAGTGGCAAAATTGTGGGAAATCAACAATTTATTAGTCACTCATGCAAATAATATCTGTTTGGAGTTAGCAAAGGAAGGGAATTCTATGTTTGTTTTTATTGGGTTTTAATGGGCAGTCATCTTTTGTTGAGGGAGAGAGGGTGAGAATGAGATACGACTGAATTTTCACTAGATAGCACAGGGAATGATATGGTGTCATGCCTTCTGCCTATTCTTATACCATCTGGTCTACTATCTAATCAAATTCCAAATACTGTTGGCTTCAGATCTGATTATATCTGTTATAAATGATCTAAGCAGAATGTGGGCTGACTTCATGCTAGGATCGTATGAGGTATGGAACCAAGATGTTCTGGCCAAGGAGTTGCTTGCTCTCAAATACCAAATTGGGAACCTACCATTCTCAATGATTTCTTTGGAATTATTTAATAAATCACTTGCATTATCTCTGTCTTCCACCTTAGATATTAAGTTTTTTGTTGGCTTGTTAATAGCTGTATTTCTAGATCTTGGCATGGTGCCCAATGCATAGTTGGTGCTCAATAGTTATTTATTGAAAAACAAGAATACATAAACAAATGAATGAAGGAATAAATGGATTTGAAAGGATTTTAGTCTATAAATGTATCATTTAAATGCAGGTGGAGCCTCGGCTGGGTGGCTAAGTTTGTTGCAGGTTCTCTTCAGGGCACATACCTAGGTTTTGGGTTTGATCCCTGGTCAGGGCACATACGGAAGGCAACCAATTGATATTTCTCTTACAGTAATGTTTCTCTCTCTCCCTCTCTCTCTGTCTCCCTTCCTCTCTCTCAAATCAGTAAACATATCATAGGGTGAGAATCCTATCTAATAAAGAGAGAATATGCTAATTGACCCTCATGCCATTGCAAAGATGATGGCGCCCACAGCCAATAAGGAGGGAATATGCTAATTGACTGCCCTGCTCTCAAAGATGGTGGTGCCCACAGCCACAAGACGGTGGCTGGCCACCTGTCCCGGGCCGCCCGAAGCTCAGGTAACCAGGGCTGGCCGAGGCTTGTGCTGCCGGCAGTGGCAGCACACAGAGGTGTGATGGGGCAACACATTCCCCTGATCTCTGGGTCACCTCCCACCCCTGAGGGCTCCCGGACTGTGAAAGGGGGCAGGCCGGGCTGAGGGACCCCTCTCTCCAGTGGATGAATTTTCATACACCAGGCCTCTAGTTAAAAATAAATGAGTAAGTGCAGGTGAAGTCATATCTTGAGCAAAACTTTCTTCTGATAATGTGAAATGAGATAATATAGCAAAGTTTCTGGCACTCAGCAGGTGCTCCACAGAGGTCAGCTCTTGTTCCTAGCACCGACCTTGGTGTTGATTTGTGAAGCTGGAAGTGAGTAGGGTCTTGAAGGATATTTTGATTTGAGTGCTGGAAGGGCAAAAGGGTCCTTATAAAGGAAGTGGGAAAGTACCAAAACCACACTTTACCAGACCCACGATTTTCCTTACACTGAAAAACTGCCTGAATTGCCAATATCCCCTCTCACTCAGGGATCCTAACTTAATAAACTACCTTTGTTAGAACTTCCACAAAGTGATGTCAGGATTTCTTGGATAACAATGTTTAACTTTCTATTTGTGATCTTACATCATATACAAAAATTAACTGAAAATGGTTCAAAGACCTAAACGTAAGACCTAAAACTACAAAAGTCTTAGAAGAAAATGGGAAAAGCTTTCTGGGATTTGGCAGTGATTTCTTGGATGTGACCTCAAAAGCACAGGCAATAAAAAATATAAATGCATTGGACTACAGCAAAATTTATATTTGTAGCAGGTCTAAATGCCACAAGCGGTGCTCTTTCATACGAGAGACTGAAGAACAGCTGGGGTTTATGCCCTGTAAGGATGATTTCCTTACAGATTTCCTCCTATGTTAATGGCACTATCCCCTCTCAGCACTATTAGGTTGGGGAAATCATAGCATTTTTGTTTTTTGGTTGTTTTGGATTGTTATGATTTAGGTTTCTGCAAACTTTAAAAAGTTGATATTCTGGCTAATTTAAAAAAAAGAGGTTGTTTAATGAAGGTGTATGAGTTGACTCAGAACTAAAGGAACATTTGAAGAACCACAGTCAGAAAGATTTGGAAGCAAGGGACCTCTTGGGAAATCAGGTAGCAAGAATTAATTATAGTTTCATCAGATAACGCTGCAGATTGAGTGCCAGGCTTCTTTTCAAGTCCTTTGTCTTTACATTTAATGTCTTTTTGACTAAGTTTGAATCATGAACACCCACCCCAGCCTTCCCTTCAAGAAAGAAATAATACCTTTATTTAGGATCGACCAAGACTGCACAAAATTAAAGAGTCAATTCTACCAAAGGAAGTAGGGGTGTTCTTTCCAGAGAAAGAAAGTGTGCTGTATAGCAAACAAACAAACAATCCCAAAATTCCACATACTGTGAGTTTGCAGTTATCATCCATTCCTTGTGGGAAAATGAAGTCGAAGAACTAAATTCAAAAGGAACCTAAGGAGTGGAAAAACTACTACTGAGGTCACCATTTCTCTACCTGAATTGCATTCTTATGTTAATCTCCCTGGGCCAAACTGCAACACTCCAAGCTGTTGGAGTTAAAAAAAGGGAAACTTGTTTCTCATTACAGAGCAGTCATTTGGTCTTTAATTATGTTTGACTGCCCTGTTTCAGGTTTATGGCCATATTTGTCAAATAGAAATGATGAATACCAAGTGTGTTTTAAGAATCTGAGATGCTGGAACGTCCCCTGATGGCACCAGATCTCACTCTCTTCTTCAGCTAAAGTCTTCATTGTAGTTTCTATAGGAAAATACATGTGATTTCCCCAAGATTCTTTATCCTGATTATTGCTCTGTTGCTCCCTGGCTCATGCTTCAAATATCATTAGATAGTAGCACAGCTTTTCAGCCCCTTGCAGAGCCTATAATATTTGTACCCACCCATCTGTGCTTATGAACAGACTCACACTAGTAGCTCACATGTTCATAGTATATCTTCACAGATGCTTTCTCAACTAATTCTCATTAGCAATCTTGGAAGATATTTATTATTCCCATTTTACAGATGAGGAAAATGAGACTCAAATTGGCTATATCTTTAACCCAGATCATAGAGCAAGTCAAGTTACAGTAAGGCTGGGCCTTCTGCCTCCAAATTGTAATACAGGAAGCACTTGAAGTGAAGATAATCTTTTTATACCTTCCTTATTATGTTTAAATTTCTGATAACATTGAGCACAATATCCTATATAATAAAGAGGGAATATGCTAATGGACCCTCACGCCATCGCAAGGATGGTGGCACCCACAGCCAATAAGGAGGGAATATGCTAATTGACTGCCACACCCTCAAAGATGGCAGTGCCCACAGCCACAAGGTGGCGGTGCTCAGTCCCCTCAGCTCCGCTGGGGTGGCAGGTGCACAGCATGGCTGGGCCCACCCCCAGGCCTGCCTTCGGAGTCCCCCAGTACCCTCAGCTCCCCAGCCGCCCAGGGCTGGCCCGAGGTGCAGGCAAGCCTTGAATGGCAGCTGCCCAGTCGCCCAGGGCCACCTAATGCTCAGGTAACCAAGGCCAGCTGAGGCTTGTGCTACCAGCAGTGGCAGCAGCAGAGCTGTGATGGGGCATTGCCTTCCCCTGATCACCGGGTCACCTCCCGTCCCTGAGGGCTCCTGGACTGTGAGAGGGGGCAGGCCAGGCTGAGGGACTTCCCCTCCAGTACATGAATTTTCATGCACTGGGCCTCTAGTTATATATAAAGATGTTCTCTTCATAAAAGCAGAGGTCTGATCAGTTTTGTTCCAGCGCCTGTTTTCCTCACATTCACCTTTTTCTTTATTCCCCTTATATCTTGCTTTGCTTTTGGTCAATTCCTATCTCCTGGTCAGCTTATTTTTACATTCATTCATGCACTTTAAGTACTGGAGAGTGTAATGCCATCTATATTTGTGCAGAACCTTGTATTTATAAAGAGCATTTAACTACATCAGCTCATTGGATTAATGTGATTCTCTTAACAATCCTGTGAAGTTTTACTATCATCTCAGTTTCCAGAGGAGGAAACAGAGACTCAGTTAAGTTTCTGTTTTAACTTCACATCGCTAGAGAGACCTGGCACAAGTTGTGGAGCTAAGATTTGAATTCAAATTTAAAAAAAAAAAAAACTCTGCCTTTTGTTCTTTTTCTATTTCTCACTTGGTAGTCACTAGCCCATCAAAATGCAAGACATGGCATGCCAGAGATTGCAGTCTTCGCAGACTCTTTCACCTGCTCCCCAGATGCCTGCTAGCCAGGCTATTTTCTCATTGAGAAATTATTAAGCTGTATATCAGTAATAATGGTGGAAGGAAATTATTTTTTCATACTCCCAAACAATATTATTGCATAGATGTTTACTAAAATATAGCATTTCCTTACTCTAATTTGATTTTGGAATAGGGCTTTATGCTTTGAAAATGTGCAGTCTTAACATTTTTATAGCACTTGATTTGATTCACATTTGCTTTGCTGAGGACTTTCTGCAAATGGAATGACTACCTGAGAATAAATGAGCTCTCCAACACTTGGAATAGTTAAACAATGGATAGATAGCCACTTAGTTATGTTATAGAAAGGAGACATGCTTCATATCTAGAATTAGGTTTAAGTAGACCAGCGGTCTCTCCCCATAAGCTTTATTGAGGTTAACTTTGACTTGTTGCATACAGATTAGGGGAAAATTGATATGGATAATGAATATGTTGTAGATAGTAAAAGAAATATTTTTAAATTTGATCACTGGTAATTTATATGGAGTAGAGTGGGTAAATCAGAATAAGATCAAGAATTTTGGACTAAAATGGACATTGCCTTCATGGTTCTGTGAAAGCACTTAACCTCTATGACCCTCACTTTCTCATCAATAAGTTGGGAATTATAATAATTACCTCTTGCAGAGTAATTCCTACAAAGTCTGATACTTGCCATATATTAGGCATAATATTGGTATATGACCACCATAATTATACATGACAAATAATAAACCATGGAAAGAAACCATATTGTTTACGCACTTCGATTTTCTCAAGCATTAACTCTTTCACAAAACCAAATTCCACTTAACTTCTTCCTGGGTGCCCAGTTAGACAGGGCTGGTTTAGTGAGTGTGCGACCTGTGCAGTTTCACTGGACACCACGCTCAGAGCGCCCGGTGCTTGGTTTAATGCTCTGCTGTCACTGACCTAAATTTTTTAAGTAATTTTATTTTTGACCTAATTTTTATAAGTGAAGTCCAGTGGGACAATAGAGCATGCACATTAGCAGGGGAGCTTCACACAATACGCAGGGCCACTGTTTCTTGCTGGCTTATTTGCATGCAGTGTTTGCAATACGTCTAGAGCACAGAATTCTGGTGCAACCATCATGTGTGGTGTGTTTGGTGAGACTCAAAGTGAGTACAAGGCCATTGTGTCATACCTATGACTAAATAAATGATGTCACTTACAGTCTTCAGAGTCCCCTTGAACTTGCTTTGAAGGCAGAGGCAATCATGTTCTAAAAAATACAAATGGCTAAGAAACGCTATCCTAGCCTATCTTACTCATGTTACTGTCCCACGTTAGCCAACCATATACACTGAAATTGATGGCATAGAAGGAAAGCAAAAAATAGGATAAACCATAGTTTCTTTTCCTTTCAGCCTTCCTTGCTCAACAGTAAGCTAATGGAAGAGAATGTTAGAAGAATGTAACCAGAAGGAAAATTAAAATAGTTGAGTTCATTTTGGGCAATGTTTCCAGTCTTCTGGTGAGAACAAATATGCATACATATACAACAAAAAACAACTTGTGAATTTTAGTGATTCCACATACAAATTACTCATATCTGTATCAAAAGCTGGCATTATATAAGTAATAATGAATGGCAAAATTCATGCAAATAATTTAAATTTTTAATTTAGAAAGTCATAAAAAAAAACCCAAAAACACACCATGACAAATTGAGAGAGAAATCTTAGAAGAAAGGTAAAATCTTTCTATTTTAGTTTCAACAGTACTTTTGTCCTGCTTGGACAAGGGTCCCTACATTTTCATTTTTAATTGGGTCCTGTTCATTAATTAATCAGTCCTGTGGCTAGAATGCATTTCTCAATCTTGGTTGTAGTTAGGTATAAGTATGCTACTGAGTTCTAGCTAATATATATGATGTGTGTCATTTCCAGATTCATTACACTATTGTATACATGAAACTTTTTCCACAACTGGCATATCAAAGTTTGAGATGAGCTAGGAAAGAGTGTAGTAGTATATAGTAGAAGGTGGCAAATTATTATCTATGTGCCTGGATTTTTAAGTGGCTATATGGTAAAGAGTCCTCTAACGGATCTAGAAACTTTTATGACTGTATACACAGTATACATGAATAATAAATATATTCATTTCTGTCTTAGCCCATGTACAATGTTGGGTTTATGTGTTGGCTTATAGAAACTATCTGGTTTACAATGCTCTTGCCTTTCTCTAAACTGTTATACCATTTTTGCTCATATAATCAAGTTGGTAAGTACTACTTGAAATTTCTTATTGTTATTTGATTTTTATATTTATTTTCTCCCACATTAAAGTAGCTTAGGATTAGAGAGAATATCCCTTTGGTACTTACTATCCTTGCTCACTATCCCATCATCATGCTGGTCTACTATATTGATGACATAAATTTGATATAACTTGGTAAGTAGGAAGTAGCAATCAGTATGAATTCCCATGTAAGGCACAGAATGTGGATGATACCTAATAATGTTTCAGGGGCCTGCACAGTGATGAAGTGGTCTGAGGTAAATCAGACATCATTTTCAAGACAGTATATTCATCCTGCTCCTAGAGTGCACTATGCTAAGTGAAATAAGTCTGACACAGAGAGACAAATACATTCTGATTTCACTTATATGTTTAATCTAAAAAAACAAAATAACTGAACAAAACAGAAACAAACTCATAGATACAGAGAAGAAATTTTTGGTCACCAAATGGGAGGTAGGCTGGGGGTATGGGTGAAAAAGATGAAAGGGGTTAAAAATTATAATTTGTCAGTTATAAAAATAGTCTTGGGGACATAAAGTGCAGCATAAGGAATATAGTCAATAATATTATAATAACTATGTATGGTGTCAGATGGTTACTAGACTTACTAGGGTGATTATTTCATAAGGTATGTATATGTCTAATCACTGTGTTGTACACCTGAAGCTAATATGTTATGACAACTCTAATTTGAAAATAAAATTTTAAAATATTTGATATTTGGATGCTAAATAAGAAGTATTGATCCTGTACCTTCAATCATTAGGAATGAAGTATAGAAGCTTATAGCATTTTTTGATTTTAGAGAAAAAAATGCATACCACATTTAAAAATACTGTTCCAACCTATTTTTAAAGTTCATCAGAAGGCTTACAGTTTGAGTGAGTCCCAGAGCAAGAGATGGCTTTACTGTAGGGTAAGGCTATGATAAGAGGAGCTCTGCCTTTTAGACCGTAAGATGTAGTAGATCCAGTGGAGCTAAAGGCATCTGCCTTAGATAAGAAAGATGAGTGGAATCTCTGCAAGGCCTGAGTAGAAAATCACTGCACAGCCTAATAATATTGTAAAGCAAGGCCATATCATCTATGGCAAGAGCTAATCACTGTTCATAAGGTCGTTCTTGTTGTGCTCTCGTGTGTGGATGGAGACTAAGTGCTTGACCATGGGACATTAAGTGACTATGTAGCTGGAGTTGCCTGTTAAGAGTATTTTCAGACCCAATAAGTCATAAGTTTGGAAAGGCAGAATAGTAATCTATTACCTAATGGAAATGGTAATTAGGAATCAGGACTGAGTGGGACTGGAGGGCATGATAATTTACCTGAGTAGGTAGCGCAGAATCCCAAATTACCAACATTTATTGCTCTGACATCTCTCCCTCAGCTCACACCTCTAGCCTGGTGATAGGCTTTCTATTGCATGATGAAAAATATAAAACATGGGTTTTCTACATTATTACTCTGGGACTTAAGGACAGGGGAACTGCTGTAACTACATTGATCCTCATACTTCTTGCTGTGTCTTGGATAATAAAGTTCTTTGTCTCTGGTCTAGGAGTTTCATATCTTCTGCCTATATATATGAAACAGCAGCAGTGGTCAAATCAAATACCAGATCCAACATATATATAATGTATATATGTGCATTCAGAACTTGCATATATGTGTAATATGTATTAATATATTTGTATCCTATATAATAAAAGGCTAATATGCAAATAGACCAAATGTTGGAATAACTGAATAACCGGTCACTATGACGTGAGCTGACAACCAGGGCATGCACGTGGAACATAATGGGAGTCGGCAGCAGGTGGCAGAGCGCGGAACATGGCGGGCATCGGTGGAGCTGGTGAGCGGGGGTGCCAGACCAAGGCGGGGTGCTGGTCGCTGTCACTGGGTTGAGCCTCTGGAGGTTACTGAAAATTCTTTGCTCTCATGCGCCACGGTCCTGCCCAGTGCTTGCAGCTGCTGCTGGCACCCACCCTACTCACAACTGCTGCTGGCACTGGAGCCGCCGCTTGCACCAGCTGCCGGTTCCCAGCACCAGCTCCGATCGCTAGGTGCCATCAGTGGGTGTGAGTGGTGGCTGCTGACCCTGATCGCCCCTCAGGGCTTCTGCACCTCCCCCTGCTCCTGAGGGGCGATCAGGACAGCAGCTGCTGCTCACACCCACTGACAGCACCGTCCCCACTTGCACCTGCTGCTGGTACCAGCCCCAATCGCTCTGCGCCATCAGTGGGTGCAAATGGGGCCGGCGCCATCAGCGCATGGGAGCTGCAGTGGCGGGAGCAGGGCTTCTGGCAGACAGGGGTCTGAGGGCCAAGGTTGGAGGGGCTGGGTGGGGTCATGGAAGATGCACCGAGACCCGCCCTTGTGCCCACCACAGCCTCGTGGCCCACAGTTCCTTTTAAGGTGCACCAATTCGTGCACTGGGCCCCTAGTATGTTTATAAACAGATTGGATGGCCATATCACAAGTAATAACTTCCTTTTTTAAAACTTATTTTCCATATTTTACAATTGACATATTATTTGTAATCAAAACTAAAGCAATAAATATACTTTTAAAGCTAAAAACAAAACAAAATAAAACATTGGCATGGTTCATGACTAGATTAGCATAATTTGGTAGTATGAGTTAATGTTCTGCTCTACAACTCCATTGAGAGGCAAAAGGCAATGGTGAAGGGAAATCCTCCTAGTGAGCAGAGGTTTACTGAGTTCCTGGTCATCAGCTTTCTGTGTAAGGTGGTCAGAGGTAAAGTTAATGATATACGTATTCCTGGGAAGTGGCCAATGGCTCCGCTGGTTTGTCAAAAGATTAGAGGGAACTCAGATATTGGAAAATAGGAGTCATGCAGGTCTGGGAAAGAGGCGAGTGGGAAGATCTAGAAGAGTGGGAACATTAAGTGTGGATCTTTTGAGTTTCAGGACAGTACCCATAGGAGATGGTGGCAGACAGACTCTCAGTGGTCCCTGTCTCCTGTTAATCATGCCCTGGTAATCTCCTGCTCTTCATTTTGGGCTCTACCACTTACTACATCTCCTGCTGTTCATTGTGGGCTATGCTACTGATTACATCTTTCTGCTGTTTATTGTGGGCTATTCTGCCTGCTACATCTCCTGCTCTTCATCGTAGACTATACTACTTACTATATCTCCCGCTGTTCATTGTGGGCTATACTAGCTATGACATCTGGCCAATATATTGTGTCAAAGATGATACAATGCCACTTCCAGATTATATCACATAAGATAGTTAATTCCATCCTGCTAGCAGTTCCTCTCCTTCTTTCTACCTTACTGACTTTGATGAAGTAAACAACCACAGAGGGGAGGCCCATGTAGCAAGGAATTGAAGGCAATCTCTAACCAACAACATCAAGGAACTAAGTCCTGCCAATAACCACTTAGAAGCAGATCCTGCCCCAGCTGAGCCTTTAGATGAGCTCCCAGCCTTATACCTGTGGTAGCTCTATGGGATACTTGAAGTTGAGGACGCTCATAAGCAGTGCCTAGATACCTAACCTACAGAAGCTAAAATAATAAATGTGTATTGTTTTAAATTGCAAAGTTTTCAGGCAATTTGTAATGCAGCAATCAATAACTAATATAGAGAGAATACATAAAAGAAGAATTAACAAAATTAGGTGGATAAGATGACTCATCCAGGTAATGCCAGCCAGGCAATGCTGAACCTTCCATATGGTATTGTCCATAAAGGAGACCACATAGCCACTCAAGCCATCTGAGCTCAGAGTGCTGAAGTACATACTCATACCCTGCATCCAAGGTTTTTAAGTCAAAGACTATGAGCAATTTCTATAAAACTTAGGTAATAGCAAGACTAATTATTAAATATATCTCCTACTTATTATATTCATCCTTTGTTCCCTGTAACTTTGCTATTAAAATGTTTTGGCCTCTTAACTTTCACTGACAGATTGGCCCTATAATTGGAATTACTTTCCTAAAGGCATCACAGAATTGATATTGCCCCAATTTAATTAAGCAACTATGAAAACCCAGTAGCTCTAATTAAGGAGGAAAAGAAATACAACTATTTGGAAGGAAAGAATGTAGGAGAATGGAAAGAATGCATTTTTGTCATATTCATACAATCCTTTCTGGAATGCTGGGCTATTGATTTATTTTGCACAGTGAAGAGTAATACTAGTTCTTTTGTAGCCATTACCCTAAGTAAAACCCTTTTTAAACCACCTATATGTGCAGTTAGTATTTCTGATTTTGAGGATGGAGAATTTGACTCTCAAACCTCCATGTTAGAAGCCAAAGACTATCTATGTAATGCTAGAGCTGAAAACAAATGATAAGAATCTCATTCCTCATTGTATCTATCAGACACATTGCTTTTACCCTCTATTTGTTCACCACAAATTCCTATGGACCTAGGCACTGTACAAAATACACGACAGAATGGGAACCAGCTCCCAGTGACTAACCTTGTCAGCATGTAGAATCTATATTGTATAAATTTTAGAGATGATTTCCCTTATCATCTAGGTCCTCGAGCTATGTTTCTCATTTTTTTATTTCTTTGTACTTCTTAACAAGGAAAATAGCAGCCTCCACTACTTTTAGGAATAGAGTATTACAACTTACTTTTGAGAAGCAAACATTAATAGTGAACCTGGAACAAAGTTAAATTACCACTTGTTCTTTCAATGATGATTAATACCTATTCACAGAATACCATGCTAGGAACAAGTAAAACATGAAATCTTCACTAAAGAAAATATTAAACAAGTCAATAACAAGTATAATAGAAGATAGGAAGTTGCTCTGAAACAGAAGCTCTGGAAAGACAAATGAATTAGGGAACCATAGAATATGGAGCTAGAGAGCCTTGTGATGAGTAGTATCTGTATCTATATTGCCAGTGATGTGCTTTATTAGTATACTAGAGGCCCGGTGCATGAATTCATGCATGGGTAGGGTCCCTAGGCCTGGCCAGAGATCAGGGCCAATTGGGGCCTTCTGACTGATGGTCAGGGCCTTCCTTCCGGCTGCTGGCCAGGGCCTTCCTTCCTGCTGCTGGCTAGGACCTCCCTTCCTGCTGCCGGCTAGGACCTCCCTTCCCCAGCTGTGGGCTGCCGGCCAGGGCCTCCCTTCATTCCGCACCACCCCCTGCTGGTCAGCGCATGTCATAGTGAGCGATTGGTCTCCCAGTTGACCTCCTGTGGGGACAATTTGCATATTAGGCTTATATATATATATATATATTTTTTTTCTTTGTCTCAGCTCACATTTTGAATAAAAAATTGCCTACCAAGCAGAAAAATTTTCATGGTAGACTTAAATTAAGAAGAGAGATTGCCCAGATACCACTAAATTCTTCCTTCTTCTAATTCTTGAGTTCTGATGTTCTAATATCTGTTCTGTCATATGTACCACTATGAAAATGAAATGAAGTAAATAGATGGAGAAAGCCACTAAAATATGTATTATTAAACATACATATAAGTAAATGATTCTTTTTTAAAAAATGTATTTTTATTTATTTGAGAGAGGAAGAGAGAGGGAGAGGGAGAAACATAAATGATGAGAGAGAATCATCGATCGGCTTCCTCCTGCACAACCCACACTGGGGAGCCTGCAACCCAGGCATGTGCCCTGACCGGGAATTGAACCATGACTGCTTGGTTCATAGGTCGAGGTTCAACCACTGAGACATGCCAGACGGGCTGATTTTTTTTTAATCCTTACTTGAGGATATTTTTCCATTACTCTTTTAGAGAGAGTTGAAAAGAGAGGGAAAGACAGAGAGAAACATCAATGGGAGAGAAGCACATCAATTGGTTGCCTCCTGCACATGCCCCGACCATGGCCTGGGCCTGGAAGGGGCCTGCAACCAAGGTGTACTTGCCCTTGATCGGAATTGAACCCGGGACACCTTGGTCTGCAGGTCGATGCTCTATCCACTGAGCCAGACCAGGTAGGACAGAGCTGATTCTTTTTTAATGCTAACCTGATGAACCAGAAAATTTAGAATCATAAAATACTGATAAATCTCCATGAAAACATTCTGAAAATGTCCAACTACTCCCTCATTTGAAATGTGTTTTTTTGCTGTCAACTTTCCTAACCATTTCCCTAACATCAGAGTGTCATGAGGGTAGGGAAGAACCATTAATTTAAGCAACAAATATTGAGTGAGTGACTACTATGAGGCAGCAGCCAATCTAGTGGCTAGTAATAGAATGATGAACAAGACGTGCAGAGTTTGCATCCCATGTTTGCTGGTGCTGGTGGGTGGGAAAAGCAAGCAACAACTAACTAGACAAATGGACAAGATCATACAGATTACTAATCATAACTATGGCTCATACATTATTGTATTCCCTAGTACAATATCTACGATGTGGTAGGCACTCAGTGATTATCTGCTGATTAAAATATATAAATGCATATCTGGAAACTCATTTCATCCGAATTAAACACTCTCCTTTTTCCAACTGCTAATTCACTTAAGCGAATGTGTTTTGTCTCAAGCATGCATTTTGATAAAAGTTTTTTTTATTAATGCTGGACCAAAAGGAGTCACTGAAATGCAGCATTGGCAAAGCTAGTGGGGACCTCTTTGGGGCTCAGAAGCTTTGCGTCACATTTTAGCTCTCACTACAGCATCATCTCCTTTCTTTGAACTCAAGGTCTACTTTTTAAGCAGGTGATGTAATATGGTATTAATAATGAGTGAAGGGTATTATAAGCTTCTTTTGGGATAACTAATTCTGGATTGTTTGAACATCATTCAGGTCACTATGTAATCTCTCTAACACAAGCTTGCTGAAGATTCAATTCAACTAAGTAGACAACTTAGGTGATTTATTTGCTTAAATGCCTGCTAAGTAAGATTGTAAAAATAAAACCTTAAGGGAACTCTTGAGGGAATCAGATATTTTATAAGAATTTAAGTTTATTTTTTTAGGACTTAAGATTCTTGATAAAGAATGTAATTCTTTACAAAATCTCCATGGGCTCAAATAATTACTATTTTCTAAGACTCTATCTTAGTATAATACTGTAGAGTGTTAAAGAATAGACAGGTGAAACAAATGGTATTAAAAAAAAAAGGTGTATTCCCCCCCACTTCCTGTATACCATAATTTGGCTGTTTGCTTTATATAGAAGTAATAATTGACTATAAAGGATGATATGTATAACTTGATCTAGTATTGCTTAATTAACAGTTCAAAGATAATACAACATGAGGATAATTGAAAAAAATATCTTTTAGAAAGATAACATCCTATTGTTTATATTGTATACAGCTTTGTATATTTCAGTATACTCTGAATTCTGAGGGAGGAGGAAATAGAAAATCTATTGCACACAAGACTGGGAATCAGGTTACATCAGCTCTTCCAATAACAAACTATGTTGCCTTGCATAAATGAAAAGTTACTTACATTCTCTGATGCTTCTTTCCAAAGCTATAAATATGAATGTCAGAAATGGTGATATATACTTTCCTTCCAGTGCTAACACTGGATGATCTTTTTGATGCCTGATTTTAATGTTTTAATTGGGAAACTAGGCAAGAACCATTTTTTTAACATCCAAGTAAGAATTTCTGATAAATTAAACACAACATATTACTCATTGTGTGTCCTGTATTAACTATACTTAAAATATTTTGACTTAATTGAAGCTTTTCCTCCTCAAATGATATGCATGCAATTTGTCTTCTGGCTATTAAACAGCAATTTGAGTTAGAGACTTATCATTTTTTAAATCTCTATGAATTAATTATCATTCTGCTTAATTATTAGAAAGTAAGGATGAGATTTTTGCTGTAGCCCATGAAGGAGAAACTGATATGGGCCTTATCCCATTGTGAACAACTAGCACATTGGGCACCATCCATGTAACAACTGTGTTCAGGCATTGGACTAGAGAGAGGCTGGATAGGCTGTGTGACCTCTGAGAGAAGGGGGGCACATGAGGTATCCTAGGATTGCTTTGGCTCTCTGCCTGGAGCACATTATGGGCCATGACACAGGGAGGGAAAATCAAGCAGGCTATTGTGTCTTGCTGAGATGTGAAATGAAATTTTATTTAGATTTTACAGAAGAGAAGAGTGCTAGACTGGAAATCTTAGCAATGAAAAACATCCAAAATGCAGCAAAGAGGGAAAAAGAATGAAAACATTTTAAAAGAGCCCCTAGTGGACAATATCAAAGAGTTTAATTTTGCCACTGTGTAATTCAAATCTAAGGAGGAGGGGAACAGAAAAAAACATATTAAAAATAGTTGAAAAATTTTTCATATTTGAAGAAAACTATAAACAAACAAACAAACAAAAAATCCCAACAATTTCAGTGACATCCAAGCAGGATATATTCCAGAAAAATCAAACAAAGGCAAATGACATAGAGGACAAATAAGATAAAATTGTCTTCAGCCTTGCCATCAAAAACAATAGAAGCCAGAAAAAATAGAAAGACATTTTAAAGGCAATTAGCAACAACAAAAATGTTCAACCTAAAAATCTATATCCAGTGAAATTATATTTCAAAAAGGAAGGCAAAATAAAAAATTTTTTGATAACCAAAGCAGAGAGAATTTACATGGTATTCGTCATCATACAAAGCCTCTGACACTTTGCCAAACACCCACACTGGGAACAGTTTAAAGTATTTCAATAAGAAAACAGATAAATCTTAGGAGATGTTGCAAGAAATGTGTAGTGTTTAAAAGTTATTATATTCTCTGTTAAAATCTATTGTTTTAAGAATTTCTAAGAGCAATTAAAAAGGGAAACCATATATAAACTAAAAAAAAAGTTAAAGGAAGTTCTTCAGACAGATGGAAAACAACATACCAGACCGAAGCATAAATCTATAAAAAAAATTAAAAAGAACTATAAATGATAAATACTGGGGATTTTTTTCCTTATTTTTAAAAAGATAATTCACTGTTTACTGCAAAATAAGAATTATATACCAGAGGATTTATAACATAAGTGAAACAAGTTATGTGACAGTAACAATACAAAGGGCAGGAGGAGGGGGAAATTAACATTTTTATATTATATTTGTGAAGTGGCATAATATTTGATAAGTTTAGAATAAAAATGTAAACCCTATAACATCTGCTTTAAAATAAAAAGGACTCATGGCTAATAAAAAGTTTACCTATCCAAAAGAAGATAGATAACATTAAAAATAATAAAAATATAAAGGATAATGAAAAGCAAATAACCAGATTATAGTAAAAATCAAGCATGTCAATAATTACATTAACTATATATTATGGTCTAAACATAACATTTAAAAGCAGACATTAGATATCCTGGAGGGAATAATGGCGGCGGAATAGACAGACGTGTTCCGAGCCTTGTCCCGGAGCAGAAAGAAAGAACAGCTGAGGGTCGCACAAGGAGTGTTTGTTGGCTGGTTGGGAGACAGCTGAATTCCAGAAGGAGGTGGGGGACTGCTGAACGGGGTTCCCCTGACCTGGCAGCACCAACTGCGGCTGGGTCCCCTCCCGGAGCTGCGGGCTTGGACGCGGAGTCTGCGCCATCTTGATCTGGAAAGTGGAGCTTATCTGAAGCCTGAGAATCCACAACTGCGGCACCCCAGGAACAGCTGCGAGCCCCAGAACAACGCTCCCCAACTGGCGCAAGCACACGGGTTCAGAGGAGCTCTACACTCCACCACGGAAAGGTCAGATTTCGCCTGGGATAAGGTGAGGTCTCTGGTCCGGGCGGGAGAGAGGAACGCGCGTTTTGCGGGAGCTGGAGGACCAGGGAAGTCTGTGCCTAGAAAAATCCGTGGCTGTAGGGGCTGGCGTGATCTGTGATTGTGGAAAGGGGTCCTCAGAGCTGCTAAGAGAAGGGCACTCTAAAAAGCAACCCATTTTGATCTGAAGTGCAGGGACACCCTAAGAATTTCAGGCAGTCCAGACTTACGCGCAGCCCGTGCGCTCCCTGGGTGCCTGGGCTTACTCGCAGTCCTGGAGTTCGCACACTTGGGCTTTTTCCTCTTCAAATCCTTGCTTCTGATTACTAAGCCCAATACATAGGATCACCCAGTTGGGGACACCCTGGGAGACTGCAGGGGAAGGTTGTTTTTCTGGAACCTGGGGATCGGAGCGGGGAGTGACCATCAGAGAGTCAGCTCTGAGGCAGCCAACTCCCACAGGCTGGTGGCGAGTGCCACAGGGAAAGAAGGCTCTAACACTGCCTAGAGAGGCCATAGATAGACCCGGAAGTCAATCCAGAAACACTGCCACCCAGGGGCTGAATCACAAATTGACTCTTGTGTAATCAAAAATAAAGGAATACGAGAAATTAAGACACACCGCCTGCTTAAAATCAGGACTGGCTTACAACACCGAAGAGCAGTGGATCGCAGGGAACTGCAATACTGTCTGGACTGAGAAACAGGCGTGCCAAACAGAAAAACAGAGGAAGTGAATGACCTTCACTACTTCACATTTTATTTTTACCTTTTATTTTTTTATTTTCATTTTTTGCATCTTTTAATCAAGAAACTTTTTTTTCTCTTTTTTCATCACTTGATTTTACCTTTTTAATGATTACATTTTTATTTTCAATCCGTATTATCACTACTGCTATTTTATCTTTTTTTTTTAAAGTGTCATTTTATTTTCTCTTCATTTTATTTTGGGATTAGGGTTCTACATTCTATTTTTTATCTTTCCTTTAGCATCGTTTTACTCTATCTCAACTCTACCTTTAGGCCATCACTCTCTTCCTAACCTCCCCCTTTTCAGTGTCCTGTTTGTCTTACCCTTTTACTGCTTTAGATTTTCCCTATTCTTTCTGTTTACCCCTTGTTAAAATTTCACCCTACTTACATATCTAATCTCCAATCCCCTGCTCCAAGTCCACATACACCTCTCCCTTCACTGTCTGAGCTATCCATAAACTTGTCCTTCTCTCTGTCCTTTTGTTGTTGTTTGCTTGAATGTAGATTATATCCAATTTTTATGCTTTTTTGTGAGATTGTTTTGCTTATTCTTCTTTTGTTTATTTTTTTGTTTGTTTTGTGCTTCAGCTTTCCCTTGCCTCACTCCATATTAGTTGGTGTTGTAGTTTGTACTATTCCCCAGGCACTTGTTGCTGGCATTTGCTGGGATTAGTGATTGTTCTATTGGAGTTTTATCCCCAATATATATAGTCTGTTCCCCTTTCTCTCTTAGTCACTTTCTTGTCTCTCTTACTTTTTTTTTTTCTCCTTACTTTCCCTTTTCCCAATTTCATTTTCACACTCTTTTCTTTTTTTCTTTCTTTCTTTCTTTTTTCCTCTTCTTCTTTCTCTCCTATCACCTAATTTGCCTTTCTCTGGTGGTCACCTTTATTGGAGGTTATTAATATCGTGAATACATTCCTGTTCAGTGCCTTGTGAGTTGTACCTGGTAGTGCTGTATTTTGTGCCTTTAAATCAACCCAGGAGAGAGAGAACTACATAACCAGACACCCAGAGAAGAGAGACCATGGGGAGACAAAGAAGCAGCCCACATATGAAAGAAAAGCAGGCATCACCAGAAAAGGAAGTAAACGAAATGGAGGCAAGCAACCTTCCAGAAAAAGAATTCAGAGAAATGGTCATAAGGTGGCTGAAAAGAATGGAAGACAAATTCGACAATATGAGCAAGAACCAAGAGGAAATGAAGAAGAACCAAGAAGAAATGAAAAATGACATCGCTGCTGTAAAGAACTCAATAGAAAGCATCAAGAGTAGACTAGAAGAAGCAGAGGACCGCATCAGTGAGCTAGAAGACAAGATGGAAAAAAATACCCAAGTAGAGCAACTTCTAGAAAAAAAAATTAAAAGGCAGGAGGAGAGTCTAAGGGAACTTTGGGACAACACGAAACAAAACAACATCCGCATAATAGGGGTTCCAGAAGGAAAGGAAGCTGAGCAAGGAATAGAAAACCTCTTTGAAGAAATAATGACAGAAAATTTCCCAGATATAGGGAAGAAAAAACCCACACAAATCCAAGAAGCTCACAGAGTCCCAAGCAAAATGAACCCCAAAAGACCGACGCCAAGGCACATTATAATTAAATTGGCAAACACCAACGACAAAGTAAGAATCTTAAAAGCAGCAAGAGAGAGACAGAAAGTTACATACAAAGGAACCCCCATCAGACTAGCAACTGATTTCTCAACAGAAACTCATCAGGCCAGAAGAGAATGGAATGAAATATACAAAGTCATGCAAAGGAAGGGGCTGAATCCAAGAATACTGTACCCAGCAAGGCTGTCAATCAAAATTGAAGGTGAAATCAGGAGCTTCACAGACAAAAAAGGACTAAGGGAATTTATTACCACCAAACCAGCAATGCAAGAAATGCTAAAGGGTGTACTGTAAAAAAAAAAAAGAAAGAAAGAAAGAAAGAAAGAAAGAAAGAAAGAAAGAAAGAAAGAAAGAAAGAAAGAAACAGGAAGCGAAGAAGTAACACAGGGGTAAAGAATAGGAATGGCGACAAATAAGTACCTATCAATAATAACTTTAAATGTAAATGGATTAAATGCCCCAATCAAAAGACATAGGGTAACAGATTGGATAAGAAAACACGACCCATATATCTGCTGTCTACAAGAAACCCACCTCAGAAAAAAAGACGCACACAGACTGAGGGTGAAGGGATGGAAAAAGGTTTTCCAGGCAAATGGAACTGAAAAAAAAGCTGGGGTAGCAATACTTATTTCTGACAAATTAGATCTCAAACTGAAGGACATAACAAGAGATAAGGAAGGCCATTTCATAATACTAAAGGGAGCAATCCAACAAGAAGAAATAACTCTGGTAAACATATATGCACCCAATACAGGAGCACCCAAATACATAAAAAAACTCCTGGAGGATATCAAGGGAGAGATTGACAGCAATACAATCATAGTAGGAGACTTTAATACCCCACTATCACCATTGGACAAATCCTCTAAACAAAACATCAGCAAAGAAACATCAATCCTAAATGACTCACTAGACCAGATGGAATTAATTGACATCTTCAGAACATTTCACCCCAAAGCCACAGAATATACATTCTTCTCAAGCGCACATGGGTCATTTTCAAAGATAGACCATATGTTGGGACATAGGCAAAGTCTCTTCAAATTCAAGAAGATAGAAATCATATCAAGCATCTTCTCAGACCACAGTGGCATAAAACTGGAAATCAACTACAATAAAAACAACCCAAAGAAATCAAACACATGGAGACTAAACAGCATGCTATTAAACCATGACTGGGTTACCAGAGAGATCAAAGAAGAAATAAAAAACATCATGACAACAAATGACAATGAAAACACTACAATCCAAAATCTATGGGACACAGCGAAAGCAGTCTTGAGAGGGAAGTTCATAGCTCTACAAGCCTACTGCAAAAAACAAGAAACAGGGTTAATAAATTACCTAACCCAACAACTCAAAGAGTTAGAAAAAGAGCAACAAGAAAAGCCCAGTGTAAGCAGAAGGAAGGAAATAATAAAGATCAGAGCACAGATAAACGACATAGAGACCAAAGAAACAATACAAAAGATCAACAAAACCAAGAGCTGGTTCTTTGAAAGGATAAACAAGATTGATGAACCTCTAGCCAGGCTCACCAAGAAGCAAAGGGAGAGGACCCAAATAAACAAGATCAGAAATGAAAGAGGTGAAATAACAACAGATCCCACCGAAATACAAAGGATTGTTAAAAAATACTACGAACAACTCTATTCCAACAAACTGGACAACCTGGAGGAAATGACATATTCCTAGAAAAATATAACCTTCCAAAACTCAATCAGGAAGAATCTAAACAGCTCAACATGCCAGTAACTATGGAAGAAATTGAAGCAGTCATCAAAGAGCTTCCGGCAAACAAAAGCCCGGGGCCAGACGGCTTCACAGGAGAGTTCTACCAAACATTCAAGGAAGAACTAAAACCTATCCTCCTCAGACTATTCCAAAAAATTCAAGAGGAAGGAACACTTCCCAGCTCCTTCTATGAAGCCAGCATCACCCTAATACCAAAACCAGATAAAGACAACACAATGAAGGAGAATTACAGGCCAATATCCCTCATGAACGTAGATGCCAAAATCCTCAATAAAATTCTAGCAAATAGGATCCTGCAGTACATCAGAAAGATCATACACCATGACCAAGTAGGATTTATCCCAGGAATGCAAGGATGGTTCAATATCCGCAAATCAATAAATGTGATACATCACATAAACAAATTGAGAGATAAAAATCACATAGTCATATCAATTGATGCAGAAAAAGCATTTGACAAAATCCAACACCCTTTCTTGATAAAAACTCTCAACAAGGTGGGAATAGAAGGATCATACCTCAACATCATAAAAGCTATATATGATAAACCCACAGCTAACATCATACTCAATGGGCAAAAACTAAAACCATTTCCCCTAAGAACAGGAACAAGACAGGGATGCCCACTCTCACCACTCCTGTTTGACATAGTACTGGAAGTATTAGCCATTGCAATTAGACAAGAAGAAGAAATAAAAGGCATCCAAATTGGAAAAGAAGAAGTAAAGCTGTCCTTATTTGCAGATGACATGATATTGTACATAAAAAACCCGAAAGACTCCATCAAAAAACTAACAGACTTAATAAATGAATTCGGCAATGTAGCAGGATACAAAATTAACACCAAGAAATCTATGGCATTTCTATACACCAACAATGAACTTACAGAAAGAGAGACTAAAAAAGCAATCCCATTTTCCATCGCACCAAAAAAATTAAGATACTTAGGAATAAACCTAACCAAGGAGGTAAAAGACCTATATGCGGAAAACTACAGGACACTGAAAAAAGAGATAGAGGAAGATGTAAACAGATGGAAGAACATACCATGTTCATGGATTGGTAGAATCAACATCATTAAAATGTCCATACTACCCAAAGCAATCTATAGATTCAATGCACTCCCCATTAAAATACCAACGGCGTATTTCACAGACCTAGAAAGAACTCTCCAAAAATTCATCTGGAATAAAAAAAGACCCCGAATAGCCACAGCAATCCTGAGAAAGAAGAATAAAGTAGGAGGGATCTCAATACCAGATTTCAAGCTGTATTACAAAGCCACTGTCATCAAAACAGCCTGGTACTGGCACAAGAACAGACATATAGATCAATGGAACAGAATAGAGAATCCAGATATCGACCCAAACCAATATGCACATTTAATATTTGACAAAGGAGGCATGAGCATACAATGGAGTCAAGACAGTCTCTTTAATAAATGGTGTTGGGAAAATTGGACAGATACATGCAAAAAAATGAAACTAGATCACCAACTTACACCATACACAAAAATAAACTCAAAATGGGTACAGGACTTAAATATAAGACGGGAAACCATAAAAATACTAGAGGAATCCACAGGCAGCAAAATCTCAGACATATGCCAAAAGAACTTTTTCAGTGATACTGCCCCTAGGGCAATGGAAGCCAAACAGAAAATAAACAAATGGGACTACATCAAAATAAAAAGCTTTTGCACAGCAAAAGAAACCATCAACAAAACAACAAGAAACCCCACTGTATGGGAGAACATATTTGCAAATGGTATCACTGATAAAGGTTTAATTTCCAACATCTACAGGCAGCTTATACAACTTAATAAAAGGAAGATAAATGATCCAATAAAAAAATGGGCAACGGACCTAAATAGAAGCTTTTCGAAAGAAGACAGAAGGAAGGCCAAGAGACACATGAAAACATGCTCAAAGTCACTAATTATCCGAGAGATGCAAATCAAAACAACAATGCGATACCATCTCACACCTGTCAGAATGGCTATCATCAACAAATCAACAAACGACAAGTGTTGGCGAGGATGCGGAGAAAAAGGAACCCTCGTGCACTGCTGGTGGGAATGCAGACTGGTGCAGCCACTGTGGAGAACAGTATGGAGTTTCCTCAAAAAACTGAAAATGGAACTCCCATTTGACCCAGTAATCCCACTCCTAGGAATATATCCTAAGAAACCAGAAACACCAATCAGAAAGGATATATGCACCCCTATGTTCATAGCAGCACAATTTACAATAGCTAAGATTTGGAAACAGCCTAAATGCCCATCAGCAGATGACTGGATCAGAAAACTATGGTACATCTACACAATGGAATACTATGCTGCCGTAAAAAAGAAGGAATTACTACCATTTGTAGGCACTTGGATGGAATTAGAGAACATTATGCTAAGTGAAATAAGCCAGTCAATGAAAGAAAAATACCACATGATCCCACTAATTTGGGGATAATGAAAAACATTATAAACTGATGAACAAAATGATAGTTACAGAGGCAGTAAAGCATCAAACAGACTGTCAAATTACAGTGGTAAGGTTAGGGAGAGGTGGGGGAAATAAGAGATCAACTGAAGGACTTATATGCATGTATATAAGAGTAACCAACGGATGCAAAACATTGGGGGGTGAGGGCATGTATGGGAGTGGGGTGGGGGTGGGGGGCAATGGTAAGATATGTACACATATAATACCTTAATAAAAATTTGAAAAAAAAAAAAAAAAAAGCAGACATTATCAGACTGGGGAAAATTATATACTCAATAACAACCAATTAAATATGAATCCCTAGATGAGTTAAAACTATATTAATGTAAAAGAAAACATGAGTCAAAAAAAAAAGCAGGAATAGCTATATAAGTATCAAACCAAGTGTTCTCCAAAATAGGGAATATTGCTCATGATGAGCAAATTTTTCCAATGATTAAGTAGTTAAATCATCATGAAGACCTAACACACTTTAATGCATTTAACAACAGCTTCAAAATACATGATTCAAAAATTGTCAGAACTGAAAACAGAATAAATTAAAGCTAACATATTTAAGTATTTCAAAGTCCTTTTCAGTAATTAATAAATTAAAAAGTATAAAAAAATCAAGAAGAGTATAGAAGACATGAACTATTAATCAACTTGACATTTATGGAGTACTCCACCCATTGTGAACAGAAAACATATTCTTGGCAATTGTTAAAGAATAATCACCAAGATAAACTATATGCTGGTCCATAAAACAAATCTCAAGTAATTTAAAAGCTTTAAGATCTTAGAGTCTGCTTTCTCACCAAAATAGAATTAAATTAGAAATCAATAATAGAGCAATGCATGAAAAACTCTAAATACTTAGAGACTAAACAACACATAAATATGAATTTAAAAAAAAAGATTTTCTAAGCCAACTGTTGGTGAAGATGGAGAACAACTGGAACATTCATGCATATAAAATGTAAAGGAGCATAAAATGTTTTAACCCATTCTGGAAAACAATCGGACGATTTCTTATAAATTTACACACATCTGCTATATGATGCAGCAATGCTACTCTCCAGTATTTGCTCAAGAAAGTAAAAACATATGTCTATAAAAAGCTTTTATACACAACTACACAGAAAAGCTTTATTAATAATAATTCCAAACTGGAAACCACACAAATGTCTGTCAAGAGGTGAATGAATAAACAAATAATTTTATGTCCATACAATGAAGTACCATTCAGTAATACAGGAAGGTATGAGCAATAACATTTTATTATATAAAATATGTAATATATAATGTCATAAATGAGATATTATATATGTAAAATAATAAATGAATCTCAAAAACAATATGCTGAGTAAAAGATACCAGAAACAAGAGTATACTGTATGAAATTCCAGAAAAGGGAAATCTGATCAAATTTTTAGAGTTGTGGATCTTTATGGATTGAAAATAAAGGGGCACAACTTTTTGAGGTGATGCAAATATTCTCTCTTTTTATGGTGGTGGTTACACATGAGTGTATGTATTTGTCAGAACTAATTAAACTCTATACTCTACTTTTAATAGTTATTTATTTTAAGTAAAATTCATATACAATATTATATTAGTTTCAGGTATACAATCCAGTGCCAGCCAAAGTGAGCAGCCACCTGTGCCCTGTCTAGGACCATCTGGAATGAGCTACAAAGCAATTTACAGATGGCTGCTACTTGTGCTGGGTTAGGAGGTGCCTGGGAGAGGCCAAGAAGCAAACCAAGGCCTGCTATCTTGAGTACTGGCTCTGCGGTCACTTAGCAAGCAGTATGGGGCATGCTGAGGTCAGATGATGCTCGTTTGAAGATTTTAGGAAAGTCACCAGCATCAGCCCAGACAGGCCTTTTGTATGGAAAAACCACTGGAAATAGCTTGGGTGGGCATAAAAGATGGGTGAGGTGATATCTTTAAATCCCCAGGGCCAGGTGAATAGTGTTAGCCAGCTTGATGGAGACTCAGATATGGCACCCACCTGCCTGCCCTGTGGAGAGAGGGCTCAACAAAAGAGCAATGGACTCTGCCAGCATTTCTGTCTGACAGAACGCTGCCCCTCCAGCCCTACCCTCATGTCAGACAGTTCAGTTCTTCCCCATACGTCCCTGGTGCCTTTAGAGCTATTGTCCCAGTGCTAGAGCTCAGAGCAAACAAATTGGAGTAAGTCTGTCCACTGGCCCTTTAAGAGGAAAGCCTGGGACGCCGGCAACCTTCTATCCCATTCAGCCACAATACTAGCTATTTTTAACAGCCAGAATTAATGGAAACTTCTCTTCCCAGCACCGGAACCCTGGTTGGGGGACCTGATGTGGGGCTAGTACCCCTCACTTCTTAGGGGAACCTCTGCAACTGAGGTATCATACCAAATTTTAATGGCCACACATCTCCGCCCATCCTATCAGTCTCTATGTGGCTTCTTCTGTGCATCCTAGTTATAGGGCTTATGTTCAGCTAGATTTCAGGAAGTTCTGACTAATGACTGTTCTGTAGTTTAGTTGCAATTTTGATGTGGTTGTGGGAGGATGCCAGCACCACATTTACCTATACTGTCATCTGGACTAGAAGCCTCAAACTGTATATATTAAAAGGCCTACTTTTATTGTATGAGGGAGGTTTATTCCTCAACACATTTGATTTAAAAAGAGATTTCAAGTATTTCTGTAGGATGTTTCCATGTATGACCCATAAGAAATAAATTTGTGAACAAATATATTGAGAAACTTTCAATTTCAACAAATTAAAAAATTTTGGTAAGAATTCTTCAATTCTTTATTAAGCTATTTAAAATTTGTAAGACATTCTCATATTTTTAGTTATTCACAAACTTTGAAATGTAATATGTTCCTGGAATAGTTTTCTCTGTGTCATATTTGAAAATTACACCCCTGTTTTAACTAAATATTCTGTTAAAGTGGTATGTGAAATAATTTTTCTCATCATCCCACAGTAGTTTTACATTAGTGACAGAGAGACTTTTTTAAAATACTGGTCAAGAATATAAAATAGATTATTAAGAAATGTTGTAAGCACAAAAGAAATCATCAACAAAATGAAAAGACAACCCACTGAATGGGAAAACATATTCACCAATGATACATCTGATAAGAGGTTAATATCTAAAATTTATAAAAAACTCATACAACTCACCACCAAAAAACAAACAACCCAACTTAAAAATGTGCAAAGGATCTGAATATACATTTCTTTTCCAAAAGACATACAGTCATAGCCGGTTTGGCTCAGTGGATAGAGCGTTGGCCTATGGACCAAAGGGTCCTGGGTTCAATTCCAGTCAAGGGCCTGTACCTTGGTTACAGCTCCTTCCAAGCTCAGGCCCTGATCTGGGCTTGTGCAGGAGGCAATCAATCAATGTGTTTCTCTCACATCGATGTTTCTCTCTGTCTTTCCCTCTCTTTCCCGCTCCCTAAAAATCAATGGAAAAATATCCTTGGGTGATGATTAACAACAACAACAACAAAAGACAAAACTGACATACAGATGGCCAATCCTAATATATAAAAAGCCAGGGGCCGTCATGACCTAAACAACCAGATGGATGACCGGACAGCAGGCTGCGTGGGGCGACCAGGCTGACATGGGGGGGGGGGGACAGTTGGGGGCCACCAGGCCAGTGGGGGGGCAGTTGGGGGCGACCAGGCCAGTGGGGGGGGCAGTTGGGGGCGACCAGGCTGGCAGGGGGGCAGTTGTGGGTGACCAGGCCAGCAGAGGGGGCAGTGAGGGGTGGCCAGACCAGCAGGGGGGGCAACCAGGCTGGCAGAGGGGGGCAGTTGGGGGTGACCAGGCCAGCAGGGGGGGCAGTAAGGGGTGACCAGGCCAGTGGGGGGGGCAGTTGGGGGTGACCAGATCAGCAGTGGGGGCAATAAGGGACATCCAGGCCGGCGGAGGGTGGGGGGGGGGAAGTTAGGGATGATCAGGCAGGCAGGCAGATGAGCAGTTATGAGCCAGCAGTCCAGGATTGTGAGAGGGATGTCTGACTGCTGGGGATTGGGCCTAAACTGCAGTCGGACATCCCCTGAGGGGTTCTGGATTGGAAAGGGTGCAGGCTGGGCTGAGGGGACCCCCCCATGCACAAATTTCGTGCACTGGGCCTCTGACATATAAAAAGATGCTCAGTGTCACTAATTATCAGATAAATGAAAATTAAAACCACAATGAGATATTATGTCATACCTGCCATAATGGCTGTCATCAATAAAACAATAAAAAACAAGTGGTAGCAAGGAGGTGGAGAAAGGGACCCTTGTACCCTGTTGGTGGGAATGAAGATTGGTGCAGCCACTGTGGGAAACTGTATGGAGGTTCTTCAAAAAATAAAAATGGAACTGCCTTCTGACCTAGCAATTTCACTTCTGTGAATATATCCAAAGAAACTGAAAACAGTAATTTGAAAGAATATATGCACCCTATGTTCATTGCAGCATATTTACAATAGCCAAGCTATGGAAGCAGCCCAAAAAAGAAGTGGATAAAAATGTGGCAGTACAGCTCTGGCCAGTGTGGTTCAGTTGGATGGAATATCCACCCATACACCAAAGGATCATGGGTTTGATTCCAGGTCAGGGCACATACCCAGGTCTTGGGTTCAATGTCCAGTTAGGGTGTGAATGAGATGCAACTAATCGATGTCCCTCTCTCTCTCCCTCACTCCCTCCCTCCTACCCTTCCTTTCTCTCTAAAATCAATGAAACCATATCCTCAGGTGAGGATTAAAATTTTAAAAAGCAGTGGTACATATATACAATATTACTCAGCCATAAAAAAAGAATGAAAAATTACCATTTGTTGCAACATGGATGGACCTAGAGGGTATTATGCTTAGTGAAATAAGTCAGTTACAGAAAGACAAATACCATATGTTTTCACTTATATATGGAATCTAAAGAACAATATACAATGAACAACAACAACAACAACAAAAAAAAAAAAACAGAACAGACTCATAGATACAGAGAACAGACTGATGGTTGTCAGAGGGGGCAGTTTAGGGGACTGGGTGAAAAACATGAAGGGCTTGAGAAGTACAGATTGGTAGGTACAAAATAGTAAACGGGGATTTGAAGCACAGGAAAGATAGTTAAGAATATTGTAATATCTCTGTATGGTGCCAGGTGAATATGGAAAATATCAGGGGGAACACTTCTTAAAGTATATGATTATCTAACCACTATGCTGTACACCTGAAGCTAATACAAAATAATATTGAGTGTAAAAGAGTAATTGAAAATATTTTTTTAAGAAAAGGAATGAAGAAAAAAATTATTTTAGTGCTAAAAAAAATGAGCCATCAAACCATGAAAAGATGTGGAGGAAACTTAAATGCATATTACTAAGTGAAAGTAGTTCATCTGAGAAAATTATCCTATATGATAAATGGATAACATGCAAATCGACTGAACTGTGGAACAACCGGAACACCTGCGGCCCCTCGCTCTGGCCGGCCCACCCCCAATGGCTCCCATCAGGGCTGACTGGCTGGACCCCACCAGTGCATGAATTCGTGCACTGGGCCTCTAGTGTATGTATAATGATAACTATATGACATTCTGGAAAAGTCAAATCTTTTTTTTTTATTTCAGAGAGGAAGGTAGTGGAAGAGAGAGAGACAGAATCATCAATGATGAGAGAGAATCATCGATCTGCTGTCTCCTGCACCACCCACACTGGGGATTGAGCTTGCATCTTGGGCATGCCCATGAGCAGGAATTGAACCATGACCTCCTGGTTCATAGGTCAACGGTCAACCCCTGAGCCACATCAGCCAGACAAAAGTCAAAATTGTTGAGAGATTAAACAGATCAGTGGTTGCCAAAGCCTGGGAAAGGGAAAGGAATGAATAACTGGTAAACAGAAAAAAAATTATGGCAGTTATGCATTTGTTTAAACCATAGAATGTACAATAAAAAGAGTGAACCCTGAGGTAAACTATGGACTCTGGCTGATCATAATGTGTAAATGTAGGTGGCAAAAAATGTACCTCTCTGGTGGAAGATATTAATAATGGAGGAGGCTAAGTATGTGTGGGGGCAAGGGTATATGGGAAATATCTGCATTTCCTCTTAATTTTGCTGTGAACCTAAAATTGCTTAATAAAAACTAAAATCTTAAAAAAAGAGAAATGTAAGTATTTAGAAAATGAAGCAATATTCATTATTAGACTTAATGGGCTCATCAAGAATAAGCCATCCATGATAGAATCATTTCCTTCTTTGGTGGATTATGTATATACAATACATATAGCTGTTCTTCTCAGAATGTTGTTTCATTCAATGTTGTTTTATTATAATGTTAATGAAATGCAGTAGGACCTTAGCTCTTCTTTGTATTAATTAGTCTATGGTAAAATTGGTTTTCATTATACCTAGTTTTGCTTAAAGTTACAGAATCTATTGAGGACATTGAGGAATTTCTGTACTTGGATTTCAACATGATCCCATGACATCTTTCTGAATAGGAAGATTTATTGTAATAAGAATAATTCATAGGAGGCCCCATAGTTTTCTGAATGGTGTTATTTCTAGAGTCATGGGACTCTTTCTTTGACTGTGTGTATGTTTGTGTGTAGTTTCTGATTGTTTAGTTTTTCACTTTTAAACAATGATATATTTTTTAAACTTTTTACATTTTTAAAAAAAATTTGAAACAATGACTTGCTGTTCAAGCATATTTTAACTGTCATACTGATCAGAATTTTATATGGTTCAAAGGTGAGAAGAGTAGTTAAAATATTTGATACTAGAATTGTTGTCCATAAATAATTCAAGTGACTCAAATAATAGATGAACATTTGAAAGAAATAAAGGTAAAAGCTAAAAGTAAATTTATGTAACTGGTTTCACAATAAAATAGTTATACCAGTGAAATATTATATGTAAAAGAAATTAAGAACTGTAAGGTGATTGTAAGTAGAATATAAATTAATCATTGACATATCTTGCCAAAAAAACAAAATTAATGATAATAGTTATAGTTTATTGAATGCCTACTATGTTCCGGTATTGTTAGGATATTTGCATATATTTATCTATAAATATTATGTACATCTTAATTTTTTAAATTTATTTTTACTATTTTATAATAGAATTTTTAAGCTCAGATGACTGATCTAAGATTCTTCTTTCTCCAGACCCATGTCTTTTTCTGCCTTGTTAATGTGGTCATAGAATGAATTAAGGTGGAAAAATAACCAATATAAAGGATGTAACTGGTCCATTTTAATCTAAGCTATGCAGAGTCCCATGCCAGGCTCTTGTTTTGTTTTGTTTTTAATTGAGGACACCTGGGCTCATTCTTTACATCTCATACATCTCATGCAAGAGAAAAGTTGGAGTACTTTTTGAGTACTCCAGATAATCGAGGAAGAGATTTGATTTCATTTGATATGAAGAACAGCCCACAGAACTAAAGGTTTTTGTCCTACACAACTGGTGGCTGTCTTCAGCATTTGAAAAATTATTATTTGAGAGATGGGTTACATTTTTTGTTGTGACTCCATAGAGTGGAACTAGGACTAATAAGTGAAAGTCATGAAATCAACTTGGAATAACATAAGTTAGAATTTTCCAACAGAGATTTTTTGAAAGTGTACTGAAATATCTGTATAGTGGTGAGCTGACCAGCACTGGAGGTGTTCAAGCAGAGTGCAGTTGATTATTCAGGTTAGAATCACTGGTAGTCTCAACTGACTTTTAAGGTTCCTTTGAATACATTACTTGGAATCTCGATTGTTATAGAATCAGCAGTATATTTAGGGGTTGGCAGTTAGCATGCATTTTTTAAAAAGTAATTTTATTGAATAACTTCATTATGATACCAGACTAAAACAGAAACAAGCAACAGCTCACCTGCAAGTTAAAGCAGAGAGGCAGTTGTTGGTGAGGAGGAACAGGATTTCGGTATTGTTTCATCCATTGTTCTAACGACTTGCCAAACAATAATTATTTACTTTCGAAGGAAGATCCCTGGTGTATATTTTCAACATTCTTTAAGGGAGTTGATCACTAAATGTCATCTCCATCTCCATCCCATCTTGAGTTTTGGCAAAGGAAGAAGCCAAGGTGACCTTTACAGAAGGTGAGCATTCTTGGCTGTGATGGATGGAACGCTGCAGTTACCTGGGACTCATTCTTTCCATCTCACACACTGAAAAGACCTCCCAGGAAGAGCTGCCAAGACATCCAAGGTCCACGTAGCCTCAGCAGCAACACTCAGGCTACCTTGCGGAAGGCCTGGCTGGCTTTTACTAAGTACTTTCAAAAGATAAGACACATTCTATCCCTCTCTATCTTTCTCCCCACCCTCATACCCCCCAAGTTCTCCATTGCCAGTTTTTCTTTACTGATTTGTTAAATAGTTGCCATCTGTCTAAAAGCATTTTGAAGATATTTTTGAATTTTTCACCTTTGCTGCTTTAAGAGTTGTCTGTGGGCCAGCATCAGCATCACTGAGAGCTTGTAAAAAATACAGGATACTTGCCCTCACACCAGAACTATTCAACCAGAAACCCCCTTTTAAATAAAATTCCCAAGTGATGTGTATGTGCATTAAAATTTGAGAAGCAGTATTTTAGTCTACCTGCTCATGATTTTACGTATTTTGTAAGTATAACATGTGACTTAGTCCTTCTCCCATTGTTCTAATTTTTATTTTTAGTGCTTCTAGATGGATCCCTAAGATTGAGGTTAGTGAGCTTTCTGGAGCTATTGCCTAAACTAGAATCTTCAACTAATTCTTTACTCTTCAATTCATAATCCAATTGTCCACTAATTACAGAACTTTAAATCCTACCTCCAAATTGTCTGGCTTCCACCTGCCACAACAGACCTGGATCAGGCCCCATCATCTCAGTTTGGACTATGATAGCCTCTTTACTTCTGATTTCTCTCTGCTCTCATTCATTCTCCAAACTTTGGGCAAAGGTAATTTTTATTGAAAGCATTTTTGTCCGGGGACAATGTCCTCCTAACTTATCACTTTGAATAGAAATGTTTCCATTAACCTTTTAGCTTCTTCTATTGCCACATTCCTACTTAACATCTTAATTCTAAATATAAGCTACTACTGGCCATTCACACATTTCCATTTTCCTGAAAGCTCATCCTCACACTTCCTCCTCCTCTTCTTTCTAGACACATGAAAATAAAGCCATCTACAGTCTTTCCAGAAAGAATGAGTTGTTTTTCCCTCTTCTAATGTAACAGGGTTTGCAGCCTAAATTGTCATGTTCCAGTGTTATGTTCTTACCTCCATACAGAGCTAGATTCTGAGTGAATGAAAGGCAAGAATAAGGGAAACACTACAGTATTTGGTTAAAGAAATAGGTTCTGGAGTGAAATAATATGTCAAACTTCATTCTTTCCTTACTATTGCAGGACCTTAATTGGTTTGTTCGCTAGCTCTGCATCACATGTGCCTACCCTCTTGGGGCTACTGGGTGGATCTTCAGGAGCTCCAGTCCAGAGAACTCAGCAGGTCACTGAATTAATATAGGTCACTGTGAATCAAAGCAGTGATCTCTTGGTGTATGGGATGATGCTCAACCAACTGAGCAACACTGGCCAGGGCTTGTCACCCCATTAGATGGCGAGGTGTAATAAATGTAACATCATCTGATTGAGATTTTCTATCTATCTATCTATCTATCTTTCTAGTGTATATATACTATATATATACATATATATATATATATATATATATATATATATATATATATATATACAAAAACACTGAGTGGCCAGATTATTATGATCTCTGAATGCATAATAATCTGGCCACTCAGTATATATATTAGAGGCCCAGTGCATGAATTCGTGCATGGGTGGGGTCCAGCCAGCCTGGCCAGGGGGAGGGGACATGGGTGGTTGTCCGGCCTGCCTGATGGTCGAACTCCTGGTCAAGGGGACAATTTGCATATTAGCCTTTTATTATATAGGATATACACTGAGTGGCTAGGTTATTATGTGTTCAGAGATCATAATAATCTGGCCACTCAGTGTATATAATATTTGTTTCTATGGCTCTTAGATTTCAGTATACTACTAACCGCCTGACCTTAAACAAATACTCTTAACCCTTCAGTGACTCAGTTTTTGACTCTGTAAAATTAGAGAATTTAGACTATTTGCTTTCAGTAACCCTTTTAAGCACTCTGTGTTCACACAAAACTTATGTATAAGAACTTTCACTTAAAATTATAAATATATATATATATATATATATATATATATATATATATATATATTCATGTGAAGAGAGAGAGAAGCTGAGCAGCGCTTAAGAAAATCTTTAGGGAGCCAAGTTCATGGTTTAATTGGGTTGGAACTAGCCAAGTTTAGTAGGAGTGTCATGTGCTTCATGGTAAATGAGTGGGAATGGGGATAATTAAATTAGGAATGACTATTGCTGAGACAGTGCTGGATTGTGGTAAAGTAGAAAGAATGTGGGTTTTGGAATAACAGATACCTGAATCCTGATTGATAAATCACTAGTCATATAAACTGAGCATAATTCTGAGTCTCAGTTTTCCCTCTGTAAATTGGGAATCATTGTCAGCTTCTTGTAAGAATGAAATGAGATAATGGGAACTTACCACCTGGCACATGACACAGAATATGCTTGGGACTCAACCAGTGCTATTTCCCCCCTCCTTTCTCCTATATATGTGACGAGGCACAAACTTGCAAAATAAAAACCTGAGCTATTTCAGTACAGTTCTGCAAATGATATCTCTGAACCATCAGATAATTACAGGAAGATCAGAATTGCAGAGAAGAACCTAGACTGACTCTATCCCCACTTCCTGTTCCAGAAGAACCACACTATCCTTTTTCCTGTTCTTTCTATTTTCTGAGTAATCCTTTTCCATTTGGGGGAAAAGTTTGATGTGTGCAGACATGGATGTCTGGCCACACACCATGGATGTTTGATTTTCCTTCTCTGTCCTTCCACCATCTCTCATGAGGAAGCCTTAATCAGAGCTGTTGCCAGGTGATGAGGTCTCTACATTCCTTCCAGCAGCTGCTATTTATGTAGAGTGTCTGGTGGTGTTTTAACACCTGGTTCAATATTTACCTGTGAAGGCTTCACTCTTCTCTCTGACCTTATTCACAGAAAGGGGCTGTCCAGGAAATGACACCTTGGGGATTGCTATTAGGTCTCCCCAAAGCTGACGACTTAGTATTCACCCATCTTTCCAGAAATGTTAGAAAGTTCTGAAATGAAGTCTTCTGCCATCTTTTCTTGGATTCTTGAAACTGTGAGCACTAGGAACATGATGAATTGATTAAAAGAAGCACATCCCGAGTTTGTGGGTTTCCAAAAGTTAGAAACAAGGGAATGAAGTGTTTTACATGCCTTCTCTATACCCTCTTATGAGTAAAGAGGAAAGATAAAGTTCTCAATTCTTAAAAGTCTTCTTCAGCTGCAATGTTCACTTGCAAAGTCATTATGGTAGAGCATCTAGCAATAAAGACATGTTTTCAGCTCCATTATTTCATTCCAGCTACCTCATGACTCAGCACATGGCTGGTATTATTATCCCGGTTTATAGATGGACAATGGAGACCTAGAGCAGCTAGGTAATTTATCAAGCCATTTCAAATCCTCTGTGAAATAAAATGGGGAGTAATTAGGCAAAATGAAACATATGCAAAGAAATACCACCTCTTAAAACTAGATGTTATGATGAGACTGTTACCATTTACCCATTTTACAGATGAGAAAACCTAGCTGATAGTCATGTCTTGATTTGCTCAATTATATAAAACTAGGAGCCCAGCACACAAAATCACATGGTGTCCCCCACCCACCTGCAGCCCTGCCTTGACACCCAAAGCTGTCCACGCACAGCTCCAGAGCACCTGGCCCAGGCCCCAAACCCTCTGGCCTTCTCTGGCCGCTTCAAGTCCCGCCCTCAGTCCCTCGAGTAGCCTCCGGCTGGTCCCGCCTTCTCTGGGCGCCTCCCCACTTCCTCCCGGTCTCAGGAGCAATGCGGTGGCTCCACCCCAAAATGGCGCTGGAGGAGAGTGTGGAAGCCTCCTGCCTGCTGTGCTGTGCTCCTTCCCCTGGTAGGTTGGCCACGGGGCACTCAAAGTGCGAGTGGTGGGTGGTGAAGGACTGGTGAGGAGGTGCTATGGGCTCTCACCCCTGCCCTCCCCAGCACGGGATGGTCCCGCCTCCTCCGGCGCCTTCCCACTTCTGCTCCGTCTTTGGAGCAGTGCCCCAGCTAATATGCTAATGACCTGGTCGTTACCCCTTATGGCATATCGACCATTAGCATATTAGCTCTTTATTAGTACTTGGCAGAGTGATGAAGAGGATGCATTTGCACGTTGTTAAAAGACACTGAACTAGGAAGTGTGCCATGGAGTCAGGATCATGGACATGGGTTCGGATAAGCCTGTCTTTGAATCCTTGTTCCACTGTGGGCAAGTGACAACTCTCTGGCTTTCATCCTAGTTGTGAATCATTATGTAGCTCAGTTTCCTAATTTTTAAAATGGGAATGGATAATTTCTAATTAGCACTATTGTGAGAACTGAAGTCAATAGCGTGCCTGCCTATGGTAGACTCAATGCTAGAGAATTTGTTGTCAGTGTTTACAATTCCAGAAAGGTGCTCACACCATTTTGGTTTGTCTCTATTTTTGACTGGGCCTCAGGGAGTTGAGGAGAGAGAGGAACTGGCTTGAAACAAACCACCCTTGCACATTCACAGTTCTGGCTTGCCGGCGAGGTCTGCATCCCATGTAATTACAATGACATCTCAATATGTTCTTATGTCTCAAGTAGTCTTGCTTGTATTACATTTGCATTTGAAAGTTACAGCTCCAGAACCGTAAATGCAGGTAACCTGATGCCACTTGGAGCAAAAGAGCTCACCTTCAAAATGCTGCCAGGGAGAGTCACTTTTTATAGCTCTTTTTACATAAATTCCCATGGAGCAGAATTCTCAGCAGAAGAATTTGGCCTCTTGGTTTAAAGCACATCTGGTTCTTTGAGTTGTCAAAGAGTAAGTAGTCCATAACAATCGAGAGAATGAGGTAAATGTGAAATCAGAGCTGGACAAAGTCAGGAGAAATTCAAATTGCAGACAGCTTTGTTTATCCTTCAAAACATCCTGCTGGCTCACAAATTAGATTGAGATTTTAAAAATTAATCAAAAATGAAAAACCAGTAGAGTCCCGATGGAGCTATGATGATATAATTAATTCTCCTTATTCAGAGGCTACCGATTAATTTGTGGATTTTCCAGGGCCCTTGCTTTCCCTCTCACACCCAATTGTCTGCATTTTGGTTCAGTTCTCTCAGTTACACTGTCTTCTGTAATGTGTGGGTAGACAAGGCAAAAGGGACCCAGGCAGTTAATGATTCGTGTAATCTAATGGTGTATCTTATTTCGGCCTTGGGTAGGAATTAAAGAATTGTTTGCTAGGTGAAGGAAATATGCTACTTATTAAGAATTTGAACTAATTGGGTTCTGGAGTTGCGATGAATTTTGTTAATCCATTTTATTCTCGCTATGTAGGTAGATGATTGAGTCATCAGAAGTCATAATTAGAGGTTTTCCTTTGGGCTTCAGGGGTTCTTCATATTTCCCTGATAGCCCTTGGGTTAGAGAAAATATTTGGATTTGGTATTTTGTGAAAATTTAATTGTAATCAAACCAGTAGAGATATCCAATTATCCTAGTCAGAAGAAATTTCTATCTCCTATGAACTCTTAAATAATAGGGTTTGCATGTCCCCATTGGCATTGTCACCTGCCTTGCTTGTACACAGTTCCATCCCCCTCACTAGACTGCAGAGCAGTCACCCTGAGGACGTCTCTGTACTCATCTTTGTAATCTCCAGAACAGTCCAATCTAGCTCTGTCAGCCACATTTGTAATTTATAATTCTCTAGTAGCCACATTAATGGAAAGAAAAACAGAAAAACAGATGAAATTAATCTTAATAATATATTCATTAAGCCAATATATCCAAATTATTATCATTGTAATATATTTCTGATATAAGTAATGATTAGTTATTTTACATTTAAAAATATAGTTGTCAACATTTTATAGGTATTTTCCATTTTTGGAATATTTCTACTTAGACAAACCAGATTTCAAGTGCTCAATAGCCTCTGTGGCTAGTGGCTACCATATTGGACAGCCTGACTCTAAAACACTTTTGACCATGAGAGGTCACATAGTGCTCTCTTTTGACAGCAGACTGTGTGGGTTCAAGTCCCAGCTCTATTGATTTTCTAAGCCTCAACTTCTTCATCTTCTAGAGCAGTGGTTCTCAACCTTTCTAATGTCGCGACCCTTTAATACAGTTCCTCATGTTGTGGTGACCCCCAACCATAAAATTATTTTCGTTGCTACTTCATAACTGTAATTTTGCTACTGTTATGAATCGTAATGTAAACATCTGTGTTTTCCGACGGTCTTAGGCTCTACAGCAGCAGTTCTCAACCTGGGGGTCATGACCGTCGCCTAAGACCGTCGGAAAACACAGATGTTTACATTACGATTCATAACAGGGGTCGCGGCATTAGAAAGTTTGAGAACCACTGCTCTAGAGTAATATTACTATGCTAATAAGAACAATACCTCACACATGGTATATGTACAAAAGACATTTGGCATGGCTCAAGGGTTGGCACGGCTCAAGGGTTGAGTGTCGACCTATGAACCAGGAGGTCATGGTTTGATTCCCAGACAGGGCACATGCCCGGGTGCAGGCTCGATTCTTTCTCTCTCTCTCTCTCTCCCTTCCTCTCTGAAATCAATAAAAATATATTTCAAAATAAGACATTTGTTAAATGAATAAAAATATTTTTCATATGGGGCTGTCTGAGGATTGAATGAGATAATGCACATAAAGCCCTTAGCATAGTGTATGGCACATGGAATCTCTTCAATAAAAATTAGCTATTACTGTGTTAAGATGAACATATTCAGTAGATATTTTCCCCTCATGTCTGCTAGCAAAACTTTTAATCATCATTTATGCACAACTCCTAGAGGATCTTCCCCACGTGGCCTTCATCCCATCCAGTCAAGTCCATATGAATCTCTTCTTCCTCTGTTCTCTCACAAAACTCAATTCATTTACAAATTTAAGTATTTTTGTTTTTTAATTATTCTGTAGATTATAGGCCTCCACATAAGGGGCAGTGTCTATTTATCTAGGTATCATTCCTTTTGATCACAGATTACCTGGCATATAGTAAGTGCTCAGAACATTTTTAATACATAAGAAGTGAACAAATACTTTTTTATTGTAGCATGAGAGGTTGAGTTCTCTTCCAAAAGAAAACTTGTCAGATTGTTTTTCTGATCTGAATTGTTCTTAGAAATAAATATGAAGTCAGCTTTCCTCTCAAACATTTATTGATTTAATGAAGATTTCCCAAGATATTAAAGCTCATAATTGGTTTTAATAGGACAGTTATCAGCCCTGACGTGAGGATGAAGTGTCTATGATTGCTAAGTGATGAAAATTTTGTAAAGTCACTTATACTAATATAACCGACACATCTAAACTGAAATATGTTCTTTTTTCATTGTGGCTCATGGCTGTGTAGGGCATCAGCTAATTCATGAAGGGTATATATCAGTGGTCGGCAAACCGCAGCTCGTGAGCCACATGCGGCTCTTTGCCCCCTTGAGTGTTCTAATGCCACTTCTTCAAAATAGACTCGCCCAGGCCGAAAACTGACTTCTGCGCATGGGCCATGAAGTTTCAATCACACTGTACGTGCGCGCCCGCACGTGGTATTTTGTGGAAGAGCCACACTCAAGGGGCCAAAGAGCCGCACGTGGCTCGTGAGCCACGGTTTGCCAACCACTGGTATATATCATTACTCAGATTTAAACTCCATGTCTGTAGCTGCCAATCATGGAACATTCCCAGTACTGGTCAGAGCAAAGCAAAGCTGTCACAACATGAGGTCTCCTTTCACTCCTGGGGTTTGGCCCTTAGGGGCACATCTGTATTGGTTTCCAGAAGCTTCTTTCTTCCTGGGACTAATGTTCATTTCTTAACTTCCCTCAGATAATGCGGAGTTGGGGCTGGGGTCAGAATTGCTGGTGTTACCCAATCAAGCCTACTTATGGTAAGATTGTATAGAATATGTTATTTTATTTGTTCTTGTTGTCCATTATGCCTGAATTGACTCCCATTCCCATCCTCTCACCTTCTGGTACAGCTTAAGCAAAGGTAAACAGTTAGTTCAATCAACAAGTGTTTGCTGATACCACCAATGTTCATATCACTGTGTTAGAAACTGGGGCACATAAATTAAGAAGAGACCTGTCCTCTCATGTTTGGCAGAAGAGATGGACAGACATACAATTGTAAGAGAGTGATGTAAGGACAGTTGTAGAAGTTTGTACAGATTTTTTATGAGAGTAAGGACAATTAACAGTTGTTATATATTAGATACATGTTAAAAGAGAAAAATCATCTGGCTCTCCCTCTTCTTGGCCAGGTAACCATAAACAGGTAAATTGATCTTTCTAAGCCTTGGTTTCTTCAGTAACAAAATGGGGATAATTAAGCTACCTGTATCTGTGGGTGAAGTTGACTGGGACCATTTGAAGGATTGTCAAGCAGCAAGGGGACTGGATACATAAGTCGATGCATAGAGAGCTCTTGGCAGAGCAGTAAGTGTTGACTAAGTGTTTGCTATTGCTGTTATTATCTAAACATAAGGTGACTCTTTGGATTGTATTGGTCCCTACACTCCTAAAATTGAACAGACTGTGATAGAATGTCATTTTATAGTTAGATTCAAGGTCTTCCGGTTGACGGCATGAAATATATTCTTCAAATCAGTATTTTCTAATTCAATTCCAGGTTGTTTGGGACAGTAACTAAGGGGAACTTTCTCTGTCACTAATCCAGGGAAAACTTGCTCTGTCAATATGAAGAGTTCTTTTAAAGCCAAAACAATTTAGCCCTGACTGGTTTGGCTCAGTGGATAGAGCGTCGGCCTGTGGACTAAAGGGTCCCAGATTCGATTCCGGTCAAGGGCATGTACTTTGGTTGCGGGCCCATCCCCAGTGGGAGGTGTGCAGGAGGCAGCTGATCAATGTTTCTCTCTCATCGATGTTTCTAACTCTCTATCCCTCTCCCTTCCTCTCTGTAAAGAATCAATAAAATATATTTTTTTTAAAAAAAATAAAGCCAAAACAATTTAAACCTTGTGATATTGGTGGAAGAATAGTTAGATCAATGGACAAAATAGATAATGCAGAGGCAACTGTAGGTTATACAACTTTATATATAATATAGGAGGAATCACAAATTAATAAAGAATGGACTATAGTCCTAGCTGGTTTGGCTCAGTGGATAGAGTCTGCAAACTGAAAGGTCCCAGGTTCGATTCCGGTCAAGGGCACATGCCTGGGTTGTGGGCTCGATCCCCAGTGAGGGACTTGCAGGAGGCAGCCTATCCATGATTCTCTCTCATCATGGATGTTTCTATCTCTCTCTCCCTCTTCCTTCCTTTCTGAAATCAATAAAAATATATTTAAAAAAAGAGAATGGACTATATAGCCCTAACCAGTTTGGCTCAGTGGATAGAGCGTCGGCCTGCGGACTGAAGGGTCCCAGGTTCGATTCTGGTCAAGGGCATGTACCTTGGTTGCAAGCACATCCCCGTTTGGGGGTGTGCAGGAGGCAGCTGATCGATGTTGCTCTCTCATTAATGTTTCTAACTCTCTATTCATCTCCCTTCCTCTCTGTAAAAAAAATCAACAAAATATATTTTTAAAAAAAAGAATGGACTATACTGTATATTAAATTGTGTTGGGGAATTTGATATTTTGAAAAGGAAAATCAACTCCTTTTCAAAGTCTACATAAAAGTGCCATACCTGTGCATTAATATTTAAATATTCAACACATACACAATATAACACACATGACCCCAAACCTAGTCTTTGGTTAGAGAGATGACTCCTATTGCCCTTAGACCAAAATCTAAAATTTTTAATACCGCTTGAGGGACTTTCTGGGTTTTGCCTAATTCTTCATTCTTATCCAGAATCCTCTCCCACTTCCCACCCACTCTGCATTCCTTCTCTAGGGAAGTTGTCTCCTTAAATATGATGTGCTCTGTCCTGTCTGCTGGACTTGACTTTGTTATTAGTTTGTCTGGATGGTCCATTTCTCCTCTTTATACTCACCCACTCTGCAAACCCCTAAACTTTACTTATTAAGCTAACTTAACCATTATTTCTTAAATTTTACAAGACATTAAATACTTTATTAGTATGATGACACAGCATCCGAACTTTTCCTTTCATAACATCCTCACAGGTGTTACAAGTTAGTGTCTGTCTCCTCATTGCACTAAAGCTTACGTGAGAGCAGAGCCCATGCCTATCTGACTTACTGCCATTGCCCTAGTATCTAACCATTGCTTGACACAAATTGGGCACTCAGAAACAATTATACCAAGAGACATAAATCAGGGAAACTAGATATTCAATTAGATAAAAATTAAAACTTTTTGTGCCATTATAAATTACTATAGAAGATAAATTACTTTTAAATGGTGAAATAAAGACCTTTTCACTTTTTATCTCTACTCATAAATCACCCTCAAAACAATCACTAAAGGCAAAACACAAATACCATCTTCAATGAAACTCTATGACAAATGGAAGAATGGTAAACAAATGTATAGCACAGAGGAAAATTAAAGATAAATGCCAATAGATTGTGGCGGCGCCAATGAGAAATACTCTTTTTTTTACCCCATAAACTTCAGTAGGGCCCTGGAATGGAGGCACCAAGCACAAGTTAAGGCTAAAGTGTGTGTGTGTGTGTGTGTGTGTGTGTGTGTGTGTGTGTGTGTGTTGGGGAGACTTATTGAACATAGGGAATTTGCTTTAACGTCTTTTTAAGGAGCAATTATAATTCTAGATGTTCACTTCCCCAAAATAAGTTAGTTGTGACTCAGGTGGACTGGAACCAGAGAGGCTAGAGGGGATGGCAGGCATGGGGAAATGAGGAGCTGAGGCCTGGGACAGCAAATCATGGACTAAGTATAAGTCTTATTCAGCAGTCCCTGTTCCAGAACTTAGCAGCCAGGCTGATACCTCTCAGGAAAGAGTCAAGAGGATCCCTCCCTGTAAAATGGCACCACCACGGAGAGAACACTAGCATGTACTGATTTTTGGCCATCCCAATAGAGGAGTGCAGCTGGCCACCACGCCACCTCACATGGACACACACCAGTTGGCATTCCTTGCTTCATCTCCTCCCAAAATTTCCAGTCAGCATTTTTGTGTCCCACTCAGAAACATCTTGACTAACAAGGCTCATTAGCATTTGAGGAAACCTCTAAGGAAATAATGAGATTAAGATAGTAAGTAGTAGATAGATAAGTGAGAGGGAGATTTGGAGTAACAGAAAATGAGGAAGGATGAAATATTTAAAAAACAAAAATTATCACTAATATATTTGAAAAGTCATGAAAATATATTGCATTCATGAAATAAGAACATAATACTGTAAAAAAAAAAAAAAGACCATTTAGTAAACAAGGACTGAAATTTAAATGTTTTAGGCTTTAAATTAACATTTAAAAAAATGAAGAGCCATTCATTTACTCAACAAACACATTGAATGCTTACTATGTGCTAGGCACTGGGCTAGGCATTAATGAAATGAAAAGCCTTGCCTTCTGGTAGCTTACATTCCAAATGGGCAGACATAGAAGCTAAGCAAATGCATATACAAGTAAAACAGAAGCTATCAGCTGGATGATAAGTGCTTTGGAGAAGAAGATAAGTGAGGGAGGAAGTGGTGCTCTTTTATAAAGGTATCAGGGAAGTCCTCACTGCTTAGGTGACATTTATGCAGAGACCTGAAGGAACTCAGATGAAGAGCGATGTGGATATCAGAAGGGATTGCATTTCAGGCAGAAGGAAATCCAATGCTAAGGCCCTAAGAAGAGACTGTACTTGGATTGCTAGACAAGAAGGCTGGTAGAGATGGAAGTGATGGGGCCTTGGGGACCTCAGAGGTGACATAGGCTACATCATATGTGTGCTTATCAGACCCAATGACCCATAACAATTGTTTTGTAATGCCTCCTGTACTTTACATACAATATAACCTACTTATACAAAACTCACATATAATATAACCTACTTATACACATGATTTCAAAAAATTCATCAATTCCCTAATAGTAAAATATTTGAGAAATTTCTAAAGTAGATGTAAACCCCAGTGTATTATTATACCAGAAGACAATGAAATCATCAAATGCTTCACCTTTAGACAGAGTCACCATAAACATGACATAAAAAAATGTAGATTGATATAACGGTGACTCAAAGATCGTCAGTGACATTGTCATGGATGACATGACTTTGTGAAAAGAACAATTCTTGATAAAGTTCCAAATGAAGTCATGTGTAATGTCCAGAGAGGACACCAGGAAGTCATGCAGGTGGCAAGGGGATTTTTCACTGTGTGGCCTTTCCATGCGTTGCAGAACATCAGCAGCCCTGCCCTGCTCGCTGGCTGGACGGTGGGCGAGAGTACCACTCCTGGTAACAACAACTTCCTTCCAACCCCTGCAGAAATTACAAAATGTTGCTTTGTTGTCACCATCTCTACTGAGAAACACTGACTTGAAAGCCTTAAGAGCCATGTTAAGGGTTTTGGCATTTATTAGGGAGAGATGTGGAAAGCTACTAGATTTTCATCAGAGGGGTGATATGATCTGACTCATGTTTTAGAGCAGACCTGTGTTGAACACAGGCTATTTTCATCGTGAGAAAGGGCAGAAGCAGAAGCTGTGTCATCAGGCTTTGCAATCAGCCAGGTGGCTGTAGCTCAAAGTATTGGTGAGAAGTGGCTAGATTCTGGATATGTACATTTTTTATGTAGAGGTAGCAGGATTACTGATGAATTGCATGAGGAAATGATAAAAAGGAAAGCATCAAGAATGGCAGAATCAGGCATTAGGCTTCTCTGAGGCAGTGCCTGACACATTGTCCCTGATTCTTTTGTCATGCTTTCTTGGCATGGAGGCCAATCCAAGTTGTCAGGTTCGACAAGATAGGGCACTTGTTTGTCACTAATCTGCTAGGTAAGTCCTTCACATTCGCCTTTCACTTGTCACCCAGAGCTATGACTCTAACATCAGAGTGAGTACTCTTTAAGAGTTCCTTTAATGAAGGCATATGCATGGTCCAATACTGCAAATCTCATTAACCTGGCCAACATAACGTCATTCCACTACCTATCATCTTACCACTGCACAGCTGGTAAACTGGAGAAAGAGGTGAAATAAGTTTTCTAGCCCCCAAGGGAATAGGGTCAAAGCAACACAAAACCTCTGCTTTTCAGGGATAATATTCTTCAAGCCTAGAGGCTAATCACTAAAACCAGAAATCCATTTTTAAAATTAAAGTGAGCTATCGGATGGTAGTGAGTGTTTCTAAAACGTCCACATCTTGCAGCAGTGAAGAGTCAACTTGTCCCAGTGGCTTGATGATAAAAACCAGGGAGTGCAGCTAAAAATGACCTTTAAAATAATCTTCCTTCAAGTCATGTTTTGTCTATAAAATTCATGTGAATTTTGTATTCTCTTCCACATTATTTCTATGCTTTCTTAAATGCAAAAGTAATATTCTAAATTATTTTCTATTAAGTAAATTCTATGTATTATTTTTGTCTCATGGCTTCTTATACCCATATTCCTGTGTATGCTGCAAGGGTGTCCAAAGGGCATTTGGATTAGGTTGGATACAGACAAGTAGAGTAATTGAGAAGAGTCCAATGAAGGAATTATTTTAAATGGGGATGGGCAGAGTTAAGGAAACCAATATAGAATGGTGAGGCATTGTAGAGGGTTGAATGGAAACCTCCCCAAAACATGCCCACATCCTAATCTGTGGAACTATGAATATTCTCTTATATAACAAAAGAATGAATAATACATTATAAGGTAACAGATGTGTTTATGTTAAGGATATTGAGATGAGGATATTATCTGGGATTATTCAGGGAGGACCTAAATGCCTTAACAACTGTTCTTACCGAAAAAAAAGAAAGGCAAAAGAAGGTAATGCTTACTTAAGATGAGGTAATGTGAAGATGGATGCAGAGATTGGAGTGATGAGGACTCAAGCCAAGGAATGTACTAGTAGATAGCCCCTAAAAGCTCAAAAAGGCAAAGAATGAATTTTCTCCCAGAGCCTCTGGTTTGTAATCCTGTTGACACCTTGATTTCAACTCTGGCCTCTGAAACAGTGAGAGAATAACTTTCTGTTGTTTTAAGTCACCCAATTTTCTGGTAATTATTGGAGCAACCACAAGAAAAGTAATACAGCCACCTTTGTGCTAGCAATCATATGGGGCCATTAGCACCATTTGGTCTGAAGTGTCAGGGGAGGGAGTGGCTTCCAGCACTTGGACAGAGCTGTAACTGCCCTTCTAGTTGTAGCCTTAAGAGAGGGCCACTGACATGCAGCCTTTGGCAGGGGAATGTCCCCAAAATGGAGAGAGCCAGGGGTATAACTATCCTGGCTTCTCTGTCTCTTTCCAACCTCTGCTCTTTTTCAAGGCTCCCATTGAATCCAATCAAAAGCTTGGCATCAGGGGAGCCTGATGAATACATTCCACAGAAATCAACCTCCCCGGAGAAGGCAGAACAGAGCAGGAGGGAGCGGGGAGAACATTGTCCAGCATATTTGTACTTCAGTTTGGCCCCTTCAGGATGGTGAAAGATTATTGGCTAAAAGTCAGGAGACTTGGATTCTAGTCACTAGCTATCTGTGTTCTTAGTTATCTCTGGGTTTCATTGTCAAATCTATTAAAAAATGAAATTTATTTTAAAACTTTAGAAGTTGGGGGGTGTCTCAGGGATCGTTAACCACAGAGGGATGAAAGGAGAAAGAGACTTATGTATGCCACATGGCCGACCAGGTCAAAGCAGGGACACAATCTCACATGTTTGAGTGCTGCTATGGTTTTCTGGACTTTGTGGGAGAATCTACTGTTAAACATGGAGAGAAGTGGAAAGTACTAGGCACATGTGAGGTGAGTGAAAGAAAATTCCCTTGTTGGAGTAGGGCTCTCATTTTCTGGGAAATCCTGTGTGACTTTGTTTCTGTGCCTTGCACATGCTGTTCCCTATGTCTCCTGCCCTTTTCCTCTACCCCACCTTACCTCAGGCCTTGGGAGAATCAATTGAAACATTTGTTTCTCAGGAATGCCTTTTCCGACTAACCTTAAAATTCTTTGGACTACCTGTGAGTTTGTAAATTCTCTATTATTTCTTTCATCATTCTGTCTTTCAGTTATTACATGACATGTTAGACTCTGTGCTTTGACAGTAAGCTCCTTGAGGACAAGGAAAGGGTCTTATTTCTCTTTATCTTCATGTCTTAGTATAGTGCACAATATCTAGTGGATATTGAATATTACTTATTAAATGAATCAATCAAATAGCAGAGAAATGCTTGACATTTTGTAAGGGGATGACTTCCTCAAAATCTAGGTAGACCCACCTATTTGTACTATGTATTTAGATTCATTCTAGAATTCAAAAATAGGGCAGTTAAACTTATTAATTCAGGCTGGCTCCGTGACTGTCCCAATGTTTTCCACCCACCAGTGTTTCCCTTTCTTCTTTTTTAAAAAATATAGTTTTATTGATTTTAGAAAGGAAGGGAGAGGGAGAGAGAGATAGAAACATCAATGATGAGAGAGAATCATTGATCGACTGCTCCCTGCATGTCCCCTCCTGGGGATCGAGCCTGAAACCTGGGCATGTACTCTGAATTGTAGTGTAACTGTGTCCTTGTGGTTCATAGGTGGACACTCAACCACTGAGTCACACCAGCCGGGCAAGTGTTCCTATTTCACCCTGGATAAATATCAATCTAAACTATACCACAGTGCATGAAATTACTTTTTTGTGTACGTTTCACTCAATACATTGGGAGCCCCTGAGGAGAGAAACTATACCATTATTTTCCTACACATATCACAATGTCTGATAGAGAATAGAGAATTAAAGTTTATTAAAATGAACTGGATGCCTACATCATTGAAATTAATTTGTTTCTATCTTTGACAATTTCCACAGCACAGTAAGAAACAGCTGGATAGGTTTTTTACCATTTTTTGATATGTTTAGAATTGCATGATGTAAAAATTAAAAAAAAAAAAATGTGGCATGTGCAAGATTTATTTTTGGAAAAAGTCCCAGGGAGAAACTCAAAGAGTCAATCTCTGGAGTGGCTGACACTGAGGAACAATGAAGAACCCATGGGACTTTGGACCCAGAGAGACATGGCATATGCACAAGAAAACATAGAGTGCCTTTAAACAAAGTGGAAATCATGGGGTAGGTGCTTTAAAGAGTCAGCATTGATTTGCATCAAGGCTGCCTCTCAACTGGGCATCTGTGCTGCCTGCTTCAGGGTGACGAGCAGCAGGGATGTTCTATTTAACTACAGGTAATTATTCTTTCCAGCCACAGGAGACAGCCAGCTAATTTCTGTGATGGCAAGTGCTTTTCAAGGAACTTCCTGTGCATTAGTTCATTTGCTCCTCCCAATAACTAAGGAAATTGCTTTATTCTCTATTCATATGAGGAAGCTGAGGCTCAGAAAGTTTGAGTGACTTGCCCAAGATCACAGGATTAACAAATAGTCAGCTGGAATGCACACCACTATTTTCTGATGACAAAGATGAAGATTGTTTCACGAAATTGTACCTCTCTCTCCAATAAAAGTTGCTAAAGAGTATCAGTCTGCCAATGGATTCAGTACTCTGATGGATTAGGTCTTCCTTCTCCCTCCCATTGATGACAACAAGTCTTAATGAGAAGGAAGCCTGGGCTTAATCTTCTGCCTGACTGATTCAGGTTTTCTGATCTAGCCCTTGTCTTAGCAAGTTTTTAATTTAGTCTTAATATGGGGACCATACAGAAATTTTGGGAGAACCTTATGAGATAAAGCTCAAAGAGAAATTATTTGAATTGTGGCTGAGTCCTTTAAAAATTTTCCCCGACTGTATATTTTTTAGACAACAATCAGGAACTAGAGTGAACCTGCGGGAAATTCAGATGCGTAATGGCAGGTGATGGAAATAATGGGGACCTATTGCACACTGTCAGGCAATGCATCGTCTACCCTCAGCTTCTTGCCAAGGTTGGACATTAATCAATCACCTCCTGATTCTGATCTCTCTGATAAGGCTGGTCTGTCATTCAATTTCATTTGCCACCAATTCCTTTCCCTCTGTCCTTCCTCCTACAAATACATTTGGAGTGACACTGAGTGATTCCAAATGGTAATTTTTCATTGATCCACTTGGCAATGTGGTTGAAGGAAGAATGAGGTAGTGGGCAAAGGTGATCAGCAAATGAGTTTGAGAAGACTGGGAGGGAATCTGCTCTGTTCGGCTCTCTACTAGTGAAATAGCTGAGCCTTTGGCTACCTCCAACTCTTAGCTGGCCTGGGATTTTGATCTCTGTTATCTGGTTTAGCATCTTTTATAAACAAAGTGAAATGACTGTTGAAACTGCAGTATGACTGTGATGCTAAAAGTTCAAAGAGGCAGAGGATGTGATTCTGAGAGGAGCAAGGAAGCACCGTACAGTGTAGTAAAAAGGCCTGCAGAGCCTGTGTGCCTGTGGGATTAGCTGGTGGCTAAGACAGAAACCCAAATTCAAATCTCTGTGTTCCCATTCTATAGCTGTATGACTTTGGAAAAGTTACTTATCTCTTTGAGTCTCAATTTCTTCATAAATAAAATAATAGTTCTTGCCAAGAAGAGTTGTGAGGATTAAATGCTTCACCATGTGGCAATGCTTAGCATCCACAAGTGTTCACTGATACTAGATTTTAACATCCTACAGTCTCTACATTGGCTGCATGTTAGAATAACTTGGGGAGTTTTAAAAATCCCAGTGCCCAGGCCACTACCCAAACCAATCAAATCTGAATCTCTGGTGTTGTGTATCAGTACATTTTTAAAACCCCTTGATGATTCTAATCTGTGTGGCCAAGGATGAGAACTACTATTAAAACATATTATTAGCCCATAACATTTGATCTAGTGCAGATTGTATTGGGATAACAATTAATGCTAGAATAAAGTTAAATTCTATTTAAGACCAATCATATGCTTGGAGCTTTTCACAATATTCTCATGTTACAGGTGAGCAGATCAAGGGGTTCAGGGGGCTACAGTATTATATGATGGAACTGAAATTCTAATACAGAGACTCTAAATTTCAATCAATGCACTTCAGGCTACACTAGGGCCCTATGCTTTTTAGGCTAGTTTGTTGGCCTGATGCTTGGATTTATTTATTTATTTATTTTAAAAAATATATTTTATTGATATTTTACAGAGAGGAAGGGAGAGAGATAGAGAGCCAGAAACATCGATGAGAGAGAAACATCGATCAGCTGCCTCCTGCACACCCCCCACTGGGGATGTGCCCGCAACCAAGGTACATGCCCTTGACCGGAATCGAACCCGGGACCCTTCAGTCCGCAGGCGGACGCTCTATCCACTGAGCCAAACCGGTTTCGGCCTGATGCTTGGATTTAATTCAGAATCTGTTCTTCTTGTTAAGTTCTGGACTAAGCCCTGCAGGATGGAATCAGGTGAGCATTATAGAGTATTTGGTGCCCTTTCCCTATGATCATGCAGCTAACAAGAGATTATAGCTGATAGTGGGTGGTTATTTGAGTAGAAGCCTAGGAGTTAACTGTGAGTACTGATTCTGCTCCTACTATTACCCAGGTGGTCTTAGACAAATCACTTACCATCTCTGAGCCTTTAACTCCTTAACTAAAAAGGATAACAGACTACATCCACACAAAAACCTGCAGAAAGATGCTTATTGAAGCTTTATTTATAATCTTCAAGACTTGCAAGCAATGAAAATATCCTTCAATAGGCGAATGGATAAATTTTGGTACATCCATAAAATGGACTGTATCTACCCAGCTCCCCTGATGCCAGGCTTCTGATTGTATTCAATGGGAGCCCTGAAAAAGAGCAGAGAATGGAAGGATATAGAAGCCAGGGTATTTATGCCCCTGACTCTCTCCATTTTGGGGACATTCCCCTGCCAAAGGCCGCATTTGTGTACAAAATATCTTTTTATCCTTTTTAGTATTGTTCTATTAAGGACTATGCAATGGCTCAATTCAAAATATGATATGTAACAATTTTTAGTATAATACTTTAAAGCTGCAGAACACACTATGAATCTTACAGGCTAATTGACTTACTTTATTCAATTCACAGATAGTAGAGTATTTTTGTCATTAACTAAAACAAATAAGACACACAGTTATTGGTTCTTGTTTACCATGCTGCCCATAAGGTCAACTGTAGTAAGAGTTTTAAAAGAAAATTTATTTCTATATCACAAGAGCTTATTACCTTCTAGTTATAAGATTGATATTATTTACCATTATAAAATTTGATTACCAAAAAAGCCAAAAAGCTTTTAAAAGAGGAAAGTGGACCTACATTTCTTCTTCTTCTTCTTCTTTTTTTTTTTTTTAAAGGATAATAGACTATTTCCGAAGTTGCTTTTGCTTCTCATTGGTCACTTATACTAACAATTAATTATTCAGTATTCCCGAGTTATTATAGAAATCAGTAGATTGAGAATACATTGCAGAATGCCACACTATTGTCTATTTTAAGGATGATCTAGCCCCACTCTGTAAAATAAGTGTTCACATGCTCTGCAAGATAGTAGGTTCAAGATAGTAGAGGAGGGAATGTGGACTGCACTTCCTAAATCCTACTAGTGTTCTTTTTCCTCTAAATGATGGTCTCTAGTCTCTCTCCAGCAAGGGGCCTCCTAATCATGAAATATCCTCTATGTAATGTCAATAAAAATTCAGCATCAATTGCTGTGTTCAGGATACTCAGAGTACCAGTCTATCAGATCGCCTGCATCATTCTATTATGCTTACAAATGATCATAGTCATTATATCATTTGGTTTATGTGGGGGTTAGATAGTTAATATTTGGTTAGGAAGAAAATATTTAAGTCAATGCTTATTTACACCCAAACTTTGACTGATACTTTAGAACTGAATTGGATTGTTTATAGAATATTTAATTTTAGGATTTGGAAACTTATAATAAAGTTATTTATATTTTTTCAGCTGAATGTGTCTGCAATGTCAGTAATTGTTGCTGAGCATTGCAATGTCTGACAATCCCTCTCGTTTGGCAGAGAATTCACTCCAGGGTGCAAAGCCATGAATGCCTTCAGAAGGAAATTGCCTGGCATGAATTTCTGAATGTGATGTGTGCCCAGGGACCTGAATTATTTCCAGTGTGTATGGAAGCTGAATGACCATTATACTTACTGTTATATAGGGTTACTGTTCAACAAACACATTGCAGTGTATCCAAAAGGACAAAATATAGGGGCTGCATGCTGAAGTGCAGGGAGCGCTTTATCAGGGAAAGTCATAAGAAGGAACCGGAAAAAGGCAATAACAGAAGTAGGAACTAATAGACTGGGATTCAGTTTTGGCAAATGCAACTTGCTACATACGGGGCACAATAGTGTGAAATGCAGATATTAAATGGATTAGAAAAACCTGGAAAGCACTGATGGTGGAAAAGACCTTGGAGTCTTGCTACCAGATAATAAAACAGATTTGGATTTGTAATGGGCAAGCAAAATAAGCTAATGCTATTTTTTTGGCTATGAAGACTAAGTCAAGTACCACATTATTTGATATATAAAGCTAGTATTTTTCTTTAAAAAAACAACTATCATTCTAATCTTACTATTCCTCTTTCTCCAATTTAACAGCCCACCTTTCCTAGATTTTTCTGTAGTGTTAAAATGGTTAAGTTGGTGGGAGACAGGTTTGCAGACTCTGTGGGGTTTTGTTTTGGGACATCTCATTTCACAGCTACATAAATCTTTTAATAAGACAGAAATGACTTAACGGTTAGCAAAAATGACAGAAAAGAAAGCAGATTCATCTTTTCTGGAGTAAGTAATTTTTATTCCCCTACTGAATAAATGTGAACATAACCTTATTCTGGGTAAGAAAAGATCATTTTCTGTAGGAGAAAAAATGTGAGCCCACCAGCGTCGCATATACATCTGAATGCCAGTTGGTGGTTAAAGTATATTTAGGATTTTGTGTATGTGGCCAAGACCCAAGGGTCTGAAAATGGTTGATCTAGTGCTCTTGCCTGTCTTAAAGAATTGATGACTGGATTTAAGGATTTAAAAAGTTGAGAGCCCCAATTTTGATTTGACTAAAAAAATCTGGGTAATTCATTTGTCAGCTGTACCCTGACATCCATAGACTGCTTTTGATAATTGGTTACTTATAAACACTTCTTTTGTGCGCCTTTTCTGGTATACATGTGTACAATAATAAATGTAGAAATCATTTTCCAGAGTCTGAAGGACTGACATACATTTAAGCGTGAGAATTTTGAGCAGTTTCCAGAAGAGGCTAAAAGATAATGAAAACAGCTATCTACTGAATCTGTCCAAGGATTTCTATCTATTCAAGAAAAGTGACCACAGGGATCAAGTTTTAGATGATTTAAAAGAAATAAAGCCCCAGAAAAACATGTGAGTAGAAGGATCACCACTGTAGTAAAATAACTTTTCTTCTCCTTCACTACTGTGGTTTATGGCACACTACATCACGGTCATCTATCACTCCATCTGTTGAGGGTCTTTCACATACGCAATGTTGCACTGGACACTATTGCGGATACAGACAAATATAAAACCCATTTTTATACTCTACAAGAAGACAGAAAGAGTGATAAATTGATGTTCTGGCCAGTGGAAACTGCTGGTGTTTATTAACACTCTGACCCTAGCAAGTTATTTAACCTCTCCAAGATTCAGTTATTTCATCCGTAAATGGAATAGTAGTGTCTGCCAAATGGGATTTTTGTTAGAATTAATTTAATGATGTGTCTATATGCTCAGACAGTCCCTAATACCTAATAAGCACTCCATAAATTTAAAATATGTTCTTTTTAAATGACAGTGTATGACATTATGTGGTAATTGTTTAAAGTGTGCAAAAGGGGAAGGTTTGTGTGTAGTGAAGTAGAATAGCTTTGCTATAGATATGGGACTTTAAAAAGAGAAGGATGGGAGGAGGGAATAATGGCGGCGGAATAGACAGACGTGTTCCGAGCCTTGTCCCGGAGCAGAAAGAAAGAACAGCTGAGGGTCGCACAAGGAGTGTTTGTTGGCTGGTTGGGAGACAGCTGAATTCCAGAAGGAGGTGGGGGACTGCTAAACAGGGTTCCCCTGACCTGGCAGCACCAACTGCGGCTGGGTCCCCTCCCGGAGCTGCGGGCTTGGACGCGGAGTCTGCACCATCTGGAACCGGAAAGTGGAGCTTATCGGAAGCCTGAGAATCCACAACTGCGGCACCCAAGGAACGACTGCGAGCCCCAGAACAACGCTCCCCAATTGGCGCAAACACACAGGTTCAGAGGAGCTCTACACTCCACCAAGGAAAGGTCAGATTTCGCCTGGGATAAGGTGAGCTCTCTGGTCCCGGCGGGAGAGAGGAACGCGCGTTTTGAGGGAGCTGGAGGACCAGGGAAGTCTGTGCCTAGAAAAATCCGTGGCTGTAGGGGCTGGCGTGATCTGTGATTGTGGAAAGGGGTCCTCAGAGCTGCTAAGAGAAGGGCACTCTAAAAAGCAACCCATTTTGATCTGACGTGCAGGGACACCCTAAGAATTTCAGGCAGTCCAGACTTACGCGCAGCCCCTGCGTTCCCTGGGTGCCTGGGCTTACGCGCAGTCCCGGAGTTCGCACAACTGGGCTTTTTCCTCTTGAAATTCTTGCTTCTGATTACTAAGCCCAATACATAGGATCACCCAGTTGGGGACACCCTGGGAGACTGCAGGGGAAAGTTGTTTTTCTGGAACCTGGGGATCGGAGCAGGGAGTGACCATCGGAGAGTCAGCTCTGAGGCAGCCCACTCCCACAAACCGGTAGTGAGTGCCACAGGGAAAGAAGGCTCTAACACTGCCTAGAGAGGCCATAGATAGACCCGGAAGTCAATCCAGAAACACTGCCACCCAGGGGCTGAATCACAAATTGACTCTTGTGTAATCAAAAATAAAGGAATACGAGAAATTAAGACACACCGCCTGCTTAAAATCAGGACTGGCTTACAACACTGAAGAGCAGTGGATCACAGGGAACTGCAATACTGTCTGGACTGAGAAACAGGCGTGCCAAACAGAAAAACAGAGGAAGTGAATGACCTTCACTACTTCACATCTTATTTTTACCTTTTATTTTTTTATTTTTTTTATTTATTTTATTTTCATTTTTTGCATCTTTTAATCAAGAAACTTTTTTTCTTTTTTCATCACTTGATTTTACCTTTTTAATTATTACATTTTTATTTTCAATCCGTATTATTACTACTGCTATTTTATCTTTTTTTTTTTTTTTAAAGTGTCATTTTATTTTCTCTTCATTTTATTTTGGGATTAGGGTTCTACATTCTATTTTTATCTTTCCTTTAGCATCGTTTTACTCTATCTCAACTCTACCTTTAGGCCATCACTCTCTTCCTAACCTCCCCCTTTTCAGTGTCCTGTTTATCTTACCCTTTTACTGCTTTAGATTTTCCCTATTCTTTCTGTTTACCCCTTGTTAAAATTTCACCCTACTTAAATATGTAATCTCCAATCCCCTGCTCCAAGTCCACATACACCTCTCCCTTCGCTGTCTGAGCTATCCATAAACTTGTCCTTCTCTCTGTCCTTTTGTTGTTGTTTGCTTGAATGTAGATTATATCGAATTTTTATGCTTTTTTGTGAGATTGTTCTGCTTATTCTTTTTTTATTTATTTTTTTGTTTGTTTTGTGCTTCAGCTTTCCGTTGCCTCACTCCATATTAGTTGGTGTTGTAGTTTGTACTATTCCCCAGGCACTTGTTGCTGGCATTTGCTGGGATTAGTGATTGTTCTATTGGAGTTTTATCCCCAATATATATAGTCTGTTCCCCTTTCTCTCTTAGTCACTTTCTTGTCTCTCTTATTTTTTTTTCTTTACTTTCCCTTTTCCCAATGTCATTTTCACACTCCTTTTTTCTTTCTTTCTTTCTTTCTTTCTTTCTTTCTTTCTTTCTTTCTTTCTTTCTTTCTTTCTTTCTTCCTCTTCTTCTTTCTCTCCTATCACCTAATTTGCCTTTCTCTGGTGGTCACCTATATTGGAGGTTATTAATATCGTGAATACATTCCTGTTCAGTGCCTTATGAGTTGTACCTGGTAGTGCTGTAGTTTGTGCCTTTAAATCAACCCAGGAGAGAGAGAACTACATAACCAGACACCCAGAGAAGAGAGACCATGGGGAGACAAAGAAGCAGCCCGCATATGAAAGAAAAGCAGGCATCACCAGAAAAGGAAGTAAACGAAATGGAGGCAAGCAACCTTCCAGAAAAAGAATTCAGAGAAATGGTCATAAGGTGGCTGAAAAGAATGGAAGACAAATTCGACAATATGAGCAAGAACCAAGAGGAAATGAAGAAGAACCAAGAAGAAATGAAAAATGACATCGCTGCTGTAAAGAACTCAATAGAAAGCATCAAGAGTAGACTAGAAGAAGCAGAGGACCGCATCAGTGAGCTAGAAGACAAGATGGAAAAAAATACCCAAGTAGAGCAACTTCTAGAAAAAAAAATTAAAAGGCAGGAGGAGAGTCTAAGGGAACTTTGGGACAACACGAAACAAAACAACATCCGCATAATAGGGGTTCCAGAAGGAAAGGAAGCTGAGCAAGGAATAGAAAACCTCTTTGAAGAAATAATGACAGAAAATTTCCCTGATATAGGGAAGAAAAACCCCACACAAATCCAAGAAGCTCACAGAGTCCCAAGCAAAATGAACCCCAAAAGACCGACGCCAAGGCACATTATAATTAAATTGGCAAACACCAACGACAAAGTAAGAATCTTAAAAGCAGCAAGAGAGAGACAGAAAGTTACATACAAAGGAACCCCCAGCAGACTAGCAACTGATTTCTCAACAGAAACTCATCAGGCCAGAAGGGAATGGAATGAAATATACAAAGTCATGCAAAGGAAGGGGCTGAATCCAAGAATACTGTACCCAGCAAGGCTGTCAATCAAAATTGAAGGTGAAATCAGGAGCTTCACAGACAAAAAAGGACTAAGGGAATTTATTACCACCAAACCAGCAATGCAAGAAATGCTAAAGGGTCTGCTGTAAAAAAAAAAAAAAAAGAAAGAAAGAAAGAAACAGGAAGCGAAGAAGTAACACAGGGATAAAGAATAGGAATGGCGACAAATAAGTACCTATCAATAATAACTTTAAATGTAAATGGATTAAATGCCCCAATCAAAAGACATAGGGTAACGGATTGGATAAGAAATCACGACCCATATATCTGCTGTCTACAAGAAACCCACCTGAGAAAAAAAGACGCACACAGACTGAGGGTGAAGGGATGGAAAAAGGTTTTCCAGGCAAATGGAACTGAAAAAAAAGCTGGGGTAGCAATACTTATTTCTGACAAATTAGATCTCAAACTGAAGGACATAACAAGAGATAAGGAAGGCCATTTCATAATACTAAAGGGAGCAATTCAACAAGAAGAAATAACTCTGGTAAACATATATGCACCCAATACAGGAGCACCCAAATACATAAAAAAACTCCTGGAGGATATCAAGGGAGAGATTGACAGCAATACAATCATAGTAGGAGACTTTAATACGCCACTATCACCATTGGACAAATCCTCTAAACAAAACATCAGCAAAGAAACATCAATCCTAAATGACTCACTAGACCAGATGGAATTAATTGACATCTTCAGAACATTTCACCCCAAAGCCACAGAATATACATTCTTCTCAAGTGCACATGGGTCATTTTCAAAGATAGACCATATGTTGGGACATAGGCAAAGTCTCTTCAAATTCAAGAAGATAGAAATCATATCAAGCATCTTCTCAGACCACAGTGGCATAAAACTGGAAATCAACTACAATAAAAACAACCCAAAGAAATCAAACACATGGAGACTAAACTGCATGCTATTAAACCATGACTGGGTTACCAGAGAGATCAAAGAAGAAATAAAAAACATCATGAAAACAAATGACAATGAAAACACTACAATCCAAAATCTATGGGACACAGCGAAAGCAGTCTTGAGAGGGAAGTTCATAGCTCTACAAGCCTACTGCAAAAAACAAGAAACAGGGGTAATAAATTACCTAACCCAACAACTCAAAGAGTTAGAAAAAGAGCAACAAGAAAAGCCCAGTGTAAGCAGAAGGAAGGAAATAATAAAGATCAGAGCACAGATAAATGACATAGAGACCAAAGAAACAATACAAAAGATCAAAAAAACCAAGAGCTGGTTCTTTGAAAGGATAAACAAGATTGATGAACCTCTAGCCAGGCTCACCAAGAAGCAAAGAGAGAGGACCCAAATAAACAAGATCAGAAATGAAAGAGGTGAAATAACAACAGATCCCACCGAAATACAAAGGATTGTTAAAAAATACTACGAACAACTCTATTCCAACAAACTGGACAACCTGGAGGAAATGGACATATTCCTAGAAAAATATAACCTTCCAAAACTCAATCAGGAAGAATCTAAACAGCTCAACATGCCAGTAACTATGGAAGAAATTGAAGCAGTCATCAAAGAGCTTCCGGCAAACAAAAGCCCGGGGCCAGACGGCTTCACAGGAGAGTTCTACCAAACATTCAAGGAAGAACTAAAACCTATCCTCCTCAGACTATTCCAAAAAATTCAAGAGCAAGGAACACTTCCAAGCTCCTTCTATGAAGCCAGCATCACCCTAATACCAAAACCAGATAAAGACAACACAATGAAGGAGAATTACAGGCCAATATCCCTCATGAATGTAGATGCCAAAATCCTCAACAAAATTCTAGCAAATCGGATCCAGCAGTACATCAGAAAGATCATACACCATGACCAAGTAGGGTTTATCCCAGGAATGCAAGGATGGTTCAATATCCACAAATCAATAAACATGATACATCACATAAACAAATTGAGAGATAAAATCACGTAGTCATATCAATTGATGCAGAAAAAGCATTGGACAAAATCCAACACCCTTTCTTGATAAAAACTCTCAACAAGGTGGGAATAGAAGGATCATACCTCAATATAATAAAAGCTATATATGATAAACCCACAGCTAACATCATACTCAATGGGCAAAAACTAAAACCATTTCCCCTAAGAACAGGAACAAGACAAGGATGCCCACTCTCACCACTCCTGTTTGACATAGTACTGGAAGTATTAGCCATTGCAATTAGACAAGAAGAAGAAATAAAAGGCATCCAAATTGGAAAAGAAGAAGTAAAGCTGTCCTTATTTGCAGATGACATGATATTGTACATAAAAAACCCGAAAGACTCCATCAAAAAACTAACAGACTTAATAAATGAATTCGGCAATGTAGCAGGATACAAAATTAACACCAAGAAATCTATGGCATTTCTATACACCAACAGTGAACTTACAGAAAGAGACTAAAAAAGCAATCCCATTTTCCATCGCACCAAAAAAATTAAGATACTTAGGAATAAACCTAACCAAGGAGGTAAAAGACCTATATGCGGAAAACTACAGGACACTGAAAAAAGAGATAGAGGAAGATGTAAACAGATGGAAGAACATACCATGTTCATGGATTGGTAGAATCAACATCATTAAAATGTCCATACTACCCAAAGCAATCTATAGATTCAATGCACTCCCCATTAAAATACCAACGGCGTATTTCACAGACCTAGAAAGAACTCTCCAAAAATTCATCTGAAATAAAAAAAGACCCCGAATAGCCATAGCAATCCTGAGAAAGAAGAATAAAGTAGGAGGGATCTCAATACCAGATTTCAAGCTGTATTACAAAGCCACTGTCCTCAAAGCAGCCTGGTACTGGCACAAGAACAGACATATAGATCAATGGAACAGAATAGAGAATCCAGATATTGACCCAAACCAATATGCGCATTTAATATTTGACAAAGGAGGCATGAGCATACAATGGAGTCAAGACAGTCTCTTTAATAAATGGTGTTGGGAAAATTGGACAGATACATGCAAAAAAATGAAACTAGATCACCAACTTACACCATACACAAAAATAAACTCAAAATGGGTACAGGACTTAAATATAAGACGGGAAACCATAAAAATACTGGAGGAATCCACAGGCAGCAAAATCTCAGACATATGCGAAAAGAACTTTTTCACTGATACTGCCCCTAGGGCAATGGAAGCCAAAGAGAAAATAAACAAATGGGACTACATCAAAATAAAAAGCTTTTTCACAGCAAAAGAAACCATCAACAAAACAACAAGAAACCCCACTGTATGGGAGAACATATTTGCAAATGTTATCACTGATAAAGGTTTAATCTCCAACATCTACAGGCAGCTTATACAACTTAATAAAAGGAAGATAAATGATCCAATAAAAAAATGGGCAACAGACCTAAATAGATACCTTTCGAAAGAAGATAGAAGGAGGGCCAAGAGACACATGAAAACATGCTCAAAGTCACTAATTATCCGAGAGATGCAAATCAAAACGACAATGCGGTACCATCTCACACCTGTCAGAATGGCTATCATCAACAAATCAACAAACAACAAGTGTTGGCGAGGATGCGGAGAAAAAGGAACCCTCGTGCACTGCTGGTGGGAATGCAGACTGGTGCAGCCACTGTGGAGAACAGTATGGAGTTTCCTCAAAAAACTGAAAATGGAACTCCCATTTGACCCAGTAATCCCACTCCTGGGAATATATCCTAAGAAACTAGAAACACCAATCAGAAAGGATATATGCACCCCTATGTTCATAGCAGCACAATTTACCATAGCTAAGATTTGGAAACAGCCTAAGTGTCCATCAGCAGATGACTGGATCAGAAAACAATGGTACATCTACACAATGGAATACTATGCTGCCATAAAAAAGAAGGAATTACTACCATTTGTAGGCACCTGGATGGAATTAGAGAACATCATGCTAAGTGAAATAAGCCAGTCAATGAAAGAAAAATACCACATGATCTCACTCATTTGGGGATAATGAAAAACATTATAAACTGATGAACAAAAAGATAGATACAGAAGCAGTAAAGCATCAAACAGACTGTCAAATTACAGTGGTAAGGTTAGGGAGAGGTGGGGGAAATAAGAGATCAACTGAAGGACTTATATGCATGTATATAAGAGTAACCAACGGATGCAAAACATTGGGGTGTGAGGCATGTATGGGAGTGGGGTGTTGGGAGCAATGGTAAGATATGTACACATATAATACCTTAATAAAAAAAAATTAAAAAATAAATAAATAAATAAAATAAAATAAATAAAAAGAGAAGGATGAACTCACCATCAATACGTTTTTTGAAAAGATCCTTAAAACAAAAGTCTAGACACTGACACTGTCTCCCATAGCTGAACCCATGCAGCTTTGAGAGGGCCATGTGGAGACTAAAGACTTTTGCTCTGGACTCAGGAAAACACTGGATTTCTGTCTTGCTCGATCAATTACTGACTGATCTTAGGAAACTTACATAAATTCTGAGCATCAGTTGCCTGTCCTATAAAGTGGGATGATGGTACCTACCTCAAAAAGAAACTGTGAGGAATAAAACAATTAATGTTATGCAGAGTGCTCAGAACAGTGCCTGGCATTAGCTACATAAGCATTAGCACATGTTAATGTTTCTGAGCTCAGCGTGCACCTCACAATCAATTGCAGATCCACCTCTATTAGCTGGAATATCTTAGAAAACAGAGGAAGAGGACAAGATTATATACTCGTGATCTTTTTGAGTGGGGAGGGGTGTGAGGTGGAGATTGTAGTCTTAGAGAGTGATAGAAAAGGGGAAGTGAGTCAGGGAAAGGAGAGAAGCAAAAGCAAAAATAGGAAATGTGTTACCAAGCTGGCCATAGCTTCCCCCCAAAACCTAGCCAGTTCTAGGTCAGAAAGGATGTATGTGTCTGGAAAAGCCATATGAAATCACTGTGCATCAGAACATTTTGATGTGTGTGGGGGAATGGTGGACAGTATCCTTCCCTTTTATTGTCACTCATTGGTCAGAGTTTGATTTAATTCTCCCCACTTCTAGTGTATGTTATCTGACCTTGCCCCTGGGGATGAGGGAGCCTGTGAAGATCTGGTTGTATTGGACTTGCGTGCTGGAACCCTGGAGGCCCACACCTCAGTGGACACCATGGAGCTCACACTGAAGCTAGATGTTTGCACATCAGAAGCCAATCCACTTTCTGGTCTGCCTGCTGCACCAGGCTCCGGTTGCCATGTCTTTATAACCAGGGAACTGCTGTGATGTCACTGGAACTGGAAGCAAGACAAGCAGCCCAGGCTTGGGAAGCAGATGAGACTCAGTCAACCTGATGAATACAACTGGGTTCATATGGAGTCGCATAGATTAATTTAAGATGGTATCTTAGATTCAGTTAAATGCCATAATATTAGCACCAACTTGTTAGTGTTGTCTTAAGGATTAAATGACCTTAACACAGAGTTGTCACATAGCAAGTTTTCATTCAATTTTAATGGCAGTACTTATATTGTGACTCTTATTCTTAGAAACTTACAGAGACAAAAATAGAAAAGGTTAAGGCAAGGTGATTGAAAGAAGAAGGAGAAGGAGAAGGAGAAGGAGAAGGAGAAGGAGAAGGAGAAGGAGAAGGAGAAGGAGAAGAAGGAGGAGGAGAAGGAGGAGGAGGAGGAGAAGAAGATGATTTAGCTGATGTAAAGACCATGACAGGAAAACAAAGGCAGGTCTGCTTGTTCTTGAACTTGTACTGTTCTTATCTCCTTCATTGGGTATAGTTAGAGCCCTTCAGGCCTGTCTCAGCAGATTTTCTTTTTCTTTAAACCAATGCTGCATTCATTTTAACTTTAGGGTGGACAAGGCAGTATATACATCCCTGTTTAATTATGTGTGCACATTTGAAAATCAACTCTTTGCATATACAATCTCTTTCAACAAATATATATTTGTTCGATGTACTAAGTTGTGTAGTTGGCATGAAAAACAGTGCAAGAGACTAATAATTTTTTCACAGAAATCTCCAAGATCACCCACAGGCAGATTGGTTCAGTTTGGGAGCATGTCTTATTGAAACTCACTTTGCTCCTCAAGAACTTCTTCTTGGAAGAGAATGGGCTTTGATGAAGCACATATTTTGCAACATTTTGAGGTTAAACGTGTTTGATTTTTTTTCTGTAGTTCCGTGGTTGTGTTCTAGTTTGCAATGTAGTCCTGAGAACTAGAGCTCATTAATGTCTTTCATTGCTTCCTCTTTACAACTGAATTGAATTTCCATAAATTAGATGTTCATAATCCTGTCCAATGATGTGATTTCTTTTCTCAACTAGCACCAACCTATAATCATGGTGCATCAAAGAGAACTGTGATCTATGAAGGCTATGTTGACTATGGGAATGCCTGATATTAATAACCTTTGTGTATATAGATTTTTTCAAGATTCTTTTCATGCTATTCTCTTGATAATGTGATATTTCTTTAATTTGTAGAGCATAAAACATATGCTAATTGTATACTTCTTACATAGACTGAATATTAAGAACTAAGAATAGACACTTAAAGGTTTTTCTATATGTACAAGCTCAATTATATGTCAAATTATTTACAGAAGACATATCATTTTTTATGTATACACATTTCACACTATCATTCCGTGGCTGCAAGGCAAGAATTCTGAATCTTGTACTCAACCCATTTGGAAAAATCAACTCCCAGTATCTGCCTTACTATACAATTGTCAGGTGATTTATAATGGTAGCTTTCCCTTTATTATCAGTTGTCAGTTTTTTTGTGAAATGATATTTAATTCAAGATGAATGCTCAAGTACCACACAGATTCCAATTAGGAGGAGGGTACAATAAAATATTTATAGAGGAGCCAAAGCCGAATCCAAGTGACTGAAGGCGCTGCTGACAGGTGCCATGGAGGGAACTTCACTTCACACTCCAGTTGGGTAACAGGGACCTCAATTGCATTGCTGACTTATCTTTTCTTGCTCAAAATGAATCCTATCTTTTCTCTGGTATTAAACTGAAACCCTCTTTAAAATATGTAATGTTATATCCTTGGTGGGAAGGAATAAGAAGAGAATTGTCAGTCATTGCCCTTATATTAAAATCTTTCAACAATTTCTTATTTTCCTTAGAATAAAAGGCAAACTCTTGGGGACGAAAAAAAAAAAGGCCACATGCTAATCTGACTAGCTCAGGGAAGGCCTGCATGGCAGTTTTGCAAGCTTAAAAGACCTAAAAAGGATCATCTGAAATTAAAAATTTAACTAAAAGCAGTTTATAGTAGATAGTCATTTCCTAGGCCAGAATTTTTCCTGACAAAGATCAACTTCAGTGTTTACTGAGCCTATTATCTTTCTGCATCTAAGATAACATACCTGTGAAATGTCTGAGTAACTTGTAACTTCCCTTTTTCAGGACCCCTCAGGACTCAACAAATGGCACCAGGGTGGAAATCACAATTCCCTCATTGTTATCATTATTGTGTTAATTGTGGACTGTTAGCTCTCCTGCACCCACCTATGTAAAAGAAACATGCCAGGAGGTTTCCTGGCTTTGCTTTCTCCCACCTCCCTAATCTATCACCAATGGATTTCATGTAACCCACTTAAGTCTCCTCTTTCGACGGTAATTTATAAAAACAAGGTAAAAAAAAATGCCATTCTCCAGAGCATTGTCCCAATACACTGAGATTCTGTTTCCCTGCAATTGTCCACAGTTTGGCTCAAATAAACTCACAAAAATTCTTTACAGGTTTGATTTTTTTTTTTTTTTTTTTTTTTTTTTTTACATTAACACTCTGTAGCAAGTTGCTATGGAACAAATTATATTCCCACTCAGCATATCTTGAATTCTAAGTGTGAATGCATTTGGAGACAGGATTTTCAGAGTGTAATTAAAATTAAATGAAGTCATAGGTGGGACCCTAATATAGTAAGATTGCTGTCTTTATAAGAAGAGACACGAGCTTGCTCAAAATGAATCCTATTTGGCCAACACTTTGATCTTACATTTTCCAGCCTCCAGGACTGTGAGACATAAATTATATTTGTTTAAGCCACCCAGTCTGTGGTATTTTGTTGTGACAATCTTAGCCATATAAGACAGATTTTGGTATCAAGAAGTGGGGTGCTGCTGTAACAAATAACTAAAAATGTAGAAAGGGTTTTGGAACTGCATGATTGGTAGAGCTTGGAGAAGTTTTTGACATATATTGCTATGAACAGAATATTTGTATAAATGTGGATTTTTTTTTCTTAATTCAATTTTATTGTTTAAAGTATTACATATATTAGTACATATATCTCCTTTTTCCCCATTGACCTTCCCCCAGCCTCCCCTACCCCCCTGTCGCATGCCCTCAAACCCCCCCCCCCAGTGTCTTGTGTCCATTGGTTGTGCTTATATTCATGCATACAAGTCCTTCGGTTGATCTCTTTCCTCCCCAACACTCCCCAGCCTTCCCACTGTAATTTGACAGTCTGTTCGGTGCTTTACTTCCTCTGTATCTATCTTTTTGTTCATCAGGTTATAATGTTCTTTATTTTCCATAAATGAGTGAGATCATGTGGTATTTTTCTTTCATTGCCTGGCTTATTTCACTTAGCATAATGCTCTCCAGGTCCATCCATGCTGCTGCAAATGGTAGGAATTCCTTCTTTTTTATAGCAGCGTAGTATTCCATTGTGTAGATGTACCATAGTTTTCTAATCTACTCATCTGCTGATGGGCACTTAGGCTGTTTCCAAATCTTAGCTATAGTAAATTGTGCTGCTATAAACATAGGGGTGCATGTATCCTTTCTGATTGGTGTTTCTAGTTTCTTGGGATATATTCCTAGAAGTGGGATTACTGGGTCAAATGGGAGTTCCATTTTTAGTTTTTTGAGGAAACTCCATACTGTTCTCCACAGTGGCTGCAGCCAGTCTGCATTCCCACCAGCAGTGCATGAGGGTTCCTTTTTCTCTGCATCCTCGCCAGCACTTGTCGTTTGTTGATTTGTTGATGATAGCCATTCTGACAGGTGTGAGATGGTACTGCATTGTCGTTTTGATTTGCATCTCTCGAATAATTAGTGACTTTGAACATGTATTCATATGTCTCTTGGCCTTCCTCTGCCTTCTTTCAAAAAGTTTCTATTTAGGTCCGTTGCCCATTTTTTTGTTGGATCATTTATCTTCCTTTTATTAAGTTGTATGAGTACCCTGTAAATGTTGGAGATTAAACCTTTATCAGTGATAACATTTGCAAATATGTTCTCCCATACAGTGGGGTTTCTTGTTGTTTTGTTGATGGCTTCTTTTGCTGTGCAAAAGCTTTTTATTAAATGTGGATCTTAAAGGCCATTCTGGTGAGATCACATATGGAAATGAGGAACAAGTTATTGGAAACTGGAGGAAAAGAAATTCTTGTTATAAAGTGCCAAAGAATTTGGCTGAATTGTGTTCTAATGTTTTGTGGAAGGTAGAACTTGCAAGCAATGAAATCAAATATTTAGATGAACCAAGTGTTGAAAGAGTGGCTTGTTAGCTTCTGATAGCTTAGAGTAAAATGTAAGAGGAGAGAGATGAATCAAAGAGGTAATTGTTAAGCACAAAGAAAACGAAAGAAAGAATTCAAAAATTTGAAAAATTATCCACATATCCTAATATAAAACAAAACAAAACAAAAAAAGCTTGTTTTGTAGAGAACACTAAGGATGTGACTGGATAATCCTTCCTTAAAGAAGTTTCCATGATGTTAATCAAACATCTCAGCAGAAGCCAGGGATAAAAATGCCCTAACCAGTTTGGCTCAGTGGATAGAGTGTCGGCCTGCAGACTGAAAGGTCCCAGGTTCAATTCCAGTCAAGGGCATGTACCTTGGTTGCGGGCACATCCCCAGTGGGAGGTGTGCAGGAAGCAGCTGATCGATGTTTCTCTCTCATCAATGTTTCTACCTCTCTATTCCTCTCCCTTCCTCTCTGTAAAAAATCAATAAAGTATATTTAAAAAAATGGCATTATCCCAGGAGAGACACGGTCAGTTTAGACTAAAGGGGAGAGCAAAAGTGGAAGAGAATGGAGAGCTGTCAGACTTCCTGGGTTGCACAGGACCAGATCATAGACCTATTCTGCTGTAACCTGCAGTATTCTTCAAGGAAAGCAAAGAATTTGATTCAAATATCACCAGGGCTGCCACTCCCACCACAGGCCCATGCAACAAGGCCATTTCCTTCTTGGTTTCAGAGGACGGGGCCACCTCAGAGAGCTGCAGGTAGTGATGCTGCCACCCCAGTGGGCATGGAATGAGGGACATTGAGCCAAAGAGGATTATTCTTTTTATTGATTTTTTTTTTTTTTTCCAGAGAGGAAGGGAGAGGGATAGAGAGTTAGAAACATCGATGAGAGAAACATCAATTCAGCTGCCTCCTGCACACTCCCCACTGGGGATGCGCCCGCAACCAACGTACATGCCCTTGACCGGAATCAAACCTGGGACCCTTCAGTCTACAGGCTGATGCTCTATCCCCTGAGCCAAACCGGTTAGGGTGAGGATTATTCTTGAACCTTAAGATTTAATGGAATTTGCTTGCTAGGCTTTGGACTTTCTTGGGACTCATTACCACTTTATCTTTCCCATTTCTCTCTGTTGGAATGGGAATGTTTATCCTATGCCTGTTCCATCATTGTATTTTGGAAGCACATAATTTGTCTGGTTTCATGGGTTCACATATGGAGAATTTTGCTTTGTACATCCAGTCTCACCCATACCTGATTTAGAAGGATATTTAGATAAGACTTTGGACTTTAGACTAGTGGAATGATTTAAGACTTTGGGGGCTGCTGAGATAAGATGAATGTATTTTACATGCAATAGGACATGAATTTTGGGTGCTGGGTGGAAATGCTATGGGCTGAATTATATTCAACACAAATTCATGTTAAAGCCATAAGCCCCAATGCGTGGATCTCTGACCTGATAGAAATATTGTTCTTATAAGAAGAGGAAGAGAGACCAGGATTTGTTCTCTCTCTCTCTCCTTATGTCCATGCTTGCACATATGGAAAGGTCATATGAGTACACAATGAGAAGGTGGCCATCTGTAAGCCAGAGAGAGCCCTCATCAGAACCTAATCATAGTGACACCCTAATCTTAGACTTCTAGCCTCCACAACTGTGAGAAAATAAATGTTTGTTGTTTAAGCCACAAGCCTATGATACTTTGTAGGGCAGCCTGAGTTGATTAATGTAGATTAGGACCATTGGGATCTGGCTAACTCTGTAGTCTTTAAAACTTATCTTGTCACCATTGACCCCAAAACTCACTTCTAGGGAACTGAATTCAACCATGTTATTTCTTTTATGTGTGGCTCATTCTCCCACCTATAAGCAAAAGCACACCTGAAATGACACTTGCTTTACAAGCTTTCCCTTATCACTCCAAGCATCGTTATAGTGTCTTGCTTATGTGTTCCTTTAGAACCTTGTTACATAATTCAAATAAGAGCCATTTTTACAAAATTTTACAATTGTTGATTCTATAATTATTTGGCTCATTGTATTGACGCTGAAGGCAAAAACTACATTCAATTGATAGTTAAATTTCTGGATTCTAGGGAAGCATGGTTCATTGGTTACATTTAGGACTTTAGAGTTAGCACCTAGATCTATCCCTTATTAACTTGGAGAAATTTCTCAACATGTCTAGTTTCTTCATCTGTAAAATTGGAGATAAAAAGGTTAACTGTGAGTGGAAGTTTTGTTAAAACACAAATGTCTAGGTCACACCAGAATTTTGGATTTAGTAGGTCTCAGTAAGGTTCTAATATGTTCTCAGGCAATGGTGATGATACTGGTCAAGGGACCCCCTGTAAGAATCATGGCAGTTTGAGATTCACAACAAAATGATTCATATATTCATTTAATATATTTATAAAGTATCTTTATATATCAAGTTCTCAATAAGCATTAGATATACAGAAGTGAATAAGTCAAAGTTTATTTCCTCAGAGACCTTAAAAATCTCTGTTGGCAACAGATGTAAAACAATAAGTAAATAAAACCAACAAAAATAACTTCAGGTGATAAGAAATATGAGGGGATAAGATAGAGAATTTCTTGAGGAGTCTTTAATTAGACTGAGGTAAAGCATCTCTTAAGTAGATGGTATTTGATTTGAGACCTGAGGATTCAAGGAGTCTACTATGTTGAGAACATTGAAAAAAGGCAGAGGGAAAAGCAAGTAAAAGTCTCCAAGGATGGGAAGAGTCTGGCTTGTTCAAGGAATAGGAAAAACTCTTTGGCTCGAGGATAGTATGTGCAAAAAATATATGAAATGAGATAGGTAGGAGCCAGATCACCTACTGTCTTATGACTCAAGTTGTTTAGATTTTATTCAGAGTACAATGGATTTGAGAGAAGAGGGATGTCATCTACTTTAGGTGTTAAAAGATAATTGGCTGCTATGTGAAAGGTTGTAGGGGGTAAGAATAAAAGCTGTCATTAGGCTTCTAAAAAGTTCAGAAAAGAAGCAGATGTGCATTCGCATTATGGAACTGGATATAAGGAGCAGTGGACAAGATTTGAGAAGGATTTTGAAAGTAGAACTTACAGGACTTGGTGATTGATTAGATGTGGTGATTAGGGGAAGAGCTTGTTCAATAGAAATTGGGTTTTCAATAAAAGAAGTGTAAATGATTGAAATTCCTTCAAAAATGCCTATTGGTTTCATGCTTGACATTTAGTTTATTATAAATAGTAAGTCAACATGGATGGAAAAATCTATTTGTTTCTCCTAGATAGGAAACTGCTGGCTTAAGCCGCCAAGATATTTCAGGCATTGTATCTGAGGAAGCAAGCACATACACAAGGAGCACTGATGAGCTCATTAGAGGAGGTTCTAATGGGATCCAGATGAACACACTTCTATTCTGAATTCTTCATTGTGCAGCAGATCAAGGCTCCAGCAGTAAGAACAGCGAGTGATCGGGAGGAGAAAAGGGGCTGAGCAGTGGCACCAGCTTTTCTTCCCATATCTTTGTATCATTTCCCTGTAAGGCCTGGTTTCTAGCCCTCTTAAAATTCTCTTTTTCAACTTAAAAAACAACAATGAAAAATGAATAGAAACCTACATTTTCAACATTTTGGTGCATGCATACAATGGGATACTATTGAAAACAGATGCTGTTTGACATATGACAGAATGCATTTTCTCTTCTTGGTGGTTTCTGCTCCTCCCTTTTTCCTTTACTACTAGGCCTTCAGGCTGAGCTTATGATCCCTGGAAAGAAAATTCTATCTAATCAAAGAGTAATATGCAAATTGACCATACCTCCCCTACACCCACAAGCCAATAAGGAGCGAGTATGCCAATTAACCCAACCAAGATGGCTGCAGCCACAGAGAGAGCAGGAGGCTTGGGTTTCCCCGGCAATGGTGGAAGCCAAGCTTTCTGCCTGTCCTGGCCTACCTTGGCCTCCGCTTAAGGTGACAAAGTTTCAATTATAGAAGATAAATAAATCCCAATAAATAAATCCCAACAAAAATGGTGGCAGCCACGGAGCTGGAGAGAGCAGGAGGCTTGAGTTGCCCCCAGCGATGTAGGAAGCCAAGCTTTCCACACACCCTGACAGGCCCAGGCCTCTGCTCAAGGCTACAAAGTTTCAATTATAGAAAATAAATATACCCCAGATACCAGGGCCTCTGCTTGGGTCACCGGGGGGCATGGCCGGCCTGAAAACCACCACAGGCCCCTCGCCCAGGCCACCCCATGCCCCAAGGAAACCTCCACCCTGATCCAGGACACCCTTCAGGGCAAACCAGCTGGCCCCCACCCATGCACCAGGCCTCTATCCTATCTAATAAAAGAGTAATATGCAAATTGACCATCACTCCAACACACAAGATGGCTGCCCCCATGTGGTCAAAGATGATTGCCCCCAGGTGGATACAAGATGGCTGCCACAAGATGGCCAGCAGGGGAGGGCAGTTGGGAGGGACCAGGCCTGCAAGGGAGGGCAGTTGGGGGCGATCAAGCCTGCAGGGGAGGGCAGTTAGGGGTTACCAGGCCAGCAGAGGAGGGGAGTTGGGGGCGACTGGGCCTACAGGGAAGGGCAGTTAGGGGTGACCAGGCCTGTAGAGGAGGGCAATTAGGGGTGACCAGGCTTGCAGGGGAGGGCAGTTAGGGGTGAACAGGCCTACAGGGGAGGGCAGTTAGGGGCAAACAGGCTGGAAAGGGAGCAGTTAGGCATCAATTAGGCTGGCAGGGGTGTGGTTAAGGGGTGATCAGGCTGGCAGGCAGAAGCAGTTAGGGGCAATCAGGAAGGCAGGCAGGCGAGCAGTTGGGAGCCAGAAGTCCTGGATTGTGAGCGGGATGTCTGACTGCCTGTTTAGGCCCAATTCTACCTGGATTGGACCTAAACGGGCAGTCAGACATCCCTCGAGGGGTCCCAGATTGGAGAGGATACAGGCTGAGCTGAGGGACACACCCTCCCCGTGCACGAATTTCATGCACCGGGCCTCTAGTAGAGACATAAGATGTCATTGCTTTGAGTTTCAAACAATTCTATTTTAAAATTAGTAGGTAGACTTTCAACTTATATAGGTAGGATTTTATAAGTTGAGAACCAATGCATAGAGGGTTGGCTACAGAGAAAATTAAAGAATAACCAAGAGGACAATGGGCTACAAATGAAAATTTTGCCGATTGTTAAAGTAAAATTCCATCTGGAATTGGGGATGGGCAGGATAAAAGCAAGAGAGAGAAGAAGGGAAGGTCAAAAATAGAGAAGAAAATGTCATGGCTCCTTTTTTCTTAGTTGAGTCTTGGTAGTGGAAGAAGAAACACTAGTAGATTTGTAGAATTCAAAGAATATACAGGCATAGTCTGGGGAGGATGTAAGCTTCTCAGAAGCATTTTCAATTCAATATAGTCCTTTTTCAACTAGTGCTTACAATGATAAAACATAGTGGCTATGGAGGAACCTTGACAGGTGGGGCTGAGGAAATTTCAGTGTCTTGAACACGCCAGCATAAAGTAGAATGTACGGCTGAGAATTATCAGGCTCCCTAAGCAAGATACAGATATTCTAACAGGACCAATGGAATTGAAGAATTTGGGATTCATGACTAGAAGGCACACGATGTTGCTGAGAGTGGAGCTAAGGCCAAGGTCCACAGTCACCAGCAGGATTCCCAAAGGCAAGACAACAGCAGCCACAGCCAAACAGATACTAGTGGAGGACAACTAGTGACCAGTTCAGCTCAGCTGCACTCTAGTGAATACTACAGGGACCACCCCCCCCCCCCCCAAAAAAAAAAAAACACACACACACACACAAACAAACAAACAAAACAAACATTCTGGAGCCCAGATTCCCCTCATGTAATGCTACCAAGATGCCATCATTGCCCTGAGATAGCTTCTTGGGAAAGGGAATCCAAGAAATGTGGGGAGAAACCCTGAGAGACAAAGGAATTACCTTCAATTGAGTGTTTTAAGTAAGAAGATACCAATTCATTCACTTGGCAAATTTAATCCTCAGTGGAAATGAGAGCTCAATAATACAAATAAATTTGCAATGAAAAATAAGTTTTTTAAAAATATATTTACTGCTATATTTAATATTTTTGTACATCTCTATAAACCTTTAATCTAGCTACATTTACACTATGTAATAATTTAAAAAATACCGAAACTATGTTTATTGATATGAAATGTTTTTACCACTGCTAAAGTTTAAAATGAAAAGAAGGCCACAGAACGTTATTTATAGTGTGAAAAATTTGTAGAAAGAAAAGTAAAAAATATATGTACAGATACATCAAAACTTAAATCAATATATATGGGTAATGGGTTTATGAGTAATTTTTTTTTCTTTGTGATTTTCTTAGTTTCTTCTACATTTAAAAAATGTTATTTTCAAAATGAACTTTATTGAGATACATTTTACATACAATGAAATGCAGAGATTTTAGGTACATAGTTCAGTCGATTTTGACAAAGGTTTAAACCCATGCAAACATCACTCCTATAAATAACTGGTAATATTCATTTGTGTCCCTTTGGAGTCAAAACATTCCGTCTGCCCCAAGCTAAGACTGATCTGATTTCTATCATCATAGACATTACAGATTTTATGTTTGGCTTCTTTGGGCCAAAATAATGTCTAGAAAATTTATCCATGTTGTTTTGTGTACCAGAAATTTATTTATTTTTAACTAGAATTCAATTATTTGAATATAACATAGTTGTTTTTTTTAAATCTGTCCACCTATCAAAAGCTATTTGGATTGTTTGAGCTTTTAAAATTCATCTTTAGTTAGTTTCTTTAGAGATCCCAATATAAAATATAAAATTATCACAGTATTCTTAGAAAATTATATTGAAATACTTTATACTTCACTGTTCAAGAATTATATTTCATGAATATATAGATCTAATAGTTTAATTCTATTTACCTCATCCTTTATGATATTTTTCATATATTTTAATTCTTTATACATTATAGACACATATTACAATGCTATTATTATTGTTTCAAATAGTCATTTGCCTTTTAAAGATATTAAAATAAAAATGCGACTCTTTGAAAATATGTTTTTATTGATTTTACAGAGAGAGGAAGAGAGAGGAAGAGAGAGAAGCATTGATCAGCTGCCTCCTGCACTCCCCCCACTGAGGAACGAGCCTACAATCTGGGCATGTCCCCTGACCTAGAATTGAACCTGCAACCTTTTGGTTCATGGGACAACACTGGCCAGTGCTACTCTTTTAAAAATTTATTTAGGCATGAATTACTCTTTTCTGAGCTCTTTTTTTGCTTTCTGTAGATTGGTTTCTATTCTGTATCATTTTCTATCAGCTTGGGAAAATTCCTTTAGCATTTCTATGGTACAGATATGTTGACAACACATTCTCTCAGCTTTCATTCCTCTGAAAATGTATTTTATTCTCACTTTTGTGTATGTGTTCACTAGACATTGACTTCTGTGTAGACAATCACTTCCTGTGTCCACTCCCCATCTCCAAATTCCCGTTCTTTAAATATATTATTTCTTTGTCTTCTGGTCTCCATTATTTCTAATGAGGAGTCAGTTGTCACTATTGTGTTTTCTTGAATATAATGTAACATTTTCCTGTGGGGCCTTTAAAGATTGTTTTTATTTTATTTATTTACATATTTATTTTTAAATATATGTTTATTGATTTGAGACAGGAAGAGAAAGAGAGAAAGATAGAAACATCAATAATGAGAATCATTGATCAACTGCTTCCTGCACGTCCCCCACTTCCCCCATTAGGGATTGAGCCTGCAACCCAGGCATGTTTGACTCCCTGCCAGAAATAAACAAAAATTAGACTGAATATATAAGGCTACTATTCTCAGAATCAAACCTGGGACCCTTTAGTCTGCAGACTGACCCTCTATCCAATGAGCCAAATCGGCCAGGGCTTTTTCTTTATTTTTGATTTTCAGCAGTATTACTGTGATGTGACAAGTTTGATTTCATTGTTGTTTATCCTAGGTAAACCTTTTGGATCTGTACATTTGTATTTTTTACCAAATTTGGGGAACATTTTCTAAATATTTTTTGGCCCCATTTTCTCTCTTCTCTTATTATGAGATTAATTACATATATATCTTCCATAAGACTATTTTTCAATTCTGTTTCTCTGTTTTTCAGTAAGAGTGGTTAATTTCTATGGATATATCTTTAAGCTTATTGACTCTTCCTATTGCTGTTTCTAATCTTATTTTAATGCCAAGCTGTGAATATTTTAAAATTTTAGGTATTATAATTTTCAGAGTTAGCTTTTCTATTGGGTTTTAAAAATTATTTTCATTTCTTGGCTGAGATTCTTAATCAGGACTTGAGTTCATTTTTTTGTTTTGTTTAAATCCTTCATACCTATTTAATAGCTGCTTTCAAATAATTGTCTGATAATTATAATATCTGAGGGAATTTAACAGTGTTTTTCCTTTGATTGATATTTTTTTCAATTATGAATCATATCTGCTTGCATCTTTGCATATATAGAATTTTTAAAAATTTTATGCAGGGCATTGTGGATAATATATTATGCAAAATTTGGACTATGTTGTCTTCCTTAAAAGATCATTGAGCTTTTTTCTGGCAAGCAATTGATTATTGGAAGGTTTCCATCCTGTTGAAGCTTTGTTTAGTATTTGTAAGGGCAGGTCTAGAGTAGTTTTGCACTAAGACATTCTTACTGTGGGAATGTGGCCATTCTAATGTTTCAACTCCATGCTCAGGGTGTGAACAGTGTCTTTTCACTCTGACTGGGCCAGTATTTCAAACTCTCCTAAAATATCTCCATGCAATTATTAACCTTGTAGGTCTTTACTGAGCATGTGCAGCCCAGGCCTTGTCCAGGGCTCTGTAGGAATTTTCTGTCCCCCATTCATGCATCCATGGGATTCTGTTGCCTCCTACTGAACAGCTCATCTGGGCTACAACTTCCAGGGTTCCTTCCAGGAGCCCTGCTCTCTGATTTTTGCCTCCTCAGCTCCAAGGGACCACTGGGCTATGTTTGGGTTGTACTTCTCTTGCTGTCTTTGGGAAATGGTATCTACCCTGGCAGAGAACAGGGTAGATCACAGGGCTTACCTCTTCTGTTTCAATTCTCTCAAGAACTGCAGTACTATTGTCCATTATCCAATGTCTGAGAATAGTAGCCTTATATATTCAGTCTAATTTTTGTTTATTTATGGCAGTGAGTCAAGTCTGATACTAGTTATTCCTACATAGAAGGAAGGGGAAATCCTTCAAGTAAGTAGTATTTTTTTATGATAGCAATAAACATTATTAAAATCACTTAATGTGTCACTTTGTTATATGTGAGCCTTGAGTTTCAAGGTAGCAAATTCAATGTTAGTTCAAAGACGTAGGTCTATGGCACATAGTCAGTACCCCAAAATAACTGTGACTGACTGAGTTTTTTGATAGTTTATATGAATTTTGTTTTCTAATTCAGATCATTTCTCTTTTATTTCCACACTCTCTGACAGAGATCTGCACATGAGCAATTCAAGGACAAGGCAGAAAAGGATGTGTTGTCACCTGCTACAGGAAAAAATATTTTATTTTGTTCACTGTGATTGGTTAAGGACAGAAATAAAAGCGAAAAGAGAAATGTTTTAAACTTTTAAAAACTGCCAACCTGTATGAACTAATCCTTTTCTTACCCACCTCTGGCTCTTTCCTTTAAGTCTTTTCTTCTTTGTGTGTGTAATTTTTATCTGTCTTTAATATGGAATTATTGAATGTACACTGGTATAAAATTTGCTTTATTTATTTTTTCTTTATATACTTTATTCTACTTTTACCACTAGATCAGGGATGTAACTAAAGAAATTTGAAAAAATCTAAATTCGTTTCTAAATCAACTGTCAAATGTTCTTCCTACTGACAAGTTATTTGAAGGGTCTATTTAAGTCTCCAAGTTAGGCATGTCTGAAAAAAGGAGAATGCCTGTTTATTTTAAAATATTAAGTCAAACACTTCTTAACTATACAGTTCACTTTCAAGGCATAGAACAGTGCACTTATTTGCTGTTCCTTTAGGAAATTTATAGAGAATATTGCTCTTTTTGAATTTTGTACTTATTGTTTCATATTATAATGCTTTATATATTTGCCCATAAGTTTCTTGGCAAAGAGGAATTTAGAAACAAAAGTTATGAATTTCTGATTTTATTTTTCATTTTTAATGGAAATCTTTTAATCTCTTTCTTATCCATCAAACATTTCCCACCGCTTTCCAAGAAGATAAATGACCCTAGAGTCCATCAACTGACCCACCAGCAAACCTTTCCGTCAGACATGCTCCTGAGAAATCTGTTCCTCTACACTGACTCAGCACAGCACCGCTGGTCACTCAGCTTCACCACTGAACTCTCAGACACACATTTATACAGACTGTGTGCAGCAGAACACATTTTACACGCTGTCTGAAATTTCTGATTCTGTAAGATACAGTGGAAAGTGTACCGAACTCGGAATCAGATAAACCTGGATTTGATTTTTGGCTTCGTTGCTTGCAAGCTGTGTAACCTCTCTAAGACACAGATTTCTCACCTGTAAAAGTCAAATCATAGATATCATTCATATGTTTCTCACAGGTGGCTAGCTTGCAGGCTGTATAAGCTAAGGTAGGATCTCTTAGCAAGCATACAGAATTTGTAATTCTTTACTTCCAGTTCGGGAAACCTGGATGTAATGGGTTCTTTTTTTTTTCTCACCAGAGTTGATTCATGAAATGATTAACAAACAAAAAAAAAATGTTTCTTGCAATTAACTCAGTTTGTCTAGAGGAGAGAGCCCAACCTTCAGGCAGCCGAAGCCAATCGGCTATCTCATATTGACCAAGTCATAAGTTATCTGTGCATAGCCTGACAATGATACGTCTTAAAGAAAGAAATGTTTGTTTTGCAAAAGTTTAAATTTGTTATCCTCTACTGTAGATATCATTTAAAGTTCATGTGTCTTACTAGGCTTTATTTAAGTCATTTTAAAAGATAGATCACAGACATGCAGCCAAAGAGAACTGAATAAAAATTCCAATGTTTCTACTTACCAGCTGCATGACATTGCTCAAGTATGAATCTTATCTTATTTATTCATTAAATGCAAATAACAACCCCTGCCTTTCAGGGTGTTTGTCATGATTAAATGAGATAGCCCATGTAAAAATGTTCACCCTTCACTGTCATCAAATATTAACTCCCTTTCTACTTCTCCATTCTACCTCCGGTACATGCTGCTGAGTAATGACTAAAAACCTGCTGGATATTAGAAGCCAACTTATTCAGTTTTATGACCAAAAAAGTTTGCCTTATATTTTGCCCACTGGTGTTGGTCTGACAAGTCGTATTATTTCTAAGCCTCAATTTAAAAGTTTTAGAATGAAAACAAATCTGTGATTGGCATTGTACAGATAGAATAATTTTAAACCATTTGGCACTTCTCTCCATATTATTAAAAGGAATACTTTCTTTGGCAGACTTGTGAAGCCCAGTATGATTTCTCCACTCACAAACCAGGATAACCCATGTCATACTTACATCTTTACTCATGTGTCAAAATAACCCTGTGTGCCCTGGCTAGTTTTCTCAGTGGTTAGAGCACCAGCCTGCGGACCAAAGGGCCATGGGTTTAATTTCTGGTTAAGGGCAAGTACTTTAGTTGCAGGTTCCCCAGCCCAGTAGGGGCTCATGCAGGAGGCAACCAATGGATGTGTCTCTCTCACATTGATGTTTCCCTCTCTATCTCCCCTCCTGCCTCCCTTCCACTCTTTCTAGAAATCAATGGAAAAAATATCCTTGGGTGAGGATTAAAAATAATAATAATAAAAATAATAATTAAGATAACCCTGTATACCGTGTATGAGTCAGGGATCCCAAGTCTATAAACCAGTAATAAGGAGAGAATGAAAACAACTTCATTATTTAAAACATGATGATTAATACCTTGGTAAATGTACAGATTTGAGATGATTATTTGGCTATCTTTGGTGTCCCAAAGGAAAAAACTACATTGTTAATAATTCTACAAGAAAGTAAATTTCAACATGAGAAATGAGGACTTAGGATACACGTTTTGTGATGAAATAAAAGCGTTCCCTTCCCCTGAGGCTGAGACAGTTTTGTCTAGATACTGAGTCATAGAGATGACCCAAGCATTTCTGACAAGGAGGATGGGCATCTGCCCTTGGCTACAGGGAGGCAGCCATGGTGGGGAAGGGAGATGGCTCTTTAAGGGACACTGGGAGTTGTCTGGGTTCACACAATTCGTTGTAAATCATTCGGTGTCTTCCTTGTTGCCCTTCCATTATCCCTGGGCCATCTGTTAACCCTCATCCAGAGTAATAGAATAAACTTTTCTATTTTGAGAAAGATTAAGTGGAAGTGCATGTTCTATACTTGGAACAATATAAAATATAAATAGCCTGGCTGGTGTGGCTCAGCAGTTGAGAGTTGGCCCAGGAACCAAGAGGTCACAGGTTCAATTCCCTAGTCAGGGCACATGCCCATGTTATAGGCTCCATCCCCCGTGGGGTGGGGGTGGGAGGGTGGGGAGGAGGGGACTGCAAGAGGCAGCACGTGGAAGATGTTTCTCATTGATATTTCTGTCTTTCCATCCTTTTCCCCTTCCTCCCTAAATATCAATAAAAACAAATTTTTAAAAAATAAATAAAATAGCTCTATCATCTCTTCTGAACCTATAATGATAGTCACAGGTATGGTAACCAGCAAGGATAGCTATGTACATCAAAGCAGAGAGCCCTCAGTGGTTGTTGGCTGCAAAGCCAATCAATGGTGGTCCATTAAGAAGGGAAGAGAAGTTGAGTCAAAAGAACACAGGGAAATTATTCTTAAGATGGGTCTAATTACCAGCAAGGAAGGCAATGGGAGCTGTTAGTTTTTGGAACTTGAATTACACATGGACTAAATCTAATATACTCATAGGCTGTTTTGAATTAACATTTTAACATTTAAAGAGAGAATTAAGAAAAACTCAATCCAGTTATAGCTATTTTTATTTTAATCTTAGATATGAAGTATTTTAAGCAATGTCATAAGATTTGTAATACCTTGTCACCAGAAAAAAATAAATGATTTTGTAGGTTGTGAAATTAAATAAAAGGTTGGAGTGAGGAGAAGGAACTGAAAAAATGCATGACAAGACTTTTATGTCTAGGCAGGGAGCAAGGGCACTGTTGGGAGGAAAGATTTCAGAGCCGCTCTTTTGTAAAGGTCACTGAAACAGTTTGTAAATATGTTTGATCTAAAGAGAAGGTATATACTTGAAGCATTGGACCTGCCTAATTAATGTCATTACAGCAAGCAAAACTTATTTATTCTCCCTTAAACATTTTCCAGCCTCTGTGATGATATTTCTCCAGCAAGGAGGTACTGTTTTATTTGGCCAATATTGATTATTTTCCTCTATTTGCAACAGAGCTTGAAATAAACATTTTTTTGATGGGGCTCTTGAATGCACCAAAGCATTAGGATTTTACTCACCTTTTACTTTTAGGGTTTAACATTAAACCAGCAGAGAATTACAAAGACTACTTGAAGTTTTATATTGTGTCTTAAGAAAATATCTCACTATGTTAAATATTTTATTTATATTAGCTTTCTTCTAGGTAAAGAACTGTAAATGGCTGAAGATATATTAAAGGCAACATAGCACTAGGTTTGGAAGTTACCATAGATATCATCTTCTTTGATCCTCTTAACCATTCAGGAATCTTTTCTGCATTATTTCTTTTTATTATTATTATTATTAATATTTTGTTAATCCTTACCCAAGGATATTTTTTCCATTGATTTTTAGAGAGAGTAGAAGGGAGGAAGTAGGTGGGAGAGAGAAAGAAACATCAACCTGGGAGCGACACACCAATTGTTTGCCTCCTGCACATGCCCCAACTGGGCAGGGGATTGAACCTGCAATATTGATAGGTGCCCTTGATTGGGAATGGAACCCTTGACCCTTGGGTCCTTGGGACACTCTAGCCACTGAGCAAAACTGACCAGGGCATTCTGCATTATTTCTAATGTTTCTTCCACTTTAGTGTACCACTTCTTATTCCTTGTAAGTAATATATTCCATTTGAAAAAAAACTCTAGTAAAATTTGACTTTCCTAGGCACCCAAAATTAATGAACTTTCTGTTTTGCTATTAATCTTTAAATTACCTACAGAAAAGGCCCTAATAAACCTTACCATTATCTGTGCCTTTAGAGAATCTCCAGTGTCCTGCAAACAACTATGAACCTCCCTGATTTTTCATGGGAGGTTAAGCCCAGTGACCTCTAAGGTCTTTGCCAGTTCAAACACTCTCTGGTTAGTTGGAAGCCTGTAGTTTGTGAGCATGCTCATTTTTTTTTTATAAATTTCTTTTATTATTTTCTTTGTTAATCCTTACCCGAGGATATTTTTTTCCATTGACTTTTAGAGAGAGTGGAAGGGAGGGGGAGAAACATGGATGTGAGAGAAACACACTGACTAGTTGCCCCACGCATGTGCCCTGACTGGGGCTAGAGATTAAGCCTTCAAACGAGGCATGTGCCCTTGACCAGAATTGAACCTGAAACCCTTCAGTTCATGGGCTGACACTCTAACCACTGAGCATAACCAGGTAGGGCTCAATTTTTTATGTCAATAGTTCTCTGCTTTTGCTATGTAATCTGATCAACCAATGCTGGGAGATCTTTATGGGCTATCAAGAGACCCAGAGCTCTTTCTATACCGTGGGATTCTCTATTTGGAATGTTACCTCAATTGCATCTTCACGGTTGGTCAGAATTAATGTGAATGGAGAGAAACTGGCAACCACAATGTAGCTAGATATGTGCTTTACCTATATTTAGTGCTCAGGGATGCAGCTAAATGTGAACAGAAAGCTCTGATGAAGAATGGTGCTCCTTGCTAAAGAGAACACTCCAGGACCTTCATAAAATGAGGAAAACTACAAGTTTTAATCAGGCGGGATGTTGAAGTATAATCTCCAATGAGCTCATGATAGGGTCCTCTTCTCCCATCCTGTATTATCTCCACTTCTCCACTGCCTACTTGGACCTGGTGGGGTGCTCAAACTACCAGCAGGATGTTATATTCAACCCCTTGATGACTTGGTAGAGATGACTCTCAGAGTTGTGTGTCAACAGTATATTCAACAGCTATTCACTCAACACCCATGGTGCCAGAGGCTTCACCTGCGTGTTTTTCTCATCACTACCCTGTAAAGTGGTATTTTTATAGTTAATTTGCAGATAAAGAGACTGAGGCACTGAGAAGGTTATGCAACAAGGTTAAATCACACAGCTAATAAGTGTCACAATTTTACTTTAACACAAACTCCTATGTTGGTTTCTAGCACTACCATAACAAATTACACAAACTTAGTGGCTTAAAACTATGAAGTTTATTATCTTATAATATTACTAGAGGCCCGGTACATGAATTCGTGCAGGGGTGGGGTCTGGCCAGCCTGCCCTGATTGGGGCCCATTAGGCTGGGCTGGCGGGGGTGAGGGGTCGCAGGCGGTTGGCCAGCTGGTCCCACCCCTGATCAAGGTGTTGGGGGCTGATTGGGGGATGGGCCAGCCAGGCATGGGGGCTATTTGGGGCCCAGATCTGGCTGGTTGGCGTGCATCATAGCCACTGGTCATTCTGGTTGTTCCACGGTTCAGGTCGCTGGGCTTTTATATATATAGATAGTTCAGAAATGCAACTTGGGTCCCACCGGTCTAAAATCAATGTACCCACAGAGCTTCCCTCGTTTGTGGAGGCTCCATGGAGGCTCAGTGGTTTTTCTTGCCTTTCCCAGCTTCCAGAGACCATCTGCATTCCTTGACTTGTGGCTTCCCTTCTCCATCTTCAAAGCCAGCAACACAGCATCTCTCTGACCCTGCTTCCATGATCACGTCTCTCTCCATAACTGAGAACGGTTCTCAGTTTAAGGACCCATGTAAGTAGATTGGACCCAGGAGAATCTCTACATCTCAAGAATCATAACTTAATCACATCAGTAAAATTCTTTTTGCCATGTAGGAAAACGTATTCACAGGTTCTTGGAATTAGAGCATATAATTATGGGGAGTTATTATCCTGTCAACATTTTCTATTTGATTCAATGGCCATAAACCTATAGCTCTAGAGCACATAGTAGCCTTGCTTGATGTATTGGTGATAGTTCTAGCCTTTAAACCATCTCTGACTCAAATATTTTTTAGCAAATTAGTAAATATACAGAAATACCAGAATTTGGAAGTGATTGCTTTGCTGCACATAAATGCACTAATAATGATTGATTCTAGGGGTAATTGTTTGTAACATCATTCTAGACTCTTAAATTGGCAGATAAAGGTTAATCAGTTTTCTCCCAGGAGCAGAGATGCTTATTCTGTGTGCAGTTGAAGCAACAAGATATGGGTCTTGCTGTACAGCCCTGGCTAATTAGTTTTCAGCATTGTTAATGCATGTGTTATTGGGAATCTTATGGATGCAACTAGTCTCTGCTTTGGTCTAGAATCCTTCTGGGAAAAGAGCATTTAGAAGCCTCAAGTATGCTCAAAGATTCAAACACAAAGCATTGATGAAGTTTCCCTTATGAAGAGGACTTCCTTTTTCTTTCTTTCTTTTTTTTTTCCTTTTATATTTTTGGCCTGGCTCCAAGTGGAGACTGGGTATAAGCAATTAATCAGGATGCCAAAAAGTAAGACCTTTCTGGATGCACATTAATTAGAGGCAGTGGGAATACTGTAGGAATGCTACTCTGAATTAAACTCCTGGTGTTATCTAGCAAAGGCTGTGTGTGTGTGTGTGTGTGTGGTGGTGGTGGGGGGGGGAGATTAAAGTCTGGCTCTTTGGTAAACAGTAATTGTTTCTGGTATTAGGCCTAGTTGGGCTGGGAGTGGGCAGGGAACATGGATGAGGAAAGGACTGAACAAGGTCAGCTTCCTGACACAGTGCTGAGACCAGTCTGGATGCTGATACTGGAGGACCAGGTTGGAGCCAATAGGCTTTCTTGGTATTGCTACAAGCACTGCAGTCTGTACTAAAACAATTTTAGACAAAGAGCAAAATTAGGTCAAGTATCATTCGGGGTATAAACAAAATAACACCTTGACTAGGATTTGGCATCTTTATGCAATTAAGCAATCCATTCGAATAGAGTGTGAAAGATGGCACAGTGCTTTTGGCAGGATTTCAAAAATGCCCAGTGTTTCTCTTTCACTTCCCTAGAGTCTCCCCAGCAATAGGAACCTATAGACGTTACAAAAACTAAAACTAAAATAAAATAAAATAAGGCAGCTGAAAAAAGCAGGCAAGCTACAAAGTAAGATGTGCCTTTAACAAAAAACTGAAGGTGCAAATTTGGGCTTCCCAAAACAGGGATAAATATATGCATTTCTCAGAGGTACTGAAAAATAACTGTGAACATAACAGCAATGTCACTTCAAATTACTTACTGCTTGAGTTAGGGGAGGCAAATGTTTTATTAATAAACAGGTTAGAGTACTATTTGTTCCCAACTCGAAGGGTATGGGAGGGCAGGGGGGGCGGCAAACTGAAACCTCCAACAAGAGAAATGATTTACCAGTTTAGTGTGACTGACAGACCTGGTGATGAAAAGGGAGTTTATTGTGTAGCATCAGGGAGCCGCTGAAGGGAGGTGGTCAGAGGTTTTAGGAGCTCCAGCCTGGCAGGAGGGAGAGCTTCCCCTTGGACACTGGCCAGATTGATGAGGGTGGACCTGGGAGGAAGGGAGCTAGGGAGGGAGGGAAAGAGACAGATACTGCTTGCTTTGGGGCAGAGTATAATTTAGGAACTGCACACTCATCCATCATGAGTTGGCTAATAACTAATCAATGATTGCAAAGCACTTGGAAGGTCGTAAGTTTTATATATGTGCTAAATAACAAAAGTACTAGAATTTCGTTCAGGATTGCAGCCAAATTGAGCCTGCCAGTGGAAAGCTGGGAACGCTATTTTTTTTTTTTGTTTGTTTTAAAGAAGAGGAGTCTGGAGTGACAAGACCCTCACTGTAAACCACAGTGGATTCCCCATGCGTGTAGCTGGGGGTGATGTTGAGGACGCACTGGTGCTGTTTAACTGTGCTGTAATTAGGGTGTTGGACTCCAGGGCATGCTCTTGACTCCTCTGGACTCCTTGCCACTGCATTAGAATAGGCCTGCTGCAGGGACAAGGTCACATGACTCATTGGCATGAATGAAACTTCCTGATTAGGGGCTGCTCAGGTTGTGATTTATCAGGGTAGAGCTGTCATAGCAAAGTCACTGTAAAGACATCCAGCATTTACTACCAATAGAAGCACTGCCTCCTGCAAAAGTCTCTGCTTTTCCATAGACACCTGCCCCACCTTCTCCTAGGAAAAGACCTCACAGTCCGGTAATTCTTCATCTGCAACAGCTCTTTGAAGAGGGAACCTTAACACACTTTCTGATTTCCAAGACTCCTTTTGCCATTTTAGGATCTTCTCCACCTGTAGTTGATACTATCCATGTTGTGTCGTTTTTTAGGAAGAGATAAATAGCTCCTCCCATTTAGGAAATCTAATTACCGAGGTATTACTCTGTCAATTTTAGGCTCCTGCGATGAACTCTTACTGCAAAAACAGCTGTAGCCGACAATATTGCAGTAGTGTATTCTTAAGCAAGCAGCGATGTCTCTGGAATGTGTGTGCATAAATATTAATTAGGGAGAGAAACAAGACAGCAATGGAACCATTTCTATTAATTATTTTGGCTCCTTTCCAAACTTGTTCCAGTTTATCTGACGTTTTCGGAAGCTCTCGGAACAATCTGTCTTAGCCTATTTATGCAGCGAGGTGTCTGAAAGTCAGTGACTAAATTTAGAGGTAAATCCTCCTGGGGAAGAGATTGTTCTTCTTTGCTAAGTTGGGCCCAGAATGAAGCGGGGAGGACTTATTTTGATTTTTCCTGGTTTGACCAGATGGCTCTCATGGACAGGCTATCAGGGGATTCCCAGGACTTCGTGGCTCTAGCAGGCCTGTTTCCCTACCACTGCTGACTCAAAACTTCCCAGAGTCTTGTGCATAAGAGCTCAGATAGTTCCCATTGGAAAGGAAAAACAATAAAGTACAAATGCAGAAGTTTCTTAGATGAATTTACCTGGGAATAGCCATTATCTGCAGAACACAGTTCTCTGAGCAGCCCAGTGGGTGCCCGGGGCAACTTTCAGAGTTAATTTTACATTTTGTTTAGCAAAGTTCTAACAAGTTTGATTGTCTTTCTCCCCTCCCCCCCCAATTTGTTTGTTTGTATTCATGGAAGATTAGAATATATGAAAAAAATAAGTACAGTGCAACAGCTAGAGTTATATAAGAGTAGCAAGAAGTGATAGCTGGTACAAAATTAGGAGAGGTCAAAATGAGCAAACACAGAAAGGCTGAAAGCCAATGATAAACTATTGAGAATTCAGAGAAAGAAACCTCCATGTCCCTTTCACCTCCAAAGACCTCACCAGGAAATAGTCCACATTCTTAACCCAACCTTGTATCATCAAGAACAGAGTCAATTTAATTCCCAAAAGAAGAATTGCCAATGGTCAAGAAACAAATTTAAAAATGTTTAGCCACAAATAATCAAAGAAATGCAAATCAAACACAAAGCAATATTTATCTGTCAAATTGCCAAAGTTTTTTTAAAAAAAAAAAAAAAAAAAACAGATGACATCTACCACTGTAGAACGAATAAGGCACAGCAGTTCTCAGCTATATTGACAGAGACATAAATTGCTACCTTTCTAGTGGGCACTTTAAGAAAAAAGCTTACAATTTTTGTATGCCTTTTGACCGAGCATTTCTAAATATAAAACTTTATTCCAAGGACAATGCTGTGTGTTTATTGTGTGTTCATAAGTTGTCAAGAGTTTAGCAAAGCTGCTTCATAGTACTGCTGCCTGGGAATCCATTTTGTTTGGTCAAGTGGCCTTCAGGGGCCTCAAACTGACACCAGCCTCCTCATGCAAACACATGCCCTAGATGACAGCTCTGGGGTCAGAAGCAAATGTTGTTCCTGATATGCCTTCCCCACCAGCTCTTGCGATAGTCTCCCCCATTTCCCAGGGACATCCCCTTGTGTACCTCTTAGGACCACTGTGGAGCTTATCAAAGCCCTGCTTTTTTGGTTTGAATGAACCAATCTGTCCTTAGCTTGGGAACCTCAAAGTACTCCATCCCTAGACCCTAACAAAGGTCTGTACCCAGGCCCTGACTGTCTTTCTGTGCCTGCACCCTGCCTTGACTTCCCCATGTGGCCCCGGAGGCATGTTATGTTCCTCCACCAAGCCCTGTGAGTAATGCACTTTTCTATTTCAATGTCTCTTGTGTTTTTTGTTGAACCATGGCTTACCATCCGCCACTTTCTCCATTTAACAAATGTTGATTTGACAAATTCATAGCATAAGGATATAGCGTCAGTGATTGTCACCAGAGAATTTTTAGTTGCAAAAAAAATTCTAATATTCTAAAAGCAAATTATGACCTAGCCAAGTACAATAATACAAGGTAGTAATTTAATATAATGTAGAAAGTGTTTATTGATATGGAAAAATATTCCTGATAAGTTGAAAAAACAGATTAAAAAAATTACCAGTATGTCTTAGTTTTTCCTTAAAACACACAATAATATAGTATATCAAAATATTACTAATAATCTTGGAGTACTGGGTTGGAGTTGGCTTTTACATTTTTATATTCATCTTCATTCTTTTATAACAAAGACATAATTTATCTGTTAATGTGGAATAAAATTTCAAAAATAAAAAATTTTCAAGAAATTATATGTATTTTCTAAGAAAAGCATTGAGGAAAAATTATATAAGCATATTATAATTTTAAAAATAATAGAAAGGGTCCAGCACATTTTAGAATTATCTCACTTTTATGATTTGCTCATTTATTTGTTTATCTGTTTTTCTAGCAATATTTTCTGAGCACCTACTATGGGTCAGGCACTGAGTATACAATAGTGAACAAAAGAAGTATGTTCCCTTCTGGGGCTCTAATGTACAGCTTAGATTATCCTTAATAATGCCATATTATATTCTTGGAAGTTGCTAAGAGAGTAGATCTTAAATATTCTCATCACACAAAAAAAGAAATAATAATTATGAGAGATAATTAGGAGGCGTTAGCTAACCCTGTGGTGGTAGTAATTCTGCAATATCTAAGTATAACACATTGTACACCTTAAACTTACACAATGTTATAGGTCGATTATATCTCAATAAAGTTAGGGGGAAAGTAGGTTCCTGCCTTAATGAAGTTCAGTCTACTTGGGGAGATGGACAACCCTATAATTGCACATAGAAATTAAAAATTGCAGCTGTGGCAAGTGTATACAAGAGAGCCACAGAGAGAATTAGGAGGAGCAAGGCGGGGAGCAGCACTGTAGAGGGCCCTTGGAAGGAGGAACCCAGGGGGCATGAAGGGTCCAGGGAGGGCTTCTGTGGATAGAGTGCAGCAAGTGAGAGAGCTGTTATACAGAGTATGGTTCCAGAGGTAGGTGTGGGTGATGGATGATGCAGGGTCTTGAAGTGCATTCTAAGTTTGGCCTTAATCTCTCTTAAGAGCAGTGGGAAGCTTTCCATGCTTCCAGGAATATCAATGAACGATTTGGCTTTTAAAAAGGTAATTCTCACTCTCTTGTGGAAGACACATTAAAAAAAGTTCTGAATGTATGCAGAGATACAAATTGGAATGTTCTAACAATAAGAGAAGCAGAAGTGTGGGAGAGGAGGTTAGCTTAAAACACAGGGTGATGGAGGTGGAGATTGGCAAAGAAAATCCTAGATGACTGTAATACAAGAATTGATTTGGATGATGGAGTGGATGTGGGCTGAAGGAGAGAAGAATCAAAGATGAGTACTGTTTGGTTTGTATAATGACTGACAGGGTGATGGTACTATCCTTTGAGGCAATAAACTGTGACCAGCAGCCAAGGTTGGGAGCAGGGTGGGACCTGCTAATGATCTGATTTTGAACATGTTAGTCTGAAACATATTTGAGACATCCAAGAGGAAATGTCAAATGATAGGTGATAATCCTAGCAGGGGATTAAGAGAAAAGAGAACTTTCACAAGTCTGGCTTTTTATTGTCTCCTGACCATGAGCCAACTATTGGTGCTATTTTTTTCTTCATTTCCTTCAGAATAACTCTTTCCATAGAGTTCATGTCCTTTACAAAGGCTTCGGCAGAACATCATGAAACAACATTGTCACACATGACCTGAAGTTTAGTTATATTCAAGGGCTTGGATCTACAGTGGTCACTGTCCTGGGATGTAATAGTGAGACCCATATTCTGGCTGTTTCATTCTGTGTTGCTATTATAATCTCCTCTGAGAGTAGGTACTGTATTTACATCCTTCATTTCTTGAATGATCCCAAACACTGTACTATGTTATTTCAGTATATAGCTGGAAAAAGCTTGCTCAATAAACCAATCAGTAGGTAACTGGTTGAATAAGCATGTAAACTCAATTTATTTCTTCAGTATTCATTGCTTAAGTACATGTACCCTACATTTTTTAGGTGTTTTTGAAGAGCGGATTATGGCGAGGATCTAGCCTTCTTGGCTGGTTCCAGTCACTGTCTTGCTGCCTTGTTTGGTTCTTGTGCTCAGGTCTGGCAAATGCTCTCTTGGTAGCTGGAGTTCAGCCTCAAGCCTAGGTAGCCTGGCCAGGGGAGTTCTCTCGTCCCATCAGCACACAAGTAATCTGAACCCATGCTCTGAGTGTCCATTCATCACTTTCCTCAGCCTGCAGTGATGGGAAAGGGCAGGAGAAGAGGGGCAGGAACCGAGTCCACCTTTACAGAGTGAAGGCAAGCACAACCAACAAAAAATTTGGTAAATAAAAAAATAACTCCAGCAGTCAATTCACACACACACAAAGAAACATTTATAAACACAAAAATGCCTAGACTTAAGTGAATGACTAAAACAATGTTACATTTTTAACAGGTTTATAAAAATTTTTAAAATTGATATAATTTAATACTAACAAGAGTCCGAGGAATGATACACATATGCCCATTGTTTATGTAAATTGGGACAATTATTCTGGGGCATCAATTTAGTAGCACATATCAAAAGTTGAATACACATGTTATTGGATCCCACAGTATCACTTCTAGATATTTACCATCTTTCTAGTAATATACCTACTATTTTTTTTTTTTTTAGCTATGTGCCAGGTACTACTTTATGCTCTATACTGGTACTGAGCAATTTATTTTTCACAAACTCTATGAGGCAGTTTGTATTGTTACTGTAGAAACGATGAAATTAAGTCATAGTGAGGTTGATTGTCCAAGCCCATATTATTGAGCTCCAAAAGTCAGATTCAAAACTAGGCAGTTTGGCTGTAAAGCTGCTTATGTGTACCTGTCTTTACTACCTTCGTGTGCAGATAAGCAGAAGGTGATGGTATTAAATAATTCAAGATAAAAATAAAAAAGGGAGTTCAGGTTCTCTGAAGGCTGCCCTACCTCCTCTTCTGATTGAATTATAGAACATCATCAGAATAGCACCAGCACCCCCATTTTACTGGACTAATAATTTGAATTCAGAAATAAGCAGATATTTCATGTCTGAGCGCTGAAATTTTGACACTTATGCATCCTCCTTTCTGGTCTACCTGACACCTGACACTGTTTGGCATGATTCTCTAGGGTACTTGGTCCGAGGGGTGGGTGTGGGGAAGGTCCTTTGCTCCAGTTTCATGGGTGAGAAGATAGGCTGAGACTAGCCTTTTCAGGCCTCAAGTAACAGGCTACATTATTTTACTCTCTGCTTCATAATAACAGTCACAATGGTGATGATGATGATACCCATAATAATTAGAGCTAGTTGTTCATGAGTCCTAATTAAGGTGGTAATTTAAGAACTTTTATATGTATTATCTTAACTAATCCTCCCCCAAAGCCCATGAGTTTGGCATCAATATTATCTCCACTTTACAGAGTAGGAGACTGAGCAGTAAAGTGACATTCTCTCACCTGTGCTTTACAGAGATTTATTTGGGAGCCCAAGTGTCAAGTCATAGTCAAGACAAAAGATAATGAAGGCCTGGCCCAACCGGCATGGCTCAGCAGTTGAGCATTGACCTATGAACCAGCAGGTCACGGTTTGATTCCCAGTCAGGGTACATGCCCAGGTTGCGGGTTTGATCCCCAATGGGGGTCGGTGGGTGTGCAGGAGGCAGCCAATCAATGATGATATCTCTCCCTCTCCCTTCCTCTCTGAGATCAATAAAAAATGATAATAAAGTCCTAAATTAATTTGGAAATGATGTAAAGGGGAGAGGGTCCCATGTGGGATACATAGTGGAGGTAATGGAGGACTTAACTAACAAAATATGGGTGACAAGTAGGAGTAGTTGCCCTTAACCTTCTTGGGCTTTTATACCTAGGGGACTGGAAAGATAACAGTGATTTATATTTATAAACTGATTTCTACTAGCTAGTCGTGTTGGTGCCCTTGAGTTGGTGGGAGTTGGAGATATGCCAAACTGCTCATTCCAGGAAGGGCATAATGTGGCCAATCCTTCCATTACTGAAGGACTCAAAATGAACTTGTTCCTAGGCTAAGAGAAAATGAGTTCAAAATTAGTCAAGGAGAAAATACCATGATATCTATTTAATATCAGGACCCAAAAGGAGGAATTTGATGCTTATTTAAAGTCTATAATGTTAGATATATTCATAGTATTTATTTATCTGAGGAGGAATTATTTTCCTGTTGTCATATATAGATGAGAGAAGAAATTTGCTCACGGTCACACTGATAGCAAATGACAAAACCATGTTTTTACCCTAATTGCAGTGCATTTCTTTCCACCAAAGAGCCCAGTATTTCTTTTTCTTACTTTTCCTTTTCTATTTCTTAAAAAATAAGATTTCATAACAACTGAGCACTCTCCCAGTTTCTTTAGCAATCCTGTTCTTGTCCAGTGGTCTCCCTCTAACACAGACCAAACATCTATGAAGTTTCTGGTCTGTGATTCACATAACACTTATCATTGGACCCTGGCACAGTCCAGCAGCACTTGCCTCTGAGGCATTTCAGATTCTTATTTACCACCTTTAGTACTTGCTTTTGGACAAACAACACAAAATTGTATACCTTCATTGTCTTTGTTTTCATTCACCTCTTCCCTTTCATTGACCATGCCCATCAGTTCCCTGATGCCCTTTAGATGTTCAGATATCTGTACTAGGTGCATAACAGTTTTATTTTATTGCTTTTTTTTTGTCTTCTCCATAAAACTTATTTATTTTGTTTACCATTACTTTCTTTCAGAACCTACAGACCTGATTACTTTTCTTATTTTCCTAGTATAATTTTCCCTTTATATTGATAATGGTTCTTTAGAGAAACAGAAACAAATATATGTATATGGCATTGGCTCATGTGGTTTGGAGCTTGGTAAGTCCAAATCTGCAAGGTGGCCTGGTAGCCTGGAGACTCAGAAAAGCCAACGGTGCAGTTCCTGTCTTCAGGATGCCAGGTAGACTCAGGAGAGCTGACGGTGGAGATGATGGCTAAAGGCTGTCTGCTGGAGAATTCCATCTTACTCAGGGAACCTTTTTCTTCTACTCAGGCCTTCAACTGATTGTTCTTTACATTATGGAGAACAATCTGCTTACTCAAAATTTACTAATTCAAATGCTACCGTGCAAAGTTGATTCAAAATTAATTATCATATCTTCTTACTAAATTTTCCTGGATAATGTATTTCTAATGCTTTGATAGTTGACCTTTTGACAAATCAAGAAATGGGATTTTTGAGTAAATTTTTTTTCTAAAAACCCCTCCCTATAGTCTAAGGGTGCAGTTAATTTTATTCTTAAAGAGGATGTGTATAGGCCAGTGCCTAGTTCACATAACTCTATTAGCTCAGCAAATACATGAAGTACCTAGGTCATTGATTCTGAAGATAGAGGGTGGTTTTCCATTTGCTTCCTCATTTATTTCCTCAACACCCATAACTGGTAGCTTATTATTACTGTGTAGGCCACAATCTAACTTTATTTGATTTCTCTCTGAGTTTCCCTAGGACTTGGAAATGTTTGCCTGCATCAAGCATGCCTCTTCTGTGACTGGGTTGTTAAAAAATCCATCACAGCAGCAGCCTCAAGATGCACACTTAGAGGGAATATATGAACAAATCAAGGAAAGCATTGCCAACTTGCAATTCTTATTGCAATTCTCTACATTTTGTTATGTTGACCCAAACAAGACACTTTGTCTTTGGTTCAGAAGTCTCTTAAACATTGGGCATCCACTTCTGTATGAAAGCAAGCTGTGGGACCTGAGACCTGAAGTATTCTTCCCTGAATTTACAGATGTTGTTGCTGCTGTTGCTAGAGGTTTAGTCATTCTTACTAACATCAGTAAGATTATTAGAAAACAGAGGTATCAGGGAAGTGGGGAGCACTAATGGAACAGGTAATAGAGTTATGAGCCTTGACAAATAGGAGAATATCCTAGGGCAAAATTCAAAACTCCTATTTCTACAAGGACCCAGAATGGTAACTGGAGGTATGGACTTAGCATATTAGAGAGCGTATGCTTCCTCTGATAGAGCAGCCACTACTCAGAGCCATGGAGGAATAAGAGTCCAGTCCCCCATGCTTTAAAAAATATGAACTAATATGTGATCTGTTCAGATAAAATGGCAGGTAAAGGATCAGTGCCATTTGAAAATGAATAAGGCTATATTGTTATTGAGATGACTGGATTTTTATAAAAGAAACCAGTAAAGATCCCTAGCTTACTCCACTCACCAAAATTTAATTATAGATATCTAAATATTATTAGGTTTTAAAATTCATATAAAGACCAGAAGTCATTATATATGAAGATTTATATGACACAGTATGAAAGAATTTTCCAGTTTCTAAAGAACTACATCAAAGCCAGAACCAGAAAACAGGAAGAAAATGTTGAATAGATTTGACTATTAAAAAAGCCTAAAGCTTAAAAACACCTCTTTGACAAAACTATATCATTAAGGAAATTATAAAATGATGGCAGACTTTTCTTACCATGTAGGAAACATTAAAGACTAATATCCTTATTACATGATGAAGTATTTACAAGTATATGACCTAAAGAAAACCACTTTCAGAAAAATGGTCAAAGAATATAAATAAGCAGTTCGCAAAAATGTTTAGGCTCACTAGTAATAAAAACTGCAAATTAAAATGAGGTATAATTATTCACTAACCAAATTGGAAATATTTTAAAATAATAGGAGGCTGAGGTACTGGGAATTAGAAATTTCACACATTACTGGTGCAGAATGAAATGAAATTGGGGAAAAAATATTCTGGAAGGCAATTTGGCAACATGTATTGAAAGCTTTCAATGTATGTATTTAAAAACCTGCTTATTGTTTGACCCACTAATTTGTTTTTAGGAATCTATCCTAAGATTATCTCTATCTCTATCTCTATCTCTATCTCTATCTCTATCTCTCTCTATCTCATCTATAATATACTAGAGGCCTGGTGCACGAAAGTGTGCACTGGGGGGTGGGTGTTCCTCAGCTGCCTAGCCGCCTGTACCCTCTTGCAGTCTGGGACCTCTTGAGGGATGTCCCTCTGCCAGCTTAAGCCCGACCCTCCCCAGGGATCGGGCCTAAGCCTGCAGTCAGACATCCCTCTCCCAGTCCGGGACTCTTGCAGTCCAGGACCCCTGGCTCCTTACTGCCTGCCTGTAGCAGAGGCGGGAGAGGCTCCTGCCACCACCGCTGCGCTCGCCAGTTGTGAGCTGAGCCCAGCTTCTGGCTGTGCGGTGGTGGCAGGAGCCTCTCCCGCCTCCGCAGCAGTGCTAAGGAGCCACAGACCTGGCTTCTGGCTGAGCAGTGCTCCCCCTGTGGGAGCACACTGACCACCAGGGGGCAGCTCCTGCATTGAGTGTCTGCCCCGTGGTGGTCAGTGCATGTCATAGTGACTGGTCGTTCCACCGTTTGGTTGATTTGCTTATTAGGGTTTTATTATATAGGATGTCTATATCTCCCTCCTCCTCTCTCTCTCTCTCTCCTTTCCCCCCACTAGAATATAAGTCCCACAAAGTCAAGAGTCCTCTCCATTTAATTCTCTGGCTTTTGCCTGAATCTAGAAAATTGCCTGTCGTGTAGAACATAATCAGTAGGTGTTTGTTGAATGGATTATTATATCTTAACATTTACAAGGTACCTTGGCATCTTATAGGATGTCTAAAGGAGAATGACTAGGATGTTAAGGAATTTTAAATTAGATCATGAAAAATAAGAGAAAAGAACTATTAGAGGAGAAGCCAGCAAAGGATTTGATAATGGTCTTCAAATACTGGAAGAAATATTTTGTGGAAGAATGATTTGACTTATTCTGTACAATTTCTAAGTGCAGAAATACATCAATGAATGGAATTTATAGAAAGGCAGTGTGGGGGCGCTATTTAAAGCAGAGTTGTCCAAAATGGAACCAACTTGGGAAGAAGTGATTCCCTGGGACTGAAAATGTTCAAGCATAAGCACTTACAGGAAGCTTAATATAACAGAAAAAGACCTTAACTAGATTACTCTAAATTTCCTCTGCTTTGAAGACTCACTGCTTCTTCCTTCCCAACATCACTTTGTATACCTTTTCTCCTCTCAGCTAATTACTCCTACTTATTCCTCTGATCTCATTCTAAATGCTATCTCTCTCTGGAACCCTTTTCCTATTACTCAGTCCAACACAATGTTGCGTGTGTATGCCTCTCATAACCATCTCATTTCCCCTTTATGTCAAAGTGCATTGTAATTTCCTTTTTGCCTGATTGTCCTCCTCCAGGTTACAAACTTTATGGAGAAAAGGACTGGTTCTTTCTTTCCATCATGTTTATCTTTTTATATTTGGTATCTAGTATAGTGCCTGGCACATAATAGAATGAAATTATTCTTAATGAGGTACGTACATAGGTTAAAATTGCTTTATATATTTTTTTCTTTGGAGACTATGAGCCATTAAATCGGGGATGCACATCTTTGTTCCTTAATTTCTTTTAGAGTTTCCAGTTCCTCGTGGTTCTGTTTACCTTACTGGTGCACTGGCTTATGTAAACACCTTAAGTGTTCTAAAGAGAGGACTTACAGTGGCCTCCCTCCCTCCCTGCCCCTACATGCCTCCAATGATCCTGGATGGATCCACTTTGTCATCACCTGCAGGTTCCGTCCAGCCCTAGTTGTTGGCCTACATCTTTTGTTAGGAAGGTTATATAAAGCTCAGTAAAATTCCCCAGAGCTTCAGCATGCTCAGTTTTGATGCACATCTTTCTCAGATGTTGACTTCAGTTCTGGAAAGTGGCTGTTTTGTTTTTCTAAATTGTAATTGGTATTTTTTAAATTATTGTAAATGTCAAATACAGTTAACATAAAATATTCAGATAAAACAGAAGATGTAAAGTATAAAGTAAAATCGCCCATAATCCACCTTAAAATGGCCTTTAACATTTTAGTATATATATCTTTCCATATAGAGATAGACTTTTAAAAAATAAACAGTTTATGACAAATTATTATTATAATATAGACACTATTTTATAACATATTTTTTCATTTGATATATTGAGAAGTCATTTCCAGGTCAATAAATATATATTTATACTATCTATCAAGTCTGTATAGAATTCCAGAATATGATTCTACCACAGTTTATTTAAACAATTTTCTCTTTTATAATATTAAGATTTTTTCAATGCTTCACACTTATGAGCCATGATACAGTAAACATTTTTGGTTACCTATCTCATTGTATGTGGTTGATTATTACATTAGCACAGATTCTAAGATAAAGTCCTAGAATTAGGACTACTGGATCAGAGTCTACGGTATTTCGGCTTTTGGTAGAAATCTCTGAGAGGCTCTCAGGAAGCATAGTAATTTCCACAAAATATTATTGATGTGATTGACCTGCTTGATGTTCTGTGACTTAATAAGATAATAAAGTTCCTTTCAACCTACATAATGGAGAACTGGAAAGCTGACATAGCCCTGAGGTAAGATAGTAAGCAGATACTGTTATCTTTGCCATAAGAAGGAAAATTGTTTCTGATTGTTTTTTAAATCTGATGAGGATGAAGAAAAATGCATTATTAAGTTAACTAGAGGTCTGGTGCACGAGATTCATTCACTAGGAGGGGGGCGGGGTGGAGGGTGTCCCTCAGCCCGGCCTGCACTCTCTCACAATCCTGGACCGCTGGCTCCTAACTGCTTGTCTACCTGCCTGTCTGATCGCCCCTGACCACTCTCTGCCTGCCTGCCTGATCACCCCTAACCACTTCTGCCTCAGCCCCTGCACCCGGGACCCAGGTTTCCCTCCTCTGGCTGGCTGCAGGCACATGGGACCCTGGGCCAGCTTCGCCCGGGTCTTGGCTTTGTCAGAAAGGACGTCCGGAAGACATCCGTCTATCTGGTCTAATTAGCATACTACCCTTTTATTAGTATAGATTGTTGCATATTGAATTCCAAAGGCTTTGTGTATTTATTCACTAAGAATTTCACATTCAAAAACACACCTACCTGTAATTGGTATTACCTCTTCTATAAACTGTCCAGCTTTCCCTTCATTGAATGGACCAAGGTGCATGGAGTGACTTAGATATGTAATAGGAAAGGGAGGCAGATTATGGCAGAGAGTGTGTAGAAGAGAATCCATGGTGGGTTAGGACATTTGTTCTGTGTTCTGGGATTTAGGACAGAGTTTTAGTCACTATGGCAAGGCCTGGCAAACTTTTTCTGCAAAGGGCCAGATAGTAAATTTAGATTTTACAGGCCATATGTCTTCATCACAACTACTCAACTCCCATCATAGCTCAAAAGCAGCCACAGACAATACAAAATCAAATAATTATGACTGGGTTTCTATAAACCTTATTTACAACTATAGGTTGAGGACGGGATTTGTCCCAAGAGTCATAGTTTGCAAACTCCTACTCTTACAGGAAGCTGGAAATTAAGCAGGAAATTGAATTAGAAGCCATTATATAGACTGGACCAATTCAGTAATAACTGGTGAATGCTGTGAATTGGTTAGTGATTTTGTACTCAGGTTTTACCCTCAGGCAAACTGAATTATGATAGTGAGTCTATGATTGTAAGATCAATTTCTGACCCCCTGTCTGGAAGGTTAATGCTGCTAAAATGCTGTTTTTCTAGTTAACTTTGGTCCAGGAACCCAGTGGGACCAACACTACAGGGCTACAGGTAGTAGACAGCCTTGGTTTTTGAGAAAGATGAAGAAGTCAGCTGCCCTGTTCCATTGGGCTCCTAAGGCACCTGCACGGGACTCACTCCCTTAACCAGACCCTGCCCCATACTTTTTTGCTTTCAGGCCTCAGCTGTTACTCTGAGTTTTATTCCCCTGATTGTTCCTGGATCTCAAAACAGACCTGCGGGAGTCCTGCCCAGTGGGCCTACTTTCCAAAGTCTACCTTTTTCTTATCTGGCCAATTCTGGTTAAGCAGGACATAGATGAAGATCATCTGTATTTCCAGCTAATATTTTTGTATATATTTCACTTACTTTGCAGCCAAAGCTTCAGTTGTATTTTATGGGTTATTTTTTAAAATTGACTTGGACTCAGTGCATGTAGTTTTATGCCATTAAAAGGTTTAATTGGAGAGTCAGGAATGGAATCCATTTGTTTCTCCAGATTTATTAGCCCCTGAATCACAGGCAGCAGAATTCGGAACGTTGGAATGCTCTCGGCCAGATTCTGAGTTACCTCATTGTGGTTTAACACAGGGAAGTCAGAGTTCAGGGCTTTTAGCTCCTAAGTCAAACAGTGGACTGCAGTGAGCTCTGGATTCCTTCCAAAAGTTCTGACACTTTCAAAGAGTTACCCACTTTTCTTTTACATGAGTGGGAATGGATTTCCATGGGTACATCAACCTTTCTTACCAAGGGTGTGCATTTGAGTGACTAGGAGTTGGCTTGAGACTGTGGCCTCAGGGCAGAGCTGTGATAACTGGCACAAGCAGGATTGTGTCAAAGAACCCAGAACCAAGCTTTGTTCTCACCTTGTTAATTGGACTAGGCAGAATGGTGGGTTGGCCTGAAGTGATCTTTAAAACAGACCTGCTCACCACAGGTCTGGTCTAGTGGCTTTTGCTATTCCTAAGGCAGGGTGTGAAAACCAGCAGCAGTGGCTGCTAGCTCAACCCTTCTGAGGAGGGGCTCCAGAGCAGCTGGAGGGAGCACAGAGTGAGGGTGGTGGTTTCCTTGGATTTCTCTCAAGATGCCGACTGGGGGTTATGGCTTCACATAATCCCAAGGAGGAGTCAGGGGACTCTCAGGGGGGAAGTGCCTGTCCTTGGGTCCCAAGACAGTCGTATGCGGAGCTTGAAAAGGCCTGAGGCTGGGCAAGTTTGCAAATTAGAGAGAGTCTTTGATGTAGGAACCAGAAATCAGGATTCCAGTTCTAGCTCTGCCTTTAATTGCTATGTAAGTGAGGTCTAATCACTCAGCCTTTTCTGGGAGTTGGTTTCCTTATCTGTAAAATAGGATAATTAGTCCTGCCCTATCTCCCTCAAAGAGATGAGTAGTAAATGAGAACATTAATGAATGTGAAAGAACTTTGAACATAGTGTAAAGCACAAGAGAAAGACATTATTATCACTGCTGCAAATGAAATCCACTGACCAACTAGCTAGCCCCACAATGCTCTCTATAGCAAACACCAACTGCTCACCCAGGCTTCCAAGTCATTCTCTTGACCAGACTCTATGAGACACTATTACAAACTAGAGGCCCAGTGCATGAAATTAGTGCACTCGAGGGGGCGGGGGGCTCAGCCCAGCCTGCGCCCTCTCATCGTCCTGGAGCCCCACGATCGGTTGCCCCCAAGAGGGAGGCCCAGACTACCCGGCAGCAGCCCTGTGGCGGATGGGCGGGGCCTCCCTTTGCAGGGGCAATCCATCACAGAGCCCTGGCCAGCACCGTGATCTATCGCCCCAAAGAGATAGGCCCTGCCCACCAGGCCTGGGCTCCATGATGGATCACCCCTGCAGAGGGAGGCCCCGCCCACCTGCCATAGCCTGCCAATCGGTGGCCTGGGCCTCCTTCTTTGGGGCAATCACGGAGCCCCTGATTGATTGCCCCGCTGGCCAGGGGCTTGGGCCTCCCTCTGCAGGGCGATCATGGGGTGATGGCGGGGGCGCCCCAACCAATCAAATCGCACCCACCTTGGCTGGCCTAGTGCAAGTGGGTGTCATAGCATGGTTATCTGGACAGTCGTTCCACTGTTTGGCCGTTCAGTCGATTTTCATATTACACTTGTATCATTATAGATGCCTTACCTGGACTCTGCTCCAACTAAGCTATTCTTGCATCACATTTTGCTTACACCTACCTTTATGTTTTCTGTAGTTTGTTTTTAGTTTTCCTCCCAACTCTTTTCTTCAGCTCCCTTCACAGCCTCATCCTGTCTCTTAAAGCTGGTTCCTAAGGGCACCTCACTCAGCAATCTTCTCACTCAAAATAGTCCTTGGAAGATCCCATCCACTCCTGTGCCATTAACTCCATCCATGCGATGATATAGATTGTATGTATATACAATCTTGCTTCTCACTCCCCAGTGATAGCACACTTTCCTCCCAGTGGAAGTTAGACAAGGTGTATTCTCCCCTCCTGCCTCGTCCTTCCCTGCACATTCCATGCTTCCTTAGCCATCCAGTCCTACAGCATCTATCTCTCGAATCTCGGCAGCATTATCATTGCTGCTGCTTTCCTTTCTGTCTAAATCGCTGATATCTTGGATTATTGTCACAGTTTACTGATTAGATTCCATTTCCAGTCTGCTTTCCTGACATTACATCTTCCACTCTTTTGTCAAACTGCTGTTTTTAACACACACATCTCATTATGCCATTTCTCTGCTTCAAATGCTTCAGTACCACTCCTGCTTTTCAGATTTGTTTAAACTTAGCACAGAAGTCTCAGGATGATCTGACCCCACAAATCCTGCTTCCACTGGGTCTTAACTATGTTTAGGTCTTGAACTCATCTAAGAATCTGAGGAAATAGAAAAATTGTAGGTAGAGATTTGCAAACAAATAGCCATTTGCTCCTGGAGCTCCTGTCTGCCTCCCTGATGAATTGCCACGTTTGTAGTCTCTCTCCAACCCCACTCCCCCATCTCCCAGTGCATTCAGTTCTAGTCTCACAAAGGTTCTTGGGGTTCCCCAGTAAAGTGTAGCTTTCTCACACCTTTGTGTCTTCATGCTTGGTGTCCTTCTGCTGGAATTCCCTTCTTGCCACCTTAGTCCAGGTAAATACCATTTGTTTTTCAAATATTAGTTCAAACGTCACCACCTCTAGGAAATCTTTTCTCATTCTGTAACTGGTTTACCTATTCCTGTTCTGTGGTTCCAGAATAGCCTGAATTGTCTCCCATCCCATTGTTTCCCAATAAAATTTTGATCTCTTGCTAGATAATTTGAAGGTAGAGATCTTATCTTAATTGACTATGCATTTCCAGTTTGTAGCATATTACCTGGCATATAAGAACACTCAGGGCCCTGGCCCGGTAGTTCAGTTGATTAGAGCATCACCCTGGTACACCAAGGTTGTCGGTTTGATCTTTGGTCAGAACACATATAAGAAGCAACCAATGATTCATAAATAAGTAGAGCAACAAATCTCTCTCTCAAGTCAATAAATATTTTAAAAAGAGCACTAAAAAAAATGTTTGCTGAATGGAATTGAATTGTTCTTATTTAGAACTAGAGGCCCGGTGCATGAAATTTGTGCACAGGGGTGTGTCCCTCAGCCCAGCCTGCACCCTCTCCAATCTGGGACCCCTCAAGTGATGTCCGACTGCCCATTTAGGCCCGATCCCAGTGGGCAGTCGGACATCCCTCTCACAATCCAGGACTGCTGGCTCCCAACTGCTCGCCTGCCTGCCTTCCTGATTGCCCCTAACCCCTTCTGCCTGCCAGCCTGATCACCCCTTAATCACTCCCCTGCCAGCCTGATTGATGCCTAACTGCTCCCCTGCCAGCCTGATTGCCCCTAACTGCCCTCCCCTGCAGGCCTTGTCCCCCCCAACTGCTCTCCCCTGCAGGCCTGGGTCCCCCCCAACTGTCCTCCCCTGCAGGCCTTGTCCCCCCCAACTGCCCTCCCCTTCAGGCCTTGTCCCCCCCAACTGCTCTCCCCTGCAGGCCTGGGTCACCCCTAACTGCCCTCCCCTGCAGGCCTGGGTCCCTCCCAATTGCCTTTCCCTGCTGGCCTGGTCACCCACAACTGCCTTCCCTTGCAGGCCTGGTCCCTCCCAACTGCCCTCCCCTGCTGGCCATCTTGTGGTGGCCATCTTGTGTCCACATGGGGGCAGGATCTTTGACCACATGGGGGCAGCCATCTTGTGTGTTGGAGTGATGGTCAATCTGCATATTACTATTTTATTAGATAGGATAGAGGCCTGGTGCACAGGTGGGGGCCAGCTGGTTTGCCCTGAAGGGTGTCCCGGATCAGGGTGGGGGTTCCCTTGGGGCATGGGGCGGCCTGGGCGAGGGGCCTGTGGTGGTTTGCAGGCCAGCCACGCCCCAGGCGACCCAAGCGGAGGCCCTGGTATCTGGGGTTTATTTATCTTCTACAATTGAAACTTTGTAGCCTGGAGTGGAGCCAAGCCTTCTGCTTGCTCCATGGCAGCAGCCATTTCTGTTAGGATTTATGTATCTTCTATAATTGAAACTTTGTAGCCTTAAGCGAGGCCTGTGCCGGCCAGGGTGTGCAGAAAGCTTGGCTTCCTCCATCACCGGGGCAACCCTAGCCTCCTGCTCTTTCCAGCTCCGTGGCTGCCGCCATTTCTGTTTGGGTTTATGTATCTTCTATCATTGAAACTTTGTAGCCTTGAGTGGAGGCCTAGGCCAGCAAGGGCAGGCAGAAAACTTGGCTTCCTCCATCACCAGGGAAACCCAAGCCTCTGTGAACATAGCCATCTTGGTTGGGTTTATTTGCATATTTGCTCCTGATTGGCTGGTGGGCGTGGCTGGTGTGCTTGGCTTGTGGGTGTAGCAAAGTGATGGTTAATTTGCATATTACTCTTATTAGATAGGACACTCTCCCCCCCCCCACCCCTTTACTAGTACATACCTTATAGTTCTCTTAAAGTTAATCACAGACAATCTTCCTATATAATCTTGTTTCATTATGCTGATCCTTAATGATCTTATCCTTAAATTTCTTTCTAGTGTGTGGTTTTTAACACTGCATGGTCATTTAGAGGTTGCTTTGAAATAGATCATTCCTAACCATCATTGTTCTTTAAGTATGTGAAATATAGGGGAAAGTGTTTTGGAAAGGAGCCAGAAGACCCAGTTCTAATTTTAGCTTTTCTATGAACTAAATGTGTGGCCCTGGGCAAATTACTGATTTTTCCCCCGCCTTGGTTTAAATTTTCTTATTTTTAAAACGAGTCATATGTACAATATCAAGATGCCTTCCTATTGAAAGGCTATCTATATGCCACTAATGTTTTTGACTCTTTCATGTATCATATGTATATATTTCACTTTTCCAATTACATTGTAGTTTCTTTATGAAAATTATATTTTGTGCCCCAGTTCCTTTTTTTGTCTTCATATCACTATACATCTATAGATACATAATAAATGAACATTTATTAAACTCCAAGCCTCACCTTAGGAGATTTTACAAAGGAAGGATGTAACAAAGGGTTAATAAAATAATTTGTTGCAACTTCAAGTCTCTAGATTACTTCATGAGTATGTGTGGTTAATGCATACCATGTATACATCCCTATAATCAGGCCTGTGCTCTAGAAGGAGGGTGAGGTCTGGACCTTCAAATCTATTTGAAATAGGAATTTTTCTCCCAACTTGGGAAAAGATGTATTCTGATTCAAAGTGGGAAAAAGAGCTTTCAGAGACTCTTAAAGTACTTAAAGGTATTTTTGGAATTTAAACTATGCTAAGAAAATTAAACAAAAATAAGTCAGAAAATTTTTGATTGTGTGTGTGTGTGTGTGTGTGTGTGTGTATTAACCTAAGAGAAGATGTACTGCTTTGCAGAGTATAATTTAGTGTTTTGCCAGATTATGAAATTTTTACTGGGGACCTGAGACATTTTTCTGATTCCAAAGAAAGATCACAGGTAAGTAGCCTGGGTAAAAAATGATAACATGCATTTGCAATCATATTGACATTAAGACAAAACAAAACAAAACAAAAACAAAAACAAATGACTGTTTATTCAGCACAGGTGTTCTCCATCTCCTTTCATCTCAGCTTTTGAATATCAGCAGCCTCCTCCCTCAGCAAAGGCCATATGTATAGAAGACTCAGCCTTGGGTTATAGAGATCAAAGGGTTGCAGTTGAAGCAATTTTGTAGAGCTGAATACTGGATCCTAAACACCAAACACTGTCTCCTAAAGGATAAATACAGTTTTGCCTTGATCAGTTAAGGTTGGCTGTTATTGAACTTGCAACAGTCACTAATACACCTAAATCAACTGTTTCTTTGCTATTGGTCAACTTAGATGGGAAACAGCCTTGATTTTTTTAAATTAAATGGGTAAAAATTATAGTAACTACGTATTTATTTTAGGGGTTGCAGTTGCAATTACTTATTTACTTTTATAATGCTACCAGCAGTGTATCTAAAGTATTTGACACTGAATTTTTAAAATAATTCTTTATTGTTGAAAGCATTACATATGTCCCCCTTTTTCCCACATTGACCCCTATCAGCCCGTCCCCATCCCCATCCCCCACGATAGGCTCTCACCGTCCCATTGTCTGTGTCCATGGGCCATGCATATATGCATACAAGGTCCTTGGTTGATTACCTCCCAACCACCCACCCTCCCCCACATTCCCTCCGAGATTCTGCACTCTGTTCTATGCTTCCATGTCGCTGGATCCACTTTGTTCATCAGTTTATTTTGTTAGATTTCACACATGAGTGCGATCATGTGATATTTATATTTCTCTGACTGACTTATTTCACTTAGCATGATACTCTCCAGGTCCCTCTATGCTGTCTCAGAGGGTAAGAGATCCTTCTTTTTTACTGCAGCATAGTATTCCATGGTATAAATGTACCACAGCTTTTTCATCCACTCATCTACTGATGGGCACTTGGGCTGTTTCCAGATCTTAGCTATTGTAAATTGTGCTGCTATGAACATAGGGCTGCATGCATTCTTTCTGATTGGTACTTTGGGTTTCTTAGGATATATTCCTAGAAGTGGGATCACTGGGTCAAATGGCAAACCCATATTTAAGTTTTTGAGGAAACTCCATACTGTTTTCCATAGTGCCTGCACCAGTCTGCATTCCCACCAGCAGTGTACTAGGGTTCCTTTTTCTCCACATCCTCACCAGCACTTGTCATTTGTTAATTTGTTGATGATAGCCTTTTTGACAGGTTTGAGGTGATACCTCATTGTTGTTTTAATTTGCATCTCTCTGATGGTCAGTGACTTTGAGAATTTTTCCATGTCTCTTGTCCATCTGTATGTCCACTTTGGAGAAGTGTCTATTTAGGTCCTTTGCCAATTTTTTGATTGTGTTGTTCATCTTTCTTTTGTTAAGTTGTATGAGTTCCCTGTAAATGTTGGAGATTAAATCCTTATCCATGATAACATTGGCAAATACGTTCTCCCATGCAGTGGGCTCTCTTGTTGTTTTGTTGATGGTTTCTTTTGCTGTGCTGAAGCTTTTTATTTTGATGTAGTCCCATTTGTTTATTTTCTCCTCAGTTTCCTTTGCCTAGGAGATATTTCCATAAACATATTGCTATGAGATTTTGCTGCCTATGGATTCTTCTTAGATTTTTATGGTTTCCTGTCTTATGTTTAAGTCCTTTATCCATTTTGAGGTTATTCTTGTGTATGGTGTAATTTGGTGGTTTAGTTTCATTTTTTTTGCATGTACCTGTCCAATTTTCTCAGCACCATTTATTAAATAGACTGTCTTGACTCCATTGTATGCTCTTGCCTCCTTTGTCAAATATTAATTGAGCGTAATGGCTTCTATCAATTTCTGAGGTCTCTGTTCTGTTCCATGGATCTATATGACTGTTCTTGTGCCAGCACCAGGCTGTTTTGATTGCGGTGGCTTTGTAGTATAGTTTGAAATGGTATTGTGATTACTCCGACTTTGTTCTTCTTCCTCAAGATTGCTGCAGGTTTTTGGGGTCTTCTTTGGCTCCACATAAATTTTTGGAGTATTTGTCCTAGATCTGTGAAATATACTGTTGGTATTTTAATAGGGGTTGCATTGAATCTGTAGATTGCCTTGGGTAGTATGGACAGTTTAATTATGTTGATTCTACTAATCCATGAACATGGTACAGTCTTCCACTTGTTTATATCTTCTTCTATCTCTTTTTTCAATGTCCTGTAGTTTTCTGATGACAGGTCTTTTGCCTCCTTTGTTAAGTTTATTCCCAAGTATTTTATTTTTTTGTTGCAATGGTAAATGGGATTGCTTGTTTAGTTTCTCACTCTGAAAATTCATTATTAGTGTATAAAAAAGACATCAATTTTTGGATATTGATTTTGTATCCTGCTACTTTGCCATATTCATTTATTAAATCTAGTAGTTTTTTGGTGGAGTCTTTAGGGTTTTCTATTTACAATACCATGGGCATTTGCAAATAACTGGAGTTTTACTTCCTCCTTTTATTTCTTCTTCTTGTCTAATAGCAGATCAATTTTTAACCATCTCCTCTTCTATGCAAAAAAAATTACATTCTGTAATGATTATTATTTTTTATGGTACTTGGTATACTACACTATGAGTTCCTTGAAGTCAGAAACCATGTTTTAATATATCTTTGAATCTCCATTGTCTAGTATTTTGCCTGATTTTTAGTAGGAGCTCAAGAAATATTTACAAATTCACTGAATAATGAATGGATTGTCATCTTTAGCATGGTCAAGATTGATTACTAAGTGACTGTTAGCATGCTAGAGGTCATACACGACATTAGAGAGAGGTCTACATTTTCCTTCAATGTCTATAAAATTGTCTAAAGGAGTTCTATAGGGTTCTACCAGTGGAAGCCCATGGACTAGACCATAGGTGCATATACCCCATTGTCAAGCCGGATCTCTTCAACTCTTTCAAAATATGGCTCCTGGCATTTCCAGTGCTCTAGCTCCAGGCCCAAAGTGGGCAGATGTCTGAGCTGTCATAGTTATTTTGCCCTTACTATTGAGACTCTGTGCTGGATGTCAGAAATCATAGAGTTGTGTCTCTTATTCTTCAATTATTACTTTATATTCATTTTTACATTCATTTTGCAAGCACCGAAATGCAAATTGAATAGTAATTAGGGGTTAAAATACACAACTACGTGATTCTTCAGTCTTCTGCACAAACCATTGCTGCATAGACATTCTCAGTGAAGATGCCAAACCAAGCATCACTATTGAAAGAACTTAAGTTTTGTCCCTCTGATAATAATGCACTTAAAATAACCTTTTTGCCAGGACATCTGTTTACCCATGGCCACAAAAGCAAGCCAGTAAGCAAGACTGCAAGCAATCTTTTAAAAGGTAACTCCTTTGCCATTTTTATCATTTTAGCCTGAAAAGTAGGAGATTCACATAAATAAGATGTTAATTGGTCTCCCAAGCAATAGAGAGTTGTTTTCTACCCCCTAAGTGTATTAGTGTATGCATTTGTTCAGTCAGTAATATCAGGCTTTAGGAGCCAGGTAATGTGTTGTCTTAAAATACACTTTGGAAAGTGGCCCAGACTTCAAGGTGGAACCGAGATGGAGGTAGGAGATAAATGTGTCTAGGACTTCCCATGATGTAGGATGCCAGTCTCCCTCTGGATTAGTATCCTGTCAGTTCAAAACATTGTATTTGAGGCTTTGCCAGATGAACCTGTACCAGAAGAAATGTCATGCCCTAGGATAATTCCTTTCTGTGCCTTTAACATTTGTTGGGTTGCACTGTTTGTATCTGTCTGGCACTACGCTAGGTACCTGTGCATGAATTATATAATTGATTTAATTCTCTCAGTCACCCTGTGGCTTTGGTTTCTCTTCATTACTCATGAGGGAACTGGGGTGCTCAGGTCATCAGCAAGTATTTGAAGCTAGGTATTATTATTATTTCATTGGCAGGCAGCATTCTTTCTGCAATATGATAGCAAGACCAGTGGAAAGGTGGTCAGTGGCCCCTGGGTTACTTTTTTCTTTCTAGGCTCTTTTTGTGTTCATCTTCCTTCAGATGGACAAACTTCACATGCATTTTCTCAGACCTCCTGGTTTTGCACAGGTTATTCTCTGTGCCTGACAAAATTCTCCCTGCTGGAGCTGTTCCATAGTGTGTGTGTGTGTGTGTGTGTGTGTGTGTGTGTGTGTGTGTGTGTGTGTTTACCACTTTTGGGTTGTTTGTTTGTTTGTTTGTTTTATCTGTGTGTGTGTGTATGTGTTTTTACCATTCCCTTAGCACCTGACACTTCTGTAATTGTAGCCCTGATGACACGGTGTGCTAAGTCCCTACATAATGTACTGCTCATAGATACAAACCTTGTGAAGCAGGAAGGGACTGTGGGCAGCACCCAGAACAGTGCCTGCAGCCTGGCAGGTGCTCAGTGCATAGCTATCGATCGACTGTCCTTGGGTCCGATGTAATTTCCCTGCTTTCTATTTAAGCCTCTGGCTTAGAATGTGCCAAGAACACTAAGAGTGGTTGTTCCTGGGGTCTAGGACTGGGAGCTAGGTGGGAGGGGAGCACATGTACTCCTACACCTCTGGTGCAAGTAATTACCTTGTGTATGCATTAACTTGTAAAGAAAAGCAAAACACATTAAGACATAACTCTGCCAATGCGATTTTGAAAGGCTGTACTTTTCCCCAATACAGTCTTTCTCTAAACTCTTTCTGTGGCAAACCTAGAGCTCTCAACAGAGTAAGCAATGGATCCATGTAAGGCTTAGGTAGGTATCCGTGCAGAAGCAGGTGTTTGCCGTTTGGCTCACACGGCCATCCTAGCTGTGAACCACAGTCTGCTGTTGCTGGACACAGCATAGAAAACGGAAACTAGGCAGAAAAAACCTGACATGCAGGGCTTATGAAATAGTCATGCCCAATATATTTGATCTAGAAAAACTTTAATTTTTCCCAAATATACATTATACACCATAAATCACTTGGTGTTCGAAGAAAATGAAGATATTGTGTTTGAAATGTAATAGGATATTCCCTTTTGATAAGAAAACAATATAAAATATACTAGATAGGAATCAGCTCCAATAAATAATCCAGGAGATTGTTAAGGTAGAAAAAAAAGTTTTTAAGGCTATAAGTCCATAAGGAAATGGACATCTAGAGACTATATTGAACCACCTGGGAGGCAAACTCCATTAAGGGAAAATTAAATTAAAAGTTCAGAATGACTTCAAAGTGCCCTTGTTTCTGAGCAAAATATGGAGACTCCCAAGTGGAAATGGAATGTGTAGTCATTGATCATAAATATAATTTGTTAATCAAATTAAAGTTATTTTAATTCAACAAATGCCCATTAAGTGCCCAGTCTGGGAATGGAACCCTGTCTTAGGTACAACAAGAGGTATTGGTGTAAGGTCAAGTCCTTCCCTCAAGGGACTTACAATCTAAAGCAGGGGGTAGGATAAGAGAAATATTCAAACCACCACAATAACCAGAACATTGGGATTATCATCTGAGGGATACACACAATGTATATAGAAGTAGGAACCTTACATAGTACAGGGTCAGGGAGAGACTTCATTCATGACAAGTGAGATTTGGGATCTGCAGTGGAGCAGGGAGAATTCTGGGAAGAAGGAATAGCAGGAGCATGGGCTCAGAGGTGGGAAGGTATGGAGACAAGGGAAGGTGGTGTCTACTTTGGTTGTAACAGAGGATATGTGTAGGGAACTGGCAGGAATAAATCCTGAGAACTGAGGTCTGGGACCTACACTGGATGAACTTGCTGACCAACAGGCATGGGGATAAAATGTAGAACTTGAAAAGAGTGAAGTGCTGGGACCCAGAAGACCTGGGCTCAGGTTCTGCTTCAGCAGTTTGGTTCGCCCCTCAGCATGTTCGGGATAATTATTTTGTTCCTCACAGAACTGAGAGCTGGTGTGAGGATCCAGTGATGTAAGGCTGTGTAAAGTATGAAGAAACACATACATAAAAACCATTATTCCATGGTAGTGAGGGTCCTAACTTGAAAAACTAAGCCATGCAGCTCACCTACAATTCACTCATTCATTTCTTTTTTATTTTTTTATATTTTTATTGATTTTAGAGAGGAAGGGAGAGGGAGAGAGAGATAGAAACATCAATAATGAGAATCATTGATTGGCTAACTCCTATATACCCTCTACTGGGGATTGAGCCCATAACCTGGGCATGTGCCATTGACCGGAATCGAACCTGGGACCCTTCAGTCGACAGGCTGACGCTCTATCCACTAAGCTAAACTAGCTAGGGCAGTCATGCATTTCTTGCCACATTAGAATTCTAGAATATATTTCCATGAATATGTAAACATTTATGTGGAAAAGAAAGCTCTGAGGAATAAAAGTCAGTATGTGTAATAGATAAGAAAACAAACTTCAAGGTCAGACCTGGAATCCTGGAATTGAATCTTGACTTTTTAGCCCTCATAAGCTATGCACCTTCTCTAAGTGATTGAGACAATAATTGACATAATGTATGTAAAGTGCTTTATAGAGTGCCTAGCAAAAGACACAAACAAGATAAAAAAATTGCAACTGTATTATTATTATTTTATCATTTTTATTAATTATTTTATTATTATCACAATTTGTATTCTTGGTTTAAAAGCAGTGGACCAGGGTCAGGGTGCAGAGCTATTGGTTAGATGTGTTTTTCTGGTATGTATTACAACAATACAGAGTCATGCCTGAGACCTGGGAGAGATGTAACAAGAGTACAATGGATAAAAATTAGAAGAGTGAATTCATGATATGTGGGGAGCACAACATTGTGGTCCAGGGACAGACAGATGGGACATTTGGAGATGAAGGCCATTGCGGCCCTTTAAGTATGGAGCCCAATTGTCAGAGCCACTCATCACCTGTGCCACATTGGAACAGGGATATCTATCTATCTATCTATCTATCTATCTATCTATCTATCTATCTATCATCTATCTATCATCTATCTATCTATCTATCTATCTATCTATCTATCTATCTATCATCTATCTATCTATAAAAGGCTCATATGCAAAGTGTCCCTGCATGAGTTTGACCAGGAGTTCTATAGCTTGCTATGACGTGCGCTGACCACCAGGGGGCTGCACAGAACAAAGGAAGGCCCTGGCCAGCAGCTGGCAGCTGGGGAAGGGAGACCCCAGCCAGTAGCCAGGGAAGGGAGGCCCCACCCAGCAGCTCGAAGGAAGGCCCTGACCAGCAGCCAGAGGCCCAGATTGGCCCTGATTGCCAGCCAGGCCTAGGGACCCTACCTGTGCACGAATTTCGTGCACTGGGCCTCTAGTGACATGATGATATGGCTCCTTTTTCATGGACATAGGTGGCTCCTACAGCAGCATCACTTCAGTGATCCAGAGGAGAAGGGGAGGAAAGTGGTGGATGGCGGTGGGTTGCTTAGGAGAGAACTTGAGAACATAGGCAAGTCATTTTTCTGGGGACTTTTGGGAACTTTAGGGAGGAATTTGAGGAATTTTGGGCAGGAGGCATTGAGATACTATTTATTGTTTTGTGCCCCCTTTTCCTCTGCACCTCCCCGCTCACACCCAAACTGGTGTGATGTAGGGTAACATTGGTCACATTGGGACAAAGAGAATTAGAACAATGAGTAGGAAGATAGTAAGATGCAGGGGAATGTGCTAGCAGATGGATCCCAGATACTTGAGGCTGTGCTGTCCATCCCAGAGGAGGTGGAGACAGTTCTTTATCAAAAGGAAGAACATGTTAAATTACTCTATTTCCCTAACAAAAATTTAAAAAATAATCATCTAACTTTTAAGGTTCTATTTGACACTGGCTTCTCCATTTCATTTCTCATATCAAAGGGCAAGAATCCTAATTAAGGTTGACCACAATAACTGTTGATTACTTTTAATGGAGTTTGGGTAATACTAATGTGGCTCAATACATGAGTCTGTTTTGTTACACTTTATGACAATTATAATCTTAGAACAACTGGTTATTTTAACTTCTTAAAAATGTGTTGCTATTTCAATATTTATTTTAATATGTAGTAGCATGTTCTTTTGGTGCACATACATTATTTTTTCCTATGTACCCCCTTGATTCCTCCCCCCTTCCCCATTTTCTGAGGTAGTTACAAAATGGGTTTTCACTTCAACCTGCAGGTGACTTTGAAGACATTGCCATATGGTGCTAAAACATTATAATACATCACTTCTTGTTTGCCAGATGTTGTTCTACTCTGCTAGGCAGTGATTCAGATGCTCTGTGATGATTTTGCAAAATGAATCTTGCTAAACTGGAGAGTTTTAGTTGTCACATCCCATCTCATTATTATTGCCTGGGTACTGCAAATGTACAAGAAAAATTAACAGTGTGAAGCAAAGCCATTAGGTATGCAAATAGCAGTGTTTCCCGCTGTCCAGGTGTCTGCCAGCCTTGATGTGACAGCATCCCCATTTCACAGAGTGGGGATGGACTCACAGGACACTGGCTCCCTGGGGTAAATTGGATGTAGATGAGAGGTACTAAAGGTTCATTCAATGCACTGAGATTTCAAGCTGCTTTCTATGTTGTGCAATAGCAAGCTGCTTTCCTGGCATAATTTGAGAAGGGTCAGGACGGCCCTGAATGTCTAGTTATACAAGTGTTTATTTTCCACCATTATTAAATTAGTATTTGAAGTGGGAGCTTTTTCCCAGAATTTCTTCTTTATTTTATTTATTTTTATTTTTTAAAAAAAATATTAGATTTATTGGGATTACATTGGCTAATACAATTATATAGGTTTCAAATATACAATTCTATAACACATCATCTGTATATTGCACTGTGTGTTTGCCACCCAAAGTCAGCTCTCCTTCAGTCACCATATATTTGACCCTCTTGACCCTTTACTACCTCCTTCACCCTCCCTTTCCTTCTGGTAACCACCATACTGTTGGCTGTGTCTATGAGGTTTTGTTCATTTGTTGCTTACAGTTTTATATCCAACATATGAGTAAAATCATATGATTCTTGACTCTCTGTCTAACTTATTTTGCTTAGCATGATATTCTCAAGATCCACCCATGTTGTCACAAATGGCAGTATTTCATCTTTTCTTGTAGCTGAGTAGTATTCCATTGTATACACTATGTGCCACACTTTCTTTATCCAGTCATCTATGGAAGGACAGACACTTCATACTCTGCTGGTGGGAATGTGAACTGGTACAGCTGCTATGGAAAGCAGTATGGAGATTCCTCAAAAAATTAAGAATAGAGTTACCATATGACCCAGCAACCCCCCTTCTGGGTGTCTATCTAAAAAAGTTTGAAAACTTTTATTTGTAAAGATATATCTACCCCTATGTTCATTGCAGCATTATTCACAGTGGCCTAGACATGGAAACAATTGACGTGTGTTTTGACAGAATTTTTCTTTTAAATCGTCATGTTACAGAGTTGGGGCAGTTTATGGTGTGCAGGAATTAAACTCAGTCACCTACCTTTGGTCTCTTTTATCCTGTGTTCATCTTCTACCTGGTATATATACCTAGTGCTCACTAAGCACTCAATGAATATTCACTGAATGAATACATGAATGAATGAATGCATGAACAAAAGAACATGACCGGCCTCCATAGGGAGAGCAAGGGTGAAGAATATACTCCTTGGCATATGTATGTAGTGGAGTGATGCTGGAAATGAGAGGAGAGTCAAATGTGTCTTGGAGTGCGGGACATGTTTTGAGTTAAAGACCTACACATCATCTCTGTAGAGTTACTGAGTGCAGCTTTTGAGGGTGGTACGTATGTATCCCCAATACTGTGCACACTCAGCTACCTCCTCTTTGGTAAGAACCTTTCTACACTTAGTCAATGAGAAGGCTTTCTTTAGTGTGTTCTGTACTAATCATGATATATCAACAGTTCTTTCTACCCAGCCCAGGGTCAAGTTCCAGTCTGTCCAGTCCCGCCGTCACTGACGGAGCTGCCAGTCTGTCAGCCAGCAGATCCATCACTGGACTTCTGTCAGATGCTTGTTGTCATGTGTTTTGGCAGCTGGACCACAGGCCTTTTCCTGGCAAAATACCAGATTCTTCTAAAAACGCCTTTAACGGGGATAACCCTCGAAGCTGGAATGTCTTTGAAATATTACAGCAGGACATGAATTCCTAGTCAGACTTTGGTATGCACCACCACAAAGGAAAAAGTCAGACCCTGATCGATTTATGACAGTCCTGGATGAAAACATAATTCAGATAGGACAACAAGGCAAAACTGGGAGAGTGAGTGTTCCTCTGGAGGTCATGGCTTCAGTGAATAGCAGGAGGATTTGGGGGCAAAATTCAAATTTTCTCTTTGTGAATTCTAACTATGATGAGAAAATGCTAAGGCATTATATCATAGGGGCTAGAAATTGTAAGTCTTGAAATTAATGGGAGTTAAATAAGTAGTTCAACTTCCTTCACCTCACTCTGGAAGGAAATGGTCAAAATTTTTATATCAACAAATAATTAATGTATACTTGCTATGGTAATATCTGCTTGAGCACTAATTACGTGCTTAGTATAGTGCTAAATGCACGTTGTTTATCATTTCTCTTGGTTATCATTACATCCCTATGCCCATTTTACAGCTAAAGAACCAGGCTTAGAGGTGAAAAGGGACTGGGCTTAGGTCACACAGCTAGTAGGTGGTAGGCAACAGAGGGTTAAGAGTTCCTTTAGGTTTTAAAACTGGCTTACCTCTGTGCCCCCTGCCCTCTACTACTGTGTTTGACCCCTTTGCTAGGTAATCTGGGAGGGAGTAGATACTCTGGTGCCCACACAGAGCCCCTTTAACAGACCTGTACACCCTAACTCCTAACTGATGTGTTAGCTGCTAATGGCTTGCATTTGCCCAGTCCCCTTCCTTGGCTGTCTTACCCATGGTTACTCTTCCCTCCTCACCACTGAGGCTCATGCTTCAAGGTGGGCAACTCTGTGCTGTGGTTTATGATCTAAAGAGCCTCACCCTGTATATAGGGCCAAGATTATACTTGACAGTGACCACATCCCTGCTGGGATATTTCTACATCCGTATTCCATTCTCTTTCCTCTCTTACAGGTTCATTCTTAAGGCACTCTGTCAATAAATCACATCTACCTAAACCCCCATCTCGGGCTCTGCTTGCAGGCAACCTGACCAATAGAAAGCTTTTTCCTTTAAGAAGCATGCAATCATAATGCAAGGAAGACCTTTCAAAATAGCCATTGCCATTCGAAGATGGAATAAATTGTTTGGGTCAATACTGAGTTTCCTCTTTTGGGAAGTATGCAACATAGGCTGGGCACAAAGATCATTTGGGCAGGGTGTTGGATGGGGACTTTAGGCATGAACTATAATTTATCTTTTTAATGTGTACACTTTGGTGGCTTTTAACATTTTTATAATGTTATGCAACTACCACTAATATATATAATTCCAGAACATTTTCACCAACCCAAAAAGGAACTCATATCTATTAATAGTCATTTTGCATCTGCCCCTCCTTCCAGCCCCTGGAAACCACAAATCTACATTCTGTGTCTATGAATTTGACTATTTTGGATTTTTCATATAATTTGAAGTATACAATATGTGACCAGTTGTGATAGACAGTCTTCTGTCACTTTGAAAAATATTTCAAAGTTCACTCATTGCAACATGTATCAGTATTTTATTCCCTTTAATGGCTATATAATCTACATTTTGTTTATTCAACAATTAGTGGACATTTACTTTTTCCTCACTTTTTGGCTATTATAAATAATGCTACTAAGAGCATTCAAGTACATGTTTATATGTGAATATATGTTTTCCATTCAATTGGGTGTATACCCAGGAATAGAATTGCTGGGCCTTATAATAACTCTGTTTAACTTTTTGAGGAACTACTAAACAGTTTTCCAAAATGGCTCTGCCACTTTACATTCCCACCATCAATGTATAAAGGTTCTAACTTCTCTACATCCTTGCCAACAATTTTTACTGTCCATCTCTTTTACCATAGTCATCTTAGTGGGAATGAAGTGTTATCTCATTGAGGTTTTGACCTGCATCTGTGTGATGACTAATAACGTTGAGAATTTTATCATGTGCTATTGCCATTTTTATATCTGCTACAGAGAAATGTCTATTCAAATAATTTGCTCATTTTAATTGGATAAAATGTCATTTTATTCTTGAGTTGTATTAGTTTATTATATACTTAAATATTAGGTCTTATCAGGTATATGATTTGCAAATATTTTCTTTTATACTTTGTGTTGTCTTTTCATTTTTATGATGAGTTATTTTGAGAAACAAACATTTTTTCAATGCAGTCCACATTTATTTTGTTATATATATATATATATTTTAGAGGCCTGATGCACAAAATTCGTGCAAGAGTAGGCCTTCCTTCCCCCGGCTGCACTGGCTTCCCTCCGGCTCCGGCTTTGCCCCTTAGCATATTACCCTTTTATTATTATAGATACCTTATGCTTGTACTTTAGGTGTTATATCTAAGAAACCATTGCCAATCCAAGGTCATGAAGACTTAAACCTATGTTTTATTCTAACTTTGTCTCTTTTGACTTAAATTCTCTGTTAAGAAGTATGTCTAGAATCTAGTGGATTCTCACAAAATATTAGTTGAATTCATGACTGATGTATTGGGATGTCTGTGCATTTATCACTTCATTTCCACCCAGCATTTGGCATTGCATTTGCAATGTAGGCAGTGCTTTTTCGACACTGGGTTGATGGCATTAATAGGTTTTATGAAATTCTCACTACAAACTTGATATTGAAGGCATTATTAGCTGCATTTGATAGACAATAAGACTGAGAACCAGAGATTACATGAGTTACTCAAGGCCATCAACTAGTGGTAGAGTTCTACCTCCATTTCAGGGCTTTCCCACTCAGCTTAAATGTGTGGGCTCCTTTTTCTAGGCATAGCAGTCATCATGGTTTCCTAACTGTTTTTTCTTTAGTTACAGTTTTGTGACCATCTCTGAGACATCTAAATGTATACCTAGCCCTGTATTCTTTGAGTACCCTGAAACTCAATAAATATTCAAACAAATAACCCCAAGGCATTTTAGTCCTTATTCTCATGCTCTCTTCTCTTTGCCTTTGGTAATATTTGTTTCATGCCTTTTCTCTTGGTGGACAAACTTGATGTAAGACCTGAAAAACCTGTTCTCTGAGGAACATCTGTACTCTGTTGTCCCTGTCACACAATTCACCATTCAGTTTCTATATGCAATGCTCCAGATTGTTCTTGCATTATTTTGAATGTGTAGTTCTTTTCTACTCAATGTAATTGTAAGGTCCCTGAGCACAGGGATTATACTTTTATGTGTTTCTTTCATCGTTCCATAGTAGCTGGCAAAATGTTTTAATTCTTCTGAGATTTCTACTACTTTATTGGTTTTATACTTCCATCCTGTTTGTTTATTCATTTATTGAACATTGTTTAGTTTATCCAGCATCTTCTCCAGGAAGGCTTTGCCAAGCATTACCTTCTCCTGAATCCACATGACACCTGGTTCTAATAGCTCATGTGTCATTTATTCTATACTGACTACTGTCATAGATATTTATGGCCATGCCTTATTTCTCTTACCACGCCTACTAAATTCTAAGGTTCTTGAGAGGAGCCATTATTTATTGTTATCCAATTTTAAGCTTTTCTGTTCCCAACAACAAGATCGGTGACTAGCTCATACAAGACTCACAACATATATATGCTTCATGAGGCTCCTCAAAGTTGTAGAAGGTGGGTAGGAATTGAACTCATAAGACCCACATTGAATTTTCATCTCTGCCTTTCTGTGGTCCCAGTAAGTCACTTCTAATGAACCTAAGATTCCTCATCTGTAACAATTCCTAGTTCAAATGAGAATTGGGAGGTTTAAATAACACAATACATAGAAAACCATAATGTTGTTTATTCATGGTAATAATAGTTGTTTTTGTTGCCATTCTGAAATAACAGGCAAGACTTGAATTCGTCAACAAGCATATATTGCATTGAAATATCTAATCCCTACAAAGTCAGTACCAATTACTGAAAATCAGATGGAAAAGAGAGAGAGAGAGAGAGAGAGAGAGAGAGAGAGAGAGAGAGAGAGAGAGAGGAGAGAGAGAGAGAGGAGAGAGAGGAAGGAAGGAAGGAAGGGAGGAAGGGAGGGAGGGAGGGAGGGAGGGAGGGAGGAAGAAAGGAAGGACAATCCCAGGATTTTTCCAGGCATTGGTTCAATGCTCAGATATGTGCATTTTGATGCTAGACAATTTGCTTTTTCTTATGTATTTCCAAGCTTAACCAGGTCTGTGTCTTTTATTTAATTTAGTTTGCAAGTCAGCCACTTGCTTAATTATTCCATTGTTGACCAATGTAGTGCAGAATCCTAGAAGGAGAATGTGTTTATATGCAATTCAATTTCTAGCTCTCTGTTGTTGCTCAGTAAATGTCAGTATTAGATACTTAAAACAGAGGAACTCCTATGGCAAGGAAAAAAGTCATTTAATGAATGTCAGCCATTCTCTCTCCTTGTTAAGAAACAGATACCATTATTAAAGAATTGCTACTCAAAATGAGTTCAACTGCCTCAAATGTTCTCTAAAGAGGAAGCACATGTTAAAACATTGGATGGTGTACTTAGCCCAGAGCTACGTTGATAATATTAAGGAGCCCATTTCCATTCAGTTTATTGTCCCCATTACAAATGAAATTAATAGGTGCTAAGGAAATCTCGCAGGTGCTGTGAGGGCAAGCCTAGTAATTGATCTGCCATTGAGCACATATGGAAGAATAGAGAGCAACATTACTTTTCATTATTATTGTTTAAACCAGGAAACTAGAGTGTGGTGGAACAGATCCAGGGTAAAAGTAAGGCCATCCTAGTCCTATCAGACATTGTGTGGTAAGATGATATTCTTCTAGGACTGTCATTATAGGACATTCTTTCTGTGGTCTTGATGGGTGATCATGGCAAATAATTTTGTAGTGTCTTTGTACACTTTCATAGCTGACCTCTCATAGCAGAATGGGAGAGGGACAGACGTAATGATCAGCAGTAGATCAATGATGTTTTCTTGAAACAGGAAATTAAGTGGTTGCAGTTACCTCTAGCATGGCAAAAAAGTCTCAAAAAAGGACAGACATATTTGACAAAACATTATAAGCTATTTATATGTCTCAGGTATATTGTAAAATTTGACACAACATTATATTTATTGATCTCCAGGTCTAATTTAAAATATTCTGAGAAATACCAGACAAAATTGAAAGTTGCTGTAGAATGGGATGTGATATTGATTATTTTATTCACAAACATTTCTAAAGTATCTACTAGGTATCAGATACTTGGGATAAAGACATAATGTTATCCCTTTATAAATGAAATCACAGCCTATGGTAAATAAGCAAAATAAATGGTCTCTATCTTCAAGAGATTTACAATCTGGGAGAGAATACGAGTGAAAAAAATATCAAAGTGAATAGTGAAGTAATAACTAAAAATGGAAACAAAACTTTTTGTAACCATTTTAGGTACAAAGCTATCTTGAGGCACTAATCAAATATATGGATAATTATATCCACTATAATAGCACGTGAACATTTACACATAAAAATTTGAATATGATTTCAGGGAAACTCTTAAAGGTTATGACTTCATGCAATAGATGATTAGATAAAATATATTTCAATATAACATACTTTCTCCAAGGTAGGCTGTGTAGATGAATTAGTACCCAAATGAAGAGAAAGTGAGAGAACACAAAATGAGATAATATACAGGGTGGGGCAAAAGTATGTCTACAGTTGTTCGTATGGAAAAATAATACAATGATTAATAAATAATAATATAAGAATAAACTTGGTTTCATGTACTTACAACTGTAAACCTACTTTTGCTCCACTCTATGTATTTTTGGTGAAATCCTAGAGAAGTATTACACTGATAAAGCAAAAAAAAGATTTGATTGGGTTTGGAAACAGGGATTCTGGCTTGGGGAATAAGCTTGGTGTGTGGCTACTAATTTACTAACCTGGAATGGAGATCAATGCTGGGAATTATGAGATGCAGTTAGATGGTTAGTAAGATAGGAATTTGAGAGTCATTATTGGCCTTTGATTGGGAACTCATTACAGAATTAAAAGAAACACACACAAAAGTTTTAAGAAATATTTGAGCCGAGTCCAACATCTTGGCATCCCAATATCTTGGCAAGCGGTCATTTAATCTACGTTTGAATGCATTAGTGGGGAATCACAATGTAACATGCATAAAAGGGTTCCATTACTGAATGGTCAAATTGATAAAATTACTTCTTAATATTAAAATTATATTTAAAATTCTACCTTCCCATCCTATGTGGACCATATGATTTTGTTCTTAGAAACACAAAGTAAACTTAATCCTTTTTTTCAGGTGGAAGTCCTTCAAGTGCTTGAAAGTATCTATCACATCCCCCTTAAAACTTCTCCTTAAAGGCTACATATCTTAACGCTTCAATATTTTCTGATGAATACAATATATTAAGAAGATTTATTTGGCAAACATATGTAGGATGGATTAGAGCAGGAAGAAAAAACTAAAATTGGGGAGACTGGTTGGAATGCTATTGCAATAATGATGGTAAGAGAGAAATAGGAAGAAAATGAAGTTTTGGATGGAAGAATTGATAGTACTGGGTGACAAATGTCTATAAAGGATACAGAAGAGAAGTGATTCAAAGATATATCTCTCAGAGTTCTAGCCTGGGAAAGTAGAAGAATGATTTTATACTAGCCTTCAATTTTCAGGGAGGCGGGGGGGGGGGGAGATTTGGTGCCTTTCACTTAATCTCAATGGAGATATTATGGTGTAGTGGTTAAGACCATGAGCTGTAGCAGCAGAATGTGTGAGGAGGTTCAAATTTTGGATTTATCACTTATGTTTACATTGGGCAAATTACTTGACATATTGGTATCATTTTTAAAAAATATACTTTTATTGACTTCAGAGAGGAAGGGAGAGTGAGAGAGATAGAAGCATCAATGATGAGAGAGTCTTTGACCAGCTGCCTCCTGCATACCCGCACTGGGAATCGAGCCCATAACCCGGGCATGGGCCCTGACTATGAATCGAACCATGACCTCCTGGTTCATAGGTCCATGCTCAATCACTGAATCATGCCAGCAGGGCCATATTGGTATCTTGATTTCATTACCTATAAAATGTGTATAGTATATAATACATATGAATATTTTAGCATGACTGGCAGATAAGACACTCTTAAGAGCAATAATTTATTTATACCCTAATGGGTTTAATTGGAGTTAGGCGAAGTCCAAGTGAAGAACTTCAAAACAAACTCTCTGGGTAGCAAACCATCAGGACCCATGCCCAGGTCATTGTGTTAGGGTAGATGTAGACACTGCAGATTGAAATAGTTAGAACACACAAAAGAACAGTCAGTTCTGAGGTCAGAAGCACTTGAGGTCAGAGTGGGGAAATATAAGAAACTTGTCATTTTTTCCAGATACATGGTAGAAACAGGGCAGGTTTGAAGAGGCACTTCTCCAGCCCAGAAAAGTAGGTCTTACATCTTAAATACCTGTCTCCCATCCGCTTTTTTTCTTCATCTGACCCTAGTTCATGGATTAATCCTTTACACACAGATTACCTATTTCTCCAGGGTGAGGAGATCAAGAAGTTCAACTGGTGGAGGAGGTCAAACTCCAGGCAATAAACAAACAAGCAAGCAGAGATGTTTTATGAGCAGTTAGAACTCAGCTAGAGATTTGGCTGGGGGCAGGTAAAGATCAGTTTATAGGTGTTGGTAGATGCTTGGGAACCATCCAGCTTTCTATGGATTAATGCATTCAGGTGTTGATATCCAGCAGGGATTCTCTCTCTTGTTTTGGTGTCTGCCCATCCTGAAAGATTCTCTGTTTTCCTTAGAAATTATAAGATTATTGCTAACCAAAATTGATAAACTACCTGCAAGTTATTGGATCAGCTTTGGTTAGACATCATCTTATAATACATGGTTTTAATCAGGGGCAAGTCAATTATCTTTCTGAACTTGTTCCTTCATTGGTAAATGGATAAAATGCTAATAACAACTACTGGCATAGTGCCTGGCACTTGGAAGTCACCAAAAAAATGTTAGTTGAAATGGATGATGACTATCACCAGTTATTTAATGAAACCCATCCTGAGAAAATATACCTGGAGTAACACATGGTGGAGAAGCCATTAGCTGGGTCTAATTTACTTATTCTTAAATGTGATTTTTATTTAGACCATCTAATTCACACTTTAGTGTTTCTTGAAACCAGACAAATGTCACCAGAGTGTTTTTTTAACTGCTCTTGGCTCTAATAGCTTGGCCAGAAAAAAATTGTTCCATATGTTTATTCACCTTGAGAAGCTGAGTTTGCCTTATCCATTTTCCCTGTGTACTCTTTCCACACTAATGTGGCTGAGCATGTACAAATACCATTCCTTATCATTCCAAGTAAATCTTGGGTTTAATTATGGATTATGAGAAATGAGTTGAATGTTGAGCACTTTGGAGCCTGGTGAGAACGATTTGTTCAGAATGGTTAAAGGCATTTTATTCCTTTGGAAAAGAAAGAAAAGAAGCCTGGCGCAGCTCACTTGTGATACATGAAAGATGAAGTGTGGCTGAAGTCAAATGATGGGAGCCAGACCTCGCTCACTCAAATTGATTCATTAGGACCTGTGTCGGCTTCCCCCAAAGACACGCAAGCACTCAGATGCTCAGAGAATAGAGAGGGCATGTGTGACCTCCCAGGAGGAGTAGTCAGCGTGGGGCATTCTTCGCCAAGTTAGCTGAGGAACAGCGAGGTTGTGTGAAATGATTAGCAGCCATTTCCTTGCCTCTTTCTGGGCGCCTCAGAGGCTGTGCTTGTTAGGAGCCTCTCTTCCCTAGAGTGGCATTATGGCACTGTGGAAAATTTGTAGTTTGCAGATGATTAAAAATAAATTGGCTTAAATTAATATCTAGCCTCCTTCCTGAATAAGAGAATTAAGGAAAACTAAGAAGGCAGGGAAAATATGGAAGCATTTAAAGAAAACCAAATTTATGAATTAATTATAGGAATTCTAAATTTATAAAATAAGAGGTCAGGCATTCCAAAGGGACTAATAGTACTTCTAATTAGAGCAAAAAATAATTCAAATTTATTCATTCTTTCATGTAACACAAATTCCCTGAGCTTTATTCTGTGCTATGTACTGTGCTGGCCATAGAGAAGTACATGATTAAAGTAGGCACAGTCTTTACCAGGCCTCGAAGGCTCACAGTCTAGTGCTAGAGCCAGAATTGTAGATAGATGGTTACAACACAGGATAAAGGATGTTATGACAGAAGGGAACACAGGGGCATGGAACACTGGAGAACAGGGAGAGGAAGTTAAGGCATTCTTGGGTTAGTCTAGGCGCAGTGGTCGGCAAACTGCGGCTCGTGAGCCGCGGTTTGCCGCTCTCTTGACTAATGAGTTTGCCGACCACTGGGATCGGGGCTTAATCACAAGGAACAACAACAGCCTGTAATTATTGGAATCGAGAGTCTAGGTCAGTGGTCGGCAAACTCATTAGTCAACAGAGCGGCAAACCGCAGTTCACGAGCCGCATGTGGCTCGCGAGCCACAATTTGCCAACCTCTGGTCTAGGGGGTCTTTCACGAGAAAGTGGTAGAGAAACTAGGACTGGAAAGAGGAAGAGGAGGCAACCAGTTAAAGAAAGGAGAGGAAGGACTTTCAGGTGCAGAGAACAGCGTGTGCAAGGGCTCAGGGATGCCAGGACCTCTGCAGTGAAAGGAATTGCAGTGTGTCTCCATCAGAGGGTGTGATGGGGAAACTGCAAGAGATGTCTGGACATGCTTTATAGTGATTGTGAAAAATGCCAGTTTAGTGGTCACTGGGGATTAGCTCAGGAAATACTACATATATATCAAAGGGTAAAATCCATAATTGACATAAAAGGTCATTGGCAAATAAATATATGGATAACTCTGCTATGGGCACCTGGAGATAATTGAAATACCTAATTGTTTAGTTGGTGATTTCAGGAATATCTGAGAGAGTGTTCTACTTTTGGCCCTACCCTTTAGGAAGGTCATTAACAGGAGAATGATGTGGTAAGGCTAGGTAGGTCAGGGAGACCTGAAAGGATAGATATGATTCCCCAAAATGTGAGGATTGTGGGTCCTGAGGCTATAAAAATTTCCAAAATGTTTTTGTAATACTGATTTTTACTTTTGCTTCAGAACTACAGTACTTGGAATCGATCACCTTTGATAAACAGTGTAAAAGTAAATCACAGGTTCACAAAAGTACAGAAATGTAGGGCTCATGAGACCTTAGAGATAGCTGTTTTAGTGACCTAGCCTCAGTCTTACCCTTGATCTTGGACAGATCAGCTGCCTCTCTGGGACTTGACTTCCTTCTTCCAAGAAGGGAGATTAAGTTGCATCAGGAACTCTTCAAGTTCCACCATTCTGGCATTTTAAGTGAATCCCAGACAGGTTAAAGTACGAATGCAATTTAGATATTTAGTAGTCATAAAATCCACTCCAGTGCTAAGTTGATTGTCAAATACTCAGGGAAAGGAGTTCTTCTATAGAAAATTAGGCATAGTAAACACACAAATAAATAAACACCTTCAAATAATACCAGAAGCATCTAGTGACAGGATTACCTTGTCACTTGAACATGTTCTATTTATTTCTATCCATTAAAGTCAAAATGGACTTATAGACAAAATTATTCATTTGGAAAAGTTTGTCTTTTTCCCATAACCTTTTCTTTAACTGTCTTGAAGGAACAATCATGTAATAGAAAATTAGCATTTGGAATAAATCAAACCTGAATTCAAATTCTGGTTTCTCCATCTTCCTATTTGTGAGATCTTGTTCAGAATTATATATCTTCTTTGAGCCCCAGTTTCCTATTCTGTAAAAAATGGTGGCAATATTTTCCCTTTAAGGAGAAAATTATATGGGAGAATTTTACAAGAATGTCGTATCAACAGAGATGCTAAAAAATGTTAACTTTCCTTTTTTCATCCCATTATTAACTATTGGTTTCTAGAAAGACTTCTAATTTACTAGTTAAGAGCACAGTCTTGGGAGCTAAACTACCTGAGTTCAAATCCTTGCTCTGCTGTTTCCCAACTAGCTACATTGGAGCGAGTTATTTAACCTCTTTGTACCTCAGTTTTTTTGTCAGTAAAATAGAATTATTGTACGGATTAAATTCTTAATATTTACACGGTGCTTAGAAGTATTGAGCACCATACTAGTGTTTGTTTTTGTTATTATTTCTAAGAATGGCAAGAAATCCTATCGATGCTAATAAAAGAAGTAAAATTTTAGAGTCCTGAATTGTTTAAGGGTTATCCATGAAACTTATTCTGAAGGTAAACTTCCTTTTGTCTTTTTAGACTGATCAGAGGAAGGAATTATGTTTAGTCATTGATTGCTTGATTGCATTGTACTATACTGTAGTGTCATCATTGTGTTTGAAAACCTTCACCCATGATTTCAAATCTTGGAATGCATCACTAGTTCTTCCATATTGTCTTCTCCTGATATAGCTGTTGAACTGCATACTTTTTATTCATACTAATGGCTACTTTTGTTGAGCAATTAATTCCTAGGTGTCATTTCTTGGATTTAACACTACTTGTAGCTGATAACTTTGTTTATGGATGCTGAGAAGACACAAACAAGATTGCTGGCTCAGAGGAAAAGGACAGCAAGCGTCATGAGCATCAGCATGTGGCAGTTCTTGTCCTCCTGCCACACACAAATGCTTAATGTGGGGGCAACGTGATAAGGGCCACCATCGATGCTGAGCACTTAGATTTCATTGCAGCTAAGGAACATCACATTTGGGGGACTCACCATTTTGTGGCTAAACGTGAACAAGTATGCTCTTAGAACTAGAGGGGACATTCCTTCATCCTTCATGGTTGCCCTCTGCCAATAGAACTCTGAGAGATGCTTGTGTGAAGAGCATTCGGGTTTTGCATTCGTGGTATACCCAGCAATAAGTGCAGGGCGCAGGGCTCCAGGCTCAGGGTTCAGAGCTCAGGCCTCAGGGCTCCGAGCTCCAGGCTCATGGCAGATTTCCTCTCCCAACACTGGGTTCTAGGAACAATGTCAAACACATTAATTGGGCTTTTTTTTTTTTTTTTTTTTTTTTTACTGGTAGATCGCTTTATAACTAATCTTTTATGTATATTGTACTCCTCACGGCTTCTTAAGGTTTCATGGAGACTTTAGCAGGGTTGTTTCCAGGCAGTATTACAAATAGGTACATTTTGGGTACCCCATCTTCCTGTGGAAATCATTTTATTCCTTAAGCAACTCCCCAAGTTCAAGACTTACATTGTTAATGGTTCTAATCCAATCTTTAAATTTTAAGCTCTTGGCCTACTCCTATGCCATGTTCCAGCTCATTTTTTTCCCTCTTTACCCTGAAATAAGATTTACCTATTCTGTGACTATCTCTCAGAACCCTTCTCTGTCTCCTACGACAGTCACTAGAAACAAATCAAAATGTATATGTTAATGTACAGAAAGGTGACTTGCCAGTGAAAATACAATTTTTTTTTTTTTAAAAAAGAGACCTTTTGAAGACATACTGCTTTAACCAAGGAATAACCTGAATGGTGGGAATTTGGGACTTCAATTATATATATACACATATATCTCAGTGTGCTTCCTTTGTGTGGTTGGCCCTGGGTCTGAGGGATAAATTTTGATTTGATTTTATACAAAGCATTGATTTTGTGTTCTCTAAAAAATAGAAAGAATATTTTGAGGTATGGATTTAAATGTCATTTTCTTTTCATTCCCTATTGTCGAAGGGTTTATGAGCTATAGTATTTTATCTCAGTGAAAGTTAAGAGCGGCCGTGACTAACTCTTTATAAGTCTTCATAATATCAGGAGTTGCTCACCTCATAATAAGAAAACCATTACCCAAACCATACTTTTTAATGGAGCTGCTGCCGAGGGAGCTCACTGCAACACATTAGAACGTGGAAAATGAAGCTATACTTAGCTGCAAAGCAGCCGTTCCGTGACCTAACGCTTCCATTGGCACCTGCATTTTGGGTCTGTAATGTTTTCCTAACTGTGCCTTCAAGACCCAAGTGATTTAAAAAGAAATGACTGCGTTCATAAAAACGGAAAACTGTAAACCAGCATAAATGTCAGTTTTTATGTTGATATTTACATTTATTCCATGGAGAGATGGAATTGTTTAGTAATGCGATTCAATATTTGGATGAAATATTTTGGTAACATTTACCGATCAATAAATTAGACACAGTCCATCTTAAATGGTCAGAAATAGCTTAGTTTCCCAATGTGAATGTTCCAGCAGGGAATGTTCCCTGCAGAATCGTTAATTGCACTGATGCTTTAATACTATTACATTTTAACCACAACTGTGTTAGGTTTTCAAGCATCTCAGAGGTTATAAACTAGTCATTAAAATTCATTCCTTTTGGCAATTTGGTCTGCCGAGGAGCCTGAACCGGAAAAGCACATGTTTAATATTTATGTGATTCCCATTTTAACACAACTATTTGGATTACTTGCAGTATTGTAGCCTTTGTAATGTGCTCCCTTTCTTATCCTTTATGCACAAGCTCTCACTGTATTAAAATGTGAAAGGTAAGATTCCCTACAATAGAAAATTGTCACTCCCACCCGGGGATTTTTGCTAGTAAAGGCCTGTGTGATGAAGACATCTTGCTTAGAATGATAGTGGGAATACCATTTTTTAAATATTGTTCCTATGAAGAAAACTAATGGGGGAAGATATAGGCTGTGTATTAGATCTAAATATTATAGGATATTAAATAGTAAATATTAGATAGAAAACTATTTATTCCCAGGTCCTTAAAAAATAATAGGAGGGATGTTATCAGAGATCTGGCTCAAAGAAAGTCAGATTGCTCTTCTCAGTGCATTGATTTATCTCTCTTTTCTGGTCCATCTTGGATTTCTCTCTAGAGTATGACTTACCATTTCTACCTTGTCAAATAGTCATCTCCTCACACATTTCCCCACCGAGTGGATACTGCTGAGAGCAGGATTCATATGTGTGGTCTCTCTCTCTTCTTCCTAAGCACTAACTCAGTGCCTAGCAGTTAATAGATGTGCAATAATATGTAGTGTGTTAGTCTTCTTACAGATTTGTTTTCTTTCACTTAAACTTGAGAGGTTAGCACTAGGCAGGCCTTGAGAATTTAATTACAGCCTATTTGGTTAGGTTGGACCCAGCTGAAATAAGTATAGAAGTAGGGTAGGGATAAGAAAATTAAAAGAAATAACATGTACCACCTAAAATTTACAAACACTAATGAATTTAAAGGATCACACTCAACTTATATGACATGGACTACATTTATGGAAGACTTGATAAACGGCTTCTAAAAGGAGGTGAGATATGCTAGAAATCACTTAAGATAATTTGGGATACAATGTTTTTGATCAGGGGAGTCACATGATGACAGGTTAGGATGCTTAATTTGGATGTGGCATAAAGATAGATTTAGGAAGGATGGGTTAGAATGCAATGTGACTGGAAAAAGAGAGATTAGGAAGCCATTGTTATAGTGTCTATGAGAGGTAGTGATGGAGTGCTCTACTTAATGTTGGCATCTGGGATGCTTAGAATGGAACAACTTTTAGAGATGTTGTGAAAGCAGAATTAGCAGGACTTGACGAGGAGGGGAATTGAACATGACTCTAGGATTCTGTGCCTGCATGATTTGGGAAAAAAGTTGATGACATTGACAGAAATAGGGAAGGCAGGTGATGAATGCCATAGGGAGGCAAGGGGAGAAAGAAGGTGACAATGGATGTCAGTGTTTTTAGGTATTTTGCACACTGTGGAGTCTCTTGGGTCTAGTAAGCAGGTAGTTGTAATAAGGGCAGATATGGACAACAAAGAGTTGCCATTAGCCTGACAGACAAGGAATTCAGTTAGTTGCTAGCTCTGTGACCCAGGGCAAGTTATTATCTGACCCCCTCTGGTTTTCATTTTCCTTGTCAGTATAAGAGAGAACTGGTTTTAGTAGAAGCTAGCTTAATAGATTGATGCAATCCGTGGCAGGTATAAAGTGATTTGGAACTTGTTGAGAGGTTTCTTGTGGGCCAAGGGAATTTGCCCTGGATTCTCTACTCATTTTGGATTAATCTTGTTATTTGATTGTGGTCTTTCACCCAAATTAGAAATTTGCTGTTACTGTGATCATCAAGGCTGCCCAAGTTGATGCTCATAGAAGCCACTGGGGCCTGCGCCTCATGAATCATTAATACTGGAGCTGAAAAGGACCTCTATCAGATGTATGTTGTCAGCTTTCCAAAACCTATTTCTGTTTTTTAAAAAAAGGCACAATCTGCTCCTTCTCTTTTACCACTTGTCCACCTTCTGATAAAAAATACACTCTTATAATTTCAATGGAGAAAGATGGGGGAAATCACAATATATCTTCTTTGATTTTGTAAGAAGTTTCTTATCTAGGATTTGAGCCTTCAATTCCCCTTTTGAGCCCCTCTATCATAATCCAGCCACATTCTATTGAGTAGAATGATATTTACAATGTTCCATCAATTGTAATCTCAAAATAAAGAGATAGAAAATGGTGAAATTGTTGTTCAGCTGAATCTGACAAATTTTTTGACTTTTGGCTTGGGGTATTTTCTTACATAATTAGAAATGTATAAATTTAGCATTTACAGTGAGGAATATTTCCCAGCTGGTTTTCAGTTTATTTTGTTTCTTGTTAACCTTTATAAATATTCTAGTCAGAATACCCATTTATTTAGGATACATAGCCACAGAATGAGGTAATGCTTTAATATGGTTGTTATCTTCCTCTACCATCCTGAGAGAACCAGAGAGAAAGGCAACATGGTCATCTCTGGAAAATATTTTGGAGTTACAAAGATCTGGAATTCCATCTGGCTCTGTGATTTGGTAGCTGTGTGACATAAGGCAATATTATCCAGTCTTTCTTGATTTTAGTTTCTTCATTGTTTTGTTGGGGTAATAGCTATCCATCCTGTTGAGAGATCCTGTGAGGTAATGGTGATATCTGTCTTTAGGTAATTAAGCACAGGGGTTCTAGATTTATATTCCATGGGCCCAAATCCTGGTTATACTCTGGTCAATATACTTTATTCCCCTAAAATCCTTTTCTCATCCATAAATTGAGTATTATAATAGCACCCGCTTTATAAGCTTCTTATAGTGATGAGAGAAAATCTGTGAAAAACACAGTGACTAGGTAAATAGAAGATTCTTTTTCCCCCCTCTTTCATTGGGTATTAAAGTAACTCTACATGGTTCTCTTCTGAATGTTAAGTAAAACAGGGACATCAGCAGCATGGCAGAATGAGAAGACTCCTTTCCATCTCCCTTCAAAGTTAGAACAAGTTGCCCAACTACAATTCAGCAAAAGATCCTCTGCTCAGCACACACATGTTAAGCAAAAAAACTCTTATAATATGGGAGTAAATAGTCCTTACACCTGTGCTTTCACCTGCAATACAGAGGGTCATTTGCTGACTGTAGCTGGCACTTTCCTTTGAATATTAGGCTCAGGAACTCCAAGGCTGAAGGAGAGTCTCCTTTCCGTAGAGCAGTTATAAATCCATATGGTCTCCTAGTTATTGAAGTTGTAAGCTACCCTGACTACCCACAAGCTATTGTCCCAGCTTCAAACACATTTTGAAAAATCCTTCTGGGTGCTTTCTTCTTGTTAATCATTGCCTTACTTCTCACTTGCTTATGAGAAAATTTCTAAGGATCCTCAAGGCACTGATTTCTCTTATGACAACTTTGAAACTTATAGTTCATGTAGAGCACATTTTCTTGGGGCTAAAAAAAACACTTTGGCTATTAACGCAGCAGAATTTAAAGTCAAATCAGTAAATAACCAGTTTTGCACTTTCCTAAATCTTTACCACATAAGATATGATATTGATTAGGTAAGAAATAACAGAATGATCTACAGTTCTCAACAATTCAGAACCAAAAAATGATTGGATGCCCCAGCAAAGCTCAAGATGAGCTATTCCACATTTATTTATTTTCTAAATTGCTCACTGTGCACTCAGTACATAATGTAAGCAGGTTATTATTCTAACAGTAATACGAATGCTAGCAATAATAACTGTTGCGGGAAGGATTGTTTCTCCAAAATTCACATGTTAAAGGCCTAACCCTCAGTCCTTCAAAAAGTGATTATTTAGAGATGCTATCACCTTTAAAGAGGTAATTAAATTAAAACAAGGATGTCAGTGTGGGCCCTAAACCAATCTGACCATTATCCTCAAAAGAAGAGAAAAAATGGGCACACAAAGAGGTATAAGTAGTGCATACACACAGAAGAATGATCATATGAGGGCATAGTGAAAAGGTGGCCATCTGTAATCCAAGGAGAGAGGCCTCAGGAGAATCTGTACCTGCTGACACCTTGATCTTGGTCTTGTAGCCTCTAAAACTGTGAGAAAATAACTTTCTGTTGTTTAAGCCACCCAGTGTATACTATTTTGTTATGAAAGCCCTAGCAACTGATATAGTAATATTTTCAATTTTATTGCACTTAGCCTTTTATGAATTTGATGTTGTTTTCACATACATAATATAGTATAGTGGCCAAAAGTATTGACTCCAAAGCCAGACCTCCTGGGTTCTAACCTACTGCCTGTGTGACCTAAGGCAGTTTCTTCATCTGTAAAATGGAGATGATTATGAAATCATCTACTTCATAGGATTGTTATCTGGATTAAATGAGTTAATGTTTGTAAATCATTTTTAATAGTACTGGCACATAGTAAGCTCTAAAGAAGTAGTTCTTAAATTAATAAAATGAAAGGCACACCATAGTTCATTTTATTCCTCTTAAATCTTGTGATTTGGAGGGAGAGAAGGAACGAGGCGTAACATTTACCCAGTCTTTATGATGCAGTAAATAATGTGGTGACAATTTCATTCACATTTGCACATGTGAGATTAAATTATTGGCTGTGTTTCCACACTGCTAAAGGTGATGCACTTGGGACATTCTCTTATCTTGAAATTAATTTTATTGTGTTTTTTTCTTCTATTGAGCACTGCCCCTCTATCCTTGGAATAGTAATGATATCTAAATAAAATGAAAAGCATAGTCATAAAATCAGATATTATATCAGGCAAAGTTCAACCATAGAAACAGAACCAATGGTCAGTCTATCTATCATTTATCTATCTATCTGTCATCTATCTATCATCTGCCAATACATTGGCCATTGACTTAGGCAAGTAATTTTGGGTACTGACTGTGAAGCCCAAAGTCCACAGGGCAGTTGAGAAGGGAAGATCATGAGTAGACTGGAACTCCATGGGCACAAACTAAAGTTTGTTTTTTCATAGGGGGCCTCTCTCTCTCTCTCTCTGTCTCCAGTTAAGTTATCTTTTAAAGGGCTTCCAACTAAGTCAGGCTCACCATGATAATCTCTCTGATTTAAAGTCAACTGATTAGGAACTTTAATTATATCAATAAAATACCTTCACAGCAATACCTAGAGTTTGATTCAATTCCTGGAGAGGTATGTTTTTGTTACATAAGAGCTTTTACTTCCCTTCCATACTCCAACTCTTCTGGAAAAAAAAAAAAGATCTCTTATAGCTCAGTCTATCTGGGAACATACTAGAAGGGTGATCTGGGGAATATAGTTAAGCTTAGTCAAGTTGATACAGCACAAAGCCATTGCAGGTATTAAAAAAAATAACGCTATAATTTACTGTGACTAGAACTGGGGCACATATTTAAATAAGCTGTTTTTTACACAACCCTCATATTAATCCTTGGAATATTATTATAATTTTATAAATGAAAAAATAGAGGTTCTGATTATTTAAATTAGTAGTCCAATTCACAAATCAAGCTAGTGTGGGAACTGAAATTAGAATTCAGAGCAGACTCAGAAGACCATCATATTTAACAATAAGAAATAACCTCAAACAGCCCTCTTAAGTTCTGGGGTACTTTAGAATAGTGGGAATCTGTTTTCATTGGGCTATGTCAGCTGAACTGCATTTTTAATGGGTAAGAAACATGAATTAGCAGAGGAGAGAGAATCTACAATTTTTAGCCCTATTACCAAGACATGATTGTAGACCCTTAAGATTTTTTTCTGGGACTCATTGTACATTTACAGGAAGTTAGGAATTATTACTTGCAGAAGGTCATGCATATGCGTGTGTGTATGTGTGTGTGTGTGATATAGTGCACTAAGAATGAGATTTCTTAGTTTTATATTTTGGATAACTACTCAAGGAGTCAGACATCATTTGTCATAGAGGCACGCAGTTCTGATAGATCATGTGATATTTGAAGTAATGATATTTATGAAATAAAATTCAAATGTCCATATTTAAATGTGTTAATGATTGTGTCACTGATAAATCAGTAGGTACACTCCCTGCCATTCTAACAATTTTTATTATTTTTTATATTACTACGTGCTAAAAAATCTATTTAGAGACTTTCTATGCCATACTTCATTTAAGCCTCACAACAACTCTATGAAGTTTCCTGTATCCTTATTTCACTGAAGAAATGAAGGCTTCAGAAAAATAAACAGATTGCTCCAAATTTACTACTCAGAAGAGATCTAGTATGAGCCAGGTCTGGCTAACTCCAAAGCCTAGATGGCTAGTAACTAAGCAATCAATATCCCCATTGAATGTTTTAATGATACTCAATTTATTAAAGTTATAGAGTTGTCTTACTCTTTCTAAACACATAATACAAGGATTTAAAAAGACAATTTTTATAAAACAATCATATTGATTTTGAGTCAGTCAATTCAAGTGAAGTATTACAAATAAATGATTTCTAATCTTTTGATATATTGTTTCAAAGCCCTAAATAATTTATCTTTGTGAATTTTGCTTTTACAGTTTAGTTTGAGGTCACAAAGCCAGTTGAGACTGCCATAGATTCTAGTCCCATTTTCTACTGATCCCTCAGATCAATTCTAATTCTGTAAGAATCTCTTCAAATACCCATTTGTTGATACACTATGCAAATTCAGGAAGATAGCATTTTTAATGGGAGAATTCTCAAGTTATGATATCATTTGGTTGCAATGACAAATGCCAGTTAACTTTGGTAGTAATTGTCTAACACCCTTTACCACCAGGGCAAATCTGGGCTAGTGTCTGCAAATGGAGCTCATTTCTTAGAGTCTATAGTTAAAAAGTAACCACTTGTCAAATTTAGTATAATTCTATGCTTTCCTAATAGCTATATATAAATATATGAAAATACTAAGGGAAGCTGGTCCTCCTTGAGAAAATTAGGGCTGTACGATTTGTATGTGCTCCTGGACTCCAACATATCACAAAACCCAGGGATACACTATAATGACTATAATAAACCACAGAAAATTCAGTCCAAATTTCAAAATGGGGTTCCAGTTAACAATAGAAGTTTAAAGGTTATTCTAATTAATGATTGTTCTTTCAGTATTTTAAATGTACTCATTTAGGTTCAGTCATATGTTATGAGGCATTTAAATCATTTTAGACATGCACTCAGAAACCACATCCATTGTACTTACTAGCTGAAGACTGTATTTTTACATGGAGAGTATAATTTATATCAGAGCTGCCTGTTGAGAATTCACCAGGAGTCCTTTGGATATTAATAGTTTGAACGCATAGTTCTAAAATTCTAAATACCATGGAGAAAAGGCATAATTTGTGTTTTGTTTTGTTATTTTTTTAGTGTAAATAAGGTAACTCTATGAAGAAAAAAGAAATGAAACAAAAAGGAAATGTAGGCACACTGATCAATAAGATTAGAAAAAATATAATGCTGGGCAACTGAGCCCAGCTTCTAGGCTTATATATTCATAGAAATGTAGTTTAGTGTTTTGTTTTTCTTTATCAGCATATGTTTTCATCCACACAACATAATGTAAATCAAAGGTCTCTTTCACAATGTGTGTTTTTTAGAAAAAGCATGTATTTAAATAGTACCTTCTAAGTAAAAAAGAATAAAACGATACAACACTCTGTAAGTAACCTTTTTAACTACATAGATGCAAAATTTGGTGCAGTCCCAAAGGAACACACACAGGCATGCACACACACATGTGCACATACACACACACACACAACTCTTGAGACTGTCTGTGCTTTTAGTTCTCTTTTCTTTAAAGTGTTTATTAACTCTTCTTAAAGCCTTTACTCATGGTAAACAGATTGACAAGAAAAGCACAGAGCAAGCATCCTGGATGAGATGGTTTTATTAACAATGTCTGTGCTATTGGGAGAGAAAGGGAAAGGGAGGTAGAAGGATAAGGGAGGGCAGAATAAGAAGGAACTAACACCTTCATTTAAATTGCAATTTGTCTCTTAAAATAGAATGAATACTGACCTCCTCCTTACATAAGTATCATGAGATTATCTGTGAATCTGGCTTTAATTAATGGGACTGGATGTAGCTGAATTGAATGAAAGCAACCACATTTGTGAGCTGTTTATTACCTAATCTGTGCTGCACTGAAACAACAATGATCAGAAAGGAAAGGTCCAGCCAGGGATTTCTTGAGGAATCCATGCTGCCATAGCGCACCTTTCACTCTGATTATTTAAATGATAATTCGCAGGGAGGCAAGATGGGGAGGGGTATCGCGATGACCCCTGTGCCTATAATAAATTATTCAGTGAATGCATAATATTCTCCGCAAAGGAGGAAGAATGAAAAGGAAGATAAGAAAATGTGTCTCTATTTGGGGTATCATTCTGGAATCTAGTTCCATGATGGTTCATTTGCTTCTTCTTTTTTTTTTTTTTGCTTGCTCAGTATTCACGAAAGGAAGAATTGAAAGTAAACATCAAAAAAGCTCCCTGAAAAGTCCATTTTCCCCTTCCTCCTCCACTTACAGTACAAGGTCCATGTTATTTTCATTGGAACTAAAATACATGGAAAGTCTACTATAGGCAAGGCAGTGTGTCTCCTGAGTGACATGTCCAATGGTGATTGACACATAAGTTAGGTTCTGGGAAGAGCTTTAGGTATGAAATCAAGCCGAGGATTTGAGTTTCCGGTCCTTTTGTAAGCTTCATGACTTTGAGTGAATTACTTAATTTTTCTGAACTTCAGTTTCCTCATCAGTAAAATAAGTATAGTAATTATTGATATTGTCATCGTTATTGTTTCTTATAGAATTCTACATATCATGAAAGTGAATATATATAAAGATATTTTATAAACTTAAAAGGGCTTTATAGGGTTACTTATTATTAATATTATTATTTAAAAACCCTCTTTATTTCATCTCATGTGATATTTTACATGTTTCTCCTCTATCGATCGGCCTTTCTGGGACTTCACAATTCTATAGACAGATGGCAGTGAACTAGAAATGCAAAATCTAAAAAACTGTCCTTTTTGGAAGTCTTGCTATCCTGCTGGGTAATCAGCTTTCTCACCTGGGATGATATTATCCTGATTATGAAGACTACCTGTTGGTGCTGCTTTTGCCATAATAAGAGAAACTGTGGTGATAAAAAGAACCTTTCTATTGGCAGCTGAATTTCAACTCATAAGTCTAGTCTAATTTAATGCATAGTATTGGAATAATGACTTCCTCAAATAACAGCCCTATAGTGACTATAGAGAGAAAAAGTTATTGGGTAACCTACCACATAATACAGACCATATGAATTTTATGTTGGCTGTATTAAATACCCGCTCCCCCACCCCCACCCCCCCCAGTAGTAAATAAGCTAGTGAAAAACATAGGCAATCATTGAAACACTGAACACGTTGCCTGAGAAGTTCTATGTTCTGGTATGGGAAACCCTTGTAAACTAAAGCTGGATTGAAAAACATCTGTTCTGGCAGAGTTACTTTGGTAATTTAACAAAATAGGGCATGAGATGGTTCAGTATAATGGTTAAGAAACTGGACTTGGAAGCAGACAGCTCTGGGTTCAAGGCCAATTCAGGTACTTCATAACTATGTGATTACTCTTTAGCCTTAGCATACTATTATAGTACCTTCATCAAGACTTTTTGAGGGGACAACATGTGATACTGGGTAAAAAGGCATTGGCAAAATTAACCACCAGTACTAAAATTGTATATTAGTTATCTACTGCTGTGTAACATACTATCTCAAAATTGAGTAGCTTAAAACAATGAACATTTACTATTGCATTATATCTGTAGATAAGGAATTTGGGAACAGCTTATCTGGGTGGTTCTGCTTAGATGTTGGCTAGGGCTGTGGGCATCTGAATTATTGCCTGGGACTGGAATATCCAGTTCCAAGATGGCTTACTCACATGGCTGTTGACATGAGGCCTTGCTGGCAATTGGCAGGAGTTCTCAGTTTCTTGCCACATGGACCTCTCTATGAGATCTCTTGAGTGTTCTCATCTCACCTGGCTTCTGCCAGAGCAAGTGATCCAAATGGAGAAAGAGGGAGAAACCAAGATGGCGGCATAGGTAAACACCTGAACTTGCTGCCTTGCATAACCACTTCAAAACTACAACTAAAAGACAAAACGGACATCATCCAGAGCCACAGGAAGGCTGGCTGAGTGGAAATTCTACAACTAGAAGGGAAGAGAAAAGCACACTGAGACTCAGAGGAGGTATGGAAGTAAAGTGCGGAGGTACGGAGGCACGCGGAAAGGGCTGGCAACTGAGTACGCAGCTGTCTTTTTCAATCGGGAGGGAGACACAAGCTCCCAACTGCTCTGAACTCCAGTTCTGGGTGAGACTCTGGGGACCCAGACTCATACGTGGGGGATGAGGGGGGAAACGCAACTGTCTGGCATCAGGCTGGAACACGTGGGCAGCTTTTTCTCAGAGGGGCTTGCAGTGATTACCAAGGGACACTGAGACCCCAGGGCCTCTTAGGGCAGGGCTGAAGGTCAGCCATTGCTGTTTGCTCCGCCCTGGTGATTCCCTGAGATCGTGCCCCACCCAATTTACAACCCCACCCCAGCTGTGCACAGAGGCTTTTGCATATGAATGGCCTGGCTGTTTGAAATCTAAAATTACCTAACAAACTGCAGCTGGGTCAGAGAGCACAAGAACTTCCAAAAGAAGGCCCAAGGCCCCACAGCAGCTTGCATTGCTTCACAGCTGGGCCTCATCTGGCACCTCCAAACCCTAAACAAAGAAGAGGAATCTGCAGGTCTCTCCATATCTCCTGCTGGGTGGCCTCAGGCAGAGCTAAATTTACACCTCCTTAGAGATCCAAGAGCCAGTGTACCCAGTGGTCAGAGTGGGACCATCCAGATTACAACTCCTCAGATCCATAAGGGACACACTCAGGGGGAAGATTCAATGAGCACCAAAGCCCCACTGAAGCAAGTCCTGCCCCATAAGAGTGTCTCCAGCACAGAAGTTCTCCCATCGTAGACACAACTGATCCTCACATCTAATTGGCCTGGAGGTCAATTCCTCCCAAGGATACCAACAACAATCAAGGCTTAACTACAACAAGACTGTGCACACAGCTCACATAGGGGTGCACCATGAGTGTCCACCTCAGGTAATTGGGTAGGCTGAGCCACTAGGCCCTATAGGACACCAAGCACACAAAGCCACTCTATCAACACAAGGAAGCAGCAAAAATGCAGAGACAAAGAAACAGATCACAAATGACAGAAATGGAGGAAAGCAAACTACTGGATATAGAATTCAAAACCACGGTTATAAGGTTTTTCAAGAATTTCCTAGAAACCGCCAATAAATTTAGTGAGTCCCTCGAGGATATGAAAAAGGACCAATCAGAAATCAAGCATACACTGACTGAAATAAAGAATAATATACAGAGATCCAACAGCAGACTAGAGGATCGCAAGAATCAAGTCAAAGATTTGAAATACGAAGAAGCAAAAAACACCCAACCAGAAAAGAAAAAAGAATCCAAAAATATGAAGATAGTGTAAGAAGCCTCTGGGACCACTTCAAGCATAACAACATTCGAATTATGGGGGTGCCAGAAGAAGAGAGAGAACAAGATATTGAAAACCTATTTGAAGAAATAATGACAGAAAACTTCCCCTACCTGGTAAAAGAAATAGACTCACAAGTCCAGGAAGTTCAGAGAACCCCAAACAAAAGGAATCCAAAGAGGACCACACCAAGACACATCATAATTAAAATGCCAAGAGCAAAAGACAAAGAGAGAATATTAAAAGCAGCAAGAGAAAAACAGTTAGTTACCCACAAGGGAGTAACCATATGAATGTCAGTTGATTTCTCAATAGAAACTATGCAGGCCAGACGGGCGTGGCAAGAAATATTCAAAGTGATGAATAGCAAGAACCTACAACCAAGATTAGCAAAGCTATCATTCAGAATTGAAGGTCAGATAAAGAGCTTCACAGATAAGAAAAAGCTAAAGGAGTTCATCATCGCCAAACCAGTATTATATGAAATGCTGAAGGATATTCTTTAAGAAGAGGAAAAAGAAGAAAAAGGTAAAGATAAAAATTATGAACAACAAATACATATCTATCAATAAGTGAATCTAAAAATCAAGTGAATAAAAAATCTGATGAACAGAATAAACTTGTGAATATAATAGAATCAGGGGCATAGAAAGGGAGTGGACTGACAATTCTCGGAGGGAAGAGGGTGTAGAGGGTGCGGGAAGAGACTGGACAAAAATCATACACCTATGGATGAGGACAGTGAGGAGGGGTAAGGGTAGAGGGTGGGGTGGGAACTGGGTGGAGGGGAGCTATGGGGGGAAAAAAGAGGAACAACTGTAATAATCTGAACAATAAAGATTTATTTTTAAAAAGATAAAAGGGAGAAAGATGTTAACTACAATGCCTTTTATGACCTAGCCTTGGAAGCCATATGCCACCATTTCTGTGGTATCCTATTGTTTACAAAAGTCAGCCCTGTTCAATGTGGAGGAGAATGGCTACATAAGAGCATGAATAGTAGGAGGCAGGAAGCATACTATCTTCAAGATAGGCTACCACATCTGGTAAAAGTGAGAACCTATTTTGTATAGTATATTCAGAATGCTCTTAAAGCAAAATACCCCAAAGCTCAAATCACTGAAAAGAAGCCAGAGGGCTATTGTGCATGATACTGATAAAGAGGGACTCAAAGAATGCTGAGAAATAAAAAAAAGAGACACTCCTCATAAATACTGATGCAGTGGAACCTTCATAATCTTTTGTTCTAGGTTTAACATTTAATTAAAAATTCCTGGTTCTCTTCGGGTAGCTAAGGTCATGACCTAAATCATTAGTTTTTTTTTTGACCTGAAAAGAAAGTTTTAAAATAATATCCAAGAGGTATCTCATCCAACTACTATTACACTTGAAACCTACCTATTCTTATCAACCACTGTCACCCCAATAAACTTAATTTTAAAAAAGAAAAGAAAAAATATCCAAGAGGAAAGCCTAATAGTTTTTTTTTTTTTTGGCTGGTTGCTTTTTTTCTGTTTTTTTAAAAAATTTCTTGATTGATTACGGTATTACATATGTGTCCTTATCCCCCCATTACCACCCCAACCCCCCCAATCATGCCCTCACCCCCCTGTTGTCTTTGTCCATTAGTTAGGCTTATATTCATGCATACAAGTCCTTTGGTTGATCTCTCCCCCTTACCCCCACCCTCTCCTACCTTCCCTCTGAGGTTTGAAGGTCTGATCAATGCTTCTCTGTCTTTGGACCTGTTTTTGTTCATCAGTTTATGTTGTTCATTATATTACACAAATGAGTGAGATCATGTGATATTTATCTTTCTCTGACTGGCTTATTTCACTTAGCATAATGCTCTCCAGTTCCATCCATGCTGTTGCAAATGGTAAGAATTCCTTCTTTTTTATAGCAGCGTAGTATTCCATTGTGTAGATGAACCACAGTTTTTTAATCCACTCATCTGCTGATGGGCACTTAGGCTATTTCCACATCTTAGCTATTGTAAATTGTGCTGCTATGAACATAGGGGTGCATTATATCCTTTCTGATTGGTGTTTGTAGTTTCTTGGGATATATTCCTAGAAGTGGGATCACTGGGTCAAATGGGAGTTCCATTTTTAGTTTTTTGGGGAAACTCCATACTGTTCTCCACAGTGGCTGCACCAGTCTGCATGCCCACCAGCAGTGCACAAGGGTTCCTTCCCTAATAGTTTCTTAAGAACTCCCTTCAACCTGAAAAAGTAGAATGATTACATTCAAACAAATATCTAGCAGGGGTCCTCAAACTTTTTAAACAGGGGGCCAGTTCACTGTCCTTCAGACCGTTGGAGGGCCGGACTATAGTTTAAATAAAAAACTATGAACAAATTCCTATGCGCACTGCGGGCCCGGGACGAGTCGGCTGCTAAGCAGGACAGGCAGCGGCACCCGGCCGGCCGGATAAATGTCCTTGGCGGGCCGCATGTGGCCCACGGGCCATAGTTTGAGGACCTCTGACTAGAGTAACTATAACCATACTCTGTTGAAGATGAATCGTACATGGTGGGGTCTAAGGCCAGTCCAAAAATCTGTTTTGCCTGCAGGTGTCTTGAAGTAGCCTATCAACTCTGCTTTTATTTTCCTGTTAGAGTATTATAATGATTCCCTGAAAGTATTTTATTTGGGGTGGTGGGGAATGACAGAGATTGGCAGAAGATCCAGGGAATGCAAGGGGGTCTCCTGGGACAAGTATGGAAAATCCAAGGTACTGTAAATGGTGTTTCTCTCCTGTTCATTAGTACACTCACCTAATGCTTATCCACTGAGTGTTCTGTGGCTCCACACTGGCTGTAAGCCTGGGGAGCACGTGCATGCAGTGCTCCCCTTTTTCGTATCCTCAGCTCACTCCATTTTCTAGCTCTGAGCTCTTGAACAAATTACTTCTTTGAACCTGTTATAATAGTATCTATCTCTTAGGGTTTTATAAAGATTAAAATGAGTTAATATATGAAAATTATTTATATATATTCATACATTATAAGAAGAGTGCCTGGTATGTGTTAATATTATGTATTAGTTATTATCTGACTTAAAAAACATATACATGTATTTTTATCTCTGTATATTTTTATTATTATTTAAAAATATGTATTTGAGATGCATAAAATTTTGTTCATTCTTTTTTTTTTCATTCAGAAAATCTATTTCAGTTCTCTACTATGGGCTAGAAACTGTGTATGGGAAAGTCCCTGGTGTAAAAGCATCCATAAACACACATACCCCCTCCCGCCCCCCCCCCCCCCACACACAGATGGAAATTTATATCAGGAGATTAAAATCTAGTAAGAGAGATAGGCATATTTATAAATATATCTAAAATAGTACCACAGTATTACAAGGGGGAAAATAAACTTACCCCAAGTGCAATGGTTTTGTGAAGTAGAAAGTAATCAGTTCTGAAATGGGACTGTTGGGATAGGCATGTAGAGAAGGATGCACTTAAACTGGGCCTTAGAAATGAGTTGGTTCAGGCAGACAGAAAATTTCTGAAAAGGGAGAAAGATACTCCAAATAGAGAGCACAGCGAGAAAATGTGTGGAAGAAGGAAAGTGCCCACTATATTTGAGGTGAGCAGGGACCATGTCAGTGTTCCCAGAACATGAGCATGAATGGGAAAGTGGAGTTGGAGATGAGAGCCTGGATGCTGAGGACTTTAGGTATTGGTTTATAGACGTGCAGAGCTATAATATAAACCTTTCTATTACAAGTGTTTGCAATGTATTTTTTGAAGAGTATTTAGCTCTTTTTTTCTTTGAACTATTTATTTAGTTGAGTAATTTGTGTTAGTTCTAGAAAACTGGAAAAACTCCATGTGAAAAAGCCACATGCATTCCCAAGTAGGACCATCTACTTGGGAACCAGTTTTGTGCAAAGTAAATTTGTGCCTTCTCTTGAGATTTGAGTTCATAAGAATTGGCTGTCACGAAGCTCTCAGGACTCAGGTGTGCAAGAATGAAGGGTTTCCTTGCAGTGGGAGCCTGGGCCCCAGGCGTGAAGTTCTCAAACAAGGAATGCTGGAGTTGGTAGAAAGGGAAAAGGGAGGGAGTACATTAAATGGTTATGAGCACAGGCTTTGGAGATGTGCCTCGTGTTACATAGTAGCTCTGCCATTTACTGTATATGTGATTTAAAGCAAATCCCTTATTTTGTTATTTAAGATTCTTCATCTGTAAAATGCTAATAGCCAAACTCTCTTTATTGTATTGTTCTGAGCATTTATAAACATCATTCATGTGAAGTGCTTGGTACTTGGCACACTCTATAAGTGCTCAGTATGTGAGGAATGTAATTATTGATGTTGTTGATGTGTTTTTCTTGATACTCTTATAGGTAACTAGGTAATGTTCAAGATGGAGAGTGAGATATGTCCAGGTACAATGGAAGGATTGGTTGAGACTGAGGTATTTGAGCTGTTACCATGTATGATATATCTCTATTAAGAGCTTCCTATTCCCATTTTTCTATAAATGGACAATGAGGGCTAATATGGAGGGTCTGCCAGGTTATTCCACCTTTGTGATATAAGAACAACCTTTTTTATCCAAGGGAATATTCTTTTTTTGAGAGGGCACCATTTATAGAGTACTAATTTATAATGATTGAGAAGAGAGGGGTCTCCAATCAGAAGAGCTGAATATACCCTGGTGTTTTATGGAGTGAAAGATGCTGTTCAAATTCTGTTGCTTATATATTTTTTCTTCCTGAAGGAAGTTCAGCAATGAGTTAATGCACCTCCTTTGTTCTTCCACAGCACTCATAGCAATATGAGGTGGTATATAAGAGCAGAGACTCCGAGATTAGGCCTTTCTACACCTCAGTTTTCTCATCTATAAAATGATGCATTTTTGTATAGCTTACCTGAATTAATATATCTAAAGCCCTTGTAACAATGACTGGAACACATGCTCTAGAAGTGTTAGCTATTTTAAATGTTCATCACAATGTACTGTAACTGTGGGCTGTATCATTTATATCCATTGTTAGACTCCAAACTTACTTATTTTGAAGAGTGTATCAAAAACAAGTATTATATCCTAGAGATGTTGTAAGAAAATGGAACTTGAAGGTTCCCTACATCCAGTAGTAGAGAAGGCCCATCATCCTACAAAAGGGGTAAATACTTCCTGTCTTGGAGGTGAACTGCAGTGACCAAAAGAAGTATGGAGCTAGACTTGCTCTACCACCAAACCATACCCAAGGCCTGATTTTAGCCCTAGAGTTGCTGGGTATATGCCAAGAGCATCAGATGTGACCAAGACACAGCCAGTCAAATCAGAAAGACTGTGTTGGGTGAATCTCCATGGGTTCTTTACCAGGGAAAGGTGGGCTTGGGCAGAGAGTGTGAAAGAAAGCCTGGGAATTGAGGTTGCTTAGAAGGGAAGAAGAATACAGAAATTATTTCACCCAGCTCACTGTTTCCCATCTATTCTAGTTCCTCATGGCAGCCATGACAATTATTTTGGGAATAATGGCTGTATGTATTCTAGATTCCAGGAAGTCTGAGTCAAAGTAGCCTGTTTGAACTGTAGGATATGGAAATGTTATATCTTCTGGGAAAGATTTCATTATTTAGTATCAACCTCATCATAAGGTCCAGGGTCATCACAAAACTTCATTTTTATTTTTCCCTTTTAATACCTAGAACTGACATTTAACCAGGTCACTGTAGCCATCCAAACAGTATTAAGTTGGATTTAAACTTGTTCTTTTTTTTGTTACATTTCAACATATGATCAGAAAGCTGGAGAATAATAATATTCTCTACATTGTATCTAAAAGTGTTCATATGAAACACTTATTTCTAGCTCTTTCTCCATTTTATTCAACTTATTTCTTAGCTCATATTGTATGAGCCATTGTACTTTTATTTGTCTCTGATATAACTCGTAATAATAAATTTAGAAATAACTATAAAAAGAAAATTACCAAGTCAATGAGTTCAATACACAGAGATAACTAAACAAATGCCTATTATCTTATTTTTATTTGTCTCCTTTCTTTCTTTTATTTTTTTACAAATTATGTGGCTAAAAACATTCTTGGACGTGTCCTCTGTTGTAAGAAGTTCTCTAGAGTAGAACAAGAAGTTTTAAGATTGCTGGACCTTAGTGACATTCAGAATTATCTACTGAAGTTAAAGTGGGTCATGAAACCAATTTAGTGAAGTGTGTCTTAAGACTTTTTAGCCATGGTCCACATAAAAACTCATTTTATCTCATACTTATACATATATTAAGATGTTGGATAAGAAAGATGCATATGTTTGTACTGGATCATAATGAGAATGTTTATGACACTGTGTGTTACAGAAATAACAATTTGAAAAACATTGGTCTGATCTATTTAAGTTTTCTGTATATGAAATGAGGACGTTATCTTATTCTTGTCACCATCTTCCTACCCACTTCCTAATTTTTATTAATAACTAGAGGCCCGGTGCACGAAATTCGTGCATGGGGGTGTGTGTCCCTCAGCCCAGCCTGCACCCTCTCCAATCTGGGACCCCTAGAGGGATGTCTGACTGCCCGTTTAGGCCCGATCCTCCATCACCGGGGAAACCTACTGGGATCGGGCCTAAACGGATAGTCGGACATCCCTCTCACAATCCAGGACTGCTGGCTCCCAACTGCTCACCTGCCTGCCTTCCTGATTGCCCCAAACCGCTTCGGCCTGCCAGCCTGATCACCCCCTAACCACTCCCCTGCCAGCATGATTGATGCCTAACTGCTCCTCTGCCAGCCTGATTGCCCCTAACTGCCCTCCCCTGCAGGCCTGGTCACCCCCAACTACACTCCTCTGCAAGCCTGGGTCCCCCCTACTGCCCTTCCCTGCAGGCCTGGTTGCCCCCAACTTCCCTCCTAGGCCAGCCTGGTCACCCCTAACTGCCCTCCCCTGTAGGCTTGATTGCCCCTAACTGCCCTCCCTTGCAGGCCTGGTCCCTCCCAACTGCCCTCACCTGCTGGCCATCTTGTGGCGGCCATCTTGTGTCCACATGGGGGCAGCCATCTTTGTGTGTTGGAGTGAGAGTCTATTTGCATATTACTCTTTTATTAGATAGGATAGAGGCCTGGTGCATGGGTGGGGACTGGCTGGTTTGCCGTAAAAGGTGTCCCGGATCAGGGTTGGGGTTCCCTTGGGGCATGGGGTGGCCTGGGTGAGGGGCCTGTGATGGTTTGCAGGCCGGCCACGCCCCCTGGCGACCCAAGCGGAGGCCCTGGTATCTGGGATTTACCTATCTTCTGTAATTCAAACTTCGTAGCCTTGAGCGCAGGCCAGGACAGGTCAGGAAGTTAGGCTTCCTCCGTCACCGGGGAAACACAAGCCTCCTGTTCTCTCTGTGGCCGCAGACATTTTTGTTGGGATTTATTTTTCTTCTATAATTGAAACTTTGTAGCCTTGAGCACAGGCCAGGCAGGCCAGGGCAGGCGGAAAGTGTGGCTTCCTCCATTGCTGGGGAAACCCAAGCCTCCTGCTCTCTCAGTGGCTGCAGCCATCTTGGTTGAGTTAATTTGCATACTTGCTCCTGATTGGCTGGTGGGTGTGGCTTATGGACACAGCAGAGGTATGGTCAATTTGCATATTACTCTTTTATTAGATAGAATAACATGGGATTTTAGATATGGCAATTATTACTAATATATTATTTGTATGTGATACATTTTTCAATTTTTCATCTATATTCTATTTGTAAACATATTTATATCAAATGTATATTCTTGTTATATTTAATTAATTTAAATTCTTGCCACTAATTCTTTGTTCCCATAATAACTCTGTTATTTATTTTTTAAATTAGATTCTTCTTCTGGTTTGCTATAGAACTTCTCTGAGTAATTTATTGAGGAAGGTATCATCTTAGAATGATTAAGCCTAGGAACTAGTATAGTATGACTTTTAAAAAGTCCCCAATATCTTGGTTTTTACTACAAGATAGTTTTTGCATTTCAAAAACATGCTATCATTTTTATATATTAAAATGCTTTCCAAAAATAAACTAATCAACAAATGTTTTAGAAATACTTTATTTGCAAGATGTTATTGTAGATTCTGAAAATGCAAAAAGAATATGACATCACGACTATAAGTGGTTAACGAAAATTTATGGGATGCACGCCATAAGATAAAGAGGATGATATCAAATAAATCTCATCAAGCACTTAATATGTATTACTTGACTTATGCTATTCTAAGTCCTCCAAGTGTATCAGAATAATTAATGCTCAAAAATTTCTGAAAGTGTCATTGCTATTAATACCCTTATTTTATATTTAATGAAACGGAGGTATGGATAGTTAAGTAATTTACTCACATTGAGTAGACAAGTAGGAGAATAGCTGGGATTCAATACCAGGTAGTCTAGCTCCAGAACCTATATTTTAAATTGATACCATATTTCAATATGATAAGTTTTGTTTTAAAAATCTGTTAGTTTATTTTTAATAATTTGCATTAATTAAAAAAAACTGTAAATGAGTACCTTTTAATTCCAATATGTTGGAATGAGCTAACAGAAACTACCCTACTAAAAATATATAGAAAAGCTGAATACAACATGGCAAAAAAGTATCTGAGCTCAAAAGAAAGAAGTAGAAATTCTCACATGTTAGAAACAAAGAGGGAATTTAAAACCAGACAAATACTAAAGCTGGTGTGGAGATTCTGGGGGAGCCTTGCACAGGATAAAATTGAGGCCCTGGAAAGGCTGCCCTGGTTAGAAAGATGACAAGAAAAACACTTCCTTCCAGCCAAAGTTGAGAGTGTGACTTTTTTGCTCTGAACATGAAAAATAAGCAATGGTTAGTCATGAGCAATCCTAAATTCAAGGCTCCCTCATCTGTGCATGCAGAATCCAATGTTTGCAGTGCTGGTGTTGTGAAATTAATGTAAGTCCGGAACTGAACCAGAGAAGGCCTTGCCGCTCCTGGCAGATGCACACACAAAGCCCTTTGTAGGGATTCTCCCAGGACACAGACCAAATGGACTGTACACAATGCAGGACCCAGCAGTGTAGATAAGCTCACAATAAAAATCGCTGACCACAGGCCACACAATGGCCTGGAGGATTAGTAACCCAAGAACTTCAGATAATAGGAAATTATGAAATCTATAAAAGCTTATAATGTTTAAAATAATTTTTAAAAGAATACAAATCATAATAAAAAACAGGTTGCTATGAAAAACTTCAGATGGAATGGAAAAATGATAAAACTTGATCAAATAAAAATGCATAGATAAATATTATGCTATGTGAATTATTTATCAATAAAGCACTTATTAAAAATGTAGAGGAACAAAATTGAAAAATAACACTGAATGGTTTAAACAGCATATTAGACACAACTGAAGATGGTCAATAAAATATGAGATTTATAAGAAGAAATTAAGAATGTAGCCGAGAAAAGAAAAAATATGGGAGGTTCAAAACATGGAGAATGTATTTGTTATTGTGCAAAAAGCATGACTGAGCACCTACTATATATACAGCATTTTTCTGTACACTGGGAAATATAACCCGAGGGGGAAACAAAAACATACTTGCCCTCCTTGGAGTACACATTTTATGGGGGAAATGAAAGAGATGATAAAGAATGTTGGTAACTAAAACATGGTATTTCAGACAGCGGTAACCATCCTGGGTAGGCAGGAACGGGGGAAGATATGGTAGCAAGTTTGAATGGGGCACCAGCGTGATGGTGTATTTTAGTAGTGTGGTCGAGAAGGTCTTCACTGAGAACTGACATTGCAGCAAACACCTGAGGAGAGAAGTGAGCAATGAAGAGACCTAGCTAGAGAGGTTTTTAGGTAAAGGGAAAGGCTCGAAGGGGATCGTTGTCAGAACAAGAAGGAAGTTAGTGAGTTCCAGTGGACTGTGGGTCAGAGCAGTGAGGCAAGAAACAATGGAAGTAGCTAGGGGTGGAGTGGGGAGGGCGTTTTAGGATCTCATAGGGCCATGAGGACTTCCAGTTTTACTTAGACTAAAATGGCAAGACTTCGGAGGGATTTGAGTAGGTGTTACATTATCTGAAAAAATGTTTTTGTAGAATAAACTGTAGGGAGAAAATGGGGAAATAGAGAGATCAATGAGGGAGCTATTGCAAAAAGTAAGGAGAGAGATGGTGATGCTTTGAACTGGGCGAGCAGCAAAAGTATAGGTAAATAACCAGATTTTGGATATATTTTTAAGGTAAAACCAAAATTTGCCTACAGAGTTGATATAGATGTTGGACAAAGAGAGGGTGGGATGAACATGTGTCTAATATAAATCTAACTGTGGTTCTAGAAGGAGGGATAGACAGAATGAGGAAAGATTTTGTCTAAGAATTTTCCAGTGTAAGCAGAAATATTAATCCTCAGACTAAAGAAGCATACAAAGGCTTTATGCAAATAAATAAAACAAGGCAGTAAAACTGTAGAGCAGCAAAATGAAAAGAATATCGGTTAAGCATTCAAGGAGAAAAGACTGTTAAGTAACAAAGTAATGACAATTATGCTTAGACCAGACATCCAGCAGCAAAATGTATTTTTTTAAGATCCTGGAATAAGATCATTATGGTCCTGATGGAAGAACAACTCTCAATCTGGATTCTATGCACAAGCAAAGGAATAAAGGGAGAAATAATGATATTTTCAGATATAAATATACCACTCAGTGAACACTATATTCAAAGAACATAATGAAGGGTATACATCAGGAAAATATAAAAATCAGGAAAAAGCTTGAATACTATAAGCCAAAAAATTTTCATAAATGTGCTATTAAAACTAAAAAAGCCCAAATTGAAATAACAACAATAGCAACTAATATGGGATAATTTAAAAAAAGATGGGCATACCATCTCAGGAAAACGTTTTAAGGAAAAGATGGCAAGATTTAATCATTAAGTGGAAGAAAGGCAGAAATGAAAATATGAACAAAAATTATACCTAGTAAAATAGAAAATAATGATATGATAAACAGGATCAACAAGCCAGACTTTGATTCTTTGAAAAAGCTAGTGAAATTGGTAAACTATTGGCAAGACTTATCAAGGAATAAAGAAAAGGCCCAAATAATCAAATATCATTAATTAAAGACATTATAGACTTATATCATAAGAGGTTATTATGAACAAGTTATGTCAAAAATTTTGAAGCTATGGATAAAATTGATAAATTATTAGGAAAACATATCTTTATCAACTTACAAAAGAAGAAACAGATAACTTGAATAATTGAATGATTATCAAATAAGTTGAATTCATAATTTAAATCTTTTTTACAAAGAATTCCATGTCCGCAGTTTTACTGGTGAATTCTAGCAAATAGGAAACACAAACACACACACACACACACACACACACACACACACACACACACGTACCAAACTTTTCCACAGAACAGAAATGAAACATTCCAACTGGTTTTACAAAGCTTAGCATAATTTTGATACCTGCCTTTGTCCATTTGAGCTGCTATAACAAAATAACACAAACTGGATAGTAAATAAACAAGAGAAATTTATTTTTCACATTTCTGGAGACTGAAATTCCAGGATCAAGGTACCAGAATGGGTAGGTGAGGGTCCTCTTCTGGGTGCAGGCTTCTCACTGTGGCTTCACATGGCTGAGGGAGCTCTCCGAAGTCTCCTATAAGGGTTTTACTCTCCCTAGTCGTTTCCCAAAAGCCCCACCTACTACCATCACATTGGGCATTAGAGTTTCAACATGAATTTTTGGGGAACACAAACATTCAGACCATAGCAATACGCAAACTGAATCCGGCCGTATGCAAAGAGGATGCCTCAGACTAATTTGAATTTATTCCAGAAAGCAATGTTGATATCGATTAGTAACAAATTGATTCTCATTTTAAGAGAACAAAAGAGAAATGTCATAAAAATCTCAATAAAGTCAGGAAAAGCATTTGATAAAATCCCATATCCATTCCCAATAGATGAAATAGGAAAATCTTCAGAGTACAGGAAATATTTAAGCTAAGAACTGAAAAATAACTAGGAGAGTTTTCTAGGTAAAGAAATGTGTGCACGCGCGCTCACGAGCATGTTTTTGCATCTGTGTGTGTGCGTGCATGTGTGTGTGTGTGTGTGTGTGTGTGTGTGTGTGTGTGTGTGTGTTGGAGAAATTTGGGGGAAGGAAGTGGATGGGAAGGAAGAGTTCAGGATACAGGAGGGCTGGCAGCAAAGTCATGTGAGAGCTTGAGTTTTTGGGAAATTATGTGTAAGTAGCTTATACCACAGAGGTTAAGAATTCAGTCTCTGGGTTCCCCAAATAAGCATTAACATTTGGCTTTATACAACATTTAACTTTGCTAAACCTTGCTTTTCTCATCTGAAACCTCATAGGCTGTGAGGTTTACAGAGAAGCTAATTAAGTTCATTTATAAGGGTTCCTCCCAAGGCTTAGGAAGAACTTTCACAGTGTAAGTATATACAAGGTTCTATGTCTTTGTGGGAAGCGGGGTGGGGGAAGGGCGGGGGGGGGGGTGCGGGCTAAGCAGTGTTTGATATGTATGGAGCCAAAGTCTGACTGGAACCTTACAGCTTATCATGAAAGGAAATTGATCCAGGTTTTCCCAAATCTTAACTGGGACATTACCATTAACAGGTTGTGGAGCTGAAAAGAAAGGTTTTCTAAATGAACAATAATAAACAAATTCTAATCAACCGTGCTAGAGGAATGACTAAATTATCACCTTATCTTCACCATCAAAAAGTAATATCACAGCCAAAACAGGTTTGGCTCAGTGGATAGAGCATCGGCCTGTGGACTGAAAGGTCCCAGGTTCGATTCCGGTCAAGGGCACGTAACTTGGTTGCGGGCACATCCCCAGTAGGGGGTGTGCAAGAGGCAGCTGATCGATGTTACTCTCTCATCGATGTTTCTCACTCTCTATCCCTCTTCCTTCCTCTCTGTAAAAAATCAATAAAATATATTTAAAAAAAAAGTAATATCACAAAATTGTTGTCACTTGAATAGGTGATTTAAGAGTATGGAGCCAAAAAATGAAGGAGAAAATTATTATGGAGATGTGTGATGAAGGTATTTAAGAAAAATATTATGTTTTCAGGGTTTTGTCAAATCTTTGGTACTTACAAATTTTGAAAAATTTGTAATTTATTGTGATTTCTTATTGCATTTTGAATAAATATTAACATTATAAATGAGATAAATAGTTACTTTGTACCTAATTATGGATTTGTAAAAGCATTGAGCCTGGCATATCAAAAGCATTAACATTAATATTAGGGTTATTGCTGTTGTAATGTACTTAGAAGTTGATTTCTCCTAAATACAACAATCTGTGAAGTGGATGTTTATGTCATAAATTAAGTATTAGTAAAAGTGGTCCTGTTTAAAGGTGGAGTGGGCTAGTTGATCAGCTGAGAGTTGATTTAGCAGTAAAGAAGCTGCCTGATTATTTGGCAGTAACAAGCAAAACAAACAAAAACTCACAGACACAGACAATAGTATGGTTGTTACCAGAGGGAAGTGGGGTGGAGGGTAGTGGCACGTAAAGGAGGTCAAGTATATGGTGACAGAAGATTAGACTTGGGGTGGTGAACACACAATGCAATATACAGATGATGTATTTTAAAATTGTACACTTCAGACTTATATAATTTTATTAATAATTGTCACCCTAATACATTTAATTAAAAATAATATAGAAAAGATTTGTATCATATAGGAGGTTGGATTAACTTATTTTTCATGCCACTTCCAACACTATAATATCATGATGATGGGCTTTTCAACTACACCTTCTTCCCTTGGTCTGGAGAAACTGTCTCCGTATCAGGGGTCCAGAGCCCAAGAGCTTTGGCAATGATGGGAGAAGTCCTGTCCCCCCCAGGGAGCTCCGGATGCAGGCATGAAAGGGCTGCTCTCAGATGGGGTTAAACTGTGTCACAGGAGGAAGGTTGAGAATGCCTAATTTAAGCTTTGTTTAAAATTCTGGGAAGTGCACACATCAATTCTTACTCGATCAGAACTGGTTCGATCATTCCCTAAAAGGCACTCTGTGGCAGTATTTAATATTTTCAACGAAATATCCATCTAACCAATTATGTAGGCATGTTGCATATATTAATAAATCACAGCCCTCTGTGAAGTGCACAGCGAACAACCATGAACCTGAGCCTGTGGTTTTCATGTGACTTTCTTTCCCTCTCCCAGGTACATGTCACCAAAAGAAATGCTTTTCACATAATAATGAATTTTCGTCATTCCACAGACAGTGTGATCAGAAATTAAAGTTAAACGTAGACTCAAAGGGGAGAAAAGAGTAATATTTAACTCCAGAAGGATACATTTGCCCTTCAGCAATCTGCAAAATGGCCAAGGAGCCTTGATTGCATCATTTCCTTTTCAGGGAGTGTTACTCCTCAGATGGGGGTTGTAGGTTGAACACTGCTTTGTTTTGATAGATTTGGGTCATTTACTTCCTTCCTTTGGGCTCTGCCATGCTTCTCCTTTGATTCATATGAATACTGTCAGGCCGCTATCTGAATACCTGGCTGTGACGAAATGTGTGTATGTGTGTGTTTGAAGTCTTTCAGACTAGAAACCTATGGGAGGCTAACATATGTGGGAGAGAAAGATGGAAATATTTCACTGCAGAAGTGTAACTCCTGGCAACCTAGAGGATATTTTCCATACACTCTACTGGCAAAGGGGTCTTTTCTTCCTAGCATGTATTTCCCACCTCATAAAAATAAAAAGTCCTCCTCTGTCAGGTTTACTGTATCAATGACTCTCTGCCTGTGTCCACACAAATCTACAACAACTCATTGATTCATATATTCGCTGGCCAAATCTGTCAAGTTGCATTAAAAGAATTCTGGCTGGTAATTTGGCAGAAACCTGATTGGATAACTTTGCAGCATTGTAGTTTTATTTCCACCAACTTCAGTTTCCCATACTCGACATGTTTCTGAGATAGCATGTATTCATCTTTCAAATTTACTAAGGCATTTGGGTATTCCAGTCACTGTGCTAGGCACAGTGGAAGAACATAAGACCTAATTCTGTCTTGGGAAGTTCATCTCAGTGGGACAAACAGATGCACAATTATTGTATACAATGAAGGTCCCTAGGCACAGGATGCTAGGGGAGCATACTTCAAACTCGCTGAAATACACCTTATATGTTGGAAATAAATAACATAATTGGTATAGGTATGGAACCACAATATTTGTGAGAAGCATAGCATATGTTTTTCTATAACTTGACAGCTTTCTTTATGTGACACTTATTGGAGGGCAATGGAAAATAAATTTCAGTCCATCTGGGGATCATACCCTAACTTTTCTCTGAATTTCATTACATTCCAGGTAGTTTATATTGTATCAAAGCATCATTAGAAGATGGGGCCTATTGGTTCCTCTTTATCAATTAATTAAGCAGGCATCTCCAAAACCCCTTTGGTTCCATCCAGTGTTTGGTCAGAGGTACATAGAAGAGTCCTGGAGACATCACTTGTTTACACCAACCTGAAGGAGGTCTGGTCACTAGCTTTGCCACATTCCAGCCACTCTTCTTTTTTTAAAATATATTTTATTGATTTTTTACAGAGAGGAAGGGAGAGGGACAGAGAGTTTGAAACATCAATGAGAGAGAAACATCGATCAGCTGCTCCTGCACGCCCCCCACTGGAGATGTGCCCACAACCAAGGTACATACCCTTGACCCGAATCGAACCTAGGACCCTCCAGTCCTCAGGCCGCTGCTCTATCCACTGAGCCAAACCGGTCAGGGCTCCGGCCACTCTTGAGGACATGCATGTCATTCTTCTGCACCATGTATGGGGGTAGGTAGGGCTGTGAGGTTCTCTCAGTCCCGTCGGGACCTATGTAAGCACCATGCATCATGCTTCCTTCCTGCAGATCAGCCCCGGAGGGGGGCTCAGTGCTCTTCCGCAGCACATGCCACCTCCCAGCTCATCCTGGGCTCCTCCCCTTGGGACACTCACAGTCACCGCTGTGACCGCCTTTTCAGTTTTGCCTTCTCTTTCCCTTCAGTAAAATATCCTTGAGAGTGAAGACTAAGCCGGGCTGACTTGTTCTTACTTACTTATCTTTTCGTCTAATTTGTTGTCTTAGCTGTATGCCCTTTGTATGGTCCCAAATGCCTAAGCTCTTGATGCATAAAAATCAACAGTCGCTTTCTCTCTCTCTCTCTTTTTTTTTTTCTCTCTCTCTCCCTCGCTCCCTCCTTCTCTTTCTGTCTTTTCTTTGGACACCCATATCAATTCCTTCAGTTCTTGAGGATAGAAAGCTTGACTACTGGAGTGGGGATAAGGACCTAATGGGGATACAAAAAAAAAGAAAAAAAATCAGGAAAAATAGTGTTAGTTCAAAAATTTCATATGACCACAACATTTATTTTTAATCGGAGATCATTTTAGACAAGTAGACTTGTAAATCATTACAAGAAATCAACTATTACAGCCTCTCACCAGGAATCAGGATCACCTCTCCACTTGGGTAATGGGCTAGGACAGGAGTTTGCTGCGCTGTGTTGGCTGGGGTGCCACTTTCCTTAGACCTCAACTACATTCCTCTGCTTAAAAATGCCTCTTTGTCCTCCTGCCTTTTCAGGAGATCTTATTTGGATGAGTACAACAAATTGGAATTGGTCCCTGTCTCCACCCTTTTCTCCTGTAAACTCTGCTGTCAGGGAAAGCTGTCTGTTTCCTGTCTGGCATTTCAGCCTTCCCATGAAGCACTTGATGGTTTAGTTCATGTGCAGTAAAGGGTTAACTAAGCAGGTCTGAGGTGCTCAAACCCTGTACATTCTAAAGACAGGATTGGTCCTTGCCAGTGTCTTGGAGATAGCCTCTAAGCCCTTGGAATACCCTGCCTGGGGGCCTTGGGCCACAAGCCAGTGGTCGGCAAACTGCGGCTTGCGAGCCACATGTGGCTTGCGAGCCACATGCAGCTCGCGAGCCGTGGTTTGCCGCTCTGTTGACTAATGAGTTTGCCGACCACTGGTCTATGCTAACCATGTGATTTATGGTGGGTGCCTTGGGCCATGCTATATCAGTCTGACCTCTAGAGGGGCTGCCAACAGAGTAAGTTCAGTCATACAGGTTCTCCAGGCCTATGTGACTGACCCCCATAAAAATCATGGACAGCAAGGCTTGCGTGAGCTTCCCTGCTTGGCAATACGCCATACATCATGACACACACTGTTTCTGGGAGAATAAAGTGCTGTCCCTACGCCTCCACTGGGAGAGGGCAACTGGAAGATTGCACCTGTCTCTCCTGGACTCCGCTCCATGCACTTGATACCTTTGCTGATTTTAATCTGTAACCTTTGTTTGTGGTAATAGACTAAAACCATGAGTATAACAACTCTTCTGAGTTTTGCTAGTCCTTCTGGCAAACCACTGAACTGAAAGGTGCCTCTGGGATCCCTGGCACAGTCCCCACCAGTCTTTCCAGCCTTGCCTCTCACAACTCCCTCCAGATACTCAACCCGATACTCAAATGTAACAGTGTATTTGGGGGCATGCTTGTTCCGGGTTTTCCTACACCCAGGGAGTTGTTTATTCTGTCTCTTCTCCATAGAGCTCACCTAATGCTTATCAGTCAGTGAGTGAAGGGAGACAAATCACAAGATGGTCTATGTCAAGTCCTAGGCTGCTGTACATCCTTAGACTATAGAATTTTGGTAGGTTCTCTTATGGGCCTGCTGGTATTCAGAAATCAGTTTAAATATTAATTTAAGGTGTCCTAGTCAAGCACCCAAACCTCTACCATTTTTCTCTATAATTTTTTGAATTCAAAGTCTCTTCTTTCCTTCCCTTTCATAATTTATCACCCAAATGAATGTGAATTCTATCCAAGCAACCTCAAGTTGTTTTGCCCTACAGATGAATAAATATCATCCTTCTGACATGAGGACTTTTGTCATCTTCATATTAGATCCATGCACATAACAACTATGTCTAAATTCTGGAAGTTTTAGATGATTTGAAGAAGAGGGTTAACATCTCAGACCTAGAAACCACTCAGGCTATGCAGATCTGAGCCTGTATGTGCTATTACACTGGGCAACAAAATACATGCAAACATTGCTGCATAGATCCTTTCTCGTGAGCAGAATCTTAAGTATTCTCTATACAACTCTAAATAATGGATTGTTGAAAATGTTTATGCTTTATTAAAATTTATCTTCATAGGAAAGATGTACAGTTTTCTCTTATAGGAAATACCAAGTGTTGCTAACAAGGTATAATAATAACATATCAAAGTCAAGCAAGTAAGTTATTTATATTTCTAAGTAGCAGAGCCTGAAAATGTGCAGGTTTACTTTGGGCATTCTTTAAGGTCTTTCTTAAGGAAACTGCATAAATTATCAGTTGCTTTGTAGAAGCAGGAGAATGATGGCACTAGAGCATTAAAGATAAGGGTGGTGGCTGAGGTCTGGGATAAAATAGGGCTTCTCTCCTGTGGGCACCTGCACTTTAGTTAATGCTGCGAGCAGCCTTCCATTGTTCAAGGTCAGCTTTTGTTTATCAAGAGTAGTTCCTGTTCAGGTGAGATTTGGAAGTAATCAGGTGGAAATGCTTCTGGTTTTAAGCAGCACTGCAAGCCAACCATGGATCTTAGAGGCCTGGCCTTGAAATTCATGGTAAGAAGTGTCTCAGTCTTCTCTCCCCTGGAAGGCACTTCTGTGATATCCACTCTCCTTGCCCACTGCATTACTTGTGAGGTAGAATTTTTTACAAAAATCTTATTTCGTCCCTCAAATCTTCCCTAACGTTTTGAAATTTGTGTGGGTAGTTTTCAATCCAGGAATCAGGAGGCCTAGTTTTGAAACTTGACTCTATCATTTATAGCTATGTGACCTTAGGCAGGTAATTAAAATATCGATCCTCAGTGTCCCCATCTGTAAAATGGGGGATAATGACTAACCAGCCTGCGTCACAGAGCTATTGCGAAGATCAGCTTTAAGAGTGGGTCTCTAACACTCTTAGATATAAAGCAATTTAATCACACAAGATTTGTCTTTTCTATTCTTTCTTTATTTTCCAAATATTATCAAACATCTTCACCACTCAGTAATACAATTGTATATTCATGGGCTACAACATGAGGGCTCTGTTAATATATTTTTGCCATCTCTGCCCATCCACTCACCTGGCATGCCTGTGCTGCTTGCAGACAGGCACTATGCTGCTTTTGCAAACCAGAGGTGTTGAGCCAAGACTGGCCAATGCCCGAGGAAGCTGGGGAAGGGCCCCTGGAGTAATTCCAGCTCATAGGATTCTAGTAGCATTTAACCTAGAGTTCCGAATGTTCATTTCTCAGGGAGCATTTTACTTCCATGGGCTCAACCTCACTATTTTGTTTTAGATTCTTCTTCCAAATAACAATTATTTTGTCAGATCAAAGCTGGAGAGAAACAGCAGCTCTGGGACCAAAGCAAAGACCATATGTGTGAAGGAATATAAAGATGGAAAGACTGGGACATTTCCTCAATAAGTGTAGAGTTGTTATGAAACACACATGCAATGAAACATGGCAAAAGAATAATGACTACATAGAAGTCATATGTACTGTGCACAGGGAGAGTGTGGGGCCAGGGGTGGAGGTAGGTTGAAGAAATACAAAGTGGGCGTTGGTGTGGGGTTGGGAATGAGGTACAGGAAAGGCTTTAGAGGGACATGCAGTTGGAACAGTGATATGCAGACATTTACTGTGGAATATTCAGTAAACCCCCTTGGGAGGAGAAGCCCTTTCCATTGCAAATGTGTTGAAGCAAAGGTAGTTGTGAAAGAAGAGACTGAAATGAATGTCTTCTTTAATTATGGAGCAGAAGCACATAGTCAAGAGCTCTCAGAACACAGATTCTCTGGACTGGCAGAGACAGAGCTGGAGAGGGGTGAGGGCTGGACCGTTCTTGGGACCATCACCAACAAAAAGCTTTGCTGTCATGTCCTAAAGAGATGTTCTCTGCTTTCTCACAGTAATAAATCTCTTGGCGCCTTGAGTTAGCATGGCCTGAAGTAGTATCAAGAATATCTTAGAGATACAAATATAGAGAAAGAGTGCTTACGTATGCGTAGGGCAGCAAAGGCAGAAGAGGTGCTTAGAAAATGCCACTTGCAAAACAACTTGCTAGTAAGTATTTAACAGATATTTATTTATTAAGCACTAACTATATGCCAGGGATGATGATAGGTTCAGCTCTAGGGAATACAGTAATGTTCAGGGCAGACATGATCTGTGACTTCAGTGAGTTTATAGTCCAGGCCCTAGACTCTAATAGGATTTCAAGGCATGTGGGCACTTGTCTGGTGCACTAAACTAAAAGTTACATTTTCATGAAAAAAATCAATCCATTCCTTTGTACTGAGACGAGCATTAAGAATTTAGGTTACGTCATAAATATGATCAATACAACAAGCTGCACCAAGATGCACAGTGACTGAAGCCACAGGGACAGCTTAAAATGACATTGATTTCTTGTGCACACAGGCATCCTGAGCCTCCGCTGTGTTAGGAAAGCAAAGTGGAGGCAGGCTGCAAGATGACGAAGCAAATCACATTCCCTGGGGAACCAGGAGCTCCTCAGAGACGGTGATCCCATCTTGCACAGCTGCTGAGCGGTGGGAGGTTGGGTGAAATGTGGATTCAGAGAAGGGTGGTGAGAAAGGGGAGTCATGACAACCCTCCCGCCAGCAGTGATATGGAAGCCTGACCTAGTGATTTCTGCAGCTCTTTGGTCAGGTGAAGGGGGTGTCTCTTCGTCAAATTGTTCTATTAAAGCACAAAAGTGTATGTTTTCTAGGATGAAAGGGAGGGGGTTACTTAGCTGATATGAGATCGAATCAGAGAGATGGGGATAGAGAACAATAACAAAAGACATGTCAGTGGACTTACAAGTGTCAGAAGGACTTCGGCATCTTGGGCCCAGGGCCATGGCAGTGAAGATTATGAGTTTCATAACTTCCCTATGCTCATTATTTTGTGTAAAATCTTGTATGTTTCCCCATAGTCATTGACATTAAATCCCTTAAAATGAAGAAGATGTGTACATTTTGCCTCAGAGGCAACAAATACATTAAATCACCCTCTGTAGAGGTGGCTTTCCCCACCTTGAGGGGAAAAGGGGTAGAATGGTGGCTAGTGGCTACTTTGAGAAGAAGGGAAATCAGATTTTATTTTGCATGAAAGGGTTTGCGCTGGACACTGGCTCTGGGCTGAGCCTGTGTGAAACCCTGAAGCTGGTACTATACTTGGTTCCAGGTGATATTTTCTTTTTCCTTTAAAGATTGTATTATATGTGTGTATGCTTTAATTTTCCCTTTGCCCCACGGTCTCAGCACACCCAGATCTAGCCTCTAGTTTTCTGTGTCCTACTCTGTACCCCAGGGAGGCTGACACTTCAGATTACCACGCAGAGCCCTCTTGCTGTCTGGATTCCAGGTGGGTTTGGGTTATGGGAGGCAGTAGCTAGAGGCCAGAGGATGAGAAGAGAGAGAAACCAAAGCGTTTACTCCCTACTTCTATGCTTCCACATCCTTTGTGTTCTAGGCCACATCTTGTAGGAATGACTGTCCCTCTGGGGCTAGCCTGTTCCTGTCTCCAGGTGTCAATGGACCTTATTTCTTACCCTTGCCTTTTCAAATGCATGGGGTAGCAGTGGCTTCTCACTCCTGTTAATTTCTAGGTTCTCCATCCTTCTTGCTGGTTCCTTTAACTTTGTTCATGTCTGTATAGATTATCCCTCCATTCATCTCTGTGTGGCATTCTGTGGGAGCTCTATTTTCAACTTCCTGTCACATTCGATCCATCAAAAAGCCCAGTTAGTTCTACTTTGAAGCATAATATAACCCATCACATTCTTTCTGTCTCCAATGCTATACCCAGTCCAAGTGGGTTAAATCTCAGTGGGATTCAGCAATAGCCAATAGCCTCCAACTGGCCCCTTTGCTTCTTTTTTAGGACCATATAGTTTACTCTTTGCACAGAAGTCAGAGAGAACCTTTAAAAATTCAAAGTCAGATCATGTTACTCTGCTCAAAGTTTTCATTAAAACAAAATCCAAAGTTATCTTGAACAACAAATCTCTACATGATTTGGCACTTGCCAACCTCCCAGAGTTCATCTACCTCTGCTCTCTCTTATCACCAGGCCTTTGTTACTCTGTCTTCCTTGAACATGAAAAATGTGCTCCACCTAAGGCAGTATCTGCACGTGGTGTCCCTTCTGCCCCAGACCTTCCCATGGTTGGCTCCTTCTGGTCCTTCAGAGCTCAGCTCAGACTTTCTCATAGAGTTTTTCTGTGGCCACTCCACTATAACACCTTGGTCCTCCTCAAGTCATTCTCTAGCACTTCGTGTCATTTTATTTTTAAAAAATACGTTTTTATTGATTTTTAGAGACAGAGGGGAAGGGAGAGGGACAGAGAGATAGAAACATCAATGAGAGAGAAACATCATTCATCCTCTGCCTCCTGCATGCCCTATACTGGGGATCGAGCCCTCAATCAGGGCATATACCCTGCCTGGGAATCGAACCAGTGACCTCTTGGTTCACAGGTTGAAGCTCAACCTCTGAGCAAACCTGGCAAGGCCTATATTTATATAGAACTCACCTCCAGCTGGTATTATAATCTTTATTTACTTCCTTTCTTGCTTAGATTCTGGCTCTCTCCAATGAAAAGTTGAGATCTAAAAGCTTACCTGTCTTGTTTACCACTATCTCACCAGTGTATAGGAGGGCCTCACCCATGGTAAGTGCTCAACACACACACACACAATATTTACTTACCAGCACTCTTCTAATGTTTTACATGTATTGTTTAATTTAATCCTCAAAACATATTCATTTGTCAGGAACTATTGTTATCCCTGTGTTACAAATAAAGAAACTGAAACACAGGGAAGTTAGATAACTTGCCAAAAGACATATCCAGTTAGGAAGTACCAGAGTCAGATTTTGAAATCTGGCCATCTGGCTCTTAAGCCTATGCTCTTAACTGCTAAACTACATAGCATCTAACATTTGTTCAATAAATTAGCCAATACTTCCTGTTAGCTTCTTCCGTTTCACACTTGGGCTTTAGAAAGAAGGAAGCTATCTAATTTTTAACTGTGGAAGCCTGTCCAATTCTATACCGAGGGGATTTCTATCCCTGAGGAAGGCTACACGGAACCCAGGACAGGCAGAGAAGTGCAGGTCTCTCCTGAATACAAACCCTCTGAACGTTGTTCCCACAGAGCCTACAAGTGCTGTGCCTGCTGACTGCCAGACACGTGGTGGGGAACTGCACTGCAGGAATATTTTCCCCCTAATTTTCTATCATTAATTAATTCGGAAAACATTCACTAAGCCTCTCTGTTGCATTCGACACTTGGGATACAGATGAGCTTTTAGGCAAGTGAAACTCCTGGACACACATTCTACTTGTTCAACCATTTGTCTTGAATCAGTTATAAATGAGAAAACAGACCAGATGTTGTGTAAACTGACACTGACAACTCTGTGCCTGGATGGATGATGCAATCTTGTCAGGACGTCGAAGCTGGTGGCAGGTTCAGACTCACCTGCCGAAGGGCTGTTCTCACAGTCCAGCCTCAGTCTGCGCCGCTGCCTCTTGCACAGCTCCGGCTGGTTGACAGCGACGCGGTTGCTGCTCATTTGGAAGTACTGCCAACGTTTCAAAACTGCCTTTTCTTTTTCCAGCCTCAGTCCCAGCACAGGCTTTTCCTCCTTGGAGCATGTCGGTTCCTTGCTCAGCTTCACTCTCCCCTGACAGTAGGTGAGATTACCTACATCAATCCCATCTCCTTGTAACTCAGTCACTCCCTCCATTGATTTTCTCCGCTGCTGTCTTTCCATTGCTCCGTTTATCTATTTCACTCTGTCACCCACACACCTGAAAACCAAACTAGTTCTACCATGTGGAAGTAGCAGATGAGGATCACCTTGCAGCCATGTGTGTAAATGGGACTTAAAACACTGCCCAGCCCTGGCAGGTTTGGCTCAGTGGATAGAGCATCCGTCAGCAGACTGAAGTGTCCTGGGGTTGATTCCGGTCAAGGTCACATGCCTTGGTTGCAGGCTCAATCCCATCCCCATCCCTGGTCGGAGGCAACAATTGGATGTATCTCTCTCACATCTGTTTCTCTTTCTCTGTCTCTCCCCCTTCCTTCCACTTTCTCTAAAAGTCAATGGAAAAATATAATGTCTTGTGAGAAGTAACAAAACAAAAAAACAACAACATAAAAAATGCAGCCCAGAAATGCACCATTTTTTATTCTGCTTTACCACACCATATGCTTGTGTTGGAGTGTCTAACCTCACCTGCTTGTCCTTTTCCCCCCCTTTTCTTTTTCTTGCTTGTCCTGTTGCTTTCCGGGTTTCTCCCTGGAAATTTAAATAGCTGTTTCAGGTTCCTTTTCTCCACCTGCATTAGCTTTCAGGTCTCCACACTGAGGCTCATTTGGTAATTTCCTGCTCGTGTTTCGAAGCTGTGAGGCCTTTATGTTCCTTCCTGTCCTCAGTGGTTTTGTTATGCCTTTCATTTCAGCTTGATCTGCAGATTTAATTAGTGAGAGACATGTCCTTCTCCTTTAAAGTGTGCACAAGGTAATGGCAGTTCTCTGTAACAGCAGGTGCATCATAGAAACCAGGAAAGAGGGAGGTTGTAAACAGCTCTCTGCAAAATAAGGAGCGGGGGGGTCAAAGAAGATGTGGAAGACGTGACGAAACAGCTGGGACTGTGACCTTGCTTGTACCCAACTCGCCAGGCTGTTCTGCACATATGGTGTGGCAGCACCTACCAGTACCATTTCAGCGGCAGAAATGCAAAGGGTGACTGAGGTGGAGAAGTGAGATGTCAGTTCAGAAAAGGGTCTAGGGAGATGTAGCCTCCAAGATGAATGCTTTTTGCAATTTAATCTCTAGGAATAAGCTCCACATCTGTCTTGGGTCAGGTTTCTGGGAAATAGACTATGAGATGGAATTTTCCTGGGAGCGCTCTCAGAAACAACACCTGTGAGGGAGTGAAGGCAGCGGATCGGGCAGAAGGGGGAGTGCAACTGTCCTGCAGTTTCAACAAGGATCTCAGGGGTTTCCCCTGGGGTCCTCCTGAGCCGGTGCCCCTGCAGAGGAGTGCTGTGAGGCAAGGGTCTGAGCCTTTCTATCCCCATGTGGGTCAGTTATTGTACTTGAGCAGTATCTGGAGAGGGAGGATAAACTTGGGTGAGGTGCTCTTTTCAGAAGAAGGTCATTCGTGGGAAAGGACTTAGCTGAGGGTCATCACAGCCAACCTTTCCAGCAGCTGGGAGAATGCGTGCATCAGTCCTGAAGAGGACTTGGCAGCACACCTCATCATCCACTGCAACATCTTATGGGAACTTACAAACTCCATTGGCACTGCTGACCATTCCTTATTCAGCTTCTCTCTTTTGTCTTCTGTGACCCAGCCTTGTTTTGATCTTCTTGACTGGCCCATCTCAGCCTCTGCTGTGATTCTTTCTCCTCTTCCCTCCCCATTTGCTTTTTAAATATAGGCACATTCATTAGTTCCATCAACAATTAAGTATTAGGTGTTCCAGATTTCCTGTAATATACTGTTTTTGACATTGTTTTAAAACCATTCTTTCTCCCTGGGAAATCTTAGCTACTTACTTTTTTTTTCTTCTTTTTCCTCCAATGATTTTCAATTCTTTAAGTCAAGCTTTAGTCTCACTTATAAAAGAAAAATCCAATTTCTTATTCTTGGCAGAGGTCGCTCACACTGAATATGTCCCGTGATGGAGTCAGTATCTGCCCCGATCCAAACATACCTCACTTAATGAAACAGCCTCACAAAGATGGTACACTTGGAGTTGTCCCAACTCTTGCTACTCACTGTATGATTCATGGGCCAGCAGTGTGTTAGAAACATAGAATCTTAGTCCCAATCAGACCTACTGAATCCAAGTCTGCATTTTAACAAGACCAATCCTATATGATAAAGATGTAATATGCAAATGGTCGTTACGCTGTGAAGCGTAAAGACCAACCAACCATGTAAGGACCAGATCACAGATCAGCAGGAGGGTGGGGCAGCGAGCTACAAGTGGGCGGCGGAGAGCTACAGGAGGGAGCAGGGCAGCAAGCTATGGGGGGGGGGGGGGGCGGGGGGTGGAGGGAGCTACAGGAGGGTGGGGCAGCAGGCGGAGAGCTACAGGAGGGTGGCAGCGAGCTACTGGCTACAAGCTGGCAGCAGAGAGCTACAGGAGGGGACAGGGCAGCAAGCTATGAGGGGGGAGTGGGGGGAGGAGGGATGGGGGGAGCTACAGGAAGGCGGGGTAGCAGGCAGAGAGCTACTGGAGGGCGGCAGCGAGCTACTGGTGAACTACTGGTGAGCTGGCACACAGATTCGTGCGCAGGGCTACTAGTGATTCATAAGCACATCAAAGATTGAGAAGCACAGATCTAAAATGTTCTTCTTTCTCAAACTCCATACTCAATGGATAACTAATTTAATCTATTTTATCTTTTTAATCCCTCTATTAGGAATATCACAATAACCTCCTAAGTGACCTTACTGCCTCAGTCTCTGTCCTTCATACTGATGTGTACTTATTATCCTAGAACATATCATTCATCTTGTGCAAACTTTCAACTTCTTCCACTGCCTAGAGGGTAAATTGCAAAGGTCTAACTTGGCACCCTGCTTTTCTGTTTTACCTTCCACTGCCTCCTTCCACATCCCCAGCTCCAACCTTCTTGGTCTACTCTTACTCACATACACATTCACACCATTGTGCCATTCTTTGTGCTGCTTCTTCTGAAGCATCCTGCTGGCCTCTACTTTGCCTATCGACATCTTACTTAGTCTTTAAGATCCAGCCTAAATGCCTTCTCTTCCTACAGTCCCCCAGGCTTCTCCCCTGAACTAATTCCAGAACACATTAGGCATCTCTGTTTTGCTCCATTTTCATTCTACTTTGTGTGAAGCCTAAATCTTAGTATCTAGCAAAAGGCATAGCACATAACATATGCATGTATGTTACTAAGTAAAGGAATGAAATAAATCCATGAGTGAAATAAATGAATATTGACAATCAGCAAAGTTTAAACATGATGGAATTGGTTTGACTGAAAAACAACTGGTATCTCATGGGATTGCTGGTCATAGTATCTAGATTTTCTGAGACAGTCCTATTTCAGTAAGTTTCCCAATTTTTCCATAAGTATATTTTATGTTTGGTTCTCGACTTTAACATATGGTCCTCACTATCGTGGTCTCTAAGCTGCATCACTTGGCCGCCTCTTAAACAGGCTTCAGAGGTGCTGCATAGCTCCCCGTAATGAGTGATGGATTATGCTGAGTATCCCAGAGTACTCTCCCTGAGATCCCCCCATCCATTTCCCAAGCCTGGCTGCTTGCCTTAACATTTACGCATCATGCCCTCCTCCCTGCTCTTTGCCTGCCTCCCTGGTTTCCCACCAGCAGAGTGGAAGGAGAGAGATCTATTTTGCTTTGCTAACTCTGTCCGAAGTGACAGAGCTGATCAATGAGTTGCCGAGCCTGTCCAGGAAAGCCAGTTTCATTGTCCTCCTGTGGCTGGGCTGACAGCACTCAGCTTTTTAGGAACTGAAGAGTGAAGCATTCTTTAGAGCTCAGTTTTGCCAGTTTATGGTGGATTCTAGCTGTATGTTTTATGTCTGCTGTTGTTACATTGTTGCCATTGATATTAATCTCTCGATAGTTTATTTGCTGTGAATTTATAATAAGTTTACATCATAAGAATAAAAAAGCAATAGAACAAACTTTAGAATGTGAGGAGGTGGAGATCCCAGGGAAAGGGTGAAGATACTGAAGGCTAATTAAGACCTACAGAGCTTCATAAGTCTAGCTCTTGGGCAGTTTTACTGGAAAAAGGAGACCTGTTTGTATCATAACTGTTTCCATTCTTGTTGAAAATGAAAGAAGTTTGTGCTGTAGCAGCAGAAAGGCTTGTTCCTGGGATACAAATACTGTTATAGTAATCCTTACATTAAGAGTAAGACAGGGAGCAACATGGCATGAGGAACCTTCTTTGGCTTGGTACCTATTTGCTTTTTAATACCAGCAAATGCCAGGTTAAAAAGAGTCCTTTTAAAAGAATTCCCATGAGGAACTACAATTCCAGCTTGGGACAGTGGCCACATTCTTAGAACTCCACATTCCATGATTTCCATAGCAAAGTGTGTATTCTAGCTTCCTCCATGCTTGACAGACATGTAATTTTCTTGGCACACATGTTTTGCCTAAAAGTGAATATATTTGTCAAAGCAGAAAGATACCTGTGATGAGTGCCATGAAATTAATTAGATGGATAATCTCCCTTTGATACGTGAGCCATTAAAAAATTAAATTTTAAAATATATCCAGACTTCCAGGTAATTACATATTTTATTGAAATGCTTTAAAATTCTGTTCTTGGAACATTCGAATACACAAATAATCCTTAATAGAGGTAGGAGACTTACTTTTTGTATCTTTATATTTCACTTTCTTCTGATGAGATTGACTAGCTGTTAAGATTCTCATTTATGGAAAAAATACTTATTATTGGAGGAATTAAAAACAGGATTGAGAACCTTAAGACAAGATTTTCAACTGTGTGCAAAGTCTTACTAATTCTTTACGCCTCAGATTTGTCTCTTCTTCAGTTGAATATAAACTCCATAACTTAGAAATGTTGTCTCATACATGTTCAATTCTAATTTAATTTGATACCTTTTCTTTTCATACTGGTTGCATTTGCTTCTTGTTGACAGAAATGGTCTAAAAGTTCCCTGGGAGATGCATGTGTGAATTGGTGAAGACCTTTCAGAGCACTATGAAGGTAAACCCTCTCAGGATTATGGATTCTGTTGCTCATATACTCTCCTTCTGAATTCCCCCAACCACTTGAAAATTTATGTCTGTGATCCTGCTCATTGATTGGTTGATTTATTTGTTCAATAAATCCTTATGGAGCTTCAATACAGTTGTAGGCCCTAAGATACAAAGTGAGTATAACAGAAAGAATGCTCTCAAAGTGCTTATAGTTTAGTGGAGGTAGGTGGATAATGATAGGATAGGGGTTGATAAATACCACCAGAGAGGTTAACAAAGAAGCACAACGAAAATACTTATCTTTGTTTTATAAGAATTAAGGGGCTTCTTTCTTTATTAAGACCTGAAAAATAAGTGAATAGGCAGCAAAGGGAACATAGGCAGAGTATCCCGGGAACAAGCATGTGCAAAGATCTTGAGGAAGAGCACATTTGGGGATGGGCAAATAGTTCAATATGATTTGAACAAAGTGTAATTGTAGGTGAGGATGTAGAGAGAAATGAAGGCCAGATCATGAAAGCTCTTGTATATTATATCTTTGCGTTGCGCCAAACTAAAGGCAATGAGCAGATATTAAACTGTTGCCCTAGCCAGTTTGGTTCAGTGGATAGAGGGTCAGCCTGCAGACTGAAGGGTCCTGGGTTTGATTCCAGTCAAGTGCATGTAACTCAGTTACAAGGTTGATCCCCGGCCCTGGTCAGGGCATGCAGGAGGCAACCAATCTATGTGTCTCTCTCACATTTCTCTCTCTCTCTCTCTCTCTCCCTTCCACTATCTCTAAAAATCAATAGAAAATATCCTTAGGTGAGGATTAACAAAAACAAACAAACAAAAAGTGTTGTAAGGAGAGAGAAAAGGCAAGAATTTCATTTAGAATATGCTGGCTACAAGCAATAGGTAGATTTTTTTTCATCCTGTAAGTACTTACTTAGCACTTACTATGTATCAAAGCACAGTAGTATTCAATAGTTAGAGGCTTTAAAAGGGTATTATTTAGAGGCAGACAGATAAGTCAAGAAGGATGTTAGAATAAATATTGAGGAGGTAGTAATAAAAGAAGTCAGATTTATTTATAGTCAGTTAAATTTCCCAATATACCCCCTATTTACCACCTACAGAAAAATCAATGAAGTAAAAACGTATTGTTCAGTATACTTAGCCTTACCATTAGCTTAGGAGTTCTCCACCACGTTTGTTTACCTGACAGACACCTACTGACTAGCCTGGCAAATGGTTCATTGGAAAGAGTAAATGCTTTGGAAGGGTTAGATCACGGTTCAAATTACAGCTCTGCTACTTCTTAATTGGGTGGATGTGAACACCTGTCTGGATCTTAAGATATGCAATTCTGTCCTCTTTTATTCTGTCCTAGAAATCTCATCTTGACATGGGTTCCATTTCTGCTTCCATTGTAAAATGGCACCGTTCTAGACTAGTGCCCTCAAAAGAGGGTCAAGACTAAGGAACAAAGGAAAATAATGAATTATAACTCTGGCATTTAAAGTCAAGTCTGTTCTTTGATGGGTAAGTTCCTTGATCAAAATTTTTTCCTCATAAAACACAAAAAGTGTGTATCCAGGGGCTACATTTTCCATTGTGTGGGAAATTTTCGTAATAATAATTTATTTTTTTCACTCAACGTTTATGCCACTGTGTCCCCAGGTAGAGTGCTAAGTACTTTACATAAGTAATATCATTCCATCCTCACCATGAACACATGGGGTAGTTTTTATGTGTTCATTTTATAGATGAGAAAGTGAAGCTCAGAGAGGTGGAGCGATGTGCTCCAAAACCACTGAGCATGCTGAATCCCATCACTAAGCTCATCAAGCTTTACAGCCCATGTTCCTTCCAGGGCACACTATTCTTTCTTATAAGAACATTCAAGTCGCAGAAAGGAAACTGTGGAGAAGTGATGCCCCTCCCTGCCCTCAGGAAATGAGTAACATTATCTAATACACAAATAGCTATGATTACTAACAACACATCTATAGGTGTCACTGTGTGTTCGCCTGACACAGACTGGTCATGTTCATCAGGATGTCAGCCTAACTTTTATTCATCCTACTTTCATTCTTAGAAATTAACACTCTGTCCCTGCCATCTATCAAGTTGTCTTTTTGAAAGACAATGGAGTGTGAGGTGTGCCGACTTAGGTACCAAGCACTGGCTTTCTCAGTTGAGGAATGGAACTGGTGCCAATGTGGCACTTCCGGCAATGACTTGGGTCTGAGTGCATTAACTGCTTCAGCCAGAGCAGGGTTCAGTGCCCTAAGCCAGAGGGGCTGGACTGAGCCATGACTGGGGATCAACTTTCAGGCTACTGAAGTGAGTAGTCTCTGGGCAGTTCCTGCTGTGGCTCCTGTGGGGATTTGGCCTGCCAGATTTGGTTGACCAAGTGGTGTAATTAGCTAGAATGTTCAGAGGTTAACTTTATTGAAGGAGAAATAAAAGCGTTACCCATGGTTGATCCTACCCCCCAAACTGTAGAAATTGCTCCTGGAATGGATGAGGAGACCAAAAATGGTAGCCAGTCATTCTAGATGAGAATTTAAAGTTAGAAAGAGATTCAATTTCTTTCTGTAGGGTTGGCCACTGGTCAGTTTTTAAAGCAAAGTTTGCCTCTTCCCAACCTGTAGTTTACATTAGAAAGGATTTTCCCTAAATACTTCTGGTTAATCTCCACCCTTTTATTCAATCAGCACCCTGAGAAAGGCCCATGGCTAATCTGATTAGTAAATTTGTGAAGAATAAAGCTCAGCTCTTCAACTCCTCTTGGGAACAAGTGCCCACGGGGAGAAGGGGTTCTCCATTGTCCCTCCATTCTGTAAAAATTCCGTGGGTCTGGGACTTGGCCTGGCGTATAAAGAGCAATAAATCTGATTTATTCTTAGGGTTAGTATTAAAAGGCCTGTTTAGTTCTCATATAAGGTTACATAGATTGCATCTACTACCTTAGCTGTTATTTGTTATAAGGGGATATATTGACCCCCATCTTTCACTTCATTTCTCCATTTGTTCAGAGCTCAGGTTGGGGAAAAGGATCATTAATTATACTGGCCTGCTCAGAGGCCCAGATACCCTTATGAAAATGAAAGTGTAATAAATTAGATTATTACGTGAATGTGGAAGAGAAAGAATGGAGGATGTAGGGCCACATGTGGTCTTTATTTCCACTCAGGGTACACTCTCTGGGAAGGGGCTGAGCCTGCAACAGGCAGATTTATCTCAGACATTGGAAAAAGCTCCCTGACTCCATTGGTTACATGGCCAGAAGAAGGGATTATCAAAGAACATTGTAGAATTGTTTCCCCACAGACGCCCTTAAAAATCATATATAGGCATGTGGGGAATTAAGTGTAGGTAGCCGTCGTAATCACTAATAAGATTGGTTGAGCTGGCTAGTCACTCAGAAAGTCTAAACTGCTCCTGATGGTGGGTGTGGCAGCTGCACCAACTCTGTTAGGCCAACAGAGAGTACTTTTTGTAGCTCTGGTAAAAAAATGAGTCAGACCTCTAGTGTTACATAATTTCACATTCATTTCAAAGGACCCTAGATAGTAATCTGTAATTAACTTTATCTTATTATTTTCTATTTCCCAGCCTCATTATTTCCCAGCATCCTTACTCACCTACTTGAGATCTGTGTATTAGCTCATTAGTGTATTATCTTCCAATATAGTGTAGTAAATAGAGCCTGGATTATAAGGATTTTGGAGGCCTTGGTAGAGGTAAAAATAGAAGCAAGCAAGATTGAGGTCAGGTATTAATGACGACTCATGAGGCTTGTTAGATTGTGGGGAAGGGGAAAATGGTAGAGGAAAAGGAGAGTTTGGGATACCTAGAATTAGTGGCAGACATTCACAACAACCACTCCACAGGCTCCCTAGTCCATTTGTGGGAAACAGTATGCAGTCTGATGTGAGGTTCAGAAGCTTGAGAGCAACCTGAATGTGTCTCTTAAGAATTCGTTTTGGTCTTTCCCATTGCCCTGCTGTGTTTTATCGGGCCAAGTGCTCATGGAGCAGTTTTACGTTGGTACTCTTAAAGGTGCCATTGATTTTTAAAATTATTTTACTTTTCAAAAAAGTAATTATTTTATGCATTCATTCTGTCATTCCATAGATATTTTTGAAGTATCTGCTGACTGTCAGACACAGTCCTCAGCAGAGGGGAGAGGAAGAAACATTGGGAAAGTACATGGTGGCCATGGAGGAGGGCACAATGGCCTATCTGTGTCCTTGGCACTTTACAAATACTTACTGCTCCAGGTGGTTAACACTCTGTGATTCAGTGGATTGAATTAAATTGAACCAACTTGAATCTTCTACATGATGGGAGGATACATAAGAATAATGGATGCCTTCATAGTGCAGACAAAGAAAGACATCTCATTATTTTATTGTTGGGAGTAATAAAAATTGTCCTAATCTTTCAGTGAGCAAATGGCTCTCTGAGAGAGGTGGAGTGGGGGTTGGGAGTGGGGCAGGCAATGGCTTCAAGGAGAATAGATTTGTAGGAATTCACTAATGAAGATATGAAAATGTCAAAACATAACGGAAACATTAAAACATATCCAAGGGCATGGGTTTGTAAAAGTGCCTTCTTTAAGAAAGTGCCACAGTATATGTATCTCATAGAACTAATTATAGTTGGAATATGAAAAATGATCCCTGGTTACAAATGCAAGGGTGAGTGTGTATAATGTCACTGGGGGGTCCTGTACATACTACCAACCAGCCAAGTCTTCCTTTAGAAATTTTATGAAGAATTTATGAAGAATTAAAGGAGAAGGGATATGTGTCTGTCCTTTCACTCCTATAAGTAAAAAAGTCAGTTTTTGATAATGAAGGTTATTTAGTCAAGTTAACCATTTGAAAAGTAGATTTCCCAAAAGGTATTCAAAATGGTAAATGATCCAGGACTTCGTCAGCTCATATGATTTCTGTAGGTGAATTAGGGTCCCCCTTTGGGGAGTTATGTAACTTGGTGTTTTCATTGATTGGTTCCACATGTCCCTGTGCCAAAGAGTCTGGCTTGGTGAGTGGGGGATGGGGATGTCAAGTTCTGCCCCTGTGGTGGACACTCTTGTGTAGTGACCATTTAACACAGTTGTACAGAAAGCCTTGTAAAGGGCTAACCACACCCTGGTATATGAATCCAAGTACTAGGCAGAGAATCTGATTCACTGTAGGACATGACTGCCGGTATGGGGCCCTGTTAAGATTAGGTGGGACCATGGACAGCTGTAACTACTGGGTCTTGATTCCTAGAATATTATCCTGGATAATTTATTTTCCTTTGCTGGTCACTGAGGGTCTTCATTGTTTTCTGCCAGTGGTTCTCCCTGGCTGGACCCACTTCAGTTATCCTCATCAAAGGTTCAGGGAGGGCGAAGAGAACCTCCTGGGTGCCTTTCTATAAATTCATAAGAATTAAGCCATTCTTGGCCAACTCATTTATCTTTTTAAGCTCTGGGTATTCTTTTAAATGAAATGAAATACAGAAATATTTTTTAAGGCCCATTCCAGCTCCAAAGTCTGAACTAAACAAAGCCACATTTTTTATGATTATTTACTTATATGAAAACTCCCACATAAAATATAAACTGCCCAGAGAAACACTGGCACATTTGTTAACAATATTTTATTTATTGTGAAATGTGGCAAAGAGTTTTTTGTTGTTGTACAATTCTTAAAGTAAACTCTAATTTGCTCTGAAAATACAATTTCTATTTTGGCTTTAATTTATAGGAATTCAGTCTCAAAAGAAAAAGGCATAAATTATTTAATTTTCAGTTAGTCCTCAGAAGAGCCCACAGTTAACAGAGCATGTCTAAACATTTTTGTAGAATTTCAGGAGGTAATGTTCACACTAGCCAAAAGTGCGTGAGTGGTAAGCCCTCAACCTATGAGTCATCTACTAGAAAGCTCTGAAATAATAAGTACTAGTTTTTAAATTGCATGCTTATTCTTAAAGTGGTTATTTAAGAGAAATAAAGATCCCTTGCCATATCAAAATTCAGCAAAACATATGTTTAAAAATTTCAGACTAACCATAGAAGATTGGTCAAATGAATGAGGACCAATTTTAGAGTGAAGGGCTCCCCAAAAGGCAGGTTTCTGATAACAGCAATATGAAAAATATATTTTTCTCTCATTCTAGATGGTTCAATTTACTGTTCTCTGGGTAAAGTTTAGAAGGCTTTAAAAATCTTGCCAAATGAGCAAATTTTCAGAGTAATACACTGAGATGATGAACTCCAATTTGAGTTTGTCTGAACAGAGTTGAGGGATGATAAAAACATTCCAAATATATCAGATGCTACAAATATTTCACACTGTTTAAGAACATTAGTATGTGTTTTTTAGAAAAGTAAACCAATCTAGATGAATTAATATCAAATATAATAAATTATTTACTTGAGATTCTATTCCCGAGGCCCAATTTGAATAAATGTCTACAATATGCCTAGCAGGCCTGGAAAATGTCTCTCTAAGTGACAGTGTTGAACTAATTATATTAATCCAGCCATAAAATTTTAAAGAAAAAAGAGAAACTAAAGCAAAGGGAATGGAAAGTAGAATACATTCAGCTAAAAATATTTAAAAAATATATATTTTTTTAGTTTTAAGTAGCATATCTGGAAATGTGAAAATTAAACTATAGCTTAATGTGAAGATTTAAAAAAAATTGTAGTTATATTGCAGATAAACCAGATCATCAAATATTGGGAATCTTTGGTCTTCATGAATTTGGTTGAGCATTTAGACCTGGTCCACAGAAAGGATGGCTTATGGCACCCCGCCACCCCCCCACCCCCAATCCCCCCGGCCAAACAGCTCCTTCCTTTTCTGCATTCTTCCCCTATCTCTTTGTTGTTGTTGTTGTTGTTCCTCACCCAAAGATATTTTTCTCATTGATTTTCAGAGAGCTTGGAAGAAAGGGGGAGAGACGGAAAGAAAGAGAAAAACATAGATGTGAGAGAGACACATGGATTGGTTGCCTTCTGCGTGCCCCCTGACCAGGGCCTGGGATCAAGCCTGCAACCAAGGTATGTGCCCTTGACCGGAATTGAATCAGGAAACTTTCAGATTGTGACCAACATTTTATCCACATGAGCCAAACCGGATGGGGCTCTTCCTCTATCTTGAGCTGTTTTTCTCTCTGACCATCTCTCCCATCTCCAATGTCCCTTCTCTTGCTTTTGCTTTTCATCCACATATGCAGGGCTCACTGTCCCTGATGGCTTCTCTCTCTCTTTTTTTTTTCATTGTTTTTTTTGTGTGTGTGGTTTTTTTTTTTGTTGTTGTTGTTTTGTTTTGTTTTGTTTTTTGTATCCAAGGGATTTAGAATGGGAAAAAAAAAAATCTGTTTTGGATTGTGGGTTATCAGAAATCTGTGTTTATTTTAATTTCTAACTTTTTATGTTGTTGTTTTTTTTTTTTTTTTTAGCTTGAAAAATAAAAAAAGAATGTCAGTGCCTCAGAGAGGACTTCTCTGGCCACACTGTCTACAATTGTATCCCATTTATAATTATGGTCCTAGTTACCAAAATGTAAAGGGAGTTGAGTGCATGGGCCCGCTACCCTACCCAAAGACTTGCAGGGAGGGAGTGGGGAAGATAGATCCCCCAAATTCCCTCTTCTTCCACTCTTCCATCTCCTGCCAGGATCTCCTGTTGGCAGAACCAGAGTAGAAGCATGTGAAAAGGGTTTAATTGGACTTGGAGGAAATTTCCCCTCTCCCATGTTATTTTCTATCTCTTTACCTTATTTTATTTTTAGAGCCTCTGACTTTATGCTTGATGGGAACCTTTGTTTGTTGATTATTTTTGTGGTAGGAAGGAAGCTTTATGGAAATAGGGACTTTACTTTGGATTCGCTCTAGTTTCCTAGAATGCTGCTTGGCACATATTATGCACTCATTAGGCATTTTTGAAGCAAAGGGAAAAAGGCAGGAATGGAAAAAGAAAGGAGGGTAAGAAATAGAAAGAAAATAAAAATAAAGAAAATAAAATATGTCTATATATGTAGACTCCCAGGAAGATCTGATTTTCCCCTATGGTGGTGAATGAGATGATTTTAGGTGGCATATGGATGCTTACTTTTTATTTACTTACATCTTTATTTTAATGATTATTAGATAACTTTATTTTTCATGAGGGGTCCTGAGTGGGTCTTTAGGTATATATTATTAAAAGTAAAATAATGCTATATAAATAAATGAAGTTTAGGAAAAGGTAGAGTAAATGTTTTCCATACCTCCAGGTTTTTATCAACATCCATACCAAGCATGATCCTTTGTGCCTTTATAGTATTTAAAGCTGCTCAAAAATGTTTCACATCTACTGTGTGCTCTTATAACAACACTATTGGGCAGAGAGTTTGAAAGGCTTTTTGCAGGGTCCTGCATTGAATTGGTGATAGATTTGGGAACAGGACTTAAGTGCTATGATGTGAGAACAGTTCTCTCATGCTGTGCTGAGTGTGCAGCTCCCCAGGTAGATAAGTAGTGAGTGGGCCGTGAGCCATTTCTATAGGATGGGGGTGGCAAATGCACCAGCTCTGAAGACAGATTGTCCTGGCTCAGCCCCAGCTCCACCAATCATTAGAGGTGACCTTGGTAAGTTATGGATTCTCTCTGTGCTTTGGTTTCTTCATCTGTAACATGGTATAATAACATCTCCTCTCTTGTTGGAAAGACTAAGTGAAATAACATAAGCACCTAGAAAGGTGTCTGGGACAATGACAGTGTAATGGTTTTCTAGTGTGGGGAATATTTCTAACCAGCTGGAATTATAGCCTACTTTTTTCTAGTATTTTTTCTCTCCCTGCTGTGTGCAGGGAAAGATGCAAGCAGCATGCCCTGAACCAAAAATATATCTGTTTGAGGTGCCCAGCATTGATTTTTACCACTGGAGTACTGACAAATGCATTTTAATAATTATACTCTGAGTGGACATTTCATAGATGTGGGAGATGACAACAGAATCTATTGCAATGAAACCAAATGTGCATGCTATGGTTATCAGCTCTGAGATAATGCAAAAAGAATATATATTTTGATGTGAGCCACAAAGTTATTCTATTAATAATAATGAGGTCTGCATTTTACTTTTTCCAATAGGAGCATGCACTTGAATTTATTTGCACTATGGAATATTCTCCCATATGCCATGCACCTGGTGTTGACTGAGTTTGCCTAAACCTCATGTTGTATTACATTCTGTTAAGTCATTTTTATAAATTTATGCAAATTTACATAGTGCTATATGTAACATCTGAAGTGTTTCTACCTGACAGAAATGCCATTTTCCTCCTCCCAGTGTTTTAATAAGTACATATTTATTTATAATACTTATTTCTTCTCTCCCTTCACCTTTGGTCAACATTGAGATGATGGCACTGAATAAAGCCAACCAGCAAACACAAAGTCTTTCAGCTTTGGAATTTACTCAGTTATTCTATGAATTCCCACACATTTTTCAGCAGGTTCGTTTGGAGTGGACAGTGCAAACAGGAAACAGGAAATGCTGATTGACAATGAGCCTCTCTGTGTACCTCCATGTAATTAACATAACCTGACTCTTCATCCTCATTGGAGGGACCGATCCAGAATGAATGATGGAAAAAAATGAATAAAGAAAAAAAAAAAAGAGAGAAAACCACCAGAAGTTCAGTGTCAAACAGATTGTCCTAAAAGAGAGGAATATTACTGCTCAGTAGGGGCTGCCTTAGCCTGATTAAACAGCAGAGTGGTAATGTCTCAAAGAAAGACAATATCTCAGTTGTTGGGGGTTTGGACACCAGCTACAATTCCTTCTGGGAAAGTTTTAGACTAAGTCCCTGGTGGCCTCTTAATATTGTAGATGATGACTTTATTTTACCTTTGATAATGTGCCCCTAAAAGAAATTCTGGTCTATTTTTTTTTTAACTGGGGCATTAATGTGAGAATCTGCTCTATTTGGGTAAGTCCAATTGGAAGCTTTTGAAAAAGGAGAAATATGTAAAATTTAATCACTTGATAAGCTCTTGCTCAAGATTTTTAAAATAGCAAACATTGTCAACATCTAAATGGTGGAAAATATCTTGATTTGTCAATATTCCTTCTGAATTTAGCTCGTGCAAGGTTTTTGAAAAAGGACCCTAATAAGTCTCAAACCTTCAGACATCTCTGAGTGTGAAGATGGCAAAGGTTAACAAGATGCCAACTCAGCGGACCACCCAGGACTTTGCGCTTGACTGGGCTAATAGAGTCAGAGATTTTGAGCATACATGACCTGGGCCATGTTGAGGATCAGCACCAGAACTACCCAGTCAGGTGGGATGGAGGACTGATTAGCTGGACCATCAGGAGTTGGACAGATTCAGGACCAAGGAGAAAACAGGGAGTCAAGAATTTGGCTGTGAATAGAGCTTGAGTTTTCTCATACTTTTAATAGTACATATTTCATAGGGCTGTTGTGAAAATTAATTGGGATAATAAATATAAAGCTCTTAGAAAGTGCCTGTAACTCAACAATAGCAGAGTTGCTTTTGTTTTTATCATAATAATGATAATTAATACTATGATTGAGGCAGCACAGAGGAGGAAAACATCTTACTGTTATGGCATATTCCAAGAAGTATTTTTTGTAATTTATTTAAAAATCTTGCATATATCTAACCTTGAATGTCTCAGGGAGACTTTGGAAAATGACAAAATGATTTAAAACTTTTTTTTTACTTTTTACAGTACCACAGGTGAGTTGGGAGTAAAGAAGCAGACAGGATAATAAACGAGTCAGAAAAATTTCAATGAGTCAGAAAAGTGCAGCTCTGAAGAGCTTCTCCAGTTTTATAGTAGGAATGGTCTGCATTTCATCTCAAATTATTATTTTAGTCACAAGCAGTGCTTTGCAAATGGCCTCATTAACAAAGATGCCACTTGCCATAGTCTCCTTACAAAACATAAAGTGAGTTAAGCTTAAAATCAGGTCTTTTGTTTTGCTTTGTTTAGGAACAAGAGACAGTGGCTATTGCTCTAAACTGGGTATCGACAGAATGCGTATCATGGCCAAAATGCAGAGCTCCGAAAGCCAATAGTCCATGTTGAATACAACTTTGATGATGATATTTGTGGTGATGTCCATTGAAGAGGCCTACTGTTATGGCCTGAATTGTGTTCTCTCAAAATTCATATGTGGCATTCCCAACCTTCCATACCTCAGAAAGTAACCGTATTTGGAGAGCAGGTCTTTAAGAAGGTGATTAAGTTACAATGAGGTCTTTAGTGTGAGGCCTTATAATCCCCATAAGACTGGGGTCCTAATGGAGAGGTGGAGAGACCAGGGCTGCTCACCACTGAGAAAAAGCCATGCAGGAACACAGCGAGAAGGTGGCCATGTTCCAGGTGGGGAGAGGAGGCCTCAGGAGAAACCAAACCTACAAATACCTTGATCTTGGACGTGCAGCCTCCAGACTGTGAGAAAATAAATTTCTGTCCTTTATGTCACCCCTTCTGTACTATTCTGTTATAGTAGCCCTAGGAAACTAACACACCTGCCTTTCCTGGAAACTTCCTCCTGATCTTTCCCATCATGTGGAACTCCACCTCTCTTTATTCAGGTTTTACAGCAACAAGCATGGCAGAGCAGTGGAGTTGTCTGTGGGTGATACAGGGTAAATGTCTGAGTTGTTTCTCGTGATTGGACCCAGGCTGTGGTCACTGAAAAAGATAATGCTACAGTGTGATCCCAACCCACAGAAATAGGCTGAGGGAAGTGATACAGCTGTTTAAAAAGATCCTTGACTTTCTGCCACTGATAAAGATTTGCACATGTTCGAGTACATGCATGTGCATTCACACACACACACACACACACACACACACAAATATACATAGATGTCCACGTCTTTAAGGAAAAAAAGGACACCATAAAGACCTCATACAGGGCTTACTCAATGCAACCTCCCATAGTCACAAGGAGTTATTTATTATACACTAGAAACAAGAGAAAGTGTGAGAAAACAACAGAGAATACATGTAATCAATCTCTCTGTCTCTTTCCCTTTCTTTTTCCACTGGACTGATGCGGTTATGCCTGAGCATACTACTGACAGATGCTACTAGAGGCCTCGGGTTCCTCTCAGAACTGCCATCATTCTTCTAATGCCTTCGGAATGATTTGAAGAAGCTTCCTGTGCAGCCTAACACTAAGAAAGAAAGGTCAGTGAGGCTGGGAATTCCAAAAGTCTCATGTCTTCCGGGAAAATCCACCCAGCGGCTTGTGAAGCCTGCACTTACCTCTCTGCCCAGTCACCACTGTGGTCATGATGGTGATTGGGTCCCAAGCAGGCAGAGAGCTGCTGGGCACGTGATACTTACTGTCTAGTGGGGAGAGAGATGCTGTGTGAGTAACACCTCAGTCATCAGGGCTCTCCATCCTGGGCCCTGGAAAAGAGCATGGCACTTCATCACAGGTTTCACTGCGCTTAATGTGGTGAAAAACATAGTCAGCTCCTCTCTTAAATCACAGAAGTCATGGACAGCAACAGGGAATCCGCATGTCAGCTCATCCAGGCTGTATGCTAAGGGAAGCCAGATCCAGCTCTGCTTTTCATTAGAGGAGAGTGAGCTAGGTCTGGGAGGTATGCAATCACCCCTGTTTTCCACCAGCTTGCCCTGCTTCTATCATTAACATAAGCTCACAATTAAGACACAGTGCTCTCAAGTGTTTCTTCAGGCCTAGGATGTTGGTGCCTTTTCCTCCCTTTGAGGAAACGCTGCTGCCCTTTTCAAAACTCCAGAAATAAAGCTGTCAGTGAAAGCACATTAAATCGTGAAATGATGGGAACAAAGCTACTAACAATCCAGAATCCCCATAGCAAACCTCCAGAGGGACATTTTCCTGTCAGGGAAGCTCTTTCTGAAAGTGTCTACCTTTGAACATATTTTGCACTCTTGAAAGATGCATTAAATTTTATTAAGTCTAAATGAAGTTTATTTTACTTTTATGTGTTTTAATTTATATTTTAATGCAGTGTGGATTGTTATTGATGGACACATCTCAGTCCCATTTGAGTGTGAGCAAATGATGCAGCTTATTGAGTGGGCTTCCTAAACATTTCCCATTAAAATGTTGAAGGCATCTGAACAGTAAAACCATCCAGCAGATGTTTACGAATGTGAGGCCCTGCAGCCGAGACATCTACACACAGCCGATCTATGGAGAGAGAAATTAAATAAAAAGATATGACTAAGTGTCTGGTGAGGCTGAAATAGCTGTACAGATGTATAAAGGACATAACAAGGGAGAATGGTGAAGGGACAAGGACAAGAAAGATTAGGAGTTATAGCAGATATGCAGGCAATCGCATTTTGTTGGGTAAGAGTCTTACTTCCAAGGAGTTCAAGCTGAATGTTTGATCAGTCATTTATTTAACAAATATTTATAGTATAACTACCAAGTCCTAGTCACTAACTTGGCACTTGGTATATAATGATATAATCCCTGTCTTTGAAAAGATCACTACCTATTGGGCAGTGAGACTCTGACTTCACTCTATAAACTGTGGAGATGTGAAGAAAAGCATTCTGGGTAAAAACGAAGCCCGTTGAGGCTGGGGATTGGGCTCAGGCGCTGGAGGTATTTGGAGAAAGTTTTCCGAGTAGCACAGTGAGATCTTAAGGAGAGAAGAATGTAAAGAAGAGGATGGATTTGTGCAGGGCCCAGACAGGGAGGGAGAGCTGTGGGGCAGAAACATGGGTCAGGGTGGAGAGAATGGTATGTGTAAGGCAGTGTGATCAGAGAGGGTTCAGCAGTGCTGGGGATGGTGATGAGCCCACATAACATGCTGTGATATGTGATAATGAGGGAGGAGATGATGCCAAGAAGGTGGGACTGGGCTGGCCCAGGCTAAGGAATGTGTACTATATCTTATGGTCATGGTAATCTCATTGTCGTTTTTAAGCATTCAGAATCAGCTTTGTTTTCTTGCAATACCATTCTGCTAAGCAGCATGGAGGATGGGCTGAAGCAGGCAGGTGGCACCGCATGGAAGATTTTACAATAGTTTGAACCAGCTTAACACCCTTCTCTTTTCCTTCCTCATGAGCAACACCTCTGCAGCCACACACACTCTACCCCTCAGGACACTGATTCAGGTTCCCATCTTTAGTCTTGATCCTGCCTGCTCTCACTGGTTCCTGCTTCATTGGTTTGACCCATGTTATTTCTCTCTGTCCTGAGGGCAATGGCTCTGCAAATAGAGAGAGGAGCAAGATTTGAGAGACATTTTTGAGGCACAGTCAAAAATGTATTTATTAGCTCAGTCCACTCACTAGATGTTGCTTTGGTGATCTACCTTTTTTTTTTTTTTTTCTTTCCTATTTTTCCTCATCCATGCCCGAGCCCCTGGCATTTTCATTTGTTCCTATGTTATGGATGTGTCTCTTATCTGGGAGTGTTCAGATGGCTCAAGTCCAATCAGTTCAAGAATTCAAGCTTTTGCTCCTTCTCCAAACAACCCTGTCCCCTATGGTTTGTGTAATGATCATGTTAATGTGCCACTCCAGTGAAGAGGTCTTTAGAGTGTAAAAGGAACAAATCCTATTTCCCAAAGGTACAATGACTATCTACCGGCTACTACTCTACATGCTTTGCATGAGTTTATTTATTTAAGCCCAAGGTAATAGTACTTCTCTTTTAATCTTTAAAGAACATACCTCATGATATAAATATTAATGTTCCCATTTTATAGATTAAAAAATCAAGGTCGTTTGAAATTTCAAGATGAGAAAATATTTTTATGATGGGGATGTCCTTTATATTCCTCAAATAACTCTTTAGCCAACAAAGTTCTATTAAAATCATATATCTATAGAGTTCTAGCTTCTCAGAATGAGAGGAATTTTACAGGTAATATTTTTCAGCCCCTAAAGCTTCAGTATGTGTTGGGTCCCTGATTATATTGATTCCTTTAGTCATTCCTTCATTCACTTATTGTGGATCGATTGCCTGTTCTTTATCTTGATATTCACCACAGTTTATGTGCTCTGCCTGTACTGTCTTCCTTCCAGCCTCAGTTCAACACTTTCAGTGACAGGGATTCATTGCCTCCTGAAGCAGCCTATTCTGCTGTATATTTAGTTTGTGAGATTTTGTATGTTGAGACAAAACCTATTGCCCTCCAATTTCTAGTCATTGGTCATAATTTTATCTCATGAGACCATCTAGAATAATGATCAAAGTTTAATCTTTCTACCACATGACAGTATTTCAATGAATTTAGAAACTTTTTTGTTGTTGTAAATTTCCATTTACCTCTACCAACTCTTCCCTTTCTTGGTTCCTTTTTTTTAAAAAAATCCTCACCTGAAGATATATATTTATTGATTTTAGATAGAGAGAGAAGGGGGGAGGAAAAAGAGAAACATCAATGGGTTGCCTCCCATACCCGCCCCAACTGGGGATAGAACCCACAACATAGGAATGAAACCTGATTAGGAATCAAATCCCCAACCTTTTGGTGTATGGGACAACACTCCAACCAACTGAGCTACCCATCGAACTTGGTTCTTTATGTGGCCCAGTTTCAAATCTCCTTAGTATTTCAATTACTCTTCTCAGGTTGCTCATGTCTAAACATATCTCACTTCGTCTTTTTGTTGTTGTTAATCCTTACCCGAGGATATTTTTCCATTGATTTTTAGAGAGAGTGGAAGAAAGAGGGAAAGACAGAGAGAAACATCAATGCGAGAGAAACACATTGATTGGTTGCCTCCTGCAGGAGCCCAACCAGGGCTGGGGCTGGGGAGGAGCCTGCAACCAAGGAAGGTGCCCTTGACTCTTGACCCAGAATTGAACTTTAGTCAGCAGGCTGATACTCTATCCACTGAGCCAAACCAGCTAGGGCTCACATTGTCTTCATGAGACTTTACATGCAGTGCTCAACTCTCTTTGCAAGTCTCAGCCTGTTTTGTACTGAGAAGGGTAGAAAGGAGTTATCCCTTACCCTCCTCCCCCTTTTATTAACTCATAGCATTTGTAATTAGTTTCTTGTGTTGGTGTCCCTATCACCTGCAAGACAGCAAAAGTGGCAAAACCACAAAACTTTTGTTTTCAGCAGTGTCCCCAGCAGAGTGCCTGGCATGAGTAAGTATGCAATAAATGTTTCTGGAATGAATGAAAGAATGACTAATGGAATGAGTGAGTACACGGCTGTTAAAATGCCGAACAAGAGCATGCTCATTTTTCTAAATAGAACAGAACTAGAAGTAACTTTGGAAACTCACTATCCCAATCAGCCAATTTTCAAGAAAGAAAACAGACCAGAGGAGTCAGTGATTTCCTGAAGGTCACACAACAGAGCTAAGACTAGAACTCAGGACAGCTGACTCCTATTTCAGAGCCAGTGAAAGGGCAACTCCAGGTCTCAGTGGGGTGTGGTGGCGGTGGTGGACATGAGTGTGGGGAGCTGGCATGGCCAAGGCATAGCCCCAGGGCGCTTATGTGCCTTGCCAGCTCAGCCAGGTTCAGTGACCCTGAGTTGGGGCGGTGAAAGATTAGAAAAGAGAAGAGAATGAAAACTGGGACTCGGTGGGACACGCTGCTTCCCTGATGGGGTCCCAGCAGCGCCACAGACTACAAGCTGTGTCTTTATTTTATAGCCAGATGCCACGAGACAAAGTAAGGGCATGATCAAGATGTTTACAACATTCTCGTGGGTTTCAGTCCCACTCAATTACATGCACCTGATCAAACTTTGTTTACTTGCAGCCTATATCACTTAGGCATTAGGCATATGGGGCCACGTGTTGGGACCAAAGGTTCAAGCTTACAGCTATAGCTGTTGGCTATAATTGTGCTGGGAGGCTCTGCCATCCAAGTTGGGACTTGCACGTGGCCACGAGAGGACTGCGCCCTCTCATCAGTCCAAGGCTTGAACCTGTCCAAGCACTGTAGCCGCGCTCCACACATGAGACAACAATTTTATAATCTCTGAAAGTCAGGCATCTTGGGCCCTTCTGGGGTCTGGGGAAACCATAAGAAAGAAGTCTTTGCAGCCTACCTCTTCCAGGTCAGGAGCTAACTCAGTGGGACAGGGTTGCATTCAGGGCAGCCTTGGGCCCTCACTATGTACTCGGGTCCCTTCCAGGGCCCACATAAAGCTCAGATATTGATTCAGCATCTGTCCTTTAAGATCTCCTAAACTGCACTGGGAAAGGACTGATAAATAAGAAACAGCCAAGGATACACCCAGAGAATTATTCCAGAGAAATGAAATGAGGTGTTGGCAGTGCAATGAAATACATTCTGCTTTTGTTCTGCTCAAGCTCACTGAGAGGAAGGAACGAAGCTGAGGCTATTACCATTCTTAGAAAAGAAAGCAAACCTGGATGTCAATTATAGCTTTCTCCTGTATGTGTTGTTCATAGATGTGCCTGGCCTGATCACAGGAGAATTATGGCTCTCCTACCATAAACAGCACTGATCCATATCCTCCCTCTGAGACTATGAAGGGGATTCTGCAGTAGTATTTTATGGCTTGAAACAGTGCATAATATAAGCCCCTAATCTGACGGTAATGGTCTACTCTGTCATCCTATACTAGAGAAGTGCCAATAAGAACATGAGTAATGCTCACCATTGTTAAACTATGGCTAGGCATGATTTCATTCATTCCTCACAATAGGTATTAGCCCATTTTAGAGATGAGGCACTCAAGGTTCAGAGAGTGCCAGTTTTGAGATCACATCTGCCTAATGCTAAAGCCTTAACCTTGTGTTGTTAACCTTGTGCTCAGAGCTTGTATATTGCTTTAGAATAATCAATGTCTATCTAGGTGTGCTTCTTCTGTTTTAGGCAGAAACTTTCTTCTCAGGGCCTTCACACGTTGCTGTCTTTCTGCCGTGAATGTTCTTACAACCCATCCCCAAGTTGGCCCTGTTTCTACTCAACCTTTTGGACTCTGTGCAGGTGCACCCTTTTCCAAGAAGTCCTATTTGCTCCCTCTCCCCTTCTCCGAGTTTGCACAGCACTTCCTTCCTGTTTCTGCCACTGCATCAATAATTCTGTTTGTTTAAAGTCTTTTTTCCCACTGCTAGACTGGGAGCCCCTGGAGACCACTTCTTATTGAATCTGTGTGCCCTGTGCCTAATGCAAGTATATGTCCCTTATTATTTTATTTATTAAATGACAGACAGGCTCTGGAGCACCTGAGAAGTAATAGGACCATGCTTTCTAATCACAAGAGGGTGAGAATGGTTTAAAAGATTAAATTCTTCTTGAGGTAAAGGATTTCTTTTCTTCGGTATGCCCGGCAGAGCACCTGGCATCAGTCAATATGCATTAACGTGAATCTAAAGGACCCAGAAAAATCCTACCAATAAAATACTAAACTAAAGAAAAGACAAAGCTCAGAAGGAATGAAGAAGGTTATTCAAGGTGGCAAATTATAGCGGGAATTATGGGGGATGCTGGAGTGAGAGAGACCTCAAATCCCAGCAAGTTCAGAATTGTAGCTGAAGCTTAGTTCCTTCATTTGAAAACTAGGAATAATAACAATACCAACATTAGAGGGCAGTTGTGAGAATTGCTTACAGTACTATGTATGAGTCTTTGCATGAAGCTCAGCATAATGTTAGCACCAATAAATTGAAGCTATTTTTACATAGCTGCATAGTCCTCTCTTTTCCAACAGGCATGTGAAGGTCTTGAAATACATTTTTCTTTAAAAATGCTTCCCCATTGAGATATGCCCCAAATGTCACGGCTCTGATATATAGGTCGAGGTAACTAGGTGTCTAGGATTTCACAACAACATTGTATAAAATGTGGAAGTCATATTTTCAGGTTGGATTCTGGGCCTATGAAAAGTCTTCTGCCACATGCCATCCTGAAGCAGAGTTGATCACTTAAATATAGTGCATTTTATAATTTATAGTAATTTTATTTTGTATTTTTTTTCTATACTGTGAGTGGCATAGGGTAGAAATGGTCTCTAATTCACCTTGCCTTGGCTTTGTAAGTAGCACAATGCCTGGCATATAGCAGATAATTTTAATTTTAGCACTTGTCATAGCTGTTCTTGAAAGTTTTTAAAAGTATAATTATGATTAATATACATATATCTCTCCTAAGAGGTTGTGAGAATCAGAGTGAGTTAGATGGGAAAGAAATCTGCCCAACTATTGGTCTTTGTTTAATTTTGTTACTTTCAATTATAGGATCTCTACAAAAATAGCTTTTTTTTTTTTTTTTTTTTTGAGTCATGGAACACTGGAGACAGCTACCACTTCCTTGCCTACCACTGCTTACATTCTGGGAAGAGCTGTGCCAGTGTGTGGATCACAGATGGGACTTCAGGGAGACCCAGGGGCTGTGCAGTCACTCACCACTACCTCCTCAATATCCCCCTACCCTATGTTTCAGGTACATAGCAAACACTCAGAAAGTATTGATCTTGAATGCTTTCTATCCCCAGACAGGGTGAAAGAAGAGTTATGGGGAAGAATATCAAAGAGCCTTTGTTTCCCAGCTATAGGGGGGTGTGGTACTTGCCTTCTGGGTGGGTGGTTCTCAGACTCAGAGCACAGAAAGATCCTCTGGGAAAACTGTTGGGATTCTACTGGAGGTGATGGTGAGGATGGAGGAGACAACTGTAGGCACCGAGTAAATCCTGGTCTGGCACAAGGGCTCCCATTCACTCTAGAGTAGCTTGAACAAAGTTGCAGAGCCAGCCAGAAGGCGGATGGGATCATGGGCCATTCTGCAGAGGCAGTCTCATAATCCAGGCAGGAGTGAAACATCAGGGTGGCCTAGTAACATGCTGTGGGCCCTATTCGTGGGATTGGAAATGAGGGAAAGGCTTGGGCCTCTGGGATATGCATTGACTAGAGCAAAGTAGAACTTTTGTCCTAGAGGCACGGGGCTGCCAGGAAGGCTACTAAGACATTTCAGAAATGAGAACTAGTACTTAAGGTAGGGAATGGATGAGCTGAGGCTTTTTCTTTTTCTTTTTAAATATGTTTTCATTGACTTTAGAGAGAGGAAGGGGATGGGAGAAAGAGACCGAAACATGGATGAGAGAGAAGCATCAATTGCCTGCCTCTTGCTTGCCCCCTACTGGGGATGGAGCCCACAACCCCCAGCATGTACCCTGACTGGGAATCGAACTGGTGACCTTTTGGTTCATGGGCCAGCACTCACACTGGCCAGGCTGAGGCTTTTTCTTTATGACACAGTTGAAGCATCCCCCACTGTACCTTGCTCCTGCCTCTTACATTGCACTCATCATGCTGTATTGCAGCAATCTGTTTATATTTCTGTCTCCCTCGCTAAATGGTGAGCAACTGGAGGGCATGGTCCATGTATTATTACTATTATTACTTTTTGTCTTCATGTCTCTAGTACTTAGCTCAGGGCCTGGCACATGATATCTATTGCTTACATGTTTACTGAATGATGGCAGGCGTGGATGGATGGGTGGGTCTGTGAATGATTTATTTCCCTCCTCTCCCCCACCCCACATTTGAAAGAGGTGTTTAAATCCCTCTGGCAGGAAAACAGGGCACTTGCTGTAGGAGCAGGAGCAGGTCTGATGTGCATGTGGGGATTAAGTGATCCCAGCTGTCAGGAAAGATGAACCAAAGAGGCTGGGACCAGGAGAGGAAAACTTTGAGCAACTGGTCATTAGTCAGCGACACCTTGATGTGGCTGAGTCTGTCATTTCAATCTTTTCTTTTTAGCACCATAAGCCTATCAAAGGGTGAGAAAGGTGGGAAGGAGGGAAAAAAGTTTACATTAATAGTCTTGTGTGCAGTTACACTATTCATATTTTCAAATGTAAACCCTATTAGGTTCTTATGAAACAGATTTATTATTGCTCCTTTAAAGATGTGGAAACAACAATTTGCTTAAGGTCCTAGGGCTACCCCAGGGCAGTGAGTGATTACCTTAATTTGGGAATAAAGAAGAATATTATTAATGCATTGGATGCCTGGGGAGAGGGGGCCTGGACTCATATGTCACTTCAGTAACCTTGACACACACAACAGGACCACCAAGACCTGGGAAACCTCTCAGGATATATTTCATCAATCCTCAAATTGTTCTTCACCAATAATTGGTTATTTCCAATGGTTCCTTTGTAGTTTTATTACATTGATTAATTATTAGCCATAGGAAACATGTATTCATTTAGTTAATAACCAGCATTTTTGGAGGCATGCATATTTTGTGGCACTTGGTATTAGCGACCCAAGAATAATAAAAAAGTAATTATGCTTTGTTGAGTGACTAGAACTGTGCTAACATTTCCCATATATTCTCTTAATTCCTCCTCACATGAACTCTAATAAGCAGATATTATCCTCACTCCAATTGGCAGATGAGGAAAAGGAAGCTCAAAAGGTTAACTAGCTTGCCTCTACCTCTTTCAAACTTTGACCTTGGATGATTCTTTCTGACTTTAACATCCATATTCTTTTCATTATAGCATGCATGCATCAGAGGCTCATAATCCATTCAAGAAGGCAGATTGTAAATGTATAATTAAGCATAAAAATTGATAGAACTTTTTAATAGAATTTACAAAGCACCAGGGAGCTAATCAGTTCCTTAGGCAGAGAAGGCAGCAGTGTGGATATGAGCTCTTCTGCCTTGTATATTAGCTTTAAGTTCTCAACAAACAAACAAACAAACAAACAAATGGGGGGGATGGAGAAAAATGTTGAATGTATGCAGGTTCTCTTAGCTCTAATGCCCATCACCTCCTGCTTTCTTCTCTGTACTGTTGGCTGCTATGCCTGGGTTCATTTTCATGGCTAAACTGAGAGTCCATCTGTTACCAATGAAGAGTACAAATATTCTGATGCAAACCTTGAATAGAGAACTGTCACATAGTTAAAGCAGAGCTGTCAAACGTCTTCTCTTCTGGAGGCCAGAGTACATTTTTAGCAATGTGTTCGTGTAACTATGTTACTCATTCAGGGCCATGGTATAATCAGGAATATTTTAGAAGATTTCCCGCTGGCACTAGAGAAGTTTGTGCGTAGACCAAACTAATTAATGGGAAATTATTACATATACTAGTGGCCTGATGCATGAAATTCGTGCACGGGGGATGGGGGGGTGAGGGTGTCCCTCAGCCTGCCTGCACCCTCTCCAACCTGGGACCCCTGTGGCATCTGGCCTAAACCTGTAGGCGGACATCCCTCTTGCAACCTGGGACCACTGGCTCCTAACTGCTCACTTGCCTGCCTGCCTGATTGCCCCCAACTGCCCCCCTGCCAGCCTGCTCACCCCCAACGTTCCCCCCCCCTCCCCCGCAGGCCTGATCACCACCAACTGCCCTCCCCTGCCAGCCTGATCACCCCTAACTGCCTCTGCCTCGGCCCCACCACCATGGCTTTGTCCAAAAGGACGTCCGGAAGGTCTCCTGGTCTAATTAGCATATTATTATTCTTTTATTAGTATAGATGAGAGGAACATTTAGCATCCTAGGGTGGAATTATAATGAACTCTTCAGACAGTACCATCTCTACAAGTTTTATTTCCTCTTCATTTTCACACTTTTTTTTTTTTACTAATCTTTTCTTTTTCCAAGTTACCAAAACATGCTTTCAAAGTCTGTTTATTTTGTCTGTGCCCCCCCCCCCCCCCATGTTTTCTCCATCTATTTATTGCCCAAATGAGCTGCCAATTGCCTGTCCCAGGTTTCTTGAAGGAAATCTATTGTGTTAGGTCAGGGTTTTGGAGTCCAAAGGCTGGTTTTTAATAATAGCTTCACAGCTTGCCATCATAAAAATACTATAGTTTTCCCCTCTGTAAAATGGGCTCAAGATAGCACTGACTTTATTGAGTGGATGTGCCATCAGATGATGTAATGCTCATAGAAGGCTGGGTATCATGCCTTGTACATGGGGATATCTCCATAAAATGTTAGCTTTTTTGTTTTCTAGCACAGGTCTTAGTACTTAGCAGATGCTTGAATATGTTTGTTATTTGGCAGAAGAAAACAGAATCACAGGGAAAATAAATGACTTATTTAAGGACTCAGTCAGGGACAAGGCTGAACTGTATTTCACCTCTTTCAAACCAAGAGTATTTCTTTTTCTAGCAGGCTAATCTTCCTTCCTTCCTTCCTTCCTTCCTTCTTTCCTTCCTTCCTTTCTTCCTTCCTTCCTTCCTTCCTTCTGCCATTTGTTCACATTTTAACTTTTGGGAAAAGGTTTGTGTTATTTTAATTTATTACTATTCCTATTTATTCATTTCCTAAACAACCCCTACTTCCAAAAGAATTGTTTCATTAAAAAAACCATAAAATGAAGTATTGACCACCACTTAACAGATACTGAAAAACAATATCTGTAATCACAAAACAAAGTGAGAGGGGGTGGAGAATTATATCCAAAGTGATGGACTGAGTCCAGGAACTGTGCTTGAACTCTGCCCTTCCCAGCAGTCAGGCACATGCGCACATGTGCCCAGAAGAGATCCAAACTATTTGACTTTTATGGGGGGGAGAGTTGTCTGTTACTGCTCCCTTCCTGAGAGTGATGGTCTGATCCTCAGCTCTGAGCCCTTATAGGTCAATATGGAGCTCCTCCTAAAATTCGAGTGACACCTCCCTCACTGGTGTTTCCACATTCCATATTGAGATGTTAACACACCTAAATGATGAAACTGAAGACTGGCCAGCTATCAGATAGTCCTTCAACTGCTGGGAACTTGTTAGCAGAGAGGAATGTAGACCAGCATACAGAGGAGCTTATGAGTGAAAATGCAGCTGGACCACAGCACCATAAGCCAATGTTCCTCCCCACAGCTCAGGCAAAAGGTCAAGTTGGAAAGAGCCTGAGTCTGATGGTTGAGCTGGACACATCCTTTAGACAGACTGCAGATGGCCTGTGGATTAGCCTGTCAGATCAATCATTGCTTACACTTTACAGACTGACTGTCCAACAAAAGACATCTTTATTACCATACTTTGTGACTACCTTACAGACTTCAACGTGACCATAGATAATTAGAAGCTAGCGGGGCAGTGTTTGAGATCCTGTGATTTGGCTATGTGTCCTGCTAACTGCTAAGTTGACCTCTCTAACTCTAAGCCAACACCTAGCATGTTAACTGGCATTGCCCAAGAAGTTAAGAAGTCTCCAGCCACTATGAAAGAGACATGCATTTTCCATTTTCCATGACTTGAAGAGAACATGTGTTATCAGGGAATTATCTCCTGTTCTGGAGGATATGTGGAGAAATCACTTAGAATCCAAAGATCACAGCCTAATGTCAGAAAGCTGTTCTACTTGACAGCATCTTCACAGGGCTACCCTTTCCAAAATTTGGTTAAACATACTTGCTTCTGAAACAAAACTATTTACAAAAGCTGAAAAAAAATCAACAATCTATATACCTGTCTATCCAGTGATCCATCCCTGTAACAAAGATCAACTTCAGTCTATTTTATGCTAAAAAATTTAGTAGTCAACATCAAGTTGAAATGCTATGGTCTCTAAAGTCAAGGAACTTTAAGTTATATATGTCTTTCTAATACAAAATAATACTGAATATAAAGTGTAATTTTTTTAAAAAAGAAATATACTCTTCCATTTATAAGGAAATTTAAATTCCTTTGGTGTAGCTTTCTTTAAAAATGTCTGGTAGGAAAAAATTTATTTGCAGAAAATAACTACTTTTAAAAGCTAAAGAATAATAAGGTATTAAGAAATGTAAAAATGGAGAACTATAAATTCTCAGGTTGTGGAAATACTACGTGAGCTGGAGGCTATCAGGGAAGGCTTCATGCTGGAAGTAGCTTTTATTTGGTTCTTAAGAGATCATCTAGTGGGCTGAATGGGGCCCCCAAACGATGTGCCCATGTGCTAGTCCCTAGAACCTTTGACTATGACCTTAAATGTTACAAGAGTAAACATTACCTTACATGGCAAAATATGTGAGTAAGTAAAAAATTCTGAGAGAAGGAGCTTACCCTGGATTATCTGGATGGGTCCTACTCAATCCAAGGGCAAGTACACAATTAAGAGGCAGAGAGAGATCTGACAGACAGAAGAGGAAGAGGCAATGTGACCGTGGAGGCAGAGATTGAAGTGATGTGGACACAAACCAAGGATTGGGACAGCCACAGAGGCTGGAAGCCGCTCCCTGCAGCCTCCAGAGGGAGTGCAGCCCTGCTGACACTTGCTTTTAGGTTTCTGGCCTTCAGGACTATGATAGGATAAATTTCTATTGTTTCAAACCAACTAGCTTATATTAATTTGCTATAGCAGCTATAGGAAACCAATAGAAATGGGGAGGATTTTAATATATGCAGTTGGAGAAAAGGGGAAACTAAAGTGGAGGGAACAGTGTGAACAGATGCATGGAGAGAGCATGGTGTGGGGATCCAGGAAGCAGGTTGGCATGGTTGGATAAATAATAAATGTGCCGGGAACTCAAATAAACATAACCCTGCCAACATTTATTGAGCACTGTCTATGTGCCATGTGTGCTAAAGCATTCTCCATGTAGCATCTCATTTAATTTGCACAGACACCCCATGAGACAGGCGTTTCCTCATCTCCATATACAGAAAAGAAATTGAGGCATAGAGGGGTTAAATATTATGCCCAAGGTCACAAAATTATGAAGCTTTGAGCTGGAATGCTGACCCCATCTGTCTGCTCCTGCTCTAAACCTCTATACTATCTGCGCTCCTTATCATGAAGGGAACTTCTTCCTCTGCTCCTGCTGCACCCCACACGCATCTATCAGAGCGCTTACGATCACAATGCTTTGCCATTTGGTTTTATGTGCCTGTTTCTCCTACTAGACTATAAGGTCTGTGAGAGAAGAGACAATATCTTTTTGGATTGCCAGTAATTCTCCAGGCCTGGCACATAGTGAATTACAAATACGTTTTTGCTAAACCATGACACTTGCGAAGCTCTATAATAGGATATAGTACATGGACCAGAAAGCTTCACTGTGTATCTCTTAATTTGAATGGGGTCGGGTAACATTAGGACCTGCTTGTAGCTCATCTCCATGTCACAAGAGGATATGGAGGAAATATTTGATATGAGTGGGAGTGGGGTGTCGGTGCAGTCTGATAGTCTCCACATGGAAGAGTTACTCTACACCCAATCCTGTGTGTCCACTCAGCACTATTGGCTCAGTGGTCTGAATTCCCTCTGCCACTGTGTTGATCCCATGGAAGAAGGATCCACGGCAATCCTGCTCAAAGATCCTTTGAGCTTGGAAGGAAACTAAAAACCACCATAGGTGTCATAGTTGTTTTGCCTCTTGGGAGGATGCTCTCCTCATGGAAATGTTAAAAAGCCTGTCTTGTTTGCTTCAAAGCTGGGGTTTCCCAAGGAGTAGATTTCCGGTCCTTACCACTCCCGGTTAGGACAGAACCATAGACGCCACTCCTACTGAGGAATCAGCTTTCACTCTGGATGTCAGAGTTTGCAGCCTGCACTGGGAAGTGCTGGTCCGTGGAGAGGGCTGTGGTCAGAAGCAGCACTGATGGAGAACACGCCCTGCAGAGACCATGCCAGCCTGTGCCCCCTCGCAGAGAGTCACAACTACACAACATGAGGAAAAGTATGGAAGTGAAGCATTCGTGAAAAAGGAAAAGACAGGAAAGAGGGCAAAGTTGAAAGAAAGTTATAATAAAGATTTGCGTGGAGGGCAGCAAATCCCTAAAAGGAACGTTTGTATTATGAACCTGATAACCCTCTGCAACATGCACACACATGAGTGCAAACCAGCAGAGCAGAACATAAATGGAAAGAAGAGAGAAAAAAGAAGAAATTGACCCATTAAGGTGATGGGTCTAACTCTGATTTACCTACTTTCAAACCCAGAAATCTCCAATGTATCCCTCTTTTAAAAAAGAATTTCGAAATCTTCATCCTCCAAGCTTCCTGCATTCCAACTGTCATCTACATTTTGTGTTATTCTTTACTATATCACCCGTGTATGTGCTCACAGCTTACATTTTCCTAAGCAGAACTCTCTCTCTCATTCTCCACTTTCCTACCTTCATTCACAGAGTCTCTTCAATACAGATCTTCCCTCCCATCTCCATCCTTGAAGGTCTAAGATAAGCCAACATCTTTGACTCATGTGTCCTTTCATTTATTTGACCAATATCTGTTGAGAACTTTTTCTTATAGCAGAGCAAACATTTACTGTCTGTTCCAGCTGTTTTTCTATTTGTCACAGTGGCCCTACCTGACCGACTGGCAGTTTCAGCCTTGTAAGTCTGGAGTGCTTTGTGTCTGCCAGTTCTCAGAGCTTTTTGGAATAAATAATTCCCTGGCTAGAGCCTATTTATGTGAGAATGCTTTGCCAGTTAAAAATGAAACTCACAAAGTATGCTTGCAATTAATTGAAATGTCCAAGTGTTTGGTAAAATTTGCCAAGATTTGTGCACAATGTGGGATGGTTGTGACCCAGAAAGCCCTTTCTATTCCAAGATCCCATGGCTACTTCGCCAGTAAAACACCCTCTCTCCCCTGGCTACTGCAGCAGCCTCCTGGCAGTCTTGCTGCCTTCAGTCTTGCTGCCTTGAATCCATTCTCCATCCCAGGTCATGGCTATCTCTCTAAAATACAGATCTGACCTGCCTGCCCTAATTGAAGCGCTCTGATGGCTTCCCTTTGTGCTTAGGATAAACTTCAAACACTTGAAGCAGTGCACCCCACAGGACCTCCTCACAGCTGGACCCTGCAGGCTCTTCTGTTCATCATTTTTTTTTTTTTTTTTTTTGCCACTCAGCCCACCTTTGCTGTTCTTTCTTTCTGGAATAATGCTCCTCCACCCCCATCCCAGCACCATGCATCACATTCCCCTGCTTAACTCTTTACTAGCCTTTACTCCTGCCTAGATGAGAGGTTTTGTTTCTATAGCATTTTGCATATTCTCTAAGCTAGCATGTTTCACATTATTTTTAATTGCCTGCTTATTTTTAGTTAAACCCTATGAAACTGAGGATTCATAATGGCAAGGATTATGTCTGTCTTGTTCACCAATTAACACAAGGGTGTCAAACAAGATAGCACTGCAGGAATAGTTGTTGAATTGAATTTAGTAGAATCTCTTTAAGGAAAATAACATTCTGTTAAATAACATATTCTGTTAAAATTTGTGAATAAGAACGGCACTTTCTCATTTAATATCACTAAACTGGTTACTTAGAGAAAATGGAATGATGCTTCTGGAGTCTGTTTGTTGTGTCTTCACCTAATTGACTAAGACAAAGAGGGATGCTCTGCCCAAAGCAGTGGTCGGCAAACTCATTAGTCCGCAGAGCCAAATATCAACTGTACAACGATTGAAATTTCTTTTGAGAGCCAAATTTTTTAAACTTAAACTTCTTCTAATGCCAATTCTTCAAAATAGACTCGCCCAGGCCGTGGTATTTTGTGGAAGAACCACACTCAAGGGGCCAAAGAGCCGCATGTGGCTCGTGAGCCGCAGTTTGCCGACCACGGGCCCAAAGGAATGCTGCCTTGATTCCTGGGACCTGAACTGCCTTACAAAGGGTGGGATCTTCAAGTTACAACCCTTTAATAAAACAACAATAATCTGTACTAGAGAGACTGTGATGTGACAACCACTCTTAATATGCACCGTCTTAGAACTCTTTAGCGAGGCAGTAGTACTGTGTATTCCTTTATATGAGGGAGCTGAGCTCAGCAGGTAGTAAGTCACAGAGCCAGAATCCAATCTGAGCTGCTTCTTATTCCAGAGCCTTTGCTCTTTGGATTTCACCACTTGGTCTCTCTAAGGACTTCCCTATACATGCAGGCTGGGAATGGAGTAGCGACTGGGAAAATCTGGTGCAGTCGATTTAGGGAATAGTGAGTTTCTCCTAGTTCAGGAATGTTGGGAAAATGTCTACCCATCTCTGTCGTACTTGTTCAAAAACAAATCAGCACCCTTCATTTGTGAGCCCACTGTCTTGTGAGGATGAGGAATAAATTATTTTTTGAAAAGTTTTAAAGGCAAGAAGAAAGTCTTGTATTTCAAAATCTATATTCATCAACACCCACTTAGCAAGGACTCTGAAATCCGAAGAAGGGCCCGTGAGGCCTGCAAGTAGCGCTGCTGCGAACAGCTGTTCATTATGAGCCGTATCTCCAAAGCAGCAAGTGTCTGTGATATGAAAATAAATCCTCTGCTCTGACCCCTGACATAGTCACTCATCCAGGAGAGGACTCCTGAGATACATCTCAACAAGCTGCGTGAGAATGCAGAGCTTCAAAATCGAGCTGTTACCAGGTGGGAAATTCTCTATTATTCCAAGGTATATTATGCTAAATGGCCAATCATTTTTTATTGATTCTTAGTGCTATTAGTCAGGAAGTCCCGAGTACATAATCCTCGCTGATCTTGTGGTCCTCGGAAATGACAGGTAAAGCCAGCAGCTGGCTTAGTGGGAGAGGGAGATGAAGGCCGCAGTGCCTCTTCTGTTGCATTATTCATATAAGTGAGCCCATTCGCTAATGGCCATGCAGGGCTCCTATTAACTCTTGGTGCTTAGAAACAAGAGTTGAGGATCAAAGTCTTAGCAAAAATACAAACATGAGGTTATGTGAAAATGTCAATAATTTGGGGGTGTTTTATTCCCATACCTTAAGGCTTTAAATTCTGAGTTTGAGAAAGGCTAATGTCTGTGACAATTTAACTTCCCATAGTCTATAAGATTATGTAGCACATCTCACCTCAAAAATATCTGTTTTAGATAAGTAAATGAGGAAATTTGGACCTAGATATGCATAGAGGAAAGATCACACGAAGACACAGGCCATCCACAAACCAAGGAGAGAGACCCTCAAAAGAAACCAACCCTGCTGATATCTTGGTTTTAGACTTCTAGTCTCCAGAACCATGAGAAAATATGTTTGTGTTGTGTAAACCCCCAAGTCTGTGGCACTTTGTTATGGAAGCCTTAGGAAACTAATCTTCTACAAAGTTCTTCAACTATCCCTATCTCCAGCTCCCCTTGGTCCATAGAAACATCATCTTTTTCTCAAACTATTACTATTGTTTCTTAAATAGTTGCCAATATCTATTTTCACAGCCCTCCAAGCAATTGCTCAAGTAACCTTAAAATGCAAAAAAATCATTATGCCACTTCTCTTCAGTGGCATATATGGCAAAACTTGAGATCAGAAGACCAAACAGAACATTGCATTTATCTGAGCAAAGAATCATAGGGGTTTGAAATAAGGCCATGGAGTGAGGACAGTGAGGAAGGCATATGTATCAGATGGGTTTTAAGGCAGACTCTAAAGGAATGTATAACCCTCTAAATGGTGGGAGAGAGGATAATGAGGAATGGATAATGAAGGTCTCTTAGGCTGTGACATATTTAGATATAAATATGTTCTTGACATAAGGAGGTGACAATTTTTAAACTCTTTGTTTCCTATGTGATGAAATCATATTCAGTAATAATCATGTAAATGTGATGTCATTATTTTCCTGATTTGTAATTTAAAAATAATTAACACATAGAAAACTGCATTTAAATTTTAAAAGTCACTACTGAAATTCAGTAAAGTATATTTTATATTTTACTAAAGGTTTTTTGTTTGTGCTTTCCAAACAAAACTATACCTCATAGTTCACATTTGTTTCAATGTTTTTAACTTTCAACACAAATGAAATCTCCAAGTGTTACATAGAATGAAAAAACAGAAGCACTGGTTCTTTCTTGGTCTTAACAATGGCTGTGTTGGGATTGTTTATTTCTATCCTACTGTTTCATGCAGGGATATGTATTCTCATAGGAACTGAAGATACACACTGTGCCTGACGTGAGCTTGAACACCTCTGAACTATTTCAAAGTTACTTTTGAAAGAAACAGATATATCTGAGTCTACATATGTTGGGGGTCAACTGTTTAACTAGAGGTTCTTTGAATTAACTTCCATTAAGAATATAATGTTTATTATAACATGTCATACTGTGGGCTAATTTGAAACTTTCATCTATATTATTAAAATTTTAGAGTAACCATAGAAATTATTTAGAACTTACATTAATTTTGCTGGGAGGGAGATTTTATCACTGACGTTGTTTAGACTTGCCAGAACATGGTAACAACAATAACAGCAATAATAATAATAGATCTGTTTTTGTCAGAAATTATACTTAAATTCTCTGTAAATAATGCACCCTTAAGTGACTATCTGGGATGGGTTGTTCTGACTAGACTACTTGCCCTTGGTCCACCACTATTGTCAGGTATTTAACAACAAAAAAAGAAGGATTCTGTTTATGTTACCTGTTAGGGACTAATTGCATTCCCTTAATATACTTCATATACTGAAGTCCTAACACTAACTACTTCAGAACATGGCTGTATTTAGAACTAAAATCTTTTTAAATATAATTTTATTGATTTCAGAGAGGCAGGGAGAGCATGAGAGCGATAGAAATATCAATGATGAGAGAGAATCATTGATCGGCTGCCTCCTGCATGCCCCCTACTGGGGATCAAGCCTGAAACCTGGGCATGTGCCCCTGACTGTAATCAAACATGGGACCCTTCAGTCCACAGGCTGAGGATCTATCCACTGAGCCAAACCGGCTAGGACTGGGAGCTAGATCTTTAAAGAGGTAATTAAGTTAAAAGGAGGTCATTGGTGTAGACCACGACCCGATATGAGTTGTATCCCTATAAAAAGAGATTAGGGACACACACACACACACACACACACACACACACACACACACACGACAATGTGAGGATGCCAGAAGACAGCCATCTGCATCCAAGGAGAGAAGCTCAGAAGAAACTAAACTTGCCGATATCCTAATATTGAACTTTTAGTCTTCAGAACTATGAGGAAACAGATTTCTGTTGTTTAAACCACCAAGTCTGTGGTACTATTTTGACAACCCTCGCAAACTAATGCATTCCTGGACCCACAGGGAGAGGTTTAATTGGAAAGGTGATAAATATAAATTCAGCTTTGAATTGACTTATCCTGTGTCCTCTGGGACAGCCCAGAAATTTCAGAACTGAATTTGGAAGATAGCAGTGAGCTGCATATAATGTATTTGCAAGTCATCAGCATTTGGGTGGTAGTTGAAGCCAACAGAATAAAGGAAATTCTGCAAGGAGAGGCATCAAGTAAGAGAAAGAAGGCCAAGGATGAGAGCCTGGGGACCCCACAGATCTCAATAAATGTGCACGTTTGCTCACAGATATACTTGGACATATCAAGTGGGGTTATTCACCAGAGAAACGTCATTTAGGTAGATACTAAATTGTGGATAGAAAATCATCTGTAAATGAAAATTGTCCCCATGATCATTCTGAAAATGAATAATTTTGCCACCTGCGGCTTTGTATTCCTGTTAATCACCTGGAAAATATTTAGCTTAGAAAATTAGATAGACATAAAGTCTGAGCTGGGTTTTTTTTCTTTTAGAGGATGAACTTTCATAACTGGCAAGATAAACTTCTTATTGCATAAAAAAGATGAACTGAACATTTGGGTTCCCAGATCTAAGGCCTTTCTGTGCTGGAAGTGACATTCTTTTTCTCAGAATACTGTAATTTTCACTGGTAAGCTGAGAAAATGGAATAGCTATTAAAAAACTAATTTGAAAAGAATAGACAACTTCAAGGCTTTAGGAAGGAAGAATAAAATGTCACTGACACTTGAAGTAAAAAATATCACAGAACTTTTCAACTTCAAAGTCAGCCCACTTTGTGTGTGTGCACAGACTTAATGTCAGATTTCAGTATATCTTCCTATTAGAAAATAATAATTTTACTTTATAGCAAAGGTTAATGTCTCCATTTTATCTAACTTGTACTGAATATGTCTATATAGAATTAATCACTTAAAATAATGTGTTTTTTTCAGCAAAAGGCAAGTGTGTTGAAAGTCCAAGAGGTAAGACTGGCTTTATGCAAGCTTAATGTAAGGGCTCACATGGTGGAAACAGGATTCAGTTAATGTCTTGATCCACCTCTGCGGCCTACTGCCTCTGGGTTAGCCTATTTTTCTTGGATGTAAGATGATTACAGGTGGCCCCAGCCTTTCATTCAAGTTCAAATATCCAAGCAAAAGTCTCATTGGATTTCAGTGGTTCTGTTTGGATTAGGTACATGTTAATGAACCCATCTAAGTGGCCAGAGGTACTATGTTGTGCTGATTTTCCTAAGCCTGCTTCGTGTCCCACTTTGATTTAGTTTGTGTTCCACATTGTAAATTTAAGAAGGGTTTTTTCTGCAAATATCTGATACCAGATGAAGAGTGCATGAATGTTGAGTGGCTTAAAAATACTAGTACACACCCTCACACATACACATACACATATAGTAAGTGTTTCCATATATACATATATACAATTATAAGAAAATATAATACAAGCTAAGAAAAGAAAACTTTAAGATGTTCCTAGTGCTTTTTTACTTGTGTGAGAAGAACAAGTAAAAGGGGGAAAAGAGAAATTGTTGGGTGCATTGATGTTTTAATACTTCAACTAGACTGCTCCAGGAAGACAGTTTTCTACAGGATGCTACAGGAATAAAAAGCTATTCAGGATTATTTTTGTGGAATAATATTTAAAATACTGTTCTAGAAACTCTTACTTAGAACCAGCTAGCTGGGAAGTATTAAATCCTATTTCTATTTATATAGAATATTTAAATAACTAGTTTTAACAATTTCAATTTAAGTAATCTACACTAATAAAAGAGAAACATGCAAATTGACCGTACCTGTGCTATGCCCACAAGCCACGCCCACCAGCCAAACAGGAGAGAGTATACAAATTAACCCAACCAAGATGGCTGCAGCCACAGAGTGAGTAGGAGGTTTGGGTTTCCCTGGCAATGGAGGAAGCCAAGCTTCCAGCCCACTCTGGCTGGCCCTGGCCTCTGCTCAAGGCTACAAAGTTTCAATTATAGAAGATAAATAAATCTCAACAAAAATGGCAGCAGCCACGGAGTGAGCAGGAGGCTTGGGTTTCCCCGGTGATGGAGGAAGCCAAGCTTCCTGGCCTGCCCTGGCCTTCGCTCAAGGCTACAAAGTTCAATTATAGAAGATAAGTAAATCCCAGATACCAGGGCCTCCGCTTGGGTTGCCAGGGGGCATGGCTGGCCTGCAAAACACCACAGGCCCCTTGCCCAGGCCATCTCACACCATCAAGGAACCCCCACCCTGATCCGGGACACCCTTCAGGGCAAACCAGCCGGCCCCCACCCATGCACCAGGCCTCTAGCTTATCTAATAAAAGAGTAATATGCAAACTGACTGTCACTCCAACACACAAGATGGCTGCCCCCATGTGGACACAAGATGGCCGCCACACGATGGTCAGCAGGTGAGGGCAGTTGGGAGGGACCAGGCCTGCAAGGGAGGGAAGTTGTGGGCGATCAGGCCAGCAGGGGAGGGCAGCTGTCAGGGACCAGGCCTGCAAGAGAGGGCAGTTGGAGGTGATCAAGCCTGCAGAGGAGAGCAGTTAGGGGTGACCAGGTCGGCAGAGGAGGGAAATTGGGGGTGACCAGGCCTGCAGGGAAGGGCAGTTGGGGGGACCCAGGCCTGCAAGGGAGAGCAGTTGGGGGGGACCCAGGCCTGCAGGGGAGGGTAGTTGGGGAGACCAGGCCTGCAGGGGAGGGCAGTTAGGGGTGACCAGGCCTGCAGGGGAGGGCAGTTAGGGGCAATCAGGCTGGCAGGGGAGCAGTTAGGCATCAATCAGGCTGGCAGGGGAGTGGTTAGGGTGTGATCAGGCTGGCAGGCAGAAGTGGTTAGGGGCAGTCAGGAAGGCAGGCAGGTGAGCAGTTGGGAGCCGGCAGTCCTGGATTGTGAGAGGGATGTCCAACTGCCCGTTTAGGCCCGATCCTGGTAGGGCAGTCAGACATCCCTCGAGGGGTCCCAGATTGGAGAGGGTGCAGGCTAGGTTGAAGGACACACCCCCTGTGCACGAATTTCATGCACCAGGCCTCTAGTTAAGTATAATATTATTAGATGTGGATGGCTGATTGGGGGTAGAGATAATATATTTCCCAGAAATGTGTGTGTGTCTGCGTGTATGTGTCAGTGCGTGTCTGCATGTGTGTATTTGCGGGTATGTCTGTGTGTGTTTGTGTCTGTGTGCATATGTGTGTGTGTGTATGTCTGTGGCTTAGCCTAAGACCACTGGGTGATACCATATATAAAGCCACAGAACTTATGTTTTATTGAGATGGTTAGTAGTATGAGGGAAGCTTCCTATGCATTGTCAGGTGTTTGAGAAAATACCCTCTGTCTTCCCACGTGGGATGATTCCTTCTACAAGTGATCTGGGATATAAGACAGTGGGGGAAATTGCACTCATTGTTATTTACTTTTCCTCTGGGTCTCTAAGACTCATCTCTCCCATCCTGCACTGAACTTTGCCTCTTCTCCCTAATCTCTCCATCTTGCACTGGTCATTCTTCCTCTGATTCTGGACTCTCCAATCCTTCACCAAGTTTAACTCTCAAGTGTGTGCACAATATCTGAAAACTAGAAGGGATTCTGGATGTATTAAGACAATCCTTTAATTTTGTATCTGCTGAGCTGAACGAGAGGCAGAGAGCCTGTGACCTGCCATGGCCATATTACCAGCTGATGTGTGACCTGGAACGAGAGTCCAGGGCTATTTCTCTAAGTCCCATTCATACAAATGTTCTCTCATGCCACCTACATCTGACCCACAGCCCACATACATGTGTACTCTCTGAGCACCACCATTCTCTGAGTTTTCCATAATTGCCTCTATCTTGCCTCTCAGCAGCAAACAGTCTGCTGGTCAACTCTACCCAGCTTAACCCTCTTCCTGCCTTTCAACTTGGACTTGACGTAGTGGTAATATAATGCTCCAGTAACCTACAATATATTGAGTGCTCACAGTGTGCCATTCATTAAACGTTTTACATCTATCACCTTATTTAATTTTCATACAACCATATGAAGTAAATACGATTGTTTTCCTTATTTTGTAAATGAGGTTTAGAGAAGTTAAGTAACCTGTCTGAACTCACAGTTAGTAATTAATGAAATTATGATCTGAACCCAGTCATCTGATTCCAACCTTGGAGCTCTTACCTACAGTGCTATGTTGCCTCTCATACAGATGGCCCCACATTGTGAAGCATAACACAGGTGGCTGGCAATCTGTCCAGTCTCATAGCTGGGAAGGTCTAAATGACAAATGGACCTTTATCTTGAAATGGGGACTCCAACGAGCTTCTGGCTCATTTGTGCGATTCTGCCCAATTGGACTATTCACCTCTGAAATTTAATTTCAACCTTAATGTTGAAAATGGGGAAGAAAGGAAAGGAAATATATAGAAGACTGTAGTGAAGGAAAAAGAGAATAGGCCACACAAGTCAAAGGGGTGGGGGAATCTGGGGCCAGGTGGGAAGTAACATGGTTGTAGCAAGAAACAAAAGTCTAAACCTGATGTCTTTACTTTTCTGACCCAATTGAATATCTTTGTGCCATGTCACCTTTCTGCTTGTGTTTTTTGTTTTCTTACTACTCTGGGATCTTAATAGCATAATAAAATAAAATACACTTGTCCAATGTAAAACATGGCTTAGGTGGGAAAAAATCTGTCATCATAAAACCTCACCAAATTCCCTATAACAAATATTATAGGCGGCTGGCATTCAAGACAGAAGGACCCTGAAGTGCAACTAAGTTCAGGTCAATAGGAAGTATTTGTAGCTTGAACTTACGATTTACAATAAAGAGGAAATATGCTGGCTGTAAGCAGCAGAAGCATATAATAACCCAGTCCCAATACGTTTCCAAGTTGTTTTTATTGAACTCCAGCCATGTATCTAATTTGCTCTCCAGGGCTTTCTCAGAGAGTAATTTTATGATATATATTTTTTAAAAGCTGTTTTCAATAGTTTAGATTTAATTCTTTTCTCAGTCTATTAGGTATCATTAAGTCATGGCATTTTTTCAAGCTGTTA